>NC_132894.1:24042016-25399516 GCF_030463535.1 Salminus brasiliensis | reverse complement strand
GGTGCAGCCATCTTGGATTTTGAACTCGGATTGATGATCCTACTATTGCAGTAGGAATTCCAGCTTGTGAGGGTGTTCCAGTTAAAATGTCCTACTTCAAACATTCATAAAATTCAACATCCCAGTGCAAATGCAAGCAAGTGTAAGAATCCTAGCCAAATTGTGATGGCTAGACTGGGGCTGACCCAGTCCAGCATCTCCAAAACGGCAGGTAAAGTTCTCTATGGTTGGACCAATGACTCACTGAAGTGATCCATGATGGCTCCACCTCACAATTTACAGGACTTAAAGGATCTCCTGCTAATGTCTTGGAGGTAACGTCTGCTGATGTCTTTGCCCACACAATATTAGGCAGGTAGTTTAAATGTTTTGGCTGATTGGTGTGTATTTGTTTGCACAATCAAGCTAAATTGTTCTTGTGAGATTTCTTCCTATCAGTGTAGGCCATTCTTTGTGTTGCAGATATAAAACAAAGATATCTCATGTGAAGGTTTTCAGCAGGCTTGGGGAGCCTAGCTTCTAGGTATCCAAAGTCAGCCGATTGGCTGTGATTGCTCTTGTCCAGCCCAGCGTTGGTTGAACATAATCCTGCCTAGCCTCCTGTCACTGTCGCATTAGCAGATAACCATCTACTAATCAGTTTACTTCGGGGCCTGCGTTAAAATGTAAATTGCATTAATGCTCAAATTATGCATCAGGCTACTGAGGCCTGGCCCATAGGACACATAATGTTCCCATCATTTGGTTAGAATCTCCGAGGTTTGGTGTTAATGCACCCTGATTCATGCTGGCCTGGCCAACATCAAGTGCGATGCATCAGTCCGCCAACGTCTGGGACGTCATGAGAGACTCACCGCTTCTGAACCAGGAGGAGAAGAGGGTTTTTAGCAGAGCTCCTCTAAAAGGCTGCGATAATAACACATTGAGGCTTTTTCCCCCTTTGTCTAGCACTTGCTCATGGAGAAAGACATTTCGGGCTCTCCGCATTAATATTTCGGGGCTGGCGGTCGGAAAATTGCATAGGTATTAATTTACTTGTAATCCCAGTGAGTCAAAGCGGATTGCCTGAAGAGCTTTTAGTAGCAACATTCGAAATGTGATTTATCTGAACTCCTCCTGCCCATTTCGAAATTGCACCCTGAAGAGCCCCCGGTGCTGCAAAGCTCTGACTGGTGCCTGCAGGAACCCGTTGCCCAGGACTAACAAAGACAAGTTCTCAGCTAATTGATTGTCTCCTGTTTTATTTATGGAAGGCCTGTAATTAGCGGCCAGCATAATGCACGCCGTTCATTAGTACCTGGGCACCACTATGGATTTCACGGCTTTGTTTCAGGCACGCACGCCATTAGGGCTAAACAAAAGGCAGGAATTTATTAGCAACAGGCCTGCGTAAATATTCCAGAAAGTCAGTATGCCTTTAAGGGGGGAACGCAGCCCTGTAAAACTTTTGTCAGCGTTTGCTGCCTGATTTCATTCGCCAGGCGGAATATGTTAAGAGAAGAAGCGGTATAAATTTAATTTTAATTGTTTTGTACACACGCCAGTGAAAGGGAACTGATTGGATACAGTTCACAGACAGTATATTAATATGTTATTTTCATATGTTAATTGGTTTGCATAATCTTTCCCCGCGCCTGGTTTCGGAGTACCTGGCACTGAGGAAGGGTGCTAGAGAGAGAGAAAGGAAGACTCCAATTTACATAAAATCAGCTCCTCTGAACATTAAATAATAATGTGTCTGCAAGTCGAAGGTGTGTTCAGTTAGCAGAGAGCACATTTCTATAATTTATACGCCAGCTGTTTCAGTGCTTTCGAGTCCATTTGCCTCCCTGCCTGCATTTAATGAAATCTTGTTACTGGAGAATTGACTGGGCCTGAATTGAGATTTTAATCCCATTGACGTTCCGCCATGGAAATGCACACTGGTGGGAACTTTTAATGGAGGGACCCTGTAATCAGAAGACACTTGTATTCAGCTCCCCTACAATAATGAATCTCATCAAAAGCTGCAGCCCGGGCTGCGTGCGACCGGCTCAAATTTCAAGGTTTTTGACCATCCCCATTTAAGGCATTCCTTGGGGAGAGTGTGATTACTCAAGTTTAGCAGTTTATTGCCTCATCTTTCAATAGCCAGTGAAGCACAAAATTCTCATCTAGGTTGCTCCCTTTTTCCCTCTCTCTCTTTCTCTCTCTCTCTCTCTTACTTGAAGAACAGGCCAATAGAGTGCAGAACAGCTGGCAATATCCAAGAGAAGCATTGAGAGGGACATAAATGGGATGAACGTGATTTTCA
Source organism: Salminus brasiliensis (assembly GCF_030463535.1). NCBI lineage: Eukaryota > Metazoa > Chordata > Actinopteri > Characiformes > Bryconidae > Salminus > Salminus brasiliensis. The sequence continues at coordinate 25,397,223 of NC_132894.1, read as the reverse complement.
TCCACGCAGCCGTTTAGTCGATTATTGCTATTATGATCACCATTGTCATTAGCAGCACTGTTCGCTGTCTTTACTGTAGTCAGAGTTGATTGTGATGGCAAGTGGAAGCAGTTTGGAGGGGTTTAGTGTAAACACTGGTAGGTGCTAGCCTAATAAGATACAACTTCTTGAATGATTCTTGCTTTAGATATAGTGATATGCAAACTTCAGAGACCATGCTTTGGTTCCACTGCAAGATGGAACAATGCACTCAGCTAACCTTTCACAAAGGTTATTGGCTGTCACATGGGTATTAATTTGCCAGAAGATCTTACCAGAATACCTACAGTTCTCTCCAAGTTTTCTTGGTCATCCAGATCTAATATTGACCTCCACAGTTCCCCTGAACTGCCAGTTGCTTACTGTTCTCATGGTTTTCATCAAAGGAGAGGGTGCGTTCATATTCGTTCTCTACTTTAGGAGTTAAAGTGGTTTTCGTACCTTGTAATCACTCAATAACAACTGCCAAACGATTATTCTATTATCATATTTAATAGATTTCTGACTCTGAGCCTGAAAGGTGCAAGCTGTTATTTGTATTCCCTGTGCAATGCTCTAAAACTATATTTAGTGTCAATCTATATATATTTGAAAAAAATAGACCATTTAAGGTTCCTGTGAGTGTGTGTTTCGTGTTTATGAAATTGGTTGGTGAATTTTTATCCCACTTTATTGTGGATTGTGGACCCCTAAGGGGTTAATAACATTCCACACTGTAGAAACTGCAAGATGAAAATGCCTGGCAATCTTCTTATTGCCTCCCCCAGCCTTGTGGACACTGATTTCCTTAGTTGTTAGCTCTCTTTAGACAGTTGTTTAGAGGAGCCCACATTTAAAGAGTGTAAAAAAGCTTGGAAATTTTATTCAGCTGGCAGGGCCTAATTACAATTGATGACATGGCGCAGGCCTGATTTGCTAATCATGTTTTTTTTTTTTTATTGAAGACAGTGTAACAAGGCCTTAGGCTTTGCTAAAAAAGCTAATGAAAAGAAAATTGTCATTTGGCCAAGGGTGCATAAGAATGTATATAATATACACAGCAACTGATTTGGCTTCTCTAGACATTCTGTAGCATTCTTTAAATCTTGCCTTTTCTGACAAAGCCATGGTTAATGAAACGTGTTCATGAAAAATATGTTTCTTTCATAAAGGTTCTTGGCAGTCACATGGGTACTGATTTGCCTGTCTTACCAGAATAGGTGCAAGTTTTCTTGGTCTTAAAGATCTTATATTGGCCTCCACAATTCCCTTTAACTGCCAGTTGCTTAATATTCGCCTATTTATATACACACAGTATGTCTTTTTTGCATACAGTGTACAGTATATCCATTTACTGGTATGAGAAAATAAAAATATATGGTTCAAGGGAACCAAAACTTTGATATACTGGAAACTTAGTTATGAAATGACTCAAAGAAATCTTTAAATAAAATAAAGAATCTTTTATTTTTTTAAAGACCGTACTAGTTGTCGCCACAAAGAGGAAGAGAAAAGCACTGTCTGGTTTGTTGTGGTGCAGAGACAGGCAATGCTACGGCTCGCAGTAATGGGATTGCAAGTAGAATGTAAAGTAAAAGAAAGGATAATGAGAACAATTTAACCTTCCATCTCTGTCCTATTTCAGGACTGGCTAATCCATCTGAATGATAGCATGGTAGTCTTGTGTATAGTGCGCTAGCGTGGTCTTTTGTGGCATGCTGACCACAATTTCACCCCGTACTCCTTGTCATATCTTCACAAGTGAGGCACAGCTGAGGAGATGAGACAGAAAGGAAAAATAGCTGATCTGCAATGTTGTGCCACTGTTTTATCCAATTGAAATGCGTTTTATGAGCCAGGCAGGTATCCGAGAATCAATTTGAATCCAAAATGGGTACAGGACCCTCCATTAGATTCTGCCATATTCCGTCAGGATTGAAGGCTTCACCGGCTCCCACCGAGGACTGTTTATCTGATCTGTTCTTTTTATTCCAGGATTCTTCCTTGTGCACAGGCATTGTTTTCTTATATACATCAGTTGTTGCTGATTTGGTTTGGCCTAATATAGAACAACTTTAGTCCCCCTCACAACCAAGTGGTCACATCAATGCAGGAGGTGAGTGACGAGAGTGACCTTTGAGTGACCTTTAAAATTAAAACAGGACCTTGTCAAGAGGCCAATGAGAGCCCTTAGTGGTTTAAGGTCAGTGTGCACCCGCTGCCATGATTGGGCAGTAATGTGGCTAACACCATATGTCCACATTACTATGTTTTTAAAACATTCACACATGTAACTTACCAAAATAGTTCCTTAATGGCGCAAGCATGATTCTCCTCCCCCATCCCCTAAAATTCATGCATGCGCATTGCCAAGGTAACGACACTGCGCTTGTGAACCAAAAGACAACAAACATAAACACGCCATTGTCCAACATCTCTTCCATGTTACAGGTCTCATCATCCAGCATCAGACAAGGCAAGCATATTCAGCATTTTTGTGTTGGACACAGATGGAATTTGGCCTCCTCTTTTAACCCATCTGTGCAGTGAACACACTGCTGAACAAACACACACACTTGCTCAAGGGTCCAACAGTGGCAGCTTGCCGAGTCTGGGTATCGAACCCACAACCGTCATCAATAGCCTGGTGCTCTAACAGCGGCATTACCAAGGTGTTAGCACACCATCAAACGGTGATATTAGTGCTAATGGCCTTGTTCAACACCGCTGCAGCAAAGCATGCTGGCTAATTATTATGCTTGATTCTACATAATCCCACTGTGCTAGCAAACATCTTTTTAGATCTTTGTGGCCATTAAACCCTTCATACGTCTTGTATGATCCATGATATTTAATGACATGATGTTGATTGGAGAGAACAATGTCATGGTAAGTAATTAGCTTTAGCTAGGTTAGCGTTAGCAAGCTTTTGCTGCTGCTAAGGGAACCAGTTTTGATGATCTATCACAAGTATTCGCAAAATCATGAGTGATGCCTCAAATTATTTAAAGGATACTTTTGGATCCTTAAAGAAACATGTTTGTAGATGTTTGAGTGTAAAAAAACTTGTAAAGGCCCAAAGAACCCATATTAGATTACAAGTTTATTCCCATCTGCACACCTTTCTTACAAACATGATTCTACATAGAACCAAATTATGAGATGTAAGGGTTTAAGTTAAACAGTTATTCGGACCATTTCTATGGGTCTATTTATCAGGAACTGTTCAGACGATGTGAAGAATCACCTAGTGTTGCCAAATAGCATAAAAAATGATAGTCGTTTGTCAGAATATTGACAATGTACAAAAAACTATCAGTACAAAGATGCACAAAGATGTCCACAGGCAGCTCCTCCATTGTAGGAGCTCATAGGCACTCAGGGCCTCTGGCTGAAGCTGGAGTCCTTCAGTGCTCTGTCCTCCTGGAGCTCCTCAGAAGATCGATCACGGCAGGGCCGCTCCCCACGGGACACTCGGTAACAGGCACTGATTGCTTTCTGCGGTGTAGGCTGTTAAGTGGGAGCCTTGTGATGGGCTCCTGGACAACACTTAACGATCAATCAGCGAGAGGGAGGCCTATTTCCCCACTGCATGCACAGCCCTGCCTACACACCACGCACGCAAACAATCGTTCAGGTGAACACACGCAACCCCTCAAGAATCATCAGGAAGAGCACCCCTATCTGGACATGCATGTGCACTGAGAGGTGCTTCAGTGTTGGGGGATTTGAGCGTAATTGTGTTATTCACACTGAGTTTGCCGATTGTGTCCGTTCATGGTCATTATTTATAATGGGCAGAGATGGGAAAGTTGATATTTAGTTTTGAATGGCTTTCGAGAGCATGACCTTCAAACGGTCAGCTGGCATATGATGAGAAGAGCTTGTCTTTGAGATTGGCAGGCGTTTCCGATGTCTAACCCCCTCCCCCACCAATTTAAATGTGCATTGCAAACAAAGCACTACAATCAAGATGAAAGCCAGACAGAACATTCATCTGATCTCTCCAGCCGTTTCCAAAGGTAGTATCTTTTCAAACGAGACCCACCTCGCAACCAAAAATATTCTATTCTGGTCCATTTCATGCAAGTGCATATTTAGTTACCATGTTGCGAGGGTGAACGGTCCTCGAAGCTAATGCAGTACGCCCATACCAAAGACGGCAGCCGGCCGCAAGCTCTGTTTAAGAGCTACTATGTTTGGCCCCACAGAATGGATGGACCTATAACAGCATCCCGGCCCACTTGGAGAAGGCTACTTGAAGTTTGCCCATTGATTAAGGATTCCATTGACTTAATGAACCCTCTGCCTTCCATCAGACAAGCAGCCAATATATGTTCTAATCTCTCAAACGGATGTCTGGCCCAGACTCGCTTTAAATGAATTGATCTACTCATCTTCCCACAAATGGGAAAATGGGCGAGTATTGATATGACTCTTAGCTTGGTGATGGATCGAGAGTGGTGTTAAAACATGATCCATTGACCAAAAAGGGATCACAGGAAAGTACCTCATGAGAGCTTGTCCAGCAATTGCCTTCCTCTCAATCTAGTGCGAGCCTTTTTTGCGCTGGAGAGAGTTGGATAGATGGCAAAGATTATTAAATGATAAAAAAGATGTCTCACCATGGATACATTTTGCACATGGCTCTTGAGCAACTAATGGAATAGGTGGTATCATCTAAGGCCTGTTTGGATGGATAACTCTTCAAATGCGTCTGTTGAAAGAACAGACAAACCTCAATTCCTCGTTGTCTTTAAGGACACAATTGAGATTCTTCTCTTCCATTGATTCTAGGCTTTGCTGTGAGTGCCATGCAGACACCGTCTCATACAAAAGGTTTTGTTTGAGAGCCTGACCTATGGTAAATATTTGTACAAGGGGAATGGCTCCTTGGGGACTAGAAGATGCTCTGTTCCCACAAGCCCTCCTTTAGTCTTGCTGATGATGAGAACAGATGACCCTCATTGCCTTACCACGTTTACTGCCACCAGTGATGCAACTACTGGCATCGCAGGCAGGGCAATTTACAATGTGGTCCCTAACATGGTGGAGTGACCATTATATCTTTGTACTTATGCAATTTAATGCCAAAGAGTCCTGGACAGCTAAAATGACATAATGATACAATTTAATCATGATCTTACATCATTATTGTCTAGCTTGGTTAAGGTATAGTAATAGTATGTAAATAATTATTTATAATTATTTTTTAAAAATGACACTACTCCAAAAAGCTTTACCATTTTTTTTGCACAGTGTCCAGTTCAAGTTACGCTGTTGAATGCCTACTAGAGCCACAAGGAACATTCCTATGTACTTAATAACTCAAAATAAGCAGATTGTATCATGGATTTTGAGTCATGGATCGGATTATTTGTATCAGCAAAATAAGGGAAAGAAAAAAGGGAGATGAATATAACTAGACGTTCCACTGACATAAGAGAGTCATGCTCGATGTGTTGCCATTAACATACGCCCATATATATGGACCAATTGCCTTTTTGTTGTACTGGGTACTTTTGCTGGTTCTGCTGTCTTCTGATACTCACTGTATTGGGCTGAGTGATGTATGAGACATGTTGGTTTTATACATTTTACAAGAAGTTTGACCATTACAAAGAGTTTGACCATTTTTATTGGTCTATTCATCAGAAAATGTTCACACAATGTAAATAATTAACTGGCATTAACATTCGTCCGAATATTGCCAGTGTACAAAAAACACTATCAGTACAAAGATGCACAAACACAGGCAGCTCTTTCATCATTAAAGCTCATAGGCACTCGGGGTCTATAACTCGAGCTGGATTGCACCAGTCAGCGTCACATCAAGTGGTGCATTTTCCATGTATGGTGTAAAATGGGCTTAACATGCTCTGTTCACGTGACACACAACTGCTCTGTAACAAATGCAAATATGTATTGCACACTATTATGGTTAACCTTTGGCAAAACATTTTCGTGGAGCATCTGTCTGCTGAACAGCGGGGCGCAATTTGTATGGTTAACGAATGAAATAAGATCCAATATTATTTACTAATGTGACTAGTAGTGTTGTAAGAATTGACATTTTTGCTCTCAGGGTCCTCCTACAGTTGGAACCCCTAAACAACACAATCTACACAACATTTGTTGACAAGCTAAGAGATACAGAACTGTCACTAAAAGTAAAAGAAGCATGTGGAGTATATAGTACAGCAATAGTACAGGATTTCTCTCCTTGTTACAGGTCAGGGAAGACCACAATGATGTAGAAGTGTAGTCTCTGGCCTTCTGCTTACATTAATAAATAAAAGATGATCTATGTATTTTTCATTAATTTAACAGTTTTTATTAAATGAATGATGAAAGGGAGGCGCCAATAATTTCATGGGCTCCCCTGCTACCCACTTCCGACCAGCTGCCCACCCTCCAGCTACTGCTACCTGCCTTGGACTAGTGCCCAACCCCCACTACTGACTCACTACTGAAGTTTATATGCTCTATTTACTGCCACTATTATTACTATTACCACCATCAACCATCATCATTGCTTTCATTATTTTTACCATCTCTGCTGTGATTAATAGTTTGATTATATTTTGATTATCACACTTCAGCTGAGCAGAAGAACAGAGAACAGTCTTATGTGGTGGTATGGTGACTGTGTTATCTGTAATTTAGTAAAGTAGTCTTGACCAGAGGAAGATGGGCTCCCTTTGTGAGTCTTGGTTCCTCCCAAGGTTTCTTCTTCCAGCTCTGAGGGAGTTTTTCCTTGCCGTGTGATGTAGTGGTGGCTCAGTGGTTAGAGCTCTGGGCTATTGATGACAGGATTGTGGGTTTGATACCCAGGGTTGGCAAGCTGTCGCTTCACCCTCTCTGCTCCCCAGGTGCTGGAGTTGCCCACTGCTGTGGGTGTGCCCACTGCCCCTAGTCCACTAGTGTGTGTGTTCACCACCACAGATGGGTAAAATGCAGAGGAAACTTTTTGCTGTACATAGTACAGTGACAAATATGTGCACCTTTTTCTTGCTAACCAGGGGTTTTCATATTTATGTTTTATGATTTGTTGATCTCCTATTCTATTACTGGATGCATGTAAAGCTGCTTTGTGGCAACGGCAGTTTTAAAAAGTGCTATTAAAATAAATTTAATTTGATCTGATTTGATTTGACTAGCCTGATTTGACTTTGTCTTGGCCCCCTTTAGACTCAACCCTGACTCCATTTCGAATATTCATAGTCTTGGACTCTTGGACTACAGCCCTAGTGGCAAGCAAGCACCAAGCAGAACTCACTGTTAAAAGCCTATAAAGTGTATAAGGAACCTCAGAAGGCACTGCAGGCGTGTGTCTCTATTTTGTCTACAGATCACTGTAAGAAGATAATTTCCTTTTCTTCCCCATTTTTGAACTGGAACGGTTCTTTTATTCAGTGGGAATTGAAACAATCTCTTTTCCCCTCTGATCTCCTTCTTTTCGGTTGTCAGAAATGTTAATCTTTTCTGCGGCCTGCAATAATGAGCCAGCTTTATTGGTCAAAGGCCATAATCATTTGAGCTCTTATTTTATAAACTCATTTCTGCAGACTGACACTGGGATGGAGGCTCGAATAATAAATCACAACCACGTCCTCCCAGAAGATTGCATTGTAAATGTCAAACCAGACAGGAAATTGTAATTAAAGAAAGGAAATTGCCTCAAAGAAGCACTTGATTTCGAAATGAGCTAAGCATGGAATTTTGTAAGCATTTAATTACGCCCCAATTTACTGAAACTGTTGGGTTTTTTTCTTTTTCTTTTTATTCTTTCTCTCTCTCCACTCTCTCTCTCTCTCTTACACACACACACACACACACAGACACTCACACAGATGTATTGTAATTCTCTCCTCTGCTCTGCAGCCATTCAGCTTGAGCAGCTGAAAAGCGAAGGGGATCAGGGCAAGGCTTAATTCCCTCTGCTCTTGTTCACAACCGCAGTGATTATTTCATAATATAGTTTTCGTTATTGTCACACTGTATTCAGGCACTCAAGGTCTTGGCTATGAAGGAGCAGAAATGTGTGCGGACCTCCCGCCTGCCCAGTCTGGATTTTATTTATTTATTCATATAGTATATTTATATTTATATAGTTTTTGTATTGTATTTTTGGGCTTCTTGCTTCAGAACGACATTCACTTTCACACAATGCACCCTTAACAAGGTCTACTCAGACTGCCACTGTTGGGCCCTTGAGCAAGGCCCTTTACCCTCTCTGCTCCCCGGGCGCTGGAGTTGGCTGCCCACCGCTCTGGGTGTGTGTGTACTCACTGCCCCTAACACATGTGTGTGTGTGAGTGTGTGTTCACTACCAGATGGGTTAAATGCGGAGGACACATTTCGCTGTACAGTGTACACTGTACAGTGACAAATACGTGCACCTTTACCTTTACCTTTACCTTTACAAGGCCTCCTTGTCTCCAAATTATACGTAATTGAAAGGTACTTCACAGCTGTAATGTTGAATGCTAAATGGTAAAAGTTTGGGCAGGCCTCCTGGAGTCCCGCATTAATATGTTGGAGAAGAAGAAGAATGTAGATGTCAAGTGCTAAACATAGGCGCTTGCTTACTTACAGTATGTCCAAATGTTTGTGGAGATCCCTTGTAATGAATGCATTCAGCTACTTTAAGTTGCACCGGTTGCTGACACAGAAGTGTAAATACGTACATTCACAGCTTGTCTAGACCCTTAACGAGAAGAACTGTCTATTGAATAGGACTCCCTGGAGCAGATACACACAAACCTTTTCCAGTATTTATCCAGTACTTTTGGGATGAGTTGAGGAGTTGGGAATGAAATGGGTTGGTGATCATCCAACATCCTGACCTTACTAACTCTCTTGTAGCTGAATGCAATCAAATCCTCATAGCAATGCTGCAGAATCTAGTGGAAAGTCTTCCCTAGACAGTAGAGACAGTTACTTATAAACTCAGGACAAACTCTTAATTTCAGAAGAAACAATGATTGAGCAGGTGTCACTGAGGGGTATTCGAGTGGATTAGACACAGCAGTGCTGCTGGAGCTATTAAACACTGTGTCCACTCACTGTCCTGTTCTGTTACATTCCTGCCTAGCTGGTTTGCCTTGTAGATCCACTCAGAATTACCAGCGCAGCACACCATTAGTGTCATTGCAGTGCTGAGAATGACGCACCACCCAAAAATACCTGCTCTGTGGTGATCCTCTGGGTTCCTGATGGACTACAGCCTGTATTACAGAACTACAGAGTGCTTTTATATGGTAAGTGGAGCTGATATAATTGATATAATTGAAATGGGTGTAGTAACAAAGGAGTTAATGTACATATAGTTTTTATAATAAGACCATATCCATTGAAAAACAGTGCAATGATTAGTTTATGGCAATGGCTTTGAGTGAAATCAGAACATGGCGTAATGTTACGGTTGGGGTGAATGTTTAATACACTGAATTTAATAAATATGAATATTATAATATTTATATAATATAAATGAAACTATTTTGAAAATGTATTTGTATTATAATTTTATGTGTTTTAACAAGAACAAACAAAAAACATTTTTTAAAACTTAGTTTGAACACCAACCCCCCCCCCCCAAAAAAAAAAACCAAAAAAAAAAACAAACAAACAAAAAAAAAACAATTCCCAGTCATTTGGAGCATTTCTGTTGGTTCATCATAAACTTAAAGGACAACTGCTGTGTTGCTGTAATGCAAAATCAACAAGTAGCTGTAGTTGTAGAAGTGTGTGTGGAAGTCTGTTAACACTAACCCGACAGGTCATTCAACAGGAAGTCACTAAAAGTAATTAAGTAAAACTATTAAGGTAAAGTGTTACCCCACAAATGTATCTAAATGCGTCCACAGAATATGTTGCCTGAATAATGTTATACAATTCCAAAAGCACAGCAATAATACCAGCACACTTTTGGTAGACCCTGTGGGACTTCATGCGATGCCATAGAGACGACCCTTCCAAATCGCTCTTAGAGACTTTCTCCTATCTGAGTAATCAGCAAGGAGAGCAGTAGAGCTAGCAACACACCTGCACGCCGTAGGCTAAGAGCGTGTTTGAGAGAGCTTCTCTTAAAGTGTAGGTCCGCATACACTCCTTGGCCTTCCCCAGTGGTGTCACGCAGGCCCTCTGCAGCCTGGGCTGAGAGGAACAACAGAAATTTCAGCTGAAGAGATCAATTATAGATAGTCGGAAATGAATGGGAAAAGTAATTTAATAAATTATTGAGTTGATGTCTTATATCATGTACAAAAGCAAATGAAAAATTAGATTGTGTATTTGGATGAGGCCGGATTTTAAAGAGCTTCGAAATTATATTTAATTAGAAAATTAAAAAAAGAGAGGCAGAGAACGACACAGAGAGAAAGAATGAGAGAAAAAGAGAGAGAGACACAGAGAAAAAGGGAGAGAGAGTTAGAGTGGTGATTGGTATAGGCAGTTACACAGGGGAGGGTGAGGGAATGGGTTAGAGGGAGAGATAGCAGGCAATGCGTTAGATAGAGGACGAACGGCCCTGGACAGGCTCATAGAAAGAGAAGCTGTTTAAAGGGCCCATATCTTACATTTTGTTGTATTTTATTTTTTGCCCTATGGTTCAATAATGACGTTAATGTGTGTTTCTGTATCAAAAGTGTCAATAATTCATTTATTACTCTAACGGTTTGATGATAAGCGTTAATAGCTTACCATTGTTAAATATGCATTAATAAAGGCTTATGATTAACCAGTTATTAATATATTTGCCTCTTCTAAAATGTTTGCCCACCAGTTGATGCATTTTAAATGAAACTGTCTACTGACAAAGTATGTCATACATGCTCTTTAGGTGTCACTGGTCTCCTGAAAGTGTCCCCCAGTTTGAGGTATAGTAATGTTTCATTAGCTCATCTGCTGGATCAGGGTCTTCCTTTTTCTCCAGCGGTGTTCCTGCTTGGAGATGATTCTACTCTTAACATGATGGTCATGAAGACTATCCTAAAAGTTTAGGGTCGAGCTCTGCCAGACACTACTGAACAGTGGTCTGAAGCCTTTGACTTTGTAAAAGACCCGTCTAGCCAAATAAAAAGTTTTGTGTTGTGCAAACATTTTATTTTTTTTATTTTTCTTGTTGTTGTTCTTCTTCTCCTTATTAGGTTTAGAATGTGCATGCTTGTGTCTGTTTAATGTCTGCAAATTAATAAAAATATGCATTCACAAAAAAAAACTGTAATTGAGCAACTTTACTTTAAACATATAAAAACATTAAAAATCATTGTATTGATATGTATTTATTTATTTTAAGCCAATTATACACAATGTCAAGTGTTTACATTGATGAATATAAATCCTTCATCAAATTATAATATGAATAATTAATCTCTACATTGATTTAATAAGAACTGTTAAATATTAAAAAGGTTTGAATCATGAAAACATTTAAAATGACTGGTATGACACTAAATAAATGGTTGACAGTTGGAATGGAAGCCTTTTTAATGCCTTATAATAAATAATGCATTATAATAATTAACAAGTATGTAACTATTAACAGTTATTAACAAACTATAACCAAACATTGCTGCTATTCAAACACTTTTATTTATTTATTTGACATGGTTTGACAGGAGCGGCAAAGAGAAAAAACACCTCAACAGGTTTTGGATCTACATGTGACTCCTGAACACACACTCCTGGTGTTCGAAAAGATAACATAACTATGATCCCAGCAGAAGTGGGATCTTTGATCAACACATACTCCACTTCAGAAGCCCCAGGTGTGGGTTGTAATAAAGAAAACATAAAGCACATAAACTCACAAACACCACTTTTGTCAACAAACGTGTTTGCGTGAACTTGATTTTGCACTGTTTTTGGTTCTCCCGATGCACAACTGAATGTACCAAGCCTGTCTCGATGTAAAGAAAAATCAGGACGTTGTTTTTTACCCATCTGCCCCCGGGAATGGAAAGCGAATGCAGCTAGTAATTAGACAAAGGGATGGGGACGGAGGGGGGGGGTGGACTTGAAAGTTTGTGCACAGGTTTCTCCTCAGCCTGCCAGAGCCACAGGACAAGCAAAGGAAGAGATGTGAAGGAAGAGGAAGGAGGCGTGAAGGGGGGTGGGGTTGGTGTGAGTGCAGGAGGAGGGCTAATTTATGTGTCTCGGCACTTCGAATTGTGCTGCCGAGAGATCGGGAATGCAAATGGAGAGGGGTTTCTAGGTGAGGCGTGCCTACAGTTGCGCTTCGTGTTGGGACCCTCGCTCCAAACGGGACGCTTCGCTCTGTCGCTCCCAGGAGACTCACTACGCGACTCGTATCATCTGTAGCTGTGTTATTTAAGCACTGTGAAAGGAGAGAGTGAGGGGAAAAAGAGCCTTTGCAGCCACTATTTATAAGATGAAAGGCCCTCTTCGGGGAGGCATGGAATTAGTTATTTATTTTTCCCAATTAATATGTGTTGTGAGGTATGTTCGGTTGTCACCCAGCTCCCTGGTGGGTTGATATTTGCGTGTTTGCTGGAGAAAGTCCTCATTCTTCAAAAGACGCAATTGAGGAAAAAAAAACTGAAAAGAAAACAAAAGTTCTTTCTCGAGACTCTCGGCGGAGGCCGGCGTGAACACACTCCTGTGTACGCTCCAAGAGTAGAAAGCCGCCGAAAAAAATCCCAAACCAACCCCTAACCTATTGAGGTGGCGTTTCTGTAATGGACTTCACAGAGGTTTTTCTTGCGCAAAGACGTCAAGGGCCCGGGAAAAAAAGAGAAGGCGTTTGAGGCGCTAGGCTTTGTCGTCACCGTGACGAGAAGCTTTCATTCTGTGAGACGTGTCTGGCCCGTGCTGTTTCATCCCTTTGATGCTGGATCTGGGGCAATCAGAAAGGTTTTACCTCTAAAAATCCTTAGCCTCCAGCCTAGGTTCCTGGAATACGGTAATCCGAGGCCTAGCACCAATGCAACGGGAGAAGAGTGACTGAGGGGAAGAGAAACAACCTCACAGCGGGAAACGGTTTCACCTTAGCACCACCAAGACGCAAATCAATGGCCGGGGAAAGAAAAAAAAATCTGCACGGAGAACTGGAACAACTCGCCGTGATTAATTGGGTATATCCATGGAGAAAAGAAGTTGAGATAATCCCTAAACCGGAATTGAACATGAAGCTTCGTTTAAGTAAAGATCGGTGGCGGACTGCTTTATTGACTTGTTTTCTCAGACTTTAAAGCAAAAAAAAGTTTTCTTTCAAATCGGCGCCAAATTCCGTCAGGCAAACAAAATGTACTATTACCCAATTTGCTTCACTCGCTCCTGATCGGAGTTGCATACATTTGGTGGGTGTCTGTGGGAAGGCCTGCAGGAAGGGAACAGAAATAGGTGTGTTAATGTAAAATGCGTGACTGCACTAATGAGACCCGTTTAATATTCTGCAGTTCTAAGCATTAAATTATCATAAAGATGTTCGCAATTTAGTCAGTTCAAATGAGCAACTCATTGCCGGGGAATAAACTGTTCCTTTCTCAATTAATGAGTTGATGAAGGCTCGTGATTACTTCCCGCCACTGCTGCTGTCAACACGTTCAAAAGGCCTGCGCTCGTCCAATGATGGGCATGTGAATAGAAAGCTTCTCTTTCTTGCTCCGAGTACAGCAGCGTTCCTGCCAGTGCTGTGAATGGAATTCTCTTCTCTTCCACCTTATGCCAACGTGCTTGCTCGTTGCGTCCCTGATTGGGCTAATTCAGTTGGCTTCAGAGAGGCGGTTGGAAATCGGAAGCTTGTATGGGTGCACTCTACACGAGTGCAAAGGAGGGGTTCAGTTCCACACTTCTTTGTTCCGACATCTGTCAATGAAACACGATGAGCGGCTGGAATGTGACTTTATTAGCCATCTCCAACGCACACTCTAAAAGTAGTGCTTGTGGTAACCAGGGTTAGAACCGCCATTGTGTTCCTCTATCATGGGTCGTAGCATTTCCAGCCAAAGTGAATGTGAGTTTGTGTGTGTGCGCTCACATCTGTGTGTGGATGTGATTCATCAGATCTTGGTACTTTTTTACCTGCTGAAATACAGCTCCACTAACCAAAACCACCTTTGCTCTTTTTGCAGCATTGTAATTGAATAACTTACCCAGTAAAAAAAAGCACTCTCATCTCTTTCTTCTCTCAGCTGCTACACCAAGAGAGGAGGGTGGGAAAAAAAAGTCTGCTCTGTAACTACCTGGGAAAGCAACCCATCAACAGCTGTTAGAGCTGACTTGAAGGTTAAATATTAGGAAGGAATCCAATTTCTCTTGTCTATTCAGCTCAGCGGTGTGTTAGATTGCAGCTGGAGTGTGCTTAGCGAGTGTGGGGATATGAAGTGGGCTAATCAATCCCCTCTGCCTCATTCTCAAATTCCTCTCATATCAGGTCCCTGGCCCCCGGGTAGGCCTTCTGCCTTCCGAAAGCCAATTCCACACGAAATAAGAACTGTGACCTGCAGCTAGAGGGTGAAGTTGAGTTTTCCCTTCATGATTAATCTCTTCTTGGGTGGCTTTCAGAAAAAAAGGGAGCGGGTGAGGGAGGGAGAGAGAGAGAGAGAAAGAGAGAGAGAGAGAGAGAGAGAGAGCAAGAGAGAGATGGAGGGGCGGGTAGAAGGTGGAGGGGAAAAAATAAGAAAACATGCAAGTCGCTGCCTTGTGACAGGCAAGTTTTTTCTGTTTTTGGGTTTTGTTCTATGAGCTTGGTACAGTGGAACCTGCTTATCTAGCACTAAACAAGGAGAGAATTACAATTTCTTTTTGACAGTTGACAGAGTTGACATTGAGAAAACGAACTAGCCGTTAGCACGATTAGACCTGCCGCTGCTGTAATTGCAGCCTCAGCAACGCCAATGATGAAACTGAGAAAGTGTTTTTGAACAGCCTCTCAGTCAAGGACTTCTGAGGGCTCAATGCGATGGAGAGATGCATCAAGTGTCCAGCAAAGAAGAAATGTACAGTGCAGGAAAGCAGGGCACAACCTAATGCTTTTTGATTTTTGTTTGAATCATTTTAAAAGCACTTCAAGAGAAGTCTTAAAATTTATTAAGATCTTTTTATATTTAAGGAAATATTTTATATTTGTTTCCAGCATCAACCTATCCTAAAGGCGGCGTCATAACAGATGGAGGGTGTCATTGGAACCATAGTCAAAAAGGCTGGTAAACTAATACACATAGTACAATAAATTTAAACCAGCTTTCCAACCTAAATACATAAAACTATATTTGAATATATATATATATATATATATATATATATATATATATATATATATATACTTTTATGAGGCTAATGTTTGTATTAATATATAACACCCTGTAGAAAAGTATTGCCAATAGAATAGGACTCTTTGAAGCAGATAAACATGACCAGCTATGGCCTAGAGCTCCCCAGCATTGAGCTGTGGAGCAGTGGAACTGTGTTGAAATAATGGTGCTCCATCCAATACTTTTTGGCTGGGTTGGGAGTTGGGGATGAGATGGGGATCATCCAACATCCTGACATTACTAATGCTCTTGTTGCTGAATACTGTCAGATCCTCACAGCAATACAGCAAAATCTAGTATAAAGCCTTCTCTTGACAGCAGAGACAAAAGCAGGACACTATGTTGTTAAAAATTGGATTTTAGAACACACAATGAATAAGCAGTTGAGATTATGATGCTGAAACAATATTGTGCAGTCCTAATAGATGATATGGAATTTGTTCTGTGAACAGGCACACTTATTCTACATGATGAGCAATGTGATGGCATGACTCCTGGTGCTTACATGAGTTTGTCATTTACACATACCTAAAAAGGTAGAGCAGGTTTTCGTTACTGCTTGTAAGCAAGCTGCATTAACTTTTCCATAAATTCCCTATCAGTTTAATTAGTAACAATTAGTAACTGACGTGCTTTCATTTACGTTTTACACTTTAAAAGGTGGGTGGGAAAACGTCCCTCTGGGCCTTCAGGGAGTTTTATACAGACTAATACAGTTAAATATAGACTTAGCAAGTAATTTATTAAGAAGACCTGTACATCTGTTCATTCATGCAATTACTGTATTTAATCAGCCAAATGTGTGGCAGTAGTGCAATGTGTGAAATTATTCAGATGGTTCTGAGCAATGCCATAGAAGAACCACTTTTGGTTAAATAAGAAACTATGCTTGTAATAGAGATGTATAAGTGTAAAGGTTCTTTGCTAATTTAAATATTCTTCATACATCTGTGTAGCTTCAGGTAAAGTTTACATCAACCATCCGAATGGAGAAACCATATGATTTCGAGTGTGGTATGATTGGGCTGGTTTGAGTACTTCCAGAACTGCTGATCTCCTAGGACGTGGTGAGCAGTGTTGAGCCTTGTGTCAACAGCCACGTCTACAGGAAGTGGTGTAATGGTGTGGAAAATCTTTTCTTAGCTAACTTTAGGCCCATTAATACCAATCTATCAATGCCTGAACACCACAGCCAGTTTGAGTATTGTTGCTGGCGGTGTGCATCCTTTTAGGCCACAATCTACCCACCTTCTAATGGCTACCTCCAGCGTGATAATGCACCATGACACAAAGCAAAATTCATCCCCAACTGGTTAACATGATAATGAGTTCAGTGTTGTACAGTGGCCTTTCCAGTCACCAAATTTGAATCCATCAGAACAAACACCTTTGCAGCATGAAAGTGCACCTGAAAAATCTGCATGAATTACATGATACAATCATGTCAACATGAACCAGAGTCTCAAAGGAACGTTTTCAACATCATGTGAAAAAATTCTTTGACAGCAAAGGGAGACCCCACTTAGTATTAATCCTAGGTTTCTAATAAAATACTCTGTTATAAAGTCTGCTCCATGTGCTTATTGTTATTAGCTTAGTGCTAACATGGCACTAGAATTCCATTAGGACTGAGTTAGTGTTGGTTAGCAATGTTAGCTTTGTAGCTGCAGTGAAACTATATCTCATGTTAGGGGGTAAAATTGCCAATAGCTGTACTACCCAGCTATAGTAAAGACACACTCAGCAGCACAGTACATAGTCACTTGCTCTTGCAGGCAACAACAGCAAAGCCAACAGCAAAACCAATTAGTATAAGAAAGATTCATACAGGAAAGACAACACTCATCGAGGTTACATTGACTAAACAAACACTTAATAAGGAACTTGTTGTATTTTAATGGAAAACAAACAGAACTGACTCGGCTTCACTTGGTTTTGCATTTGTTAGGTAACATTAACAAGAGAAAACTGATTAAAAAAAACAACTATAATATATGAATAATGAGAACAGCTGGTTGACTGGCTTAGCACTTGATCAACATGGGGTGTGTTTTTGTTTAAGTTGAATGGTTTAGCTTGTCTACAAGTACAAGCTAGATTTACAGTAGCTAGACAACCAGTACGACCAAACTTGACCAAGCTATTTGTCCAGCATGACCAGCATTCCCAAGCTGGTCGACCAAAATGACCAAGCTGGTTGTCGAGCAAGAGCAGCATGGTTAAGCTGGTTGAACAGCATGACCAGCATAGGGCAGGTTTTTGTTTGAGTAGAATGGTTTAGCTGGTCTACAAGCATGAACTAAGCTAAGCTAGACAACTAGTATGACCAAAGTTGACCATGCTGGTTGCTCAGCATGACCAGAAAGACCATGCTGGTCGACCAGCCTAATCAGCAGAACCAAGCTGGCTGACCAGCATGACCAGCAAGAACATTCTGTTCAACCGGAATGACCAATCATGACAAAAATTAAATGCAACATACACTATGCTGGTCAAGAGCTGGTTAACCAGCTTGCTTACCAGCAGTGTATGATTTTGCCTGGATGACCAGCTTTTCTACCACCTTGACAATTAAAGATCAGCTTAAACCATCCAAAACTAGCAAAAGCTGGTCTTAAGCTGGATTTTTAAACAGGAGTCTTAGCTCAAAATATTAATAAAAGCCCAAAGCCATACATCACTGAAGAAGGACCATTTAAAAAAAAAAAAAAAAAAAAAGGATTGTACATATTTGCCTAAAATATGAATGTGATTGTATCCGTAATGGAAACTAGTGGTGGCTAAAGAAAGTTGGAAAGAAAGTTAAAGAAACCCTTAAAAACTTTTTTCATAGTGTCTGCTTTTCCTATTAACTTCAAGTCAGCATGTTGACTGTAGTCCATGTCTTACTGCATGTCAGATTTGTATTTTTTAAGATATCATTGTTCACTTCATCTAGCCTATACTGTTCGTTCTATCTATACATCTCACTCATAATATCTGTCTTTTTTAATGCTTCCAATTAATTTACCACAGACATTTAAGTACACAGTAAGACACAAACCCAGCCAATGAGTAAAGTGATGAGAGTAGACTTCAAGGCGATATAACCTTAAAGTGCCAGTGTAGCATTTTATAGCTTATAATGACATCTTTCACTGAGATTGGACCTGTCAAGCACTCATCCATCTAGCTGGATTGTACTTAATGGCCATTGGTTAGAGTTCAGACACAGTGTTAAAATGCCCCTTGCTAGCCCCAAGTCTTGCTTGGAGAGGCTTCAAGGATCAATTACTGATCCCTCCATAAAGCTGTGAAGGTGTGTCCCCTTTTAAAAAGTTAATAATTATTTATTACTTGATTTATTACATGAAGCAAAGAATTTAAAGAAGATGCAAACAAACCAAACAGCAGTAATAGTAATATACAGTGCATATACAGGGCCCCCTTGAACTTCCTTAAAACCTTTTGCCACATTTCAGGCTTCAAACATAAAGATATGAAATTGTAATTGTGATTGTGACACAATCGTGAAGTGGAATGAAATTTATTGGATATTTTAAACTTTTTTTAGAAATAAAAAACTGAAAAGTGGCGTGTGCAATATTATTCGGCCCCCTTGCTTTACTTTGTACTATACTTTCAATATATTTTTCAATACTTTGTAGCACCACCTTTTGCTGCGATTACAGCTGCAAGTCGCTTGGAATGTGTCTCTATCAGTTTTGCACATCGAGAGACTGATATTTTTGCCCATTCTTCCTTGCAAAACAGCTCGAGCTCAGTGAGGTTGGATGGAGAGCGTTTGTGAACAGCAGTTTTCAGCTCTTTTCACAGATTCTCGATTGGATTCAGGTCTGGACTTTGACCTGGCCATTCTAACACCTGGATACGTTTATTTGTGAACCATTCCATTGTAGATTTTGCTTTATGTTTTGGATCATTGTCTTGTTGCAAGATAAATCTTTGTCCCAGTCTCAGGTCTTTTGCAGACTCCAACAGGTTTTCTTCCAGAAAGGTCCTGTATTTGGCTCCATCCATCTTCCCATCAATTTTAACCATCTTCCCTGTCCCTGCTGAAGAAAAGCAGGCCCAAACCATGATGCCGCCACCACCATGTTTGACAGTGGGGATGGTGTGTTCAGGGTGATGAGCTGTGTTGCTTTTATGCCAAACATAATGTTTTGCATTGTGGCCAAAAAGGTTTCATCTGACCAGAGCACCTTCTTCCACATGTTTGGTGTGTCTCCCAGGTGGCTCGTGGCAAACTTTAAACAAGACTTTTTATGGATAAGTGGCTTTCTTCTTGCCACTCCTCCATAAAGGCCAGAGTTGTGCAGTGTACGACTGATTGTTGTCCTATGGACAGAGTCTCCCACCTCAGCTGTAGATCTCTGCAGTTCATCCAGAGTGATCATGAGCCTCTTGGCTGCCTCTCTGATCAGTCTTCTCCTTGTTTGAGCTGAAAGTTTAGAGGGACGGCCGGGTCTTGGTAGATTTGCAGTGGTCTGATTCTCCTTCCATTTCAATATGATCGCTTGCACAGTGCTCCTTGAGATGTTTAAAGCTTGGGAAATCTTTTTGTATCCAAATCCGGCTTTAAACTTCTCCACAACAGTATCTTGGACCTGCCTGGTGTGTTCATGATGCTCTCTGCGCTTTAAACAGAACTCTAAGAGCAGGTGCATTTATATGGAGACTTGATTACACGCAGGTGGATTCTATTTATCATCATCAGTCATTTAGGTCAACATTGGATCATTCAGAGATCCTCACTGAACTTCTGGAGTGAGTTTGCTGCACTGAAAGTAAAGGGGTCGAATAATATTGCACGCCCCACTTTTCAGTTTTTTATTTCTAAAAAAAGTTTAAAATATCCAATAAATTTTGTTCCACTTCACGATTGTGTCCCAATTGTTGTTAATTCTTCACAAAAAATTACAATTTCTAATCTTTATGTTTGAAGCCTGAAATGTGGCAAAAGGTTGAAAAGAATACTTTTGCAAGGCCCTGTACCTTCAGTAACTTTAATCTATGTACAGTTATGAATGATCCTTATAGAACTGATGCTAGCTAGGCTGAATGATACTGTGAACCTAAGGCCTCTTAGTGGCCTTAGTGGCCAGGCTGGCTTAGTGGAAACCAGCATCACTTTGCGAGACAAACACTTTAAAGTAAATTGCAAAATTGGGTTTCTGTATTAAAAGTTGATCTGTAACAGCAGTGCTGGACTGTGTTTATGATTTCGTGATTGTACATCGTCTTTTATGCCAGAACCACGTCTATAGCTCTCCGTTAACATAGTGCCAACTGCATGCTGAAGTCATCACACACTCGTGTCAAACCTTTTTGAGTTGGTTTCAGAATTATTTAAGTGGATTTCGAAATTATTTGGTGTACTACAACTCTCTGACATGATTTAAGATGAGTATAAATGAAGATTATCCAATGCCTTGTAGTTGTAGTGCAAGACTAGAAAATAACAGTTGCGTAATTATTTTGAGATGCTGTGCACTTCCTGCTCTTCTTTCTGGAACAAGAAACCATAACCAGTCTAACATGTGAGTTTTGGTGCAGAACAGTACAGTGCAGAATTTGTAACCATTTGGCCCTGCAGTAGAAAAGAGTCCTATGTTTTCAGATATATAGGGACAATATTTTTGTTCTATCCCAGCACACAGAATATCCTCAGGACAAAGGACATGTAAAGTGCTAAAATATGGTTGTAACAATAGTGGAACACTTATTGGTGCTATTTACAATTTTGAAAAGGTTCTAAACAGATTTATCTAAAAAAGGATTTTTACCCATTTGAAGAATGTTTGGATCAAGCATAGAGCCACCTGAGAATCCAAATGGCTCTTTGAGTCAAGATGTAATGTAAATCTATTTTAACCATGAAGGGTCCCACTGTTGGTACAAGTCAAAGAACCCCTTTTCGGTATTATATAGAGCCCTTTCTGCTTAGAGCATATTGTAGACTAATGTAGGTCTCTGTCAGGCTCACTGCTAACAACACAGATGGCATGGTAGACTAAAAATGTCACGGTAATGTAAATAGGGAGGGAGGTAAATGCAGGGTAAAATCCATTGTGAGAGACAGACTTTAAAAACCTACCCAAAGCCCAACAAAAATATCTTTTTTGTTGAATAAACACAAAATAATTATTTGATAACAGATGGCAGAAGTTCAGGTGATGTCAATGGCAACACAATCACCAGATTGGGGACAGTGTTGAAAACTGTGCAGTGTTAAGAACTGTGGAAAATTAAAATCCAGCCACTTCAGGATGTCTTTGGACAGCAGTGAGAAATGTGCAGGAAGCAATTAATCTAGATGATTTTAAGAAAAAGCAACATGTCGTTAACATTCTTTGTGCAGTGCCATAGATTACCAACTTAACACAGCAAGGCTTATTACACACTCAGGCATATTATTAAGCAACTACAGGGACTTATGTACAAACTGGTGGGGCTGTGGGATAAACTACTTTTGGCTACCTAAGAAAACTTTCAATGGATGGTTCTTTAGAGAACCTTTTATGAGATGTGTGAGGGTGAAGAACTCTTTTCACCTTTAAAGAGACCCTATGTAGTATGTTTTAACCTGAAAATTGACCAAAGCATTTTTTTCACATTCAGAAATCTTTTTTTTAATGGGTGTTTCAGGGAAACAAGGGGCCAAAGGCCAGAGGCTCACTTACAGAATGCTTTAACATACTCTCACTTGTTTATTATTATTATTATCATTATCATTAAGTCCTTTTAACTGCCAGTGAATTCGAGTAAATGTGTCCAAACACGGGCTCTAAACTGTACCAGCTCGGTGCTCTACATGCTTGAAGTGTCCTATGAGCTGCTGGGATGGAGTGAAAAATGTGGACCATCTGGGGGTTCTTGAGGACTGGGTTGGGAAACATTGCTTTGAAGGAATTGTGAAAAGCCTGTGATCTCATTCGTTTCAGTTGTTCTTAGTGGAGACATTCTGACCAATTTTAAGGTCTCTTGAGGCGTTTGGGTCTGCCCTGAAATGTACGGATTTGCACTGCTAAATGGCCTGTAGAACCATTTGCATTTTTAATTCCTTAATGATGATCCCAAGCTCAATCTGCAAGCGTTACACACACATCTAGTAAATTTTTCAGCGTTTAAAATGCTTGCCTTGAAAAACAGCCCATTTGCTCACCATCCCCCCACCAAACAAATTGGTGGAGAACAACAAAGTTCAATCTGTGTCGGAATACTTCTTTGTTCTCTGTCTCTGGCATGCACTTACCAAAGTGCTCTTTTGCATCCTGGATAAGGTAGCAGTCCACGGGGGATGTGAGGGAAAGTGGGGAAATCAGCCTCCTACAGCTTTTAAGCACCTCTGGGTTGGACTAAACAGTGGGCACAGCCATCTACACACCATGCTAAATGGAAGAGTGAGGTAGTAAAGCAGCTCTGAGATACTTCTAATGGAGGAGGCCCGTGGTTCTGTAAACATGTTTTTCTTACTGGCGAGGGGTCTGTAACATTCATTAAAGATGGATATGGAGACTGGCCTGGGCGACTTTTTTATAGATGTCTTCCATGTCAGAAATTCTTTGTAGGAAAGCCTGGCATTGTGACGCATTGTGTCTGAAGTAAGGTTGGGCGGAATTGATTTTTTACATGTCGTCATACCGTCTCAAAGTATAACCGCAGTATACAGTATTACCAGGGGCAATGGGCTAGAGACTATAAGTTGGTTTCAATACGTGTTAAATCGACAGTCTAACAACAGCAGATGTTATACTGCTCTGAATCAGGAGAGAGAAGCTGGTTAGCATTAGCTCAGTTAGCAGAATAACAATCTGCTCTGAGAGAGCAAAGTTGAGCGACTGGTGTTGGGAGTAACAGAAAACTGAGTGAACTGATACAGGTTACATGTCATGTACATTCTGTCATGTTTGGATTTGTGCCAGCAGTATCTAGATTAAGCTAAATAAGGCAGCCAACAGGCTAAACACCACAGTATAGTCTGTGGCTCAAATCACACATGTTTAGGGGATAAAGCCACATATCTGTAACAGTCGAGTTAATGGTTTTGTTTTCAGGCACATATGGTATCCTGGTTTGCGTGATCTCCCTTTCAAACAAACTCAGTGTGTCGTTAACTCATAACTACGGTGGGCTTGTTTTTTTCCCACCTGTTTATAGAGCGTGACATGACCAATCAGTGAGCTCCCACAGCGCCCCCCACTAAATGCACATGGGGGAATAAGCTCATTTGGCTGTGAGCTAGACAGACACAGAACAGACATTGGACACATAAGACATGTCATGATTATGAACAACCGTCCTCATTTTAATACACTATCACCGCCCAAGGACTGAAGAAAAATAAGCACAATAAGATGTATGTTAAGACACAGCTGTGTCAGAGGTAGGTTCGTATATACATGTTTAATTCATAAGTTATTCAGAATTGTTTCATTCATTAATTATGTAGAGCTCATTAGATATAGGAACATGGTACAGTGGTAGATGTGAAATGTTAGTATGTATATGACATTGGTATTATGAAAGGTCAGATTAGACAGTTATGTGTGAAACGTGCAATTACAAATACACATCAATTACAGATCCTAAAGTAAAAGTATGGAAGAATAGATTAGACATTGGTATGCTTAAAAGATTAGGTTAGACAGTGGTTACTATGAAATTTATGGTATTATGGATAGTGGTTGCTATGAAAGGTTAGAATAGATGGTAGTTGGCAGATATGAAAGATTAAATTAGATAGTGATAGGTATAAAAGGTTAGGTTAGAGTAGTAGATGGTAGAATGATAAGATTACATAGTAGTTTGTGAGAAAGGTTAGATTAGACTGTCGTAGGTGTGAAAGGTTAGATTAGACTGTGGTAGATATAGTATAAAAGAACATATCCCGAGTGACATTATGAAGGTTTAGATCAGGTTAGATTAGACAGTGGTTTATGATTAATGTAATTAATGCAGTAATCTTGCTTAAATAGTGCTTTAAAATAATTAGGAAAAAAACTCATTGTAAGGCTGTGCCCTGCTTTCCCACACTAGAGCATCTGTATAAAACAGAGCCGGTGACTAATGATTGCCTTAAGATTTGACAGCGTATTCACCAGATTTCATGATGTCAAGCCTGAGACTAGTTCACCATGCTTCCTAAAGCTAAAACATCACGTTCTCTAAAACATTACGTTCAGCCGCAGTGTAAAAGCTGAGTCCATGGGCAAAGCTACAGTACATATCCCCCCTTCACCCATAGTGCCCTCGTCTCTCCCCCCAGAACACTGTATCACTCAGACCTTATCTCTGACAGCTAGGCCCCGGAGCTTCGCTATATTGATGAATAAAATAGTACCTTTTCCCAATTAGGTTTCCTAGTGTTGGCAAGAAAATGCACTAGCAGAAGCAAGAGAGAGAGAAGGAGCGGGGGAGAAGAAGGCGAAAAAAAAGATGGCCCATATATTTGACGGTCTGCAAAGGCAGCATAAAAGTTGCTCCGGCTCTTAATGATGGGGCTGAGGATGATGATGTGGAAGACTGACACTTTGTCAGAAGCTTTTATGAGCACAGGGGCCGAAAGTGCATGGGGAGGGGGGCTTCTGCCATGACTCTTCACCTCATTGTCCTTTCCAAGTGAGGAAGAGGAAGATGACGAAAGGGGTGGGGGGTTATATGTATGTGTGTGCACGCGCCGCGGTAGTGGTGCAGATGCCGCCACACACACACTGCCTGTCATCTTCAGAGCGTTCGAGCCACGCTGCACTTAGGCCCCATTTGCTTTTAAGGGTGTGTGACAGGACAGCGAGCGCGTATGATCAAACTTCCCTTTCCCTGCGCGCGCTCCTGACAGTTGGCTGGGAGAGAGCCCTAATGCACTGTCACCAGCGCTCTCCACTCAGCTGCTCAGATTTACCTTCCCCATCTGTCCTAGCGCTCATCCGGGCAGAGGCAGGGCCGGAGGGTGGGAATGAGGGAAGGACTCTAAATGCAGGACAAGTGCTACTCTGTGGATTTGGGACTGAACCCTGCACAGAGTTTACTGACTCAACTTGAATACAATATACAGTCCTGAAAACATGAAGTAAACACAGGGAAACAAAATCAAAATCACATAATTACAACTATGACAACATCAGAAATGAAAGCTCTAGTGAAAATTCTACCAGGAGACTGTAATACAGCAATCACCAGCCACCACCTGTGTTAAAAGACCTCTAATTACATGCTTTTTGCTGCTTTCAGAAGTTTCCAGTTTGCTCCCAACGAATGCCCAGGGGTAGTCTCTGCCCCTTGCCTCAAAGTTCGGCATGATCTGCGAGATTCCTGATGGTGCAAGATCTGGGCTGACTACGGGGAATATGCCAAAGACAATTAACAGACATATATATACTTTTGTACTTTTACTGCAGTATGAATCCATAATTCCACTTTTAATTGAGTATGTGTTTTAAACAGCACTCGTTGTTTCATGTAAGTATAATTTCTCTGCACTTTTGGACATCATAGATTTTTTTATTAATATGTAAATGAACACAATTGAATTTGAAGTTGTGTTTAATGTCCGTGATCACCATAAAAAATCCATTAAAATCATCTGTTCAAATTTGTCACTTTTTATTTTGGAAGTGCAGAGTTATTAGTGTAATTTGTCAATGCATTCAATTCATGTTCAAAGACAAAGACACAACCACATTCACCATTTGTGTCGGACAAAAAATTGGCCTCTTATCCGTGCTGTGAACACACTACTGAGCAAACAGTGATACAATGTGCCCAGGGAGGGTTAAGGGCCTTCCTCAAGGGCCCAACAGCAGCAGCAGCTTCGCAGACCCAGGTATCAATCCCACCATCCCCATTTCTGGGGACATCTGTGGGGCAGTGGTGGGTTAGTAATGACAACTAACCCACCACTGCCCCACAGATGTCCCCAGAAATCTAGGGTCAGAGCACAGGGTCTGCCATGAAGCAGAGAGGGCCAACAGTGGCAGCTTAGCAGACCTGAGTACCGAACCCACAACCTTGTTATCGATAACCCAGCACTCCACCGACTGACCTGCCACTGCCCTTTACTGCATACTTATTTACATGTACTTGCATAATTACACAACTAATTTATTAGCTATATAAGTCAATGCTTTTCATTTACATCCTGTTTCAATAGGTTTAAAGAGAACATTCTGACAATTTTACACTTGTTTCAATGATTAGAAAAAATGCACCTAAATGATGTTTGCATATGTATTTGTTTTATAAAAATGCTCTTATCATTCTATTCACCTATGATTACAAAATTACATAATTAAACGTGTAGGTAGTTAGTTGCACTTCTGACTTTTTTCTGTTTCTGCCAGGAAATTGAATAAACCCACTAAAGGTTTAACTGACAGGAATCTTTTCATCATAAATTGCAACAAGACATTTCTTTCTATTGGCTGGCCAGTGGACAGCTGTGGCATCACCAGCAACTGTAAAAGCATTTACTCATCATCAAGGCGATAATGAGGGAATACTTTTAAAGTTGCACCAATTGGAAGACCCTGGATGCATCCAAATATGTTAATCTCTGTAAAAAATAAATGTAAGTAAAAAGGGATTATTAGGATTTATTTAAGTTAATTAAACATAAGATTATCTATCAGAAGATTGTTATTCTGTTAAATTATTATTATTTTTGGCCAGTCACAATAAATTTGACACTAACTACAAAAACTCTATATTTTAGTTGTAAATGTAAGGATTTATGCATCCACAACACCATATTGGACATCCAAAATTATTGTTCTCGCGAATTAACAATGCAACCCACAACTCTTCATATATGAGGTAATGGTATATATCGAAAATGTCCCCCAATATGTGCTATGTTTATTCAATTTGAAAGTGTGTAATATGATAAGTTTATATGTTAAATGGACAATATATTTAACAAAAATATTAGTAATATTACTGGCTAAGCGGTTTAAATGCTGGGATGGGTTCTGTCCATTTTAGGGGTTAAAACATAACATTGCTTTTTAGAACTGCTGTGTTGTAAATGTGTGAACTGTGTCACTTGCTAAATGTACCGTCATAATCAAATGTTTCAGCAGATCTGAGTCTGAAATAATGATCTGAGTGAAAATAAGTGAACTCTATTGTACTGTATTCAGAATTAAATGTAAAAGAACAAACTTTAGAGCACAATTTCTATTTTGTCTAACATGTTTAATGTGGCACTATTTTTTCTATAGTTACCACATTTAGTTACAGTTAAATCAAGCTACTAAAGAGTCAGTATGCTTTAGAATGGGCAGGATTGTGTCTCTGTGGAAGATCAGAACTTTTTTTCCAAAACACTTCATTTGCCCAGGGATGCCCACACTTTTGCGTAAGACCGTACATCCACATCTCACACATGTATAGAAGTGTTGCTGTAGACATGATCAGTGTCAGTGGTGTGTGAATGTATGCCCAAACAAACACACAACCTCTATTGCCATCGGTAGTGACACACACCGATGTTGTGCGCTAAAGTGTGAGTGTGTGTGTGTACAGGCCTTTGCTGGAGCTTATGAAATAACCATGACATGTGGCCAAATAATTTACATGCTCTCAATTTTGACTCACTGAGAGAGGGTCCTTTGGCTTATCAGCGCTTAAAAACGCATCCTTTAAAAGCTGCAGGCAAATGACACAGCCCGGGAATTTAATGATTTTATGAATCAGAAGCTCCTCTCGGTGGCTCTCGTGAGATGGACTGAGATAGGTGGGGGGTGGGGATGGTAGGGAAAGTGCAGAGAGGTGGACTCATGGGTAGTTTTGTAAGCTTGAAGGCTTTTCTCTGTCATTATCTTGGGAAAGCATACATAGCCTGTCCTTAATGTTTTGCTGCATGTTGCTTTAAGGTCTCCATTATGCTGTTTTCTCTATGATTTAAACAGCGCTGTTTTCACAGAGGCAACAGCATGTAGTACAAGTCCCCAATAAATATGAAATTGCATGTGATGTGTTTTCAACCCACCCCCCACCCCCTCCTCCATCTCACTTTCACTCTGTGGCTCTCTCTATGTGCTTTGATCATGCAATCCCATGACAGATCCATCAGGACTCTCTTCATCTCTTGCAGAAATGGGCTGTGCTTAATTGGTGCTACCAGGAATATATCAAAGCAGGCAAACCGGATGCTCTCGGAACGGCGTACACAAAACAGACCTCCAAAATCAGCGTCAGCTTAAACCGCTGGCCGCTTGGAAGCATGTTTTTTTTTCTGAACGACAGGTGCACGAGGCGACCACCACTTTAGTACATCATGACAGAAATTCTCTTCTGTGTAGTGTTGGGGGTTGTAGCGGCAGGGCCCTTATTCTAATCTTATTTAACAGTCTCTGCCCGACGCTCAATTCATTGCCGGGCCGCTCAGATTGGAGAATTTCCAAACAATCCCGAGTTCACCCAAGCTTGGAATTGGTTTTCTGTGGAACATCTCCCTCCTCCTCCCTTTGGGCACTTTACCAATTTGACCAAATTTGTTCCATCGCTGGTTCTAAGCACCAGAAGTGTTTTTTTTTCCCCTTCTTTTCAGCCCTTCCTCGGCGTGCCTGCTCTCACACATTTGCACATTCTTTGCAGAACATTAACAGCTTTGTTAGAAGCAGGGGGCCGAGGCCGTTTATCGGAGGACTTGGGGTCAGGCTGAACACGATTTGTCAGGGTGCAGGTGTTGGCCTAGGCTTGGTTTCTGTCACAAACATTGACGTGAATGTGGTAGGGCAGATGAAGCAAGCTGATCTGAGACCCGTAGTCTTGGTCTACACTGAGTTGTCCAGTCCTCATCGGGTGGTTTTATCAGGTACACCCACTGTTTCGGTACTGTAGGGTTTTTTATTACTGCATATCCCTACTCCGGAAACCCGGCTCAGTGGCGGTTACAAGGACCAGTGAAGATTATATGCGAGAATATAATTATTGATTTAATCTGACTCCATAAAGATCCAATTATATGACTAATGTCTGAGTAACTTGATTTGAATACCCAAAGAACATTATCAAGAGTTAACATAGCGTTATGCTCTTAACTACATGTTGGAATAATAAACAGCGCAAACCAGTAGGCTAAACTTTATATTGGATTTACTAATAATACTAGATGCAGATTATGAAGAGAGTATCGCAAAAGACAGCAAGAGAGATATAATAAAAAGAGAGACAGTGAAAGAGATGAAGCCAGGGAAAGGGTTTGGCCCATGTGAGGAACACAAGCCACCCCCCTGGGATTCTCACTCAGAGATCCTGACAGTTACCTTGACCAGATCATTATCTTTTACACAAGCACTGGTCTAACCAGCCAATCCAAAGTGACCACGTAACAACCACTGACTGAGTGAAAACCCCCACTTTTGGGGCACGCTGTAAACCTTTTTGAGGGGGAGTTAGACAGAGCAACAGGGCAGAAAAAGCTATGTGCATAAGTTTATAACCTCTAATATAGTACACTTTAAAGGTTTACAGCTGCTGACTGTAGCTCATCTGTTGTGGCACAGTTTATATGTATGGTGGATCATCCTGACATGGCGGTGTTATCAGGCACACCAGTGTTGCTGGGGTTGTTAAGAACTGGCCATTGTGCCAAGTACCAAGTTGTTGTTTCACCTTGTAGGTCCACAGTAGGTTCACCGCATGTGTAGTCATGTGACTCTGCCCTGTCCAGTCGGCAACATGAAAGCAACGTGGAAAAAATGAGCAACACAAGCATCAATGATTGTAATTAAGGTAAAATGTTCAATTGGAGTCTGACATCACTGTTCTAGCCCTTCATCATCCTGTGGACAACTGTTGGCTGGTTAATGTTGGTTGACAGGTTATGCTCAACCTTGGTTGGTTGATTATTTAAAAATCAGGTGTACTACGTCCACTCATACCAGAACAACACCTACTAACAAAACACCATGCATTTAAAAATATAAGGATGCAAAAGGGGATTTTGTAGAAATGCCTAAGAAAACATAAATATAAAGCTGAATACTTCTGTCTAATGATATGCAGACTTTTTCTCATTTATTATGTCATATTGTACTCTCACCATTACTCCAAGCAATGTTTTAGAAAGGCCTGTATACCTACACATTCTTGCAATTAACCAATCATGCATGATTGTTCGGTGTGATTGTTGGTGCCAGACGGGCTGGTTTAAAAATTTCTTCAGAGAATCTTTTCAGCCCAACAGCCTCTATAGTTTCCTCTAAATGGTGTAATAAAGAAAAAACATGTGGACAGAAATGCCTTGTTAAGAAGGTCAGTGGAGAATGGCCAGACTGGTTTGAGCTGACAGAACGTCATATTACCACTCTATAGAGTTGTGGTAGGCAGAAAAGCATCTCACAATGCACAACATGTCCAAGCTTGTGGCAGATGGGCTACAGCAGCAGAAAACCACATTGGGTTCCACTTCTGTCAGCCAAGAACAGCAAGCTGAGACTGCATTGGGCACAGGCTCATCAAAACTGGACAGTTGAAGACTAAGGAAAAATTAGATCTGGTCTGATAAATCTTTCTGAACGCAGATGATAGATAGGGTCAGAATTTGGCACCAATAGCAGGACCGAATCATTGATCTAGATAATTACATCACATTTTTATTTGATTAATAATAGTTTCATCTAAATTCCATTACAAATTCCAAAAAATAAGCCTCGGATGCAAGATGTTAAAAAAGCCTTGATTGAGGGATTCTTAATTAAATGAAAATGATTGTTCTATGGCATGTTTCCCCCTTATCAGAATGTAGGCATACTAATCAATTGGCAACTGACTGTATATGGACTCAACCCGTCAGCTTTTTAAAAATCTCCTAAAACCCAGTTACTTGAGGCTTACCCTTCTGAGTCTTTGCCCCTTTTACGGCTTCTCCTTTAGTTTCTCTTGTCACTGCTGCCTGTGGCTTGCTCATTAGAGGTTTGGGCATTTGGGAGAATTGTGCATGGTAAAAAGCCCTACACAAATAAACCTGAATTGGATTGGACTGGATTTGGTCCGTTCTTGGAAGAGTCGCGCTAGAGAACAAGTAATTCAAGGCCATGCATATGATTTCCCCTCGTCATATTTCCATCCAGTCCAAACACTGAAATCTCCCAGATTCCATCGACCCTAACAAACCTCCTATTCATTCAAATCTGGAGCTGCAGTTTTTTTTAAATACTTGCACCCAAAGCCAAACATCAATCAGTCATGTCCTGTTTGAATTCAAGCAAGAAGGGAATGAGAAGCATTCGCATTAAAAATGCATCACATTTTTAAACAACCAGTAATTATCCGTGAATGGCCACACTCATTCTAGCTCAGAATTATGTCCACAATAAACTGTAATGCCCTGGTCCAGCACTAGCCCACTGCACTTAAACAGAAAGAACCCTTCAGCAACGTCCTCCTAAACACTAAAGATTGCTTCTAATGGAATGACTTTGTGTACTCAATGTAAGTGACACAGTATGAGTATACTACAAACAATGGATAAGGCCTACATATCCGTGCTGCACTGTTAAAGGGCTAACATACTGCAAAGCTGAACTGCTTGTGCTTTTTCTTAATAAGAGTTTAGTTTAGTATGTAAGCTTTGTTTAAAACATAGTGTTCAGTCCTTCATATATGGTCTTAAATATTTGTAAAATCACAAAAATCACTGTATTTACATATCTACGCCTATTCATTATGTTTTAGCCTCAGTTTTCAATGAGGTGCAAAACAGGGCAAACTGCAAGAACAGAGCTCATTTATATTCATAATTTTCAGACTTAGCAGGTTTGGTTCTATTAAAGAACCAATGAACACTGATGCTAACTCTGTTAGTTAGAACAAGTGTTGCAAAAGACTTATACTTCAAAAGACTTATACTTCAAATGTTGCAACAGAATGCAACATTTGAAGTATACTATGAAAAAGATACCTTGCCAACTGTGTAGCATGGGGGTGGATCCATTATACTATAAGGCCGCCAGTGGCATTAACAATATTGCACAAGAGGGGAGACAAATGGGAGCAATGGTGAAATGAACAATACAAAGTGGGTAAATAAGTCTGTTTACACCTGGCATTAACATGTGTTTTGTATCCGGATGGTATCTGGATATACCTTGACCGGATCCTGTTTACACTTAATTAGAACTAGTCAGTAAAATGCATCCCCAGTGTGCCAGAGTGACCAGATGAGATCCGAAACAACTCATCAACACATAATTAATTTATGTTTCACTTCCTGTAAACAACACTAGCATTCTCATCAAAACTGTCCTACTGTGGGAGGATTCTAAGCTCCCAATGATGAGGGTTCTAAGAGACTAGTTTTGTGTGTTTTAGTGATAAAACTTGGGCTAACCTTTTCTTTTTTTTTTTTTACGCCAAGCCAGATCTAAACTATGTGGTGTGGTAATAAATGCCATAGTTAACATTACTAACTCAAATGGTGGGTAAAAGAGTGTCAACCCATCATTTTCAGTGTAAGTGCCCTTTAAATCACCAAATGATGCCATGTTTCTAATACAACACTAACACTAATCTTGGTGAACTTTTGTTTCTCGGACGTCTAATGAAAGACAAATGCCCCTTAGCAGAGGCACCTGTCTACATGATGTATGAGCTGGGGCACAATGGGCTACTAAAAGTTGATATACTGTAATTGTGGGCGATGATTAGAGGTATAAAAGCTCCTGTAAATGCCCCATTGGGATCAGTGATATTAGCTCATCCACAGAAATGCACGCCCACTGCATTTTTTTAATTTAAAGGATGAGTGTTGGCAGAAAAGACTGCTTCAGTGGTGCGGCCGTATTGGAGGTTTACGTATAGATAAAGACCTGAATGCTCCATAAACTGTTACTTTAGAGTCGAGAAGATAAGTGCATGAATTAGGCTGCTGCTAATGTGAGAGTGTGTAAACTCTGCAGTGGGTTTCTCGGCGCCGCCGCAGCAGCAGCCGGCAACGGCTTCAGGCAGCAAAAGCAATTAAGCAAAACTTAAAATAATTTGAACTAATTCTTTTCTCGTTATCTGCAGAAAATAAAGCATTATATGTTGATTATGAGTGGAGAAGAAGTCCTTTATCTGCAGTGAGAATACCTTATGCTGAGGCGGCTGCTTTCAAGAGGCCGCTCCAGGGGATAACATGAGTGGAATTCTCGTTTTCTCTCTCTTTTCTCTCTCTCTTCGTGTCTCTCTGTCTTCCTTCTCTTTGCAAGCTTGGCTCTTTCTTCTCCCCCAGTCACTCCACTGCTTTCTTCTCTCCTTCACTTTCGCTAGTTCGGATTCATTAAGCAAGGTGTCGTCACGCGTTAATCTTCACCTGTCCAAAGCAACTACTCCTGCCCTGTCTGTTAGCTTTAAGAAAAACTATATGCTGGTGTGCAAGTCTTATTACACACTCAGGAGCTTCTGTACGAACTGGTGGGGCTATTCTTTGGTAATGGAAGTTGGCAATAACACTTTCGGCCTGGCGACGGCCCATAAGGTATTGCCAGTGAGACTAAAAGTGTTTTCAGGTCTGTGTTTGAAGATCTGGCACTGGCACTGGAACTTTGATACTTTTTGCTACTTAGCTTTTATATTTTCACCTGCAGCTCTTTTCACATTAGTTTTTTTTCCACAAATGTTTTTTGTTTAGATATATAATCTAATACAATACATAGGCTTACTCTCAGCTTCACAGTCTTGAAGATCAGCCGAAGATCAGCGTGTACATTTTATAAAGTAGAAGTTGTGCTCAAACAATTTAGTGCTGTTCCAGTTAACATGCCTAGTCACACTACTGGTTTTAAAAAGCCATGAATACCTGAAATTTGCCTGTGAGTCCAACTTTACCGCAGCTTTTATTAACAGCAAGGTTGTTGTAAATGTACAGTATATGACTAGTAGCTCTATTGCCAGTATTTCCCTGTTAATCAGTTTTATGCAGTAGACTACTGTGACACTGTGTAACCACTAAATTATTCCTCAAATAGAAATTACAGAGAGAATTACGGAGTGTTATAGTTAGGACTTTGACTGACTAGGCCACTTCAAGACCTTCATTTTAAGTCTTTTAAACTACTCAGAGGTGAACTTACTCTTGTGTTTTGGACCATTGTCTTGATATGTAACTCGGCCTGTCACAATAATTACGCTATTACCTTATCAAACAATATATGGACATGACCTCAATAAGTTTTCCTGACCTCAGTATTGCCCATTCTTTACTTAGTGAGGAAAGCCCATTTAATGTGAATGAGACAGTATGTTGACTTTGTTTAAAACCAGTGTTTTTTATTGTATTTATATTTTATGTATTTAAGATATTTAAACAATTTAAGTATATATATTATATTTTCATTCAATTTCATTTCAATTATGCTCTTATCATTATATCAGTCGCATTACATGCTCTTAAAATGACATTTATATTGTTTATCACAATTATTTCTGGGACAATATATAATTAACTGTATTTAGCTATCATTTGCAGAGAATGCAGGTGACGTGTGCAAGCCTGTGTTTGAAGATAGCAGTGTGACTTTGTTCCTTTTTGTTATTTAGTTTTTATATTGTATTTTTATATTTTATATATTTTTTCTATAAAAGCCGTTTATTGTAAATTATGCTTTGTGTTCAATTAGATCATTACTTCAGCTTTACAGTCTGAAGATCAACATTAGTTGATCAGCATGTAATAATAATAACCATAAGCATATTATTATTATTATTATTGTTGTTGTTGTTGTTGTTGTTGTTGTTTATTACAATTATTTCCCGAACAATATATCATCTAGAAAATGAGTTGTCGTGACAGGCCTACACATAACCTAATTGAGCTTGAGGTTTAGATCAAGGACCGATGGATGACCAGGTCTGTTAGAAAGCAGAATTCACGATTCCATCATTTTTGGCTAGACACCTAGGACCTAAAGCTGCAAGGAACTCTGATACTTCGTAACTCTTTTCCGACTGATATATTTCCTAAACTTGCTTTCTCATCTATTCTGGACATTTCTTTTTGATTGCAGTATATAGCATACTGCTTGTTGAGACCTAACAATTTTTTACCTATCCATTTTTTACAGTAATATATATAACAGCAAAAGCACTCGTACACCTGCAGGATGTGCGTGTGCATTAAGGGGTTGTTGGTATTTTTATGTTATAAAAAAAAAATGTGTTAATGTGTTAATTTTTAATGTTTCATAGTTAGCCATATTGTGACTACATTGACACCAAATGGACAAGACTGTGTAACCTTAATGAAGGTTGAGAAAAGTGTGTGGGCCTTTTTTTATGAGACAATCTGGGTGACCATTGACTTCTGTTGACTTTTGATTTAGTTATATGACATGTCTTGGCTGGCAGACTCTATCTAGGGTAAGTAAGTAAGAAGTAAGGACATTTGTTTTTGTTGAACCATTCCATTAAAATTTATAAAAATCATTTATTTAATAAATGTTATAGAAATATTATCATTTATGTAATAAAACTGCAGATTTCATTTCCTTTGTCTGGTTTTGATAATGTTGGAAAACATACACACAGACACACAAATATCTCCAAACAAACTGTCTCTCAAAGCTTGCATGTGTGCTGAAGGATACAGCGGCAGGGATTGGCACTAATCTGTGGTGGCTTGCTTATACACACACCACTCCATCTGCCTGTGAAGTTGTGAATGCTGGTGTCAAGCCAGAAAATCCTGTTGCCTTTGGATCCTCAAACCACATCAAGACCTTTTGATGAAGGAAAACGGGGAAGAGAAGGAGGGAGGGATGGCGGGAGGAGGGGATAGAAACCCTTTTCAAATGTCAAACTTTGGTAATATTTGCATTTAATAACTCAGATCTAAATATTTCTTTTTAATTTTGAGGGAATCATTTGTTCATGCTTTGAGGCATTTTGTTGATATTTAATTCCGGCACGCATTCACCATAATAATAATAACAATAATATAACACCCCCCCCTCCCTCCTTGGTAGTGGTTTATTTATTCGATTCAGAGGCAAATCTCCTGCCGTCAGCTAGGCCTCAGCTGAACCCAGAGCAGTGTGTGGCGCATTCTTGAGAGAAGCACCACAGACTGACAAGAAGAAATTTGAAATAAAAAAGAACATAGCTTTTGTATATCTCATCTGTCCTTTGTAAAGTTGCTTATTTTACTGTAGTCCTCAAATAACAGGGTTGGAAGGGTTGCTTTAAAAATGTATTCCATTAAATATTGCAATTGTGATTCAATAGATTACTATGTTAATGTAATTTGATTACTTTCAGTTACTTTTGGGTTACTTTTTTCTAAAGCCATGTTCAATAAAGTTTAAATAAAGAAAAAAAAATGTAGTGTTTACACTAAATACCTAAACATCTCATATCCACATCATATCCTCATTAAGCAAATTCCCTGTCTACTAAATTATACTGTATATACTACTGCTGCTGGAGCAAAATCTTATCTATAAAATGGAAACTGGGAAATAAATCTTAAATATTCAAAGTTAATGTAAAAAGATTGTAAAATGTTAAGGTAAAAGATTTTTTGACAATTTATATTGGTCCATTCATCATGAAATATCCAACTAAAACAAACAGCTTGGACCAGCATAATTTCCATGTTCATTTAAAATGGTCTAAACTGATTTATACTGGTCTGCATTGCTGATGTATGCTGTTTTTTTCTAGCAGGACAGTGTAAAGGGCAGCTGCTGTTTTTAGATTATTAGAAGCTAAAAAAACCTTTCATTATGTCTGTGAGAATATATACAATTTAGCTTTGTATGTTGTGATAAATAATACTAGTAATACTAAGCCAGCACACAGCAACACACCTGTTCAGCAGCAGAAAGAAAACTGTAGGCAACACCGCGTCCAGCAGTCAGCTAATCATACAGCAGTGCTAGCTCATCTACGTGGATTCAGTGATGATTTTCTTACCTTCAAATGTTTCTTTAAATTCGAGTGGAGTCTTCTGAAGCTGAGAGAATATGTATGGCTGGAGAGCATCATTTCCGGTGGAGAGGGATTATCTTTTCCTTTTTAGCTTTTAAAAAATGAAAATATTATCTAGTTTATTGTTTACACTATGCTAGGATGGTTTAAGATTCTTCACAGGGGGCGCTGTTACACTCAACTAGCTTCGTGTGAGGTATATTACACATTGACCATCTGCAACAGAGGAACACAGGCCGGCTCGAAACAAAAACGGTAAAAGCAATGACCTTTTTAACTTGTAACAATCCTGCTTTATTACACAGAATTATATTTATATGACTTATTATTCTTCAGATTGCAGTTGCTGTAAGTAAAATCATTTTTAACAATTTTACTAGTAAATATTTTAGAAATAATTTGACCAAATGAATTCTAGCAAAAGTGCAGATCCCTAAACTTTCATGATCCTAAGTAGAAAATTATATTTGATTCTCATTTTATTTGATGAAAATCTTATGTAATGTAGCATTTTTTTTTTTAAATGAATGCTTTTAGATATATTTATGTATATTTCATTATAGGTTTAGTTTGATTTAGTTGAAGAACTAAACTTATGTTTAAGTTGATAACTTAAAAACCACATGTGTAAAAGAGTTGCCCCTTTAAAATAAATAACTGGGCACATAGTTTTTAGCAACAATAACTACAACCAACACTTCATATAATATCATATCAAACCTTCACATTGTTGTGGGGAATTGTGAGCCCCCTTTGCCTTTCCAAACTGTGCTAATTCAGATATTTTGGTACGTTGTGATGCATGAATGTTTTTTATTGTTGAGGCCCTGCCCCACCACATCTACTGGACTCCAGGCCAGGAATTTCACTAGGTCACTCCAAAACATTGATTTTGTTGCCTTTCATCCATTTAGATGTGGATTTGCTATTGTTCTGAATTATTGTTGTCCTGCATACAGAGCCCATTTATGCTGAACATCCTGCTGAGTGTAAGAATTCTTAACTAGTCTGGCCAAATTCATGGCTCCTTCAAAAATTTCAAGTTGCCCAGGTCCTGAGAGAGGAGAACACACCCACACTCTCCCACTACCACCACCATGTTCAAATATTTTTATGTGGGTTACTGCTGTGAAATACAGCATTAGCTGCAAGCTAGATATGAAGTAAAGAGAACTGTGCTGTGCAAAAAAACAGTCCAGACTGATCTGATTATAGAACAGTATTCCAGTAAGTTTAGGGATTAAGCAGGGTTTTTTCCACATGTAAAATGAGCATTGAGTCAATTTTTCTTTAGTTAGCAGGCTTGCCAGTCTCCCATGAATGCCACTTTTGACCATTTCTTTCCTTTTTGTGATCATTGACGTTAGTGGAAGCTAGAAAGACATGGAGACATGGACTTCTTGCATGATTTTTGGAGCACCCGGGGGCGCACAACCAAACCACACAAATTATTGCATTTAACCGGGTGTGGCCTTTGAGTAGCATCAGGGCTGGTGCCAGGGATTTTGGGCCCCATGAAAAGATACTACACTTACAACTTTAAGGGCCTGTTTAGATCTGGAATCAACATATATTTAGTATACTTTGACCAACTTCTGTTTACCCTTGTAAATAAAATGCATCCCTAGTGTGACCAGATGAGATCTGATTTTACTTTCTTGCATTAAAATACACACCAATATGTATATGATTTGTGATTTACTTTCTTATCTGTTTTCTCCGTCCTTGCTCTGGGTGACAGAGAACAGTTTAGAGAAACAGTTTAGAAGAATGTGGAGGTTCTAAAACCATCTTAAATAGATGGTTCTCGCATTTTTGTAACAACTATTTAACTATTAAAACCGCAAGTAATAATGCTCTCATCTACAGGTAAATAAGCATGAGCGCACACACACACACACACACTATGACAAAATATTTTTTACAGTGCAGGAAAGCAATCCAAGTCTAAAACCTTAGAAACTTCATGAGTGGCCTTCAGAGGTAAAACAGACACAGGAAAAATGTAGGACGAGGGCTCTTTAATGTGCGCTGATGGCTTTCGCCTGTTCTCCACCCCTACCTTGTATCATTGCACTCAGAGTAGACTTAATAGGATAATGGAGTAATCTGGATAGTTTGTGATTTTGACCATTTATTCAGCCCTCTTTGCGTTCTGTTTTTCAGAGAACGGCAGTGCAGTGTGTTTAACCCTGCTGACGGCAGGCGGTGGAAAAGGATTGCGTAGCGCGTTTCAATTTAAGCAGAGCAGCAGCCACGGGTACAGTGTGTCATGACTTGCGAGGTTCGTGTAACCTAATGCAGTGCAAATAGAGCTATTATGCTCGGAAATAGGAGCCGCTCGGCGGAGTCGCAGCCGAGCTGTGTTTTCTCTCACTTTTCTGACTCTGGCTTTGGCCCTCTCCTCCATTTCCTCATTATGCAAAAATGGAGGCAGGGAAAAAACATGCCAGCGTCTCTTTCCACTCCCCCCTCTCTTTATCTCTTCCCTCTCTCTCTCTCTCTCTCTCTCTCTCTTTCTGTCAACAAGTAAAATATTTCCACTAGCTTATGTCCATGAGAGAGGGAGTGAGAGAGCGAGAGAGAGAGAGAGAGAGAGAACGAGTGCCCTGAATTTACAGCCGTTCACCCCACCCTGCGCCACGGGTTTGGGTGTAATTATTTAGAAATAATCAATTGACTAATGATGGTGTAATTTAGGGCTCTCATTAATCCGCTGACTGGGTGTGTTAATCAGCACCCAGCGCCAGTCTGGATACTGCATATGTATGCATGTGTAATGAGATGAGAGCGAAAAAGACAGAGAGAGAGAGAAAAAGAGAGAGGAGGAAATTTTGAGACATGGTATCCCCCTTTGTGATGGTTAGGCTGG
This sequence comes from Salminus brasiliensis, assembly GCF_030463535.1. NCBI lineage: Eukaryota > Metazoa > Chordata > Actinopteri > Characiformes > Bryconidae > Salminus > Salminus brasiliensis. The sequence continues at coordinate 25,357,143 of NC_132894.1, read as the reverse complement.
ACTTGCACTCTATCAGACTGTGATTTAGCTAATTTACCTTCACCCCTGCATTCTCCCGTTACACTCACCGTCCATGTTATTAGAAACACTTACTTTGGCAACATTACGAGGCCTGTCTACCATATAGGACCACTATATAAGTGTATAATTACAGGCTGTAATCCATTCGTTGGCATGCACAATTTGTCAGACGCCCTTCATTTCTCACTGGTCTAGAAGGGGAGATTTTGAAAGGTTGCAGGGTTGTGGGATGTTTATTTGATGACAAATCATAAATACTCATTGCTTTGACTTTGTACTGTATATGTCTTAAAATGCAATGCTTTTGACCCAGGGGTGGGCAATGTGACGATATTTTATGTAGAACATTTGTCACATAATAATATTTTTATTATGTCACAAACCCTCACATTGTCCACCTATTTACAGACACGGCCCTCACACTTCAATCCATACCAGGGTGTAAGTGCTCCTAATCAAATCCCATGACGAAGTAAAACCGCTCAATGATTAATGTATTATATGATTTGAGCTGGTTCACTTTATTGTTTAATAATGCTAATGGCCAACTACCTACATGTTGTTTTAAAAAAAACAACTTAGCTCACAAAACTGTAAACTCAGCATGAGTATGGTACATGTCTTTCTAACAAAAAAAAGTTTTGGTGAGTTTGCATGCAAGACCCACTAACTATTGCCTAAATAGTATATACAAAGTAGTGTACACCCCTTATGAATACATTAACTGCAGTACAGTATAAGTATGTGGTTTGGAACAAAGGCCTTATTTTGCTTCACAAGTTGTTCAGCTTTCATACGTGCTTTATCCGCTTTTGCATCTTTTAGATCTTTGGAATACAGGCAGGTTACACATTAGCTGTGAAATATTGCCATCCATAATCATATCAATGATTTTACAGTCCATGAAGATAAAGCAGAAGACAATATAAACATTTCATTGTTTTACCTCTTTCTCATAGTGGTGTTTCACTATGAATATGAGATATGCAACTAAATAAGTGAGTAAAGCCAGCTGTAGCTGTACCTATGGTGGAGTTTACAAGGCATAATTGATATGCAATTGCTTGTCTGTTATGGATGTGTTTATTGCATTCTCTGCATCTCCTGTCTGTGCTGATGTTCCTGTGGACTTGTGAAACATCATCAGTTGCAGCCCAAGTACTGTTCTATTCAAAAGTTCACATCTAGCCAAAAACAGTCCGAATGCCCAGATGTGTTCTTGTTCCGCCCGTGTTTTCGAGGATGCATCAGGACATGACTTGTGTGGACTTGGCACATCCAAATATCCCAGCGTGCATTACGCACCACGCTGCTGTTTCAAATGCAGGATTACAGTCCTGTAACTTGCCAATTCAGTACTACCAAGTACACCAGTCCGAACTTGGCATACTTGACTGACTGACAGCCCCAACCCACAACCTCTTCTGATTGGCTGATGCATGTGTATGGTGGACAACAGAGCGTAATTCTGACATGTTGTTTGTTTCTTTCATACTTTCATTCATTAGATGGTTCTTTTTTAAATCAATGGCAAGCAGTGCATTTTTAGTACAAAACCGGCATAGTAAACATGGACTAGCCCTAGCCTTGGAGAGCCGAAGCAGGTTTTGCAGCATTTTGATAATTCAATGTTTATCTTTTAACTAATTCTAGTTATTAGAACTGATATGGCAGCAGCATCAACACTGTTAAAACATTGTCATAGATATAGTTGTATAAGACATAGCTTAGATATTATAACGAGGCGACGATGACTAATACTACTACTACTACTACTACTACTATAATGCTCTTATTCTGATAGCAGTAACAGCCTGAACGTGAGCGAAGTTTATAATATTAGCTTTTGGTACCCTATGCTGTGCAGTCGGCATCCTGAGAGCATATCTGTACAAATGAGCATATATGTGCACAGGAGAGCAGATCTGTGTTCCCTGTGGACTTGAACAGATAATTCAATTCTGACATGCTGAAGCTATGTCTGTGTTACGAATAAATCCCAGAAGACTGATTTAGTTAGCTCTCTAGCTAAGTTAGATCTAAATTAGCACAGTCGAGGGCTGTTATTAGCATAACAACAGACTCTAAGATGTTTTCAAATGCATACACATTGACATAAATGTATACACTTACCCAGAATCAAGAATTAAAGGCAAACAAATGTTTAGAGAAAAATAATGCACAAATAACACTGACATTATAGCATCCAAGCTAGCTAACACTTCATTGGTGAACTCTGTACAAAGTGCTAATTATAAAAATGATGATCATCACATTGAAATACTATTCTGATTTCCATTTTGGTTTCATTTGTAGTCACGTACTGTTTTTTTCAATCTGAAAGATTGAAATTGTTAAATAACAGAATAAGTCAGTCTGGGCTGTAAAAAGCACATACTCGCTGCTGTGATTAATTGTGCAGCCAAAACCCAGTGTGACTGTGGCTTTATAATGTCATTTAAGTGCTCACCATTGTTAGCTTGCATATAGCAAAATGAGTATTTTGACTCTTTAATGACCTCAATATTCAGATGATCCAGTGATATTTGGAAGAAAAATCTATGTACTGCAAAATGTATGGATTTGGGACTCTATTAATTCAAGCTAATATATATATATATATAAAACGTCTCTTATTTGCTGATATGTACAAAAATACCCAATGGGTGAAGAGTAGCGTGCCAGTCAATATAGATTTCTGAGTGTGCTGCTATTTATGACGTTATGATGACACTGACTTACACATGTAGACAAATTGAAGTACATAGATATGCAGTGTGTGTCTGCCTCACTTATCTCCCTACAATTCATTATATTCTCATTAGCCTACTTTTGGAGACTCCTAATGTGAATTCATTAAGAGGTGAAGATATTGTATTCCCCTCAGTCGAGGCACAATATGCAGCAGAGTTTGCTTAAAGTGGTTAAGAAGTACTGAATAATACAGTGCAGTAGACTTCTATGCGCCATCTTCTCCAGTATGTAAGTGGTGTCTTCTGTGCAGTGCGGTAAACAAAAGAGAGAGGAGAACTTTAGTGGCTCTAATTTGCTGCCAGGATCCCTGTAGGTTGTGGTTTAATATTGGAGGGCCTCTGACTATAAGAGATTATTGTTGCAGCTCGGGCTATGAGCCCTTGCACTTTTAGTGAAACAAATGGGAAAATTGAGGTACACAGATTTTCAATAACCTGAGCAGTATCCTGCCGTGTCCTGTGGGAAGCAGTGTGTTGCTCTTCCTTCCTCTTTGTCGGGGGCAGAGGGAGGTGTTGGCGGAGGGAGTGGGATCCGGGGTACGCGCAGCACATGTTTACAGGTATAACCACAGAAACAATTCCTTTTAACCATCAGACCTTAATGCACATACACAAAAACACACACATGCAGCTCTGCCGCCCCAGCAGCCTTTTAGAGGAGGCGTCCAGGGGAGAAGAGGAAATGGCACTTGGGCATGGGCTAACATTACTTAAAAAACAGTGCATATTCAGGCCAGGGGAAGATAACTGGTCTGCACGAAACCTACACTAATGTTAGCTGAAGGGCACTGGAAGACACAGATGCCTGCCTCTTTGTAAAGAGGGGTCCAGGGACCAGGGGTTGGGGGCAAGTGAGAGAGCCTTTCCAAGGCAGACAGTCTCCTCTGAAAAAGGAAAAAAATACTTCAGAGAGCTTCTTCTATCCTTCCATCCCTCTCACTGGGCCAGCACGCTTAAAAATAAAGGTGGCAAAAAGGGTTCTTAGGAGTGATGCCAGAGGTCAACCACTTCTGGTTCCCTGAAGTACCAAACTTAACCACAGATGGTCCTTCTGGACAGGCTTTACGAAATGCTGACAAAAATTCAGTCAACATAATGATGAACTAGCAAACTTAATTCAGATTTGTTGTATCCAAAAGTATGGTGGCTGAGAAAGCCCAACGAGCTGCAAAACGTTTTACAAAATGGAAAACACTTTCAACAAAATAACAGGACATGCTCCATTTAAGAAATGCACATTTTCTCAATTAAGAAATGCTGGAAATCCAGTCAAAACACAACGGAAGTGTTGGTTCCGGAGGACACTAAAAGGGACTAGAACCCTGAGGCTACGAGATGAACCAAATGAAAGAAAAGCAACATGTGTCTGGAGCAATTGAGTGGACTAATCAATTGTACTGAATCATTATAGTAAAGTCTTCTGAGTGTCTATAAAACCATTTCAGAATTTTAGTTTTATTAGCTGTGAAGTGAGCAAATGTAATCATTTATTTGCATCATACAAAGCATGTGTTTATGGATTAAAATGTATGAATTAAACATGTATTTTTATTGGCTTCTCTCTGTTTTCGAGGTGTTTTTCCTTCTGCATATTCGTTTACTGTGATATCACACATAGACACGCATCCAGTTTGAAAACGCGGACAGCTTGACTTGAAGTGAAAGAACTCAAAACATGACAGGATCAGTCTTTGGTTTCACCATAAACCTTTCTCAAAATCATTAGTAATTTTCATTAGTGACAGTAACTTGTTTGTCATTAGTTCGGTTGCCTCACACAAGTTCTATGTACATACCGCATAGCTTCAGGCGACATCCCAAATCACACACTCCTGTACTTCAAATACTATGCTAAAAATAAAATGTAATGGTGGTGCACAACATTTAGCAGGAGTATGTGATATGGGACGCAGCCTCAGGGTTCCAGTCACTTTTAGTGTCCCTGGAACCAACACTTGTGTTGTGTTTGGACTGGATTTGCAGCATTTCTGCATGCGTTTTCTAAATTTGCATTGTGTCTGGGTATTTACTGTGCATTTCTTAAATGGAGCATGTGTTGTCACTGTGATGAAAGTGTTTCCGATTTTGTAAAGCGTCCGTGTAATTGCAGTATGTTGAAAAATGTAGTAGTACAGGTGGTGTAATTTTGATGGATGTGTTTTGTAATTTTGCATCTCATTTTTATTTTGCATAGCGCTGGGCTTTCTCTGCAACAGTGTTAGGACAAAATTAATATGAAGCACCGTTTACGTGTAAAAGGGAGCATCTCTGCCATTGAGACTCCAGGCTCAGCATGCCTGCTACAGCACTATGTAACTCTGGTGAAAGGGGCAGGACTATGCATGTGAGAAATATGTGATGCTGCATATCCCAAGTCTTCTTTGTGTGAAAGGCAAGGCACATTCAGCAGGGCACGTAGTCTCCATCATAGCAATAATACAACAACATGTCCAATAAATATTTTCATAAAAAAGCAACAGTGCAATGTTGTAACTCAAGGTTTCCACTCAGACTGCTAAATTTGCTAGCTCAGATATCTCAAGAATAGAACATCCTAGCTTAGGCCCCTGTGAATTTTGGACAGTTTGGGGACAACAGACATAATCCTGGAACCAGCCTGTGGTTAACTAGAGGAATTCATTGATAATGTTAAAAGAAGAACATGTTTAACATCTCTTGTGTGTTTTTTATTTTTTTATTTTTTTCAGTACAACTGATATATTATTGCTCTTATTGAGTAAATAAGTGAATAAATTAATTAAAGAGCAGCAGCACTGAATATACTTTGCATTTGTGTATTAACGCAATGTGTCTTGAGCTAAGACATTTACAAAAAGAAAGAGAAACTGTCTGAAGACATTTATATTCATAAGATTCTACACTTCATGCTGATTTGCTCACAAACTGAATCACACTGTTTGAGTGCTAATAGCGCCCCCTTGAGACAGCTCTTTAGTCTGCTGCTTGGAAAGCATATGAAAGTTATAAATGAGTATAGTAAATAAGACTTTGCTACTCTATAAAATCTAGCCAACATGAAGCCACACTCAGCAGCAGAGACTTTGGTAACTTATTCTTACAGCCTTGGACACTGAGGCCAGGTAGCTGCCCCACAATACAGATTACAGTTGACCGCATAGGGGAAAGTAGCCTGGGGGGAATGATTACGCAATGATAGTGAGTGAGTCGACCAGGGGGTGCGGTGTATGCCAAAAGGTGTCAGTTTTACTTGTTAAGTTTGCACTGCATAAACATAAGGCCTACCCTAAAGGTCATCATATTTCACTGGAACAACTCGGCAAAAAGTTGATATTACACAAACGGAGTGTATTTCAACTATTCACTTTTTTGTTAGTTTGGCTTAATCACCTTACATTATCACAACTTTCAGTAGTATTTAGGTTTTGTTAATTTGATTAAATCAGTAAGTTGGGCAGCTAGGTATTATACTGCAGATAACAGAAATTTCATTTAATTAAAAAAATATTTGAGTTAAGATAAACATAGCACTAATCACACATAAAAACATATGGGAAAAAGAATAAAATCTTTTTGAAAAGAATAAAAAATTGAGAAATACAAAATGTTCTTCACAAAGCTGTGTTAAGTGAGATAGAGGGTAACATCCCACCATGTTAAATGAAGATTTTGAGTGATTGATTGAGTTTCACCGTTTGTACTGAGTCAGTAGTACGTCTGTTTAAAAAGAATTTTTTTGTTTGTTTTATTTTTTGGAAACAAGCAGCCTGAAATCACTCTACTGAACATCACTCACTGAATCACACTGTTGCATTGGCCATGGCTGTAGCTGTTCAAAACAGCCATAGACAAGTTTGAAACAAGGTTAAAGCAGGGCATCTCTCTCGTTTTCTCTCTTTCTCCTGCCATCTCTCAATCCCCACTCATCATACCCAAACTTCTAGGCCACTATTCCCTTTCCGCTCTTATTGTTTTGTACCAAGGCCAATGTATTTTTATTTATTAATTCTCAGTTTCAGCTCATTTTTAGAGACACAGCAGCGAAGTTGCCATGACTTTCATTAAGGCCGAGGCTGGATGAAATATGGATGTGTAGGGAGTGAATTAGAGTGATGGAACACGTTCAATATTGCCTGGCTGGTGCCTGGGCAATATTGTCGAGGGGGCGTAGGCACTCGGGCCCATGGAAACCAGAGCCATTTTCAAAGCCCAGCTCCATTCATCAGTGCAGCAGAGGAGAACTTTGCTCTTCATCCAGCACTGATGAGTATTTTGGGTGGAGAGGCTCTCTTGTTCTTGTGGCAAGACACTTCTACTCCTACTTCCTAAACGTTTGGGACTTGGTACACCTCTTCAGCTCTGCACACTCTCTGTGTGCAGAGTATAGTTTTTCATACATTATCTTGGTGTACAGGATCTTGGGTTGTTAGCAACCTGGTATTTATATCTGTAATTGGTCTTCATGATAGCATTTATCTGTCAAAACATGTTCTTGATAGTAGCAAAATAATATTTTGTCATATCCTGTTTTTCTCTGAATTCTCTGAAAAAAGAGTTCAGAAATCCCTTCAAAAATAATTGTTTCCTATCTGGTGTCGACCAGAGAAGGATGGCATCCATTTGAATCATGGTTCCTCTCAAAGTGTTTTCCTCCTGCTCAAGATAAGTTTTTGTTGTCATTGTCACTGTGTCATTAGGGACTCAAGAAAGAAAAAAAGAAATCTATAGAAATACTTAAGAATTGAATTGAGATGAGGTTCCAGAGCTCATTTGGCTGACTCAGCATACTGTAGATCAACAAGCATGTGGTGGATTCTGTTGAATAAAAAACTAAAGTAAGAATTACAGACAGCATGTTTTAGTGTCCAGATAGGGCTTTATTTCCCACTGTATTATAGGCACATGTAATGAAATTGGTGCGTTTCACTCATCTATACCGTCTGCAGCGGCACAGAAAGAAACATTAGCCCATTTATGTAATGACAGATTTTTATAATCTATCCTAAAACTGGCCATTGCAAACAAATTTTCATGTTCACTTTTAGTTTTAGAAGCTTTCACCATTCCTGATTCATTAACAGGTGAAAGGTGAATGAACCTAAAAGAAAACAATGATCTGGAATAACTTTGGAAAAGTAATATACAAAATTAAATAAATACAACTTCTGTATTGTGACTGGAACAATCAGATGGCACTGGCAAGAAGGCTGTGACGTGCTTTTAATGACTTTTCAGTAATGAACATCGCAGCTGAAAGAGCAATGTCATTAAATCAGTTGACAGTTCTGTTATGTATCATCACCAATACCAATATTGTACACCAAGCAGAGTCCTTGTGCCATATATCAACACCTTGATACATAATTGACTCTAAAGGGTCTGAGTGGACGTTCCTTCCAAAAGATTGTCGATATGCGCACGACCTATTTGATGGATACAATTCTAAGTTGATACAAAGAAAGTGTAACAAATCACAAATTAAGCTGACGAAGAGCTTTTGTCTGTGGATGATGACGATGATGATCAGGAAATGACTGTTTGCTGCTTGTGTTAATCATGTAACTAAAATGACTGACCTGACTATTGAGTAATTTCATATTCATGATAGTTATGCAATAAAGAATAGACTGTTTAACACTTCATCACTCTAACAAGCATACTGCAGAACTGCATAGTTCATTTCTGAGTGTTTACTTGATGCAGCTTCAAAAATGGAGTATAAACTGTATGTGTGCGTGTGTGTGTTTCAGGGACAGGGGATAGCAGAAGAGGAAAGCTTAATTGAACAACCTAATGAGACTTTTTTTTTCTCCCTCCATTGGGGACATGCCAGTGGGATTGTTTGACAGTTTATCTGTGATAAATAAAATGCTTTGAAAACTAATTAGAGCTTTGGCCTGGAGGGATGAGTGGTAGGGTGTCCGTCTGTGTCCAGTGGCAGCGTGGGCCTGAACAAGCCCATCTCTGACCCAGCTCAGCTGCTGTCTGTTTAATCCACAAACTCAGCTAACTGCAGCACAGCTATGAGAGGTGTAGTCAAATGAGCAAAGAGTAGCAATGGAGGAGTATGCGGTAAAGTCCGAGGAGTCTGTAAAAAAGTTCCAGAATGAAAACCGTTTTCCATTAACTTACACTAAAGAATGTTCTTCTCCTGCATCTAAAGTTTCCACTGTAGATATACGTGTTTGTTTTTTGGATGGCACCAACAAACTCGTGTAGCAAAGTACCCCATAAAGAGCAGGTCCAATGGCGCTCTCTTGGACTCATTGGCCAATTAATGGTGTAGCATTATCTGGATTTGGACCTGCAATCTACTGAAGATAGATGATGTCACCTTTCAAACAAGTTGATAAGCTGACTTGTTATGCTCTAAAAACAGGTGGGAAAGAACCAAGCCCGTTGTACTTGCGAATTTAATGGCATGCAGTAAGAGGGAAGCCAACCTCTATAAATCTCAGCAAACCTCCACTAAATGAGCCTGAAAACTGTATAAAAAAAACACTCCTAAGACCATTCACTCAACTTTGTTCTCCTGGATATGAGGTTTTGTCCTGTAATTTGAACCTCAGTGCGCTGGATTCATGACTACACATCGCTGTCCATGGACCATTGGTTCATTTGGATGGCTCGCTGTTGATTCCAACTGCTATATCATATGAACACTGGATAGGTGTAAATACAAGTGTAGTGTGAGTGTACAAGTCTTTGTGGGTGCAATGTGACTAAGCATAGGTTCGCAGTTCCAGTAAGTAAGTGCAAGTAAGTAAATGTGTATTTGTATGGGCTGAAGGAGTGATGAGACAGGTGAGATAACTTGTGGAGTGTTGACTAGTACACAATGCTACTGGTTGTTCAGCAGACTAATTGCTTGGGGGGTAAAAGCTGTCTCGGTACCGGCTGGTTCTGGTTTCAGTCCGGGGTTAGGCCGCTTCCCTAATAAAAGCAGCTGCGTTGCAGAATGTTTTCCCACTCAGTCTGACTAAAGGATTCATGTTCCCGCCAGAACGTGAGGTCAGTGCATACCCTCTACATGTCTTTATTCTACTGTTTGCTTATGGAGAAAGCATGGCTGAAAGCAGACTGTGGAATGCATTTAATGCTGCTCTGTCCTTGTAGAACATGTCTTGATATCATAGCAATTACCTTTCTGTGGCAGACATCTTACCATACAAATCTTAGGAGCACCTCACGCAACCTATATATGTGGTACAATGGCCTGTGTGTAATGTGCTTTTTGAAAGTTGAGCAACAGTCTATTCATCTCTTTCACTAGGCTCAATTTCAGCCTTCACAACTTATAACATGATATCCGTATCTAATTCAGTTTTACCTTGGATGTAAGTGAAGAGAAATTTGACAGTCCAGGGTTCAGCTTGTGGCTGAAAGAGCTCAGGCAGCTGTTTTGTGGTCCACTGACCATTGTGGATGATTATGATTATGATATGTTTGATATGAACTCTCTGCTTTCTCAAAGCAAAAGACTGATGTCAGTGGTGCGTTGAGTTCAGTAGATCAAGGCTTCTTGATGAGTGCTTGTGCTCTTCTCTAAAGGAATTTCTCACACCGAGCGTAATGTATTTCGGTCATTTATTTTGCCCTCTGGTCGCCCTCTTTTTGCACTTTTTGCACTGTTCACTTGACCAATCATAAAGTGACTTATCGGCAGTGTCCCAGTGATAAACGTCAGGGATTAATTGGCAGTGCCAAATTGGGAGAAACAATTCAACAAACAAATCTTTAAATTACTTCTTCTGTTGTCTTTAAAAAACTGTCTTCTGCTTCATTCACATTCAAGCTTGTGAAGGAGGTAGTGAAGCTACATGAAGTAGTCTAGCAAGTTGTGCCATTTGTCCTTTTTGTGAAAATATCAATGTCGTTGTTACTGGCTGTTCATGGTTCAAAGAAGATGGCAAAATGTAAGTCATTCAATTTTTGTTACAAAATACAAATGTCTGAATGTCTGTGGACAGCTCTTCTAATGAAGGCATCAGCTACTTTAAACTACACCCATTGCTGACACAGATGTGCAAATGCAGCTTGACTTGTCCATATTGAGAAGAATTGCCAAATAGAATAAGACACTGGAGTTGATACACATGAACCTATTGGCAACATGTGTAATGCCAGGCGTGGGCTAGAGGGGTATAAAGCCCCCAGCATTAAGCTGTGAAACTGTGATCTCTGGAATGATGGTGCTCCATTCAATAGTTTGGGATAAGCTGAGGAGTTGATGATGAGATGGGGTGGTGTTTATACAACATCATGACCTCATTAAGGCTCTTGTAGCTGAATGCAAACGAATCCTCACAACAATGCTCCAGAATCTAGCAGAAATCTTTTCCTAGAGAGTAGAGACAGTTACTCCAACAAAAGCAGGATAAACTCTTTTTTTAATACCCTTGAATTCAGAAGAAACAATGAATGTGTAGTTGCTCTGGAACCCCATATAGTGTATGTACAGAACATGAAATTGTGAACTCGGGAATCCAATCATTACAACCCTACCCATTACCCATTGCCATCTCTAGTTTTGATGCCAAAAATGATGCTAAACCATAACCTCTTGAAACCAATGTGCTACCTAATGCACAAACTACTAGCTTGCTAATCTCTCTAGAGGGAAAGCCAACGAGAAAAGGAAATTGAGGGCGGGACTCTCCACATCCTTGTCCTCAGGTGCTCTCTCCGTCTTTCCCTTGCTCCCTAAGACTCCCACCCACCATTGGAGAGCACCCAGCAAACAGCAGACAAACGGCTTACCTGGAATCCCCCTCTCTGACTCATATGTCACTGCCTCTCCCCTGCAGCCCGTCCCCGGTGATGCATGGGCAAATAGCTGTCACTAACTGCCTGCTGTAGTAATAGGCTGTTCAGCAGCCTGCTCGTAACTCATTAAAACATGTAAAGCAGACGTTAGGATGAGGGAGTGGCGTGCCCATCACAGCTGAGGCAGCCGTTTGCTGGCACGGCGGCAGCTCCGGAAGATGTATTGTGCAGGCTGTCGTGATAAGGCCCTGTCTGGCAAAGAGGCTGGCTGCGAGAGTCAGAGGTTGGCACTATCTCGGATCCTGAAAAGGCAGAGGCCTCACCATCCATGCCTGTTTTTCTCCTCATGCCCTCACAATCTGGAAATTAAGTCATCGCTCAAAGTTGTTGTCCAGAATTCCAGTCCAGCATCAGTCAGTTCAAGTTAGGGCACCCGATCTGCTGGTATACAGTGTGTGCCTACCTTTGAGGAGAATGATTTACCACATATAGAATACAGAGGTAATACGTTCTAAACAGATACCTGTTTATTTACTGGTGCTGCCAATTAACCCACTCGTTCATAGCTCCAGATACTAGAAGGGTAAAAACACGTCTTCTCCCATACATGCAAAGCCAGCCTCTTTTGAACTTCCAGGCAACCGACAAGCTCGGAGGAAAGTGTCGGGTGCCCAGCTCCACCGCAACAGCTAGCAGACATTGTGCTGGCCAACATCGCTTAAAAGAGATGAGGAGAGAGGGCACCAATTGTGCTCTCTCTGACTCTGGCCGCTGATGGCAAAGCGGCATGGCTCAGGATTTGAACTTGCGACTTTGAAGCAATAGTGGAGCCCTGCACATGTGTATTTTTAATCTTTAGTAAAGATCCACTTTTAATAAAATAAATTAAACATTGCTTTTAAAATGTTACAGAGGGTTAATGTTTTACCATTTGTTAATTATTTATAAAAGTAAAAGTATTTAATTGTTTTAATGTGTCTAATGCAATAACACTGTGGCCTGGGGCTCAACACTCTTGCTCAATACAGCTCAACACAGCCTGAGCTTTGCCATCAGCAGCCGGAGTCCAAGAGAGCACAATTGGCCATGCTCTATCCATGTGGGTAGATGCTGCTCTCTTTCCTCATGATTCTAAAAGCGATGTTGGCTGGCACAGGCATCCGTTAGCTGGTACAGTGGAGTTGGGGGCCCCACACTTTTTCCAAGCATGTCTGCTGCCCGGCATATTTAAAAGGGGCAGTGGCTAGCTTCACATGTATCATAGGAGACTTGTTAACTACACATCGCTTACCCTTAGTCTACCCTTAATCAGAAGCATTGTCAGTGCTAGTTACAAATGGGTGGGTTAATTGGCAGTACCAAATGTGACAAATTCTGTTGCATTTTATCAGTATTTATCTAATATTTATTTAACTGATTTTTTTCTGATAAACAAAGAACAAATTCCTTTTCAATTACCATAATTAAGAGCTTTTGTTTTTAAGTAAATGGGATGTCAACTTTATGTCATGAAGACAATGACTAATGGTCAATGGTTAGTATTCAGCTTTGTTAAACAGACCAAATTCCATATTAAATTCCAATCTATAGCAGTGACTGAAGAGTTTACTGAAAGCTGTACCAGCCATGTGGAGCCCCTCCAATACATCGAACAATGTATGTACCCCAACTCAAGAAACCAGTTTCTTCTACAGTGCAAACGGTGGAACGCTATGCGTGTCTGTGAAATGGCATTTCCTGCAAGTGCTGCACTCTGTCCTTGTACAGTGAAAAATGTAATAGCCTGAGAGTCTACATTTTGCACAATGATGACAGTTTGGTGAAAGGATTTAAAGAAAGGAACATGGAGCACAATGCACTATAGCGAGGAGAATACAATAATTACGCTTAAGTAATAAACCAATTTTGACATCTGTCACCTCCGAGCGCCTTTCAGCAAATGAAGGGGAATAAACAGAGAATGTTCCCTCTCTTATGAAGTAGTGTAATCCTCTTTAAGAATACACTTCGCCTCGCAAACCCTTTCTTCTCGTATTGTAACGATGATAATTGCAGTTTTGTGTTGGACGACATTCAAGGACTTATCTCCTACTTTTTGTATGATTAACTTTCCTGCTTCCGCTAAATCCGAAAGTTTTTCTGCTTTGCTACTTCTATTGTCATTGTTCATTTTCAATTGCCCATATTTCCTTTTTGAAATATAAAGCCATTATGCCCCTCCACCACCACCACCACCACCCTTTTTCCTTCTGCCCATTGAAGCTCCTTCTTTTCTATTAAGGCTCAGTTGAAAAACTTTTAGTTTTCCGATGTTTTTTTTTTTCCTCTTTCATTGGTGCTCTTAAATCATGCATGAAATGGCATAGCTCAATTTACAGAAAGCTCATTTAGGTTTGTGAGAGTGAAACAGGCCTTTCTTTTCTTCACAAACCATGTTGTGTCCAAAAAAAAGACTTCCTGGGGAAGCTGCTGTGATGCCCACAGAGGGTCGAATGCGAGTTTTGGCCACTGGCCTTGTTATCAGAATCTGATCCCTGGTAGGGCAGATTTCTCTGGGTCTGTTTCAGGGTGCGGGGGGGGGGGGGGGGGGGGGGGTGCTGGCCTTTCATATCTGCATTGCCTCGTCCGTCAGTGAAGACAATGAGTGATTAGCACACAGGCGGTCGCCTGGGCTGGGGGCTTCAAAGGGCTTGGCTGTCAGGATGGCTTCAGAGGCAGGAGTGCCTTTTAATCTGGGCACGCCACCTGTGAGGGACGTCAGAAGTTGCGCTTGGCGTGGCAGCAGCGGGGCTTCATTATGCCTCCACCCGGCTTGGCCCGAGTCATCCAGCCTGACTCTATCTAGCAAGCACTCTCACGCACACACACTCACATATGCGCACACACATATACACCCACAGCTCAGGCCTTTCCCTTTTCACAAGGCGCTTGCAATTTGTCATTTTTCACACGAGATGAAGCCTTTTATGAAGCGAAATGAGTTCCCCGAGAAGGAAGCGCCACAAAAGCCCCATGATTAATTTGCTTGTTAGGCTATTGCAGCTGTCACCTGTGTAAGACATCTGGACAGCAGATTGACTAATGCCATAAGTGCGCCCCGAAAACGCAGTTCGCTCCCACTCCGCCGTGCTGGTTCGCCTTCCCCGCAGTCTCTCTTTTAGCGGAGCTTTTAAGGGGAGCTGCTCGCTGTTTGAAATGGCCCCTTTTTCTGTCGGGGTAATTAATAAGCATTACTCGTGATTGACATGGTAATTAGTTGTATTAATGTGGCACTAAGAGGCTTTGAACTGGGAGGATGGGCCGCACTCAGGCCTCAGGGTGCGTGAGGGGAGGGGCCGACTCGCAGTGACCTCACTTACATGTAATTGCCTTTTTTGATCCTAATCGTGCTCTTATAGGTGCACCAGCGTTGGATTACATAGACTGTACAGCAGCTCAGTGGCTGATTCAGATAAGATGGTAGCAGTACTCTGACAAATAGACGTCACAGTTATTGTCAACAATAACAAAATTGGTTCGATCTGAAATTGATTGAAGGGTGTTGGTTTTCCAGTGAAATAAGCTGTTGGGCGTCAGCTTGAAAACGCAAGAAATTGCTATATGATGATTAACATGCCATTATATGCCGCTATCAGAGAAAAATATGACAGTCGTTTAAATAGGTTTAAAGTTTTAGCAAAGCATCATGTATTTTGAAAGCCTTTAGTTATTTGTCAACAAACAAGCAAAGTGGATTCTATTCTTTCAATTAATACCACATTTGTGTCTACGTAAGTAGAAAAAGAGATTTACATGTTTTGTAAAATTATTAATATGTTTTAGAATATTTAACTTCTTGTACACACAGGCTTGCAGGGTGAAAAGAAACAAACATTCTTTACATTCTTGTCTTTTTTGTGTCATTTTTTAAACTACAAAAAAGTTGAAACTGCAACCTCAGATCTGTCGACACAGAATATAAAACACATGTACATTTATATCAGCTAGAACCAACTACAAAATGTTCAGTCTGATCAAGAACGATGGGCTTGTATATAACTTTTTGATTGGATGCAGGGTCTCCACATAGCAGTCTTTTAACTTTTGAACTTCTTTCCTATAGGAATGAATAGCATAAAGCAATTGCATAACTCTCATATGTTATCGTGATTGAAGTAAACTAAAAACACCCTGGTGTTTATCTAGGATACCAAAGTAACAACCTAAAGAAAATCTGTCAACCAATTGGAACACTAGTAACCACTTGCAAGTCCATTGCCACTGTCTTTCAACACCCTAGAAACCACCTGCAATACCATAAAACTCACTGGAAACACCCTAGCAACCAACTGAAACACTATTGCAAACACTCAGTAACACCTTAGCAACCACCATGAATACCTCAGCAATTGCATAGCAACATCAAAACAACCACCAAAAATAGTGCAGCAATCATCTACCAGTTCCCTGGAAATCTAGAAATCACTTAACAACTAGCTAAATACCACAGCGACATCTAGCAACTTGTGAGGAATTGCTTTAGCTGCATAATTGCTCTGCCGTTTCTTCAGAAAATGCTTTTTTCTAGTTTAGAATGTAATTGTTGTTAAATAATATTTAGAAAATAGCAGTTATAACTGGACCTAAAATGGGCTATAACTGAGCTACAAATGCTAAACATGCATGGACACATTTTGAAACAGGCCTCTGGTTCGACAGCCTACATAGCGCACAAGAAAGAGAGAAATGGGGTCATGGGTTGTAATTTCGTGCAAATACCCCCACATTTAATTTTTAATTATTTTGGAATTAGTTGGTAGCATTCGTTTATTTGTGTCTACTGTGTAATCAGGAAGCTCATCTGGGGAAGCTGAGGCCCGGCTGGCTTTAGACTGAGCCAGTGACATCAAAAATGCAACACAATCCTCTCACATTCTCATACCTCCCATTTCATTAAAAGTGTTTTGAAAACATAGACATACAAATCTTCCGGCAGGTCCCGCCATATTGTTAAGGCCACCTTTTCACAGTGACCAAATTACGTCTTTGCAAAACATAAACAAAAACATCAACTTCCCAGGGAGAATGAGGAATATATGAGACGGAGAGAGAGAGAGAAAGAGAGAGAGAGAGAGAGAGAGAGAGAGAGAGAGAGAGTCGGGGAGGGGGTGGTTTTCTAACCTGCTAGCAATCTGTTCCCTAAAAGCTACAATAACAGCATCAGCGGATGGCTTAGGCAAATGTCTGAAAACATACATAACGGAGCCTGTGTATCTTTTTTCTTGGTATCAATTTACTGTTAAAGCATGCACTCTGCACAGATGGAGCCATCTGAAAGATGGAAATAATTCCTGGGAACTTCAGTACTGAGCAGAAGGGCACATTTATTTCCCTTTTTTGTGGAAATGCTGATAGCCATAACCTGGCAGTAATTTAACCAATCAGAGGGACCCTACGGACCCATGTCTTTTCACTAACCAATCACATGCGGTGAGAAAGACAGATGGATAGATGTGTGGTTTTGTAATTTGGGAGGTTGTACAGTTCCCCAATGAAAGAATATAGAACATACTTTAGTCACTAATTTCATTAAAAGGCCCACATCTTAAACCATTCTTGTATTTTCTCCCCTCTGAAGACCCCTTATGACATTTGTGTATGACTCCACGTCTCCAAAACAGTCATGATTAATTTTTACATGACCATTTACCAACATCTCTGTCTCTGAGGTGCCAGACCAAGTCCAGTCTCAAGTCTCATGAGTGCAAGTCCTTATAAAGTCAAGTATCTTGAGTATTTGAAGTGTAAATCTCAGTCAAGTATCTGGGATATAAGTCCAAGTCTAATCTCAAGTCACTGGAGTGCATGTCCACAAAGAGTCAAGTATCTCAAGTATGTGAAGTGTAAGTCTAAGTCAGGTCTTGGGAATCAAGTCCAAGTCCCGTCTGGAATCTCTGTAGTGCAAGTCCACAAAGAGTCTTAAGTATCTGAAGTGTAAGTCTAAGCCAGGTCTCTGGGATGTAAGTCCAAGGCCAGTCTCAAGTCTCTGCAGTGCAAGTCCACATAGAGTCAAGTATCTGAAGTGTAAGTCTAAGCCAGGTCTCTGGGATGCAAGTCAAAGTCCAGTCTCAAGTCTTTGGAGTGCAAGTCTAAGTCAGGTTTCTGGGATGCAAGTTCAAGTCCAGACTCAAGTCTCTGGAATGCAAGTATATATAGAGTCTCAAGTATCTAAACCAATAATAAGACAAGCAAATAAGAATAAAATAATTCTTAATTCGAATTTGACTACATTTTTTATTGCAAAAATTATGTCTGTATGTTAGGTTTATGGCGTGTTGCTTACAAAGATTAGCTGGCCTTGCATCTGGCCTTACAGCATTCAGTCAATAGGGCAATTGTGCTGTATTAATTTAGGTTGCTTTATTATTAACACATGCCAACATTTAACAGTAGTTAAGTCCCCCTAGGTGTGTTAATAGTGTTGTGGTAGGTTGAGATGCCTATAGTGAGATTGTCTTAATAAAGCCCTGCTCCTAACACTACCAATCTGATGTTGATTTAAAGGAGTTTTGAGACATCATATAATTAGTCTAATCTAATAGGCTAGTGTAAAGTTGTAGGCTCCACTAAACGATGAACAAAAAAATGTTAAGAATTCAAGACTCGTGTTTGTTCCAAACAGAATACCTATCTATTCTTCATTCCTCAAACTGGTATGGAAGCCCTGTTAACAATGCAGGAACAGTGCAGGACTATGGTTGTTAAATACTGTGCTACAGTCCAATATCCCAACTAATAAAACCTCTCTTCCAACTACTTCTGGCTTTTTAGCACAAGCACAAGCAGCTCCCCTGAGCAATGCCAACAGTTTTAATCACTCGTTCACTTGGCATCATGAGTACCAGTGCCCCCCACCAATATCAGCACCCTTTGGCATGTGACCCAACCGCCAGCAGTTGGAAACTTCCAAAAGAAAAAAAAACAACCCTGGGCTCCTCTGTGCCTTTTCCCCCCTTCGATATATGAAGGCTTTTGCCGGGCTATTTCAATAATCTTCAACATGTATGTTTAATGGCAGGGGCCTCGACAGGAAATGATCAGCAAATGAAACGAAGCGGCGGGTTATTACGTGCTGCGGCGGTGTCAGCCCCGGCATCGCCGCCATTAATTTTATTGTAACTCATTTCTGCGGCCGGAGTACGGCAGGATTTAATGTTTCCATTCCCCCAGTTCTGTTCTGCATGACAAATTGTTTTAATAAACATATACTGGGTAATAATAAAGTAATAATAAGCCTACCAGTCACCTTATATCACTGCAGTTAAATTCTCCTCCACCACCCCCTCCCCATAAGCCAACATTGGTTACAATGACAATTACACGGGGAACCAATCCTTAGTGCGGGGCAAACACAATGGACAGATTTAATATAGTTTGTAAATATGATTAGTGTGCTGTCATGTTATTGGAGTGGAGTATTTACATTTCTCCCAGGGGTTATTCACTATATGGGATCGACATTAAATAGAGAAGACTCCTTTTTTCCCCTCCTTCCTGCCTTTTTTTTCCATTCTCTTTTCTTTTTTCACTGGGCCTTCCTTGCTCGCCTTCACAACTTAATGAAAAACACTGTTGACCGTTAATATTCCACGGATCAATCACCATTTTTAATTTTGAGGATAAATGTGCAATTGTGTAACCCTTCAAAGCACTCTCCCACCTACACTGCATGTGTGTGTGGGTGTGTGGGTGTGTGCTGGGGTGTGCAGGCGGATCCAGGTTGGTGTTATTGGAAACGAGAAAGAATGTGTTCTCGTAATGGCTGTCGGTTATTTACAGGGGTAATTTCATGCTACATTTCAATTATTGCCGAGATTTGTTTTTAGCTCCTCAAGCTGTTGCGCCTACCTGCAATTGACTGGTGAGGGGAAATTTATAATCAGCGTGCCGTCTGCAGAGTGTGTGCACAAGGCTGGAAGTTGCCTCTGACTTACTGCATCCTGCTCCAGCATTTGGGTAATGAAATACACAAGTGGAGATTGCTGAGGTCAATTAATGCTGAAGCAGTGCATTTAACCCATTCTCTTATTACAGAGTCAGCAAAGGGACCAATTTAGCAACCCACAGCTAACCCTCTGCGCTAGCCCTTACGCAATGTAGCAATTGCAACTGGACGGCGAAGCAGTGCCCAGAGGCCGAGCCCAATATGTCGGCGGGAATGCGCTGACTCCTTGTCTAATTATTTTTAGCCCTTTTTTTTGGAAACGGAGAGGCCACAACGATTTTCAGTGACCGTCGATACGAGATAGAAATCTGTTTGTGGAAAATATTAACCCATCCACGCTCAGGCAAATATGCGGAATAATAAACTGGGGCCGTATCGAGGAGTCCAGTCCACAATGCAGCCAAATAACTAACACAAATATTGATATGATAATCCCTTGATGTCAATGCAGCAGAGGACACACCACGTTCCAGCTGTCCCTGTGCGTAAGCCTGTCTGTTGATCTATTAGTCCCGTGTCTGCAAGATTAGAAAATTAGACAGCGCTCTGTTTTCACATCAACTCCTCGTTCCAGGGGAGGGAATGGGGGTGAGGAAGAAAAAAAAGGAAAACCTGTTGTAAAAGTGTACACAGGTAATTAGAACAAGGGCCTCTGAATCTCATCAGTCTCCGCTGTTCTTGCAATGAGTTTTTTATATAACCCATGGGAACTCAATAGTGTGTCAATGTTGTAAAGGATTAATAGGATTATGTTTGTGAGTGGTGTGTCCCCTGTTTAATTTAAAAGCCTCTTATTGGCTGATTGAGGTGGAGGGAGGGAGACAGAGAAAGAGGGAGCGAGCGAGTGAGCGCGAGAGGCCGAACTCACTCTGAATACTGAAGATTTCTTCAAGACTGAGAAAGGGGATTTAGACCCAGACTAAGCATGTGCCCCTTTCTCTGCAAATATGCAAATAAGTGGCCCTTTAAAACATTACTATTATTAAACGGAACCCTGACCGTTCAGTATCCATGTCCAGTACTAATAGCCCGTTACGCCCAACGGACCCTAGTGCTAGGCCCAAAAGGTAAAGATAGACACCTGCTTAAATCTGCCTCAAGATGGCACCACCATTTTAAGCAGTGCTGTGTTTTCCGGGCTACATAACACACACAGCAAGATGACTCATATGTTTATTGAGTGTGAATACTGTCTGTGTGTGTGTGTGTGTGTGTGTGTGTGTTTGGATCCGTAAATGCTCATTATTGTTTTTTTAAATCATGTAATGATATAGCTTGACTGACATTTTGAGCACACTACTGTGTGTTTTGACTTTCTAACATCACATTTGTTACATAGCAAAGTAATTAAAACAATGGCATATAAGATGACAGACATTACATATATTATTATATTTTTCAAATGTCTGTGGACACCCCTTCTAATGAATGCATTCAGCTATTTTAAGTTGCAGCCATTGCTGACACAGATGTGTAAATGCACACACAGCTTGTCTAGTCCCTGTAGAGATGCAACAGAATCGGACTCTCTAGAGCAGATAAACATGAAACTGTTAGCATCATGCCTAATGCCAGGCGTGGACAAGAGAGGTATTAAGCCCCCCAGTTTTGAGCTGTGGAGCAGTGAAACAATGTTCTCTTGAATTATGGTTGGTGTTCCATTCAGTACTTTTAGAATGAGTTGGGAGTTGGGGATGAGGTGGGGCAGTGATCATCCAACATCCTTACCTCACTATCACTCATTAAATGTAATCAGATCCTCTCAGAAATGCTCTGTAGAATCTAGCAGAAAGACTTCCCTAGACAGTAGAGACAGTTACTCCAACAAGCAAGATACATTTGAATACCCCTGATTTCGGAAACACATGCTCTGTTGGTCGTTAGTTAGTCATAATGCTGGTCATGCTGATCTAGCTCACCTCTGCAGTGTAGACTAGGGGTATTCAAATATCTAGCTTACAGATCCACTTACCGTACCTATCACATTTGAAGGTCCATACAGGACAAATAAGCAATGTAAATCCCATACATCCCACAAAGTACAAAATGAGGCTGATGACCAAAATACTGTCCTTAAAAAACTCACAACAATGTTTAACACTACAATTTAATGTGAGAAATGATTTCTACTATAATAATCAATCATTTTATGTTAGGGATATATATATATATATATATATATATATATATATATATATATTTTTTTTTTTTTTTTTTTTTTTTTTTTACAAGGTATTATAACTGTATGAACAACAAAAATGAACAGAAATAAGTCTGAAAGTGAGGTGAGGCTGACAATATATTTTCTTCCTAGGCCAAAAACTCCATGCATGGCAATAGGAGCAGTTTTCTCCTGACCCATAATACTCAATCGTAGTCTTGGATTACATTTCCCTACATTGGAAAGTGACTGTGTGCTTTAGACTGAAGTGATGAGTCCAGATCATGCAGAGACTCCAGCCTTGCTCTGACAGGGCCGCTACCAACTGCCTATCACGGCTCAAGCTCTCTCCACTAATTGTTGTCAAGCGGAGCCTGATCTTGCCCGGTTCGCTATGGCGAGCCACCCTGATGAAAAGAGGCCTCGTCTTGCCTCTTGCTGTGCAAAAATGAAGGCCCTCTTTCAGTTCGACACCACCGGCTCTCTGAGCCACCCCCACCCCAAAACTGCCACCACATGAAAGGCCCTGGCGTTTGCCCCGCACTGCTGACAGTTAAATAAAATATTTATTTTCGGTATCTAAAAACATATATTCTCTCCTCAATGCTAGTTACTGAGAACATTGACTTCTGAAGCACCTCACTCAGCCCTCCAGTGAGTCAATTAGGCTTGGAAATGTTGGCGGCCCCCCTTTTCTATCGGCGCCTGCCTGGGCCTAATTTTTCATCTCCCAGTGCTTTTCATCTATTGTACGCTTATGATTCCATTCCTTGTGACTAATCAATCGTAGGTGAAGAGCAGCATATTAACAACAGAAAGGGGTCAGAACCTCCCTTGCTTGGCCTGATAACTGAGAGAGGAAGGACTTATGTTTGGTAGTTTTCAACCTTGATTACCATCCAGTTTCCTCACATTTTTACGACTTCACATTCCTCACGCCGGCTTGGAGTGACGGAGGAGGGCATCACTAAAGTTTTAGTGAAAGAACAGTGAGGTTCTGATAGTCCCTGCTCTCATGAAGCCTTTTTTCTCCGTCCTTTAAGCCTGGTCAAATTTCTCACTTACAGGGATAATATTTGAGTTGGCATTAACATTTATACGCTTCCAATGACTGCTGGCTCGCATCAGCAGGGCTATCTAAAGGATGCATGACCTTTTCAAATGAATTCATATTTCTGTAATTGTGTTTCATGCTTGTTGCACCATGCTGGGCTGGTTACCATTTTATTGCCTTTTTCCCCTCAATTTTAGGTCCTGTTTATGAACGTACAACTAATAGCTCCAAAGTCATCTCTTAATTAACATTACAAGAGCAGTGTGTTTAAGTTCCCCTTGTTGTTTTGAAGGCTGAGGTAAGATCATGTTGAAATGCTGCAGTTGATTTAAACTCGTTGTCAGGAAGAGACAACGAGTTTAAACATAACTCTCCAAGACCCGTTATGCCACATCAGAATCAGAATCTCGTTACACATACAAGGAATTTTACTTGGTGTGAGCAACACAAGTTTGACATGTAACAAAACAAACAAACTGAGTGCAAGTATTACACTAAGACAGAAAAATACACTAAACAATAAATAGAAAAAGTAATAAGTAAAAGAAAGTACTAAAAGTAAAAAAGCTGTAAAAACTATTATGCACAGATATAATTATATAAACATTTACAGGAAATTAACATCTGTACAGCTGTGCAAATAAACATTTGCACAATAAACAAGCGCTTCCTTTTATGTATGCCTTTAAATGCCTGGTCTTACATTTTGTTTCATTTAGGCATGCACCCATGTTATTTTTCATGTTAATACCAATATGTAAATTAGGAATGTTGTGAGAACTGATACCTTGGTTCCAAGTCAATTTGGAAAGTGTGATATTACAAGTTTTCTGTTGTACCTAAAGGAACCAAAACTAATGTAGCCATCACAGATATGAAAGATTGTGGTTTCTGATAGGGGCAACATAAAAAGCCTATATGTGCAGGACGGAAGAAAAATGAGGGAAGGTAACCATAACAACATCACATGAAATGGCGTCAGTGTCAGGTGAACAGGGATCAGTATGCAATCAGTGTCCTAGAGCATTTGAAACAAAACGAGGAAACACGTCAAACTTCTCGAAGCACCTCAAAGACAGACATCCAGATCTTTACACAGAATTCAAAATGTTCATATCCTGAAATGTTTCCGTTATTGTTTATGAATTCGTTCAGAATGGCTAACATTAGCTTGTTTAGGCTAATGCTGCGATGGCTCATAATCAGTGATAGTAGCGTGCAGTGTGTGTGCAGCAACCTGTGTGGTTTTCTTGCAAGTGTTGCGCTGATTTGACTACTTATACCTACATGCGCAGAGCTCTGGTCATCTGACCGCGTGGTTCGGTTCAGCAGCCAAAACGCTGCTAAGACTTTATACAAGGAAGCTGTTACTGACATATAATAATTCCTTAATGATCACTCGTCATGGTTATTTGCCAGTGCTGGACTGGATTCTAGGAACCAGGTCAGTGCTTTCTTATTCTATTTAACAAATTCACATGTGTGTGTTTAATGTCTAGGCTGGATACCACTGTTGGCATACTGTGCCGTAAAAGGTTGAGTGAGTTTCATTAAACACATTGTTTGTTTTAAATACATGATGGCTACATGCCACTGGTTTTGTAATATTAATACACCTAGGCTATTTGTATGATTTTTACATATTTCAGGCAGCTGAACACTGCAATAATGCTGTAGAAAAGAGTAGGTAACACTATATAAACCAAAGGCTCCATACCACTCTTTTTGCTGGGGAAAAAATGTGGATTTTTCAAATAAGTCTTTATGTTAAAATACGTTATTTTAACTTATTTTTATTTGTGGTATCGAGAATGATAGCATATTAATAGTATTGGTACCAACTAGCAAAAAACTGGTATAGTGACATTAATAATGTTGACACTTGGGACTAAATCTACCTGAACTACTATTACAAAATAGTTCATAGTTTGAAGTCATGATCTGCCAACATGATTCCAATAGCATCACTAATCACTAGTTAAAGTGATTATTATCTATGTGTAGCTCATAAAACAAGCTAAGAATACCTGTCAATAGTGGAGATTGTGATATAACATTTGTGTTTGTAAGCAGAAGAGGAGTTCATTATGAATTATATTAGAGGAATTAATTGTGTGTTAATTTTAGGGTAAGAACCATTCTTTACTTTTTTTTCCTTATATATTTTTACATAAAAAGAAAATAAGAAAAATGTTAAATGTGCAGTCATGTGTTGATACAGAATGCAAATATACATTATAAATACAAATATACAGGAAAAATAACAACAATAACCCCAGACATCTAAGGGTTAATCCCAAAGCCTCGATTTCAAACATCACTTGCAAGCAGCCATTGGCTAATTACTTAAGTTCTAACTGAAACACAATGCGGCAGACCTAATATGAACTGACAGGTGGTATCACTCTTGTGTAATACACCCACAGATGATGTGTGTCTCGTTATGGCGAGGTATCAGTTTTAATTGGCTGGATTAAGTTGAAAATACTCCGGACCCGTCTCATTTAATCTATGTGAATTTTCCCTCAGCATCTTGACATTCATGTAAAGAGCAAAAGGATCAAGGCTTAGGGGCCTGCCTAAAGAGCTCAGCTGTAGTGAGCCTGCAGTGAGCCAAGACCACTCCTCAAAGTGTGACGAGCCTTACTAAGCACCTCCTGTCTTTTCTGAGCATCCACACCCAGCGCCATTCTTTTGACCTTCACTTTACCTTGTATTTTGCTGAGCTCAGAGCCTACCTTAACTGCTGTAACTGCTCTAAACACTTTTTCAAGGTTCCACACTGTTAAGGGTATAAGATCCTTAATGCACTTTTGGAAGTTCTTCAACTTAAAACTAAGAAGGAACCTGTTAAGGTGCTTTGAATGAATCATCAAGAAAAATGTTTTTAGAAGAAAAAGGTTTCTTGAAGGTTCCTCAAAGCACCTTAAGAGGTTCTTCCACAGTACTTCCAAAATACTTCTAACAGTGTTGCAAATAACTATATTTGGACTTTAATTCAAAAAGTAACCAGTTAGCATCACGTTAGTCTTTATTAAGTAACTTACATTCCTGTTTGCCACATTTTCATGTAGCATAATCTTTTGTTATAATCTTGTTATATATATATTTCCGAAAATGCTATTGCTGCCAAAAATTTTTTTTGCTATTTTGCTTATGCCATTGATCCTGCATTTGAATTAAAGGTCTTCAACTCTGGACCTCAAATCCAGTCTCCAGTCTGGTATAGTTTGACAAACATGTTTACTAAAAAAATTAATAAAATTTAGTTTCTATTATTTATTTTAGAAAGTATTGTAATTGGTGGCCTTAGCTTTCTTGTTTCTTGCACTGCCACGAATGATCATTGTAAATATTCCTTATTTCATGTTCTTTCAGATTCACCAAACATTCTAACACTGCTTTTACTACTATTTAGTGAAACCTATTTGTTATTACTTAGCATCATGCTAGGGATAAATAGCTATGGCATTAGCATTTGAAATGTTCCTTCTGTTAGGCTATTGCTAGTCCAGCCTTGCTAATCTAATGTTGATCTAGAAGCGATCAAATAGCACCCTGGTTTATGTGATATGTAGCTTTCTTTAACTGTTAGCCACAAGTTAACACTTTGGTCAAAATATTCTTTTAACTTTCCTGCCTTATCCTGCCTTTCACGCTCCTATATCTTTTCTGTTTCGGCCATTGTTTGAATGGACACCACTAACGGCAGGCATGTCATGCCTGTACTTTTCCATTGCCATTGTCAGTTTCAGAAGTCACCCCTCCTGTGCTCTTGTGCCTTGGCGGCAGTGTGTTTTCCTGTTAGTTTAACTCTCATCTCAACTAATTAATATTTTTGCTTATAGCTGCTGCAGCTCCCCTGGGACTCCCCTTAATTAATCATTTATAAATCTGCTAGTTTATTAGGCTCTGCCTTTGGCACTGGCTGCATTGGGAAACCACAAATGATTAGTTACAGGAATGAATGCTGCACTCCCTCTTCCCCCTACTCCCCCCATGTTTCGAACTGATTAGGGCCTCACACAAAGAGGGCATTTCCACAGCCCTCCACAGCACTTTAATTCATCTGGAGCACCTGACACACCATTCACCCTCTCCTTGCCTGCCATGCTTCTGTTGCTGCATGTTTATGTCAGATATGTTTTCAGCTATGGGTGGTCAAATATGTTGGTCTTCCATAGAGAATAAGCCATACAGAAGAAGTACATGACTGGAGCCTTAGACTGCAGGCTTTTTATTCAGATAGTAATCTCTGGATTTAGTGTTCAATAAATGCTCTGACCTACTTAATAAGGAAATACTATGAAAGCACAATGTCATGACTGAAAGTACAGACTTTACATACGCATGAAGTAAAGCAAATAATACTGATTATTTCCTTACAGTGGCATCTCTCAATGGGTGGGATATATTAGGCAGAAAGTGAACAGTAAGTTCTTGAAGGTGATAAGTTGGTAGCAGGGAAAATGGGTAAGTCTAAGGATCTAAATGACTGTAACAAGAGCTGAATTATAATAGATGACAACAGGGTCAGAACATCTCCAATACCAAAAGTCACCAAAAGTCAGAGACCGTGTTAGCATTTTTTGACAAAATTAGTGAAAAAATGCTTTGTAGTTCATTGTGGTATACAGCACACCGCAATAATAAATAAAACGATCCCATCAACCTGTTTTAGTCTCCACATTCTAAAGTGAAGTGCTTTTACAATCTGGTTAACCATTTTTGTCTGCTATTAATCTTTATATGAATTCATCTCTAATTTTATTAATATTGTGTATTAATATTATTATTAGCTCATTGATCTAATACTGACCTGTTTTAGAAAGCAGTGACCTGTTTTTCTGACAATTTTCAGATTTTGTGGGGGGGTGGCGTTGAAGAGGGTTGGGGGTTGGTTAAGATGTGTCCATCTGCCGAGCCGGAGAGCCAACCGCAGTTTTAGTCCAGCTGCTTCAGACCAGCAGTTCCAAAACAAGCTGTAGTATTAGACGTGTGCCACCTAGCGGGGTACAGTGTAACTGGAATGCTATGGTTGTAGGTTGACAACACTGGAGCAAATAAAGAAATTGGCCAAAAACAGTTGAATGTAATTAGATCTTTATCAAAAATCTTAATTCACATCCTCTGAGTGGCTCAGTTGTCTAACGCGCTACCCCAATCACCCTGGAGTCACGAGCCCGAATACTGAGCCATGCCGTTTTGCCGTCGGCAGTCAGGGTCAGAGAGAGCACAATTGGCCATGCTCTCTCCGGATGGATAGATGGTGCTCTCTCCCCTTATTACTCTTAAGAGATATTGGCCAGCACAGGCGTCTGGTGTAGGGGAGATGGGGACCTGGTGCTTTCCTCCAAGCGTGTCTGCTGCCCGGCACTTCTAAAAGACACGCTTCAGGCTTCTCATGTTCGGAGAAAACGTGTTAAGTTCTTACACTCCTAGTGTTGGGAGCATTGCTAGTTATAGATTTATAATATATATAATATAATAATATTATTTATTATAGAGTTATAAATGGGTGGGTTAATTGGCAGTACCAAATTTGGAGACAAATGGAAAAATTCAAACAAATTAATAAAAACAATTAATAAAACAATTGTACACCAAATGATGAAATACAAATCTAACCTAGACTGAAAAAAATCCAAAATCCATTAGTATAATGTTGAGATTAGTATGTTGAGATAAATATGTATGTAGTAGTGATGATGAGGTAGCTCATTCAAACTTCACACAGCTGTGCCCCCACAGAAATAAGGACATAGTTTCACTGATGCAAAGCACCAAAAACTATTTGAATGCTTACAGCAGACTTTTGTGGATGATCTCTCTAAACGTGAGTAAGGGAGTCAGTCAGCCAGTTTAGTTAGGGTCAGGGACTCTTTGTGTAAAAAAGGTAAAAAAATAAAATAAAAGTCCATCTTATCCTGTTCAGTCCGTTCATTGGTGGTCTCAAGGCCATTGTCAAGACCATACCTGGTTTAAAATACTACCACACTACATGATTCCATGCACGATTACATAGTGTATTATGCTGTTCATTAAATTTCATTGGATTTACATTCTGATTAATGTCTTCAGATTCAACTTTGACAAAAGAATTTGTTGTTTCATTTACACAAACCCAGGCTCTACATATAATTTTTTCATCAAAACACTAAATCATGGTTCTAAGTGGTCCAGTGGACTAAGGTGGTGCTACGAGGGTTGCCGGGTCGAACCCCATGGTCATTCTGCCTGCCATCAGCAGCCAGAGCCTGAGTGAGCACAATTGACCTGGCTCTCTCTGGGTGGGTAGATGTCTGTCTCTCTCTCCCCATTTCACATCAACGTGACACTGGCTGGCACGGATGTCTGCTGCCGATGCATCAAAAAGAGGAGGTGGCTGGTTGTGAATGTTTCGAAGGAGGCATGTGTCAGTCCCCACCCTCCCAGTGTCAGGAGCATTACATGAAATAGGAGGACAGTACTATGAGTGGTTGGGTAATTGGCTATTTACAATTGGGGAGGAAACTGGATTTGAATTATATTGAAACATAATATCTTCTCTTATGAACACCGATGTTTTATTGATTGAAAGTTTAGAATCCACACTGCTTTTTTAATAAAATGTGAGTAACATCAAATTATAGTTATATATTATAGTTTCTGTTAAACTGATTAAATGGTTAATCTCACATTATTCCACCCCTTACAATGAAGGTCACTCTGTGTCATTATTTATGGTATGGTCCACACTAAGCCTGGTGAGTGAACTAAAAACTTGAATTGTGAATTGTGAGACTGGGCAAGCAGTGGCAAAATGCTATGGCTTTTTATTGCCAAAGACGCTGTCACTTACTAGCAAAAATAAATGAATCTAATCAGCTAGAAGCTTTGCTGGAGCTTTTCCGTAATATGTCCCCGCCTGCAGGGAAAAGAGACGCCTCCTTCTACAGGGTTCCACTGTCCAATTAAACCTCCGCTGACACAGGCAGGCTGGCCACACGTGGGTCGCCACGGCCTGTTATCAGCGGCTTTTTCTTTCCCCCTCTTATCATCAAAGAAGCTGTACTTTAGTGCAGAGGGGAGGTATAGCTGGTAATAGGGCAGCAGTGAAAAAGCCATCTACCTGATATAATGTACTTACTGCGCTCCTGAAAATCCCACGCCTGGCCCGGCTTGGCGTTCACCAGATGCAAGTGCTGTAAATTTTGTTCAAATTGTCTCTCTTGGCCAACTGACCAGATACTACATTAAGCAGCATGCCTCTCACCTCAACAGATACACTGCAGGTAACAGTGGCCTATATGCATTTTTTTTCTCATCCCTCACCTATCCCCCAACACCCCAACTCATCCCATAAGTATTGGAAACACCAAAATTGAAAACACCATGAGCATACATCTAAGTAAAAGAAAAGCTTTATGCAATTGTGTAGACTTTTGTTCAAGGAGCTTTAATTAAATGGGTTTTCACAGGCCTAATAATTATTTGGGCAAACCATAACATAATTATAAATATACAGATTTTTTTTTACATTTAGTTGCAAATCTTTTTGCAGTCAATGACTGCTTGAAGTCTACAACCATTGACATGGACATCACCAAATACCTTTTCTCTCTTGACATGCTTTACCAAGTCTTTACTACTGCCATTGCTGCTTGTTTGTGGGTCCTCCTGCCTTCGGTATTGTCTTCATTGAGGTAAAATGTTCAATTGGGTTGAGGTCAGGTGACAATCAGTTTCATAGCATTGGACTGTTTTTTTTTTTTATATCTTCCTCTTAATAAAGTACACCAGTATGTGTTGGGGCATGACGTTGTAGGAACTAACCAGGGCAGGGTGTCCCAACCACTGTTCTATAGAATCATTTCACAGAACCTTATGTGGCATCCTTATTTTTGTAGATGTAGGTGACAAGAAAAAGCTAAGACAAACCAGCCAAAAAACAAAACAACACAGATATGAGCAGTAAATTAGAGTTAAGCACTGGGGCTTTTGGTGTGAATGTAGTCAAGCATGTGCCAGGTTTCCATGCAGCATGCAGTGTGGCTCAATTGGTGCCTCGATTGTCAGCCTGAGCCAGCACTGCCAGGCACATCCCTCACAGATAACACTGACAGAAAAGAATAATCAGAAGGAGAAAGTGAAGGGGGAGAAATGGAGCGGGCCTCATACTCAGTAATTACATTGCATTCATCTGAGGAGGTGAGAGGAGTGTATGTGTGTGGTGTGTGTGTGTGCGTTGGTGCATATGTGTATGTGAGCATATGTGTAGAGGGGCACGTGCGGGCCTGCATTGTCTACACAACAAGAACCAATCACTTTTATTGAAATGCGTCTCAATTTCCCTTTTCTAATAGCGAAAGCTCCATTAAGGATTCGCTGAGAGAGGCAGTAAATGGAGAAGGAGGGGTGGGTGCCTGAGCTTCGTCTTCATTACCCAGCATCCCTCACTGCCGCACTACTCCACTCAGCTGGCTTGCTGATGTCTCTGTTATGATGGTGTGTCTGTAGCCCTTATACATCTCCTTCCTGCATTACATACACACCTACAGGTCAGACTGGCAACAACGAACAAGGAACTGTGGGAGGACTCGTGATGTAGGTTCATAGTCATTTGTGACAGTGTAATATGTTGATAGATAGACAGCAACATACACAGTGGTAGATTTTCAAACCAGCTAACAGCTAACATTTTTACCATGATCTTCTAAAATTCATACACATACGGCATATTTTACAGTTCACAAGGAGCTCCTGTCCGATCATACATATTTTGCAGTTCATAAGGAGCTCCCATCCGCTGTTGGTGCAGTTTTGCCAAATACACACGTACTAAAAGAAGTATTTTGAAAACATTGGCACCACAGCATTCTGCTTTTCACTGTTCTAGACCTTATAAATCACAATAACTCCCACAGAAAATAGTACTTTCTATTATGATTAAGTTTAGTTTGTGGTAAAGGTTAAGGGTCAAGGTAGTTAATGATTAGGTTTAGGTTATGGTTAAGGTGAGGGTGTTAGGGTTAAGTTAGGTTAACCTTTAGATTGGTGTAGGATCAGGTAATAATATTTAACTTTTTGCTTTGTTACAGTCTGTTCAAATCGCTTGATTTCTATGGGTCTGGGGAGCATCAGTAATTTGTGCATATACTTGACAGTCTAACTATATTTAGTACGCACTGTACAAATCCTGAAATGGTCTTTAGTCACATGTGTATGAATTCCTCTTTGCTGCAAGTTAAAGATCTCATTGTTAATTTACAATTTTCTGTTCAAAACGGACTATTTGAATTGAAGCACCTTGGCTCAAAAGTGCCCAAACTGTTACCCAAAACCTTTAAACTCTTTAAATTCAAACTTATTTAACCTATTAAATTGAAGTTTATTTCAGGCATAGGGAGGAATTTGTAATCCAGTAGAGCATTTACTGTTTACTGTACATTACTGTGGTTACACACAGAATATTGTGCAAAAGTATTTATCTGTTTGTAAAATACAGTATATAACATTAACATAAATATTGATAACACAATACACTTAAAGCAGAAACGTTGGTGCGCTCCTAGTGGTCCAGTGGACTAAGGCACTTCCACACTGCAGTCCAAGTATTGCTGGTTTGAATCCTGGGTCATGCTAGAGAGAGCAAAATTGGCCTTGCTCTTCCATGGTAGGTTAATGGCACTCTCAGTGTGATGTTGGTCAGCACAGGCGTCTTTTGTATTTGAGCTGAGGAGGCAAGCTTTCCTGTGATCAGCAGTGGTTATGTGCTTGTTTTCACCCTTCTAGTTTTGGGGGTGTTGCTAGTAATATAGTTGACATGAACAAGGATTGGATCATTCTCCTTCCAAATTTAGGTAGAAAGTGGGGTAAAAAATGGTTGGTTGGTTGAAAAACTTGTTTGATTGCTGATTACTCTGAATCCCAGCCACTGTTTTCCTTACTAAAGAAGGACTGATTAGTTTATGGCTTTGGTAGAATAGGTACTGGTTGGCAGCTGTAAATACCAGGCTTCTTCGAGGAGGCATTTTGGAAATGGTTACATACTGTTTATTTTGCTCAGAAGGCCTCAGACTTTTACACAGGGAGGTATTTAAATACTAACATCGCAGTAGGTCTGTTTTTCTGGCTGCAGACAACATCGAGACCACAAATCTCTTGTTCTGTGGAACTGATGAATGTATTCACGCCGGCTGGCGTGATGAACTGAAGGAAATCGGATCCTCGCTGTGTTTCAAACACTAACATCTCTGTGCTATTTTCTCTGGCAACCAGCAGACAATATAATACCCACATTTGGCCCATAAATCTTACTTAGCCTTTCGGTCCTTAAACAGTGTTGAGTGCTAGGAATAGATATGACCTTTGCACTAGTGGAGGTTTCCAAAGAAGTCTTAACATGGAACTATTCTTCAAGCTGGAATTCCGAGCCTGACAGCAGGGTATAATGCTGTAAGTTATTGCTTTAATTTTGATTTTCATTTCTCATAATTGCATTACATTCACAGTGTCCGCAGAGAAGGGGAGAACGCTTGGGTTCACAAGGATGCCGCTGCAGGAAATCTGATGTTTTAAGGAAGAATTTCAGCCCGGGTGCCTGGAATGCAGGCCCCCTGGCCCGTCATGTGAAATTATCAGGAACTTGGCAGAAACGGTTCTGAGGTGTAGACTTATGCTCAGTTTCCATTCTTCATAAATATAAGCCAGGGCAGTTAATTTATAGCTGCAACCTGAGGGAAAAAATAACATTCAGGCTAGGAATACATAAATGGAGAAAAAAGCATCAGACTATGCTTATTCTACAAGTCTGGGCCTACTACTGTGTACGTTTTATGACAGTAATGTCACGTCATAAGGACGCAGCTGACAGATGGACTTTCGTTATCCTCTGTATAGCCTCGTTTTTCTCCTCATTAGTTCAGTTCAAAACCAACTATGTAATATCCTCTGACTGCCTGCTTACACACGCCTGTCATCTCTTTCATTGAGACAAGAGGAAGCCAAAGAGCGTGTTTATGAATGTGGAGTTGATAAATCCGTCTCGTTTGGGGGTTAGCTGATCTGATTGAATTCCTTAGGTTGATGACCAGTGATAGAGACCAGCAAGTATAAAGAGTGGCAGATAGACAGTTACATTCAGGGATTTCTTAAAACCAAAAGCTACGAGAACTTGATAGTAAGGCTGGAGGATTATATAGTAGAAAGAAAATACAAAACTACAATACACTCTTAACAATAAAGCTTTCTGAATGGTTCCTCAAGTTTGAGTTCAAGTTAGGTTTATTGTCATGTATATTAAGGATACAAGGAATTCAAAATACAATGGAAATTTTGAATGTGCTGTGTAAAAAAAATGAAATTCAGTCAATTCAGTATGTGTTTCTAAGTAACATGAAGTGCCACTGCATCATTTCAAATTAAACTAATGTAACGTCATCTGACAGTTCAACACACTTGGAGGAGAACACTAATAACCTAGTGTCTAGCTTCTTAGTGGTGTTAAGTGAGGCAGGGCCATCCACCCAGTGAGACTGAGGCCAATTATGTCTTCTGCTGCATCTTATTTTCACTGGGTCCCAATGTGTGTTCCCTAATGGGCACAATGCACACAGTAATAACTGTAATAAGGGAACTCTGGTTGACTAAGTGGAGATCTGGAAAAACTGAGATTTGTGAAGAGGAACATATAAAAAAAAAACATATAAAATCTCCTTCCCCCAAAATCTAACATGCTAAAATTTCATCTCTCCCTTGAGCAAATGTTCACAACAAAGTTTTACGTCTGCCATATCTATCGTTCTTATTTCCACTAATCAAAGGGGGTCTGGCCTTCCACCACAAAGCAAAAGCCACCCTTTTTTCCCCAGCCCAAGTATGAGTTCTCTGACCTCTCACATTCTCCTCCTGTATTATTATATGCTGATGACATTATCCGGACTGGAAAATTACCTTAATTCAGAATTCTCTGCAACACCATCATCAAACACATTCTCTTATAAAGACATGGAATGGTGGATATATAAATATTCCAGAATTGTCCTGTTAGGTGATGTCCATGGTCCACTACTCCCTGTACTGTTCAAACTTCCCTTCCAGTGCAACAGTTTTGCTCTTTGTGGTTGGGAATTGTCCTGAAATTGCCTGAATAGCCAGGCTGACTTTGCAAAGAATTACCTTGCTGACTGGACTGCACCTTTGGACTCCCGGCCATGGATGACTGTGGTATTGTATGGGATATCTGAGGTCTCTGTGGGTCTCTGTGGGACTTTCTTGTCTTTTTATTGAACATTTGATTTCTAAGTATCTTAAGTATCTGATCATAAGTGTGGACCACACTTACTGTGAGCTGAGCTGACGGGGAACTCGAGGAATTTGGGCAAGAGTTCTGGGCAGCTTCCGCTGATGAAACCTAAAGCCAAACCCTAACCCCAACTTGCAGAGCAGAAATCAAGCAGGAATTAGTAGAGAAGGAGGAGCTAGGGCGGCAGGGTGCGAATTTTCGCCACTAGAGGGTATAGGGAAGAGGAGTGGTTTATAGATGTGTGTAATGATGGAGAGGAGGAGTTTGGAACTAGAATGAATCTAAGGGGCCTGTGACTTACTGGGTCCGTAAAAAAATGTTTATTAATTGCGTATTTAGACAGAATTGTTTGAGTTGTGGGGCCCAGTGTAATGTCTTTTAATGGGGCCCCAAATTCCCTAGCAGCACCCCTGGCTATTAGTAGTTTGAAGAATTCCTCTTTCCTTTTTACTTTGCATTGTTTCACAGGGTTATAATCAAACTCTGTGCAGGTCTATACCAGCTTTCTTATTCAAATAAAGATTCCTCTGTGACATACTCCCCACAGAGCTTTTAACTTACAACCACATTTAATTTGACATGTTTTCTAATGGGTTTTGTCTGGCATTTCTGCTTAAATGTACTGCTTTAATATTTAATAACGTGCATTGGCACATATCCTATGGCTAGTTCTGCTGATCCAGATCACAATATACCCTTTGAAGTTGAAGCGCTTAATATTCCAACATTTGAGTAGTCCTTTTTAGATGAAATAAACGCTTACCAGACTCTCAGTAAGACATCAACAAAAAGTAGCAGCAGTGAAACATCTGAATACGTTCAGTAGATTATAAAGATACCTTTAATCAACTGTGTAAACAAAACCCATACAAGACCTACCCTAATGTTGCTCTGACCCAGTGGCTGGCTACATTTGCAGTTCAACAGACAACACTATTACCATGCCCTCCACCAAACTTCACCTGGCCCTCATCCACATGAACAAAAAAGCCATATAACTCTGGTCCCTCAACACAAGCTTCAGAATGAAGAATGCAGCACCTCTGATTCCTGAGGAGACTGAAGAAAGCTTATCTCCCCTTGCCATGTTCTACATAGGGATTGTGAAGCTGTTGTTTGGAAATTGCATCATGTCTGACCGCAAGACCCTACAGCTGATATTGAGGACAGTTGAGAAGATCACCAGGCTCTCTCTCCTTTCCATCACAGACAGTTGCATCTGCAAAGCCACCACCATTGTAGATAACCCGTCCCATATCTTAGCCAAACTCTGCCAATCTTACCCAAACTCTTATTTCTGCCATCTGACAGATGCTACCTGAACATCCAGGACATGGATGCCAGACTTTTCTTCCACAGTCCATCCCATCCTACACATACACACACAATTCAATTGACACATGCCAACTCTAACTCTTACTAACACTAAGACGCATTATTCAGTAACTCAGTAGCAGGGACTTCTGTACAAACTGGTATTCTTTGGAAATAGAAGCTTGTAATAAAACCTTCATCATGTTCTTGACTAAAACATCAAAAACCTCTCGATTTGTGGCAGTAATGGCTCAGTGGTTAATTAATACCACTGGTCAATTAATGACAGGGTTGTGAGTTTGATATCTGGGTTTGCCAAGCTACTGCTACTGTTGGGCCCTTGACCAAGGCCCTTAACCCTCTCTGCTCCACTGACTCCACTGTTCCGGGCATGTGTGCTCATTGTACACTGTTAAAAGTATAAGATCCTTTTGGAGGTTATTTAGTTTGAAACTATGGAGAAACCTCTTAAGGTGCTTTGATGAACATTCAATGAACCTTTTTCTTTTTCAAAGGTTCCTCAGAGATCTAAAACTTTTAACACTGTAGTACTGTGTATGTAGTGTGTTTGTGTGTGTTCACTGCACAGATGGGTCACAGGTGGAGATCAAATCCATTCTAAATCCTCCTGGTAACCCTTTCAAACAAGTCACACTTCTTCAGTTGTTCAGACTTTTAGAGTTAACACACCTGGATGTTTTTATAGGGGTAGTTAGACTTGTTGATGATCAATGCTACCTATCCTCTTAGGTCCTATTAAAAGGGTGCACTTAATTTTTCACACACTGCTTTTGCACTTTTGCCCAGTTTTGTAAACAAATAATGCCACAGTGCAATTTGTCATGTGTTGTTCATCAGTTTTTTATATATATAAAACCATATAATTTTAAGAGGGTGTACTTCGTTTTTCACATTACTGTATTATTAGCAGAGCCATTTAAGTCTCTCTAAATCCAGGTCAACTCAGAACGGGAACTGTCAGCTAGCGCTGCTAACAGTGTAAATTTCTTTCAGCACAAACAGGGGCTGTGCCAAACTTTAAAAAGCCACTGCTGCTGATGATGTCACCCATAATAAGAGCACACTCTTCGACGCCATCAAGAGAGCCTGTTAACCTTGTAAAAGACAATAGCCTGTAGCCCCCCACCATCCCCCATTCCCAAATGAAATGCAATGTCTAATAAAATTCCTCAGCAGCTTGTGTTTAGTAAGAAGTGGGCAGGGCCTAACTTTTAAACTGTTTACTCACCTGCCGCCGCACTAGGCTGTGATTCTGGCACCTATGTCCAGGCTGCGGCGGAAAATGACTTGCTAATCTGTTTAGTTATTGGGAGTAATTGGGTCGGGTGCCAGTGAAGGGGATTTCCTTGACTGTTGAAAGTCTCGGCGAGTAGTCCATTCCCGGCTCCTTGGTATAATTACTCTGACTGAGCCGTGGCCACAGGGCCCACGTGCAGGGCTGCTTTTTAAACTGTAAATTATGAAGGATTAGCATTTATGAATTTTAAATCAGGGCTGTGGTAGGAGACACTAAAGCTGCTTAGTGATTGCAAACGGCAGCATTTGAGCAGGCGGCCGGCTAACCCGTTCTGTGCCAGCCAGCTCTCACGCACATGTGTGAGTGTGTACATGTATTCACTCTCTTTCTCTCTCTCTCTCTCTCACACACACACACTTACACACTCCTGACTGCAGATCTCAGCTTTAAGTGAACGCAACGCTGACATCTTAACATCAGACACTTCGCTTGCGAGAGGTGATGTGTTAGCTAGGCAGTGTGTGACTCTCTCTCTCTCTCTCTCTCTCTCTCTCTTTCTCTCGCCTCTGTCACTCACCGAAGTGTCGTACTGAGCGGAATATCCAATGGGTGATTATGTTAATGTGTCAGTTGATCCATGCTAAATTATGCATAATGGATTGATGTGACACAAAGTCATCAATTAGACGGATATCAACATAAAAAAAGTGTGACGCAGCGCAATATTTTCTCTGCCTCGCTGAGGCAGGGCACAAACCAACACTGAGTCTTTTGTGCAAATTCTAGGAACGAACAAAAACATGAAAAACTGTTCAACAAGCCTACATGCCCAGTGTATTAATTATGTATTAGAAAAAAATATATTTTAGAATGTTTAAGGCGTATCCGGCAGTTCACACATTTCCGAATATTTGTTGCCTGTGTTTTGGCCTCACGTCCACACGAAAGTGTCGTTTTTGGTCACTGAAAACGCTCTCCAGGGTGGAGATTTCTTAAGCCATTTTTGATGTCACAACACCTGCATGTTTATGACTGAATCCTAAATACCTCCTTACTCCTTATATAGTGAAGTCATAAAACTGCATGCTGGTAGTACTAGATTTGAGGTTATTGCCATATGAATTAAGATTAGTACTGTTCTGTTACAACTATATAATGCTCTGATTTACAGTCTGTAATTTTGTGACTTGCATAGTACAACAGTTTGAAGTTGAATTAAGTCGTTTTCTTTCTTCTTCGTGGTGTTTTGATGTCTCTCTTTAAGTGTTTTGTCTCTGTGTAAATGGAAATATTTTCAAAAACATAGGGAGGGTAATCTGTGTTTTTTTTAAAAATATCTAAATATGTGTGAACAGGGCCAAAAAGGCATATGCCCAGAGAATTGTGCCAAGAAACAGCATGAGGCTATAAGAAGTGTGGGTGATTACAAATTCTATTTGATTTTCTTTGATGCCACAACAAAATGGTCAGCTTACTCATACAAGGATTTAACAACAAATAAAGTATTTTGTTTGGTTTTTACACAATATATCTGAATAAGATTTGACATGTTCACCATGTTGAGGCCTACATGTCTAATCAGGGTTCTCTTCATAGAAGGTAGCATAGGCCTAGCATATGGTAGCATATGATGTGCTGAAAGAAATTACATCTTCAGCACAATTTTAACAGAAGAACACTGTAAACTAAAAAGTGCTCGAAAAGTCACAAAGTGACCAATCTGTTCAACTCCAACAAGCATGTTTTTCCAGAGACTTCAAATCAGGGGGATTTTTTGTGCACAAGCTTGGGGAAGAACAAGTTTAGGTTTAACCTTCAGCATTAGTAACATGGTCAGTTATGTAAAATGTAAACATTTAAATAGAATATATAATGATATATATATACTAGCAGGTGTGTATGCTGCATAGCTCCAGGGGGCTAAGGTTGTGAGTTCGATCTTCTTTTTGGTCTTTGGTCTGTCTGTTAGGAGGCTTGTGTGTTCTCCTTGTGTCTTTGTGTGTTACTGTGTGGGTACTCCGGTTACTTCCTGCCTCTCAAAAATGCACGTGATACATAAACATGCCATGCTTATGTTCCCCTAAGTGTGATTGGAGTGTGTGTATGGTGCCCTGCGATGGACTTGCACCCTGTCTAGGAGCTATTCATGCCTTGTGTCCATTGTTTTCGT
Organism: Salminus brasiliensis; assembly: GCF_030463535.1. Lineage (NCBI taxonomy): Eukaryota > Metazoa > Chordata > Actinopteri > Characiformes > Bryconidae > Salminus > Salminus brasiliensis. The sequence goes on along the minus strand of NC_132894.1, from coordinate 25,317,397 downwards.
GTAGGCTTCAATACTGTAGTGGAAAAGAGGATGTACACATGTAAAATGCATGACATTGTCATTGCAGTGACTCTCTATACTCCGGGCACTTTCACACTGCTGTTTCTGTGTGGAATCTGTTTTTGAGCTGGGGACCGGTCTAGAGAACTGATCTCTGCTCATTCTAAAATCAGTGGTCTGGGGTTCAGTGCACTCTAGTGCAGTCTGCTGCTCGTGTGGAAGCTATGCGTGTGTTGGCTCATTTTGTCACATGACTGCTTCGACTTATTGCTTTATGCTTTTCACAGAACTGGAGCACGGTTACTGTAATAAGCTCACCTTTATGGAGTGAGCGAGTGTATTGAGAGCATTGTAAAAAACGCACGTCTCGTGCTGGCCTGCATGACTAAAAACCTTCTCCTATGAGAGTTGTTTCTTATTTGCAGGTTACAGCCAAATGCCATGTCTCCAAAAAGTGAGGTTCTTCAGAGCTTGAGTGTTTGTATTCAAGGACAATAATGAAAAAACGCTGAACAGATGAACCAAGGCCATACCATTTAGCAAAAATCTGTGCAGAAAAGTGACGTTAGAAATTACACAATCGATCCCTGGTTTGAGGGGAATTCTGTGTGAAAGCAAATCAGTAATAAAGAAACCATTCCCCAAACAAGTCCAAAATTAGGCCTTTTTGTCCTTTGATTCTTTTGCATTCTGCATTTTGCAAATGTGAAAACAGCCGTTAGACTGTTCCATTTGTGTGACCAACAGTCTACGAAAAGCATTTTAATAGGACAGTCTCTACCGAGGACCTTCAAGGATGCTTGTACAGGGAATGGGAGAGAGGGCTGTTCATTGCAGTTGATATTTAAGCGCAGTTAAAATAAAACACTACATTTTGAGCACACTTGATTGATGCCTAAACAAGGTTCGTCCTCCGTACAGACAACTGGCTCTGAAACTCATTCATCAGATGGCACTAAATCTAGCGCTGTCTATGCATAGTTGCACCTGATGCTTTCAAGGTCGACCTTCACTTTCCACTCACCTCATGCCTTTTCTCCACAGGAGGTGTTAGTCTATGAGTGCTATAACACATTATTAGAAAGTGTGTTGGCCCACGCACCCGCTCTCATATCACACATTGGAGGCTGGAAGTCCTGGCCGGGGCAGGCCGTGACCTGGGCCAGCGGTGTTAACTGACTGGGTCGGGCAACTGGGGGATTGAGGCTGGCTGTGTTAGTCTGCACGTCGTCCTGGTGGTACAAGACACACGATCTGATTAACTTACGCCTCAATGTGACAGGCAGCCTCCCGCACGTGGCTCAGTGACATACAACACCAGCTACTGAAGCACTGATCAGTGCAGAAAGAGCTTTGGGCACTGAATGGCAGCATTAACTGAGGGCTGGCTTGTGGCACTGAAAAACAAGATCAAATGAAGCCTCAAAATACACCATATGTCCAAATGTTTGTGGACATCCCTTCTAATAAATTGAGCCGTGGAGCAGTGGATTGTGGAGTGGAGTGTTCTCTGGAATGATGATGCTCTATCCAATAGGTTTTGGGTGAGGGGCTGATTGGGCAACATCCTGACCTCACTAACATTTTTGTCGCGGAATGCAATGCAAAATCTAGTACAAAACATCCCCTGGACATATTATTTTTAATAATTTTGATTTCAGAACAAACAGTGAATAAGCGGATGTCCCAAAACTTTTGTCCATGTAGTGTACCATCCAAAATTGCAAAATAATATTTAAAAGGATATATAATTACAGTGCAGGAAGACCTATACTTTACATGTTCATAGAAGAAATCATGGCAAGGCATGTTTCAGTCTATTTAGCATTTTCCCTCTGAAGCAGCTTTTTAGTCTCTGTTCCCATTAACAGCAGATCTCAGGGGAGTTGCCTTTCTGAAAAGAAAGAACACTAGAAACAGCAAAAACAAAAAACAGTAGAAAAACTCAAGTGAACACATCAATTTGTTGTTAAACATGAAAAAGTGAAGAAGTTTAGCAAAAAAAAAATCAGCCCATTAAGGGGTTGGTGTTCATATGCTTGGCTTCCTTGCGCTCCTCTCCTGAGCTAGGAGGCATAAATGGACATATCATATTGATTTTCTTTCAAGGCGGATTGCATTGATTCCTGTGAGTATGGCAGACAGATCCAGCTGGCAGTGTCCGCTTGGAGAGTGGTGAGGGGAGACATTAGGGTCCGACACAGCAGGCCTGTGGGCCTCATTACACAAAATGGGGGTCCTCTCCTTCTACTTTAGCCCCAAATTAAACGGAGAGCTTTTTAATTATTTATCAATACCGCGACCGCCGGCAGATCAATCAGTGTGAATGGTTTTTAAACATAATGGGATCGGTTGGGCTGATGGACTCGAGTGACATCGATCGTAAAAATCTTAAGCATTTTGATGTGTGCCTTAAGACACCCAATTATTTTTTTCCCGGACGGGCTTGGAGTGACAGTGTCTGGGTTAATTTGGGCACACAGGCCGCAGGAGGTGGGGGGGACAGTGCCCCCTGGGAGAATAGCTGACCTACTGAAGTGTGCCTGACTTCAAGGTTTTGTCATCCATTGCCATGAATCAACCCCTTAACCAGCACAACTCAACATCAGGGCATGTCAGGAGAGTCCACGGCCAACCATATCCAGAGATGATCCAACCCAGCAGCGAAAAAAAAATATGTCTCAACCATAGAGAGGACATACAGAGGACATTATCAGTGTCCTAAAACCCTGTAACTTGGTGCTCACCTGTAATTGTTTGCTTAGCTATACCTGCACACCAAGATGAGAGCTCAGAGAAGAGAGCACACTTATATGACATGTAAGCTACTATACAGACCACACAAGTATTGAAACTGTGCCCAAAATGATTAGGCGCTTAAATGAATGGAAACATCTTACTTACAGTTCTCCACTTATCCACTTACTCCACTTATATAGCTAATTTCCAGTTTACATATTTTCTACATTGTCTTGAGGCAAGGTCAGCATGCCATCTTCAGACATCTACATACAAATAGTGCATTAGACCAAATCCTGGATGCTATCTTTAGAATGCTATATACCCAAAAGGCTGTAAATATTGCATATCGTGCATTATTTGGGGTGTAGAAGATATAATTGCATTGACTACATAGGGAATATGGAGCCATCTCAGATTCCCCCATGAACATTAACTGGCATAGCCCCCCAGTTGTTCCAACATGTTTGATCACTCGCTCACATTTAAATGAGATGAGAGGCCATAATGATGACTTAAATGAGTGATGCAAAGTGGCTACCTGCATCTTGCTGTGTCACTGTCAGCACATTTTGACTTGAAGCCATCCTGTCACTTGTACTGCCATTATGTCTATATGAAAGACAGAAAAATAACATTCACCTGATTTGTGAACAACAGCGAATGCCTCGGCCTGTTTTGATAGCCAGCACTCTTAAATAAGAAGTTAGAAAGAAATAAAAACAGGTTTGCCTAAAAATTAAAGCATTAAAAACATATTAACTCCGACATGGCAGAACAGGAGAACAGGACTAAATGCCTAATGCAAGTCAGTGTAAAATGATTTTGGAGCATTTTGATTGGTCCATTCATCATGACATTTTGAGACAATACAAAAGAGATATAATATAATATAAAAGATGTACAATATCTAAATATATACAATATAAAATAGAGCTACAAGGTTTTGGCATTACTGCAACAATATATGATTTGATAATGATATATAATTTTTGCCATGGGGGCACCCAATCAACTGGTGAAAAGCCCTATAGAAACTTTGTAGTTTGCTAATAGAAAGATCAAGCACTGAGCCAAAATAAATAGCCATAAATACATAAACATATATTTACAAAAAATAATACAATTATAAAGGTTTTTTACCGTTACCTTTTTTTTTTTTTGACTTTTTTTTACTTTTGGATATCAATAATATATGGATATCATTTATAAATTGAGTGGAAAGGATAGAATGTGTCCTGCTGAATATTGAAAACAGTTGCATTTGTCCCACCCAAAAATGATAAAGAAAACCTTTGCAGTTTAGTAATCTAGTCTATTTTATTGGGCAAAAATGCTAATGGATAATCACAGCAAAGCTAAACGCGCATATCTAGCAATGAGCTGCTGATACCTTGGCACTATTAATGAAATATTCTTGCCTTTGTGATTAAATTACAGAGACCTTCACAACACTGCATTCTGAGAGAGTGTGGACAGCAAGGCATGAAGTCAGCTCAGACACAGTCATTGTGTGTTAGGTCTTCTTTTATTCTTTATTAAGGCTTGTGTATATGGTATATGGCTTCTGTATATGGTAACGTACTAGGAGGATTTGGTTTAGCTAATGTTAACATTGACTGTGCTCAAGTTGTCAGAAAGCACTCTGAAACACCAGGTTTATGGACGCGTTCCAAACTGCATACAGCACTAAATAGTATGTACAAAAAATAGTACAGCACTTTTCATTTTACACTGCAAAGCTACTGACTTTCTTTAAAGATTTTCATGGAATGAATTGCCAAACACACCAATACTTTATCTAGGTGACTATTGCTTTTTAGTGTTTGTTAGCAACATTAGTCTCAAAGCTCCAACACTAAACTATTCATCTTCATATCCACTTCTTCCTAGTCACGGTGGGTTTAAAGCTTATCCGGAGTCATTGGAAGCAAGGCAGGAACACCCCTTGGACAAGGCATTAGTCTATCACAGGGTACCATACACACATGTGCGCAAACACCCTTTCCCCTACACACTCACATCAAGATGCAGTTTAGCATAGTCAGTTCATGTACTGTGTGTGTTCTTGAGAGGTAGGAGGAAACCCACTCAGACATGGGGAGAACACACCAGACTCCTCACAGACAGCGACCAGAGCAAAGACAGATCCCCAGGCCCCAGATGCACACACTACCTGCTGTACCACTCTGCCACCCCAGTTAGAAGCAAAATTTGTGAACATTTCATCATGAATGGACCAACATAAACAATCTACAAAATATTAAGTAAATGCAATCTTGAAGTATGTTGAAGTGATGGTATTTTTTTATTTTACATTTTAGAAATATATGGTTTTGAGGCTCGCTTATTATACAAGCTCTACTAAAGTGACACATCATTTGAAAAGTGTGGTATGTGTCTACAGCAGCACTTGGCAGTCTTCGTTAGAGATATATCAACATTAATATGCACATGCTGAAGGGAAAATGCTCAAATTCCATCTGTTCATAGCACAGTTCTCATGGTGATTGTGTTTCCTCAAGATTAGCTTTGGTGTCTCTATTGTGTCCTGGAAAATACTGCATAGAGCCTAAGTGATGCAAACTTTCCCTTTGCTGCCGTATTTCTGGGAGAGCACTTTGTGTCAAGCGGCGTGAGCTGCTATTCTGTCTGGAATTATTAGTCGGCGACACACAATGCAATCTAATTTCATAGCACAATATTATTCAATCGCAGCAGAATTCAATGATTCAGTGTTCCAGGTGCTACAAATAAGACCTTGGATGGTGGTAGTGTGTGTGTATCTGTGTGTGTGTGTGTGGAGGGGGGAGGGGGGTTTGGTTGTTCAAATGAATTAATTTTCAGAGATGAATTAATTTTTTTCTGATATTTGGATATTAATGAAATATCTGTAGACACTTCACTCACATATTCCCTTCATCCGAGAATGGTAAGTAAACAATCAGACATTGAATTCGGAAGGTTGTTTACGTGTGAGAGGACAAGCCAACATAAAGGAGACAATATAATGAGATTTGACTTCATCTCTATCCCCCCTCTCTCACCAGTGCTGGAATTGGATTATTGGGAGGCGGACTTATTTTGTATGGGGGTTATGGAGCACCACAAAATAAATTCCCACCTATTCAAATTTAAATCAGACCTAGGTGCTTGCAGATAATCCTTTTTAAGACAGTATGAACTCAAAAATGAAGGTCCAGGGCCTGCAGAGCTGAAAGAAATATATTATGGCGTTCTCCGCCTGTGCCAGCAACATTCCGGGGGTGTATTTACCATGGAAAAAAATGAAAAAAAAAAAAAAACAACCTTTCAGAAAAAATATGAAGTGCTGAACATGCTTGATTATTTTCCGAAAGGCATAAACACCAGCATCCATATTCATTAGGAATATGAACCCCGTCTTTTCTTGATCGTCATGTCACATGCGGCCTTTAGCCGGAACGTTTTTTTTTACAGCAGTAGAGGCGTTTAGCCGGATCAAGAGGGAAAAAAATATTTTTTTCTAGTTCCTCTCTCTTATTCTAACGTCGGCCCCTATCAGCTACGTGTCTCGGTGATGGTTGCGCTTCTGCGTTCATTAATCTTCTGGAATGGCTTAGTTTGTTTGGAGTGAAGAGTGTTTCTTAAGCCTCGGTGAAGGACATGGTTGGCGCGGGGAGGAGGGGGAGGTGGTGAGCGATGAGTGGGAGAGCAAGTTGAAGGTGGTGAGGGAGCCATGCCAAGCTCAGAAGCTCTAATGTAAGAAGGGAATGAGGCGAAGCTGTAAGAGCTTAAATTGGAGTGTTTGTGGACTTGCGTGTGGCCCTAACCCTGGCACAAACCCGCCAGAAGTGTGAGTTCAGGTCAATGGCAAGGAATTATTCCTTCATGATTTGGAAGTGTGTGTGTTTCTCTGTGTGTATTTGTTCTGTAGCCTTCATTTATGTGTAGCCTGATGCTTGGTAGAATAAACTTTCATAGATGTTTTCTGTAGGCTGTCATTAAATGCTTATGTAGGCTTCATGTGGCCTTATGAATGCTGGCCTTTAGCAAAGTGTTACTAAATAGATAGTATAGTAATAGTAAAAGTAAATAATATTTCACATGTAGGTAAGAAATAATAATATATGAATATTTGGACACTTGGACACCTTTTATGACAACTAAAACCAACCATTATAAACATTCGTAAGTGCTTATTCCAACAAGTGTCAGTTTACTTTCTGAAGTAAAATGACATGAGAATTTACTAAAGCAATTGATGCTTATTGGAATAAGTCTTTAACAGATGTTTATGTAGGTGTGTGTCCGTTTTCTTTTAAAATGTTTATGTATGTGTCATGTAGAATTCAGAATGCTTCACTTCAATAAGTGTTCAAGTGTTTTTATTTTTATTATAAAAAAATTACAAAATGGGGCACCAATGAAAAATATGGTGTTAAGTTAAGGTTAAGTTTTGGCTAGGTTAAGGTTAGAATTAGGTTTAGATGTAGTAGGTTAGGTTTAGGTTAGGTTAAGTTAAGGTCAGGGTTAGGATAAGGGTTAGGTCAAGGTTAGGTTAGGGTAAGGGTTAGGATAAGGGTTAGGTTAAGGTTAGGGTAAGGGTTAGGTTAAGGTTAGGATAATGGTTAGGTTAGAGTTAGGTTAAGGTTAGGGTGAGGATAAGGGTTAAGTTAAGGTTAGGGTTAGGTCAAGGTTAGGTTAGGGTAAGGGTTAGGATAAGGGTTAGGGTTAGGATAAGGGTTAGGTTAAGGTTAGGTTAGGGTAGGCTAGGGTTAGGATAAGGGTCAGGTTAAGGTTAGGTTAGGGTTAGGATTATGATAAGGGTTATGTTAAGGTTAGGTTAGGGTTAGGGTATGGGTTAGGTTAGGGTTAGGATAAGGGTTAGGTTAAGGTTAGGGTTAGGGTGAGGTTAGGGTTAGGATAAGGGTTAGGTTAGGGTTAGGTTAGGAGTCAGGATATGGGTTAGGTTGGGTTAGGGTTAGGATAAGGGTTAGGTTAAGGTTAGGGTTAGGATAAGGGTTAGGTTAAGGTTAGGTTAGGGTTAGGTTAGGGTTAGGATAAGGGTTAGGGTTAGGTAAGGGTTAGGTTAAGGTTAAGTTAGGGTTAGGTTAGGGTTAGGATAAGGGTTAGGTTAAGGTTAGGTTAGGGTCAGGATAAGGGTTAGGTTAAGGTTAGGTTAGGCTAGGGTTAGGACAAGGGTTAGGTTAGGGTTAGGTTAGGGTTAGGATAAGGGTCAGGTTAGGTTAGGGTTAGGATAAGGGTTAGGTTACGGTTAGGTTAGGGTTAGGATAAGGGTTAGGTTAAGGTTAGGGTTAGGGTAAGGATAAGGGTTAGGTTAAGGTTAGGTTAGGGTTAGGTTAAGGTTAGGTTAGGTTAGGGTTAGGATAAGGGTTAGGTTAAGGTTAGGTTAGAGTTAGGTTAAGGTTAGGGTTAGGTTAGGTTAGGTTAGGTTAGGGTTAGGTTAGGGTTAGGATAAGGGTTAGGTTAAGGTTAGGTTAGGGTTAGGATAAGGGTTAGGTTAAGGTTAGGTTAAGGTTAGGTTAGAGTTAGGTTAAGGTTAGGTTAGGGTTAGGTTAAGGTTAAGGTTAGGTTAGGGTTAGGTTAAGGTTAGGTTAGGGTTAGAGTTAGGTTAAGGTTAGGTTAAGGTTAGGGTTAGGTTAGGGTTAGGATAAGGGTTTGGTTAAGGTTATGTACGAGGGTCGATTTATGTTTAGAACGCACTGTACAGCAGGCTGCCGTTCTTGTTTTGCTACCAGTGGAGAGATTTTGTCTATTTGTGTATTTTGTGTATTTAAGGAATATATTTTTGTGTAGTTTACACAACACATTTGAATAGCATTGGACATTTACAACATACTGAGCATTGCAGCTCTTAAAAATTAGGGTTCACTTTAGGCATATACACAATAGTGCTGCACCTAGAGGACTAACATCAAAAGATGTACTCACCCAAACTTCTTGAAGTCCAAACTTGCATTTTTACTGGTTTTTTTCTTCATAAAATGTGATATACTATCCTTTACTCTCTAAAATACTGTACAGTACACAATGACTTTAATATTTTAAATAAACAGCACAAGTCCAATTATTTGTCCTGAAAGAAAAAACCTGTAGATACAAAAGAGTGTCATCCAGGGGTTTAAGTGTTACAGACATGGCCATCATTAATTCTTCATCTGCAACACGCCTTCAGTAATTACTGCTTCTCGCCAAACAATGCACTCTCTCGCTCTCTCTCAGCCAGATTCAGTTACCCTTCTCCTTTTCCAGCACACACTGCTGCTGATTAATCACTATTGTGGACCATAGCACAAAAAGCTGAAGGATCAAATCTCAGTGTAGACCAAAGCCTGGAGTGGAAAAAGCGGCAGTACCATGGTTGTTAATAGAACTTGCTTGTTTGGTCAATAGCCAGGCCATTGGTCTAGAGTTAAGTCACGATCTATGATTTTATGGTTGTACCAATAGGCTCTGCGTTAGTGTCCTGACTTACCTTTCTCCAGCCGTCATTGAGGGTTTAAGGCTGAACATGAAGAAGGAAATCATCAGTTGGCTACGGAAACAGTGCACCATTGGTTATGAAGTTTAGAGCGGGCTTCTATCATAGATAGATAATTTCCATGATGGATGGGATGTATATGACTGTTATATCTGATACATATTATTGTAAGTAAGTGTGGCAGGGGAGGCATTGCTAAGCATGGTAATGGTGGCATCATGATCTGGGGTTTATTTTCTGTCAGTGGAACTGGGCCATTGCACCAAGTGGATAAAGGAGAAGAAGGAGGACTACCACAATATTCTTTAGCATAACCTCCTGCATAAACTGCATAAATCAGCTAAACATCATACATTTATACACAGTTGGACAATGACCTCAAACACACATCAAATGTGCCTGTGGAATGATAGTCCCAAAGTCCTCACCTCAAACATTAATGTTAAACTGGCTGTCATAAAAATGTTTTGTTTTTTTGTTTTTTTTACACGTCCCTAGAACCACAGTTTTTTTTACAGATGCAAGCAGATGCCAGTGCCATACAGCATCCCACAGAAGTGATGTGGGAAGAAAGAGAGCCATCTACCCACCCATAGAGACACCAAGTTCAATTATGCTCTCTCGGGCTCCGACTGCTGATAGCAAGCAGCATCAACCAGAATTCAAACCATCGATCCTTGAGTCATGCTGGGAGCACCTTAGTCCCAGTGCCACTTTTAGAGTTCAATTTAACTTCTGCAGAGATCAACCTAAAGTTACTCCTAGTATGACTAGTATGAATAGATGTTAGAGATTGCACAATACCATTTTTTCTTTATTTGATTGACCGGTTTTGTCCTTAAAATAAGCTAATGAGTGAATTTAATTGAAGCACTCACTTAATATGAGCATCTAAAAGTAGGCTATTATGGTTTGACCACTCAAACATTTACTACCCCACAGAAAGAAACATGCTAACATCAGATCACACATGGTGCATGAGTGCTATTTTCAGGATCAGATTCATTCTTTTATTTCCCCCCGATGTCCAACCCAGCATTTTCTGTTGATAGCAGTCTGTATACTGATACCCATCAATACCAATATGCCATCTCTAATAGACATTTATTACTGCAGTGTGTTTTGCTTCCCAGCACAATAGCACAAATCAGATGTCACGGTAATAAATAAAACAGTATTGCTACTGTATTGTAGCTAAAAGTACATATTACATGGCTTTTAATGGTGGTATTTTGTGTGTGCACACCACTCTTGTTAAATATTTTAGTGTTAGGCATGTTTACCGGCGAACAATGATTAGCCGTTAGTGCCACTGCTCTCTTTTTCACTGTAAAACTCAATAGAAACTTAAGCTTTGCGCTCACAAAATCACAACAACTCATCAACAACTCAATATATATATATATATATATATATATACACATAATGAATGTATATTTTATATAACTTTGCAACATACCTTGAATTATGGACGGGTTTAATAGGTGATGTGATTTTACAGATTGAGGTGATCCAGATTAAGCTACAATGTTTAACTCAGTGAATCAGTTCAGTGCAGTGCAACCTTGTGGCAGAGCAGTGCAACAACTTCCTTTAAGCAGCCTAAATAAAATACTGTAAAAACAACATTTTCCTGAATTTTCCTGAGTGTATATATAATAGATAAACCGATTCATATAATGGCAAAAAATATTCTAATTTTTTATCAGGTGCCCTCCAGATGAGGGTCCTTTGAGGCTTTTTTAAAGGGTCCTAAGAGTATTTTGCAAATGGCATTTAACCCTATGGAAATGAGGGTCAGAAACAGCCATCAGTCTTAAACAGATCTTTACTTTACTTTTAATATAAAATATATTACTTACTTTAGTAAGTAAGTTTACAGAATACATTTATGTTCTTTTTTAATGAAGCCAAAACTTTAAGACAGCCAGGATGTTTGTTTTTTTTTAAAAAACATCAATCCCGGTATCAGTAAGTCTTCCATCCACTGAGCATTTAAAACATACATGTTAGGGAAGTGATAATGAGTGTGAGGAGGCGGGGCTTAGTGATGAGCCACCACAGTGGCTCGCTATATACAGTTAAGGGTACATCAGCCATTTTCTCCAAATGTACAAATTGTAAAGTGAAATTCGAATGTGATTTTGAGGGCAACATAATCACCCACAATACACGCGTCATTTATAGTACACATCGTAGCTCACTACACCAGCTGAATGTGGACCAAACATAAGTCTTGTTACAAAGCAACAGAATGGAATGAACTGGAGCCGACAATGTTTGCTCAAATAAGCTAGCGATAGTTATAAGCGACCACACACCATGGATTTGACATATTTTCCCATGGATTTTGTTAATGGTGGGCTTATGTTTCAAAGCAACATAACAGTCAAATATTATTCCATGAACAGTGCAGTGCTTTACTAATTTTAATTCAGAATTCAGTTTATGTGTGTATGGAGCTTAACTCAAGTGTTCATGCGACCAATGCAGATGCATGATGATGATGAGAAAGTCTTCGAATTCACTTGTGTTTCTACCACTACTTAGTAAACTAGTCTCTCGCTACTAAGGCAGTAGAGATCCATTTCCGTCACAACCTATTTTATCATCATTTGAGAGTTACAGACGCAGTAGAACTGAATTTTCAACCCCTTTGCGCACACTTGCAAAAGTCAAAGTAATTATCATGAAATCACTTGTTGCTACAGTGAGTATGTGTGTAAACATTGTTGAGGATAAAACATATATATTTAGAGTTTACTTGTACTTTAAGTAAAATTTATTAGCGTTATTTTTTACAGTGTATTAATGTGCGGTGTTTTCATGCTTGGGATCACAACTAAGTAAACTAAACAGGGACTGTTTGACTGTTGCTTCAAACTCCATATGGACTTAGCCTTGATTAGCCTCTGCCACTGCTCTCTCTATAATGAATCTATGGGAATTTGATCTTTGTTTATTTTAGTACACTTACAAAATTAACGATGACTCAACAACAGCAATTATAATTATATATGGGCATGTTACCAATGCACAATGTGGCCCCTCTAAAGACAGGGTGTAGGCCTCCAACGCAGCGGCGGCCCTTCGTTGGCCTTCCTCAGGGCCACGGCATCCCTGCCAGGAGCATGGGACTGAGCGGAGAGCAAGGTCGCAGCATCAAAGAGGACACTACAGCTGCAATCCCCCTGGGTTCCTCCCTGACACCTTGTTCCATCTCCCGGTGTGAAGTGACCGACACACACATTGCAGGAAAACACACACATCCACTTACACACACATCCACACCATGAGCAGAGGAAAGGGCAGGAGTGAGAAAAGAAGAAGAAGGAGAAGAAGACGAAGAAGAAGGAGAAGAAGAAGAAAAAGAAGAAGAAGAAAAAGAAGAAGGAGGAGAAAAAAAAGCAACGCTAGTCGTAATAGGTGACCTTTCTGCAAAGCGGCACCCGTGCATTTTTATGCCGGGGCATAAATAGCTGAGCTACATAACAATTAAGGTAACCTTTCTGTTTGAATAAGTGGCAATTTCTCGCCGACGAAGAAATTACATGAATGATGAATTATTTTGGGGGCTGGAGAACAGAGATGGAGAGAAAAGGGATGCGATAAGGAGGAGGAGGGATCGAGGGGAAGAGGGAGAAGGGAAAGGGCCGAGAGAGAGAGAAAGACAGTTGAGAAAGAGAGAGAGAGAGGAAAGGCTTGACTTTCTTGTAAATCCCAGTTATAATGCCTCGTTAAAAAGATTTGGGGAAGCGAAAGAGAGGCAGAGGTGCTCTTGTTCCTGTTATTTTTAAAGGTAGCTCGGTCTCGGTGGGATTCATTAATGCGCGTCCCGGTGGTGGGTTCACTTTTACTGTACTATCGCCTGGGTTAGCACAACCTCCACCAAATTACATCTAATTGGACAATTACTCAAACTCAGAAAACCTCCCCACCATAAGCCAACGAGGCCCCTAATAAACACCTTGTCTTCTCAATAAAAACAAGGAAGTCATTTACCTGACCCAAGAGGCACAATTTTTATCTGTGCTAAATTTATTTCCAAAATAATTGCAGCACGCGGCGGAGAGAGAGAATATTAAAAAGGCGGCTGAGCGGGGGAAGAGTAATACGGGCCGACCTCAGGCCTGCTCTGTAGCCCACTCTCCTGGGAGGAAGCTCATTTGTTCCCTAGATAAGAGCATTGCACACACACACACACACACATACATGCAGGCATACACAACTGTAATATTATTGCTGTCATGGCATAATGAAATAATTACTGGTTTGCCTGCACTCACACAAACACTGCCTCCCTCTCTCTCTCTCTCTCTCTCTCTCTCACTTCTCTCTCTCTTTTTCTCACACACGCACACCCTCACTCAACTTCAATCCCCTCTGCCCCCCCAAGTGGAACAAAACTACTTTGTATTTACGTGTGGGGCTGTTAATTAAGCCGAGAATGTCCACACTGGCCGCATTGTTCCTCTAGAATGAGCAGCAAATTGTGTCTAAAAGGCCCGAGCACAAAACCTAAGAGCTCACGGCTAGCTGCTCTGAGGAGGAGCCGGAGCCCTGGGGATGGACACAATGCAACAGACACGTAGCATTCTGATGTTTTAGACTAGGTGTTCCCCCCTATATGGGCAGCAGAGCTGTTTTTTACCCATTACACCCTTGGACACGACAGTTCCTCACTATCATAACTGCATAACTCTTAAGGTCAACTCCTTGCTGATTGGATAGTGTCTGGGTGAAGGGTGCCGACCCACTTGATTTGACAACGTGAAGCAAATTGGTTTTCTGGGAGGGCTAATTGGTTATTGATTATGACTGTTTTGCTTACCTACAGTCATACCCTAGTGTTGTGGGTAGTCAGGCCTGTTGCCTATTGTGGTGAATGCCTTTTCTAATTACAGATGGCATATCGAAATCGATAGGTATGGGTATATCAGCAGAAAATGCTGGATTTGACATCAGAGGCAAAAGAATGAATCCGATCCAATCCTGTAACATATCTAGCCTGACGTAACACACACACACACACACACACACACACACTGTGTGATGTGTTGTTATTAGCTGTGTATTTCTTACTGTGAGAAAATAGAGTATCTGAGAAGCTGAACATAATAGCTCAATCTAACCTAAAGTATACTTTTAACCATACTTTAACCATCTTAAAGCAGCATTTTGCAATATCTGGCTTTTATTGTTCTTGGGCTCCCCCTACAGTCAGGACGTGTAATACGTACTTTAATTCACCATTAAAGGACACCCTTAAAAAGACACATGCATTTCTGGGCAAGCTGACAAGATACAGAACATGATGCAGTTTTTGCAAGCATTGTCCTTAACAATCACAGCTGAGGTGCTGTTCAGCAAGGCACCATATCCCTCAATGCCCACCACTGCCCACCACTCCGGGTGTGTTCTTCTTACTGCCCTAATTAGTAGGGTGTGTTCACTGCTACTACACTGGTAGTAGTGCACTGGTTTAATATGAAAGTTGAAATCTGCTGTGTACTGGCTGTGAAGTGTGCTTCCGAATCCTAAAGTAGTACTGTGACATATGTATTCCTTTTTGGATTTTTCCATTTTCTCCACAGGTCTGTTTTTGCTAATTCCCACTCACTTCTAGGTCTCCCCTTAATCAAACACAATGTTACCAGCACTGGGAGAGTGAAGGCTAGCATGTGCTTACATGAAGGGGAAATTTATTTTTTAAAAATGACAATATTTCACCTTGCTATCATAGCCCCTGTATCGTGGCATGTATCATATCACCAGGTTCTTGCCAATACACAGCCCTAGTACATATATACACTTTGTGGAAAGTGTAGTAGTACTTTGTAAGTCGCTCTAGATAAGAGCGTCTGCTAAATGCCGTAAATGTAAATGTAAATGTGTAAATGTAGTATTTGAACACCTGCTCATTCATTGTTTCTTCCAATATTATTACAACTATTTTAAAAAGAGTCTATTCTTTTGTTGGAGCTGCTGTGAGGATTTACTTGCATTTAGCAGCAAGAGCGTTCATAAGGTCAGAATCTTGCAGAAACTCACAGATCCCAGATGAATTGGATGGAGCACCAACCATTATTCCAGGGAACACAGATTCACCGCTCCACAGCTCTGTTCATACCCCTCTAGCCCATGCCTGGCATTATGCATGGTGCCAACAGGTTCATCTTTATCTGCTCCATAGATTCCTATTCTATCGGCAGCATGTCTCTACAGGGAGTAGACAAGCTGTGTGTGTGTGCATTTGCACATCTGTCTTAGCAATGTGTGCAACCTAAAGTAGTTTAGTGCTTTGAGTGCACTGTTAGAAGAGTGGTCCACAAACATTTGGACATATAGTGTATGTTTAGTTGAACAAGCCTAATGTTCACGAAGGTGGACCCATGGTGGATGGGGCCTTTAAACCTTTCCCATTATGGGCATGTCTTCCTCTGCCATGTGTCACATATGTTTATAGGACAATGTACATCACTTTGGAATTCCCTCATTTGAGTAGCATCCATCCATTTTATATTACTTCCATTTGATTCATTTATACCTGTTAAATTTGCTTTATTGTTTTTATTTCATCCTTGTGATTTTTTAATATGAGAAGAATAAACAATGTGATACCCCTGTCCATCTCCATTTATCTATGTAACAACATAGAGTTGAAGGGGTTAAGACTTGCACTGTGGTATCTGCATATCACCTATTCCTTGCTATACTGCTCCGCCTGTGGTGTGAGCACAGGATATTGATATGGTCGTGGTTGGGTTGCCTTTATCTGTCGAGAAATGCATCGTCTGCAGCTGCTTGTGATCGCTGCTCTGATCTGACTCCCTCACCTCCGCCCCTGACACCACTGAGCGAAAGAGAGAAAAACTTACTGTTACAACCACCAGTCCCTCACCTCCTGACTCCAAGTTCTCACTCTTCTTACACATGCTCCCTGTCCTCTCATTCCATCACTCTCTTCTCCTTTATTTTTCTCTTCCCCTTCACTCACTTTCTTCCTCCCTGTTAATCCCCCTCTCTTTCTTTTAGGCTGGGCCTTCTCACACTTTACCACCAGTGTGAGTGAACGCAGGGATGAATAAATAATCTGTTGACCTCACACGTCCAGGGATGACAGTCTAACACCCCGACCGACAAGAGTTCACCAAAATGCCACTCCCTAGTGAGAGATAGAGAGGAATGGAGAACGAGAGAGAGAGAGAGAGAGAGAGAGAGAGAGAATGAAAGAGCGAGCTCACCCCAGGAGAGTTAGATTGTGACAAATGGTGTGGAAAAAACAACAGCGGCAGCAGTCTGAGAGGAAGACAAGAGTAAAACTCACAAATAATTAACTGGGTAAATATTGGAGTGCGGACTGACTAATTACCTCACACACGTCTGGCTGCGCTCTCATTACTGTTCCTGTCAGAGTTAACCCTCACGGCACCACACACGCAGCCTAGGTTTGCACATGCTCAAACACGCAGTGAGTGTTATTCAGAGACCTCATTTGTCCCCAATGGTCTATGCAGTTATCTTTACATTATCTTTATCTTTAAGTCATTTTATACCATGTCTATTGATTCATTAATCACTCAAACAACTGACATGAAAAAGGTGTAAAAAGAACTTAGAGGTTATAATGTTTTGATATGCAAAATCACACTTAGGGTTAGGGGTACCCTAACCTGAACCCTTACCAAAACGTCTTTTTCTGGGTGAGTTCTTCTACACCAAGGCATTGCTTGCTTGTGCACTGGGGTAAAGTCATGTTGGAACAAAAAAGGGCTTTTCTCAAACTATTTCAAAGTTGGAAGCAAACAGTTTCCCAAAATGTCTTGGTGTGCTGAAGCCTTAAAATTTCCCTTCATTGGAACTAAGGGGCCGATAGTCCAACCCCTAAAAAAAAAAACCCCATAGCATTATCCCGCCTCCACCAAACGATACAGTTGGCACAATGCAGTCAGGCAGGTAACATTCTCCTGCTGTTTGCCAAACCCAGACTCATCCATCAGACTGACCAGAGTGGGATTCCTCACTGCACAGAACATATTTCCACTGCTCCAGAGTCCAGTGGCGGTGTACTTTACGCCACTCTATCCAATGCTTGCTGTTGTAATTGCTGATGTACTGGCTTGCATGCAGCTGCTTGACAATGGAAACTCAGGCCATGAGTCAGCAGAGCATTGGTGACTTTTATGCATTATGTGCCTCAGCTATTATGGCTGAGTTGCTGTGGTTCCTAAACTCTTTCACTTTTCAATAATACCACTCACAATTGATCATGAGTACCTGGGAAAGAGGAACATTTTATTAATCGTGGCATCCTATTACATCACCACGCTGGAATTCAGTGAGCTCTTAAGAACAACCCATTCTGTACTGTATATGTTTCTGTATTATGTTCATGACATTTAACATACTTGCCCCTCCGATCAACAAAAGAAGGGTGGTGGGAGTATTACTGCATACATGGTAGAATGATTGCATATTCTGTCCATTAAAACCATCAGGCATTTCACAGTTCACATCATTGCTTACATCTTTTTTTATGTATCTCTGAGCCTAGTCTTCTTTAGGTTGTTGTTTTTCACCTTGCCACAGGACATATGATTCCCTTTTCCAGGAACCCTTTACTCCCCCCACCAACTGGACAGTTGCTGTGGTTGTCATGGCTTCATGTGATCGATCGTCCACTAACTCTAACAGGCCTTTTAGCCAGAGCTTTTCATCCATTTTGAAGGATAAAAATACATCTCAGAGATGAATACAGTTGGTAAAAACCTGTAGGCATCCTCAAAGTTGTACAAAATAACAAGGCCATCTTTATTCGTGAATCAAAAAAATACATTGGTCTGGAGCCATCTTGAGACGTTTTTAAGTAGCGTTTTTTGGAGAGCAACTTTAAAAGGCTAGCTTGAAGCACTTTTTACTGTGGCGTTCTGACCGGCTAGTGTTTACAGTAACTCTTTCCCACCATCTGAGCGGTATAATTGGGACACTAGTGCTTCAGTCGCAGGTAAAGCTGTTGGACACACACACACACACAAGGACATTTCTCCAATAATCTCCCAGCCACTGGCTAATGATAGCAGCTGTGAGGCAGGCATGCACCACTTCCAAGCTGATTTAAGTTTAACGAGCCACTCCAGAATGGTATTGATTCAAATCTATATTTGTCAGGACACTCTCAGAGCATATATTAAATGGATAAGGACTCCGGATCCTCGACAAAGCTGCTCCGAGATGGAGGAGAAGGCATTTAACAGGAGGCCACGTCTCATTTGTTGAGTGAACGGAGTGCATACTTCTCAATCAATGAAGGAGTGTGCGTTCTTATGAGACTCCACGTTCTCTCTCCACCCCACGTCCCCTTACACCCCGCTTTACCGAACAGCAAGTAAACATGCTTTATCATTACTTTCTCCCCCAAAAACAATCTGGCAGCACGCTCGGCGCAAAAGCAAAGTGGATTCTGCTTTAATTATCCCGCGCTATCGATGTGAGTGATGAGTTTTCTAATGAACCCAACAGTCTCCATTTTGCAAGCTGCCTTGTGAATGCTCGATGCACACAGGTTGGAGGGGAGGAGGGGGTGAAGGTGGAGGAAATGTATTTTTCAGCACCATGATTCAACAGATTTGCACACATAAGGATGCCACTGAAAGGGTGGCTGACAACAAGCATACTGCTAACATGATTTAGCAATAATGTTGGATAGCTTATGAAAAGGTTCTTTAATAGAAAACCCTTGATAAAACAGGCTTAGGAGTAATTTCTGGAAAGAGTTGATTTTCTAAATCTTTCAAGCATTTTGGGAGCAGTTTAGCTAACTCCCTATAGTCAGCTAGCATTAGCTCGCTAAATTCCTTCCTATTAAACTTTAATTAAACTGAACATCTGGTATAGTTACACTATTGTGTACGGCTCCAGAATTTACCATATTATACCACAGATATAAATGTCTTTTTTTTTCGTCTTTTTTTGTAATAAGTACATTGTCACAACCTTGTCGCCATGTTGTTGTGACTTTTGACTCTGAACTGCCTACTAGTTGATGTACTGTTTAACATCCAAGCCAACACAAAGAACGGTTACATCTTTTGAAAAGGAAGTATTCAAGTGCTCAAGTGTCAGAAATGATTTATCAGATGATGAGGATAACAATCTAAAATGTAAAGTTAGCTGGGTAACCTGGCCTTCTAGATTGCAACCTTACCACAGTTTGGATCCTTTTTGTCTGTCTGAAGGGGTGAAAGCTTTATTAAGCATTCCTGTAATTCAACTTTCAAAACCTTCTATTAGTCATCCGGTTTAAAATGCAGCAAATTCCTAAATGTTTTTCTGCAGTCCATTTTTTTTGCAAAGTTCAGTAGATTTTCTTCCAGGAAAATGGTTCTAAACAACACCTTGACACATTTAGCAGGTGCTCTTATCCAAAAAAGGATAAGACTAACAGGAGAACATTAGCAATCCGGCCCAGGGACTATGCTATCCTTCAAATTGGATTTAATTGGATATCCTTCATATTTTCCATATACAGGTCTTTGATAAACAGACTTTGACAACTAATGTGAAAAGTGATCAAATACTCAAGTGGCTAATTTCTTTTAGAGTGTGGCAGCATAAAATGTAAAAAAAAAAAACTTCCACCACTACAAAAAGGCTGAACCCAGTCAAACAGTGCACTATATAGTGAATAAAAATGTCAGACACAGCTTTAGACTGTATTAACGCTGATCTCCTGTCAGTCTATATGAAACACTCTTCAGGTCCCCATTTTCCATCCCCCATCCACTCAACATCTTGTTACACACTCATCTCTGTGTGTTTGACTAACCTACATGGAAAAAGACAGTCAGTGATTTATGCTCAACGTTAAATACAGACGGAGCCTTCTGTCCGTTCTCTGTGCTTATTTCATCTGTATATGTGCACGTTTTCTGAAAGCTTACGGATATGGACAGAATGGAGTAGTGCCTTTGGAAACTGCGAGGGACAGTGTAGACAATAGTTGAAGCGACACACAACCACTGCCATATGCACACAGCAAGTAAACATATTAAAAAGTTCTTAAGGGAACCAGAGCTGTTTTTTATGGCATCACTCCAAAGAAGACTTTTGGTAGCACCTTTTTCAAAACTGTACACATTTCTTGGTCCTACATTATGCCATTATGGCGTTAATGTATTTCAGGCTGGTAATATGTCTTTGCTTTTCTGTCCATCTGATTGTAAAGCAGATGTAAACTGAGTGCTCAATAAGATCAGGCTTTGTAACACAAAGCTTATTTTTATGGAAGCAGTCTGCCAGCACATAAGGTTTTTTGATACAGCATATTTGTCTTGGTTTTGGATGAGAATTTGTCCCCAGAGTTACTATCCAGGCAGCTAATATCAGTTAAATGAAACTTGCCCCAATTTTGGTGAAATTGCCCTAACTTGTATAATATTCACACCCCACCCCAAGGTTGTCCACTTATGTAGTTAAGTGCTGTCACACTTCTACTTAATGCTGTCCATTTAAGAAGTCCAGTCAGTTCCTCCAACCCTTAGCTAGATGTAGGTCAAGCTCTTCAAAGTGATAAGAGAGAGAGGAGGAGGAGAGGAAGGAGAACAAAAGGCGGACACATTTCTCATCATTCCAGTTGCAGGAGTCCTGTGTTTATTATTGACTGGAGGAAAAAACACATTGTAAAATTCCAGCATGATTTCTGCATGTATCAGAATGTACTGTGTATGTTTTTTTTTTGCAACAAATGGTATTTTTCTGGAACCCTCCATGAATTCCAGTCTGTTTTCTTGCCTCTCCGCCCCGGCCAGCTGACAGCTTCTTAATGCCGCCACATTAAAGTGCTTTTGCGGCGCGTGTGATGCAGCTTTAACTAGGTCCTGGGGGCATTGTTAGTTATCATTGCCGTACTGCTGGCGTACGCCGCCTGGCCCCGGTGAAAGCAATTTTAGCCTTTTCCTCCCAATCAGCCGCGCTACATGAGACACGGCAGAGGAGAACAAACGGGGGCTCGCTTGCTCGGCCGACTCCCCACAGCCCGATCTTATCTGGGCCCCCGCCACTGTCCCATCAGGGCCAGGAGCCCAGCTCGTCTTCTTCTTCCCACCCAAAAAAAAAAAAAGAAAAAAGCACGGGACAGGCCGCCTCGGGCCCTCTCGGCTCATGCAGATATCCTCAAATTAGAGTCTGGCGGACAGATGCCAAAAGTGGAGCATGGCATTCTGGGAAAGTGGGGAATAAGTGGTTCTTCCAGCTCGGGATGTGGAGAAGGAATCTGAGAGAAAGCTCTAGACTTTCCTTTCTAGAGGAATTGCACCAATTTCTCAAAATTTTACAGTATGAAATAATAGGATGTACACGTCATCAAGTCATTCAGAGTTTGCGTCGCTCTAGACAAAACTTAACAAGTCAGAGTTGTTCACAGTGGTGGTGATAAAAAAAAAGACGTCTGAAGAGTGCAGTGCTTTTAAAGCCTGTAATAGAATGTGATTACGTGAAATAGTAATAAATACAATGCCTGATGGCACAGAAGTGCATTTTTTTAATCAGTGCATATTGGAAAGGTACAGCCACAGTGTTATAACTTGTGTTGACACTGGTGGGCACATGAAAACGGTTCACAATGCGGTCCCTGGAAGATGAGGTTTTCTGCATTAATGATAGAGTCTGATTGCATCTGAAAAATTTTGGTTTTTAGTCATTATTCAGCTATTCCTGTGACCATGCCTCTTCTCTGTCTGAATTGTCAAAATCTTTCCTGCACCTGACAAAATAACACGTTGATGCAGCCATATGAACAGTAGGTGATGGCTTTGTTGAGTATTATTATTACCATTATTGTTGACTCAGCAACTGAGATTTTAATCGTAAGCAATGTCGTAAGCAAGGGCGTAGGTTTGATTTTGACATTGGAAGGGACATAAAAGCGGTCCACAAGGTGGTTCCTGGAAGCTGAGGCTTTCTCTGATCACAATTCCATTACACACTCATAAAGGGGGTTCTGTCTGTATGTTCCTGTGACAAAAATGACAAATTTGTGATTTTGTTGATCAACAGCATCCCAGTTTCTGTACCTCATGATGAAACAGTTAAACAAGTAAATTCAACATCGGTTACTGAATACTGAATTCTGTCATTATTCAACTTTACCTGTGACCCTGCCTCTTCTCTTTCTACTGCACAGCTTTGATGCACATTGATGCAGCCATATGAACAGAAAGCAAAAATATGTATGGCTTTGCTGAGTATTAGTACCAGTATTGATTACTCTACACATTAGAGTATTTTTAAAAGTACACAAGAGATTTTTTTTCTTAAACCTTGACTTCTAAAGTAGCCCCTTATGTCCACCTTTATTTTTTTGCCAGCCATCCTGACTGCGCATGTCACCAACTATCTTGCAAATTGCCAAAAACACACACTCAAGTTGAGGCTTGCCACCAGTTCTCTATAATAGCCTATGAAATCAATATGAGACGTGATTTTTGAGCACACAGCTGTTGGATGGTGTCTCTAACATCTAGTTGACAGCGATTTGGCATATTTCACAACCACAGCCTCTCAAATTAGCAAGAAACAGCAAAGCCAATCATGTCAGTGATGTGGGTTAAGGAAGCAGGACTTATAAGTATAAGTAACAGTAGCACCTGTTAACTGTTTACGTACCAAACACATTGCCTAGACACTGACAGACTGCTCCATATATACATATATATATATATATATATATATATATATATATATATATATATATATATATATATATATATATATATATATGGAGCAATTAAAGCCCATTTTCTACTCAATACACAAATCCTTCTGTACACAAATCCTTGTTCATATAAACTTCCCTATCACTAGAAATGCCCCCAACAATAGAAGGGTTAAGACTAACACATGTGCAGTCAGCCAGACGGTTTTCGAACTGCCACTGCAGCATGCTTGGAGGAAAACACACCTCTCTTGCTCTGATACAATAGTTAACAGTTAACAGCCTGTGCTGACCAACATCACACTTGGAGTAACGTGGGTGGAAGTGCCATCAACCCACCCCTGAGAGAGCAAGGCCAATTGTGCTCTCTCTGGCTCCAGCTGCTGATGGCAAGCAGCATGACCTGGTATCCGGGCCAGCCATTGTCCACCATTGTATTTACATTTTTTAACAAAATTATTGCAAGGGACAATTTAGTATTCACTGGATGGTAGGGACATGTTTTTTCTGTCCCTATCCAATTTCTACGCCCTTGGCTATAAGGCAAAATAGTCCCCTTAGATTTAATCCTATTTTACTATTAGCAGTACTTGATGTGGACCAGTTCTCACTGGTACACAGTACCAGAACTTGTTTCTTTTCTGCACTTTCCATATCATAAGTTTTTCATATATACAGTAACTATACGGATATGTAAAAATGCCTCAAATGGAATTTCACATTGATATCACATCTGTGTTTCTTTTTCCATTCTGTGTGCGGATTTTCACAGCTTTAAACATGGCTCTTTCTCTACATGTACATGTATCTACATCAACCATTGGTGAAACTATTTTCTTAAAGAATGGTGACTTCTCAAAATGGTGACTTTACAGAAGTACTTAACCTTAAGTCTTGACCTTAAATGGAAGTTAATATAAAATGAATGTTTTTTTTCTAAGCAATTTAGAGCATTTCTATTGGTCATTTATTCAAAATTATTTACACAGAGTACAGAGTAGCTACAGGGTGGACAAAAATGGACATACATGTTTTTCATTGAACAGAAGAAATATAAAATCTCAGAAGATGTGAAGGTTCACTCTAAAGGCTTTGGATAATAAATAAACACATATGCAGAGAAATGCAGACTTCAAGGTTTTGGTTCATGTCACCACCACTAAACAAAAATCACATGTAATTTCACAGTAAACCACTCTTGGCAGAAAAACAAACATGTTTTTTCTGGTAAAATCTTTTTGAAAACGCAGCCATCACATGGTTAGTGTGTAAAGCCTAAGGGCTAAAGTGACTGATGAGGAGGTTGTTTTCTGTATGGTTGTTATCATCAGATTTGTTTACTTATTTCGAGCTTTGTTTTATTGTTGTTTATTGTGGTTCTCACACACGATTGCCCTTTAATTTCACTATTCTTCATTAAGACAAAATAAATAATTGTGTTGCTGCATTTCTAGCATGTTGTCAAATTTGTGCTACCCATTTAACACAATAGTCAAGTTATTTTTATATATATATAGTGCTTTTTTCAAAGCAGCTTTATAGAACTCTGAGCAAGCCAGAGGCAACATTGGCAAGGAAGAATCTCTCAGAACAAGATGAAGAAACCTTGTGAGCAAGACTCAAAAGGCGAACTCATGCTCCTTGATACTGGATAACAAAACAAGAACACAACAAAGAAACAACAACAGGCTACACACGCACTCACAGTGTTCTTGTTTTTGTGTGTTTTATGATGGATTATATAGTTTTTGCATCCTTGTGTGAACAGAAAGATTTCCAAGAATGTCATTGTTGTGTAAGTGTTGTTTCTGAAAATATCGACTTGAAATGCCATTTCACAAATATCCAGATAAACTTGGATGAGGCCTAAAGAAAACATTCACTATGAAGTAGCCACTTTACTCACCAAACACCAGGCTTTCACAGCGCCTAAAGGTGCCAAACAATGTTTATTGAGTTCTGACTACCAAATTTCATGTTTTATGAATGTGATTTTGGCTGGGGCAAAAAAATTTCAAATAGTGTTTTTGCAGCCGATACCAATCACAGATCTTCTGTCAGCTCGAACTGAAGGGCGAGCTGAATGCGCGGACCTTTCCAGGCAAACTTGCTGATTCATTGTGGCTATAATGTTCCCTGCATTGTCCCTCAGGATGAAATGTACTTTACTTTTTGGAATCTACCACATTTCAAATGCTGACCATGATTGCTTTAGCTTTCCGACTGTCGCTGCTGTACTTGTGTTCATGGTTAGATGAGTAGATGGGTATTTGTTTAGTTAAAAGTCTTTACTTTGCATCTTTACGTTACTTTTACGTCAGATAACGCCAAACCAATGAATACAGCACATGGAACAGAGTACAGCACTGGCTTTAATGAGCTTCTGCAGCCATGCACTAGCCATGCGGTTGAACAAGGAAGTACAGTGTCCTGTAACCAAGGGGCGAGTCATAGCAGATCAGTTTTTCCAGCTCTAGTTCAGACGTGATGTTACAAGTCTATTTACAACAATTTTGTCTCAGAATTACACTGATTGAATTTTACTAACAAAAAGCATCACTTCCCCAGGTTTAGCATTCTCAAGTCTTACTAGTCTAACAATCCAGTGCTTTATTTCCTGATGTGTTCAGTTCCAGTTTGGTGGCCAGGAGAGGTAGTCCAGTTTGTTTTTAAGGTCCCTGGTATATGTAGCAAACCGTATTCCCTTAACTAGCAGAGTATAGGGATGGTGTGCATGTCTCCTTTTTTTCACCATATTCTCCCGAAGGCGGCGTTACATTTTACAAACAGCTTTCACTAGTGGGCTGGGCGTATGTACATCTTTGAGGGCGTAAATGTAACGAGTCAAGAAACAGTTTGAGGGGGGTTGGAATTGGGGTGGTTTTCCAGCCCGTAGTTTTGCTTATGCCAAATTTTCTTAAAAATGTGTTTGACATTCATGGTATGTCAGTTCCATGGACTTGGGTATTATTATTTAACCATGCCAAGAAAAGTTTGACATTCTCGCGCTCCTTTAAAGTTTAACTTGCTTTGTATGTATTACTGCCAGCTCCTTCATACAGGTACATTACAAACGTGTACGTCAGTCTTCAGTTGCAGTCTTTGTGATGCTTTTGAGTGCACATTTTTGCAGGAGACGAGAGGCAGCGGTGAGCTGACAGAAGCCGACTGAATATCAGTCGGCCTTAGCTGGTGCTGGTTCATCCTCGTCAGCTTGGTGTGTCAGGGCCCTGAGAAAGAGAACTCTTTGGGGGGGGATTCCTCAGCTTTTCCTATGAGTGGCAAGGCTTAGCACCACTTACCAACCCTTTAATGAGTGCAAGTTAACTTCAAACGCTCAACCTCAAGGGAATGGAAGTGGAGAGGATTTTGAAGTCTGTGCAAAATGAGAGGAGATAGCGCAGCACATGAGAACAAGATGCATCACACACACTTTTCTTTAATGGGTTTGGTCAGTCCCACGCGCATTGGAAACCAAATCACATTCCCAACCTTACAATTAACATCAATTTCCAGGCAATTTTACTGGCACCGGACCACTTGAATGACCATGAAAAAGAGGTGTGTCCAATCATATTCCACTCCATTTGAGCTCAGTTGGAGACTTCTTTGTGTTCCAACTCCGACACAGAACTCGTGCTAAAATGACTATGGGCTGCTAAAATACAGTAGTTACATGCAGTACTGTTATAATGCAGTTTTAAGCACAGGAGAGCTTTCACTGACCCCTTGCAGAAAAGCATTCTCAAATGCCACCTACAGTAAAAGACATAGATGAAAATAGTAAGTGAAATGAGGCTTTTGAGAACTGGACAGAGCTGCTGTCTCTTTGGCCACAGCTCTGTCTATGTTGTTCCAAAAGGCCTGTGGCTTATCTGGGTTTGTTTCAGATGTACTTTCAGATATTCAGATATGCCCTGATACAGCACTCTGTCAAGGGGCTTGGAGGGGTATTATTTAGGTGTAGTTTACTTCTGTTTACCTATTTAAAGAGCATTTTCTCCCCAGGTTAAATCTGCTGGATGACCCCTAACGTAAAGTATCTACAGCCATTAAATCCTTGCTGTTCAAGCAAAGAACCAATAAAAAAACCTTTATCCTTATTTTTAGTGTACACACAACATGGTCTGCCAACTTTGGCCTTTCAGGGCTAAATGGCATTTGTGTATGTCTATACCACCCCTCAGATTGCAGTAGCTCCTTGCCCTCCTTCTCTTCTTGCCTGGCCAAGGCCTGAAGCACTCACTCTTTACTTGATCACCCGGCTGTAAAGTTTTATCTCATGGAACCAATTAAACCCAGTGTAATAATAGGGTGATTTCTCCATGCTGTTTGTATTACTGCTTTTTTATGCATCTGAGAATAATCTTTCGCAGGGTGCTGCAGGTCACGGTTAAGGTGGCGGAGGGTGATGATTAAGAAAAAAGCGCATTGTGGTGCGTCGAGGTAAGTGACCTGCCGTTCGCAGCAGATAAGGCCCCAATTAATCCACACTGAATTGCAGTAGTGTAAAATAAAGATAATTACAAAATCACCAGGCTATGTAGCTTTGATAGATTTTTTTTGTTACCCGGTGTTATTGCGGCGAGAAGGAGGAAGAAATTAAATGGATTATATCACGCTCCCCCTCTCAGATGGATTACAACTGCTTTTAAATAACGGCGAGAGCAATTTCATCAGGCCCGGCAATCCGAGAAGCCACTGACAGCCTCTGCATGATTCAAATTGAACTCTTTTCATTTTAATAAACCCTACGATACACACACACACACACATGCACGGCCATGCGCAAACACATACACACACACACACTGCACTCAGTTCAAAGCTGGGAATAAGGGCCTTTAAATTATTCCTGGAAATGGCCAAACAATTAGATACTTGATGACAATCCAGCATCTGATTTGTTTTCTACACTGAAGGCTCAGGATTGCCTCAGAGAGGAGATGGTAGCTTTTTTTTGCCCTCCTCTATGTTCCCCATTGTCTATATGCCTTCAAATTCCTCTACTTATATTTTTTTAAGGTGTCATAGAAGCTCTTTGATGTATACATAGTAAGTGTGTACTATATAAATAAAGTTAATACTTTTTATCTTTATTTACAACCCTGTTTTTTGCCTCAGGATGAAATGCTGAATTTCCTAAAAATTTTGTGATCTGCTTTAATAAGGCTGGTTTACATCCCTTGTGACACCTCGCAGTAGCAAAGTTGAATAGCATAGCTTAACTTTGTGTTTAGCCCTGTAACAAGAACACTGTAATTAGAGATGGAAGGATTAGGCCATTTTCAGCCCAAACATGCGATCAGCCGATCAGATCGTGAGTTAGCCAATCTGGTCATATGATCTATATTTTTCTATATTATCTATATTTTATTTATAAGTTGTCGCAGATCTGTGCGAGGCCCCTCATTCAAAGGACCCTGCAGGAAACCCTTTTAACTCAGCACTGAAAACATTACGTTAGTCTGGCAGTTTTTACCGTATTGAATCTCAGATAATTGTAAAATGTGCAAAACTGGCCGTTCTACAGTTGACAGTGTGGATGACAGCCCTGGTGCTAAAATGAGTTTGGCAGATGGGTTATCTGTCATATGAGCGGACCCATGAAAAGATATTACACTGGGCCCCACAGCTCTAATAGTTCTGCCAATACACTCAATTAATAAATTTTTAAGGCCCAGTCAGTCACTGGCCCTTAGAATACCCCCCCCCCCCCCCCCCCCCCAACCCTTACAGCGCCCTTGCCTTTCACTATAGTCTATATAGGCTACCAATTACATTGAAACAGTATGTAGCGCTAATATGACATTCATTTAAATTAGCATTTCTGAACTTGGACAATACATTCAAACTTGACCTGAATTGGGTAGGAGCTTTGCTCAGTTAAACAGCAGCAGCTAAAATAAGGGAAAAGGACAGTCTCCAGCACAGTCTCTTCCTCTCATGCAGAACTACAGGGAGCAGCAGTGCAGAGTGGTCTAGCAATCAAAGCCTCGTGACTGTAAATTTAGAGTGGCTTTCTGCAGGCCTTTCACTGGAGCTTTGCTGTGTGGGCTGGAAGACTGCTGAAGGAGCTCTGGAACATTTGCGTGGCTTGGTTCTTAGAATTTCTTAGAATTGAACAAGCTAGGTTTTCTGTTTTTTTGATACTATGTCTTTAAGGCTGATACATGTAAAAGACAGCTGATCTGATTGGTTGCATTTCTGAGACATTCAGTTTTTTCATGATATAGGCCCTTTAAAGCTTAGCCTGGTAAATAGGCCCCCCCTGCTGGAGCCAGAGCACTGTTCGCCATGCACTCATTACAGCATCCATTAGAGTAAACATTTCAATATAACCCTTGTGACACATACACACACTTCGTCTCAGACACACAAACACACACACACACACACACACAGTACTAACCCCAGTTCCCGTAGGCACCCCCCCACCATTCCTCACCCCAACCCAGCTTTTAAGAACCGTTACCACCAGCCAGCATCCAAGCCACAGTGTGAAAGAGATGAAAAATGGGCCCACTCTGCGTTTTATTTATTTATTCATTTATGTATTTGGAGTGGTATTTTTTTCCTCAGCCGAAGCATTCCTGGCGTTTTACGTAAAGAGCTTTTGCATGTTTCCCGGCTGAGGCCTCCCTCCGCCACCTCGCCTCTGAAGCTGACGTGGCTGAGCGCTAACAAAGACAAGAGTAGCTGATCTTTAGCTCTTTTTAATTCCACGTGGGCTCTAGAGGTTATATGGGAGGCGGCTTGGCACTAATTGAGAACGTATAAAATATTATTCGATTCCCCTTCAGGAAAAGGGGAGCACCGTAGCTCAATTAATTTGGCTTTCATATCTGGTTCAGGGACAGGAGCACGGCACACAAAAAGGGGATATTTGTGGGTTTTTGAAGCGGCGCCTGAAGTAGCAGGAATATGAAGTGCAATGAAAGCTATTGGAATTATCGCTGTTTTTGATCTGGAGCGTGGAGCATGGTAAAGCACCACACTTTTGCTTGTATCTCCGTCGCGCCTCGAGCGTCGCCGTTATCAAAATCAGAGAAATGAATGAATAAAAGGAGCGTTTCTTAAAGGTGATACCGAGCAGTGAGTGCTTACATTCGTAACGGCCTCTCTGAGTGCCTACAACTGTGCAACGTGTGATGTTGTCTCTGAGCCGCCGATGACAAAGGGAATGCGTCCTTCGACATATAGACCTGCGTATGCTTGGAATGGTATGCAAATGGATCCATCACAGGCACGCACGCACTACAAGACGCAGAAAAGCTAGTACACGCTTTTATTACCTCAAGGCTAGATTATTGTAACGCACTACTGTCAGGTTGTTCCAGCAGGAACCTCAATAAACTTCAGCTGGTGCACAATTCTGCAGCCAGGGTCCTTACTAAAACTAGAAAATTTGACCATATCAGTCCAGTTCTATCAGCACTTCATTGGCTCCCAGTTAAATTCTGTATCGAATACAAAATTCTTCTATTAACATATAAGGCCCTACATGGCCTCGCTCCTGAGTACCTGCAGGATCTTATAGTATATTACGAACCATCAAGACTACTTAGATCTCAGGGTGCTGGCCTCTTACTCGTTCCCAAAATTCAGAAAACCTCAGCAGGGGGAAGAGCCTTTTCTTATAAAGCCCCCCAGCTCTGGAATAACCTTCCAGATAATGTTCGGGACTCAGACACAGTCTCAATCTTTAAATCTAAGCTGAAAACTTATATGTTTAGTTTAGCTTTTGGTAATTAATGTTTCTTAGATAAGGGCTGCAGGTCCAGGGGTTCGCGGACCCAGGGAATTGTAGTACACTGAGATGCTGGAGCTGTCGTCTCGCTGCTTACACGCGATCACTCAGGTTTGTTGACGGTGGAGCAGATAGATGCTGGTGTTCTCAGGGTACGCCCGTGTCCGTGTTACCTTCTGGCTCTCTCCTTTTAATTATGCTGTGATAATCACACCTGTCAGACATAGAGTCGTCAGACATACCCAGATGCTGATTCTCAACATTCTCTGCACTCCATAAAATTTCTCTTAGAACTAAGTTTTCTCTCTTTACCTTCTTCGAGTAAATGGCCACCCAGCCCGACCTGCAGGAAGATTGCCCGCTGAGGTCCCCTCTACCTGCATCTAACCAGCTGCCACCTACCAGTCCGGCCAGCGGGTCCCCCCCAACCCGCCACCACCCATGGCTCACCCGCCTGCCGCTGCTGCCTGTTTGGTGGCCGTGCTGAAACCTAGATGGACTCGTGCCTGTCTGACACTATTAATATCACCACTATCAACTTTCTGTTGTATCTGCTTTGGTAATTTTTATCATTAATGTTTAAAATAGTCTGGCCAGAGGAGGATGGGTCCCCCTTGTGAGTCTTGGTTCCTCCCAAGGTTTCTTCCTCCAGCTCTGAGGGAGGTTTTCCTTGCCACTGTCGCCGTTGGCTTGCTCACAGGGGTCTTTGACCCTTCATGTTATTCCTTCTTTCTTCTCTGTCTCTGTCCTTTATTAAGTACTAATTATGTAAAGCTGCTTTGTGACGACAACAGTTGTAAAAAGCGCTATTTACAATTTGACTTGACTTGACTTGACAGGCAGAACTGGGGTGAAAAGAAGGGGAAAAAAAAGAACTTTGATTTCCATAAAGCTTCAGCCTGCTCTTCTTAGTGCTTCTTCAATTACTTAATTAGGAGTATTTGTAGAGTGTGATCTGTGTGTGTGATGCTGATTTGTGGTCCCAGGTCCTCTGCTCTGATCAACCATTACTGAACAAGCCTGCCTCAGAGGGCCTGCAGTGTAAATATGGCAATGACCTAATACATGAGGTGTATGAGATGTGCTGTGAAGTAAGAGATAATCGTCAGTCAGCAGTTATATTTGTGTGAGGCATGGGAGTCTCATATGGACACAGGCCCTATTCCGATGGGATTTGTTTTACATGGGGAGGTGATTATTACCAGAGCTTCTCAGTGATTTTAGTCTCGTTCGAATGTGCCATGTCGGGCGTTTAATGGACTGCACCCTCCTGCATCAATAAAGATTCCACATCTTAAAACAAACCATAAAACTAAGCTGAGATTATTTTAATCCTGTGCGAATCCACATGTGGGTAAATATTATATCATATTTTGGGAGAAGGAATTTTCCACCTTTATGGAGGTGCTCAAGAATGCATTTAGTAATTACATCCCTCCACCTCCCCATGTATCCCCCAAATGAATCCCATCCAAAAACCTCAGAAGTATAGACTTGACTATAAGGTGGGGGAGAACCAGAGTGCAAGTGAAAGGCAATTGCTCAACTTAACCACTACATCGCAAATCACTAAAACAAACAAAGCATCAACAATAAAAGTCAATAATACAAACAAAGCAGTAGTACAAAATACTTTCTTACTTTCAAGCAAAGATTACCGTCTCACATTCCCCTCCCTGATACAAAAAATGATCTGACCCATAACTCGAAAACCGAGATCCAATTCAAACTGTTTTGGAAGTTTCTTCTCTTTGTAGGGACCGTGAACCAGATGAGGCACTCCTCTTTTTCTTCTCTCTCTCCCTTCTGGGTCTTTCTCTATCTTTCCATCTCTCTTTCTCATTTTTGTCTGTCATATTTTTTTTCTGAAGAGATGAAGAGATGTCTTCATTTCGCACTCTCATTATTCTTCTCTTTCCTCTGTTCTTGTCTTTCTCTGCCTCTCCATCTCTCTCTCCTCTTTCTCTGTCCTCTTTTTCTTGTCTTTCTCTCTTTTCGGTCTCTCTCTGTCTTGCCATCTCTCTTTCTCTTCTTTCCCACTTTAAGTCTCTTTTTTCTTTCTCTGTTTTGTCTCTCTTGTTCATCTTTCTCTGTCGCTCTCACTTTATTGTCTTTCTGTCTCTTCCTAACGCTTTGTTTTCTCATCTTTCTTCCTCTCTCTCTCTCTCTCTCTCTCTCTCTCTTTCTCACTCTCTCTTTGTTTTGTCTTTCTCTGTTTCTCTCTCCACCTATTTCTGTCTCACTCTGTTCCCATGTCTCTCTCTCTCTCTCTCTCTCTCTCTCTCTCTCTCTCTCTCTGTCTCTCTCTCCTGTCAGGCGGAACACGTGTAGAACTAACGAGCGGTGTGTGTCGCGCGCCTCCGAACGCAGCCTGAGGCGCGTGGCGAGACAAAGAGCGACAGGAGAGCGCGCCGCGCGCCTTCCTTTCTGCTATCAGTGCAGCGATCATGCGCGCTTTACTTCTCCCGAGCCAAAGCGCAAAAGGCCTGATGAGACACACTCACGCACACGCATCAGCGGGACTGGACTACAGTGATGCCATGTGTGATGTGTTTGCAGGCCAGCGCGAGCGCGCACGCGCGTCTGTGTGGATGCGTCCTTTCCAGTCCTCTTCACTTCAGCCGCTTCTTCTCAGTGTGTGCTGTGAGATTTGAGAGAATGTAAACTGTTGTTAAGGAGCGAGTGTCTGTCAGCAGCTGTGTTGATCTGAAGCTACTTATTTATTTGATTTATCTTTTGTAAGATGGAGAAAAAACAAGTGTTCTTGGGGCACGAAAGACAGCCTGCCCTTGTTGAGCTGCCAGAGAGGAGCGGGGTTTGAGCTGGGATGAATATTTCAGGAGTGTTCTTTATGTTGTAACTATGGGTAATGTTTTTCTCTGTTCCACAAGTTAATGCAGCATAAACTTCCCCTGTTTACAGTCTGAGTGGCCCCTCGTATTTAAAGTGAATAGAGCCTGTGGCCGTTGGCTGTAATGTATCCTATGACTGTGCATTATTGATGGCCTCCCCTCCGTCACACAGCCCTATGGAGAGGTTAAATGCAGTATTTCTGTTGTCATGGAATATTTACCATCAGTCCTGTTGGTATTGATTCCCTTTTTCTTCTTATTTTTTAAATAAATAACTAGATATACTCTGATTGTAAATTTTTAATGCACCAATCAAGCCTTGAAGCAGAAGGGAGAAATGGGAATGGGGGCGGTTGTAATGGGGGAGGGGGGGCTTGTGTGTGTGAGCAAGTGTGTGCTTGCAGATGAGGTGAAATTGGATAATTTACTGCTTGGATGCAGAAGAGCGAAGTTCCTCTTTTTCAAATTTACAAGTAAAGTAGCTAATAATGGCAGGCAATTAGAAAGACGGCTGCTGCTTCTGGAAAAACAGAGGATGGAGCTGTAGCCTGTTCGGATTAGGGGATGCATTACACAGAGGGAGTGTGTGTGTGTGTGTGTGTGGTGGGGGGGGGGTGTTGGGGGAGATATTTGTGCTTGCCTTGTGTGTGTGTGTGTTTGTGTGTGTGTTTGAGAAAGAAAGAGAAGTATATTGTGTATAAATGTGTATGTGTGTGTGTGTGAGAGAGAGAGAGAGAGAGAGAGAGGCACAGATACAGAGGGGCACTGTATGTAACAATAGGGAACCCTAATGAAGGAACTAAAAAATAATCTCCAGTGCGAGTCTGATTCAAGTCTTAAGTCTTTGGGTTGTGAGTCAGAGTAAAGTCTCAAGTCTCTATAGTGTCAGAGTTGAGTCTTCAGTCTCTCAAATCTCTGATCTCTTGTGCCTCTGGGGTGGGACCTGAATCAAGTCTCTGAGTGAGCGTCTGAGTCGAGTGTTGAGTCCCTGGAATGCGAGTCAGAGTTGAGTGCCTGTATTACACTTCCAAGTTGAGTCTCAAGCATCTGAAGTACAGAGACTGTCTTGAGTCTTTAGAATTTAAGTGCAAGTTTGAGTTCAGTCTGGAAAGTGTGAGTCCAAGTCTCTGGAGTGTTCACCTTGAGTCCTGATTCTGTGGAGTGTTGTTTAAAGTCTGATTTAAAGCTTGAGTCTCTGGAACATGAGTCTGATTTAAAGCTTGAGTCTCTGGAACGTGAGTCTGATTTAAAGCTTGAGTCTCTGGAACGTGAGTCTGATTTAAAGCTTGAGTCTCTGGAATGTGAGTCTGATTTAAAGCTTAAATCTCTGGAACATGAGTCTGATTTAAAGCTTGAGTCTCTGGAACGTGAGTCTGATTTAAAGCTTGAGTCTCTGGAATGTGAGTCTGATTTAAAGCTTAAATCTCTGGAACGTGAGTCTGATTTAAAGCTTGAGTCTCTGGAACGTGAGTCTGATTTAAAGCTTAAATCTCTGGAACGTGAGTCTGATTTAAAGCTTGAGTCTCTGGAACGTGAGTCTGATTTAAAGCTTAAATCTCTGGATTGCGAGTCAGAGTTAAGTCTCAAGTATCTGGAGGTTCATATTGAGTATTGAGACCGTCCTGAATCCCTAGAATTTAAGTTCAAGTCTGAGTTCAGTCTTGAGTCTCTGGAGTGTTAATTTGAGTTGAGTCCTAATTTTCTGTCACTGGATTGTCCACTTCAAGTCTTAAGTCTGTGAAGTGTTTGTTCAAATCTGCGTTGAGTCTCAAGTCTCTAGAGAGCGTGATCAAAAAAAAGCCCCAAGAGTCTGAAGTGTGAGTCTGAGTTAAGTGTCAAGTCTCTGGATTATTAATGCAAGTTGAGTCTTCAGCCTCTGGCGAGTAATGATACTTATACCTCCATTAAGTTTTGGTTGGACACAAAGGGATTAAAATCTTGAAATCCAATGGAAAACTCAATCCAGAGTTCTTCCCAGAATTTAGTAAATGCAGCTAAATGATCTTTCTCATTGGTAAGGCTTTCAGGAGCTGGGCTGACGACCTTTTGCTGTGTTTTATTGTGTGTGTGTGTGAGAGAGAGCTCATGAAAGGTGCCATTACATAATCAAGAGGATTTTCATACATGTAATTTTTGTGTGCCTGTTTGTGTGTGTGTACATGAGAGTGTGTGTGTCTCACTGGTAGAGAAGTGTTGATTAAAGATGCTGTTACACAATGGCCAAGGACAATGCCTTTAAATGCCACACTTCAGTGATGAGGAGGGATTTGTCTGTAATTAATTTGTGAAGATTTCGCTCCCCTCCGCAGTGAGAGAGACGCGCTGGCAAGAGTGCTTTACTACAGCAGCCGCTCACAGCAAACGCTCAACATCATTAAAAAAATCAAGTGGCATCAGTTTCCCATCCAAACTCTACCTGGATCAGCACTTGGCTCTGTGGAGAAATGACAGGCATTACTGCATATCCCTCTCCAGGCACTTCTAATGCCTGCTCTATATGCTAGATATGAGGATTTTGAGCAAGGATTATAAAAAAAAAAATGTTTCTCAAGGTCTTTTTTAAACGATTCATCTTTGTTTTTCCCGCAGGTCATTCATAAACTAGTTAGTTTGTTTGCCATAAGCAGAATTCAGTCTTAGATTTGGTTTTGAATATGACCTTAAAGGGGCTATGTGCTACATTTTTCATGTATTTTATATTTTTACCACTTAGGATGTTTGAGTTATGGGCCAAAAAAATATTTTTATTTAATTTACAGCCATTCTTTATTCCACTTATTTAGATTTGAAAAGGTTGCTATGCCTTTTTTGACTGATATACGTAAATGACCTGAAATTAAGTGTGTTGAAACCTCAGTGTTTACATCCTACATCAAACTCTTTGATTTCACATGTTTGGAAAAGTTTGGAAAGAATATGTCACACATACTGCCGCACATATTTTGTGTGTTTCTCTCAGACACTGCAGACATACACACTCTGATCAGATTATGTGAATGCTATTATCTGATTGTTGGTTTTAGTGGAGAGGAGGGCTGTGGTTCTGCATGGCAGCATTTACACACACAGTAATACACATTCCGTTTCTCTACAAGCCAATGGAAAGGCCTGATAGTCTGAAAAGGATGAAGGCCGCTACTATTGGACAACCTTTCAGAGGCCTTTCATCGTTTAAAAGGATGTTTTAGATTACAAGAGACAGAATAAGCCTCACTCATATCATGTATTGCTGGTCTTTTTGGCTGTGGGTTGTAGGTTGAAATGGCTCCAGTGGAAGCCCACCGTCAATAAGGAAATTGTGAAAGCACTCTCATGGCATCAGAATGGCAGTTACAGTGTTTGACCAGAGGCTATTAATAGCAAGGGGGGCTCCTAACTTCCATTTGCAGGCCACATTAGCAGCTGGAGAAATGAAACCAAAGGAATGAAATTTAGACAAGAGGGAGCAAAGGAGCAAGCACAGTTCATTCGTTCTTCTTCCTGTGATTTCTTTCATTTGCACTTGTTGCACGCAACAAGTCATTATTTGAAATGGGGCATGTTATCTGGAACATCATAATTACCCCATCTCTTTTTCCCACATCTGAAAAAAAACTGTGCCAAATTAACACGGAAAGACGGATGATCCGTTGAGGGCCATTCCCTACAAAAATGCTACCTAGTTATCAAACTAGCAGAGAAGTTGGGTTTAGATATTCAAAAAACAGAAAAATACCTATACATGTTGACTAGACAAAGAATACTACATGCTGGTTAAAGCTGGGTTTTCTTCAGCAGGGTGTTGAATTAACTTGAAGAGCTGATTATGAAGGCATTCAGTGTTTTTGGTACAAATGAGCTGCCTAGCTAGTTGTTTTGTCCTTTTGGACAGGTTCTATTGGTCCATTCAAAGTAACTGTAAGATTAGGGGATGCATTACACAGTACTGTAAGCTTATGTATACAAAGTAACTAATGGATAACACTTTGAATATGGAGAGAGGATAAATGGGGGCTGTTGTTGGATGGATTTAAGTAGTGTTGTAGTCAAGACCACTAGAGCTATGTCCATGACGTCCAAGATCGTGACTCATGAAGTCCGAGTTCATGTCCAAGACTTTTAGTAGTCGAGTCCGGAGACTTTGTAATTCATTGTACATTGATTCAGTCATTGCACATGATATATACTAAGAAATATTATTATAGTTAATAATTTTATGTAAAAATAACATACATTATTATATAGTCTACAATTTTCTTCTATTTATTATTATTATTATTATTATTATTATAGTTTTAGTCAAGCAAAGAAATGGACAATTCCATTAGCTTGATCTTCGCCCAGTGGTGAATCGCATCATGCAGTGTCTAAATTTCAAGCCCAATGCTTAGATTTGAGGTTTTTCTCAGCTTATCACAGTGCTCCAGTCAGCTTTCTGACATTACTACGTTAAAGTCATATCAAGACCTAAGAAAGCCACAATAGATGACGTGGCTTAAAATTTACACAGAGATTTAAACAGCAAATGCTAAAGTTCTCTTACCTCACCTAACCTTAATAGCCTGGTCTTTTTTCACCTTGAGCACACCTTGAGCTTCGAAGAGGATAGCAAAATCATACCAAATGTGACAAATAAGTGTCAGCTTGAACCTGGCATCTCATCTCGACACATTCTGTGTCGTATAGTATAGTGTAGTATTGTTCTATATCTGCTATGTCATGCTACGTGATGCTAATCAGCCTTGTGCAGTGTCCGATACCTGGTGCATGGTGGCTTTAATGGAGAAAGTAGAGAGTTGAGCTATTATATGACACATTTGAACACCCTTTAAACGTGATTAAGGATTCAGGCAAATAGAGAAAGGATGTATTTATTTTGTTCAAATGGACAGTATTTAATACAAATAGAAAAAACGTCCACTTCACCTCAAGGCCGGGACAAAACTAAGTCCAAATGAGGTTAACACCCAGACTGCTCGTTTATGGTCTCGAGGCCGTTAAACTAAAAACAGTTGTTACAAACAAGTTACCCAGCAAATAGTATGTTAGCAATAGGTTTAGATTAGACATGCAGAAAAGCGCCATAAAATGCACATTCTACTGCACAGTATGATTATTGAAAGTTAACTCACAGGGAGAGATCATGACTGTCAAACATAATTTGTTATCTACTTATATAGCAAATTAGCTACACTGAGTAACTGAGCTAAGGTTGTGTTGGATGTAATAAAATGGTATTTTAGATTTACACATGCCAGAGTTTTTCTGCTGGAAACCCACTGGAGGAGCACTTTGGCTTCAGAGTGACATGTCAAACAGCAGACTGAACTAAATGAACTGGAAACACTTTGAAAGACTCCGGAGGCGGAGGCACACGAAGTTGCCAGTTTTTATAAGTACACTTAAATTCCCCATTTTATCTGGTTCACCAAGCACATGAGTGTATTACGGAAGTCTTTATATGCAAGTCTGTTTACTTGGCGGCCATCTTTGCAACACTGCCAGGCAGTTATTTCCAGCCTCCCATCTCTATGAATGGGGAGAGACTAAAATACTGAAAACTGAAGGTCCAGGAAATGACTGTTTAAAAAAACTGTTTTAAAAAAACTAAATTTTTCAGGTTGCTTTTGCTACTGCACTTTGAGGGGATCTTTCCCCACTAGCATATCCTCTGCTTGTGGCGTAACCAGCAAGCTGGTTGGCTCTTTTTGTTGAAGGGCAGGACTTTAATCCGTAACCCTTTAAAAAGCCTATGGTCCACCAGCAGGCCCGAAAGTGTTATTACAAAGTTCTGTTACCAAAGAATAGTCTCACCAGGTGGTACAGAAGTCCCTGTAATTACTGACTAATACGTCTTGCTAAGGGGTAAACAAACATTATGAGAACTTCCTTTCATATTTCAACCAGTGGCTGGTCTCCTCTTTTATAACATCTCATCATGGTTCTATGTTAGTTTACATTTATTGACTATAGCCCATTCTGTTGCTGTGAAATGTATTAAATTAATTCTACTCCATCAGTGTAAAGAGACTCACATAGGACAGTGTGGCATGTTGGCGGGTGTGCACCAGGTACGACTGCTAATGGCAACAGCAGGATTGCATTCAGTAATTCAACATGTATCCTACAAAGTGCACCTATATACTGAATGCATAATTGATAAAATGGCTAATAAGTGTGGTATGTACAATGTGGGCACATCAATTAAACAAGCAATGAACATCTCTTCATAAAGCAGCTTTTTATTGACTGGGCCAAGCAAAACAATGCAGACTTTCAATACAGGAGCCTATCGGACCACTTTAGAAGCGTCCCCGCCTGACTTACTTGGCTCTCAGTCTTGTGGATGCACATCGCGGAGAATAAATGAAGAGGTCGGCACAGCAAACACAGATTAATTAGTCCCAGCACGATACTGAAGACAATTAAGCACTTTAAATGTGAGAAGATGAGAAGACCTGACAATGGGGATTTCATTATGGTGGGCAAGAGGACACAGTTCCACAGGGAGAGCGGGGTGAAGGTCAGAGCGGCTGCATGGAATTACTGCAGCCTCCCTGGCAATATGGCAACCGCTGCCAACCTGGCATATATCACATGACACAAGCTCTCCTCTGGTTAAGGCATTTCAGTATGTTAGCCAACTCTGATTCCTCTCAAGCAAATGCTGTCTCGAGCATTTTTTGTGAAGGCTGGAGATATTGCATGTGTCTGTGATGGCAAAAGAAATGAATCAAGGCTGTTTCGTTAATTAAAAGTGGCTCTAAATCAGCTGGACAGTCAATTGGAATGTGTGCCAGAGGATTAACGTGCTGTTTTGATTGCCTAGGTGCTGAACTTGACTTTTTGCCACCATGTTATGCCCCAGGTTCAAGTCCTCACCCTGCTGATTCAAATGTCACAGCTATATTTGGTAGCTTGCCAACACTCTGCTTCTTTACATTTTGTTCATAGCTTTATTTAACCCAGGGTTACGTTAAACCCTGGGTCACTATCCAGCTGTTGAAGTGGAAGCAGATTCTAAAAAAGACTGAGTATCTCACACCTCACACTCTCACACAGTTTTACAAATTCTTATGGCAAATAAAAAAATAGTGTCCATCGCACACTAAAGATCTGGGGATCATACACTACACGGCTTCGACCTGTTGATGAATCGAACCAAACACGCCCCAAAACATGTGTGCCTTGCGTTACCTATGCAGATGCAGAATCGCTGCACTATTTGTGCTGATCCAAAACATAAGAGAGGTGAAAAACGCCTTTGGGTGACTGCAGTGGGAGTCACAGTAAGTAGCACAGCACATATTGGAGGCTACCCCACGTACAAGGCAGATGCTGGCTTCGTACCACCTTAAATGCTGCTGCAGTATTGGACATGTACTAGCAGCAGAATGTACCTGTTGCATTATTAAGGTGGAATGTGAAATTAAAATAAGAAACTGTCAGGGCTCAGAATTGTCCAGCAGACTAACGCGCTGTCACTATGATCCGAGGATTGCTGGTTCGAATCTGCTGGTTCGAAGTTATGTTACCATCAGCACCCAGTGCCAGAGAGAGCACAATTGGCCTTGCTCACTCCGGGTGGTTAGATGATTCTTTCTCTCCCCATGTCACCCCAGTGTGATTCTGCCCGGCACAGGCATTTGATAGTCGATGCATCTGATCTGGGTACCTGGCTCTTTCACCCTGCTGGTTTCCCGGTGACATGGATCAGCAGCAGTTTAAAGGAAGTGGTGGCTGGTTGTATATGTGTCTAAAAACTGTCCTTTTCATGCTCCCATTTCATTAGCTATTGACAGTACCTGATCAGATTGAGTCGCAGACCAGTATACACTACTAGATTGTTAAGAATTTTCTCCTGTTCTTTTTTACAACATGCAAACACTTCTGTTACTGGACAATGCAATGTTGCCAGCTAGCAACAAACAATTACCAGCACTAATATTAACAGAAAAAGTGTTGCAGAAGTTTTACCTTCAGTTCACTTTTATCCCACCGTTCCACAATTTTTCGGGTCAACATCCCGTGACTACATCTTGTCATAACCGTTCCAACTGTATACCTCAAGCATTTAACCACTGAAATCACTTGACTATGTTGCACTGAGTCTGTGGGAATGTACAGTTCTAACTCATCCACATGAATACACAGAATCACAGCGAAAGTCACTGGCAAAGTCTCTTCCGCCAGCCACGGACCATGGACTGTATCTCCCGAGCCAGGTCTTTTTCTCGTTATTCTCCAGTCGCAGCCTGCTGCTCCGCAGATACATTGGGATCTAGGCGAGTGGCTTGGTGGGACTAGCGCAGTGTGAACGGTAACACCCAGGACAAATTACACGGCACGGGGAGTGGAGGCCTCTCCACCACTGAGCCATGGTGGCATCACAGGGGTGGAAAATGACAATTCCCTGAAAAGGTCATACAAGACGCCCGCGCCCGCCGATACAAGCTCACAGCCAATCTGACAATCTTAATTCAAATCATGACATTCCCCCCCCAAAAAGTGGAAGCGGTTTCATCTCCCCATGTCAGAACAGCAGGATGACCTTTAGCATTTCAGGAACTTCACTGAGTTTTAACAAATGCTAATCAGGAGGCTTCATTAACAGGGCCCTTTCCACGCACGACTTGTGTGCACATTTCCCGTCATTTATGTCTCACATAGGGTGGAGGCCTGGGTGGAATGGGGATTTTAAATATATTACAGTTGTAATATGTTATATAATATGATGTATATAAAATTGTTTGTTTGTTTCAAAGTTGTATGAATTGCATTCCTGGAGCACTTTGGGAAACAGTGTTTTTTAAAGGGCACAAGTTAATGCAGGAAAAAGAATTAACATGAATATTTTATGTAGCCATTCAGGTTCATGCAGAATAAGCTTTTGGCTATATTATATTTCCATAGTAACCCTGTCTGCTTATTTTGACAGGAATCAAATCGACATTGCATACAGTAAGTGTTATGATCATAAGTGTTTTTAAACTATTGAGATGTGTGTAGAAATCACACTTTTTAATAATAAGGTATGTGTGTGTAAGTCACATCTAAGGTAGCTGTCATATAGCACTATTTTGAAGTGTAGAAGTTCACAGTGAGAGTTCGCCAGTCTGTGGGAGTGACAATCAGCTCAGCCAATCAGAAAGCACTCTGCTTGTATATGTGTATTCAGACGTTCTGCAGTTAGTTGCCGTTGTATATGAGAGCCATCGCTGTATGGCCCAAGCATTGAACCCAGTATGTAGTTCGCATGCTGGAGCTAGACAGCTAGTTAGAAGTGTTGTAATGCTCATTAAAGTCCTAAGTAAACAGTTAAAGTGAAGTCTATATTGTTGTGTGTCCTTATTCCAACACCTCCGTGCTGCACACAGCAGGAGACCCGTAGTGGCTAGTAAACCAGAGAAATATTTAGTTTTTTTATATGCTGATATTTGCTACTCTATTTTGTATTATTTATGTATTTGCGGTGGAAAGCATATGTGGTTCAGTATGTGGTACATACCAATCACTTA
Organism: Salminus brasiliensis; assembly: GCF_030463535.1. Lineage (NCBI taxonomy): Eukaryota > Metazoa > Chordata > Actinopteri > Characiformes > Bryconidae > Salminus > Salminus brasiliensis. Next base: position 25,274,364 of record NC_132894.1, on the reverse strand, counting down.
TTCAGAGTCTTTCAGCTCGATTGGATGATCGCCAATATCATTTGAGGGTGGGACTGGATGCTACATTTTAGATGCTACTACTTTTTGGGGATTCTTGGTAATACATCAGGGTGCATGGCCTCTGTAATGTTGCATGCACTGTCTACTTTACCTTTTGGAATCAAACCACATTTAAAATGTTGCTCTTAAACTCTAAACTGTGGAGCTCAAAGTGGAAACACTACTAATAAGGGCTGCTTATCTAGCTCTAGAAACATCATTTTGTGTGTGATTACTGTAGTTTCCCAACTGTAGCTGCTGTATTTTTGGTCATGGTTAAATGTGGACTGCACTACTGGCTGTGTGGTAAGTGGGGTTTGTTAGCTCTGCTATGTTCTAAAACCCACTGTACTGGGTTGAGGGATGTACTTTCAATGTGTATTCGGTTAGTGGTGTTAAAAGTATTTACTCTGATTCCTCTGTGAGGCATGTTACTTTCACACATTCTAAAAATATGTGAGTTTGAGTAAGATACAGTTCAAACTTCAAGGAATTAATTATGTTTGCACTTATTTACCAAACTGTTTGCAATGGTTACAATTAGTAACCATTAGTCTGTTAAAATGAACCCATATAATTTTAACATATGGGGTAAGTCATAACATTTGAACTCGTAAATGTATATGTTTATAACAGTGACGTGTGAGTTGCTTGTATTAACAATTTTAGCAGAAAATACTTAGCAAACAATGGGATACATTTTTTGTATTATTTCCAAGATCATTTTTAGGTGGTTTTCTATCTGGTAAATATGTCATGGATTGCATGTATCAAAGCCGCAGCCGCACTCAAGCACAGCTGGATCTAATTCTGAGTCAGGAGGATAACATGCAGCCATGCTTTTTAAAGAAACCCGCAGATTTCATATTGTGTTGCATTTAAAGTTTCTCACCACTGTAGCATGAAAAGACGATGGCCTAATAATAGTGTAATTAACTGAACCTCTGCAGGAGATAATAGGCTTTCCTCAGAATGCTGTCTGTGCAGCCACTGTGTGGTGCTGCGCAGTGCTACAGCCTGTGACAGCACTTTTTGCTACATGAGCTGTGTGGTATGTATGTGTGTGTGCGCACTCTAAGTTAGGGACTCAGAAACACTGCCTCACACAGACAATTGCTCCTCCAGCCCGTATCTCTGTTGATTGTGCTCTGCGAAACGAGCGGTGGCTCACGATGAAATCCAAACAACCGGTCGACCGATACCGGCCCTGTTTACGCCCCCCACCTGCTGCCCGAAGGGGGTTTCGCTGCAAGAGATATGGCAACCTTACTCTCTCTCCACTACACAGCTCGGTGCCCAGATTAATAGAGAAGATAGACATATGTACTCACTCATCAATTTGATCGTGTGTGGCCAGGAGCAGGCCGCTATTTGTATGGGTGCAGGGCTGTGGGGGGGCAAGGGGGGCAAGCGGGCGCATATCACAGCATTGGCAAATGAAGATATGCTGACAAGCCCTTGTAGCTGCATAATAACTCCTGCTTGTCTCCATAAGCATGCATCATATATCTCAGCCTGTTTTGGCCCTTTGAGGCTCAGAAATGGTCGGCTTAGACCCGGAGGTGAATAGTAATCTGTATTTGTGGATTACTGAGTGCAACTTTCCAATTATTTTAACCCCTAAAGTGACCAGGTCTTGGCTTCGATTCCTCGCTCCTATCCACAAAAGTGTTGCTCATGCAACGACATGCAAAGCATAACAGATGCTGTCCAGGTAATCTTTGATTCTTAATCCTGAAGAATAACTTCCGTTAATAATAAGCTTTAAGATGAAATATGCCTTGGGATTATAAGGGTTAAACAACTCAGAGTTTTAAAAGGCCCAATCCTTACTTATATGAAATAATTTCATGACCTGTTGTTTGAGTTAAGACATGTAGTTCACTCCTCACTGCATGTGAAGTAAACTTATTTGAACGTATTTACACATGACCGCAGATTTGTGTTGAAGGGATATGGAGGGTTGTCACTGTAGGCAGTAGTCTGTAGAAGTGCTTTGTTAAATGGAAAACCATTTAATGCTGTGTTGTTGCTGGCTGTTGGTCATTTCAAGCCCTTATATTAATCTATGTATATTTTTCTATGCTTTGATTTTACCCAATTTCTCTCCCCAGTTCAGCTAAGCCAAGTAACCCACCCACTCCTTCTATCACTTACAATGCTTCCAACACTAGGCCTCCTCTGATACCACCTCTTTTCAAACTGCAACCACTAGGCAGCCAGCGCACTTGGAGGAAAGTGCCCAGCTCTGCTACATTAGCCAATAGGGTCTGTGCCAGCTAGCATCACACTGGAGTAATCAAAATGTCATAATGGCAGTGTGCTACCCAGAGGGAGCATGCACATTTGTGCTCTTGCACTCTGGCTGCTGATGGCAAAGAAGTGTATCCTTGAATTTGAACACATGAACACTAGGGCCATAGTTTCAGTGTAAGCCAAGACAAGTTAAATTTGAAACTTAGAATCGTCACTGATTATGATTAGTCACAAGGTCTCATCATTTACTATTTTTGGTTCTGCATCTTAGGTGGGTCAACAGTAAATATTGAGTTGAGCTCAAGAACATTAGTAAATGTGCCTCAGCTGAAATTGCAGATTACTCTTTACTCTTTTGCCTCTTTTTTCCCATCTAAACGTTTGACCTTCCCCAATAACATGGATGGAGGCCTTGCTTTTCTCCTGACCACGGGGGGCTGTGCTGTTGAAGTGCTTTAAAATGATTATCTCTTTTCTTGACAAGAAAGCAGTTTTTAAACTAAGTTGAGTTAACTCTGTACCCTCTGTATTCAGTTACTTTATCACTTTAAGTTGGTCTGCCTTCCATTTTATTTTACATTGGAGATTCCTAATGTATTAATAATTACTCAAAACCTGTGAAGTTGCACAGGACTAGATCTTACAATGAAATGATAAATGTTTAAATATGATGTCCTGTTATCATCATCCTGTGTTGACCTTATCACCTCTATTAGCAGAGGTTACACAATTTTAGTAGCTCTCAGACACCAGCTCAGGGTTTTAGTTTTTTCTTTTAGCAACATTTAAGTGTTTTTGTTTTTTTTTATTTTTAACTAAAACAAAAATCTAATATGTTATTGCTATTTATAATAACTTACATCACAATACACTTTTTCTGAGTATCATGGGTGTCAGTATTTTTAGAAAACTAAACAATAGCAAATGTCATAATTTCAAATAACTTGAATACTAATGGCAGCCCATTATGCTCTTTTCTTATTTCACTGATTTTTTTTTATCAGTTTATTAAAACCTGTTTATTTTTATACAAAAATTATTAGGTTTTTCAATCCCTTTAAATGCAGCAGCACTGTTTTGCTGGTAGATTTGATCCATTCCAGCTTGTGTACAAACATCAGAAATACTTGGCCCATATCCTATATTTTTTCTTGTATTTACTTTGTTCTCCAAGGTCCACTTATGATGCTTGTGTAGTTTTATGTGACAAAACTGTTACAATTTATTTTTGACATGGTCATTTCCTACATTCCAGAGAGTTTGACAGCTTGTTTTTGCTACTTCCTCATCAATTTGTTTACTGCATGTGTGAACTTCCACTCTTATCAAGAAGGCAATTCTTAAACTCTGGACGCTCTGTATTCACTTACTTTATCATTTAAAGTTGGCCTGCCTTCATTTATTTTACAGTGGAGCTTCCTAATGTATTAATAATTACAAAAACTGTGAAGTAGCACTTTTAAAACAATTAAAATACAACATAATGTATATTCAAAAATTCAAATATGATGCCTCATCATCATTCAGTTGTGTTGACCCTATGACCTCCTCTAGCAGGGGTTAAGTGGGCTAGCCATTGCTCTCACTGCTGCCATTTGTGATCTCTTTCCCACCACTGCTGGGCTCCTCCAAGCTTAAACACTTTCTCCCGAACCCCTCTCAGCCAGGGGTTTAAACTTATCAACTCCCCGAAGGTCACCTGTGCTCTCAAGGCTGTTTAGCAAGGTCAGCCAGTAATGAGCTGCAACTACTTTATTTGCCACGCGGAAGCTCGGAGGGATTAATTGTCCCCGCTCTGTCTCATCCGCCATCGGAGGCCCCTTTGTCAAAATGATCCATGGCTCTCGTCCCCCGGGCCCACGCTTTCATTATTAAGGTGCTCTCCGATCGATTGGAGCATTTTTAACACCGTGCCCTGTAACTTTTATCAATCCTTATTATCTAATGACCAATAGTGGCCTGTTAAGAGGCAAGGCCCTATCTGCAGTAGCCATGGAGCTCATGCATTTTTAATTGACCCTTATTGTTGCATTAACAGCTGAATATGCAGACACCCCCCCACACACACACACACACACTCACACACACCACCACCACCATCCCTCCTCCCCTTTTCTCTTAGACCTTGGTCTTGGTCTTAAGTGAAAGTTCAAAATTAAAAACCCAGAGGAATCAATACAAAGTTTGCCTGAGTCTGCGGTCTCGTTCTGCCTAGAAGGATACTGACCATTTGTACCCTAAGCTGTCTATAAATGACTTAAATGAGTACATAAACACCGGAAATGACCTCAGTAAAAAAATATATAAACCCAAATGCTATTGGGCGCAACAGACGAAAAGAGTTTTAGAAGTTTTAAAGCAGTATTAGAGGCTCGGGAGACTGCCCAGAGTTTTTTTTTTTTTCAAGAGAAAGCAGCACATCATGGTGAGGCACACTGTCAAAAAATATTTCATGGGCAAATGGCGCGCAAAGCACTAATTTAAGGCCCGGATCGCTCTTGCCGTGACGCAACAAAGAGAGAGGCTGACAAACAGCTGGCAAGTGGGCAATTACTACTGACAGAATGCACTTTGAATCTGCATTAGGCAAATTCATTTGACAGTTGCTCAATACAATTCTATAACATAGCGGGATTATATGGTACAAGCCTCAGTCGGATACCCGTAAAGTGCACGAAAAGTATTTTTAATAATGCATCTTTAAATCACATCAAATGGATTTGGTAGAAGAGTCATTCTGCTGATGAGAGAGAGCCTCAGGATCTGAGCCACATCCCCATATGAGTTCAGAGATGCTTTAGTAGCTCTTTGCCAACTGGTCAGTGTTTTTTTTTTTTTCTTTCTTTTTTGACAAACTTTTTTATGTGATTAAAAAAACATTTAGTATTTTATTGCTTTTGTGGCCACTTACATCGCAATACACCTTTCTGTGTATCATGGGTGTCAGCAGTATTTCTAGAATTCTAAACAACAGTTAATAACATAATTCAGACCAATTTCAGAAAGACCTTAACCAGAAAGACCTGAATATCGTGCATAGTAACAGCAAATGTCAATCCATTATGCTCCTTTCTTATTAAATTTATTTAGCTTGTTTTCGCTAGAACCATGCCCAAGAGTTGAGCAAGCAAGGCCATCCAGAGTACAGTTTAGATCAGTAAGCACTAGAGATGGACCGATGAGTGCTCTCATTTATCAGCTCGATTGGGAAATCATTGTTACCAATGAAAGGCAGGGCTAGATGCTGCTAACTGCTGTTAATGTCTAACTGGCGTTATTTCAGCCAAGGACCTAGATTAGCTATATCCTCTTACCAGCCATCCTAGAGTAGATCTACCAGGTGCATCTTACATGAATGCTTTGACACAGAGTTGTGGGAGAGAGACAACCTTGTATGAGCGAGCACGTGCACACATGGGTGCCTGAGCTCATTAAAAACACCAGAGCGCCCTCTCTCCCTTTCCCTCTCTCTCTCTCTCTCTCTCTCTCTCTCTCTCTCTCTGTCTCTGTCTCTCTCCATGTGTGCTCAGGCTTAGGGCTAATTTGCGAGTGGGTCCAAGGCTGTTGTCCAACAACACATTTCTAATTGTCACACCAGCTCCGGAGTGATTATGTTCTCTCAGTGGCCTGCCGGAGCAGCTGAAAAATGGATGAGATCTTTGTCACTCAAATCGCTGTACGTTTTTTTAAGTGCTGTCGGAATGGGGATGAGGCCAACATGCATTATGGATCGCGCGAGAGGGACTAAGGAAACGCTAACAGTTGTCTCCGTTTCTACGCAGCCTTTCATGAGCCTAAAGTTAGGCTCTGTGGGCAACGCTCCAGAGACGTGCTGATGACTGCTCTAATATAGATTCATGTGCAATGTAAAGTTTACTGTTAATTAATCTCAGAGGTACTGCAGGCTTAAGGCCTAGTTCTACATGAGCTCAGGCAGATAATACCACCCGTACGCAGCGACGAGGGGGGAGCGTCCGTTCTGTTTGCCAGATTAGGCCCAGTCGTCTAAGCTTTCTTCTCAGATCATAGATTTACTTCCATTGTATGGCTGCATGGAGGAGAGATTAATACAATGGTATTGTAACTAGGCATTTGTCTGATGGCTTCGGCTAGCAAGCCTAAAACGGAAGCCCCCTTGACAAAAGAAGGCCAGAAAGCTTTTCAGGAAATGTAAGCCCATGAAGTATGACCTGCCACTGTGAACTGACCCTGCTTATCTATTGAATTGGAAATATGCTGGCTATAAATTTGAATTAGCATAGGCGGTAAAAAACAGAACTGTTAGCGTTGCTGAAGCAGACATCAAGTCAGATCATGCTACACAAATAAGAGCTTTCCCATCATCACTGAACAGCTACTGTGCCCAGACATTGTGCAATGGCCTAACACATGTATGTTAAGAGGATTGTAATCATTTGGAAAGTAGCACAAATCATCATCATGATCTTATCACAAAGTAAAAGTAGCTAACATCATCATGGCATCAGTTCAGAGCTATAAAAGGAACTCATGAACACGGTTGAAGCACAAGTTTTATATGTAGGAGTTTTTTTAGATTAGCACGCAGAGTTGCTATACGAGGCGAGCTGTTTTGCCTGAGCTGTGTCTGATTTCCCACAGGGACACTGGTAGTGGCTTCAGTGTGGTTAGAGAGCTTTGATAGGTTCCTATCTGCTCTGGGTCATCCATTATTGAAGGCTGGACAGGGAATAAGTCTGGGTTTGCAGGTCTTGGGAATAGTGCCTTGGCTCTAGCATCAGCCTGCAGAGCAAACCAGCTGCTCTGTAAGATAGATAGAACAGAAGTGCCATACAGTGAATTAGGTTCATTTCAGGTTTTTACACTTTGAGAAATGGGTGGCTAAGGCCTCATCCACATGTATCCCAACATTTTTTTGTAAAAACATAGGTTTTTATGTCCACACAAAAAACCTTGTTTTTAGTTCCTGAAAACACTCTCCAAAAGAGCTTTATGAAAACACTGATGTCACAATGCTTGCTTGTTTTCCAGCTGAATCTTAAATATCTCCTTAGTCCCAATATAGTGAACCACATATCACCATATGATTAATATATAATTCTATTTTTAGATTTAGAATCTGTAATTTCATGACTTGTACATTACTACATAGCAAGTTTTCTTTCTTATTTGTGGTGTTTTAATGTTTGTCTTTATGAAATACCGTACTAGCATGCTCACACGAACATTTTAATCTCTGACTAAACAAAAATATATTTGAAAAAACATAAAAATATCTGGATACATGTGAACAAAGGCCAAAAACTGACAATGAAGCATTTCATACTCTTTACAATATCAACATAGGCACCAACTTGGGTTATACACTGGAGGGTGAATAGATTTTTGGCTTTAGGGATCAGTGACCAGAACCGGTAAACAATTAATAGCAATAGAAAAAGGAATAGAAAAAGAACATACCACAAACAGGGTATTTATAAACATATAACAGTCGATACACATTTCTGTTATTCACAATAGAAGTTATTATACACACAAATACCAACAATTCAAAAACAATGTAAATGCTATACGCATAGTCTTGATGCAAGGGCTGCAGTGAGTGCCAGTGAGCCCAGTAGTTAGCTTCTATACATGAAGATATTAAATCTTCAAATAATCACAATCAAGCTAATCTTTTATGCCACTAATTTATAGTGGCATACTGCGGTGATCATAAACCCTGCTCCCAGAGATGTACTTCCTGCAGAGTTTAGCTTTAACCCTAATCCACCACATCAAATTGTCCTGATTAACTTAAGGTCCTTGATTAGCTGGATCAACTGTGTGTGAGATTTGGGTTGGAGGGGAAATCTGCAGGAAGGTTCTAGAAGAAAGAATGGCAGTGATGGTGTTTCACAAAAACCTAGTATATGACAGAGTGATGCACAGGCACATGCTAAGAAATGAAAGAAGATAGCTAGCTGTGGCTGTGTAGGGACTTTGTCACTCATTGAAGTTAACATTCGAACTTATATAGTACACATATATTATCACTTACATGCTAAAATCTTGTATGTCCAAAATGCCTACTTTACAGGAGAAGGAAGAACATGTCTTAATGTTCCTAATAAATTTGACTATATATTGATATATATAAACTATATATTGGTAGTTGACACATAAAGCATGTTGTCTGGATCCTAAAGTCCTAAATAATGGGAGATCTTGACTTCATCTGTCTGGATTCCATTGCTGGAGCTGAACAATTCTGATGGGCGTTTTAAGATCTTAATCTTTTTTGATTCCAACCAAAACTTAACAATTTAATGCGAGTCTCAGTAAAATGCTTTCAGATTGTAAATAGATTGAAATGATTCTGTGAAATAAACAGAATTATATGCAGCTGATGAGGTGCAGAATAAAATGTAAAAATTCACATATACTTTTCAGTTCTCTTTAGGTCTTCTCTCAAGGTCTTGGAGGCCCTGAGAGTTCCCCACATCCCCAGGTACAACACATGTCTTTCTCTTTATTTCTGCCAGTGCCACTTCAGGTAACAGCCGACAATAAAAACATACCCTCTGTGGTCCATAGAGTCAGACTAATTGTTGAAGCATGAGAAACTTTGCCACACTCTGCCATAAGCCCTTGAGAGTTGATGACTGCTGGCATAGTGGCTAACACCCACACTTTGTTCAGAAGAACAAAGTCAACCAGTAAGACAACCAACACTACATTTACCTATTATTGTAAGTCGCTCTGTGTAAGAGCATTTGCCATATAAATGTAAATTTATACACATGCATGATCCAAAACCATCAGCATTGAGAATTTGGGATTTCTTATTTGTTAGCTGAATTTTTCCATCTGCCATTTAGCCGAGTCAGCTGCCGTCACTCAGAGCAGACGCTGATGTCGCCATGAGGCTGTTGTGACAGAAGCCATTTGATGGAGTCTCCCTCGTCCTCAGCTTTTCATCCTGCATTAGGCCTTATCATCAAGCTCCCCTTGGTGGGGCCTTCGCGAGGCGTCAGTCTCCAGAGCTCATGCTTGCGCTCGCTCACTCTCTCTCCTCCCCCGCAGACACACCTTGGGCTTGGAGGAAGCCTCCTCCTCTCCCTTTGTAGTGCGCATCTGTTCAACATCAGGTGACAGAGCTGATTAGCTTCACTCAGGTCTTAATAAGACAAGCCGAAGTGCTGGGCGAGTCTCCGCTGAAATCAGCTCGCTCATCCTCCGAGCACAACACATTACTGTGGGGTGTGTGTGTGTGGGGGGGGGGGGGGTGTATTTGACTCACGTCGGACATTCAGGTTTTGTCCTTTTTTGAAGTCTCGTTATGAGCCATGAACGTAATATGGCCTTGTTTTGGGCAGCCATAACTATTTGTTTGTGAGTTTCAGTGCTATTGCATGGGAAGATCATGAGCAAGCGGCCAAGCCTGTGACAGCCTTCCCTGCAGGCTTTCTCACAGAAGGTAGTAGAGGTCTCGTTTGCGCTTGACTCTCAGTGTGATCTGTACGCCAGATGATCCAACCGGACTGTCAGAGGCATCACTTCACTGACAGTCTATTCATGAGTGCAGGCTTGTTTGAAATGCCATCTCAAGACATATTCCCTAGATTTTACCAACATGCCTTCGAGTTCAGTGTCACCATATGTGATTTACTCACACCCTATGAATAGTTAAATCACTTGTAGTTTCTGGCTTCAGGTGCAATACAACGTGACATGGGCTTAGCCTACTCGGAGTATTCATTTTTGCATATTTGTCACATTTAAAAGTCATCCAGCTAATTTTACCATACCAGGAAGTGTATGGCTCTCATAATAATTTTGTGTCACTTTTGTTCTTTAGCCTTGCAAGGCTAATATTGATAGCTTATTCTAGATAGCTTACTAAAGCCATAATACATCTTTTAGCATGCCAAGTAATGTTGGAATCAACATCAAGAAGTCTGTCTGAAACTAACTCAGTGAAGCTTGACGCGAGTGTATGACGACTTCAGCATGCAGTTAGCACTGTGCTTACAGATAGCTATAGCCGTGGTCCTGGCATAGAAGACAATATACAGTTACGAAGCATGGATTCGAGCATCTCTGAATAAGAGCATCTGCTAAATGCCCTAAATGTAAATGTAAAATCTTGAACATAGTCCAGAACAGCTGTTACACATCAATGTTTCATGAAGCCATTGATAATACCTGGGTCTCCAATAAACCACTGTCAGAGCCATTCTCCACAATGAAGAAACCTTGGAACTTTCCTAGCAGTGGCTCGAATACCTCACCAAGAGGTGCTCACCAAGAGTGCATCAACTACTCATCAAGGAGGTCACAAAAGGACCCAGACGAACATTTAAAGAAATGCAGGCCTCATTTGCCTCAGTTAAGGTCAGTGTACATGATTCCATAATAAGAAAGCCACTGGGAAAAAATACAAGACATCCAAAGGTCCTTTAACATCATTTAGCTGTTTAATTCTAAGGAATGAAAAGGGGTTCTGAAATGGTCATGTAAAAATGAGGACCTTTGAGGAAAAACACAGGACAATTATAGGGCTTTTATAGGTCTATAGGTGTTTAATGTCCGAACTTTTTTTTAGTTTTGTACCACTAAATAAATAAATGTATTAGTAGGACACACGTTTTTTTAAGGCACAGTTTGTTATCCGTGGTCCTGTAATACACCCTGCACGCTGGCTGTTTTTGCACACATCCACTTTTTTATTTAGGTTAATTTATTGGATCAGATGTGTTGGAATCATGGAGAATGCTAAAATGTGCAGAACATGGGATATTTCACAGTTAGGTGCAACTCGGACTGAAAAAATTAATCAAAACCGACTCTAATCAACGTAATTATTTCAGTTTTTTTTACTGCATATGTCTTCTCCACTGTGTGTGTTTTCATGTGCTGTTCTTTTAAAAACATACTACCTCATGTGACTCTGCCCCATTCAGTCTATGCTATGGAAGCAACATGGAGGAGAACTCAAAAACTGAGCCAATAGAGCAACTTGAGCAACTTATATAGTCACTCATTAATCCTAATCAAAGTAAAATTAATCGTGAGAGGGCTAAACTACTGGAGGCTGAATAAGCGAATATATGGAAAAATGCCCCACCATTCGACTATGCTTCTTTTCTTTAATAGACAAAAGTTTGCCACACTGTGTTCTGAACTACAGTGATTTGCCTGTGAATCAAAACTCTAGATGTTTTTTGAGAAGACAGAGAGATGTGTTGGGATGCAAACAGTCATGTGAGGCTCTACAAAATCCTCTCCAACCATGTTCTAATCATATACAGCTGATGAGCTGCACCTGATTCTAATAAAGAGTAGAAGTACACAATAAAGTGAAATCATGTTCATCCAGAACTGTGGTGCAACAAGAAACAGAAACAATACAGATACATGAAGTGCAAACATGGAATGTACCAAGTATGCCATTTCTTCAGTTTCATGCATTTATCTATATTACCTCAATCTCTCAATATTGTTCAGAAAAAGATCAAATGTCCATATGTTTTGAGTATGTTTTCATGGAGTTTCTGATTTTTTAAACATGATTATATTTATAGAGATTATATTGGCGACAGTCAAAATCCAGTTCAGACACCAAAACTGTCTCACCTGGTTAATTGCATCTAGAGTAAGTGACAAATCATGTTCATTAGATTTTTCACAAAATTATTCCTTTAAATACTATATTAATTTAAATAATAATAGACTTGACACTGTTGAGAATACTGTTATTATAAAAAATTACCAAAAAACTGTTAAAACATTTTTTGGCTGAATGACTACATGCATGGTAAGAGGAAAAGCATATGAATTGAGTTGTTTGCCAGACTAGCACTTCAGTACATAAAGTAAGAAAACACTAGATAAAAATGATTAATAACAAGCTGTTGATGAAGTACCTCTCTCTCCGGTTCATATGTATCTCCACATTGTTATTTTTGCTCTCCTGCACATCTCTGGCCTCATTTGGCTAATTGCGCCAGGTGTTAATGTGTGTGTGTGCTGACAGAACAAAGCAGAGCAGGCTGCAGTGTGTAAGTGTGTTTCCAAGTTCGACGAGCGCTGCGGTGAGTGGGTGGTGCACTGCCGGCTCATTCTCTCCACATAGCTGTGAGGGGTCAAACTTCTGCCCACTGTCTATCGCTGCCCACCTCCAGGACCCCCCACCAACCCCCCTCCCCACTCCTCGCCATCAGCCCAACTTTGTGATCTGTGTGTCCTGGCCCACCTGTTCAATGCTCATTACTGTCAGCGGCATGGTTAATAAATATCCAGGTGGAGAGACCTTCCCATTGGTCCCTCTTCATCTCCACACATGCTCGCACACACACAGGCCTCTCTCACTGTGGACCAGTCTGACAGCGGCCATGATTACACTGTAAGCGCTGCCGTTTTTCACCCCCTTCCCAAACCCTGACAACACGCTCCATCTTTTACACACACACACAAACACACACACAGTACATATACTGTACAAACAAAGGCTGTTCTTTAGAAAGCACTGGTTGTTCACTTTCAGCACTCATGTCTCAGAAATAATGCCTGATGCAGGTTTTTCCAAAGCTTCTGAGGTCTCTGATTACTCCAATTGGGCATGAATCCCCTTTCAGTTCATGTAACCTCCTTCCTCCACTTTAAACCTCCAAGACCCTTGATTTAAGGAGTAGGAGCAACATTTGCTCTTACCATCTTAGTCTAACTTAGTCATAGTTGCTTACTTTATTTATCTTACTTAGACAGAGGCCTAATAGAGCAATTTGTCCTGTCATGTCCTAATATTCCATAGATATACCACAGTATGTACAAAAAACATGATACTGTTATGATTGACAGGGGTAGAATAATGCACAGGATTTCCAAGGATACAGACTAGGCGTTCTTGCAGGGTTTGGGGCTTGCTGATTGGCCTGAAATTTAATTCATGTTTTTGTTTTTTGTTTTAAGACAAACTTATTGCTGTGTTTGAGTGTTGTAAACACTGTGTTCCACTTGTAAACACGAAAACATTGGCTGTTCGAGTACAATTTACAATTAGTACAAATTATATTTTCCACTTTCCGACACCATTTGAATGCACTATAAGCCCCCCTTGCACCTGAATCACTCATAGAAAAAGCATGTTTTGAGTATGAGATGTTTCGTAGTATTGTTTCGAAGTATTCAGTTTTTGAAATTTTAAGTATTTTAATAGATACATTTCAAGGTAAAGTCCATAATTGAGGGAGACAAGCAAAATGCACTGAACTGTGACATCCATACCGTGATGATTTGGTACAATTACCCATACTGTTACATCCCTATCAGATACTTTCAGTTATGATCTGTAGTCCATTGTTTAGCAGTTACATGACTTAATAACAACTGATGTTTAGGATTAACTCACTTTTTTTGATGGTATGTTGTGCTTGTTGACTGAAGGAACAGTATATTGTTTGACTGAATGTTTAAGGGTTTAAACTGCTTAATGGGTTCTGGTCTCAAAATGTGATTCTTGGTATGAAAATGTTTACGAACTATAAATCTTGAATCTTGAACTATGAATGTTCTCTCATACACAGGTTTTCCAGTACAACACAAACAGTTATAAATAAATGCCATAAACCAGTGGTTTTGTTCACTCTTACTGAACTCTTTCACAGTAGTAACAGAGATGTTATAAATGAGGAGACCAGCCACTGGTTAAAATATGCTCATGCTCAACATGGCGTCCATGCTCAACAAGTTCCACCCTTCAGCAAAAGGAGGAAATCACCTTTGCTGACTATGATGCAGTTAAGTTTGCAGTATTTTGCTCTCTTCTCATTCATAGATATTTGAGTCTGGTATTGTGTGACTGGAATGACCTGCCTGGTAAGTTGCAAAGATGGCTGCTTAGTGAACAGACTTGCTTATAAGGTAGTAGTAGCTTATTTGAGAGTGATGAACTAAAGCCCTGGTCAAACTGTCCTTCTAGCAGCAGAAGAGAGCTCAAGAAAATGTCACTTTACAGTGATACACAACTAGCTATGCTTTCCTTTTAGCACTTTAGGGAAGCCAGGCATTGGTTGGCTTTCAGAAATAAGATAATTGCTCCTTACATCCAGCGCTGTTGACCATGATGCAGTGGTCCACCCAAGAGCAAGGGTCACACAGCTAAGCCATTATACGGTACATAAATAACTGCCTACAAGTGACCTTCAATGTGTCTTTGTAAATATTCCTGGGCTTTGAAGAGCGATCTCATGCAGATGGGCTGGACTGTTGGTGGCTGCGAGCAGGAGAGCGGTCAGCTTGTGCTCCAAATCAGCTAAGGCCAACCCAGCGAGCACAGCAGGTCCGAGGAATGACAGGGAGGACACAGGCACTTGATTCTGGAGAAGCAATCAGACTCTAAGGGGTTTAATGCACTGCCTTGGGTCTGAGCCACAGCAATTGGGTTTGATAGCCGTGTCATTATGAGAGGAGGGCGTCTGGAGGTCTTCAGCATTCAGGGATTACAGCCAGCAAGAGCGTGTGTGTGTGTGCGTGTGTGTTCTGTGTATCATCACACTGAAGCTGCCACCTCCTCACCTCCTCATCATCCCACTCCCACCTTCTCACTGATTTCCTCTCCATCGAAATCTCAATGGCTAGAGAGCAGCACTCCACAAGACAATAGTGTAACTGCTCCGATGACCCTGAGCATGCTCCCTCCCCTCGCAGGAGACCAATTTGTTATTATACCGGAGGTTGTGGAATTGTGGCATGTGCCCCGCTAGCGGTATGCAGAGCGCCCCCAGGTGGTACACCAAATGACCCTGGAAATACTGCATGTTGGACCATATTCATCAAAAATGTTGTTAATAGTGTCATGCTAAAATGTTGTTCACTAACAAGCACTAATCTGCATGCTTTACCATTTGCCTTCTATGCATGTGCATTAGCAGTTCATAACACCCCGCCGTCACCCAAAAAATCCCACCTATAGCTGATACAGATATGCAAATGCACACATACAGCTTGTCTAGTCCTTGTAGTGATGTATTGCCAATCGAATAGTACTCTCTAGAGCAGATATACATGAATCTATTGGCACCATGCCTAATGGTAGTCATGGGCAAGAGGGGTTTAAAGCCCCCCAGCATTGGGATGTGGAGCAGTGGAACCCTTGGAAGAAACAATGAATGAGCAGGTGTCCCAATACATTTTTTTTGCGCAACAGTTCTGCCTCTTCTATTAAAATCTGATTCTACAATGTTCAGTCCATTTTGACACTTAAGCAAATGCAGAACATTGTCAACATATCAGTTTGATTCTTACTGAGGCCAAACAACATTGACTAGGGTAGGCCATTAGCATTTTGCATGGTATAGTGCTGTTATTGCCAGGTTATATAAATCTGGCCTGTTGGGTGCATTAGCAAATTGGAAAAAATCTGCATAATCTGTGGCATGGCTGGTAAAATCAGCCATTTTTTTTTTTTGCATTTTAACTTTTGTAAGTTTCATATACATATCATCAACTGTTTCTATTCTGATTTTGGAATGAATGACAAAACATCATGGCAACACTCTAGTACCACCAAAGTTACAGTACCATAGCAACCATGGCAACCACTTTAGCAGCAATCTGAAATTTTATAGCAATGACTGACTGTTGTGTTATGCTAACATCTGGGATATCTGTGGTATTCTAGGTCATTTTGAAGTAGGTGTGTTAGGGCAGTGAAATCAGGACTACTTCAGCACCTGGGTTGGATGCCACTGATGTAAATTGTCATTCATAATGATTGCAGATATTCATGTCTTCATCAGTGCTCAACCCCCCCCCCCCCCCCCCCCCTTTAAAAATATGAGGGCCCGGCCCATTTCTTTGATTGGCCAGGCAGCATTTGCAGCGGCTTCAGCTTTGATTAGTGCCTGCATGAAAATGTATGCCCTGCTCTCAAAGAAAACCGGGGGAGTAGCTACCTGTCAGGAAACCCACAAACAAGGCTAGTTAAAAAGAAGCACGCTGCATATATTAAACCCTAATCCACCCAGCCATTTCATTGTGGGGCAGGGCTGCGATATTCCCCCATGATCCCCACCTCAGCCCCTTCCACCATCACCACCCCACGGGTCTGATCCGGGAGTCCCAGGACACTAGCATGCTAGCAAGAGAGGTGCACCATCAGTCGGCCCTGAAAAAAAGCCACTCTCCAAAGCTCACAACAAAGGCATCCCACCAGATGTTGTGAATACCATAAAAGCCTCCACTGTCTCCTCTTTCCCTGTCACGAATACAAACAATATATGAATTAATCAGTGCACAGGTAAATAAATAAATAATGTATATAAGGAGCTAATTAAACGTGTTTATTCCTGTTATCATATGCTGCCCTAGTCCACCCCCACCACCCCTACCTTCTCCCCCAACACACCCCCTCCCCCCCCCCCCCAGCCCGCCCTTCGCTTGAAACCATGAATCATTAAGTGGCTGCTAAATTGGTCTCTGGGGCCGATGCAATGGCACAGGGGCGGTCAGCGGCTTGTCTCTCTCCACTGAAGGCAGGTGTGGCGACCGACGGCCCAGAAATCCTTAGCGGCGTAGGTCTGGGTGGGGAGGGGGAAGCAGGGTGGGCTTCACGCTGGGAGGTGAGCAGCCGGAGGAGCAGCGGCAGCCGAGCGGCTGACAGCGCTGCCCGTCACAGCCCAGGCCTGGCTTTGATTAATGAGGGCATTTGAAAGACAATTAGCGGGAGCAGATTTGCCTTCAACCGCCTTATCAATCAGAGCGCTTTAATTCAAAGTGGAGCGAGCCTCTGTCAACAAAACCGGTGTATCAGCAGCTAGCCTCCAACACACGACCAACCAAACAGCACTGGGAAAAGGACAAAGGCCGAGGGACTACACTCTGTGTAAACAATGCAACGTTGTGTGGACTTGCAGTGGAGCAACTATCACAAAAGTTCCCCTTTGAGTTCTTATGCACGGCCTATGTGAGGCCCAAGCACGTTTTATTGATGAGCGCAATGAAAATACTGTCTTGTTAAACTTGCCGGTATTTCATAGCAGACATAAAAAATGTAGTGGCGAGTCCCCAAATCGGCACATAAATGTAATAAAACACCACTGCAGCCTGCCTAATTATTAAGTAATGATCTCAAATTATGACCATAAATCATGCAGCTGGGTATTATTCACAGGAACATGAACAGTAGTCACGTCAAATTTTTGACTTGTAGTCCAGGAAGGCTGAAAGGGGGAAAAAAGCCTTACATATACATTAAAGAAGCTCCGACCAAAATGGGCAGATTTAAAGGTTGGTATTCTAAAGATTTTTCCTCTCAACTTTCTGACAACCCTGTGAACACTCTCTAAATATACATATCAAGAGTTTACCTCCATTTCCTCCACACATCCTCCTCTGTCTGCTGGCTGTGCGCACAATTACACTTGTCAATCATTCAAACCCAAATTATCTGAACCACTGGAGGAATGATGCACCGAAAGCGCTTAAGAGGGATGTGGGAGGGAGGGGGGCATGTATTTTTATAAAGCTAAAACAAGTGAGTAAAGAAGTGCCTTTATTGATCCAACTCCTTGTAGATAAAGCAAGTGCGATGGGTGAGAAGAAACAAACACACAAGGTAGACGGCACCTCTGGGAGGAAAATCAATAATGCTGCCTAACTCTGTGGTCTTCTCCGGTCAAGCCATTCTCTCTGGGCTGAGGGGCTGAGGTGGGAATAGCCGGAAGGAGAACATGCGTTAATTTTATTTATTTATTTTGTCCCCTGGCATATTTTTAGCTGCAACCCTGTAATGTTAGTGCAGCTAATATGCATTTAGCCTGAGGGCATCAAATTTAGGTTCTGAAGGCCACAGTCCTACAGAGGTTATAGAGGAGATGGTGTGATAATTTTTGAGGGAGGGGGTCTGGGTATCTAAGTGTCAAATCGTGGTCTAAAAAGAGAAAAAATTATTAACTATTAGAAATCAGAACTTTACTGTCTGTTGCTAATTAAAATCTTGGTGGTTGGTCTGACACTTTAGGCCTTCAGTTCTAGATAGCGGTATGTAGGTAGATAAAGTGAGCTGTCCAACCGGTTAACTGCATAGCTAAGACTATAAAAATTATATTTATTAGATCAATTACTGACATGATAAGGATGTGACAGAAGAACCTATTTTGTGATACATTACAGACTGTGAAAATGAGCAGTAGGCTTACCAGGTTTCAAATCTTTACTGACAAAACTTTCCTAATTTACTGAAAGAGATGTTTACAACTGCTACAAAAAAGGCCAAGTTTGTTGCAAGCTTTAAATGTTTGTATTTAATCTAAAAAATAGTGGCCATAACTAGCTTAGCACTAGTATTTGATTCAAATACCATAAGGGGCCTAGCGGATATTTGCATGTAATGTTTGCCAACTCTCACAGTTTGGAGACTCATGATTTTGGGCCTCAAGCTGTCATCCACCCTACATGCACAGAACAAATCACAAGTAGCTATTTTTTCCTTTTTACTACGAAGATGTCAGACTTGGATATTGGCTCTATCTCCTGCAGAACCACCTTTTTCATGTTAAAACTGATACAGAGAGAGTTTAAGAGAGTGTTGCAGAGTAAAAGCAAATCATTTGATTTTGCCTGCAGCTTTACGAAGTATTGTGAATCTCAAGAGCATGAACTTCAAGTTTCTGTTTAATTTAACTTCATCTCCTGTAGTTTAACATTATCTGCTATCAAAGCTCCCATGAGTTCGGTGTTGCACCATACAGTGGGGTTTTGAGAATAGCTATTTATTTTCCTTAGAAAAGGAAGTGGTTCTGTATAAAACCAGGGCAACTTAGGGTTTACACTAGCATTTTTCCCCAGGAGCGCTTGCTCTGAGAGTTCCGTAAGTTGGGTCAAGTGTGAAAGCTGGTGTCTCTTTCTTTCACACACTCACACCCCCATGTGCGATGCTCTAGGCTTTTGCTGGTGTTCACTTCATCCATGTGGGCAGGTGTTTTTACCGGCAGGGCAGGTGCCTTCTCCAGCTGTACTAAATAGCACATCAAATTAGTACACCACTAAGGATGTCAGGACCTTAAACACCCTGGTAAGTTTGATTGAGAGACACACCACTGTGTGCATGTACATAGAAAATGTTAAAGCTTTGGGATAAAAAGTGATTACACTTGTTGTTTCCCAATTACAGTTCAGCTATGGAAAACTGTTCAGTATTAGTCACATTATAATCCACAAGCTGGTCTTAATTAGCAGTGTTCCCTTTTTTATTCCCTCGTTTAATGCATTTAAAAGCAGAGTGGCACAACTTATTAGCCCCCAATGCTGTATTTAGTGGCCGTGGTCCATAGAATAAGATGCTTTGATCCGGATTTCACAAGCTTTCATAGTTTATAGTTTGCTCGCTTGTTGAATACGGCGTCATTTATTACACTATTACAGTGTTATTTATTGCCTGTGTGAAGCTATGCTATGACAGGGTTTGGGAGGTTTTTGGGTTATATCCCAATTACAGTTTAGGCAGTGTAACGATGGATATGCATTTGAGCTTGCAAAATCTGTCCAGTCTAAATCTAACCACCTCAAAATCTCACCCTAGTCACCTCACCAAAGCTGGAAACCTTGACTACCTTTGTGTTTTAAAGTAGTTTATTTATTTATTTGTTTAGTATTACTATGTATGTGACAAATAAAATTTTATTTAATTTAGTAATATGAAGAAGCTTGTTATTATGTGTTTCTGTGTTGAGATGGCTCACAAGCCCCAAGAGTTCTGGGGAACAGCTCAAAAGGTTGTTAAATCCAACTGACGAAGGTCTTGCTAATTGGTTCATAAAATGTTAGCAAGTGTGTTAAAAACAGGGATGGATTTCTGAGGCCGAAGGGGACTCACATGTTTGAGAGATTCCAAACGTAAAGCCTCATTTGTACTCCCTTTACGTATGCAAAAATGAACATTTTTCACCCTTTCAGCTGTTGTAACAGTCACTGCCCACATACGTAACATTAAAGGATTTCATCACAAATATGGCTTAGATATGCACTCGGAATCCCACATTATTTAATAAGGCTAAATGTGCATCACTCCGAAAATATGATATCTGATATCCTTCCCAAAATCTGGGTGTCGTAGCAGCAAATTATACCTTAGAAAGCATTCAGCAGCCAGCATTAGCAAGCATGTTTGCTGTAAATCAGGCAGAAGCGAAAACTGCCTGGGGTCCTCCCTGATTGTGCTGTTTTTGATGTGTCTAAAATACACAGCACTGCATTTTGAGATATTACAGTATGTAAGACCATAGACGAATTTTAAACAGTATACCAAATGACCTTGTATACCAGCTAGCACTAACGCAGAGACGTGTCCCAGTTCAAAGTAGCGTATTTGTCAGCCCCTCAGCATCACACCCTCCCCCGGGGCGATTCCGAGCCACCGCCCACAGGCTCACAGAATGACTTGTGTTGTGTTTCCGTTCTGGTTTTGATTCATGGATTCAGTTCTTGTTCATATACTTTCATGTATGTTCGGCTCAGTGTCTTGATTCGGTTCAGTGTTTGATTCAGGCTCATCACGTCATGTTTAGATAATGTGTTTCACCTGAGACGGGGGGTACTTAAGGGGCCTCAACGCTCAGTTCAAGGTTTAGAATTAAATGGTTTGGAACCTTGAGGTAGCCCGAGAGGTTCCCGTCTCTGACCACGGTGTGTTTAGGCCAGCTTCGGCTCGACTTCCTCGTTTGCAAGCAAGCCACCCAGTGGTTCAAATACTCAGCGAGGATCGCTCGCTATCTGCTAAGTTATACCCACAACTCTCGCTCCAGCTAGACGACCCTCTGCCACGCAGCAGTTCCAAGTTGGGTTGGGTCGGGAGCGGCCGGGAGCGGCCTAGCCGCTCTTGCCAAGTAGCTGGTTCCCCAGCTATACCCCAGTCTCAGGTCTGTTTTCACCCTCTTGTTTGCCATGTTCTGGTTGTGTTGATCACTGTGTTCATGTTTATGCCCTTTAGCTGCTGCATCTTTTGTCTCACTTATCCCCTTTTGTTTGTCTTGTTTTGTTAAATTAACTGCTTGCATTGGACCCATCTCTGCCAGTGTTCATCCCTCTCCGCCATGACAGTATTTAACAAAAAAACTTTTGTCTCACCACTGCCCTGACTGTTACTGTTCTGCTGGAACCCAAATTTGGCACTGATTGATGTGACCTGAATCGGTACTCAATAGTACCCTTAAAAGTACCAACTTTGGTACCCAACCCTAGTTAACACAGACGTAAACCATTGTATCTCACTTTTCATGTTTTGTCTTTATGGATTTCCTTCTTGTTATATTTCCTGCTATTCTCAGAGATCTCAAGACCACAATCTGTCCCTGGTAAAATTAAGTAGGATGATAAACTTTGAGAGCTGTGGCCCTCTAGGAGTAGAGTCTGACACCCCTGACCAGCCTCAAACAGTTTAAGAACTGCTGAAGCATATTTTTAAAGGGCAAGGACAAAAGTCTGTCTTGATGTTGTAATAGCTCTTTTCTCACCTGAAACGTGTGTTGAACATTATTAAAAGTGCCATTTACAGTATGAAAACACTTAGTCCATTATAGCACAAGGTTCCCCAAACATGAAGTTAGGTTTCAACTGCTGTGAACAAGTTCAGCCCTGACCTTAGCAGGAACTCAGAAATGATCATCGTCAGGCTGCTAGCTAGCATTAAAAGTCAGGCTTGCCTGCATAGGGACATAACATCATTAGAGCAGGGGTCAGAACGGGAGGAGAATTTATCCAACCTGGACAGTGAGAGAGTGGCTCGTACAAAGGAGCACAGTCAGGGGAGAGCGAGAGCGGGTAAGAAGCTGACAATGAGAAGAGAGATCAGCTACTAGCATGTCCTTGTTTGCGCTAAATCTTGACATAAAGGCTTCAGGCTAGGCTAGTTCTGTCTTTCTCTCGCTCCCTTTCTCTCTCTGTCTCTCTCTCTCTCCCACTGCTAGCTTGCTGGCTCTCTCTCTTCCACAGTCCTGTTAGTCAGGAACTTGCTGGCTGCTCACTATTTTCCATTAAGCATTTATTTCACGGGGAATTTCTGTGCTCCATGCTGTAATTGGTATGTAGCCCACCTCCTAATGGGGAGGTGGGGTGCTTTGGAAATAGGGATGGCGGTCTTTTTACGCAGGTGAAGGATGCATAAATTGCCCTTTAAGCAGCACATTATTGGATTGTAATTCTCTATTATTTGCTGCAAACATTGTGTGAAACACTTGATTTTGCCCGAGGTAAAGACTGTGACTAATTACATTAGCTGGGGGTACCAGACTTGACTTTCCGCAGTTTTCCCAATTGAGCACATATCGACATCACTAGAAGGCAATGACTACCAAGCTCCATCCCATCAGTATAGTTCCCATTCCTGGCTTGGCTGAACTGGAAAACAGTTCAGTATTAGTCACATTACGCTCCACGAGCTAGCCTTAATTTGCGGTTTTCCCGTTCCTTATTACTCCTGTGTTTAATGCGTTTAAAAGATGAGTGGCGCACGTTATTAGCCCCCAGTGCTGCATTTAGCGGCAGTGGTCCATAGTATAAGGTGCTTTGATCCTGGTTTTACAAGCGTTCAATAGTTTTTCAATAGTAACGTCCCATAAGTGGTGAAAACAGTTTATTGCAGCCAGCAAGGAACTCTTTGTTTTGCAATGTTTTCTGTCTCCAGGAGACACGGCCGTGTACGCGTATTTAGTTTCATAACAGACATTTGTTCCTGGAGAGACATAAAAAAAACTGTAATGAGGGCAAGGTAATTATGTCTTTCTTTCTCAGTGTTCTTTCATAACTTTTTCTGGAGTCCAGTTACTGCAAATTAGTCATCCATTATGTGTTTGGAATTCCACACACATACACACATACACACACACACAGGGTATTGAATGACAAATCGCAATAAGACTTTTCCTCCAGTGAAGGCCAAACTGGGGGTCCGTAATGATATTCATTTTCAAACAGAAGAACATTCTAATGGGCAATTAAGACGATCAAGCCTGCCAAGCTACACGTGAAGAACGAAGACCTGCTGCCAGCCATTACGTGCGTGTGTCTGTGTGTGTGTTGGACCCCCCCCCCCTCCCCCCCAAAAAAAAAAAGTACACACACACTTTCTCCTGGCGAGGCCTTTTGTCTTACACATGTGTGCATAAGAGGTAGGCAGTCGAAAGAGGGGCTGCTCCAAAAGCACAATATAATTGAACTTTCCACATTATTTCTCGCTAATATGTGCTGCCACTTGGTCTCATTAGCGGAATGATGTGCTCTCCAGTTCGGGAATGAACTCTTTGCCCGAGTAATTAAAGCGCCTAAAGTTTCCAGTCCTTTGTTTAAAGAATTCGTCCTTGTGCTCTCCATGCCCCATCAGCTGCCTAATTAGCAGGGCCTTTGTGTGATTAAAAATTCTCACAGAGATTCCATTGGATATTTTCCTCTGTTAATGAGTGTTTGTGGACAGCTGGGAATGGGGCGCTGGCTCCCTTTTCGCCGGACCTCCTGTGTGCCCGGGCTAGACCTCTGTCAGGGCCTGCGAGTGAAAGCTGTCATTTCCGTAATGGGGATGGAAATTGGTCAAAAAACCAGCGCTGGGGCCCTCCCACAGGACTGGAAATGTCTTGAAATATAAATGAGGATGAATATTCATATTTTCTCTCTCTCTCTCTCTCTCTCTCTCTCTCTCTCTCCCTGCCTCTCTCTCTCTCTTTCTCTTTGTCCCCCCCCACCCCGCCCCACCAACCCTGATTCAATAAAAAGTGCTGAGTATTAATATACATGTCTGTCACTTTAACTAGCCCCTCGGAACTTGGCGCCAGCGTAGGCCCATTAATGTGGCCCCTGGCTTCATTTGCTATTATCCTCAGGTTCTTTCTCTCCCCAAAGTTGGGGTCACCCTCTCCGCTGAGAATTGCTCACTGGAAGCTTTCCCTTTTGTACCACTTTCTCCCCACTTAGCTGAGAGAGAAAGAGGGGCCGTGAGAGAAGCAGAGAGGCATTTAATGAAGCCCACTCGGAAGTAAGGAGAAAAAAAGCAGGGGTCAAACTCAAATGAAAGGAGGAAAGACAAGAAATGAGTGTGCAAGAATTGGAAAGAAGGGAGGGGGGTCTTGAAAAGGGGGCCTTCTGGTTGGCCTGCCGGTACTGGACAGCTCCCGCAGCAGCTGTTGTGTGGACCTACTGTACCCATTACTTCACCTAATATTCAGTAAATACTCTGCCTTTTTGCATGTCTTGAGTGCCTTCCTTTTGCAAATAATCAAAAGCAGTTGTCTTTAGAGTGGTATAGTGGTTCATAAGCAAGTTGTTAAACCAATTGTACCCATGGCTTTATCTAATGCTCAGGAAATACTAAATCAACATAATACTAATCAAAATGTGGCATATAGAGCACACAATCAATAGATGGACTCTAAAAAGACTGACAAATCACTGTGCTGATCAGTTATTTATCTCAGTGTTACTGAGCTCTGCTAAAGCATGAGTAGACTGATAAATCACTGTGCTGATCAGTTATTTATCTCAGTGTTACTGAGCTCTGCTAAAGCATGAGTAGACTGATAAATCACTAAGCTGATCAGTTATTTATCTCAGTGTTAATGAGCTTTAATAAAGCATGATTAGACTGATAAATAACTGTGCTGATCAGTTACTTATCTCAGTGTTACTGAGCTCTGCTAAAGCATGAGTAGACTGATAAATCACTGTGCTGATCAGTTATTTATTTCAGTGTTATTGAGCTCAGCTAAAGCATGAGTAGACTGATAAATCACTAAGCTGATCAGTTATTTATTTCAGTGTTACTGAGCTCAGCTAAAGCATGAGTAGACTAATAAATCATTGAGATAAAAGTTATAAGGGAAAAACATAATGTGATGCTTCTTTAATTTGTAGTTGTGGCAGTAACGAGTGCTGGCAATATAGAAATTACAGATTAAATTACAGTTTTAATGGAGAAAAGACTTTTGTCAGTGTTTGTGTAAGAGATTGTGTAAGACCCAGTGACAGAAAGCTTGGTCTTCCAGCAGGACAATGACCCAAAACTTCAATACTTCAAAAAGCACCTGGAAATGGTCCAATACAAAGCGCTAGAGAGCTCTAAAGTGACCAGCAATGAGCCCAGATCTAAATCCAATGGAATACCTGTGAAGAGGTCTCAAAACAGAGGTTGGGAGAAAGCACCCATCAAATTCGAGAGACTTGGAACAGTTTAAAAAAGATGAGGAGTCAGTAGAGAGGTGTGAGAAACTTATTCATGGTTACAGGAAGCTGCTTTTTATGTGCTGTTCCAGGGCAAACAAAACAAATGAATATGTGAATAACAAAACACTTGTAACTTCAAGAATGGTAAATTTTCTGAACGAAGTGCATGGGTGCCAATGTTGTTGGCCATGACAGTACACACGTCATGACACTTAATCACTTAATGTTGCTGAAAATGTTGCTGAACAGTCACCATTTAGCCATCACTACCTTTGTCAATATATTATACTCAGCTCAAGGTATAAGCAGTTGTGATGACATACATGCATAATTTTCTCTGATTAAGGTTAAAGAGTTGTTGTCTGCAGTATGGTTTAGTGTTCCCAAATAATCAATGCTAAAAAATAAAATGTTATTCGCAGTCGTTCTCCACAAGCTCACAACTAGAAGGCCAGAGGCAGTGCAAGGCAAATCGATGGTGTGATAAGCACTTGGCACGAGTTTGGAGAAACTGTTGAACCTAGCGATTCTGCGGAACTTTAATTACAGCACTGAAGCGATGGATAGATTTCTGGAACCATCATTATAAACAGAGAGCTTGTGTAATGAGCAGCCCATCTGATTATCCTTCTGTTTAAAGAATCACATCTCACCAGAGCACATGGTGGCTAATGATAGAACATCTTACTGAACAGTTTACACCTGAAAGGACACGTTTTGCCTTGAAAAAAGGAAAAAAATCCATTGAAACTTAATTGAACAAAGTGATGGGAAATGATCTGTTGCCCTGATCAGATATGATTTTCAAAAGGCACTATGATGTGCCTTGTGATAAGTGCCCTGTGGTGAAGGTTGAAGAGATTAGGCTTGATTATCAAATAATGAATCAGACATCAATGTAGTTCTAATTGCCTGCTCCAATGAATGCGTCTGTTGATGCGCCCTCAGTGCGTACTTTGTCTCATCGTGATCTACTTCTTTACGGTCTTCCTTTCTCAACCGGCCTTTCCTTACAGGGTAGGTCATAGCTCACAGCTCCAGCACCTTTCCTATGCCATTGGCCTACAGCTGAATTTGGAAGTATGCCAATGTAAAAGTTTTCTGGCTGGGTTCAAAGTTAAAAATTACCTCCTCCTTTTCCAGGACAACTTGTTTGTTTGCGCTTTAATTAAAATCAAATGTTGGAAGTCCTTTTTTCTTCCCTGGTCTTGGCAGCCGGACTGTTCCGCGAGGCGACTTGGGGATATTTAATAAGCTGCAGTGTTAAATGTTGTTTCATTAGGTGTGAAAAGGCCCGATAACTCAATAGCCACCAGCCAAACCTTCTCCTGGCGCTGGCTGCCTGCTTTCTTAATCTGTTTTTCATTCCATCTGGCGAGTGGCTGCAGCAGTGGTGGAGCTCAGCTAACAGAGAAGACATTCATCACCGTCGGCCCCCTGCAAACCACAAAGAAGAGACGCCTGCAGTCAGGTCTGGTTCTTGAGGGTCTCTAGCCTTCTGTAGATTTCCAGCTGGATGTGCAGACATGTTGATTTCTGCAAGAAACACTAAACATATTAGTAGTCATTTAAAGAATGAGATCATTGGTATTGCAAATATGTTACGCATGTCATGCACCCACTTACTAGTTGAACAGAAAAGTAATTCTAAGGTCTTAGGTTTAGGACAATACCATATGATTAAGATTGTTCTTGTTTCTTTCACATTTCTATCCGTTCTCACTGACGCTCAGTAATGTGTCAGAAAGCATACATCTTGTGATGCCATTGACAAACCACTCACTAAAAACCTTTCTGTTGATGCTAAATAATTTCTGTTCATATAAATGCGGGCAGTTGCACCTGCTAGTTATACTGTGTATGACTGTGTAGAACTTACATATTATATAATTTTTTTTACATATTATATAGTTTTTTAAGCTTAAATTGAACTTTAATTAGATATTGATTCAATTTACATTAACCTAACCCTGAACCTAAAAATAACAGTCCTAGTCCTAACAGCACTGAATATAACGACTTAACCATGGTTCCATGCTTGTGATCATTCTGTGGCATCACACAAAGAGCCAACAGCTGTTCTGATTTGCAGATGCAGAGGTATAATTCAGCACTTGTCCAGTGGCATGACTGCTGAAACCATAAGGCACTTGATTAAATATAGACACAAATATCGACATTGTCTGTAAAGTGCTATAAAATGCATTTGTTCAGGATTATAAATTGTTTTTTGATATATTAATAAGTATGTAATGCAGTTTTACATGCCCATTACAAACCCTGTTATTTTGCCTCAGAATGAAAGACATAAATATTTTGATTATATTTTTGTAATGATGTCCTACTATCTTACCAGTTAGTGTTGTTGTCCTCTTGGTGTCCTCTTGGTGCAGTGCACAATTAGCTAGCTGAGATTGCAGCCAAACATTAGCTTTTAGCCAACCCAGCTTTTGCTTCCTCACTACTTTTCAACTGAAAGTATCAAAAGACCAAAGTTTCCTGAAGTGACCATTGCATTCTATTTTGTTGCAGCTTTAGGGCTATAAGGGCCTTCACTACTAGGCTGGATGTATGTCTATTTTAAGGGTGTGAATGTATTGAGTCAAGACTGTTACTAAACTTGTGTATGACCAATGTGTAAGGGGTGATGGAAAGTTGTCGAGGGGATGTCAGCAGTATTGAAACGGGAGAAAAGAAAGCATGATTGGCCAATCAAATGATATTGTGCTTGCGGCACTTGCAAAAAATTACTGACTTCTTGAGGTAAGCATGTGCTGGCCTTCACCCTGCAAGCTTTGGAAGTATTGTGTGATTGGGGAGTCTTAGCAAGTGGGAGGAATCTGAAAAGACACGGCAGCATCATGCTTGCTGGAAAAGCTAGCTAGCTTTCTGTTAGGCCTTAGATGAAGTCTTCATTCAAACACACATGGACACCTCCAATCAAAAGACCTGCATGCTTTGTGTGAGGTCACTGCAGTAAGCTTTTGTTGTTCAATCTAAAACACAAGTCATACAGAAGAAGGGGTGTGCGGTGGCGATGAGGAGAAATCCCTTGAAGTGAAAAGCCAGCGAGAAAACACCAGCTTCCTTTCTTCTCACTGACACATTTGACAGGCCAAGTATCTCCTGCTCACTTTTTTATATCATCCTGCATAGATTATTGGAAGGCCTAATTTGCTCAGTGCGAGCCATGGCGCAGGAGAAGAGTGAAGCCCTCCCCTCGCGTTTCTTTGGGGATGACTTCTGAAGCTCTTAATAAGGCGACAAGTGCGCCTTCCCGCATTGAACTACATCAAAACCACTAATCCTTGCAGATTGGAGCCGCCCACTGATTTAGATTGTCGTTACGTGTTTCATAAACGTTTTTTTTTTGTTTTTTTTAACCCGCCCCGGATAAAGAAAAAAGCGAAAGGACCTGGGAAAAAAAGTGGTGGGTGGAATAAGGAGGTATAAATGTTCTTTTCATTAGCATTCCTCGCTTTATGCCAAGTTAAACCCGGTACGGCTGACGAGCGGAGCCTCCTCAATGGCCCTGTTCCACATGAGATGAAAGGGCCATTTGCAGCGGCGATGATGGCTGCCGAGCCGGTGTCATTTGCCGCAGCTCGTATTTCCCTGTTCTCCATCATTTAATTGGGTTTAAGGAGCGTGAGAACACGGCAGACATTGTGGCCATCGCACCTAATTGACCACAGGGACAATACTCAGAACACCGACGTGCAAAACAGGGGAGCGGTGGAAAAGAGCGTTCGCTTCCTTACGACTTTGTATGCGCCGGTGCTACTACATTATTGCGAGCTCAAGGGAAAATAGCTGGTGAGGAAGCAAGGAGGTCCTTTTTATGTGCACGAATGTGCAGCCTGGCTGAGTCGTTTTCTGTCTGCTCATTTTTCCTCCGCTTACTCTCTCTCTCTTCTCACTCAGTTCATGTGGAGTTGATAAGTTGATTACTGATAAAGTGTGATTAATTTCAATAAGCCCGCTAATTAAAAATGGAATCTAAATGCTTTTGCTTTGATAGTTAGACATAATTTGCGAGACTTGAAACTAAAAAAGTTTGCGCTCAGTACTTCTTGTATTTAATTTCCCCTCTCTCTTTTTTTCGGAGAGCGGCTGGCGGTAACAGGATTTCTTCATTGTGCTCCATTTGGCACAATGTGCTTGTACTATTCAATTAGCCTCTGAGCATTTCAGAATCGTGCACAAAGTCGTTAGGCCCCGGCATTTCTTGGCTGAAATGAAATGTATAATTAAACATAATTAAAGACATAATTGTTTTTAGCAGCAAATAATAATCGAACTGAATTGCACCCGTAAGGTGAATCAATATAAACGCAGACATTCATTTTGCCTCTTAAACCAAGTTTGTCAATTTAGGGCGCCGGTTTTCTGAGGAGAAAAGCTTTACGGAAAAAAGAGAAAGAGTTCAGAATTGTTAAGGGGGGGTGGGGGTGGGGGTCGCTGTTGAAATGGACTACTCTATTTTTCATGAACAAGGTCACTTATCAGTGACCGGAAAGTCACCAAGTTCTCTTCATCAATTTAATAAGGATTCAAAGTAGAAAAATAGTATGGTCATTTCTTTGTAATACACCCCTGGGCTTTTTATTATGACTTCATTTCCCGATGTAATATTGGAACGTCTCTATAATTGTAAAAGTGTAATAGACTCTAATAGAATTTCATTTTGAACCCTGAATGGTCTATGCCATCTCTGCTCAATTTGAGTAGAATAATGATTTTTAATGTCCACACATGGCTTCCCGTGACCTTATTCAATCTCAGGCCTGATCAGGAAATATATCGATTCAATTACAGCCTGATGACAAGCCAACTGAGGAGGGGAGGGGAAAAAAGGTCAGCATATATTTGAAAATGTAAATCTTAACAATGTCTTTTGGGTTTGTGGGGAAAAAAAGCCATTATCAAATGCCATTTGGGTCCAGAAACATCAAGCCACCTTGCCCCTTCTCTCTCTCTCTCTCTCTCTCTCTCTCTCTCTGTCTGAGCAATAGGGATTTGTCACAGTGTGCAGGACATTGTCTGGAGCTGTAATATCTGAAGTCATTTTACAAGAAGGGCCGGTATATTGGGTCTGCACCTTGAACTGCTGCTTGTCATAGACTGGCAGAGCGTTTTGCCAAAGGCTGGCCTCCATTGCGACGTTTTCTTTTCATAAGCGTATTCCAGGGGTGTTGCTTGGTGTCTCGTTATTGGCTAAATTTAAAAATGTAATGAAGTGCTCCGATTCCACTCAGAGCAAATTACATGCACATCACAACGGCTGCTAATTCTTAGTTTGGTCATTAAAAACTCATTAAAATTAAAGTGTTCATTTGCATACCTCTGTGTGTTGCATCTTAAATTATTAATTGAAGATAAATAAATGAATGCAATTTAGAGGAATAAATGGTGGAACACATGCACCTGCAGAGCCGCGCTGATTGTGTTTTTGTTGACATTGAGGACATTACAGAGGGGGAGCTGCTGAATGTAATGGCGCTCAAGGTTCCTTTGTTTACCCTCACTTTCGCTATGATTACCTCAAGAGCTTTAAGTAAGCGACACCCAATACGCGCAGCACTGTCTAAAAGAGCCTTATTGGATCAGAAGTAGTGTGTGTGAGGATAGTAGTTAACCTGCTAATGCAGCTGTTTCATAATGAACATAGATGTTCTTTCTGGTTTGTTTTTTTTTTGTGCCCAGAACACATTCTTCCTTTACAGTCTATTTATCAGTTATCTTTAGAGTTATAATATACAATATATATAAATATGTCATTAAAATCAATACATTTTCAATATAGCAAACGTCTAAAAATGTCCCAGCCAACATTCTCATGTAGGGCTCAAATGAAGTGGGTTTGTACATGTGTTTTAACCGGGACCCAGTTGGATTTCCAAAATGAGCCCCATCACTACAGCCCACCTTAATCTCACATAGGTCCCATCTAGGCCCCATGTGCAGTGTACAACCCAGGTAAGGCCCACATTCAACCCCTCCTGGTCCCATCACTGACCCTGTCTGACATTTTTTTCTCACTGTCTCAAGCTAGCTAATTTAGAATCATCTTTTCACAAGCAGTATTGTGGCCTCACGTTACACTCCACTAAAGTTGTATTGCTAACAACAACTAGGACTCACATTTTCAGTTTATGTCGCCCAATATAATTCTACTACTATACATTTAAAACAATGTTTTAATGTCAAAACATGAAAATCAGAAATGTAATACTTTAATGTCTGTTCTCTTGTGTGATCATCCTTTTTTGAATGCATCTTCACATGGTCTTGGAATAAATATGTCAAAATCAGGCCACCAGCGGAAGTGGCGCGATTGGATGGAGGAGAGTTACACTAAACGTACCTCAGATCAAGAGCCTTGGCAAGCCTCAGTCTCAAACCTCTCAAAATACACTGTACTGTTGCTTCCCTATTTGTCATCTAACTACGGTGTTTGTGAGTGCTGCACAAGATGGTCATGGACTTACTGTTGAAGTATTAGCATAAATGGAAAAAAACACAAGAAACAAACCACTGCTAAGCTTCAAGAGCAGATGGTCTATAGAGTTATACTATGAACCCATGAGATGAAGATGAAGCTGCATCAGTGTGGTGGAAAAAGGAAAAGAAAAGGAAGGAGAGTATGAACAAAAAAAGGAGCAGCTCATGATCCCAAGCATAACACCTCAGTTGTGAAACATGGTGGCATTAGCATGTATGCCTGTCACTTGTCTTTAGTGATGATGTGCCTGTCAGAGGAAGCAGAAAATTCTGCATTACAAGCCTAGAAGACCAATCACCAGAGAGCATACCCAACATTTAGTGATGTATGGGGGTATCAGAGTTCATGCAATTATTAATTGTCTATGATGAACTTTCATTTGTGTACTAGTTTGTCTGAGTAGTTATCAGTACAGCTGAAGAAGAGTGCTATACAGTGCCCTCCATAATTATTGGCACCCCTGGTTAAGATGTGTTCTTTAGCTTATAATAAATTGAGTTTTTTTCTAAATAATATAGGACCACAATAGAAAAAAGAGTAAAATCCAACCTTTAACTCAAGTGAATTTTAAGGGGAAAAAAAATCCCTGACTAAGAAATAATTATTCTTCATAAAATCACCTGTTCCACAATTATTGGCACCCCTGATGTTAATACTTTGTACAACCCCCTTTTGCCAACAAAACAGCACCTAATCTTCTCTTATAATGTTTCACAAGATGGGAGAATACAGATAGAGGGATCTTTGACCATTCCTCTTTGCACAATCTCTCTAAATCATCCAGCGACCTGGGTCCTCTCCTCTGCACTCTCCTCTTCAGCTCACCCCACAGGTTTTCAATGGGGTTGAGGTCTGGGGACTAAGATGGCCATGGGAGGAGCTTGATTCTGTGTGTGGTGAACCATTCCTGTGTAGATTTGGCCATATGTTTTGGGTCATTATCTTGCTAAAAAAGACCCAGTGATGACCCATCTTCAGCTTTTGGGCAGAAGCCACCAGATTTTGTTTTAAAATGTCCTGGTATTTCAAAGCATTCATGATGCCATGCACCCTAACAAGGTTCCCAGGGCCTTTGGAAGAGAAACAGGCCCACAGCATCACTGATCCTCCCCCATATTTCACAGTGGGCATGAGGTGCTTTTCTGCATACTCAGCTCTTGTGTTACGCCAGACCCACTTAGAGCATTTGTTGCCAAAAAGCTCTATCTTAGTTTCATCTGACCAAAGCACACGGTCCCAGTTGAAGTTCCAGTACTGCTTAGCAAACTCCAAACGTTTGCGTTTATGATTGTGAGTGAGAAGGTTTTTTCCGTGCATGCCTCCCAAACAGCTTGTTGGCATGCAGATAGCGCCTGATGGTTGTTTTGGAGACTTTGTGACCCCAAGAAGCTATCATTTGTTGCAATTCTTTAACAGTGAGCTTTGGAGACCTTTTTATTTCTCTTATCATCCTCCTCACTGTGCGTGGTGGGGTGCCAATAATTGTGGAACAGGTGATTTTATGAAGAATAATTATTTCTTAGTCAGGGATTTTTTTTCCCCTTAAAATTCACTTGAGTTAAAGGTTGGATTTTACTCTTTTTTCCATCGTGGTCCTATATTATATAGAAAAAAACTCAATTTATTATAAGCTAAAGAACACATCTTAACCAGGGGTGCCAATAATTATGGAGGGCACTGTATGTTAACACTATATTCATTTTTTAAAAATCTGCAGTAATGTAACAAAATATATACTTCTGTAATTAATCTGTAATAATCTTAGTATTTAGGCCATTCATTAAGTATCTTGTCACCATAACGGATAATGGCTACCTTACAATCACCAGAGAAATACACAACATCTGAAGATGATTCTGGATTGCAGAACTCAGGCAACTATTGATTTTCTACCAAGCAGTAAATTTGTGCATTTCACCTTATTTTTATCTATTATGTTTGATTTGTCCAATTATCCTTGGAACATGTGATTCGTAGTTGGTTCACCTGTACTCTCATAGTCATTTTGTTTAACCCTCCATACACTAAAGGCCTGAACATTGACCAATACATCCGCATTCTCAAAATATCAAAATAACATATTTTACTGCAGTTACTGAATACTTTGCTGTAGTTACCGATAAGGATGTCTCGATTGCATCTAGTGGTTTGGGATCTGCGATATCTGGCATACTCAAGGTGCCATTAACGGACATTGTTGTCCATCCGGCAGCAGTAAGGGCATTCTCAGAAGGTAAATGAAAGAGTTTAGAGTCTGCAGTGTGGAGCTATTTTACAGTGGAACATGAAAACAGACCTTAATATCTGAATCTTTATAAATCTATCGCAGAAATGCTCTGTTTTACCAGCGGGAGAACCGTGCATATTTTTTTGTTTTTAAACCAGCACTGAACAGTGTGCTCAGAACCAGGAGTTAATGATAATACACACATGCGAAAGAAACCCAATCATAACACATTAACCTCACTATAAACCAGTTATTTCACATCATTAGTCGCCAAACAACAACAGATATACCAGATGTACCATTTACAATTTGTGTGACTGCAGTGTTTTAAAGAAACTGGGAATATTTTAAGAAATTTCATTTTAAGAAAAAAGTCATTATAAAACAAAATCATTTAGTCCTGAATTTCTTTTTATAGAAACTAAAATAAAGAGTTACTAAAATAAAATTATTTCACTTTAGTCTTTATACGTAGCACATCTTATCTAAACTGTGTGGCTATGCTATTTATATAAATAAAAAGATCAGATCAGACCAGTATCGGCTGATACTCAGCATTAAGAATTAAGAGACTCTGATTCTATCAGGGGTCAAACTAACCTGATCGGGACATCCCTACATACTGAATATTAGGCCTTAAAATTAAACCTCGATAGCTTAAGGTACAATCAGTTGAACTGCAAAGACATTACAAACTGTGCCACTGTATGTGGACAGTGACAGGCCTTGCTACTAAAGCTTCATGATTGCAGATTGAAGATAGCAACTGTTCACAGATCTTTGGATATTGAAACTAAATATTACCAACACAATGTCTGGACATGGTGCAGACGTTTTGTGTCAAGGCAATGCATTTATGCCTCACCTGATATTTTTGACACTATATTTCCTCCTGTTTCAATTGCAAGGAATGGTAATTGCAGCCCCTTTTTCAAATCACTTCATTAATTAAATGGAATTGGAAAAGGTTCTGAGCTAATGGATTGCGCAGGGGCCTGATGGCTCAGCCCTGTTTACCGGAGGTCACATTTCATTTGCTGCCTATGTCAAGCGACTAGCAGCCGGACCCTCTGAGGCAGGGCAATCAATGTCTCCGTGCCCAAGCCCTCGAATGAATCCATTAAAGTTACGCGGATGCATCCTGCCTCAGAAGCGAGAGTTGAGGTGGGGTGGGGGGGTGGTCTCCTGATACCCGAGATAGAAATTAGCCATGAATTAGGAGAGAGGCTTGGCTCGGTCTGGAAGCAGGCCAAAGCAGAATTAATAGGCCATCAGTGCCTCTTGTGTGTTAAATCCCATTTGTTCGCACGTTTTATGAAAGACTTCTTTCCCCTTTGCCGCGCCAGGCCTGGTGTGGGACCACCTCGCTTCCCACCGCCAAACCCTCAGCGCGTTAAACACAGCTTCAGACAGAGAGAAATTGCGAGCCAGCAAGGAGGAGAAAAGAACGGGAGAGACAGGGAAGTGGGGTCAGGAGACATGTGGGACTTTACAGAGTGACCTTTGAATCTGGAAGCCTGCATCTGCTTGTTTTCTAAGCCACAAGAGTGGACAAAGTCCCATTTCCGTGTGAAGAGTCTCTGGGTTGCCTGAGCCCATCAGCCGCTTCCGTCCTGCGAGTGCCCCCGCCGCGGCTCCCGATCATTATTTCCCTCCCGTGTGGAGAGGGCGGCATGAGATAATTATCAGACATATACTTTATAGAAAAAGTAATAGCTCTTGGCATCTGTGACTCAGAGTAGCTGTCTGGCTTTTTTCCTCGTGCCCACTCATTTTGAAGCTGTGCATAATTCATCGCTATGTTGCCCTTAATAAACTCCCTTAGTCTTACTGTGAGGTTTCGCCTTCTTCTGCAGCCGTTTTCTCTTCTCGCCTAGCATGTTGCTGAGGATAGTTTTGTCCCTTAAAGACCAATTAGCAGCCTTCGTTTGGTGCAGTGTAATCATTTAAACTGATGGATCAAGCTGACCCCCCAACCCCACCGCACCACCACCACCACACACACATACAGACTCTCGCCAAAGGTCTGTAGAGGGAGAGGACTTGACAGCAACAGAGGTCTCTCTCTTCTCTCTTTCTCTTTTCCAGCTGAGCTCACCTTATTGTGTATGCAGGCATGTCACTGACTCACCTTGACAAAGGCAAAGATAACCTCTAAGTGAACTGTGCCCACCTAAAATCAAGCAGTCGAGCAAACTAACATGGGAGAAGGTAGGCCCCTGAGCTGAACATAATGTTCACATTCAACTCACGAGAGAGACGTTGCAACTCAAGCATCCTCACTGTACTTGGAAAAACAAGTCCCAATGTCCCTTCTTCTTCATGCTCCCTTTGTGACAACTGGAAACTGGAAAATTTTAAACTTCATAATACACACACAACTTCAGCTGTCCAAAGTCCAAAAAATCTATGCCCAAACAAAAGGTACAGGAAAAAGGTTGATCTTTATAAAGGAGGGACAGTTCAAATATTAATAGGAATGCTCAACATGGCGGCTTTATCATGGAAAATTTGGTGCCAAACCAATGTATTTACAAACAAAGTCAGATTCAGAACA
Organism: Salminus brasiliensis; assembly: GCF_030463535.1. Lineage (NCBI taxonomy): Eukaryota > Metazoa > Chordata > Actinopteri > Characiformes > Bryconidae > Salminus > Salminus brasiliensis. Next base: position 25,237,614 of record NC_132894.1, on the reverse strand, counting down.
CAGTAAGCTGGGGCATGTTTGGTAGCTTTGTGTGTATAGAAAAGCTCTTTTTTGTGCTTCAATTACTGTAAGGGTGGATGCAGGCTAGGGAGGTAATGCTGCACTCCATTCCAGACATACATTGACAATAATCATGAACTTATTCCTGTCTGTTTGTTTGTGCCTGCGATTGTATAGTTTACAGAAATTTCATTTCCTGTCTCCTGTCCTTGATTCTGCCTGTTCTGCATCTCAAGGCCTCAGTAAACATACTGGCAGTGCTGACTAGATCATGGATCTACATCACTACCAGATCAGACAAATCTAGGAAAGATGTTTCAGTAACTTTTGGATGCAGAAATTTGGATGCAGCTGGCCGTCAGTGGTTCGCTCCGACAGCCAAACCACTACTAACTACTACCTTACTGAGCTCCTAAATAAAACCATATTTAGTAATAAACCCGTCTGATTACATAAAAAGCTTACACAATTAAATTACATCAAATTATGCTTTTATTAACATTCTATTAACCCTAACACTATCTACATTTAAGATTTAATTTCTTCTGGTTCAAAACTGAATGCCAATCCAGCACTGAACAGATTAAAGTGCTTATTATTACACTGTGTTACACACTATGGCAAGTAATAATTCATACAGTAACTCTAAGATGTGATTATTGATAAAATACAGAAATAGCGTCACAAAAAGAGACTCAAAAAGCTTCAAAAAGCTTCATTTTTTTACTCTCCCTGCCGCTAATGAAAGAAAATAGCAATGTGGAGAAGTCAGAGCAACTCTCACGACTGGGGTGACTTTCCGAGTTGCCCTATTGAAAACAAAACAGTCTGGCAAGCTTAACCTGGTCTAGCTGGTTAAGGTGATTGACCAGCTTTGCCCCTGACCAGCATAGGGTAGGTTTTTGATTAAGCTGGATGGTTTATGACCAACCTGACCAAGCCAAACAATCATGGCCATCACGCCCCAGGTGGCCAACTAGTATAGCCAAGCTGATTGACAAACTGGATCAGCATGACCATGCTGGTCCACGACTATGACCAGCTTGACCGAGCCAAAGCTAAAAGCTAAAACTGCTGGAACGTGTAGCTTACACAGGGCAGCATGTGAGTAAGCTAACATGTATACACCTCCAACTTGCACAGCAGAACCATTGGGCTTTGAGCTAGAACATGTAGTTAACGTGTCACACAACAGAACGAATAATCAGAGGCATCGAAAACAACCCACTGTAATGGATTAAACTGCAAACTGGAATTTTCTTCTGTGGTCACAGAGACCTAGAGAAACACACTAGCATACATACAGGTGCACACACACACACACACACACACACACAGACACACGTAAATGAGATCTTAAATGGCACTCATGCTTTGCCCTCTCCCTCCACTGCTGGAGTCACGCATCATAGTCAGCAGCCAGCAAAACAAGATGAAATAAAATTCTAAGCCGTCCTGGCAGTCAAGGACACCATTCCCTCACAGTAATAGCCTGTATCGTCTGGACAGTCCATGTGTAGCTTTTCCTCATTGCTCTGGGCTTTTATTCTGACAATAAGCTCTTTATCACTCCTCAACACAATTCATTTAAAACCACCGTCAAGAAGCAATCAAACCTTAAGTAAGAGGATTCAAAGTCACTGTGTTATTGTTAAGCAAAGTACCGTTGCTTAATTTCCATAAAGCACAGAGTTGGGGAGGGTGGTGGGGGCTAAAGATGAGAGAGCAGCCGTAATCAGTAACAGGACAAAAGAAAGGGAGCTGTCCGTATTATTCTATTTATTACTTTATTCTACCATTCCTTTTGTATGCTTATTGCCATTTTAATTGTTCCTATTGTTTGCTCATTGCTGGCCTTCATTTTAGCTCTATCCACCTTTTATCTCCATCGCTTTCTCCCTCTTAGCTGTCTCTCCCTCTCTCTCCCAGTCTCTCTCCAGGATGACATTATGTTTGCCTTTCTTGTCTCTCTGCCCTGGACACCTATGATTTAGCAACTCTTGACATATCCATTACGCAGTACAGATTGGCTATTCTCTTCTCCCCGCATCTCACCACCTATAGAAATGACATGTACCTTTCTTTCCTTTTTCCCCCCCCTCTCTCTCTCTCTCTCTCTCTCTCTCTCTCTCTCTCTCTAATGCCCTCTATTCGCGGGCTGGTGCTTTTAGCTAGAAGTGGATTCTAATTTTAAGAGTCTTCCCCTACCATTAACTAGAGGCTTCAAAAGCTACTGGGAAGACATCAATCTTGACAAGGTCTTTCCTGGGCTATGACCAAAAATGCCATCCCATTTCATTCCTTGTCCTCGCTCTATCGTTTTATAGCTTCCTTTTAGGCCTGCATATGTTAGCCAGTTGTCCATTAAGGAACGTCCAGAAGTTTTATTCACGTATTTATGTTTTACATTCTTGCTAAGACAGAGCATTTAGACTGTATCATGAAGGCAGGCCATAATCCTATTGTGAAAGCATTCATTCATTTTAACATGCTTTAACATGCTGATTACTATGGGAAAACGTGCAAGTATTATGCATGTGTAACCGCTAATCAGGAGAGTCGAAGTATTCCCGATGGACCACTAATATTATGGGCTGGTTGCTGTGAGCTAACATATATGAACCCAAGCACATAAACACTTAAATACAAACTGTAAACTGCACACACTTTAGGTGGTACAGCTCCAGTTTTCAGAGAGTCGTAGACTTCGTAGACTTGTTTCGTGGTGGTAGGAATCTGAGGCTGGTTGACACAGTGTTCTGAAGAGAACATTGCTTATGTAGCAGTTTTTATATGTTTATCATGAAATGCTCCAAAATGACAATTAGTCAGCAAGAAAATTGTTACTGACCAGATCTCAATCAGCTAGTTTGTTGTGTGTGAGACGCAGAAAAATACCTTTAGATAGGGCTAACAAATCTCTTACACACTGGCCATGAGATTGAAATAGCTCTACCCTGATGAAGACTGGTTCATACCTAGTCGTAGCGCCGGACCTTCCACATTGCTTGGTGTTCATACTTTTGCCGCCTCTGTGCCCGACTTGGTGTCATGGCTTTACAGATCAAACCACTCTGGACCGGCAACAGTGGCCTTCCGAAGACCTGAAGAAGACCATGATTCTGTGTGTTAGATCAGTGCATCGTGTGTTTGTGAGGCAGGTAAGATGTAAGTCTTAGAGCCAACCTGGCTAGCTAAGAGCCTTATAAGACCTTCCCACCCCCCATTGAAACCTCTAGAATTAATAACTTTAATAATACATTATATTCAAAATGGGTTTTTTTTTATTACACTTTTGCTGTTCTAAACCAAAGTCTTATGTGCCCCAGTGAAAATTCACTTCTACTGTGACTGCAACTGCGGCTCAATTGATTTTGAGAATTTGTCACTTTCACATAGTGGTGGGAGGCATCCCATTTCGAATGCTAACACTCTCACTGAGAGTTGCCGTGGCAATGTCTGAAGCAACCTAAAGCAATGCCTCTGATTGGCTGACTTTCTACCCTGCGTACTCCTCACTAAGACTCGCCTCCACACGCCTATTCTGGGAAAACAAGATGGTGGAGACTAGCTGACATTGAGGGTGGATATACTTTTTAAGTGACGTTTTGTGCATAACTTAAGTCTCTCCCCCTCCCTGTCCACCTCACTCTGCCTTGTTGACAATGGCTTCCAGAAAAGATGACTCATTAGAGACCCTTGGCAGAGACTCAGGGCACATCAGCACCCTGCAGTCTTACTATCATACTAAGCACATATCATACATGTGAGGACCACACAGGCATCTGTGGTCCTTGCTTAACCTCGGGAATACTCTCGAAACGTGTTCTGGGTTTAGTCTTGTGATAAATATTAGAACAGCTTTATGTTAATTCCTCAGACCTCTGTGCTTCATATAGAGAGATCAGAGTACATTAGACCTTAGGAGCCATCTGGTCCTGTCTACAAGTTGAAGAGTGTTGTTTATGTAAGTTCAATATGTGTGCTAAACTAGCATATTGTGCCTAATGGGATGCTACACAAGGCCCAAGTTCTTCCAAATGTTATGTCCACTCTCCGCCCCCATCCCTTTCCCCCCTGACTCTCCACTTTCTCTCCCAGCAACTTCTCCATCACAAAGGGATTAGAGCTAATACCCTAAATGAGCAAGGCCCAGAACGAAAGGGAATTATGGGCAATTAGCATGCTAACAAATGGCTAATAACATGTCATTCTCACTGTTTTATGGCTTTACCTGTAATCTTTATGATGAGAGTCCCTCGTTTTGCACTGTAATGAATGTAGCGTGAAGGGGAGGGGGTGTGTAAATTATTCAACACAACTCCGTAACGCTCTTTTAATATTAATAATTCCAACTTGTTAAAAGCCACGGCTAACATAAAAGCATCACAGGATTAATATTTGCACCATTTTATCGCCGTTCTGCCACACTGTCACTAGGGAGCTGGGTTTTGTTCACAGATTTTTCAGCAAGCGACGAGGTAGCAATAATGGAATTGCTAAAGCTTGGTGCTGTAACTGCTCTAGAGGAAGCAGTGATGTGTATTTTGATTCATTCAATCAAACTAATTATTCCAAATTAACTTTTTAAATAAATGTTAGTTTTAAGTGTACTTTTTAAATAATGAATTATATATTGTGTTTTCGATTGTGGTTTACAGTATTCTTTTATTTAATTAAAGCTGAAGGAAGTTATATTTGAATTTTATTTTAAACTTTCAACCAGCAACATGCTGCATACATGCAGTGGAGGACAAAAGACACAAAATCCTTTACCTTAAGTGAAAGCATGGATCCGCTTGGTAAAATCTTATTCCAGTAGAAAAGTAGAAATTTTCAGATGACATTTCCATGTTGGAAACAGTCTTAATTTATTGTGTTTTCAATCAGAAAATCACTCCTTAATTGATAGTTATCTGATTAAGAAACATCCCAGAAAACACTTATTTTGTTCTTAGTTTTGTAGTACTGTACAACATTGTATTGTTTCATATGACAATATCATAACAATATTGTATTATAAAAAACAAAACAAATGCTTAAGCTAAAACAGATTTAACATTGCACTAATTTTGTCCTACCTGGTAAACTTGACAGCATTCGTCTGAAGCTTTACCACTTCATTATTGAACAATTACCTCTGTTTTGCCCTTATTTTACTACATTATACTTAATGTCACTGTATTGTGCCTCTCTTCCACCAAACATTCTGTTTTGCTGCAGTGAAACAACCCTCCAGTTTGTGCATTGTGTGCCTGACTTTTGTGAGTTTTCTGAAGTTATCAAAATTGGACATATTAACGTTATACATAAAGAACGCATTAATATTTTACAAACATCTGCAGCGGCAATTTTTATAATCAATGAAAACTGTGGTTTGAGAGAACAAGGTCAAGGCCAAGATAAGTAATAAACATTTTAAAGCCAACACACATGATAATAAACAGAGAACCCTTTTTACTCTGAAGAGAACTCTGGCTGACTAATATGTCAAGTGTTATACAGTTCTGGGTGTTCAACAACAAATCAAAATAGTTTTTCCTCCATGTTGGATGACTGCCCAGACAGAAGGAATGATCTTGATTGGTCAGCCATGATCATGTGTGCTGCTGTTTAATGGGCACTAAGCACAACAGTTAGGTAACAATTTTTTTACCTAAAAACACAACATTCTTCTCAGTTGGTGGGTGATCCTTTAACAACAATTAAAAGAAGAGGATTTGTCATCTGAACTAGGCCTGTCACAATAACATTTTGTTTTTTTGGATGATATATTGCCCCAGAAATAATTTTGATAAACCATAGTATTGTTATTTTAAGAGAATTTTATTTCACTGATTTAATGATAATATAAAATAATAAACAATGTAAATACACCCTTTAAAGAGCAACAAACTGATAATTAAGAATAATTAGACATTGGAATATAAAAAAAAGTTTTTAAGTTTAAAAATTGTTTATAAATAAAACATAAATAAAATGAAAACACTGTTTTTAAACACACAGGATTTATCATATAAAGATCAGTCACCTTTTGTGCTGTTAGTCGTCTTTGCTAGTTCTGCTGTGTTCTGATACTCGCTGTACTGAGCTGAGTGAGGTACCCTTAGTGTGTATCAGGTTAGTGGTAATAAGTCTTTATTTTGCTTCCATTAGGATCCTTAGTTTTACACATTCTACTGCGGCTTTAACTGAGTTTAAGTCAGATATGGTAAAAAAATACAGACAGACTGACAAAATGTTTTCTGTTGGAATGCACAGCGAAATCCAACATGCCATGTGCTAGGTCATGACTGCCAAGTACCTTTCCATAACACTTGTTCTACAACAACACACATGCGTCGCAAGGCGAAAGCGGTATCTGTTTATCTTGCGTTATACAAGCTATAAATGTCCATATTTGGCTTGAATAAACAAAGTGAATTTGCATATTCCGTCCCACACAGCACTCTGATTTCAGTCTGACTAACAGATACGCATTTGACTACCAAGTGTAAATGCATGTGACTAAAGTCTTATCAGGATACAATCCAGATACTATTTGCATGAAGTGACCAGGTGTAAACAGGGTCAGAGTTAAGATGAGATTGAAATAGAGCTTTGCAGGTACAAATCACATGCTACCATAAAAAAGGACTGACCTTTTGTTTCACCGCCTGCTAGCATGAACGTAGGGTTGCTCTTTACCTCTGCAAGGATCTTCAGTTGGAGTTATGAATCAAGTTCAAATTATGAGTTGGACATGGCTCTATGACTCCACTACCTCAGCTGCTGCTGACTAATCCCATGTGATTAGCAGCCTGCATTTCTGACATAGATGTACCAACTCTGTAAAGACTTCCAGGATGCCCCACACCCCTGGCTGCCATCTTTAGCTCTTGTCGCCACTGAGAGAAATGTTACAGCCTCACGTTAGCTCCTTTGAGAGTGATTTATCTCAGAGATAGCTTAGCTTAAAAGAGTCCTCAGTCACCATAGCTTCTTGCATGCTTTCTCAGCAGTGAGCACTACTAATAATTGCAATAATAATGACAATAACAATAATAGCGTCACTTCAATCTCACTTTCAGTGATTACAATGTTCCAGCCATTTCCGTTTCTGCTTAAATTATATTTAACTTCATCTAGCCATGGCTTCGCAAACAGGATTACTGGTACTTATCTGAAATGAAAGTGCATTTTTGACGCGCTGTAATAACGGGGAGTGGAAAATCCAGTCCATCGCAATAAAGCTGAGACTAATTCATTAGAATGGTTGGGTGTGCGTTGTGTGTGCGCTCGCGCCTGTGGAGTGCTTTCTTCAGTTGCAACGAGCTGCACATGGCTTTCGGTGCTGCTACGTTAGACCCTTTTGGAACAAATAAGAAAGGTGAAGACGGGGCCCATTTGTGTGATGTGCCACAACCTGGGCTAAGAGCAGCGCCTGTGGAAAAGATCACAGCAGCCACGTCAACAGCATCGGGCCTCTTCAAAGGCCTGTGCTAAAAGGCCAGGACGAACACAAACAAGACTATCAGACTGCAAAACTTCTCCTTAAGTGCTTTCAAAAGAGGTGCTGAAAGCAGAGTACGAGGGAGGGAGAGGACAAGGAGGTGGGGAGGTTCGCCCCGCGCATCTAAAGTGGTCAGCAGTTTGAGACGTGTCGTCCGTGCCTCCTGTTCCATAATGGAATAGAAACACAAGGGTCCCCTGTTTGGTCGCCAAACACAATTAACAAGGTTTCTTCGCCCGCATCAATACTGCTATTTGCATAGCGTATTGATCCGGAGTCCTTATAATCACAAAATGTTAATTGCACCAATTAATTCTCAATCTGTTTGTGCCCTTGTCTGCTCACCCAGAGCTCTGAAGGTCAGAGTGAAAATGAACTGCTCTTTGATTCTCCTGCAGAAAAAAAGAAAGACAGAGAGAGAGAGAGAGAGAGAGAGAGAGAGACGGAGAGACACTTTTTCCTTCCCCAAGACAATGCCATGCCATTCTTTCTACCAGAGAATGTCCAAAAAAAGGCCAACCTTCCTTTATCATTATCATCGCTCCCAGAGAAGAGAGGCTAATGGCTTTGAAATCTTGTGATCTGATTTGTCCTTTCAAATGAGCTTTTTTCTTGTCTCGTTCATTAACAAGGTTCCTCTCCGCCTCTCTCTATAGAGCGCCTCTGCTTTTTTGTGGCCTGAAAGCCGCAGTATCCGCCTCGTATTGACTAATAAGTCATTGGCGGAGCCTAGCCTTATGTTGCATGTTTGATTCATACCCTTAGCAGCATGTGTCCAATGCGGCCAGACTCTCTCTCTCTCTGGCCTTGTTATGACACTATGGAGCATGACCTCATGCCCTATTGTCTATTTGAGTTGATCATAGTAATAAGGCAGGGATGGGACGAGGGCCCACTGGGATTGCGTAGTGTTTGTGTGTTTGTTTTTGTATATTTGTAGGACAATATGTTCTGACTATGTGGGACACAGGAAAGAAACAAGGCAATTTCAGGACTGATACATTAGTTTTGTATGTTTTATAAAGATCCATTTTACAAATATTATACAAAAATGTTTTTTTGTTTATTACATTTAAAGGGGAATTGCGCCATTTCCACCATTTTTATATATTTCTATAGATTTATATAAATGTATCTTCTGAGTTTTATATGTATGTTGATATTTAATTAATTTAACATATGCTGTGTACATACAAAACATATCTCTAATATCATGGATTATCCAGATATAATTCTGCTCTTTTGATGATATGATGTCTGAAATTATATTTTTATTTGTTGTGCTTGTAATGTCAAACTATGAAGACATTTACACCTGACCATTCATATATTTTTAAGCAGGCTATGTATCAGTATTGATAATTTAGCTGGTCAGATGATCATATGATCCATATTTTGCGAAAGGTCGCAGCAAGCTGCAGTTTCTCATTCAGCCAATAAAAGGCAATATGCTGCAGAAAGTCCATTAAATCCGGTATTAAAGTCCCCCCTGTCTCTGGATAGAATTAGTTTGGTGGGTTCATTTTACAACTTAAACTCACATATTTGTATACTGTTAAACAGTAATGTGCCTCTTGGGGAAAGCCCAGTAAAGACTTTTAAGACCATTAATCAGATACTACCCTAAGAGTACATTGCTCTGCCCAGTACAGTGAGTATCAGCACACAGCAGAGCTAGCAAAGACAGCTAATGATACTTTGAGCTCCACATTGCAGCTCCGTACAGGAATTCACAAACTCTGACAGCTGGTGCTTGGTTTGTTAACAGTGTTTTAATTTGGTTGATTCCAAAAAGTAAAGTACATTTAATCCTAAAAGATGATGCATAAAACACAGAAGCCTGGAAAGGTTAATGTGGCATCCAGCCCCACCCTTGATCGCTATCTGCGATCAGCCGAACATAATGAAAGACAGTCTTAGCTCCAGAAACACTGATTGGTCCATCTCTAGTAAACTTTTCTGTGACGTGATGTGAATAATTCAGACTTGGTAAGCTTCTCTAGAATGGAAGCTTTCTTATATCGGTGCATCCTGACCATAAATCTCCAAACTTATTCTAGACATGCACACCTCTAAGCTTTGCACATCTGTCTATATGTTGGACATATGAAGAGAAGTGACAATTGAATTCTCAGGTAAAGGCCTCACCTGCCTTACACATGCAGCTCATCAATGTGTCTTCATCTAAGACCAGAGTAAGCCGCCAGTGAACAAATGCTGATTGTTGGTAGAGATTACACTCATAGTCAGGTGCTAGGAACAATGTGTAATACAGAGGGACTGCATCCAAAGGCTTGAAGTCTCTCTCCATATTGTGCTCTCTTTTTCTACAATCAGCTAGTCAGTGAGTGGTCATGGCCAAGTGACAAATGAGCCCACCTTCGGCGAAAGATGAATTTCAATCCGCTACACCTGGGCCGCCCCGCCAAATGAAAGGCCTGATTGCCGGCGATTGCGTATTTAAAATGCTTAATTCCTCCATTAGAAAACCTATTTACATGAATTAGGGACAATTAGCATTTTCAGACCCATTTTCAGCTTTGTTCGCTCCGTCCATTAACATTTGAAAGTGTCGGCTGCCAGACGCAAGAAAAGCCCCACAATCTGACTGCTTCTGACCCCCCACGTAGGGCACCCGGATGGGCCTTTTTTATTTCACATACACTCCTCGGAAGAGAAGGAGCTTGGCCTTGGCTCTCTGATTTGCCTCAATTATATGTAATCAACAAAAGCCATTCAGTGAGAGAGAGAGAGAGAGAGAGAGAGCTGAGAAAAAGAAACAATGGAGCAGCGGGTTAACGGGGGTCCGTCCGAGATGGACAGGGCGGCCGGGCACTCTCAGACACAGTGTGTGGTGTGTGTGCACTACTGTAACTGTGCATTCCATTAGTGTAAAAACAAAGTGCTCCACTAGCATCTCAACAACATGCAGATTAGTATCTACCACAGGATTTGCGTCTAGAACGAAACGAATGAAGGAAAAGATGTAATGAGGGACGAAGGCTTCCAAAAAGGAGCTCAAGAGGGAGCTGCAGGATGGAGAGAGAACAGGAGCCATGTGCTAGTGGCTCGCTTGTGTGCTATGTGTCGATAATAAGCCTTTTTTGGGTAATTGCTTTGCCTGCTGGCTTTGTTAGTCGCTGCATGGTTGAAAAGTGTTGGCCAGCTCCATTGAAGGCTATTCGTGCCCAGCCATAGTTTTTCATTTGGTACTTTTTTGTCTCGTTTAAGTACAAATTACAGAGTCTTACCCCAGTGGCTTGTACATTTGGACCCAATGCAGAAAGTTCACCCAAACGAGGCCAAAAAGAAGATGACGGGCCGCCTCTCTCTCATTCTCTCTCTTTCTCTCTCTCTTGTTCTTTCTTTTTCTCCGCAGATTATTAGCCTGAGTGATTTAAAGTGTAGTGCTTTTTATGAGGAAGGCTGAAATATGCTTCAGAGGATCATTTTCACTCTTTCTTCAGCATGAAAGCAAAAGGCAATAGACCACTAAAGGTGTGTCGTCGCTCTGTGGACTAGTCTAAGCTGTGTAGCAGAAATGAATGGGATTTTTGAAAATTGCCACTACTGTGCCCAAATATTAAATGTAAATTACCATGGCGCCAACAACAGTATGGCACACAACTTTAAAAGACTATAATACAAGCCAGCGATCAGGAACATTTCGTTATAATAAAATGTAACTTATTTGAATATTTGAACATATTTAAAGGGATCTATCTTCATATTTTTGATAAATATCCAGGGGTGAGGAATTAAGAAATCCAGGTGGTGTCCTGGATGACAAAAGAACCAGATTTAAACAGCACTGAGAACTTGTAAGACTGTTTGGAAACATGTGGAGGAGAAAAGTCCAGCTATTATAAGAGTCAATTAGGCCGAAGTTATCAAAAAAATATGACAGTGCGGTATGAAGTGATCAACACTTTTTTAGTGTGTATCAGTCATCATTACAAAAAAACAATTAAGCAGATTATTTGAACTGCCAATGTAGATTGCAATTACATTGTATACAAAATGCAACTATTAAAAATCAGATATTTACCTGCAATGCAAATTTATTTCTTTAATTTTGTTAATTACAGTATTTTATTACTTGACAATCAAAATGATTGTGTTTCAGAGCTAAGAAGTGACAAATAGGCAGCAGAAATATGAAGAAATGTTCTTTTTACCACAGAACAAAACTGCATACTCAACTTACAAAGTGTAGAACCTTTTGAGTTTTGGACAGAATTCTTCAGCGTGTTTATAGGAGTGACTAATGACAAATAATTTATGTTGAATTGTCCCATGCTGTTGTTTTTACCACTGATAACTTTTAGATCTGAAATCCTAAACATTTAAAAAACATCATTCACACACATATGACATCATTTGTGAAAGGCACATTGGAGGACAATTCTATGACTTAAAACATTAAAAGAAGCATCACCAGTGTGCAGACAGCAAAATTAACACTAGTGTTAAAGCTTTTTTTTTTGTAAAGGAATCTTTTTAATTTGTTATAACATGTGTAGGTACAAGCTTCTTTTTTTCTTGAAATCCTTGGGCAAGCTGGCCCAGATAATGCACCAGAATTTCTAAAGGTAAAAGTCTATTAACATTGGTATGCTTCTGCACCACCTAAACCTTCACACTGTATAATGAAAATAGTCTTGAATATCTTTTTGTACTTTTTTTGTATTTTTTTTTTTTTTTTGTCAATGGATTTGACAGGTGTACACACCGATTTTTGCTCATAATGGAAAAAAAAAAAACGCCTGAAATCTGACAACACAAAATTCTTCAAAAAGTGAGCATCCACTTGCACTCATGTGACCTGCACTTGAGCTACATGTAAAAAGGAACACATTCATACAATGCAAGTGTGAGCAAAAGCAACTCTTCACTGCTTTTGAAATGCTACAGCCATTATCTTCACAGAGGGCAAAATGCTTGGGGAGTTCACAAGTTTAAAATAAGAAGCAAAGTATAATATGTAATGCTGTGTGTTAAGCATAGTGTACAATAAAGGAAATGCGCCAGTGTCTTTAAACCCAGTCTCAGCCACATCCAGTAGTGGTTGGAAGTTTAAATACAATCATCATGTCATTGTCATTTTTTTAAACTGTTGTTTTTTGGGAGTAGTATAAGTGTACAACATACATGTTTAATAGAAAAAATAATAATTTGTTACACTTTTTTTTTTTTCTGGGTATTTCTGATATCAACACAGGGTAAAAAATATGCTTCGGACAGAATTGTGGTTGGATATTTGGCCACTCTTCTTGGCAGAATTGGTAGAATTTTATTAAATTTGTTGGTTTCCTGGTACAAACCCAAGTTATTTGCACAGACCACATCTTTTCAAAAGGGTTGGGGTCAGGATTTGTCAGTGTTTGGAGTCACTGTCCTTTCAGAAAACCCCTTTGTGTTTAAGTTTCAATAGTCTGACAGTCCTACTTTTTCATTCTTTCATCTGCTTTGTGCAATGCATGCGCCATGATGCTGCGGCCAACATGCTTAACAGTTCCGAGTTGGGCTACCCATACAGGCCCCACCAGGACATGTTATATGGGTATTATATACATAACGTTTTGTATGTAAAATTTCAGGTGTTTATTCACAATTTTCCCAATCTTTATCTGCCTCATGTTGGCACTGTGGTTGAAAAATGCTGGAAAATTCCTTTGTAAAATTGATAATCTGTCAAGGCAAAAGGACCATTTACAATAATCTTTTATATATCTTCACCTCTGAAAGCAGAAGGTCATAGAGCTTTTAATTGTTAGACCTCTTTTCACAGCGACCCATTAGTCAATGCCGAGAGTTCACTGAGGTCACCTAGCTGGTCATTCAGCTCCTCCGTTGTTTTAATGAGTCTCTTAAAATCCTGTGGCTGCCAGTGAGGCAAAGTTCAAAGCGAGACTTCCAGAGCATTGCCTGGTGCAGCCACCCACACCACAGATGGGAAAACTACAGTCTAAGGCCCAGCTAGGCTGAGTTAGGTCTTAGAGAGGTTGTACAGTATATGGTGGAATGGATGGAAGCCATGCTAGGAGCGTCATGTTTAATGGTGACACGGTTTGGTGGAGCTTGGAGGCATATGTACACGCAGGATATTTATTAACAAAGGAAACCAAAACAGAACAAACAGGCTTAAGGGAACATAAACTGGGGAATAATCTGAACACAGACTAACAAAAGAATCAAACAAAAAACAGAAACAACAGGCAAACCAACCTACCAAGTACTGAGACTAACCAAGGAAGCAAAACATACTAACATACTAAGGTGAAGACTAACAAAGGAAACTAACAAACAGGTTAAGCAACAGAACAGAGACTGGCTAACAAAACAAACAGGCCAAACCAACATCCCACATACTGACATGGGCATGCACAAGACCAGACCAGGGATGGTTAAAACAAAGAGGTACTTATACACAGGGACACACAAGGAACACCTGGGAATAACGAGGGGGCATGGTGAGTAAGGAGACACAGGTGTGAACACTGATGAACAGGCAGGGCTGGGACTGACAAACAAACAGAGCCAAATAGAGACATAGGCATGATAAATGGTGGATGATGTTATACACTGTAATGTAGGAGTCAATGAAACCAAATATGTAGTTGAGCAGACACCTAAATTCCAAATGATCCAAATGAATATTTCCTTGATTCATATAGTTGCTGCTGCAGAATCTTGCCACAGCCACATAGGGCATGTAAAAAAGGAGGGAAAATTCAAACATGTACTTGCAAATACATCCAGTTGGCATTCAGACAATAAGACAAATTTAAATTATGCAATGCCAAAAGACTTTGGGTGAATAATGCTTAGATGCTGGTAGCACTGCATTAATAGTAGGGATGAGCATCTAAAGTTGTAAGACATTGTTATAAAAATATGGAAATAGTGTTCTACCTTATAATATTCAAATTACACCAACAGGGATGCTCCAGCATTTCCAACCTAATCGCAATCTGCATTAAACACTATGCTTTAAACACTGCAATGTGTGTGCCCGGTGTTTATAAATTCAAAATCTGGCCCATCACCAGAGTGATTCTACATTGTGGCTTGAATGTTTTCCCGACTAGTCACCAAAGTGACCCTACATCGCAACTGGGACATTTCCTGAGCTGGGCTGAAAGTCTCTTGAGCGCCCTTATATTATAACTATATAATTATAACTATTCTTAGTATTATAATATTTATTATAAATAAAATACATATTTTAACTAGGTTTTAAGTTTGGTGCAACTAGATTAATAGATAAATCTTTTAGAGTATCTCCTCCGGAGTGTGGTTAGAGTCTCATCAATGGGTAAGAAGTGTATAATCTTAATGTTTGACATCCTTATTTCCTCTGACTTTTAGATACTAAATATACTTAATTCAATCCCAAAGTCAAAATGTTCTATCTCTAGGCTTGTAGACAAAATCACGACACTGTGTAAGATAAAAGGATAAAATCCTATACTACTAAATACTAAATCCTACAATTTGTGTCCAATGTTAATTCAAATAGATTTGCCCATCCTCAGTCAGAGTGTTAAAGCAACTATCACAAACTCATTTGTCTATAAAACAAATAATAATGAAATGTAGACCAACATTTCCAATACTGGACTAAAACCTCCAGCAATCCTGACAATATCTTTGAGTTCACTAAAGGACAATCAAATGCCACTGTCTCCTTGGCTTTCTTAGCTATATTGTCCTTCCTCCCTACAATCCTTTTCCAATATGTTTCAGTTCAAAGTATGGAGGAGCCAAAGGTTCCAATATCATAATGCTTCGCAGTGATACTTCCCACTACCTACACACACGCACACACACATACACACAGATGCCCGAGCCTGTAGTGTGATTTTCAAAAAGATGGTCTGACTTTCCCACCAGTTTCTAATTGGTAACCGGTTTCCTGGTTTTTCATTAGTCTTTTCTGAGATGTTATAAATGGGGAGACCAGCCACTGGTTGAAAAATAATTATCATATTTATTATATCATTATATTTATATTATTTTTATTATTACATTACATTAATGGTTCTCATAGTGCTCAACATGGCGTCTGTTTACGGATAAAATCCTGGCCATCAGCAAGAAGAGCCAATCGCTGGTTACATCACGATTGCGACTGGAAATAACTGCCCAGTGGCATGGCAAAGACAAATTTCTTCTTGGGCTATGCACATCCCTGGTTACAAATTCAAGTTTATTCATATAGCGCTTTTGAAAACAGATGTTGTCACAATACAGCTTTGGAGAGATCCAGGTCCAAGCACCAGGTGAGCAAGCAAATGGCTACTGGGGCAAGAAAAAAAAAACTCCCTCAAATCAGGAAGAAGAAACCTCAAAATCAAGACTTTAAAGGGAAACATATCCTCCTCTGGTCGTCGCCGGATAGTAAAACAAGTAGAAATATTGAAACAATATTGAACAGATGAACAGCAATGAAAAATGAATATAGAAATAGAAGTGAGCCTAAAATTCCACAGAAGGTCTTAAATAAACTGCTTATAGCACAAGAACTGATTACCTGGTTAGTTGATTAGTATGATTAGTAATGCTTTTTGGTAAGAGTCTTTCAGATCAGTCTGGCACTCTTATATAGATTGGCTAAAAATTAGAGCCACATAATCAGCGTTTATATCTGCCACGGAATAGCGAAGCATGTCCGAAAATCTTTTATTCATGTGCTGCATCTTACAACATCATAAGGTAACCACTAGCCTGAGATCTCATTTTCTTTCAGCGTATTTATAGTCATGGAGTCAATTAACATAATCGGGCTATTGATTAAGTTTAACTCACTTTGCCCTATTATGATCATATTCTACTGTTGACTTTCCCAGTCCAATGAATTCATTTTTATGATGTCAGTCTTGTTGACTCGCATGATCTATGACTCATCGATATCATTGATTCTCACAAAGTTCATCCATTCATTGGCGAGCAGCATATGAGTGTTTTACATAAGAAGATTGAAGAGGGGCAATCTGCATGTCAGCAAAATGTCACTGTCGTTGAGACGGGCCTCAATGCCACTGTCGCTGTTGAAGCTTCTAAGAGGTGTGTAAACTAAGGTGGTGTGTGGAGGACACTGCTAATACCTTCAAGTACAAGAGCATTCATAATGGACTGCACAGTGAGCTTTACTGCCCTCGAGTCCACCTGAAGTCCACAGAAGTTTATATTTACGAGTACAGAAGTCAGAAGTTTGAATGGTTGGAAACACTATGTTACTGCAATAAGAATGCACGCTATAGGCCTATTCGGTTCAGATAAGTTTGTCATTAGGACAGCAATTACTCTTCAGTGATAAAACACTTGCAACCAAACAATAAAATGAACACAAGATGAGCAAGTTAAGAACCCAAATGGTTGCATGTTTTTACTTATAAAAGTGTCAGGCAGAGTATCTGTGATGAATATACACGTTAAGACACAAAATACAGCCCGTAGCAGCAGCCAAAAACCAAATTGCATTCCAATGCAGGGTAACAACTGCAGAGAATGAAAAAAAAGGTATTCTAAAATGTATTGCAAAATGTATTCTAAAATTAGTTCAAAGGTCGGTGGGAAATTATAGATAATTCTGCCTGTAATTTTCTCAGAGGAGGAATCAGAGAGGAGCTCCTGTAAAATCCTAGGATTTAAGGGCAAAAATATTAACACAACTAACCTTTGTTTGTGTGACTGCTGAAAAGCAGAAATGCCACTTTACAATAGAATGGGACAGATTCATAAAACACCACCGGATTTGCTGTCACATTAAGAGCCAGTAACATTGTGACATAGTCAGTAACACATTTTCTTGTTAATAAGTGAGGATCATTAGTGTTTTTGCCATTTGCAAAAACCTATTTTTTCCCCATTTGCATGCACCATAACATGGCTGAACATCATCCCGCAAAATGAATTGTGAACCTGTCTGACAGCATATTTCCCAAACAAGAAGTTGATGTGGATTTAAATATCTTTGAGCCTTGGTCATTAAAGCAACATTGTGTAGCATTTTCACAGTGAAATAGCAAAAAAGTCATTCTGATGCTCCACTGACTTGTAATAGATAAACAGTGTCTCTGCATTGCCATTCTAGGCTCAGAGCGTTGCTAACTGCACTACGTAACTTTGATGGAGCTGCATTAGATCCTTGTACGAGTAATGCATAATGCTGTGTATGTGTATAGCTGTGTATAGTTATAGTTGTGTAAAATCTAGTAATATTACTCTCCAATTTCTCTCTGTAATGCTGCTTTAATGTGCCTGAGTTTGTTAATATTTAAAAGTACCACAGTGGTGAGAACATCACATGAAGCTAAATGTTATATGCCATAAATGTACATGTAAATGTAAGCTACCAGCACTGGGAAGGTAAAGGCCTGCACAGGTTTTCTCAAAGTAAAATTAAGCACCACTTACAGTGGACATGTTTGGAGGAGAGCACTAACTGTCCAGTTCTACTATGTCAGCTAATAGACTGCTATTTTGACAAGGACTGAACTAAGTGATGTGTGTAATAATACAGTGAGCCTACTCACCCAGAGAGAGTGAGGCCAATTGTACTCTCCTGGGCTCTCCTGGCTATGCCAATGGCAGGTATTAATGCTGTATGTTTTGTGTGGCATGGTGATGTTACCTCTGATTTATATGAATCTTTAAAACATTCATATTAGTCACTGCTATGATGATATACCCTATGACTCAGGGCTCACAACAGTTTCAGACTAGTGTTTTACAAGCAGTGGCTTTAATGTGCACTCATCTCCTAATTATATGTCTGACATGATCTGAAAGCAGTATACCGCTGTGTGAATTTTGACTATATGTGAATATGGCAGTCTTACTTACATTGTGTACAAATATCAGATTCCAATGATGAATGGACCAA
The DNA here is from genome assembly GCF_030463535.1 of Salminus brasiliensis. Classification (NCBI taxonomy): domain Eukaryota; kingdom Metazoa; phylum Chordata; class Actinopteri; order Characiformes; family Bryconidae; genus Salminus; species Salminus brasiliensis. Next base: position 25,219,231 of record NC_132894.1, on the reverse strand, counting down.
AAAATGCTGCAAAATGACTTGGAATATGGAAATCTTTGGAAATCAGTGGAAATCTTTTGACTTCCACTGAAAGTTAAGATTTTTTTTCTTTTTGTGTGAAGTTACCTATATCTAAAAGCCTGGTAGCATACTCTTTAAATACACACTGGCTGTTTGGGTGGTGGACTTCATGGCAGCAGTGGGCAGCCAGCTGTTGTGACAGTGGGCTGCCCTCAGAGAGCCGGAGGATATCCAGTCTAAATCCAGCCCAGGGGAGCTGTGAAAAAGCTAATAATGCGTTATTGCAGCTCGGGTCTTCCCTGTCGCCTCTCCATCAGCCAGCCACTGTCACCCTATACAAGGCCGGGCGAGTGATAATGGGCAATAATGTGGGGAAGCGGGATGAGAGAGCGGGAGAGAGAGTCCAATCTCGACAGGGCCTGGTGTTGTACTCCATAAGCGGCCCTGGGAACCCCAGACTCAGTGAGGCAGAAGCAAACGAGCCAAGAAAAGGGAACTTTAGACCCTTAGAGGGTGCAGTTATACCACAGTTTTGTAATTGCTGGTGATAGGATGAAATTTAATATGTCTCATCTGTGGCTCATTCAGGCATGTGTGACTGCTATATCTCTAGTCAATACCATATTGATGTTCATAGGCAGATCATTTTAATTAGATAACTATCATTTAAAAAAAATATTACAGTTATATTAAGTGTAATTTATTTGCTGACATGGAAGTCCATAAAATTCATACTTTGACGCTGCAAAAATCAATGTGTTGAACCTACTAACATCAAAAAAATAAGTATCCATTCAATCTAGAGAAAACTTTTCTCTAATTACACTGAATGTATACAAAGTATTTAGCCTGGTAGGGGTTCCAAATATGCAGACGAGGATGATGAGAAAGATTTTCAGCACAATAGTCTCTGGGGTTTACTCAGAATAGTACAATACAGAAAAAAACATCCAGTCATTTTTGTCTGCACAGGTAGTGCCTTGTTGATAAAGCTGGTTCAAGCTGACAAAAGGCTATGGTACCTCTGTACATATCAAACCTTGAGGCGAATGGGCTTCAACAGCAGAAGACCACCTCAGGTTCTACTTCTGTCAGCCAAGAACAGAAAGCTGAGGCTGCAGTCAGCACAGGCTCACCAAAACTGGACAGTTAAAGATTGCAAAAACAAAGTCAGGTTTGATGACTCTGAATTTCTGGCACACAGATGGTAGGGTCTGAATTTTGTGCCAACAACATGAATTCATGAATCCAACCTGCCTTTTGTCAACAACCACATCTAGTGGAGGTGGAGAATGCTTTCTTGGAACATATTGGGCCTGTTCATACCAATCAATCATCACTTTAATGCCACAGCCTATTGGAGCGTTGTTATTGACAGTGTGCTTCTCTTTAGGCCACAATCTACCCATCTTCTATTGGCTACTTCCATTATGTTCATGCACCATGTCACAAAGCGAGGACAGTGTTATTCAGTGGCCTTCCCAATCACCAGATCTAAATCCAATAGAACAACTTTTAAGGGAGGACCTACCAGGTGTTTCTGAAACTACTCTTAGGCAGAATATTTGGCATAGTTGGTGAAAAGGCTGCACCAAGGCACTTGCATTCTTTGTTAAGTGTAAAATAGATTTTTATGTGCACATTCATGTTGACTTGTTGACCTGTATACTTTATTATCTTCCCATGATAAAACATAATGGATACCTGAATGATGATGTTAGTATTTAAAAAGTAGCACGTCAAGCAAATAACACTCACACTCATCTCTACACTATATGTGTGACAAAGGAGTCATTCGTACAGTCATTTATATTACTGCAATGATATTCAGCCGATGCTTTTGCCATCTATAATTTGACAGACAGCCCTTCTGGAGTTACATGGGGTTAAGGGCTCAATGGCACTAGCGGGAGCTTATTAGCAGGGATTGAACGTGTGGCCCTTTGGTTCACGGCCAAGTTCTCAAACTCCTAGGCCGCAGCCACATCCAATAATTTCTGGAAAGATCTACCAAGGCTTGAAACTCTACTTATTTTTTGTTGAGCAGTTTAGTGTTTTCTCTTTTTTCTTGTTTTGTTTTTTTTCCTCTTTCCTTTTAGTTTGTGTAATTAGCTGAGAGAACATGTTGCTGTTGCTCACAGTCTGTGTATTCACATGGGTAATTTGAACAAGCCCCGTCCTTAAATGTTACCCAATTATATTTATCATGACATTGTATTCATATTTAATGTGGTTGCAGTCCCAAACCAAAAACATGAAATGAAAATAATAAATAAATAATAATAAAAGATCAGTCACTAGTTTGCTACAGATGCAAACTTGTGGATTTGTTGCGAGGGTATTTAAGCCTTTCAAAGAGAATAGAATATCATGAGCATAGTCTAGTTGTGACTGCGGGCTTACACTTAAACACTGTTTCTGTTCTCAGCCTTTTTAACTGTCGACTCCTTTTGTTCCTTTTGTTTTGGAAGAAAGTTTCTTAAAACAGCCCTCAGAACTTGAATAATACCTCCATTTTCAAACCTAAACATATTAAATATTCTCTGCTTTGATCGTGCCAAACGCTTTTGAGTTATTTTTCGCTGTGGTTTACTGTGATAAATTCCCCTCCAGAGCATTCACAAAACCATAAACAACATGAACGCAAGCAGTGTTTTATACTCATCGCTATGGAAAGGTTACTTGGAACCACTGTATAAAATAAAATTAAAAAATCAGAACAATGGAGCTTTAACTTGCCTTTGGTGAAAGCTCAAACGTTCATAATCCTCTGTGTAATTCACAGGGGGAAACTTCAGTTCTAGATATATGAACTTTTTGTGTATACCTGACTTGGTCCACTACTTATCCAGTGTGTGTGTGTTGGGTGAGACTGTGTGAATCATACGTCCTCTCTGTTATAGCGAGATAAGTACTCTCCATCTTCTACAGTGTTATCCTGTGAAGGCTGAGTATCAATAACAAAATCATCCAGACCCAAATCCATTGAAGTGAGTTTTTTTTTATTGAGAAAGAACTGATATGCTGACTTGCAAGTATTCTCCAGCATAGATCTGCCATTATACAGAATAAATAGGTGTAGTTTTTGTTATTCGGGATAGTTAGCAATAATCTTGTAATATTTAGTACTTCAGCAGCATATTGTGAGTTCATAAAGTCTGAGAATACGCTAACACAAAACTAGCATGGCAAAGAAAACTTTAACAGCTTTAACAGCTTACATTATGCTAGCATTAATTGCTAGCTACAAGGTTAGCCGGACCCATAAAAATGAAATCAATTCTGTTTTTAAAAACGCTTTTTATTGATTAAGGGATCCTAAAGCTTTGCATTGATTTGAACAGAATTGTATTGATGGGGCTAATGTTTGGTATTCTTTATGAATTCTTAAAGCCTCCTACATCTTGAAATCTCAATTAGCACCTCAAGTAGCATTGCTTTAATCAGGTACACACCTGCACCTACACCTTGTGTTGTTCAGCCACTCAGAGCACTTTTTAAATTCAAAAACAGGCCACAGTGCACCACACAGGATTTTTAATTTTTATTTTTTAATTGTTACATTAAATTGGAACCTAAATGATATCTCTATGTTCTATGACTTATGACTAAATTTACAGGAAATGTAATCATTCCGATATTTTAAAAGAAACCTTACACTTGGAGTAGACTTATTGACGTCATGTCTTGGTTGCAAAAAACTCCCTTGTGGATGATGGATGAAGAGAAGAAACTGATCAACGAAGTGGGGAAATACCCAGGACTATATGCCACTAGTCTCAAGGGTTTTAAAGACAGCTACAAACCATTTTGAACTTGAGCTTGAAGTCAGTTTGAACTTAAAAGTGTTCAGCTAAAGTTTACAAGATGCCGTATATCATGTTGATGTAATTAAGAGTAATCTTGCAATCAGAAAATCAGATTTTAGGTTTGCCAAAACAAGCTGCAAAATGTTTACATTTACAGTCCTATGATTCAGCCCCAGAATGAAACAAGTGGGTTCCTTTTATGGTGGGCTCATAAGTAATTTGGTGAGCTCTGTTCTGATTGGTGGATTTACAGTGAAGTACCGTGACATAATCAACATATCCATGTCAGTCTTTTTTGTAATTACCTTTTGTAATTTTTCCTGCTCCATCCATTAGATAAAAGTCAAAGATCTAAGATCATTAAGGACAATTCCAGCAATGATAAAAGCCCTTTGTCCCATAGATGAAGATGAGGTTGAAAACTATTGAGCAGGCCTTCATGGTAAGAGTAGATTTAGTAGGTTTTTGTGTTAAAGCTCCAGACATAGATGATCTAGTGGAAGTGTTAAAGACCAGTGGTGCTGGGTATCAGTGGTGGTTCTGTCTGTCTTGTGTCAGAGGCTCTGCTAGATGTGGGGCCTTTCCTGAAGAATGGCTCCCTGGGTAATCGAAATTGAATCTACCAAACCAGCATCCCCCCCAGTGGTGACAGTGAGGGGTGTGATTTCTACCAGCCTTCTGTCTATACTGACTGGACAACGGTTCAATAAAGGGTGTGTTAAACTTTGTTCAATTTTGATGTGCTTTTACTAGTGTGTGAAGCAACCGTGCAAAAAAATTACTAAGCATTTTATGTGATATTTTATGAAAGTTGTGACCATTTTTGGTATATTACAAAGCTTTAAAGGGCCCATTATAAAGAACACCACCTCATTTAATTTCAATAAGACGTGAGGTACTATGTAAACACTGTTATAAGTGCAAATAAAAACATGCAAAAAAGCCCATTTTTTAATGAATTGTTTTTTGATGCTACAGTAACCAACACATTTACATGTGTGTACATGTTTTAAATCTGCTACAATTTAGCCCTGCCCATTCAACTGTTGAAGGAATAAGGAGTGTTTTATCCTTTTTGAATGAGGTGCAATAGAGGGAAGCCAATCAGAACAGAGCTTATTTACATACAAGCAGCACAGGCAGTTTTACTTTACTTAACACATGTCACCTTTAATACATGTGAAGCCAGCCACTGCCTTTTTTTAAAACTGCTTCTGAGGCAGCATGGCTGGGCAACTAACGGGTTTAGAGGAAAGCACCAGGTCCCCAGCTCCACCGCACCAGTAAACAAACGCCTGTGCTGGCCAACATCGATTGATAAGAGCAATGAGGGGACAGAGCACCTGGCCACCTGCCCACCCGGAGAAAGCATGGCCTATTGTGCTCTCTCAGACTCTGGTCACTGATGGCAAAGCACTGTGGCTCAGGATTCTAACTTACAAATGGTAGGTTTTTTAGGTACTTTATAACACAGATCCTTTGAGTATTTTTAAGCAATATTTACTCATAATTCTCAACAAAATACATTTTTAGCCAGCATGTTCAGAGGAAAGTGCAGCTAACAGACGCCTGTGCTGACCAACATCACATTGGACAGAACAAGGCCAATTGTGCTCTCTCTGACTCCGGCTGCTGATGGCTGCTGTCACTATTTAATGCTTATGCATGCATGAAACTGCTGTGTTGATGGCCTTCAAATAAAGGGCTTGATATTTTTTAGTTATATTATTTTACATAATATCCATGAGTCAGAATGTGGTCTTCAGTGCTTCATTTTCATGGTCTCCCATCCTAAATCATTCTCTATAATAGTTCAAATGGCTTTCTCACAGTTACGGCAAGTGTGATTGTTGTGCTTCCGCTATGATTGCAGGTGTGACTGAGGTTCGCCCAACACCCATTCATTTACACTTTACTTCCCGTCCTCTCTAGTGGTCTTTTGAGTGCCCTGAGCTACAGACTCGACTCTGACCTCCCATCCACCGCACTTTGTTTGGGCACTCCTCCCCTCTAAGTGCAAGAAATGAGCAAGAAATGAGTGTTAGAAAAAAAGGTCGTAAATTGTTTCATTGCGCAGAAACGTGTCAGATGACCTTTACAATGCTCATTACACGTTGTGCACATTGCGTGATGAGAACGTTCCTGTTGTTTGGACCCTTTTTGGCTCCTCTCTTCTCGCCCTCCTCTGGGGAAATGGTAATTAATTGAAATAATTTCCATGTGTAAGGTTGGCCAAGTCCCTCCTCACGCCGCGGTGTCAGTGGGTCGATGGGTATTTGGAGCATACAGTGGACACGGGTGATAACAACTCCAGTCACACTGCGTTAAATGATTGCCAAAGCAATGTGAGATGGAGCTGGGGTGGGGGTGAAGGGGGTGGAAAAGAGGAAGAGGCTGGCTCAAGGGCAGAAGAGCTGGAAGAGAGGAAGCAAGGGATAAGCGAGTGAAGGAGGAAGGGGAGGTGGAGGGGGAGGAGGAGGAAAGGAGCATTCCTCGGTGGATGACATTCTGGCAGCCTGGGCCTGATGGTCAGCACCCGCAAAATTGAAATATTTCAGGTGATTCAAGGCTGACCACATTTTTCATTCTTTTTTCCCTCTCTCTCTCTCACACTCTCTTGCTCTTCCTCTCCCTTTCACTCTCTCTCTCACTCGCTCTCTGAATTATCAAAAGGTTGACTGTAGGAATCAAACAGTCTCCTTGGGGGGAGTTCATGCGTGCGTTTTAGTTTCATCCTCAGCTCTTGCACAGAGAGAGAGAGAGAGAGTTTCAGAGCAAAAGAAAGCGTACTTCAAATATGAAGTCTGCCAAGCCGCGCTGTATCTTTAAGAGGCCTGTTACATGCTGTTGATTAGTTTTACTGAGTGGGTATGCAGAGACCAATAAATTAAATATGAATAAATTAAAAATGTACTCTAGCAGAAAATTGCTTGGAAAACAACCACCTCCCCATTAAAATATGTATAGTAATGCCTTTTATGTCTGGCAACATGGGATTAGATATCACTGTAAATTAACACGCCATCCGACCGTAGTCGAGAACTTTTCACTTTTAACAAGGACTTATGAAAAAAGCATTTACTCCAGTGTGTTTGCTAATTAATTTGATATTCAAATGAGCTAATGTATTATAATTGCAAATATCCCAAATAAGAGTAGTTTTCAGTGGGGGTAGGGGGTGGAGGGGAGTGGAGTAGTGTCAACAAAGATTGATGAAGCTTGCTTTGAAAAATGCCATCTGTTTCAAATGTTTACTTGAGGCGGAGCTGGGAAACATCTAAGAAACGGACGCCTCTGCCTCTGCCCCACTCTGCACACGTATGCACGCGCACGTGCGCACACAAACACACCTACACTCCTCCCTGATGCATGATGCTGCTTCTTTGTGGAGGTGGTCTGTTTGGGTTCATGCTCATGTGCGCAAGACACTGCTCATCATAAGTGGAAGGACACACCTTGGCTACAACAGTAATGATTCAGTGGGGTATCAACTAAATTGTGTGCACGTTCAACCAGAGGGCAACCTGGGGGTTTCTAGGCCTTGACAAAAGGTTCAACTAACAAATATTGTCTTTTTATGTTTGTTGCCTTTAAACTCTGCAAGTATTCTAGCAGTACTGTTAAGCCAGGAATACGCTGTGCAATGTTGGATAATTCACACTGCGTGTCTGAATCGCTCACCGTGTACAGACAATGCCTGTGATTCATATGCTTACACTGTATGAAACTTGTCGACTCAACTAACATGCTGCAATGTGGGTGCTCACAGTGCAAGTGCAACATAGCCCATGGTACTGTCTACATACAAGTCCTCAATTCGGCAGAACACTGAGCTCTGCACACAAAAATGAGCATAGCTGTGCTACCTTCTGCCATGCTGTGCGCTGAAATTTCATGTAAAAGGAGGACATTTTTGAAGAGAGAAATGAAGGCTAACATGTATAGGGGTTCAACAGTATGCAAATGAAATTTTCAGTATCTATATGTATGTAACTGTCGGAATTCGATACAATCTACAACATGCAGTTTGTAAATCGGCTTGTGAGACTATTCAAACTGTAAGACAAGCGACCAAAATTCCAATGTGATAAATGCAACCTCCAATTGCTGAGCTTGTTTGGCAGTTATTCGGGCATTGCTTCCCCTCTCACACTGCACTTCAAACATTAGCCGAACAAGCTAAAATTTGAACTGGTCCTAAAATTCAATTGGCTACAACAGCTGGCTTTGAAGCAGGCTAAAATCGCACAGTGTGTGCTTGGCTTTATTTCATTGTTAAGTTTTGGTTAAAAACAAAATGCTCTCCCATTGGTTAGGCCTTCAGGAGCTGTATTGAACGCCTTACACATTTTATTATCTACTGACACTGGAATCAAACAGTTCCAGTGTCCTAGATACTAAAGAAAGTTACGTCACTGACTGTTTATATGCTGCAGATGTCTGTGATTTATCTAGAACTGTCAAGCAATGTTTACACCAAAACTTACACCAGTGTTATGTTAGTGCTGATAAATCATCTGATTTCCTGTAGGAGAGCTAGAGCAGGTGCGTTTTGACCTGTATACCCCTAATGCCTTGCCTAGCTCCTATAGTCCTGGTTCAATACTACATGTAACAGTGCAGAAGTTACCCAGATGTCAGGCTCAGTTGTCATCCAATGCAGTAATTGCAAAGGAATTAGTTTGTTCTTACACAAGCAAGGAAGTAAAATTATACAATGTGTATTTTGAAATCAGCTAAACCCAAATTATGATTAAAGACAGACAGAGAGACAGTTTTGTGACCTTCTCCTTTAAAGCAGTGTGTCAACCTGCCGCATGTCCATATTACGAGCTAAGGCTACGTTCACATTACAAGCCTCATTAATTAATTCTGATTTTTTGCTCAGATCAGATTTTTCTTGATGGTTCATAAATGTAAGTAACCTTTATCTGTCTGTAATGTGAACTAATCTGTCCCTAAAACAGTATGTATGCACACACTGATGCCTTTATGCACATATCTTCATTGTGCTGTTTTTCTGTGCTGCTGGTGTTGTGCCGAATTTGATCTCCCCACCAAAATCCAACTAAGCACACAGGTTTTTTTTAGATGGTGTTCAGGCCAAAATGTTATGTACACATATCATTATGCTGACAAACCTGAGGCTGGCTAAAGGGGCTAAAGATTTGTTAGCAACAATTTAAGCTTTTATTGGTCAAATGGCTTAGTTTTCAGATGTAAGCCTTGGTGTGCTTTTACAGGTTTTGTCAACATAATGGAATGAATGTGTGTCAGTAAACACAACGAATGCTGATGCTGAAAGTAATGTTCTGTTTGTTGTGAAGGAAAACGGAATAATAATAGTTATTTATGAACAGAAAAAAACATGTTACACCCCTGCACACAAAAAAGGCGTTGGATTCTTGCAGAAAGGTAAAACCTGCCTGGTAATGTAAAACTGTTTTATAACGGATTCATTTTATTCTGTATAGATTATTAGTACACTATAGTACACTAGATCCTCTGAATTACCAGGTCATTAAGTCAACATAAATAATGCTACATACAAGCAAGATGACGTGAGTTAAATGGTCTTAAAAGGATGTACTACATTCAAGTCTTCAAAGCCATGACAAAACATGATGAGTAATGAAGAAATATTTTTGTTTACTATATGACTTCAGATAAAAACCTGGCCTTGCGCCTCTACAGTAGTGATAAAGGATATAAAAATATTAGCCCTGTCCCTGTGTTTTTCATTCATCAGCTTTCTTTAAATTTCATCTCCTTTTCCAAAGAGGCCTTCAAATTTTTGAATGATGAATGATGTGAACGTCAAACAACTTCAGTGGTTAGTTCCCACAAAAAAATGGTTGAACCTAACAGAAAATTCACTACTGAATCTTTCAATTCAATACTGATTTTCTGAACAACAGACAATGTTCAAGTTGTGGTCAGACGTTTACCTACACTCATTGACTGTTCCTTTTTCTGGGGCAGAATCAGTGTACAACAGAATCTGGTGTTCAAGTTTTATATTAGGGGTCAAAATATACATACAACACCAAATACATACATACATCCACTTATTTTATTAATTTAGTGGTGCTGAAAGTTCCTTTTTAACTTTCAGGACTGTAACTTCCTGTTAGTGATCTGAATTTACTAAAGTTACAGGTAACTTACCTCTGCCTGTAAAGGGGGTTGTTTGACAGTGTTCATTGTATTGACTAATACATAGCACAGTAGAAAAGGCCAAGGAGCTTAGTGCAGATCTGAGAAGGATAACAACTTTAAGTATGAAGATGCCTGTCTAAAAAGTGTCTAAAAATACACAGCAGGTTCTCAACAGTTGTACGTAAGAATTGGTTTAGATGATCAGGAACAACTAGAAAGCTGGAAGCTGCTGAAACACTAGTGCAACTCTCTGCAGTCAAGCAAGTTTTACATCCCTATGGACTGAGAACCCCAAGAACACTGTACCAACTGTTAAGCATGGTGGTGGTAGTATAATGCTCTGGCGTTGTTTTGCTGTACATTATACGAAATGGATTGAATAAGTAAGGATTATTTTGGAATTCTTCAGCATAATCTCAAACAATCAGCTAGATGGTTAAACCTGAACACAATTGGGTTTTCCAACAGAACAAAGACCCCAACCACACATCAACGGTGGTTATGGAGTAAACAAAGCCGTCTGACTATCAAAAATGTGAACTGCGCTTTAAAGTCGAGTATGTGCCAGAAAACCAAAAAAATTAATTAACCCATTTTATTTATTTATTTTATTTTTTTATTTAATTAAACCATCTTATGGCCTGCCGGCCTGATCCAAAATTCTGCCAGGTGCTTGTTGATGGCTATTTAACTTTCTAAGAGACATTTAACCTATTAGGTTATATAACCTAATCCATTAGGTAATATTTCTAGGCCTCTATGTATAAATTTCAGCAAACCACAAACAAATCACAACTTGTGTGCAATTCTTCCTTTTTTCAATATGTTGTAACTAATTCTTTCTGACCCCAAAAACAACAGTTCAAAGAAATCACTGAAAGGCCAATACTGGTTTTAGATTCAAGTCCATAGTGTAAACCTCGGATCACGATGGTACATTATAAAATATCTGTTTGGAAAGGAGCCAAATTTAGCCTCTAGACTATGATATTTGTCTTTATCATATGTCTTTTTTCAAATTCGAACAATAACATTATCTACTGGGATATTTAAAAACATCATCCCAACGTTAGAATGCTAACACAATAAAGGGGATCAGGGACTTCAGCACGTGTGATGAGCTTCCACAGATAACATCCCCTCCTTGTTGGGAGTGACATTGTAGCCACATTAGCTCATTACTACAATGTCACGGGCCACATGGTGAGGATGGTGTGCATTAGGAGGTGGGGTGGGTTGGGGGTCTCAGCTGTAGGTATCGGATCTCTGCATATGAACTGATTAATTAAGGGAGCCTCCATTAAGGTTATTGAGATGCAGCTCCCCTGGCTGAGGAGATGCTGGGCCTGGAATTGGGTGAGAGGCAATAGGGAGTCACTCTCTCTCTCTTCCTCTCCTTTTCGCTCTCTGATGACATTAGCACCTCTGCACCCTTATCATCCCCAGGGTCGCTCCACAGGCCCAATCTCCGCCTCAACCTCCAGGATCTAAAAGGAGCCACCAAGTTTTAATCCTCCCTCACCCCCTCCCTTTCCCCCCCGGTGCCCATCTGTCAGGCTATACAGCTGGAGAAGAGGAGGAAGGAGTACCTTGTTCCAACTGGCCGCCTTTCTAATTTCCTCTGCCTCCATGGGCTCGTCCCAAACAAACGCCCCCTTTCTTAGCCGCCATGCTCCCCTGCTTGTTGCGTTGCGCTCTCCCAATTTTGGCAGAAAAAAAGTTTAGCTTGCCTAAAACCTTTCAGGGACAAAAAATGAGCCCACTTTGACGCCAGATGAAAGCCTGGCCTTGCACATCGAGCAAGGAGGGATATAAAAATATCAGCACCGTCCCTGTGTTCCCTAAGTTTTTCATTCGTCTGCTCTCTTTAAATTTCGGCTCTCTTTCCCCGAGGCCTGCAGATGCACTCTCGTAATTTACTGCAGGTCACATTCCACCAGCACAATTCAATTTGGGATTGCCCCCCCCTCACTATCTCTCTCTCTTTGTCTCTTGTTCTGTTCCTCTCCCGCTCTCTCTTTCCTTGCTATAATGAATTAGAACTCTGGCACGAGAAAATGAAGACCATATGTTGAAATCCCATCCCAGCCTCTGACAACACATTAGCCATACAGGAGGTTGTCTAAACAGACCTTATGCAAATCATGCTCACTGCTTTGAGAGGGGGGTGGTTGGTGATGGGGTGGGGGCTTTTCAAACTGAATGAATCATTGTTATCTGCAGAGCCCGAGCAGTCCTGGCTGAAATTCCGCCCAATGGTGGCAAACAGCGTCTTAAAACTAAGCCGAAACCAGAATACCATAATATCCTAGATCAAGAGTTATTGAGATGATTCATCATGCTCAGGTAATGCACACAACATCATACATTGTAATTATTTAATGGTGCAATCCATCAAGCATGAGCATGCAAACATAATACACCTTGGAAACCTAATGCCAAGCTATTGTGGTCTGCATGTCGGTTCTGTTCTGAAGAGGACAGTGGTTTGGGGCTTTTTGCAGTGCCATCCAGTGGTTACAAAACTCCAGGGTGCCTCTTTTGGTAGCAACACTCCAGGCAAAAAAGGTCCTACATAGTACTCTTCAGGTTAAATAGGGTTTCTGTAAAGAGCCATAAACAATGTCACTAATGTGAAGAACCCTTTAATCAGGTAAATAACCAATTAAACATTCAAATGGTTATTTGAGTTGTCATTGGCCATTGGTTTTACAAAGGAACCTAAATCAGTGGTCAAAGTCCATTGTGAGCTATGGAACAACACTATGAACTGCAATTTGTGCCACTTTTCAACAGGTTGGCATTATTTATCATCTGCCCCAGGCAAAATTTCATGAACCTTGTTCATGAAGCAACATGGAAGTTATATTATTTCAAATCGTCACTTCATTTTTGGATTTTTGTATATGGCAGTGAGATAAGTGAAACAGTGAACACCACAATGATGAGTGGCTCTATATACTCTACATGACATACTTCATTTAAATGTCTTTGGGCACAGTCTACATCGCACAATGAACAAATTTATCATGCAAATCAAAAGCAGAAATATAGCCCACATTTGCCTTCCAAGGGGCTTAGAGTAGAATTTCTGACACACACACACACACATACACTCTACTGAATGCAAATAGGATTCTAACACAGCCTCAGTGAGTTCTGCTTGACTACTTTAATATTGTATCCATACTAAGGATTATTCTCTCTTCAGCAGAAAGACCAGTGCTTGAGTGGCACAGTCCTCAAAGTATCCCCTGCTGCTTTCAATGCCCAACCAAACAAGATTAGAGTCCTATTCACTGTGACTCCCAATCCTGCACTGTTCATGGTAACCACCCTGCTGCTCTCTGCTCATACTGATACCATATGGCAAACGTTAAAGCCCTATGTGGCCTAATGCTTTCCTAAGAAACTTTGATGTGTGTCACACGTAAGTTTACTCATAGAATATAAATAATGCTCAGGTTATGCACAATGTCATTCAAGTGGTGCCAAAGAAATGATGCAACTAAAAGAATGTGAATTACTAATGTTTATTGGACAAGTAGAACAATTTTCCCTTCCAGGATTTGGCAAAAAGATGTCTTCAACCCCAGCAGTCAGATCATTCATATTGACAGTTGTGTTGGTCAGGCCTTTTCTTATTTGTGAGCAGTAAATATTGGTTAATGCTTTAAGTGGTCATGTGGCATTGGTTCTTAAGTCAAAAAAGGAAAACTACATCTAGGAAACCCTGTAAACCTTCAATACATTCTGTATTTTCTTTAACCAAGAAATATACACCATTTTAAACAAATGCTCAATTAACGTGCCTCGATATGTCTGCTCACTGGCAGAAGGTCAGGCAAATGAGGCTCAAACTAGACAAGCTCACTGGGTTCTAACACCTGTCAAGTAGTCTATCAAGTCCACAGACCTAAAGCAGCAGGTTGGTGTTCCTTCAGCCTATATTTTTTCTCCTTTCCAAGTTTAAAAAAGGGGGCTAAAGGAGGATAAAGTACCTTATCTTTGACAGATGAGAGATTCATTCAAATCTGTCCATGGAAAATCACTAGCAGGAGAGAAGGGCTACTAGTGTCCTTTCAGTTATCTGTCACAGAAACACATGGATGGATGGACTTAAAGTTGTAGAACTAGTGATCTCACTTCAGTCAGTGGTATTGTCTTAAAGAGGCCCAGACTCTCTCTCATGTGTCCAGCATGCTTGCAACACCTCAGCAAACCCTGGCCACAGCACTCCTCTCTTTTGGCACTTGCTGTGGCCGTTCCACCACCAGTTTTGGTTGCTGCTGTTGATGGGGCCTAACTGCTTTTCTTGGACCTCTGACTAGAGCTTGGTTTAGAGGGGCAGGTGTCTGTGGGGCAAAGGGTGGGGCCATGTGGTAACGGGATCTCGCACTTATCTGGGCAGGCCGCTGCAGTTGCTGTTGATGGTTGAGGAGAGGGGGCCCTGCTGCTGCCACCGATGACACTCTCCATCTTGTTCGGTGGGGCGTTGCGCTTTGCACTCGGCTGAGTGGTGGGTTTGTTACCTGCGTGGGACTGCAAAGATAAGACACTCACATTCTTTTCGCACAAGAGTAGCGAGCATGCTGGCTGTCTGCCTCTGGCTGCCGGACTGCGGGAGTGGCTCTTATGTTGCTGCTGCACATGGGTGATGCTGCCACCATCTAGTGGTGTCTTTTTAATACTGTGGGTTGGGTTGCACTTCTCATGAAGGCAGCACTACTTTCACAGCAAGCATTCACTCATTGTTAAACAGTTCATAGTATTGTTCCAGACTTTGGAAACCTGTCTCTGTTTATGTAAAGAGCAAGAGCTGAGCATTTTTAAACGACTGACCTGTGGACTAGACCAGCTGAAAGTGTTGGATGTCTTCATAGCAGGTCTGTTCTTCTTCACACCATTGGAATGAGTGGATTTCTTTTTATGACACTAAAGTAAATGATACATTAGAAACTTTCTTATCAGTTGAAGTTTTTGAAGTTTTAACATGAAATCACAATTACAATATTATTTTGTAACAGTTTTATTATTCATATTATAAGACTAATAATAATAATAATAATAATAAAAAAAGAAAAGTTACAAAAGTGAGGAATTAAAGTATGCAGTCAAAAACAAGGCCCAAAAGGATACTAAACAGGTAAAATGGAAATAGATGGACAAGAGCCTGCACAGTCCCCAAAAGAGCAAGTGGTGATCATTTTACCTGTTTAGTAGGCGTGGATGGCTTACTGATGTTGCTGTCAGGGTCCTCATCGGGAGCAAGAGGCTCTGGGGAAGCTACAGGTTCAGCCAAGCTGTCCTGTGAGCGGCTAAGGGAGAGGCTACTTAGGCCCATGCTAATCTCGTCACTCTCAACATCCTCTGGCGCATCGCGGAACTGCTGCATCATCACAAGCACATTTGTCGGAGTAGCGTTTGTGGACGTGTCACCCTGAAACAATTTGCTCAGTGTGAATCATAAGTGGCTTCTTATGAATCATGAGTTTGGGTGTACTTTAATCTTTACCTTGTAATCTATATAGTGCACTACATAGAAAATGCATTGACACAGATGAGTGAATACACAGACAGCTTGTCAAGTCCCTGTAGAGAAGTATTGCCAATAGAATAGGATTCTCTGGAGTAGATAAACATGAACCTATTGGCACCATGCCTAATGCCAGGTGTGGCCTAAAGGGATAAATAGCCCCCCGCAGCATTAAGCCGTAGAGCCGTGGAACTGTGGTTTCTGGAATGATGGTGCTCCATGCAATACTTTTAGGATGAGTTGGAGATGGGAGGTGGGGTGGTGATTATCCACATTTTGATCTCACTAACGCTCTCGTCACTAAATGCAATCATATCTTACCAAAATCGAATAGAAAGCGTACCCTGGACAGTAGAGAGTTAAAAGCAATACAAACTCTTTTTAAATACCCTTGATTTTAGCAGAAGCAATGAACGAGCAGGTGTCCCAGTACTTAGTTAGACTGTGGTGTACTACAAAGTGCACTTACCCTGACCCAGGGATTATCCAGCAGCTCACTGGCTGTAATGCGATGTGCTGGGTCAACTTTTAGCAAACAGGAGAGCACCTTTTTGCCTATTGAAGAAATGTCATAAATATTGTGACAGGAGTACGTATTAACAGTCATCAAGGGATTTACGTCAGTAACAAGTAAGTCAACCTGCATCACTGATGGTGTCCCACACAGGGCCAGAGAAGCTGAGCTCTCCCTTCTTGATCGTTTCAAAAAGACGTTCCTCAGAGCTGGACATAAAGGGCGGCTCACCACACAACCTAAAGAAGAGCAGCTACATTCACTGCCACATAATTTTTACTGATGAAACAAGAAAGTTCAGCAGCAGAACATATTTGGTGAAGAATTTAATTTAGCATTGAGTATAACGAATAATATTACTTATTACTTACTTATGATTAGTTAGGCATGCAGTTTTGGCTGACGAATTACATTTGACGTATAGGTAAAGGTGTATTTGCACGGATTTACATAAATAATGAAAGTCCAGTACATGGTAGTGGCATACCTCAAACAAAGTCAAAGTTTTTTTCTAAACCCCAAAGCTGCGACATAACAGTCCTTGGCTCATTTTTTATGTTTGCCCCCACAATGCAAGGAAGCTAAAGTAGGGGAAGCAAGTAGGTATCTGTGCTAGGCTAACAGCTAACCCTGGTACAATCTTCAGCTAGCTAATCGCATACCATGCCAAGAGAACAGACGAAAGCAACGAGAACATGCAAGAATATGCCTGATAAGAGTATTTACAAAAATAATTACAATGATCTTGCTACAGTGCTAAAAAACTATGATAGGGTACATTATGGTAGGCTACATGGTCTTTATGAGCAGTCGTGGTGACATAAACCAGTCAATAAAAAGAGAGCTCATCATTTCTTACAAGCCCATCATAGTAGGAAAATTAAGCATGTTTAATTCTAAGGCAAAATAACTGGGTTTTAAATAGTTGTCTAAAACTGTATCTGGGGATTTTTCATCGAACATGTAATATTTATACACCAAAGAACTGAATAAAATACAGACTAAATCCATTCTATGGCACCTTTATAATGCAAAATTATCATTTTAGACAAACCTTTACTTTAACCATGCCTAGGTATGAAATTAAGTGTAGGACAAGTAACTGAATGATCATCACTAAATATGGTCTAAGGTAAAATGTGTAGCTATGTGGGTGAGTGCACGTGTACATGTACACGCCCCATTTGCGTTCACACGTGCCTGTGCGT
The DNA here is from genome assembly GCF_030463535.1 of Salminus brasiliensis. NCBI lineage: Eukaryota > Metazoa > Chordata > Actinopteri > Characiformes > Bryconidae > Salminus > Salminus brasiliensis. Next base: position 25,202,005 of record NC_132894.1, on the reverse strand, counting down.
GTGGGCGTGTAAACATGATGAAAGACCTTCTTACAGCATGTACATGATGACACCGATGCTCCACACGTCACACTGCTGGCTGTACTCGTGGCCATTGATCACTTCAGGTGCTGAGAGGGCAAAGACACACGTCAATAATGAAAGACGCTCAAGGCCTCTCTGATGTCTGAGGCCTGACGGCTGATGTTTGATGCCGTCTGCAGCTTTGAGCTGCAGCTCCTCTTCTGAAATGCTATCAGCTTCACATCACTTAAATTAGGTCAACCCCTCTCCACTGCCGCTTTTTAATCAGCTCTCATAGAACTTATTAGACCAGCCAACATTAATTCATCAAATGACAGGCAAATGGGATCACGCTGGTTATGTGAAAAAGTGTTTGGATATGTGTGTATGTGTGTGTGTTACCCATGTAGGTGGGTGTTCCACATGTGGCTTGCAGCATGTTCTCACTGCCAACTCCTCCTTTCTGCACGGACAATCCGAAATCTGTGACCTGAGACAGAAAGACAAGCTGAAGTTAAATGACTGAAATAAGCACACATGTCTTACGTTATTTCTTTTTTGTCTCTGTCTTTTACTAATTACTAATTATGTAAAGCTGATTTGTGACGACAACAGTTGTAAAAAGCACTATGCAAATAAATTTGACTTGACTTGACTTGACACATTCACACACACAAAACACTGGATATCACAGTCAATGATGCTCAACCAAACCCAATTAATCACATGGGCCATGTGCTCACACACAAATGGCATTAGATTAGGCTGCCTATTTCCTTCTTTGATTACTGTTAAAGCTTTTCACAATTAGGTTCTATTCTATGCTGTTGAACCGTTAATGTAATATACTGCAGACATCCTGAGCTTGATCACTCTGTCTTTTTTATGCCTTCATTTCCCCTTTACGTCTAGAGCCCAGTTTGAATATTTACGGGCCAAGCACACTTATGCAGAAAGGGCTCAGCACAGTACAACTCACATCTACACACACAGACACACACACAGTCTCCCTGGCCGCAATGAATAATACATATGAGCAGTATATATGGTTTCAGTCGGGCAGTTAGGGGCGGGCAGGATAAATATCCAGGAGAGATGACCACCTTCTGCCAGATAAAAGGCTGTTATACAGGGCCAGGACAGGACTGTCTCCGGGCCCCTTGGCCGCTCTGATTTATTCCCCTGGCCCTGGCTCATCTCAACCCCTCCGCTCCAGGTAGCAGCTTCCGCCACCTCCCATCAGCCCTCCGCCGCACCCGCATGCTGAGGCCCAACTGGTCGTTTGTCTCCAAGAAGCTGCTACACGCGATTCGTTTTTCTTTGAGAGCGCGATAGAAAAAAGGAGTTAGGCGGGAGGTCTGCCGTAATGAGACAGTGTTTAAAAGCAGTTACCGAGCACGGGCGGGAAGCAGGACGGCGGGAGAGCTGAACGACAGTGTAGAGAGTGTGGAGGTCCCGTCGAGAGTGAATGTCATACCACATGCCTGGGCGCATGTGAGGGAAATGAGGAAAAAGGTTTTTCTTTTTTTACTATGTGCATAGTTGCCCTCACCTTGATATTGACCGTGTCGTCGTCGTGGAGATAACTCTTTACAAGAATGTTTTCCAGCTTGAGATCTCTGTGAACAATGTCTGGAGGGAGGAAAGGAGAAAGAGAAATAGAAAAAGTGAGAGGAATGCTTTAAACAATGATAATCAAGATTTTAATGGCATTAATAAAATCGCAGACATTCATTAGTGTGCAAAGGCATCTGAGAAAATATGTAAACACACTTATCTGTGGTGGGTTTCCCACACATGCTTCTTAGCACTAAGATGATTCTTAGACAATTAAACAAGCATCACACTGAACACTCTACCTACTAGAGAGGATGATTGTAGGACTAAGATGCTCTCGGGAAACTAGGCCTTATGCTGTAAGCATTAGTTTGAATACTAATATTAGAATAGTGATTTGATGTGTGTAGATGAGTGTTTCTAAATATTAAAACAGAGTTACTTTTAACAGGCATTTTCTTTGCTGCCTAAGTAAATAGAAAATTAACTTTAACTGCTGCCCTTACTTTGGCACAGTACACACATTTATTTAAACAAATCTAAACTTTAAAACAGAAGCCTAATAGGTAAACCATGCTGTTCAGCCGGCTGACATTTTAATGGTGACCCCAGTCTTTTTCCAGCCGTGAACTGGAGATCATAATACCTCTTTATGGTTGTGTGCATAATGATTTTTAACATAAATGAAAATAATGAACTTGTGACCAGTCTCTGTGTATAGTTAATAAAATAGTGAACCCACATAACCCCATTCAACGCACTGTAGTCCACACATTGCTATCACCATCATTAGCTTCTCTGGATGTAAGGCACACCAGTGCTTGGGGACTGTTGGAAAACACACCTATTAATCAGTATTCCTCCCCTGCTCGCCGTTAATGACTCATTAGCCCCATGTAATGGTGTCTCATTGCCAAGCAACGTCCTAAATTGCCTCTAACTGGAGATTTCAGCAGGAGAGAGAAAAAGAGGGGCAAAATTGCAGAGCATCTTCAAATAAACCCCTCAGACTCAATTAAAATAGGTTGATATTTAGTCTGGCAGTTGTTCATTATTATCTCATGATCTCAGAATGGAGTCTCAAGCCCAGACCCCAGTAATGGTGAAGACCCTTCATGTGGGTGCAATCGGAAGAGTGATAATCAGACGCCAAAAGGGACAAAGCAATCGGGGTCTTGCATATGATCTGGATATGATGTGATCAATTTGTGTACAAGCCTACCTTCTGAAAGCAGCATTATTGAAATAATTTAATTATAATGAGATTACAAACATGTACATACATACAAATGTGAATTTTAATGTGGATTTTAAAAAATACTTTCCCTTTTCATTTGTGCTTGTTGTAAGTTTTGGCTAATCACTTGTGATCAAATCAAGCACACACTAGACTACTCAGCATAAAGTATGTGATGTCTGGGGTTGCAGGGGTTGGGCTTTACCTTTTTTGTGAAGATAGACAATGGCCTCAGCTAAGCTGCTGATGATGTGTCTGGTCTCCTCCTCACTAAAGCACTTGTTCTTGCGCAAGAGCTTCTTGAGTTCCCCACCCTCACACAGCTCTATGACCAGGTACATTTTCTGGAAAAGACACAAATACAGCTTTAGTTACTCCAGTGGCTTCCTACCCACAGTTCTAGAAGTATTTACAGCTCTACATATTTTGATGTGTTTCCCACAGGCTCAGCTAGTTACTGAATGGCAGCCTCATCCTCCATGCGAGTGTGCGGCACCTTCTTCTCAGCACTCATCCAACTAATCCAACATTAGCAGTTACCAATTTAAGCTATTATGAGGGACATTTTGTACCTGACCTGCTACAGTCAAGGTAAAACAGTCAGGAAAACGGTCAGAAAACAGTCAGAAAACAGAACCTAGCTCAGCATAGATGACTCAAGGTCATCCCACAGGCTCAGCTAGTACCTGAATGTCAGCCTTATCCTTCATGCGAGTGTGCGGCATCTTCTTCTCAACACATCATCCAACTAATCAAACAAATTAACACACATTTTCTGAGTAGAGTGGGTGTGACAACAGGGAATGTGGAACCTTTCAACTCAGAATGTCCTAACACACAAACACTGTTTGTTTTGGGCATGTGTGTGTTTGACTTACTGGTTCTTTCCCTGTATGTTCTTTCCCTAGTTTGAAAATGCAGTCTAGGGGCATGGTACTTTTTGGGCATATTCAACCTGGTCTTGCCCATCCTTACTTTAGGCGTCTCGAAGACCTCCTCCAGATGAATAATGTGTGCATGGTTGACTTGCTTGAGGATGCTCACTTCCCTTTCCAGCAGCTTCACCCCAGAACTTCCAGCCTGCATGCGAATACACAACATCAGATGGCACCACAAGCTGAGTGCTCCAAAGAGACATGTGTCCATCTATCATCTCAGACAGTGATGTAAAACACGATTACCACAAACTTACCTTCTCTTTGTTCACCTTCTTGATGGCCCACTTCTTCTGTGTCTCAATGTGAGTGGCTTCACAGACAACCCCAAAGCTACCTTGACCTAATTTCCTCCCAAAGGAATAGATTTGCTAGGGGATCCAAATGAAGAGGGCAGCATTAGGTCAAGTATTACACATCTTCTTTCCCACCATTTAAACAGTAAACAACCCTCCATCGCTCCCTTAATGGGGACACAATGAGGGCGGCGGGGGCGGGGGTGGTGAGGGAGGGGAGTTGTTTTCCAGCCTCCCCACACTCCATTAAGTCGAGACCTGAATCCTTAAAGTGGAACTTAATTTTCAAGTTTGCCAGTCTCTGGAGTTTGAGAGAATATAGTATTTCTAATCAAGTTACAAATGATTAAGTTGCTGCCGCAGTTCATTCAATCTCAGGTCTAATTAACTTGATCATTATCTCGACGCATGCAAGGCTGAGCACTGCCTGCTGCGGATTTGGCAAAGACAGCAGTCAGAAGCCTCCAGAGAAGAGGAGGCCAATCAAAAGCACAAGCGGTGCAATTTGCCTCCAGGCCTTTAGGGGAGCTCTGACAAGAGGAAAGGGTTGTCAGGTCAAAATGTGGAGATGAATGGGAATGCATATGTCATTGCAGGCCAAAACGTTAGCAGTTACCAATTTAAGCTATTATGAGGGACATTTTGTACCTGATCTGCTACAGTCAAGGTAAAACAGTCAGGAAAACGGTCAGAAAAACAGATTCTAACTCAGCATAGATGGTTCAAGGTGTTATGATTGCATCCCACAGGCTCAGCTAGTACCTGAATGTCAGCCTCGTCCTCCATGCGAGTGTGCGGCACCTTCTTCTCAGCACTGTTCACACGGGTCCACTGGGAGGCCATTTTCTTAGCAGCTCCAGAAGCATTTGCCGGAGTCATCTGAAAGTGAGTCATAGTCTTTAGTGACCTGAACTCTAAGAACAAGGTCTAAGTCTTCTTTATAGCCACCTTCTAGAAGTGGACTTGGAGTTCAATTTTTCATTTTACTTTATCTTTCTCATTTCACTTTAATGGAATAATTACTTTTCATTGTGTAATCTGATTTATGAAGGTTTTTTTTAACACTTGTCAAGATGCTAAACAAATTAAGTTTAATAGGAGTTTAGGTTCACTTAATTTAGAATGAAATATGATCATTACAAATGAAATTCTTGGAATAGCCAAGTAATATAATTTGATGAAATATTAAGAGAGATTAATATTATTTGAGGGTAGTACATGTGAACTATCGCATGACTTTGTTCAGCGAGGCTCACGGCAGTGTGTCAGCTGGGGACATGCATCCTTTTTGTGTAGAGTCATACAATGCATACAGGTTACATACAGGCCAATCATGATATTGACAATGAGTAATATTGCTTGGCACAAATGTTCACAAGTTGCTACATGCAACTCCAGGTTTCTGGAGTGCAAGGCTGAGAGGCGTCTTGAGTCTTTAGTAGATCATTTCTGTTATGCTGTACAAATGTAAACTCCTACTAAAACTACTTTTGGGAAAGGTATTAAGACAACTGTTCATTCATTATTTTATGCGAAATCAAGGGTATTTAATTTTTTTATTATTATTTAAATCATTCTGCTTTTGTTGGAGTAACTGTCTCTACTGTCCAGGGGGTCTTTCTCCTAGATTGTTATGGTTTGCTGTGAGGATCTGATTGCATACAGCGACCACCACACCTCATCCCCAACTCATTCCAAAGTACTGGATAGAGCACCATTATTTCAGAGAACACAGTTCCACTGCTCCACAACTTTATAGCCCTCTAGCCCACGCCATTAGGCATGGTGCCAACAGGTTCGTGTGTATCTACTGTAGAGAGTCCTATTCTATTAGCAATACTTCTTCTCTACAGAAATTAGCCAAGCTATATGTATGCCATTTATACAGTGTATAGTGTAGACAGTATAGGGCTGGGTATCAGTCTTATGTTTTGAACACTGGGACTAACTCCTGAACAATACGTCTATTTGATAACTTCTTTTAAAGTGGGTAGGGCTTAAAGCACAAAATGAGTATTATGTACTGGAAGTAGGCACATTTACTGACCGCAAGAATAATCAAAAAGCACAGATGCAAATAACATGCAGTTTATATTTTGAGGCATTTACTGACTTATTGAAATTTGGTGTCAAATGACATGATTTAATTCCATACTTGGTCAGCATGATCTAAAACACTGATCAGAAACACTGAATTCTGATACCAAGCCAAAGCCTTGTCCAGACTCTGTCACAAAGCACACGTATTAACTTCTAAACTCACCTCTCCCTCTCTACCCCACAATCTCCACATTACCAGTTAAGCACAATTTACTCAAGTTGAAAAACGTTCTCCAAAGCCAAATTAAATGTAAAGCAATTACAAACTGATGACTGGGACGCGGCGGAGTGGATCCGCCACACGGGCGCCGCTTAATTATTAACGAGGAAGCGGTGTCTTTAACCTCTCCTCTCTCTGCAGCATGATCTGGGCCTGCTGACAGGCCCCCTCATAACAGTGCAGTCTTCTTATTACTGCTTATCTATCTGCTAATCAAAACGATTGTGACAGGCTCTGGAAAAGCCCAATCAGCTCAATCACGGCTCGTTTGAGAGCGACAGAGGCGTGTGATGAGTGTATCAGGGAGCTGGGGTCCAGTGCGCATGGGGCTCATGGGTCTCAGAGCGAAGAAGGAAATGAGATATCGAGGTCACGGAGGTGTCTGACCTCAGAGCAGATCACCATCACTCCTTAAGCTGCCCGGTGTAGGATCCCAAGCAAGTGCCAAGAGAAGGGTGTAGGCTTTCAGCTACTGAAGAGCGGCTTCGAGAGATGGCCGAAGACAAACGAAAGAAGATGGGTGGGTTCAAACTGTGGTCAGAAAGGGCGCTATGGCATTCGAATTGCTTGGAATCACAATATGTGACATGTAGCACAAGGGAACAAGGGGGATTCCTCAGACATTCATTAACTGAAATTAGTTATTAACAGAATTAACAGAAGTGGCAAAGGCAGCAAAATAACTCAGACACTCACTGTCAACTCAACTCATCGACATCTGAATGCATCAGAGCTGCTGCACTTCGTGTAAATGACATAAAAGCCACATTTCAAATGGTAGTGCGAGGGCAGAGTAATAGCACAGCCTGACAGCACTCTGCCAGGGCTAAAACGCTTGGATATGCTTCATCATCCCATACATAGTGTTGCTTATGCTGTCACCTCAGAAGGTGCCATTAGGCTAAGTGGAATGAAAGGATGTATGCTCACCAAGTAGAAGAGTCTGCATGAAGGCCATGTCAATTAACGTCTCCACTAGCACTTTAGCCCTGCACAAAACAAACAAACACACACACACCAACACAATAAATTTCAGATTTAAGGCCACAATAATATACCTCAGTAGTATCCCACTGGTCAATATAACATCATCATCACCATAAATAGAGTTTTATAGACCGAATGTGACAAACAGTGACCAGAACGTCAGGACAGAACCAGACCAGGGAAAACATACAGCTAATCAGGCAAGCAGATAATAGATATCACACTAGCATTGTCACAGAGATAAAAGTTAGTTGCCTCAAATCATACCCCTACCATCTAGGAACTGTGTGTTGCTTCCATGTTCCCCAGATCCCTGTAAGTACTCAGTAGAAAGTAATTATGGCAGATAGGATGTCAGCAATCGACCACCCCCCTGCATTTTTCATTCCTCGTCTATAACTGTCAGAACCCCATTAGCGTTTTATTTACCGATTGTTTGTAGACGGAAGAGCGCAGCGTTCCTCTTTGCCTTCAAGAGAGATGCTGTGCCTCTTGCCCAAGCTCAAATTAAATGTGACATGGGTATGATGTCTGGACACACAAAGATAATACAGGATCTGGAGTTCTCTTCTTCACTCTCCTTCTACTGCCCTCCCCTTTTTACCTCATCACACTCTCTCTCTCTCTCTTTCTCTACTAAGTGTCTTCGTCTCTCAGTGAAGTATCAGAACAGTAACACAAGATTGACTTATTTAGTTTATTATATTGTCCGCATGAGCATTCCGCTGTGCAGTAAGGGTATCGCTTTTATGTGTTGACTGCTATATGAAAATGTATTGATTTAAATATTCAGATTGATTATTTCATTTTAAGGGGACAGGTCCAGCCAATGTTATTGTACACAGATACTTTTCTCTACCTAAATATTTTAGCCTCTTCATGGCTTAATTATTTTTTGACAGCTGGCTTTGATGACAAATGATAAACTTCACAGTCCTAATGAAGCTTGGAATTACATTACTTAGTGACAGAGTGCTTTGCATGTCTAGACTGCAAACGCTATTGGATTCCTTTTAATGCTCAATCTAAATGTTTCACCTTCAAGTCTGGATGATTCTGGCACTCTTAAAGCCACATTTTCACAACAACTATGGCAGCCATGCAGTTGGAGACTGGACAATTAACATCACCAACCATTAGTCTTTGGTTTCATAATTGTATTCATTTGGTCATGTGAAACGCTCTACAGAAACTTACTTAAATCAGAACTGTTTACCGTGATTGTGATGCCAGTCAAAAGTCTTTAATCCCTCTAAATGCTACTTTACATAAAGTTATAAATGGTTAGGAATACACTGCCTGATGCCTGAAACATTGCATTTTTACAATTTCAGTGTAACAAGCTTGTTACAAAGCTCTCATTACAAGCTTCTGGCCTAAAACTCATGTTATAATATCCAAAAAAAAACTGCACTAAACTATTACAAGAAGTAACATAAGGAATGAGGACCATGAGGAAAATGAAAATCTCATTAACCAAAGTAATTTTTTTGCAACACCTATATCATCCATGTGAAAAAGTAATCCACTCCATCTGCCCCAAGCTGAAAAACTGGTTGTGCTACCTTTAGCAGACACAACTGCAATTAAGTTTCCAAATGCTTCCTATTAGTATTTCACATCACTGAGGAATTCTGGCCCACATCTCTTTGCAGAATTGCTTCAATTCAGACACACATGAGGGCTTTTGAGTATGAACTGCCCATTTAAGGTCTTGCCACAGCACTTTAATGGGGTTCAAGTCAGGATTTGTCTAACCCAATTTTTTCAGAGGTGGACTTACTCAAAATGCTGAAGGGTCATCAAGGTTGTTTTTTTTTTACTAAAATGCCAGACAATCCTTTTTATTCCTGGATATGGATAGCAGTTATTTCACCTTGCAGCTCTCCCAAGGATACCATTTTGCCCAGTCTCTTTCTAATAGTGAAATCACGAGAGCTGACATTATCAGCAGCAGATGTTCATCTGGGTTATTTTGTGACTTCCTGAATGAGTTGCCACTGTGCTTTAGAATTTTGGTAGGCCAGACACCAGTTTTCTCCTGTTGGAAAATACAGTTCACTGTGGTTCACTGTAAGAACGTTAGACATGGTTTTGTAACCCTGTTCAGTATTCTGTATTTCAATTTTTCTTTTTGGCATATTGTGCTGCTTGTTGAGATATTTTGCCTACTTCACAGTGCTGGGAAGGTTCTACTTCAATGATGTTCAAAATTCAGTGAACTGGTTGACTGAGGACCTGTGGGCACAGTTGATGGTGGGTACACCTTACCTAAACTGTACAGTAAGTGACAAGCTAATATCTTAAACAACTAAATATGCAAAACAAAAAAGAAACAACTGAGTACTTTTGAGTACTTCAACAAACAGACACTTGATATCACACATAGTGACCTGAGGCTCAAGTGCAGCTGGCCCACAGTTTTTCCTTGGAGTTTATTCAATCTGCATGCACAGCTGAAAGTCCATATCAATAATGACAGCACTTCAAAGGTAAGTTCCACCCATTTTTCTAAATTTCCACATTATTAATAACAACTTTATGTAATAACATTCTGTGAGGTCGCTTTTACAAACATATAATTCCTATCACTACAGTTTTGTCCATTTGGTACTTTTCTCAAAAAATGGTGCATTTAATATCAAACCACTCCGAATTACTGTTTTTACATCCTATGCTGAGATTATGTCAATTAAGATACCCTACATTATTTGTTTTGTGACAAATTAATGCAAGCTATGCAAGTTTCGTACCTGTCTCATCATAATTTGGAGATTGAAGAAACTCCTCTAAGAACAAGCAGATCAAGTTGCTAAACAAAAGTTGCATTGAAGAGCAGTCTGGACTACAAGTTGCTTAGAGACCAGCACGAACATATTCAGAAACACATAAATGGAGTTCACCACATCTCCCTTAACACAGCTGCTATCTGCTTCTAGAAAAAAGATCTGTCCATCTTTCAAACACAATTTTAAAAGACACTGTAGATTTCCTTTCTACAGTGGTCACATCATTAGATTGCTACATATGGCCTTTAAGCCTTTCTATGCCAGTGTTCACCTTGTCAAAACAAGGACAGCAGGCCTGTAACAAAAGCAATGGTAGACTGAAACCTGGAACAAAATTAGTGATATGGCATCAGTTAAGTAAAAGAAAACACGCTATTTTAATCAGATGTGATATTTTATACAAATAATAAACATGTTCCGTTTACTAGAATCGAATCTGCCCAAAGCATCTAGCCTGTTTCATGAGATGAAAGTAGGGCAGTGCAGTGAATCCAAAGCAAGACAGGCAACGTTGCAATGGCAACCGATATTCAGCAGCTTGACGCCAATAATTATTTAAATCTCACAGAAGTAGCAATTAACTCCCCGTGACCTGCTCCAGCTAAATATAATTATCTGGCATAGAACCCGCATAGTAATAGGTGTCTTAATGCTCAGTGATGTTTCAAAACAGCCAGTATGCGGTGAAGTGGCTAGCTAACTAACTTGGAAACATTAACGTAATTATAAGAAGTAGGAACTGCTCCGTTTTAGGTTTGTATTAGACACAGAACACACTGGTGGTAGTGATGGAATAAAGTCCACAAACGCTGTTTTTTAGTTTTTTCCCCTAAAAGTGAGTGAGGTTCCTATTTATCTAGGTCCTGTTTAAAAGGTATGGCAGCTACCCCAGGCAGAAAACGCATTTCTTTGTCTTTAGGAGCGAACATCAGCTTTTTTCGAACATTAGTTAGCTAGCTGGTGTTATCGAAACCTAGCTCTAGCTAACCGAGTTTGAAAGCGGGGAAAAGATATGGAAGTAGCTAAGTCGCGAAGCGCAGTTGCGTTTTGTGTCATACCCTGGTACTTTGGGAAAAGTGGAAAGAATAGACTTCTACCTTTATTTCTCAACCAGCCAACGCGTCAGTTTAATATTGAGTTTGGTATTGTCGTTATTTTTGAACTTTTTGAAAATTAGCTAGCTAGCTAGCTAGCTTAGCCACACTACCGCTTAAGCGTTTGTTGCTATGGCAACATCATTGCAGAGCTTTGGAGTTAGCTAGATCCTCCAAAATGAAATAGCTACCGCAACGAAGTTAGACAACGCCGCCAGCATATATTTACCTCTCACAACATATGTAGCTGCTGTACGACTGTGTCTCCCGACTAAAGTTGTCACTGGTCATTGAAAAAGCCCCTTGCTCCAAAATTCCAGTCAGTCCGGCGACTCTCAAGTTTTCTCCCTCAGGGCAGGAGGCTTCAGCGAGGTGCTTACTGAGGGACAAGAGCACTCCCCACAGGTTACTGGCCATCTGTCGCAAACACTCGCAGTTTCCACACATCTAGTCTTTAACCATTAGCTAAATACCAAATGTAAAACTTATATATATGTGCATATAGCTACTTATATGCATTTTTTTTACACACAAAACAAAGCTCGGGTTTACACTGATTACACTATTCGTATTTAAAATTAGTAAAGCTAGCTAATCATTTTAAATGCTTTTTGAATGACACAAATGCTTCTTACTAGTATATATAGAAGTATATATAACTAGTAAAAGCACCAGGAATACTTTTTGTGGGCTTTAATGTGACCTTGAGTATGTGTTTGTGTTTACTTAAAAGTGCTCTCCGTGGCACAAGCTCACTGTAGGGACTATTCTTTCATTGGTATTGGTCTCCATCTGGTGGTGGCCTACAGTACTACACGTTGTAGCGGATCTGCATTGAAGTATAAGCATTATTGATACACCAGTCAGCCAACATTAAAAGATGAAGTAAATAACCTTAATGATGTTTATGTTTATTAATTATGAATCATGTTTTTATCAGCTTCTTCCTTGTCAGGTTAACGGTGGACCCAGAGAGGAGGAAGGTAGAAAGTCCCCTCTGGACAGGGTGTCAGACCACCAGAGGGTACCATACACACCATTAAATGATCTAGGGGTAATTTAGTATTGCCAGTTGACCAACTGTGCATCTTTGGAGAGTGGAAAGAAACTGGAGCACCCAGAGGAAACCCATGCAGGCATAGGGAGAGCACACCGGACTCCTCACAGACAGCGACCAGAGTAAGGATTGAATCCACAAACCCAGGCACACACTACCTCTGCCCTGTTCAGTTTAAGGTAACTGATTTTTTTCAGTTATTTAGTCTCTGCACTGGTCAATGGCGATTTAAGGGATCCGATATTATTTTTGGATTAATATTTTAATTACAGTGTAATAATCTAGTGCTTTACTCACAGGTATGGTTACCGGTTCTTATGTGTCCTAAACTACTAAATATGTTTTAATCTCTCAATTAGTTGTCATATTGTTACGTGATACGATTGCAGTGGATTCCCACTGCCTTAAAATTGTGTCAGAAATGTCTATTTATGAGATTTTTGGATGACCCTCAATTTGTCAGTAAAAACTCAGTGGCCTGATACTTCTATTGTACACTCTTTGTAACACAGTTGTTCAGCAGCAACACATACACTGCAGACAGGAGTCTTTTTTAATGGTTTTCTCTCATCCATAAAACAGACATAAGTATTTGCTACTGGTGCTACTTACTGAATGAACACATTGCTCACTTAATGCTCTTAATCATACTGTTTTGTTGCAGTACAGTCACTACTGAATACAGTGCAGTCGCAACTGAGGCAAGTGCAGTCACTAGTGAATACAGCGCAGTCACAACTGAGGCGAGTGCAGTCACTACTGAATACAGTGCAGTTGCAACTGAGGCGACTGCAGTCACTACTGAATACAGTGCAGTCACTACAGAGGAAAATGTAGTCACTAGCAATTTAGAATTAAATTGGTCAACGTTATGCATTTATAAATAATCGTTTTCAATTTATAGTTTTATAAATCTTATAAATCAAACTTTGTAATGATTTAACAGTGACAACCTTCTTCATAGCGTAGTCTTTTTTAATGGTTTTAATGTACACTGTTTGATAAACACTGCTTGATAAACAGATGGAACAGTGGAAACTAATATTATGGACCGATTCATCTGAAAAACAGTCACTACCAAACACATCATAGTCACCAACAAAAACAGAGCAGTCACTACCAAACACATCATAGTCACTACCAAACACAGCACAGTCACTATCAAAAACAGCAGTCACTACCAAACACAGTGCAGTCATTACCAAACACTGCATAGTACTACCGAATACAGTGCAGTCACTATCAAACACTGCATAGTACTACCGAATACAGTGCAGTCACTATCAAACACTGCATAGTACTACCAAATACAGTGCAGTCACTACCAAACACAGCATAAGTGCAGTCATTACCGAAAACAGTACAGTCACAACTGAGGCAAGTGCAATCACTGCCAAAAACAGTAGAGTCACTACTGAATACAGTGCAGTTGCAACTGAGGCGAGTGTAGTCACTACTGAATACAGCGCAGCCACAATTGAGGTCACTACTGTAGTCACTACTGACAAGTGTGATGCTTTCAGTACCAAAGTGTGCCGCAGACACTGCCGAAAACAGTATTTTGTCAAAAATGAAGTTTACTGAATTATCAATTATGTTATTATGATAATGACTGACTGGCTAACTGCAATTTAGAATTAAATTGGTCAATGTTGCATTGTTGCAAAATGCATTTATAAAGAATTATATTTGTATTATTTTCAATTTATAAAGTCAAACTTTGTAATGATTTAACAGCAACAAAATTCTTTATAGCGTAATCCTTAGGTTTATAGGCTATTACCAATGTTTCAGTAATGACACCTTTTGGGAGCGTCTGTACTTGATACTGTTTACTAGATTCTGTATGTGCACCTTAGATATAGTCAGTGTGCATACAGACTACGATTTCATGTTTTCAGTTATTTTCAACTAATTTGGTACAACATTTTCATTTGTGTGTGTGAGAGAGAGAAAGACAGAGAGTGAGCATTCTTTATTACTTTTGTTAACATTAGCATGTGACTCAACTTTACAAGGAAGAAGATAAAATTTAATAAGATGACTGGCTCTTATACAGAGAACAGGCAGAGCAGGGGAATTTCAAAAACCATGGGATGCAATTAAGGAGCGAGCTACAGTAAATCTTTGCACTGCAGTTTTCCAAAACCACACGGCCTCAAGGTCGACCAGTGTTCCTGCCCTGTACAACAGATAACAATCTCCAGATGAGGGGCAGCATTGAATGCAAATTTGTCTATAAAGCTCTTATATACTTAAAGCATCTCTGTCTTAATTACAGCAGGGCTGGTGTGCACCGACTTAACAGTGCCGTGGATTAGAAAGATTAATTTCAAAGTAAATCACTAAATTGGCCGTTATCGGTCAAGAAAATTAGACCATCAGTGGTACTTGTGCCATTCACGTCTAAGATGTGGACCAACAGTTTCAGTAAATACTGATAAATCATGGAAAGGACTACGGATTTAACAACTATGCTGATTTAAGGCTGTAAACGGTTTGAACAAGGAGGTTATATCAAACATAATTTCTTCATTCCCCAAATATTCACGGTTTGCATGCAGAAACAGACAGCCTTATAGTACATAAATATCAATGGTGAGCACAGTACACTGCATTGCAGATATACATAAACATCTATATGTAATGTAAATGTTAGACACATTCCATTTCAGTAACTGTTCTTTCTCTAAAAAATTCCCTTTTATCCATTATAACAACAACAAATGTCCAGAACCAGTCGACACAAGAATGCCACAGCTGAAATGTGATTTATTTGAAGTTGTGCGCTGGGGATGCAATTTGTGCATAATTCTCACCTCCTCATTTTAGCCAGAAAGACAAAATTCGATCAGACACTGTCGTGTACTCCTTGATGCAAAATCAGAACCTTACCATAGACAGCTCTTAGAGAGACAGAGGCAAAATACACACATGGTACTTTGAAGTGAAGAGGAAAAACTCCAGCTTTTGTAAACATTCCCCATCTTCAGTAATGAGATCTGAAATGTGATTGAAGTAGCCTATGTACACGCAACAGATGAAAAGGTTTTCAGAGGAAGATTTGGTTACCTGAAGCTCTCGGCTTTTCCAAGTTCCACTTAAAGACAAGAGGGCACGAAAGTGATTTCACTTACACACATGAAAGCAAAGAGCGTGGATATCATTTCTGAGTTCATTGTCCTCAAAACAATGTAACTTTTGAACACATGAATCACATATCAGTGCTTTAACGCCACTAGACATGTTGAATAGTAAGGCTTATGTAAATGACAGGTTATTGTGTGAGACTATATGACCAAAGTTTTGTGAACACCTGTTTCTTCCATAATCTTAATTCTTCCCTTCTAATTGCAGCAACAGCTTCTACTCTTTGAGGAAGACTTTCCACTAGATGCATGAAGAATGCCATTCAGCCATGAGAGCATGAGAGCTTCAGGTACAGATGTTGGATCATTATGGTAAGTTGGTTGCTGGTTGGAGCTCCATCACAGAATGAAGTTTCATTGCTCTACAGCCCTCCTAGCCAAAGCTTTGCATATCGGTAACTTCATGTGCATCAAAGCTTCCTATTCTACTGACAATGCTTTTTTATACAGAGATTATACAAGTTGTGTGTGCGTATGCGAACACTTGTCAGCAGTGGGTGCACCTTAGTGCAGCTGAATTCACCAATGCAAAAGTGTGCCCACAATCCTTTGGACATTTATTGTATGTGACATACTGCCTATGTGACCAACTATGTAGGATACTGCCAATATATAAACCTCACATCTTTTTTAGACAGATGGTTTATAAGGTAGCTAAGTAGCCCTAGCAATTCAGTATGTTTCCCTTTAATGCATTTACTGCATTTAAGTCATGCCAAAATACATGCTACCAGCTGCTTTCCTCTAGTAATCAGGCTAGTTGTGATTACTGTTTGTTGCCATTTGCACATACAGAAACAATCCACTACAGATTAGGTTCAAATGAAACTTACAAATGCTGCGAAAGCTACAAAAATGTTCCCAGTTTACGTGAGATCGCCCTGTTATGTCTTGCGTCCTTTCGTGTCTGTGCTCAGACAGACTTCCTTCGCTTTCCAAAGACATTGTTAATAAGCTTGGCCATGGACTTGGAGCCGCTGTAGCACCTGCGGTCTGATCTGTACTTCATCTGTTCCATCACATGACGGATGAGTTTGGTGAAGAGGTTAGCGATGTCCAGGTAGTTTTCAGCTGCAGACACCTCCTGAAAAAGGCACTTGTGCTCCATGGAGAGTGTTCGGGCCTCTTCCTCGGTCACCTGTCGACTGTGGCACAGATCCTGCTTGTTCCCCACCAGGCAAATGGGTACATCCGTCTCACTGTCCAAATCAAATATAAACCAATGTAACCTTACGGACCAGGACTTAAAAAATAAAAAAGACCAATCATTATTCATAAGATGGAACAGCATAAGATTAAGCTTAAGATGTTAATAGTTTGCTATGCTTTAGTGAGACTGTGTCCAACACAGATCACATTTAAACAGTATCACCAATAAATAGTTAGTATGTAAACAGAGGCATTTAGTATGGTTTGATGTAAAATGATCTTTTCTTCAGAAATGTATCATGTCAGAATTGTTGACATTGGTGGTAATAGGAATGCCTTTAGTAGCAACATCACAGTAAGATATTATATGAAATAGATATTAGCCTATTACCATGTCATTCAACATCAGACATTGTTTACAATATATTTTTTTTTAAAAGATGTAGATGCACAGGCATTGTAAGGAAAAGTAGTGCCCAAAGATAAAATTTTTACAGCTATTTTACCACAAACACCAATATACTCAGTGTCATGCCAAAGTGTGCCTTGCATTCTCACCACAAAAAAAGCATGTTTTTGACATGATAAAAAATAGGTGCAGAATTTCAGGGAAAAAAACCCTTCAGCTGTTAAGCACAGGGGTGGACTGATCACACTTTGGACTTGCAGCCAGTGGCATGTGGAATAGGGGTAAAGGAAAGAATGGGTTCAGTTAAATACCTGCAAATTCTGAAAGCAAATATCACCTCAAAACACCTCAAAACCCACCATGGACTACCTTAAGAAGTGAAAAGCTGAAGAAGCTTAAAAAGCTGTTTTGCCATGGCCCACAGTTCCCTGACCTAAAAAGCATCAAAAGTCTGTGGATAGACCTCCACAGAGCACTGTATAAAAGACAGCACAATAATCTTTTCCAAGAAAGACTGATTAAACCCCCCCCCAAACAAGAATTTCTGCTACAAAAATCTCTGAGGGTTGAGGTCAGGACTCTGTGCACGTCAGTCGAGTTCTTCCATTCCACAACTCACCCAACCATGCCTTTATAGACCTTGCTTTGTACACTGGGGCACAGTCATGCTGGAACAAAATAGGGCCTTCTCCACACAGTTTCCACAAAATTATTTTCCAAATTGTGTTGTTTTGGTTTGTTCTTTTCTTCTGGAAAAGAACCCCATAGCACTATCCCTCCTCCACCAAACTGTACAGTCGGCACAATGCAGGCAGGCACGTAACGTTCTCCTGACATTCGCCAAACCCGACTTGTCAGATAGAGAAGTGTGATTCGTCACTCCACGGAACACATTTCCACTGTCCCGGAGTCTAGTGGCGGTGTGTTTTACAGCACTCCATCTGGCACTTGGTATTATGTTTGGTGATGTGTTGATTGCATGCAGCTGCTTGGCCATAGACACCCATGCCATGGAGCTCTCGCCACAGGAGGATTATTGAGTAAGCATATACTGAGTCAGCAGACCATTGGTGACTTTTAGGAACTATGCACCTCAGCAACCCGCTCTGTAACTTTACATGGTCTAAAACTTTGTGGCTGTTGTTCCCAAACACATGGCCGTGCTGTGCTTCATAAACATTTTTTTCAGTAATTCCACTCACCATTAATTATGAGGTATCCAGGAGGGATACTGTAAAAGTATCCTAGAAGTTTAAAAAAACTGACTTGTTGCAACAGTGGCATCCTATTACAGTCTCCATTCTTTCACAAATGTTTGAAAAAGCAAGCTCATGGCTAGAGGCTTGATTTTATACATCTGTGGCAATGGAGCTAAATGAAACACTTGTACTGCAACAATATGTACTGTTGATAAAGTTTTTTTTTTTAATATTTACTTGTTACATCTCCATTGCAGACATCTCCATTAAAGACAAGAACCCCTTGTTCCTGCCATCGTAACTGTTTGGAATCCTATCAGCTCTTCAATGCACCATTTACCCTCAAACCACACTGAATGACTCGAAAAAAAAACTGTGAAATTCCATGTTAAACTACCCAACATTGTAACTATATACAAGTTTTTAAAAAATCATTCTTTGGGGGTACCAACAAAACATCAGGAGGCATGAGGTATTACTCTAATGATAGATTTGATTTAGAAAACCATGGCTAAGTTACAAGTGAGCTGAAATGGAAAACAGAAGGAAAAACACATAGCTTTGTGTGAAGCATCAGACCATTATGGTTGTATATGAGGGAACATATTAGACAGGTCTAGGTCCTAGCCACCCATATGATCTCAATTGCCTTGTTTGAGGGTTTTAATAGGATCCAGCTGGATCAAGCTGTCCAGCCTCACACACACTTGCTCACCATTGTCTCCAGATGACTTTCAAATGACACACAAGCAGTGAAAGCCCAAACCTTCCTGATTTTTACAGCTCCCTAATAAGGGAGTCAGCATGGGAAAAAATGAAGCTTATTGGATTTAGTTGAGCCCAAAGGTCCAATTAGAGTTATGATTCACTACATCAAGACTAATAGGCATGAAATTTGTCTCCTCTGTGACTTTCATTATAGACAACCAAATGCATGTACATCCAATTGACTTACAGAGTGTGTCGATTTCTCGTCAATCCCCTGCACTCTTGCATCTGCACAGATCTAACCAGACAGCCTCCTATTATGTCCCACAAATGGTATTCATTAATTCATTAAAGCTTTGCCTTCGTAATCCAGTCCGCATGAGCCATCAGTTCAACAGGGTATGACAGTGACTTTTACTCACCCCTTGCAGGTCTCCCTGCGACTCTCTTTGATCTGATGCAGGATGTTCTTGGCGTTGAGAAAAGACATGCGGTCACTGATGGTGTACACCACCACAAAACCGTCGGCCCAATCCATGGGCTCCTCCAGGATACATCTGCTCTCTCCACTCTGCCGGGAAAAGAAAGGTCACATGGGGAGGGGGGGGGGGGGGTTGTCAACAACATTTCATGTCTCTGAAGAGTGGCTGAATGGAAAACTGGACATCATGGCAGAGCCTGGCTCTGGGTTAATTAACACCGGCCTCTTTGGAGAGCGACATAGGGCTGAAAAAACAAAGGGAGAGGCGCACTGAACATGTTTGAAGCCTTTGGTTTTGTAAATGAGCTAATGTCATTTCAAGAGCTCTGTCCACAAAGACTGACTTGGGGAGAGTGGGGTAAGATGAGCCCATTTTACTCTAGTCAAACTTTGAGAATATGAATAAAACTAATGCATACAACACAAGTTCAGGATATGTGGTTTCAACTGGAGCCTTAGCAATGTGCTCAGACTCAAATAGACAAGAAAATACAGGGGCCCCAATAAAAAAGGTGAGAAAACAGCTTCTTGCTATGTATTAATCATGCCTAATTCCTCTAATATCTAAGCATTAACATCGCCTAATTCTAAATTTACATTTTTGTATTTAAATTTCTAAATATAATTCTTAATAATTAAATTCTACACTCTGCTCTTTGCTTCCACAAGATGTCCATCCACCTCAAGGTTGGATGTGTTGTGCATTCTGAGATTCTAAGTCTTTCTGTAAGTTCCAACTAGTCCAACTAGGCTATTCTCTCTGATCAACAAGGTGCTTGCGTCTGCAGAACTTCTCACTGAATTTTTTTTTTTTTATCACACTATTATGAGTAAGCTCTAGAGACCGTAGCGCCGAACATCTCAGTAGATCAGCAGTTGTAGAAAGATTCAAACCAGTTCATCTGACACCAACAATCATGCCACATTCAAAATGATTGAAATCATATTTTCCCCCATTCTGATAGTTGGTGTGACATTACCTGAAGCTGCTGGCTTTTATGCACTGCACAGCTGGCACACAAGTGGCTGGCAGATAATTGAATCCTCAGATAGTTTCAATAGGAATACGTTGTCAGTTATTCATTAGTAGAAGCAATCCTAATTCTAACACCAAATTTAATTTAATTCAACGTAAACACAAGATACAGGCTTTGGTTCAAGTTGTCCTCTGGATCATCCTGCCCCACACTCCCCACTCTATATATTGACTTTTTACACACACCCATTTAAAGAACCTCCAAAGCAGGACAGTGGCCATCCCATAACCTGGGCTTTGAGAATCAAAGTCCAGCCACACGTTCTTAAATAAGAGGTCCCAGATGCACCAACTAAAAGCAGAACGAAGCTCGGTTTTCAAAGGCACTGCCCTGAATACAATGCTCGAGGGGAAGGATCGTAAATCCAATCGGAACATAACATACAATTCCCATATGGAGACGTACCAAAGAATGCAACCTTATGGCAATATCTCCACAGTGATCCAATGATCTCAGAGAAGCTGATACTAGGATATAAACACATACCTGTGAACATGGATCAAAGACCTCTAAGTTCAACTGCCTGCCATCAATGGAGAGCCTTTTACGGTATAAAGAGTCTGCAACAAAGAAATACTGGGAATTACGACCTACACGTGTACTGCATAAAATAAATGGGGAACCTGTTAAATGTAAACACGGAACACAAAATCATTTCAGTGGACAAGGAAGAAGTGCATGCAATGTGATATGCAGGAAGTGCCACAATTACTATGTGCTTCAAAAATATTTGGCATTAGAACATACTCTATATGGACAAATGTATTGGCACTTCTGCTTATTCACTGTTTCTTCTGAAATCAAGTGTATTAAAAAGAGTTCATCCTGCTTTGGTTGGAGTTTCTAGTAGAAATTACTCTGAGAATTGTATTGCATTCACTGACAAGGACATTAGTTAGATCACCATCCCACCTCATCCCTAACTCCCCAGCTCATCAATGCAAGTATTGGATGGAGCACCATCATTCTAAAGAATATGGTTCCACTGCTCCACAGCTCAGTGCTGGGGGGGTCATGTTTATCTCATCTCAAAGGTCTTATACTATTGACAACACTTCTTCTCTTCTCTATGTGCAAATCAAAGTAGCTGAATGCATTCATTAGAAGGGGTGTCCACAAACATTTAAATATATAGTTTACTGTGGAATGGATGAATTGGAATGGATACATGAATGGAACGAATACATTTAAAAGCTTCTTCATAAAGACATCCTCAGAGTGTCTGCTTTTGAAAATTGATGTTTACTTTGAGCCGGCTGCTGTGGATTTGCTGCTCATTTCCATCATATGTAATGGGGGAGCATATGAATAAGTGTGCACCATGTTCCCTATGGAAAAAGCATACAATAAAACTTGTTCCATGAGTTAAGACTGTTGGTGTGATGCCATGGTTAAAACAGTCACTGGATTATGTGTTTAACATATGAGTAAGGTTCTGGCCATGTCTTCGCCTCATTAATAGTCTGGGAGGAACTGTGCTGTACTTACTTGCGTTGGAAGCATATTCCCCAATGAAGCGCTTGGTCAGGAATCTCACCAAAACCGCTGAGGACAAGAGAAGTGAGGCTCTTATTGAAAGCAATCACCTCAAGAAGTGATGCTAATAATTGGACAGAAATCTCAGGGTAGAAAAACAGGGTAAACAGGTCAAGGCCGGCTCCTCATCAAAGAACTTGGCCAGTTTACAGCAAGTGCCGGTGCATATTTGGCACAGAGAAACCAGTTACATTTATGTTTTTTTATCCCGATCCCAGACCGTGAGCACACTGCCTGGTCTATATTAAATATTTGAGCCATGAAGCTGCCCTGGCTCACTCGCTCATTGAAGTCAGGGCTTGAGTTTCCATGCAGAAACATGCACGCTGTGG
The DNA here is from genome assembly GCF_030463535.1 of Salminus brasiliensis. Lineage (NCBI taxonomy): Eukaryota > Metazoa > Chordata > Actinopteri > Characiformes > Bryconidae > Salminus > Salminus brasiliensis. The sequence continues at coordinate 25,179,730 of NC_132894.1, read as the reverse complement.
CAGCCGCGTGAACATTGCTTCCTCTACCTTGCCAGCTAACTTATATCCCACAGCTGTCAAAAATGCAACCACAGTGCCTTGCATATGCCTCTGAAATCCCTCTCACAGACCTACCAAAACATACCAGCCTTGTCCCTCTATCCTCCCCTTATCCCCTACCTCTTTGATCAGAGCCCAGAGAGAAAAGGGCTCCAGCTCTACCTCTTAATTTTTTGGTCAGAGGGGACCCTCTCTAATTATTTTCCGGTTATTTAATAGTCATCAGAACAGGTATGCAGCCAGAGGGGCTCAGCCTGTCTTTATTCTACTGAGAGGAACAAAAAAATAATAATCCCTCATCAGTTTAAGCAATTACCCGCATGTTACAACCATCAATTTTAATTTCCCTTTTGGGTGATTTGAATAACAGTGACCTCGTTCCAACCCCCATTCCCCAACACCCCCCCCCCCAAAACCCAACCTCCCTTCATTTTCCAATACACAAAGTGCTTTCACAGCATGTGCACAAAGCAGACATAATTCCTCTTTGCATTGAGGAACCCTGACACACATTGCTGTATAGATGCACTGCAGCCGAACAAATGTGTGTGACATGTACCTGATGCTGTGCCAATGCAGTGTGGCAGGTTGCAGCAAACAGTCCCTGCTTACCCCTGCATGCTCTTAAGAGCTGAAACTAGTAAAGAAAGTTTAGTCATGCATGTTCAAGAACAGAAGAGATACAACACTTACCCGATTTGCCAGCTCCCTCGCTGCCCAGCAGGGCCAGTTTGATGTCGTTCATGGCTGTGAAACTGAAAGAGTTGTTGCTGGAGCTTTGCTCAGTCAAGTGTCCTATAGGGGGAGTCCAGCTAGTATGTTGCTCCTACACACAACCCAGCTGGAGCTCTGTTCAGCAGGGGCAAGGGGAGAGAAGCCTCTCTTCTTTAACTCGCTCTCTCTCTCTTTCTAACTCAGACTTTCTCTCTCTCTGACTCAGTCACTTGCTTGTACACATCAACAGACTCTGATCTCACCCCTCTCTCCTCCCACAATCTAGGGAGCTCAAAAGCTGGGTTGCCAGGAGGTCATTTTACCACAGAGAGCAGACAGGATTTCACCTTCATGAGCCTTAGGAGCCATTGTTCCGCTCAGCAGCAAGTTTTCCATAGTGAAATGTCTTAAACTGCTCTGGAACACAAGGCCAGAGCCTGTAAACCACTTCTTCTCCACCTTTACTCTGGATCCGCACAATCTGGAGCATTCTTGTTTGTTTGGTTGTCATGACGTTCCAGTTTAAGATCCATGTTCAACCACAGTATACTTTCCAGCACAATAGCTGCCAGAGCATTCCACACAGGCCCACTTTGTTGTCTACATGGCTTCTCAAACACGTCCTTGTGTGTACAGGCTCTGCGTACAGTGCAAATGAAAGTGATCTGTCATGTTCCATTCAGCTCAGGCGCAAACTTCGAGGCAGATTGTTGTGACGGATTAGTGCCTGGCTGCCTGACACCATCCCGCATCCAGTACAGTTAATGCTGCTGAAGCTGTCTCCTGAATCACAGTGCATACATGACCTCTAACTGCAAAGCTTTCAATGCAACCACAAGCTTGAGCCATGTTTTGATTGCAGGGATTGAGTTCTTTGAAATGGGAGTGCGACGGTTAGTTTTCTATCTTTCTGACCTGTACAGTTCCAAAAGAATAGAGAAATGCTCAGTCGCTAAAACCTCAATTTCATGGACTGCTGCACTGGTCAGAAAGTATTTTATTTATTTTTAACACTCAGACAGCTTTTTTTCCCTCCTCTTGACCTTTCGTTCTTCAGCAAAGTTCACTTTGTGGTGTCCCATTATTATCCTGTTCGGTTTGATTTCTTCTCTGCCAGCTGAGGACTTGCAGGCCTTCTTGAACACAAAGGATCAAATGTGCCCAGCACCGAGAGGTATGTGGCACATATTAGGCTATGTACTGTCTGCTCATGGCTACATCTGTTTTGACAGATTGGAATTTCATAAAGAAAGCGGTAGCAACGTGTTCCACCCCATCAGTCATGCATAAGGGCAGGAAAACAAGAGATGACTGGATCAGGTGCACAATGAAATGTAAAACCATGCTAAATGCACTATAAACCTATGTTTATTATAATCTGTACGAGGGATCATTGAATTATTTGTTAATAAAATCAGTGGTAGGAGAAAGAGACTATAAGTGCGTTTTTAATCAAGTCCAATATGTATCCAAAAGCACAAGGCTATAGAGCAGTGGAACTGCATTCTCTGGAGTGACGGGGCACCAGAAGTGTTTCATTCAGAGCTAATGTGTTCATGTTGTAATTTCTTGTGGGGAATTCAGAGATAATTTTGATACTCAAGTTCCTGAGTTGAGGTGACCTTCAACCTTATAGCATGGCAGAGAAGACATAATTAGTATTGGATGGTACATAATTCTTTATTTGTAACAGTGCAGTCACTATTAATGGTTGTTTGTGCACATAATTTTAATATTTCATCTATGTGCGTTTCACTTGCAATAGAACAATGCTATCATTCTATCCATAGCAAACTGACTACTCTGCTTGCCCAGGGCAAGTTATTAACGTTACATTAGCCATCATTTTTCATGTCCCTCAGGTAACAAAGCACTTAAATGCAAAGTGCTCGTTATTCCGACTTCACAAGCGAGAAGTAGCATCTTGCAACTAGCACACAAATGCAACATAATGCTGCATTCCATTCAAACTAGGATGTCAGATTTTCCAAGTTCCATAGAAAATGTTAACGGGAACGTCTCCACAATAGATTATACTATAGATTTTCTACTCAGAAAGTCAGAAGAGCCAATATGGACTTTTGGCCTCACCAACCCAGAGTTCAAAATCCAAGATTACCACAACAACAGTACAAGCAGTAGTATTATATAACTTCTATCAATCTATATCTCATTAAATCAGTTGTACGTATTGTCCAACTCTTATCTTTGGATGCGTTTCCATGATGTTTGGAAGCGCAAAATATCGTAACATGAATGGTTGTCAACTGATATCGCTAACAGTGGTAATCTGGGACATATGTTGGTTAGATTCACCATAAAACACTGGTAAAGGATTGTCAAACCAGTTGTTGCAAATTTCAAAGTCTTTAGCTGTTTTTTGTAATATTATTAAATTGTGTACAGTTATTAGAATGTTTAACTGGAGCGTGGTCAACTCTGGTGTGATGTCATTCCCAGCTCCGACATCTAACTTCAGAAGAAAGTGAAATGCAACATAAACATCCAACATCAGTACCTGACTTCACTAATGCTCTTTAAGATAAACGCAATCAGATCTTCACAACAGTGTCGTAACATCTCATGTAAAGCTTTTCTGGGAAAGCCGAAGGCTGATCCCGCAGCAAAGGTCCAGCCTGCAGACCTGTAGGTCAGTTTACCACACGGGGACTGAACCTAGCACTGGACTATACAGCATGCTGAATGAACATTTCAAATAAAATATAGTCTACAACTAGACTCTTGCTGCATTCCATTTGAACTGTGGTGTCCCAAGAAGGAAATTCCAACTGGAACACTCCCCACAAATCGTATTTCGAACTCGGAAAATCAGGAGATACTCACCAACCCCGAATTCAAAATCGAAGATAGATAGAAGCGCAAATAAAGTGTATAAAAATGGTAGCATTATACAGTTTATTTGCATTTCTATCTATTTGTGTCTTAAAAAATCAGGCTTATACTCCGTTCCGTCCAACTTATATCTGTTGTTATATCTTATTTAACTGGGGCAATGCTAGTGCTAGTATTGTTAACCTGGGACATAAAAAGTGGGACATATTTTGGTTAGATTCACTATAAAACACCAGTAAGAGATTATCAATCCAGTTGTGGCAAAAGTATTTAGTTAACTGTTTTTTGAAAATAGTGAAATAGTGTACAATTATAGGAATGTTTAACTGGAACGTGGTCAACTCGCCTATGACGTAATTCCCAGCTCCCACTTCCGAGACAAATGGCACGCAGCATTAATCTCTGTCTGAGGAACTTGTCCAAAGTGTGTATACAATGTTAAATTGGCAGGTTTAAGATATGGCAGAAACAGTCATTAATCACACATAGTGGACACTTATCCTAGCACACTGACCTAGCCAACAAGAAAAATGAAGAGAGAAAGCTTATTTTAAGAAACAACGGAAAGAGGAAGAGCTTTTTGAAGAAAGATGACAAAAAGACATTGATTCCACTTCAATAAATAGCAGCTGTACAGAATGTATTTCCATTCTCAGATCTATAAATCCAGAACTTATCAAGCTAAATCATTGGGCCTCAACAGTTCAACACTTACCTCTGCAGGGCTTAATCCTCCACTGAACGCTGTTCAAGGCATGTATATAGACAGGCGAACAAAAGAACGAAGAGAAAAAAATACCATTAAATTGCAGCAAAATGTGACCTCTTTTTTAAAAAAAAGTCGTTATAAATGAGTTTTCAGAAGCTGAGGGGGTAGGAATGAGGCCAGCCACATCTCTGGAGTACGAAAAAAAGATTTAAACACTGGCACTGAAGTTATTACATCACGTCTGTGTTAAGGGCGGCCTCATGAGGGCCCCGTCTTTATCCCCCAATCTTTAGGAAGGCAATCAGGGGAGTAATCCTGCAGGTATTGGGGGAATTTTCCTGCCGACCCAGACCGAACTCTGATCTGATTTAAGTGTCATCAGGAAGCTGTCAGTAAAGATGAGGGAGGAAGTATCTTGTGGGATGAGATTTACAGTGCCTTTGCAGGAAAACTCAATTTGCCAAGACTGGGAGAGATAAAACTCAAAAAAGGATGACCACCTTAGATGGTATCAAAGCTGACCTCATCAGTTTTTGAGTGTTGAGATTTTCGGCCAGAGGCTACAGTGTTGTGTACATGGTTTCCGTGTTGCCAGATATGGCACATTGTAAACAGTATTAAGTATGAATGATTCTTATTTACAAGGTGCTGTAATGGTATCTTGGGGTGTTGGGGTTTTGAAAACAAATGTAGATATTAGCTGGAATCAGAGCACAGCAGAAAAAAATTAACAGTTTGCTCACAATTATTTACAGTTATGTGTACAAGTTTGGGCATCGCTGGCAAATGACAATTTGTGGATAGAAAAAGTGAAATAAAGTCAAACAGCTTCTGACAAAAACTATTAATACACTGTTATTTTAATATAATATAATGTTTTTATTTTTAGGTATATGCTTATAAAATGCTTACAATATAAAAAAAAAATAATACTAGTAATGGTGATGTGCCAAAGTCAGAACATCTTTCCAGCTTGTTCCACTTGTTAGGCTTTATTTAAGTTAGGACTAGTTAGGCGGGTCAAGCAATATCATTAGGAACTGTCAGCAGGTATAAATACACTCTTCAAAGCAAAAGTTAAAGCTAATTAAAGAATATTAAGCAGGATAAGACTATAAAAAGACATCACTTGCAGCTTCCACTGTCTGTTTTTAATCCTTTAAACCATAAGATCTATATAGGGGCCTATACGTTAGTTCCTCCCCCTGACACAAGCTAAAGCTTTTGGAACAGCCTTCCCAGTCACCTGACTTGAATATTATTAAAAAGCTGTGGGTAGAAACATGTGCATGCAAAATGGTGATTATCACAGACTGTCACAGAAATGAAAGCATTCTGCAAGCAAAAGGGGTAAGAAAGACTAAAACAAGATAAAAGAAGTTGCAAGTTGTGATATGTGCCAAAGGGGGTGACCATGGGTCGGGTCTGTATGGGTAGTGCAACTGGGAACCGGAACATTTTTGTCCTCTGGTTCCACGTTGGCCCCACATATGGATGCCGACCAACGTCAACGATGGGACACAGTTAAACATCTGAGTCCCATCTGAGTTGTACCCTGCCTAGATGGGACCCATGTGAGACCTACATGAACATGTTGGCTGGGTAACTAGTGCTGACTCTATTGGGTGTCCACTTCTGCACATGCCACAATATGTTTTACCCTTTCAAATATAAAAAATTACTTTTGTTATATAAGCTTTATTTACTCTTCTATAAGCCCAATTTGGTCTTTTTGATAACTTAATTACAGAAATTAAGGTCTTACTTGATTGCCCAGGGGAATTCAGTGATGACAAATTAAGACATTTAGTCTCTTTCGGTCTTGAAATTAACCTACAACCTAGATAGAAGGTGGAGTGAGGATCTGTTTTTTTCTCTTTTTCTTGCAAAGGAAAGTAGGAAAAAAGAATATTGATTAAGTGTAGTGGCGAGAGATGTCCACAGACTGTTTTTCACCAGTAATAAAATTATCCAGGGCCTCTTGGATGCGTGCCTTTTTTTTGGTGCAAGACCAAAGTGCAGAATGGACTAGGCCTTATGTGTCCACTAGACGTCCTTGCTCAAACAGACTTCAGCCTCATGGCCTGAAGAACTGAAGAACAAGTGCATCTGCTATTCCAAGCCTACAGCAAATGCTCTCATCACTAATAAAAAATGTATAGAGCTCATATTATATTTAGAACTGGCCAACACTAACAACGGCCTTGTTATTCCAATGCCTTTCGATATGGAATGCCTTTGAAGCTGAAATGGTAAACAAGGCAGAACAGACCAAAGTGTTCATACTTACTAGCTTAACAGGACCGTCACTCTTAGAAGTAGATCAGATGTTGAAATATCTGTAGGTACTTAAGCATTTTGTGCCTCATTTTCTTAGCACAGTCAGCTTACCATACTTTGGGCCAAAGAACTGTTTGGTGAGAGGGCTGTTGTGTAGGGATCCACTTACTGGCTCCATTTTTGCATCACCTTTGTGCCGCAAGATCCTGGGTCTTCATATTTCCAGTACAGGAAATGGCGAAGGCTGTATCTTATAAGTACAAGAATAGTTGTTCAATTGTAGCACTCTTTGTGTGGATCATTAATGTGGCAACAAGTACAGCTTGTTAAGTGTAAGCGTTAGCACAGCCTGGCTACCAGGCGCTAGGCTATAGCTATCCGTTATTAGTGCTAACTGGATGCTGAAGTTGTCACACTCGCATCAAACCTTACTTAGTTTGAAACAGACTTGTTTAAGTGGATGCCAATTATTTGGCATACTACATAGAAGATGACCTCGCTGATGTGGTTCAAGACAAACGTGATTCATGCATGTCGATTACAAGATGCTAACAGATGAATAACGGCTTTAGTAAATCAGCTAGCATTAGCTAGTTATATTAGATTATTTGCTGTAGTGCGATACTAAAAAATGACACTATCGCATAATTATTACGAGACTCTGTGCACTTCCTGGTTCAAATGGAAAAAGAAACCGTTGCCAGTCTAAAGGGACTGCACTGGCGCAAAACAGGTCAACCTTATACCACTTGGCCCTGCAGAGAAAAAAAGGCCTTTTAGTACCTTAAAAAAACAACTACTTCTTATAAAATACATTCAATGCAATAGTGAGTTATAGCATTGCAGTATGGTTGTTTCATATCTTTACATCATGTCCCATTGTAAACGGTTTCCCACTCAGCTACTGGCAGCTATGATAAAGGCAAGGACGCAGTTTTTATCTAATCATTAGTTATCCAGTTTCTGTCTGCAGAGCACAGCACAACTCATTTGAAATCTTCAGTGCCATGACATATTTATGAGACATGGACAAGCCTGTCAAACAGTTGGAGAAAGATCTGATCATTTGAAGATCTGATTTATCACCAAGTAACAATAAATTCAGGTTAAATATGTACTGTATCTGCTTGGACTTCATGTTAACATTACCGAAATGAAGCAAAGTCACATCCTTCACGTCTGAATGATCTGGCAATTTGCCAACAGAGTACCATGGACTGTTTGTACAATTTATATAGGATTGACAACAAAAATAAAAAGGTGTGTTTTGACGGAAATGTTCACAGAAAGAAACACTTAAGGTCAGCTTGTGTGCCAACAATATTAAAAAACAAGCACCCTAAACTGGAACATGAATCTTTTATAAGCTTATAATCACGAAACATTAGAATTCTACGTGAAGAAGGATGAGAAAGGTGGGAAGGCAGCAAAACAAACTGAGCGGCATATTATATTTTAGTTTGAATACATTCCAACAAATCTGACTAAATACAGTATATATGACTGAGAGAAATATATGGTATGAGCAGTATAACAAAGGTACAAGATGTGTCTGCACTTCATTTATCGCATACACAGTCACCAAATTATGTAGTGGGAGACGGCAGACTGAAATTCCCACTCCTTTCATTCCACCTGAGAAAAAAATCACTTGATCGCTAAATGAAGAATTAAGACACATATTTCAAATATGAGCGTAACCTAGCAACATCCAATTAGAATCCACTTGTCTCCGGAATAGGAGTAATATTTTGCTTCATAAATAGTTTAATTCAATTAATTCAGCATCTCCTCATGTCCAATGTGAACTGATTTTTGTGCTTAAGGCTATACAAAGAGCTCCCTCTACAGGTCAAATCAAGATAGTACAGTAAAAACAGAAGCTGGAGTAATACCTCATTACCTATGTGGCATATAAAGCATACAAAACCATACGATATCACATTCTCTATAATAAATATATCATATATAACCAATCAACATCGCTCATCTATAGCTAGAGAGTAGCAGTCGCCAGCAACCAGTCAGTTATCAAAAACACAAAAGTTTACAAATAAAAGCACTATATGCACTGACATAAAGTACATACTAGTGTAGAACAGCATAGCATAAAGATTAAGCTAAAATTCGGCTTATGCTCCAAAGCCCAATTTTCAGTTATGTAATATGTAACAGCATAACATACATGTTTCCCTTTGCTTACATAAGCTAGAGGAAGAGCCTTTAAAATAAAACGTCGCCTCTCTTAGATAGAAGCTTGAATGGTTTATAAAACTGAAGTCCTTCTGTCTCTCTCTTTAAGACAGAGCTAATAATGGTGCCTCCTCCAGTTGAGCGAGTGCCTCCTCTTCCTCTTCCTGTGGCTTTGCTCTTTTCTCTCCGGCCAGGGAAAGCCGGCGGCCGCTGCCTGCTCAGCCTCCTCATACTCGTCACTGTCTGAGTCGTCCTCAAGAGCAGGGCAGTTGAGCTCCGGGAAAACCTCACTCAGCTTAGAAAGAAAAAAATCCTGCAAGCTGCGACCCGCCTGCGCCACTTCAGAGTCCGGCTGAAAAAAAAATCATATATTTGTTTTCAGAAAACTGAACAGTTTTCCTGTTGCCTGTTAACTCATGCTAAGTTGAAAATGTCCAAAATATATAGGTATATATAGTAAATCTTAGGGTTACACATTACATTTTCTCCAACAGGTAATCAGCAATCTGTACCAGATCCTTTTCAACTCTGCCCAGTAGTATTACCCTTTCCTTTGGACTACAAATGTGCAAGGTGAACTGCAATGAGTGTCAGCGACTATTGATAAAATGGCCTTTTGAGATAAATTAAAGCAATACAATGATGGTTTCCAGTGGTTTATTTCTTTTTATTAAAAAGCTTTTTAAGCTGAGTGGAAATGCACAGATTCCCCCTCTTTCTGAAGGGACTCTTACTGTAAAGGACAAGTTGCAGGAAGTATAGGGCTAGCCAGGTGCTATGTTTTTAGCCTTTAGCTCAAAAAGCTGACTGAGTAACATTAGCTTCCCCAAGCAATCTCTAGCACTGTATTTCTCTCCTGATATCACACTGTTCAAGGATAATTGAATTAAACCACTCCAACAATATGAGACTTAAGAGTATATAATATTACATTTGTAAATGTTATTTGCTCCACCAATCAATGTAAACTCTGGTAGCTAAGCAGTTAGACACTATTTACCTCAAAAGTTTCCATTTTTTTGTAATATGCTGCAGCCAACTGTAAAGTGTGTTAAACCAATAAAAAGAACCAAACAAAGTGAAGAGAGGAAAACAAATTCACTCACGTAGTTGAACTTGGCACAGTTTTTAAACATCAGTAGGACGTCAGCCACAAACTCGCTGGGGGAGTTGTAGTGTGACGAGCTGCTTTTGTTGAGCCGGCTTCGGATAGCAGATAAGTCCATGGGCCTCTTGATGATCTGATAATAATGACGGGCCTTGGACAAAAATAGAAATGGTTTGTTTTTGCTTTTTAAATAGAAGGAGCTTTAAATAAATGTTTTTAAATATCATTTTTTGACTTTCTAAATTACCAGTGGGCTGACAGGCTCATGGAAAGGAGCACTGAGAATGTTGCTGTAGATAAGCAGAGTTAGCTTCTCACATTTCTGCAAAAAATATACAACAATTAATTACAAATAATTTATAAAACACCTACACATAAAACAGACTCCTTGCTCTGACTGAACTTAGACTTATTTTTGTTATTTCATCTGGGTGGACACTTTTTTTGATTTATGACTCTTTTGACTCCAGAACTTTGAAAGACCTTTTTCATTTCTTTGGATCTTGACCCCAAGGTCTTAAAAGATAAATCTCACTGAGGACAGATGAAACCCAGCATCTCGCCTCTTACCCTCTGGTCGCATGCAGACAGTCCAGATGGCGCGATGGCTATGGGCAGCCGTACATCCTCGCAGTCATACTCCACTTCTGGCCGCTGCACATCTCTGCACAGAGTGCAAACCCAGTCACCTCTGTAGTAGCAAGAGAACAGATAAAGGTTGGTTAGCTACAACAGAGTTATAGGAGAGCAGGGGTGGAAATCAGCAAAGATCCCAAGATTACTCAAATTATTGTGCCATGACGTGCTTAAATTCTTGTATGCTTATAGTCAGTCAAGAACTTCTGTAGACCACTGCTATACACTGATGAACCAAAACATTAAGACCTTGAGACCATGAGACTCCACAGTCAACAAAGTTTACTAATTGCCTAGTGTACTCATGTGTGGTTACTATGGCAAACAAAGCAGATAGAGTCAGGTCCAAAAAAATCTGGACACATTTCCTCATTTCCTTTGCTTTTGTTAGGCAAATTCAGGTTAGGTTAGGTTCATGGGCACTCTCAATGCGTTCCAAAGCACCATCAAGGCAAGTGAAGGAGGCCATCATTAGGCTAAAAAAGCAAAGGAAACTTATTTGAGATACATTTTATATATTTTATAAAATTCACTGGTGAGCTCAGCGACAACAAAAAAACTGTAAGACCACATCTGATAACTAAAGAGGTAATAAAAAAAATCCCCTGCTCAGTTCTGGAAAAAGATTCTTTGAACAGATAAAAGGGTTCATGATCTGAAGAATACCACATCATCTGGCAAACATGGTGGAGGCACTTTTATGGCACTGCATTCATAAAGGTGCGAAGTGTACAAAGCTACACTTTCTGATCAGATTCAATGAAATGCTGCAAAACTGACAGGACTGTGCTTTGCAGTACAGATGGATAATAGACATTAATAAAGAGCTTGAGAATTATCTTAAATGGCAGGATCTGTCACCTGACCTTAACTTAACTGAGCAAGTCTTTCACTTACTGAAGACAAACATGAAGGCAGAAAGAGCCAAAAATAAGCGGTTGCAGCAAAGGCCTGGCAAAGCATATCAAGGGCGGAAACTTATTATTTGGTGATACCATAGGTTTTGAACAACAAATGGCCAAAATTTATAAACAAATAGAATCTTGATAACTTGTTAAATTGACTTAAAGATGAAAGTATACACTTCAATCACATTTACGTTACTTTTACTTTATTTCAAATTCAGCCTTATTTCAAAAAAGCCATATTGATCTATCAGAGTATCTCTGCATGAGTTAGCGATCACCTTCCTATTCTCCCGTATGTGGGGCAATACAGCAATCCTGACTTATCTGGGCCAAGTACTGGACTAAGAAAACAATTTTTAGTATTCAAACAGACTACCAATAGGTGTAATACATGCTAAAACTAATAGCTGTATATAAATACTGGTATAAATAGATTTTTTTATTCATTTGTTACAGTGTCTATAAAAAGTATTTACCCCCTGGACACCCCCCACCATTTATTTATTTTATAAATGGAATCAGTGTCAATATAATTTGGCTTTTTGTGTTAGTATTCTTACAGTTAGTGAAATGGAGTGAAGTGTTTAAATTGGGTGTAGTATAAAGACACCTGTCTAAAAATGTTATTGAGTTTAATGAGGGCAGTGGTGGCTCAGCAGTTAGAGCGCCGGGCTATCAATAACAGGGTTGTGGGTTCAATTCCCGGGCTTGGCAAGTCCCTTTACATTCTCTGCTCCCCGGGTGCTGGAGTTGGCTGCCCACCAGCTCTGGGTGTGTGTGTATGTTCACTACCACAGATGGGTTAAATGCGGAGGACACATTTTGCTGTACAGTGACAAATATGTGCACCATTAATTAATTAAAGTGACCAGACAAATAGGAGACTAGTGAGGGAGGCAACCAAAACACAAATTACTAGTCTGCGCTAAAAGCTTCAGCAGCAGAGATCAGAGAGTCTCTGCATACGACAATTGCAGCTTGGGCTAAACTACATTTTTTGGTCAAACATTGCACATTACCACAAACACACAATTCCCACCATTAAGCATGGAGGGGCGAGAGCATCAAGTTAACTCCTTCAGAGTAGTCCTTCTTGCACACTTGTCATTCAGTTTGTGAAGATGGCCTGCTCTGGCATATCTTCCTTCCATTTCTTAATGATGGATTTAATGGAACTTCAGGTGATGTATGTTTTTTGTATTTATTTCCTAACTTACACTCTTCAATAACCTTTTTTTGAAGTTGTGTGGAGTATTCTTTTGTCTTGGTCTTGGTGTATTTGTAACCAGGAATACTGATTAACCAGTGACCAGACCTTTCAGACAGTCTTTATACTATAGTCACTTGAGACACATTTACTTGCACTCAGGTGATCTCAATTTCCCTAATTGACTACAAGCACCTCTGTTAAATTAGGTCACTCACTTTTAAAGGTCACTTTAAAAAATATTTATTTACAATCACTTATTTTACTATGATTTATTTTTATTGACATTATGTATATTACTTACCACAGTAGAAGTAGATTTTTTTGTAAATTCATATAAAAAAGCCAAATTACATTGATCATGATTCCATTTATAAAAGCAACAAAAGGGGAAACCATTCAAGGAGGTGAATACTTTTAAGTGGCACTGCATGTATATCTACTAATATATCTATTAATACGCAATATGTGTGTTTACTCTTGAGGTAAGAATGAAAGAAGGCAGCTAGTCTTACGTGGGAAAGCTGAGGAGAGAAGGCACATGGCAGGCCAGGTGGAAGACCTTGGGGCAATGGTCACAACATAGCAGGTCCCCTCCAATGAGGCAGACAGCACAGAAATCCTCATTCTCCATCTCCTCAGGGTGTTCTGTAGCCTGTTCTGGTAAAGTTGCCTCAGACCTTCCTCTGGAATCAGTAGTGGCTTGCTGTTCCGCTTCCCATTCACACTCCTGTTCGAGATTTAGTGTCACTTCCGCTGTGGAATCTGGTTCTGATTCCAGCTCTGGTTCAGACTCTGCAGAGAGCTCTAAATCAGGGGGCTGCTCTGACTCCATATCTGATTCGACTTGTGGTTCTGAGTCTGATTCAACTTGTGGTTCTGATTCTATGCTTGGATCTGATTCCGCTTGAAGTTCTGAATCAATTTCTGCCTCGGAGCAAAAGTCAGCCTCTGTTGTGGATTCAATGTGGGAATCAGAGACTGGCACTGATCTGGGTTCAGATGAATTGGGGTCAGAAGCATGTTCTTCTTCAGATTCAGGCTGTGTTGAAGGTTCAGTGTCCCTAGATTGGACTGTCGAGATGTTGGCCTCTGTGCAGTCCTCTGTGTCCTTGTCCTGGTTGCATAGCTCTTGAATTTGGAGCTCTGAAATGCCAGGAGAAGTACTGCATTGCAGAGGCTCTGCTTGTGGTGGCTGTGTAGGTAGTAGACAGTCCTCTCCTCCATGATCTGGTTCTGTACTGGATACCCCCTTTAAAACACAGCATATTGACAGGAATCAGTTAATCGACAGATACAGAAACAGCTGCTCAGACAAGTTCTTAGGTTTAGAGGTGGAACTACTGTTATTAAAAGATTACCTCAGTAGGACATTCGCTCTGTAGCTCCTGGGAGACAGTCCTTTCAGACTTTAGCCCTGGATCAGTTGGAAAATCGGTCTTCTGGTGGCCTTGTGGCGGACATTTGGATACTAGAATCTTTAGTCGTTCCAGGCAGACAACTGGAACCTTAGAACCCTCTGGAGCATCTCTGCAACTACAGAAGATCAAAGAAGCTTAAAGCAGAAGTAGTACCTTCAATGCATTTGCAGGAAAAAATGTAAAAGTTCTACCTGGTGTCCTGAGTTTCTCTTGGTGTTCTGTATTTTGTCCTAGACTTAAAGCCAGTATTTTCATAGGCATATGCATAGACATTATCTGAAAAATAAATTTAATCTTTCAAATATTGTCAAGCCATAACTTTCATCAGACTATGTCTTGGATTGTAATGTAAAATCTAAAAAGAAAATATACTGCATAATTTAAGTACATAACATTTTTCTATAGAAAATTTTTCTAAAACAAGATAAATAGCCTTTTTCACCTGGTTCTGTCTTGTAGGTGGTCAGAGAAGAACTGTTACGATTCTGTGGATGGACTTCCATTACTTCACTGTCTGAACCAGGCTTTCTTGTCCTGGGTTGTGTGCAGTCCTTTAAGAGGATTAAAGTGGCAGCGAAAGTAGGAACGGCAGTGTAAATAGGTAGTCTGTCATATAAAAAACAGCAGAATCACGACGACCAACCAGAAAGTTTCAATTCAAGTGATCATGCTAGACCAAGGCCAAGAATAATCGTTAATGTGGGCAGCTGTTCTCAAAACAGCACAGGGAAAAAAAGTTAGAGGATCTGTTTCCAGGACAACAGTTGTCTCTTTTGATGTAAATCATCTGGTGTATCCATTAAAGGGAAAAAAACTGTGGTGCAGTGTGCATTAGCAAGTGAAACAAAGGTGTTTTGGTCTGTTTGCCAGAGGCTTGCTCTTTGAAATTAGGCCAAAGCGAATCATAATGAAAGCAACTTGAAGCAAAGCGCAAATGAGCACAGTGCACAGAAAGACACCAACACACCAAAAGGCTTGTGGTTTTAGTAATTGTAATGTTTGTCAAGCAACTGCACAAGCACTGCATGATTATGTTGTGCTTATCTCCATTACTGCCATTTTTTAACTTTTTGGCAAAATTGGAATCTGGTAGTTGTTCTTTGCATTTTTTAGCATTGACTTCCATTTAAAGTTAAGAAGTTCTTTCTTCTCCTTTAAAGCTGCGATTTTGGAGATGCCTGTTTCTTGCCTGGACAGCAAGTTATGCTAATTTTAGTTCCACAAATGCAGTTGCAACTATAAAAAATACAGGACTTTCTTCTAATGCTGGAATAACTGCTTGTATGTTTAGGTTTACCTGCTGTGCTGTGCATCGTTGGTCCCCGGTCACCGTTGCTAGACAGTGGGCATCCTCAGTAGGCCTGACATCAGAAGGGCTGTTACGTGGTAAGCTTGGTTCTGCAGGGATGCTGCTGGATCTGGTGCTCATCTCTGGACTGGCCTGGCTCTGGGCATCAGCTGCACATTCCTCAGCCGGCACGTGCACATCCAACCCTGGGGAACCCTGTGAGAAAGAAGCATGTAGTCATTAGGACCTGTGCTAAGCTAACACTGACGATCACAGCTTATCCTTGGCACTGGCGTCATGGCAACAGTGACAACAGAGGAAGCAGAGAAAAAGGAAGCAACTCTGAACATGGCAAACACTGAAGCTACTGCAACAAGAGTTTCAAACAGGAGGAAAACAGCATTGCACCCACGCTTCTCTGACACACACGGGGACAAGAGACAGCCACTACCAAGTCAGAAGAGTAAAATAAGTCTCCTGATAATGAATGGCTTAGTTACAGCACCAATTATCATATGTAAATCCCACATCTGGGGCACAGAAGGCTTCTTTGAATAAGCAGCATTAACACATCACAGATTAGACTCCCTCTCTCTGTCTTCCCGTCTCCTCCATGGCCCTTTGCGCGCCTTCTTCCCTTGTCATAATTTCACTAATGCGAGAAGTTTCCAGAAAAGCCCAAGCGACTGCATCCTTCGCTAATGCCAACAAATGTCAGAGTTGCGAGGCAGTAGCCCGTGTGCACAGCAGAGCCCCTCCTTCTTTGCACTCTTTCTTTCATTCTCTGTCGCTCTCTCTCTCTCTCTCCTTGATAATTACCACAGGATTAAAAACACTCACCACCTGATAGAAGCCTCAGAGGGAGCGGGTGGAATGAATCAAGCTGTGTGGAGTGTGCGTTTGCGAGCATGCGTGTATGAGTGGGTGCAGAGAGTAGGTAGGAGGTCTAAAAGTCTTGGGAGCTAATGTTGAAAGCTTCACAGCAAGTAACAGAAAAGCCCAACTGCCAGCTCTCTCAATTCCCTCAGCTTCTCATTAATCTCAGGTTAAGTAAATATGTGGCTGCACCCAAATGCTTTTTTCCCCTTCCTTTCATATTCAAGTGACTGTTAGGGGCAAAAGAAGATGGCTATATAAAAAACATAATAAATAAATAAATAAAAATACACTAATTTGCCCCAAGAGTACAGATCTTTGCAGGGAGCCCACTGTTTGATTGGTGCTTGTCCTGTGATTTTTCCTCAAGTACTGACATCAAGAGATCTAATAATAACTTCTATTGTCTACTTTGTTTCTCCTCCAGTTTTAGAGTTCGATGACTTGGAGCTGGTGCTGAGAGGTGCCGTTGGCCTGCTTGAGCGTGTGTGTGCATGCATGTATCTGTGAAGGTAGTCTTAAATGTATCTGAATTCGTCCTGCAGACATGCTCAGTGGTGTCTCACCATCTGTTTGCAGAGGTGCTGTCAGCAGCTGTCATGATGAAAACACATTACCTTGGCACAAAAAGATGCCACATGCATTGATTCAAGTTTCTTGCATACTCTCTCTATCTCCGTCTCGCTCAATTAATATTGAAAATGGAGACAGCCCTGTCATTATGCAGAGTTCACTTCTACAACCCAGCCTGATCCTTTCTAGATTAAAGTACATTCAACATACACAATCACACTACAAGAGCACTGCATCTGAGCTGAAAGGCACCATACATGAAAAGACCACAGCACTGTTTAGAAAGGCCAAATCTTTCTCCCTTTTGCCCTTGCTCTTGGCTATCCACTTGCATACATGAGTTTGTGCTGCTTGTCTGTGCGCCAGTGAGGGCTTGTGGTGTGGGCTGTTTGAGCCACGCGGTTAAGGTGTGACCTTTTGCAAACAGAGAAAAAAAAAACAATGCAGGGTCTGGGGACTGTGGTCAGTGTGCAATGTGGTGGAGGCATTGCCTTGCTAGATGCAGACACACCAATCTCCGTGCAATCCAGCAACTCACCCTATCCTTATCTTGGCAGTTTGCGAGTGGCTGCTGTTTTGGTGTTGGTGCAGGACTGGACTCTGCGCTTGGCCTCGCCAGAGGCTGCTCAAGTTGCTGCTGTTTTTTTAGAAGGGTATCAAGGTCTGTGGAACTCTGTTCTTGGCTTACAGGAGGTTGACCAAATGTGGATGTTCTGTTGCTCACAGCAGCCCTGTCAGGGAGGGTAGACAGCTGCTCGTTCTGTGGCTGGTGGTTGGATGTAGCAGGCTGTCGAAGCGGACCTCTGCTGGGGCTCAGCTGGATAGACTCAGGCACAGGAGGTGGTGTAGACCGTTGAGAAGAATGGACCATAGACTGGGGCAACAAGGCGGTGCCTTCAGGTTCCCAGCACCTCTGGAGACTCTGTGGGGAATTGCAACTAGGTTGCTGGGGGCACTGGACTGAGTACTTGTCCAGCTGCGAGGGGTATTTTTCCAGCGGTACAGACTGAGCTGGTCGGCAGTGGAGACAGCAGAGCTGCGGCTGGCTAAAGGCCTGGTAGGCACAGTCTGGCTCTCGGGCCGAATGGCACAAGGAGGACATGGCCATGCAGGCCACAGGCTGGGGTCTCAGAATACTTGTTCGGCCTACACCCTCTGAGTACGACCGGCTTCCACCCTCAACACTAAGCTGACCTACAATAAGAACAAAAAAAGGTTGACATCCAAACCTTAGGTCATTTGAGGTCAAAACCCAAATATTTATACTTTTTACATAAGGTAAACAACATTAATGGGTTGATACAATTATTTTTATAATATAACACACTTGCAAGTAAAGATAAATCAAATGTGGTTAAAATCAATGAAATCTATAAATGCCCGTTAGTATTTAGGCCATAGCTTTATTTTGTTAGCACTATGCTTTTTACATGAATTCAAGTAAACAGTGATTTATATTCAAAGCATTTCACCCCGAGAAAAATACCACCAGATTGGTCATTCTACCCACCAAGAGTGGATATCTGCTTGGTCCAGAAGCTGGCATCCCAGTTGAACTTAATTTTCAAAGGGGCCCAGGCCTCTGAGTGCATCAGTGGCTCCAGTAATTGCTGCATCTGAAGAGCAATCTGAAAAATGAATTATAGATCAAACTTCACAATCAAAGACAGACACATCGAATAATAAATATGCTTTTTTTTTTTAGATTAGTACTACATGCTGTCTTTAGCCTTATGTAGACATGACTGATAATAAAGGCAAACATGGTCAGCTAGGTTTGGGATACTAGAGAAAACAAAATCTCATAAACATCACTAGAAATGCTCATATTGCATTGTTTTAGTAAACTAGGTTCTGGAGGATGAGAAACTGCTTATTGAAAACTAATACAGTCCTCCACCTCCCAACTCTCAAAACACCCAATTATCTGCATCTGCAGTCTGTCCTACAACAAACTGACATATTAACTGCCTTAACAGTGTAAAATCAAAAATCAGTCAAATAAATTCTTGTTTCAATAATCTGTTTACCTGTTATCTGGGGGAAAATGCCTTTAAAACCTACCAGCTCTTTGCTGAAGAGCAGTGGATTCCTCCTGTGATGGGCCACTGCCCAGGTGATGAAGTTGTGTACATGCTCCAGCTGACTACACAATTCTATTGCCCCCTGAAGTTGGTCCTCCAGACGCTGTTTAAAGCCACTAGAGATACTCTGTGGAAGAAGACATTACTGATACACATATTTCTTTTAAAGATTTCTTATATACATCACCTATAGTAAGATTCACATCTGAATTCATGCAAAATTGACACAATTACAGCCGTCTGTGATCTAATCTGATGACATTTTGTTCTGCACGCTCCGTCTCCGTCCATGGTCAGCTGGACATTTTTAGATGAATAGAGAGGAAAGGAAGGGGGAGAGAAAGTAATTACCTCCAGTTGCTCTATTAATAGGTTGGCCCGTTTGTTCAGCTCGTTCATCATAATCATCTTGGCCATTTTAATCTGGTTTTCGGCCTTCTTTTGTGTGATTTTTACACCGTGAAGTCTGGGAAAACGGAGGTGGGATAGGATAAAAAGACATTATGATTTTTGATGTGTAATGTAAAAAGACTTAAAGGTATTTTATGGAAATGCTTGGGTGCATCTGGCAGCTGTGTTTGGATTATTTAGATTAAAAAAAAACTGACTGATAGAGCTTGTGTCACTGACTTTGAATACTATCCTATGATTTTGCTGTCCAAGTTAGCTTGAGTGATAGCCATAGGCAGCCCTGGCTTAGCTTGGCAAACATTAGCTTGATTGCTGCAATCATGTGGAGGCTGGAGTTAATCACTCTTTTCTGAAAGTGCTGTAAGAGTGAATTCTCAATGCAGGGACTGAGTTTACAGGTTCTTACCTGCCCTGGATCTGCTTGGCAGTGTTCTCCACAGCTGATCTTTTCTCCTCTACCCGTGCCATAAGGTTCTCCAGGAGCCATCGCTGATCTTGTAAAGCCTTGTTGACATGAACCAATCTAAGAACAATGGCATTCTTTGTTTAACAACTATTGTTAACAACACATTATCGCTAAAGTATAAAAAAAATGGTCTGCATTCTTGTTTTAACAGAATGTGTTTCCTAAAGTGAATGCTTTGATTTCCTCTACTGATATATTTGATATATAATATAGCCTTTTACCATATCAGAATTGCAAAGATCAATATTGCAATTGCACAACAGTTTGGAAAACAATATATATCACAGCCCTAGTCACATCTCCTCTGCACACCAATAAAAACCTTTCATTGTATTTACAATAAAAATAAATTAGCTCAGTCAAAGCTCAATTGCTGTGAAGCCAGGCTATGTATTAATATGTATATTGGTAGCTATATGCTTCAGTGGCCACCTGATATATCCATGTTTTCGTGACATCCTTGTCCATGTGTCTGAATGTGTGTGTCCTCCATGCTCACCGGTGGTCCTTGTGGGAAGACAGATGACAGATGCTACAGGCCATAAGGTCACACGTCTCACAGAAGAGTTCCAAAGGCTCCTGTTTATGGAGTGGACACATGACAACAGCATGCCCACAACAAGCAGAACCTGAGGAGCACAACACAAAGCAAAAGACAGAAAGGAGCTAATTAGGAGACATGCATTTGAAATAATGAGACTAACACACGACGTGGAGTGTGAGTAGAGTAACAAAGGTCATTGAACAGACAGAAACATGTAAAATAGCCTTTAATTTAATAGACATCTGGTTGAGATGATTGTTTTTTTTTGTTTGTTTTCTTTTTTAACAGTGGTCATTTAAAACTCCCTAGCAGGTGCACTCTCCTATTGTACAATTAGACTGCCGCCTATTTTTTGTCAGTGGCACACATGCTACCACTCTGTTTATGTCACTGCTGTTTAGGGAATATCTGGTTACAAGTGATTCTATAAGACCAATGGTGAATGAGAACATGCTATAGTATGTAAATATACAATTAAGGTGTATACATTTTTAACAATGTATAGAAAATTGGAAAAACATTGTATTAAAGTGTAAAACTAATGATAGTACACCCCAAACTCTCTTCCAAGCATCTCCTTTTCTGTATTTTATGGTGACCGCTGTCAACGTTAAAAACAAGGCATGTAACAGCATTCAAGAATTCTTGAATTCTTTTCTCCAACATCTGATTCCTCAAAAACAAACTGGACTACCTAGCTGATTACCAAACTGCAGCTAAACACACATAAGAAGAAAAAACAACTTTTTTTACAAGTTTTTTATTGGTAACCTTTGAGAAAGCCAAACTCAGTGTGCTGAGAAGACACAACAAGAGGACAGAGTGCCATACAATAAGACTTAGGAATAATTACAGTTTTCAAACCATATTAGAATTCACAAGCCCTTTGTAAAAAGATCTGCGTGTTTCATCATGAGGCGAAACACCAGGGTTGTAAACAAGCTTCTACATTTGCATCTAAGCAAGTTTTACCCCAACCAAGGTCACACACTGACTATTTAGACATCTGTAAATACTTAGTAAATGCATTCTTCAGTTATTCACAATCTGTTAAGTTCTATGCACATTTAAGGCTATACTCCAAGTACAGTTCAGAAGAACCAGTGCATATTTAAAATACATCTTGGCTTCAGTGAATCCATTATTTTGTTAGTCTTGTTGCTTTTTAGTTGGAAGAAATACAGCATCATTAAAATCTTGTAAATATTACTGGACTTATCCTCACATCATTTTTCAAAAGGAAAAAAGCGGAGCGTAGAATACCTTTGATCAATCAACTCATGACTTTTTAAAAAGCATTGCCAAATATTAACGACGCTGGGGTTGCATTTGAGGAACCAAACAAAGCTTTGACATTGCAGGATAAATAAAGTAACAAGCGGCACTGAGAAGCAAATTACTTTCATGTGTGTAGGCAGAACAGACCCTTTTCGAGGCAAACCAATCATTGAACATTTAAAACATTTTACTGAGTGGAAAACTATTTAAACATCATTAAAAATGACAGTTTACAAATATCACTTATTAACCAGCACAATGCCATTTTGAGTGATTGACTGGGATTAAGTAAATATTGACAAAGTGAGCTGTATTTCTCCAGCAAATATTTTTAAATACTAGAGTAGTAAAACAGTTTGAGACCTAGTCACTTTAGAATAGTCTGTTGTCTACTGATAAACTGTTATTTTATAGAAATTACCAAATGATCAGGCTATCAGAGTGATTTTATTAGTACCACGAGTAAGCTAACAGTTATAATGACAAATAATTAATAATCTAATAAACGTTTCTTTTTTGTTTTCTTCTTGAATGAATGTTATGGCAATATTGGGCTTTCAGTGATTTCTTTGAACTGTAATTTTCTGAGGCATAATGAGTGTACAACATACATCTTGTGTGGGGGGAGGGGGTTCTGAAATTACACACTATACACGTTATACATACAAAATTATACATGCAAGGTCACACATATACATGCAACTACGTTGATTATTAATTCAGTGAAGCTCAAAGATCCAACATCTATTCTAGTTATAGATCTAATCTATAACTTCCTGTTATTGCTCATGATCGACTACATCTGGTGGCTTCTCTGTGTCCACATAAAAAGGGCTTGTTTGACGGCACTCATTGAACTGATAAACATGTTTTTTCCACAAAATACAAAATAATAACAAAAGTTATAAGCAGTTATGAAATGCTTTCAGGTTCACACTACAGCATTCTAATAAATAAAATAAACATAAATAGACATTAAAGTGGCATGTAGTTATTGATGTGTTGGTTACACAAACACAGAAGGAATTCTGCTATGCGAAAAGCTTTACTGCTTTACTTTTTGCTCAGATCAAATGGCGCAAATGATTGGACGGTGCTTCACAGTACAGACGGATAATAAAGGAAAGAAACTCAGGATTTGGTGATGTCTTGACCGCAAGTCTGGAAGGCAACCTTTGATTACAAAGAACTTGCATCCAACTATTAAAATGTATAAATAAAAAAAAAAGGTGACTAGGTGAAAAACAGGACCGCACAAATAAATGTTACAAATGGTTCTGTGAGTGATGCTATTGAACCCCTTTGCTTTCCTTAATAGCCATTTCTGTAACAGATGAGGGGGTGTGAGAGGAACCTTTAAATTGGTGTGAATTGTTTCATCAAGTGACGGTTCTTTAAGCTTTTAAAAAGTGGTTCTTCTATGGCATTGCTCAAAGAACCACATTGCACATTTATTTTTAGGAGTGTAGGCAAAAATAGCTGCATATGAAACCCACTGAATTAAAGCTGAAAGGCAGAACAAAAGTACAAAAATCCTCACTGTATAAATACTTATGGACCTGACTGTAGGCATTAGATGAACTGGATGAACTGTAATTTCTGATCTTCCTAAAGGAAAGCTAAATTACTCTGAATGAGCTAAATGAGCTAACACATGCACATGAAATCACAATGTGATCTATGTATTAATTATAAAGTGAATTAATCTGTAAACATATACTGCCCAGATAAAGTCTAGCTTTACAAGACTTTTTGCACAGTGCTGTATGTGGCAAAAGTGAATGACACCTTCCAGTTCCGTTTCTTACTGTGAGAAAGAGACCAGAAGGAGAATTTAAACATGCATTATCATCAAGCAAACTGCTGACTAATCCTTCATACATGTCATACATATGAAAAAGTAAACTGAAATTAAACTGATGCATTTTTTTTAGCTGAACAAATCTACTTTTTATGGACCAGCTCTGACAGCCTTACTCTAACACTGGAGAACGGCAGCCGGGCACAATGAGGGGCTCTGAAAGAAGTGACGAAATGAAGGCTTCACACTGACAGCGCCTGCCATATTTGATTTACAGTGTGCCAGTCACAATAGCCAGCAGGCCAGCTTACGCTGCACCCTGCTTGCAGTCTGGAGTAGATGGAGGCATGTTCACACGTAGTGAAGTGTCAAAGAGCGCGAGAGAGAGAAAGAGAGAGAGAGAGAGAGAGAGAGAGAGAGAGAGAGAGAGACCACACGCTCCAACAGCGACAAGCAGCCTCAGCCTCAGAGCAACTCTGGTGACTGACCACATCCTGCACATAGGCTTGCACTTTTCTCACTCGCATCTGCAGCTATTCTAGCTATCTCTCTCCCTCTCTCTCTCTCGCTCTCTTTCTCTCTCTCACACACACACATACATGCACACAAACTCTCTCACACACAGACTCAAAACACATATGCATCTTAATTGCTGGTCCTGTCTATTTATCTCACACATTAACCACATCAACCTTGTCTCTCCCTCTCTCACACACACACACACAGGCACATAAAATACATACATACATTCTGTCGCTGTAACACATCCACCACCTAAACACACACACTCCATTCTCTCTCTCTCTCTCTCTCTTTCCATCTCTTCTTTCTCTTTTTCTGCTGTTGAGACCAAAACACACCAGGCCTAATACAAGAGTTATCTGAGCTGCCTATAGTATTTGGGCTTATGTCAGTCCGTGATGAAGACTGATGAAGGGACAGCAAACTCGGACTGGCCAGACACATCGTTCTGCTACTGCTGAGCAAGTAGATGCTTTCAGAAAACTGGGTCACATAAAAAATAAAACACGACAATGCATCATGGTGCATAATTATTCACACTTATTATGAAGTGCATTATTTCTCTCGCTGAGCCCCACAGAGAAAGAATAAAGACAGCAAAAGGGAAATATGGCGCAGGGCAGATAGGAGCTCCGTCAGCTTAGAGCTTCCAAGCACCAAGGCCAGAAGAAGCTGGAGAGGAAAAGGATTATGGGGGGGGGGGTAAAAGAGCATCTTGCCTATTTCAGACGGTGCTGGTGGGGTGCTGGCTCTCTGGTGGAGGCGGGGCTCAGAGGCCAGAGCCGAAGCTCTGTCGTGCTGGTGCAGGTCCGTGCACTGGAAACACAACCACTTGTTGCAAAAGGTGCACAAACTTTGGGCCACTCTGGGCTCTGGACACTCAGAACAACACTGAAAAAAAGAGAAACACAAAAGACAAATATGGATGAGACCAGTTAACCGGTTAACCCTTCAAACTGTCATCATATTATTCTACAATAAAACCGATAATGGTATCTAGTATAAATGATTATAGTATAGTATATTTACTGTATATATATATTTAGTATATTTAGTGTAGTTACTGGGCCAATATTGGAAAAAAAACATGCAAAACAAATCTGATCCACTTCTGTAAGAAATCTAGCCAGAATTGCGCAGAGCCCAACATAACATTAGTAAAGTAGGTCAAAACAGTAGGTGATAACAGTAGCCATTTGTAGCCTAGCGTTCAAATATTAACAACAGCTAGCTGCAGTACTAGTTTTGCAATTTCTTAATTTCTTCATCTCTTTTGGTTGGGCAGTTTGAGCACTGCCCTCTTACACGGCCCATTAAAATTAGCTCATTTGAAAGCTCAGTGGGAGGAAAAAAAAAAGAATATTGTGTATTTTATCTGTGTATCCATATCTACTATAAAACAAATGCTGATTATGCATGTAGTTATGTATCATGTAAAAGTTAAGACACCCAGGTCCATTAGAGTTGAATCAGTTAAATCACTGGTTCCAAACCCTGCTCTGACACACACACACACACACACTTTAGCCATGGAAACACTAAAATGTGTAGGGCAGAGCATACTCCACCTGACCAAGCCAGAGTTAAACACAGACACAGGTATTCTCTAAACCAGGATTTAAATATCCAATGCCACCCTGTTGAGAACTTAAGGCTTTTTGTTCTTTTAAGTGGTTGTCAGGGTAATACGTGTGCAACAGATTTGTCGGTATTTCATATTCCAAGAGAATTGGATGTGTTGACAGGAATGCCTCCTGAGATCAAGTCATTTGTGAAGTGTAGGGAAAGACAGTGGGTGTGTAACAAAGGATACCCACCACAACAAGAACAGAGGCTAATAACCATACACTAAGAACACTGGGTTCAGTTTCTAACATTATAACACACAATGCAGGTTAAAATTAATATCCATCTTAAAATATTCCTTTTAAATTCATCAGTGGATCCAGACCTGTGTTGCATACATTACATATTAGTTTCACACCAGTTATTAATAATTTAGCTGTTACTGGATAATAGGTCCTAAGATTAATTAAAGATTAAAGTTCAAATAAGGGATATGCCATATCAAGAGGAATAAGTGGCGCTGCAAGTGCCATAGCTAACAAGTGCATTGTGTAAATTATTAATAATGCACTGAGCAATAAAACAAAAACACGTTACTGTGCATCATTTCATGCATTGCACGTTCCAAACAACAACAACAGCGCTGATGCACACAAATGCATGCAAAACTGCCAAAGCATTCCACTACCTCCTTGGCAGAAGAGAATGAGTGTGCGAAGGTCTCACCTTCTCCATGGCAGCGGCGTGATGTGAAGCTTCTCAGCGAGTGTGTGAGACGCTCCGGAGCTTACAGCCCTCGCCGCGCTCCAGAGCTCTGTGACAGCTTCTACCTGCGGCAGGAAGTAGCACACACTGCACACACTTCTCACTTCAACCCCCAGCAGAGCAGCCTCCTGCGTGCCTCTCTTTCTCTCTCTCACTCTCTGTGTCTCTCTCTCTGCGTGTGTGTCCTCGGGCGCAGCGAGCCGTGCTGGACTCCTTGCCGCCTCCCTACAGCGGCCTCCAGCCCACGTGCCTACCGTCGACAGCCACCATCATGATCCTTCTTCTTAACTAAGCCCTGTTCATAATAATTGGGAATTGGGGAGAGGTGATAATTATTTCTTTTCTAGGGCGAAACATCCCCGCAAGCCCTCCTTTTCCCAAAATGGAAGTGCCGAGTGACCTACAACGGTTTAGGAGGAAGCGCAGTACGTGGCATGCATGAGGGGATAGTACAGTGTGTGTGTGTGTGTGTGTGTGTCTGTGTGTGTGGGCACAAGGGGCGACGAATCCTGCCCTCGCCCTCTTTCACTCCTCACGTCCCTGGATGGGCGAGAGGTAGGGGGGACAGGTCCCTCTGGAGAAGCGTAACACAGCGAAACGGGGTCATTCCAGGCTGCAGGACCAGATGGAAGGCAAGATCAGCTCACAGAATGCCCTCCAAAGTGTAAAATCAATTAAGATTTTATCACACTTCGGCTCGGGAGAAAAGAAAGCAGTGCCGAGTGCTCCCCAAAAAATCTGCTTCACTCCAAGTGTTGTTAGTTGAGCTGCCACCACGACGTCAACCAAGTCGGTTAGTCATTAGCCACAGCATTAGTCATTAGCCTTTAAAACTGCTGGCACTTTATTCAGGTAATTATCTTACCTATTCTGAAGTATATTTTCATATGCATGACTCATTGTACTAAACAGACAGTAGCATCTTACTTTTGATGTAGAACTTTGTTTCATGTTATTTAAATAGCCCATGAGCCAGTCTGACTCACAAGTTTGACTAAAAGAAAGTGTGAGCCTCAGTTATAAAAAAAAAATAAGCCAGCAGCCACTTTGGATGTAACGAAATCAGAATTCAGTAATGGTTACTTCTTTGGGTGGTCACTATACATTATACTGATGACTAGCCAGTGCAATGCTAGTCTTCCCAAGTGGGTTACAGTGCCTATAAGAAGCATTTGCCCTTTGGATGTTTTCCTGTTTTATTGCTGTTATAGATAAATATATAAATAAATATTTACCCCCTTTACCATGTGAGGGACCTAATTCAACAGGATTCCAGGCAACTGGTGCCTTGGTAGTCTCACAAATGGAGATCACCTGTGTTAAGTGAATGTGTCTCAAGTGATTGAAGTTTAAAAAGACACCTGTCTGGAAGGTCCAGTCACTGGTTAATCAGTATTCCTGGCTACAGATCTCCCATATGTGGGGCAATGCAGCTATCCAGACGTATCTAGGCCAAGTCCTGGACTAAGGAAACAATCTTTAGTATTTAAACAGACTGCCATTGTGTAATGCATGTTAAAACTGTGTATAAATACTGCACATCTGTATTCACCCCTTTTGATATCCCCCCTTTCATTGCTTTTAGAAATGGAATCTTGATCAATATAATATAATAACTTCTTGTGCTAGTATTCTAACAACTACAACTACAACTACAACTAAATGGAGATCACCTGACTGCAGAGAATGTCTCTCAAGTGATTGTATTATAAAGACATCTGTCTGGAAGGTTCAGTCATCGGCTAATTAGTATTCCAGGCTACAAAATACACAATGAGGACAAAAGAACACTCCATACAAGTCCATGGTAATGTAATTAAAGAGTAAAAGTCAGGGGATGGATGCAAAACAATTTCCTAGTAACTGAATATGACCTGGAGTCCAGTTAAAGCCATTAATGGAAGGAATATGACATGTTCTCACAAACTTAGTGAGCAAGGCCAACAAGGCCTCTGACTACTCTGAAGGAGTGAAAAGCTTCAGCAGCTGAGATGGGAAACTCTGCATACAACTGTTGCCTGGGTTTTTCACCAGTCAAAGCTTTATAGGGGAGCGGCCGAGAGAATTAAATCTGGACTACAGTTCACCCAAAGGCATATGGGAGGCTCCAAGGACAACTAAAAAACACTGCAGATCACCGCAAACAACCTATCCCCACTGTGAAGCATGAAGGTGGTAGCATCATGATGTGGGGATGCTTCTTGGCAGCAGGCCCTGAAAGGGTAAAAATGAATGTGAAATATAGGAAAAATCCTGGAGGACAATCTAAATCAGTCTGAAAGAGAACAACAACTTGGGATAAGTAGGGCTGCACGATTGTCATCTCAATGTGAGCATGCACAATAGTTCTGGATGTAACATAAGGCATTTTAATTAAATGTATAATTAAATGTTACTTTTCTGCAGTGTGACACAAAAGCGTTATCATTTTCTATGACATATCTACCAGGAATAGGATATATCTGCCCGATATCATTTCTTTTACCCTTTACTAATCTTGGATTGCATTATCATGTGACACGATGGCTTATTGAAATCTGGTGAAAATTCCTGTGCTTTTTAATACCGCACTATATATTGCAGAAAATAAAATGATTGCAATGCCAGATTTTTCCAGCCTTAAGGAGAAGATAGCATACAATGACAGAAGTATATAGTGAAAGCTACACTAAATTAACTGGTTTAAAAACAACAAGGTGAGACATCAGTTCAATAGAGAATGTGTGGGTGGACCTGTAAAGGGGCTGTTCATGCCTGATCCTCGTGCTACCTGACAGAGCTTGAGCAGTTCTTCTCAATGAGGATTTGAGTAAAACTGCAGTGTCCAAATGTGCAAGCCTGATTGAGACCTCCACACACAGTGCTGTAATTGCAGCCAAAAGTGAAGCTACTAAATACTGACTTTAAGGTGGTGAATACTTAAGCAATTACTTATTTTTATTACTTATTTACTTAGTTTATTTTTACTTATTATTTTACTTTATTTACATTATACTGTATATTTAATGTAATGTAATTAATGTAATTAAATTTACATTAATTTATAGCAATCTGTTTTCACTTTGACATTAAAGATAACTTATACTGACCATCCAAGGGGTAAATACTTTTTATAGACACTGTATGCGTATAATTACGTATTTGGAAATGGCAAAAAAAGCCAGCCATAAATATTACAAATGTAAAAATCAGTCACAAATAGGGGTGGTCAAAGTGGTCATTGTATGCCATATGTTAGGCCTGTATCTGATGATGGTTAACCAAATTACATCTAGTAACAGCCCCCAGTAAAAATTCTACTTTTAGGTTTGTACAAACCATAGCAAAACACTATTATTTTGATGCCTGATTTAAACTGACATTTTTACCCATGCTGGGGTGACTTAAGTCCTGTCCTACAGCTAAGCCTGAAGTTGGAGTTGGCTTCATATTTGCCAGTTTCTTATTAAATATTTCCATTTCACCTTAAATGGTGCTGCAGTTACATTCTGGCTCTTGAGCATCACTTAACATAACTGCTGAATCATTTAATAGACCAAGAGGTCTTGTATGCTAGGCTACATGGCCTCAGTTTGTAAAACTTGTTTGATAATGGCAACTGAATTCTTTATTGTGACATGCTACAACTACAACTTTTTTTGACATACACACTTTTGGTGTTATTAACTCTCGCACTATCACTATGTTCAGGCCTATGTGCAATTCAAAATAAAAAAATTAAAAACATTGCTTTCGGTATTCCTGTTATTATTATTAGCAGTAGTACCAATAGGAGGAGGAAGAGTAGAAGAGGAGGAGTAGGAGGAGTTTTAGTAGTAATAGTGGAAATACTAACAGCATCTACTGCACCATCATCTGTACACTGCCCCAAAACCCACCAACTTTGTTTTACTGTTTACCATGGTTATTTGTCATGTGATTATTTAAGAGGTACAATATATGTTATTAAAATGTTATTTTTTTGTACAAACATCTGGGAAATGTTATAAATTCAATGAACTAGGATTAATAATTATCTTACTTTATAATAAAACATAAAGTTGGTCTACAAGTACAGACAATATCCATGACATGTTCAAAAATGCATGTCATTTATCACTATAATGATCACTGCTTTCATACCCGGCAACATTAGTCGCAGCACTGGTTATTAGGTGTCTTAATAAGTACCTCAGAAGCTGTGTTGAGGTGGGGAGTGGGGGTTGGGAAGTGGTGGAAGTAGTGGTATGACAGAGTCAAACAAAGTAAACAAGCCAAACTGAAATATCACACATCAGCACCATGCAAAAAAAAGCCAGTATGAAACCACCTCTACCGCTGTGAGTCTGCCTGACAACAACCCCTGCAGCCTGACCTACAAATCTGACAACTCTCTCTTCCTCCGGAGCTGCACAGGGGAGCTTAAAACCAGCCGATTCCCCATTGTGTGCTTGCAGACCCACTTTAAAACACAATTAGCCTAGCCAGGCACTCCGACTCGAGCTGGCGAGGCAGGCAGGCAGGCAGACGCGCCAGCATTTCAAAACTGCTGTCTTGCCTTTCATGCCCTTCCATTTAGCTTTTAAAACCAAAGAGCGTTCTCTCCCTCTCTCCTTCCCCCTCAATCTCTTGCTCGCTCTCTCTCTCTGCCTATCTCTCTCACTGCCAGCTATGGCTCCTCTTCCTTGCTAAGTGAATTCAGTGTGGGCTATGTTGCTGCCTGAGTGAGCACAGCTATCTCCAGAGAGGGCACATTAATAGAAACTCAAGAGGAGAGCCTTTCCCCTGGAAGCACACCTCGCTAACATCCATTAACATTGCGGTTATGAGATCACGATGAGGGAATGTCAGATTTATCCACAGCAGATGGTAATCTCATATTTCAACCTCCTCGTTTCATAACATCTTCATCACTCCTTAAGGCAGAGGTTCCAAGTCTCAGTCCTAGGGACTCCACATGCTGCTCCTAGCACGCCTGACGCCTGACTCAGCAATGAAAAACTGCTAATTACCTGACAAGCTAACAATGCACAATTGCACAGTTTGCAGTGTATCTTTCTTACATTCCAAAAAGACAAGCTGTATCTGACTTTAGCAGTATAGCAGTTTAAACATTGGCAGTTTGAAGACTACGAAGAACCTTGCTTGGAGGTGTGTAGTTAGCAGGCATGTGTACTAGGAAACTGAATATAATAAGTCATGTGATTATTCTTTTTTTGCATCTACATTAGTGACCATGCTAACAGTCATTTTGTTATCACTGTGGGGTGGATTCGCAATAGCTGTATGATGTATCAGCATAAAGCATGTTGGGTATTGTAGTGAGAAAGCACTGATGGATGAAAAGAATACAAAATCGCAAATTCTGTCAAAATGAAGGGATACTATGCTGGACGCTTAACAGCAGAATATTGCACACCATGACAAATAACATTAAATGATAGAAACTTTTAGGCCATAATCTGAGATGGTCATTAAGGATGGATTCAGTGACATTGATTTGAAAACATGACGTCACACTTAAGACAAACAAGTGGTGACAGCTAGACAACGCATTACTTGCGCTTCATTTGGAAATGAAGCGATATAATCAAATCTCTGGGGGGTGGGGGGGTTGAGGAGTTAAAAATGGGGACTCTTCCTGAAATCCCCAATTGGGATTACCAAACAGTTCTACTGCTCCTTAGCATCACAATCTGAGCTTAAAAGTGAGAGAGCAAGAAAAAGCACTTGCTTAGCTGGTCTCTGAACAGATCACTTCCTAAACACATACCTCTTCCATAGTGAAGGATCTCAAGATTAGCAGTGTCTAATTAAAAAGGTGTGATGTACCACTAAGAAGCTATAAATAAACAGCCGTTAGAAAGAGTGCATAGTTTCTTTTTAGAAAAGCACCAAAGACCGCCCTTCAAATGATACTTCAAGACACTTCACACCCTGCACTTGGAGTCCACCAAAAATAACTATTGTGGTACATAAAAACAAGTGACAGGTAAGACAACTTTGTGGTGGTGTTTTGGGGACTAATAACCTGCAGATACAAAATAAGTTGGGCACTTTATTATTATATATAAGTATTAACTACACTAAAACAGTTGTTCCATGATTACAGTGTCATATGAAATGTATTACATCAACACAAAAACTATAAGCCTACCATTTTACTCTGCAGTTACTATTCAAAAGTGTAACATGTCTGAATCAAGCAGACAAAGTAGAGGTGGCTGGTATAACCATATTTATTACTGTGATAAATTATGTCATGACGCACAGTGATTTCTGAGCATATCCTGAATACAATCATTACTCAAAGAACACCAACCAACACTGGCACCTGATTTTGCATGATAGTGTTTTTTGGTGGAATGCTTACATTTCCTCATTCACTACTAAAAGTTGGGATGCACATGCTCCACAAGTTTCATTATAAAAAGAGCACAATTACTTTAAATTGCAAAACACTGTGCAAAACATTTGCAGTGTTTTTTTTTTTGCTTGTATTTTTTAAAAACGTAGCCCCACACTCACACTTATAAATAGTGCTACAAATGGTTTTCAAGCAACTACATATGGTTACATAAAGAAACATGCTTGTCATAGAGACATTCACACATCTCTATTACAAGTTGATTCTTTATAGAACCAAAAGTGTTTTTTTTTACTGCATCGTTCAAACCTGGTCACTTCATGTGTCTGGATTGTATTCTGATACATTTGTTTACAATCATAATACATCATAATACATGGATTGTATTATGATTTTTATCACAATTATTTACATTGGGTAGTCAAATGCGTGTGGGACAGAATATGCTATTGTTACTGCTGTTTTGGTTGTACTGGATGGGTTTTGGATGTCAAATGCATCTTGGAAAGATGGCTGCGTATACACCACTATAACATGTAAGTTCAAGTGCGTTTCAGACTCCCTATTGCAGTGGTTTGAGTGATTGGATTTTTATCTGTTTTGAATGTCCCTTGGGTGCATTTACACTTGGCCTAAACCAGATAGAAGACACATAAAGTGACCAGGTGTAAATGGGAAAGAGTGTAATTTCAAGTGTACTTGGACCTTTTCTTATAAATGTCTTTGCGCATGATATTATGATATGATATTATGTTTTTGTCATGTAAAGAATAAATGAAAACACTTAGTCTAGACTAGCATCATCAGTGACTTGCACATAAACAACAATCCTGCAGAATCAGCTGCTATAAGCACGTTTTGAGGAGCAATGATATGGGATTACTTATTATGACTAAGCACTTTGTAAACAAGGTGGATATCAGATGTCAGATCTACTTAAGATCCAAGAAAAAATCTGTCATGGATTTTCTACATAAATACTCTACACAGCAAACTTGCCAGTGTTAAATTAACACTGTTAGTGTTAAATGTACACTATGAGTGTTACATTTTAACACCCATAGAGTTAATGAAATAGTGTTGATTTAACAATGGCAAATTTGCTGTGTACTGTTCTTGAAGGCTTGAATTGTCTGAATACAGTAAACTACTACATTTCTGATAATACACCCCTTCTAATTAGTTATTTTACCCACTGCTGCTACAGACATTCAATAATGCACACATAACAGGTATAATCTCCACAAAAAAAACAAAACACTGCCAACACAGTGGCTCACTCTACTGAAGCAACAACACATAAGTCTCTGTGCCCAAGTGTCAGCTAGAGGCGTGTGAATCCCCACCAGCACTGAACTTGAGCAATCAAGCTCCATTACATACCTTTGGGATGCACTTGTGATGCACCCCACTTACGCTCTTCTGGTTGAATGCAATCAAATTCTTACTGCAATGGTCCAGCATGCAATGTAATGTCTTTCCAGAAAACCAGGGGCTGTTAATACAGCAAATGGGAGACAGACTCCCTATCCATAGCCTTGATTTCAGAAGAAAGTGCCTACAAGTTTTTGGACATATGGCATATCTCTCACTCAATCTGTAGTGAACCAGTAAATCCTTAAGCTTAGAGGGGAGCAACTGTAGGGAACCAAGGAGTAAATGTGAAATCTGAGTGTTTTTAAAGCAGTACACTGAATAGGTATGTCAAAATAGTGAATGTTATGTAGCAAATACAAGTGTAAAATGAAGTGTGTAGCAACTTCTCCTAGGAGTCACTTCTCCTTTCACTCTGTTCTCTTCTGATGCACGCACGCACGCACGCACGCACACACACACACACACACAGGCTTAAGGACGGACTGAGTTCAAGTTATTTCACTCCACCAAGCATTTACTGAACAAAAATGCAGACTTTTAGGTGTACCTATTTGATGTCCAGGTTTTTACTGTTTTTCACAGTCGAAATAATACAGATTTCTCTGAGCACTGAAAGGCTTATGCATATAACTTCGTATTAGATAGAACTAGTGCCATCCGTATTACACAGTGCTGACAAAACACCTGCAATTCATCTAAGAGTTAGTCCAGCAGGTGTAATGGCTTATTATACACAAGCCTTAATGCAGACTTCACTCGATGAACCATCTTGAGGTTACCTGCTGCTGCTGAATCCTTTGCATGAGTTTTTTTTATATATAACAAGCGCAGCCTAAAAAAGTGCACACTCTTCACATGCCTTTCCTCAATCACCCCCTCCGAATTAACCCGTTCCTCTCAAACACTCTCATTACGTCTCTGCATATTTTTTCCTCATCTCCAAAAAAACAACATTTGACGAACGTAAATTCGCAACATGAATTTCACACTGACTACGCAGTCTCTTAAAAGGCGGCCGCCGTGGCCAACTAAACTCCCCTCTCAGCCCCTCTCCCTCTGATAGCGACCTATTAAACGAGGCTGATTTTTTTTGGTTCGTTTCGGATATATAGATAAAAAACAGGGCAATAATGCGAATTGAACACATGACAGCGCTTCGACTTGCCAGAATAATCCGGTTCACCTTGCCTCAACGACGGGACCCCGTTTTACAATCCTGCGCAAACTGGTTGGAGCCGAAAGCTGCGCTGGTTAATGACGCAGCCCGATAAACCGCCGCTGTGATGTGGGTTAACGCGCTCAAGGCTCTTACTTTGGAGCCGCACCTTCTCCTCTGGAAGAAGATGCGCGTAGATCCCAGCAGGCAGTCCTCCCCCTCAGGCACCCAGAAACGCTGCGGATTTAGGGCAAGACTCCGAGCCAAAACCGCGAGCCTTGCCTAAAGCGTTTTCACCCCAGAAACAGTCGTACTTTTTATGTCTTTCTCTTTTAATCGTCAAAACGGTGCAAAGCCAAAAACGAAGTGGCTACGATAAACACGTTAACTTTCCGCTCTGTGGAAATCCTCCACACAGCTGTTTAGCATTAGCGTTAAAGTCTGACTTCACCCGAGCCGCCCAAATGTAGGACCAAACGGTCGGTAACATTAACGCATCCCGGAGACTGAAGTTCGTTACCTTGACCTGCTCGCCTGTCCAGCCCGGTCCAGTCCAGCCCGGTCCAGCAGATGTCGCCTCTCTCGCACTCGGTTTATTTTTATGCGGGGAGGGAAAGTACCGTTTAAAATCGCGAGATTCTCACGCGCTTCTCTTCCAACCGCGTCTTTCCAGGTGGCAGGTGATGCTCTTCTCGCTTTTCCTCAAATCTGCCGAGCGCGGTGTGTGTTCAGGTGAAGTGGGGCATCAGATAAAGTGGGACGCGAAGGTTGAACAGTGGCTTTGTCAGCCACTGACAACAAATGTTATTTAGCTGGAGCTGTACTGAATATGAATATGGTTATGACTGATGGGACATGATGAGTGTGGGCGTGGCTGCGGTGTTCAAACCAAATTCAGCACAAACACACGAAGAACGACTGCAGAAGAGGCTCTACACTACAGCGTTCATGGAGAAATCCACCGAGTTTTAGTTCTCTGTAATTAATGTTATGCACAGCGGGTTGGTGTGAAATGCTCTGTCCTGCTGATACTTGTAGAGTTAGAGTGGTGGTGGTGGTGATAGGAACCAGACGTCAGAATGGGATGGATATATGGATATAGGTAATTATGTCTTGGGCATAGTTTTATTGTAGTTTTGTTTATTTTTATTTTTTTTTAATAAATGATATTACATTTCCCTTTACCAACATTACACAAAAACCCCGTACTTGTAAAATGTTAATTGAAGAAAATGAAATAAGCTAAAACTCTCTTAATTACTTTGTTTACATCTCAACAATTAAAACATGCAGAAATGTTGAACAATAAGAATTCCCCTTTAATTCTATAGGCTAATGAGTAGGTATAGGCAGTGATTAAATATGTGTGTGGTACTGCACTATCATTCAGAAGTTTGTAATCAAAGGTTGCAGTGTTATCAATAGAATAAAACTGATTTGTTTGCATTTAAACAATTTACATAATTCTTTACAAAAGGTTTTAAACTGTGTCTACAATAGTGAAAAGAGCTGTAAATGTATGTAACCTCTTAATCTCAGCTAATTTGCATTGCTTTCCATGTAGTTACCAAGTAGTAACCCTTAGGGTAAACAGGGAATTACAGTAGATGATTTATAATTTAATACATTTTTTTCTTGTTCCCCTAAATAGTTAACATTATCATTAAACATCCAAAATTAGGAACAACTGGTGTCTAGTTGAAGTATGTGAATAGTTCAATGATCTACTTTGTAGTGTTTCCAAATTTTTGAACAATAGTGTATATGTAGTGAAAAAACAGTAAAAGATGATCTGATTTCCATAAGCCAGAAGGTTAAAGATTACACATTTATATATATAAAAAATAAGATTATTTTTTATTTGCATTTGTTACAATTAACATAAATAACAAAATAATAATCAATAATCACATCTTGTAAACATTTTTTTGTAGTCAGCTCTCTTTTTTTTTCTTGTATGGGGAGTTTTTGCCTATTCTTCCTTGCACCTAGTTCTGTAAGGATTTGGCAAAACCTTCACCTTCTTGATGGTTTGAAGTATGTTTAGAATCCTTACCCTGCTGTAGAAGCCTTTTTCTTTTTTTGTTCTGGTATTTAATTTAATCCATTAGTTCCTCCACCAGTTCATATTTCTAGTAATCCTACAAGCAGTTACTTTGGAAACAGTAATTTTGCCATTTTTCTTGTTAGTGACTATTCCCTTAATTGTATTATGAACTGAGAAAAGGACTTGCTTTGTGCACATTAATTATTAGAATTTTCAGAGTGCTTAGAGGAGCCAAAAGCTACTAACTGTTGAGACAATGTTTGAGGAATTAAGAGTATTTATGAAGCTCTGGAGTTTCAATTACTTGGGCTTTCCTAATGATTGTGCACAAGCCATATTCCTAAGAAGCTAATTACAGTTTTAGACTTTGGTAAAAGTTGCACGCTGCCTCTTTCTGTTTTTCATTAAAAAAATAAATAAATAAAATAATAAATAAAATGCATTATGAGGTTCATGTCTTATGGAGATCAGTTCACCTTCTCCTCACTATTCAGTAACAGAAATTGTGAACAGGGTGCCCAAACCTTTGCATGCCACTGTATTTAGATGTTTGCCCTACTCGGGCTCAAAGCAGCCTAAAAGAAATAAGGGGTGGGGGGTAGTTATTTTGTAAGTAGAACATCAATCTGTTTTAGCAAAAAAATGTTAAAGGCATTAAGATAAATTCAGATTAATGGACTGTTCTAATGTTTACCAGAAAAAAATGTCCTACTTTACTCAAACTCACCCCATTTCCACCACGATGGCACAGAGTCTGAAATGAACGACTGAAGTCCTGACGAGCTTCTTGTTAAGCAGTTAGTGGGATGAGCGCCATTTCCTGTAGAGCCATCCACATGGGCTTCCATCCCACTATTTGATATTGATATTTAAAAAAAAAACATTTAGTCTGCCACACGTTTTAACATAGTTACACCATCTGTGCGTAATTCAAGTTCTTTGAAAAAGTAGGCAGTCTGAAATCTGCCTTTAACCCATTTACTTTCTCACAGGTCTTTGCTTTGGCTCTTGAGTTCCTCCTCCTTGTCCTGTATTATAAATGTGCTCGGCAAAGGCAAGCTTCTTTAGGTCCTTTTCATAATTAAGGTAAGATTTTAAAGGAATAGTTTTCCAGATAGCATGCCCATGTGGGGCCTGTATGGTTAGCCCAACTGGAAATCAGAAAGTTTTATCCATGTTCCATGTTGGCCACACATATGGATGCCCACCAGGGTTAATAATGGGACCAGGAAGGGTTAAACATGGGCCTCATCTGGGTTGTATACTGCATATGGGGCCTAGATGGGAGCCATGTGAGATTAGGGTAGGCTATAATGGTGGGGCCCAAACCTACGCAGAGCACATGTACACCTGAAACCCACCTAACCCACAACATGTCTCACTATGCCTTTTTTTGCCCCAGGTTGGCATTGTTAGCATTGTCCCAGGTTAGATTTCTTGACGATACCAGTTGATAACAACGCATTATCTGTGTTTTACTTTTAAAGAGACGAAAAGACAACATGAAGAAGCTCACAGAAAGTAAGAAACAGTGGCAAAGAATGATCTGAAAAGCTTTATTGATTTTTTTTACAAAGCATTGCAAGTATAGCAATTATATTCAAGTGTTAATACATGTACAAAATGCAATGCACTGAGCAACATCTAGCGTTAAATACTACAAAGTAACTGTACATCCACCTCACATTAGTTTCCATTTATTCATCCAACCACATTCAGTACATACACTTCTCAGCTAAAAGCTGTAATGCTGTATTGTACCAATATAACCATTCATTCACACAGTACCATTCTAGCATCATTCTACTCTCATACACAAGGTACCGGGAAACCTAGTGATGTAACTACATACAAGGATCACAGCTGCTTTTAAAAATATATACATTAGGTGTAACTACTTGAGTCAATTCAATCATATATCTGAAGATATATGTATTGTGTTAAGTCTTTAATGATGTTGATATTTGATGTACAAATATCCTTAGTTTTGGTTCCGTGTTCCATCAGTTCTTTTTATGGAGAAACTTCATCTTATTCCCTGGAGAAAGAAAAAAAACACAAACAAAATTAACAGTGCT
Organism: Salminus brasiliensis; assembly: GCF_030463535.1. Taxonomy (NCBI): domain Eukaryota; kingdom Metazoa; phylum Chordata; class Actinopteri; order Characiformes; family Bryconidae; genus Salminus; species Salminus brasiliensis. The sequence goes on along the minus strand of NC_132894.1, from coordinate 25,140,484 downwards.
GTTTACAAAACATGTCTGTTTTTTAAATTATGATGGATATTGTCCATATATGGATATGGGTGTTATTACAAAATTCTGTTGCCAAAGAATAGTCTCAATAGTCTCTAATACCAGTTTGCACAGAAATCCCTGTAGTTTCTGAATAGTGTGTAATAAGCCTTGCTGCATTTAGGGGTTAATATCTACTTTTAACATGTTTTCTCAGTCTCAACCTATATGATTGATGTTGTTCATAAAAACTTATAAAGACTGTCATAACTCACTCAAAGAATGCTAGCCAGTTTGAATAATTTAACACGTAATTACCAGTGTTGCACTGATACAGACACTTAAAAACAGTATTGCTACTGGCACTACTAAGTACCCACATTATAACACGGTTTCTGAGGCGAGTAAGATCTGAATGGAGTGGAATCATTTCTTGCTTGAGACAAGCAGTAGTGCAAATACCTGCTGCAAAATCAGTAATGCCAGTATTTCAAGAAATTACTGACCACAAAATGCTTATTAAATGACTGTATGGATAAATGACACGATATACACTGACCAAGCAAATTATTAATAACACAGTACTAATACTGGGTAGATCCTTAACAACTTTACAAACTTATTAAAATACACTCATTGACACTTTGTAGCTTACTTCATACATGCACCTGAATGTAAAATTGCTGCCTAAGCACATTTTACTTCTAAACATTTGTTTTTGTATTAATCCATAATTCTTAGTGTAGTACCATTATTCTTTTTTTGTAGCTGTTTGTTCATTGTGCCAATTTATATTTTTTCATTGTGCAAAATTATTCAACTGTAAAGTTATTCAAATGGGAAATGCTATTGCTTCAAGGGTATTATATTTTATTTGAGGCAAAGTACACTGCCTTTACCAAAAAAGTCAAAGCAGGAAGGCTACTCATAGATGAAGCAAATTGCATTAATTATTCTGTAACAGCAGCACAAGGATCAAGATCAAGATGTTGAATGGGTTGGAACGTGATTTACCTGACCAGGAGCACCTCACAAGTCAACTACACTCCATCAGACCAAACAGAGCTAGTTAAATTAACAAACGATCTAGAAAATACCCTTCGATCAACCTTAGATAAAGTAGCATAGTTTAAAAATAAAATGATGAGGCAAAAAAGGCTCGCACCGTGGTACAGTGATCAAACTCATACCTTAAAACAAAGTGCAGAAACTAGAGCGGAAATGGCAGACAACCAAACTAGAGGTGTTCCACTCTGCGTGGAAGGACAGCCTTAGTCAATATAGAAATGCACTCATTAAAGCTCGCTCAGCGTATTTGGCCTCGCTGATCGAGAAAAACAAAAACAATCCCAGAGTTCTTTTTAGTGAGATCTCTAAACTTACAGATACTCAACCCCAGATTCCAACATCTTTAACCAGTCTTATGAACTATTTTAATAATAAAATAGAAAATATTAGACAACAAATCCAACCCTCCTTCTTAAATCAAACATAACCATCACCTGTTGTAGCTGTTTTAGAACATAACTTGTAGAACAAAGACAGCCAGAACTAGAAAAAAATATTTCCTCAGCAAATTGTACAACCTGTCCACTCGACCCAATTCCCTCTAAAATACTAAAAAGAATACTCCAAACTCTAATCAGATCTCTTTTAAAATTAAAACCCAAAACCCAAACCCTTAAATTACCAGTCATAAAACCTTTAAACAAGAAACCAAATCTTGATCCTAGTGTATTGTCTAATTACAGACCCATCTCCATATTAACATTTATATATCTAAGTATGTATGAGAAATTCCAATCTGGATTCATACCCAATCATAGCACTGAGACAGCCCTAGTGAAGATTACAAATGATCTCCTTCTTTCCTCTGATCAAGGCTACGTATCTTTATTAGCCCTACTAGATCTTAGTGCAGCCTTTAATACAATAGATCACACTATTCTCTTTAAATTAGAGAAAATGGTTGGAATCACAGGAGCAGCCCTATAGTGGTTCAAATCTTCATATCTAACCAAATGCTATCAGTTTGTAAAAATAAAAGATTTATCTTCAAATTACACAGAGGTAAGAGAGTTCTGCAAGGCTCTATTCTAGGACCCCTATTATTTACATTATACATGTTACCACTGGGATCAGTTATAAGCAAACATGACACACTGTTAGCCAGATGACACACAGCTCTATATATCAGCCAAACCTGACAATAAATTTAGATTAAAGCAAATGGAGGACTGTGTAAAGGATAAAAAACTAAAATGTCACATAACTTTCTTCTTCTCAACAGTGACAAAACCAAGGTTCTCCTTTTAGGTCCAAAAGACACTAGAAATAAACTATCCAACTTAATGTTAGACTTGGCTGATGCTTCCATTATTCCTGGTCTAGCAGCTAAAAATCTTGGCCTCATATTAGTTTCAGATCTATCATTTAAGCAACATATTAAGCTAATATTAGTAGGACAGCCTTTATGCAGCTTAGGAACATTGGCAAACTAAGAAACTCCTTATCTCTACAAGATGCCGAAAAGCTAGTACACACTTTTATTATCTAAAGGCTAGATTACTGTAATGAACTTTTGTCAGGTTGTTCCAGCAGGAACCTCAATAAACTTCAATTAGTTCAAAACGCTGCAGCCAGGGTCCTTACTAAAACTAGAACATTTGACCATATCAGTCCAGTTCTATCAGCACTACATTGGCTCCCAGTTAAATTCCAATTGACTACAAAATTCTTCTATTAACCTCACTCCTGTAGTACCTGCAAGATCTTATTACATATTATGAACCATCAAGAACACTTAGATCTCAGGGTGCTGGCTTCTTAGTAGTTCTCAAAATTCAGAAAACCTCAGCAGGGGGAAGAGCCTTTTCTTATAAAGCCCCCCAACTCTGAAATAACCTTCCAGATAATTTTCGGGACTCAGACACAGTCTCAATCTTTGAATCTAGGCTGAAAACTAATCTGTTTAGTTTAGCTTTTGGCATATTAAGGAAAAATATGTCTTTGACCCAAACATTATGGAGGGCACTATGTATAGTAAATATCAACATATTTAGGTAGTTAGTTTAGACAGAGTTGGTATCGGTACTCTGCATTGGCAGATACTTGAAGATCCCCAGAAATGACTGAATAATAATCCTTAGGTGTTCCCAAAGAGCACAACTGCTGAACTTACCTAGTCCTTTTAGAAACTTGTTCACTCCACTTTGCTCTGTATCTGGCAACTCATCCAGGTACTGCTCTACTCTCTGCTCAAACAGACCTGCAAAAACAAAACCATGTTTTAAACATTTTTAGAGGAAGTCATCGATCATAACCATCAACAACCATCGACATGGCACACCATCACCAACAGATGGCAGCACAGACCTGAATATAAGATTTTTCTTCCACTCTGTTTCTGCTCCTTTTGACCCAAACCATGTCTAATTATAATGGGTGTGGGTTTTATACAGCTTGCAGCTAACAGGAAATGGTCAATGACCTAACAGAGCCACTTGACCTATAATTCCCTTTACCTTTTGCCCTGCTCTTCCTCATCTCTCTGTCCTGGATAAACCCAGCAAACATCTGCGACTCCATGAAGACACCCAGGAAGCGGCGGATACTCTTGGAGGCTACAGACTTGCGAAAGGCTTCACGCTGGAAAATGCGCTCCCCTCTTTCGCCCTGGGTCAGAAACAGGGAATAGTGGCCTATGGTCTCCAGAAAGAAGCGGATGAAGGCCTCGGACACTACACTATTCAAGGAGTTGCACTCTGGTGGAAGGAAGGAAGTCATGTTAGTACATTAAGAAGCTTCACAGACATGTAGAAAATGGCCTCAGAACCTAAGAAGTACCTAATTCTAAAGAGTTTTCTGTCTAATTCAGTCAATCTGCCTCACCTGGACCCCCAATGTAGATGTAAAAAGTGTCTTATGAATGCCATCCCAAAGTCTAATAAATGTCATATAGAATGGGCAGTCTTAAAAGTGGGATAGATTTGAGGTCAGCATACCCTGACCAATCACAAGTCTAACATGCCCTACCAGCACAGCATGTAGCCAGCAGCAAGAAGAGAAGAAGTGAGTCACCAGGCAATGGACAAGAGGGGCAACGGGGCATGCAAGGCTGTATCTGTATATGGGCTGGTAACTTGGATACAGATATCAAGACCTCAGTAAACCCTCAAGCTCTGTGAAATCACAATTGCAATACAAAGTAAAAAGCAAAAAAAAAAAAAAAAAAAAAACTTCTCTGCCTTTTTCTCAAGGCTGTGTGCGTTGCCATGGTAACAAACAAATTTTGTTCGCCTTGGTAGAGGACAATCAGAGAGGTCTGAGGAGTGCATTTTGGTCATTTTCATGTTTAGTAATATACAAAAAAAAATCCAATACATTTAATACATATAATTTCCAATAGACATAAGGAAAAAAAATTCTTACATCCCAATGATTGCTAACACCAAAGCCAGTTTCTAATCCACTTTTGTGAAGTTCCACTTCTTCATTTTGGTACAATAAAGTAGTCAAAATTACACCTCACTATATCAGTTAATAGCTCAGCTGCCTACACAGTAAGCTCTCAGTTTCAAATTATTCAGATGCTACTGGTGTGGTGCAAGATATCAATCTCCTTACCATCATCTGACTCGCTGTCAGAGTCTTGATTGATGATGTCGTTCCTCTGCTCCAAGGCCTGCTCCAGAGCAGCTTGTAGCTTGCGTGGTAAGAGGGAGGCCTCGTCGTCCAGCTGCACAGTTACACGGTTACAGCACTGACATTTATTAGCAACATTTGTCTGCCTAAATTCTTTTTAACAACACTAAAAGTGACAAGATACACTTGTGTGCATTACATTGGCTGTAACCATGTGAGAGAGTTCACACAGAAAATGTAAATGGCTCTGACAATGCATGTTCCTAGAGGCTTGCTAGCTTTTAACGAATACACTTAGGCTCCAAATAAATTTCCATTAGCCATCTAAAGCATAACAAGCATAATATGTTCTGTATGCTGTCCTTTAAGCATAGACACCAATGTTGTTTTATATAATTTGAAACACATACCTGTCTAATGAACTTATCTGTTCCTAGATCAACCATCAGGGCCTGAAATGAGAGAAGAATAGTTATCATGATTGTTCCACACAGAAGAGGATTCTGTTTTAATCACATGGCATTAATTTGTTGTGGGAACTGCGTTAAGTCTCAACATCTCCAGATGCTGATCTGCAACAGATGGTGCTTGACAACCAATTAAAGCTGCAGAGTTAAAAATGACAAGCATCTTAAAGAGCTGCTTGTACACATGTCTGCCACACAAGGTCAAGCCTAAAGGACTTAACAAGAGTGCTTTTGACCAACAAGCAATAAGCAAAAAGGGGGTTGACGCCTCTTTCTATCAGCTTGATTTCAAGTGAGTGTGAAAGGCCTGTTAGGAAACGACCGTGAAGTCTGTGGCCGGCCTGGCACTGCCCCTCAGGCAGCTGGGACCAATGCTCACACAGAAGGAGGGGGGAAAAGACAAGCAGCCAGAAACACAAAGCTGGAGCTTAAGAAGCTGACGCCAATTTAAAGACTCATACAAAGGAATTGGCCCCTGTTCTGGGCATACCGTTCCATGTATGATGCTTTCTCCCTCGCTTCCTGGAAGCTGGGAAAGATGAATCTGGCCCGAGTCCCTTTCATTTCTTGGTACGGCACTTAATTCAGCAGGTCAATGGCCAGCCAGTTTATTTGAGTAACGGGATCATTGAAGAGACAACAGTGAAAAGGGATGTTAAAAAAAAGGTCATTGCTCAATTTGACCTTGAAGCTGTTTGGATTAGGAAAACAAAGCTATGATTAAAAAAATAATGGAACAGGAGTCACTTAGATAGACTGCCTGAAATCACTTTTTCCTATGTAAAATAGAAGAATATGTTTGGACATGTCTGTGAGGACCTGAACAGGCTTATGTGTGGGTGTGCTTATGTGCCGTTTTACATCAGGCTACTCTAAGCATTGACGTGGCGTGGCTTGTATGTGTACACATATTCAGTTAAAGTTTGGATGAGCAATAATGAAGAAGAATTACACAAGAACAAAACAGTGTATCTGCTGTAGGTAGATAAATAGTCTGCTGAATGGGTGGAGCTCCGCTCAGCTCTCTTAGTCCCTGTGGTAATGAATCACCGTCCTCTCTCTAAAGCTATCAGATAAACCACAATCTGGTCTGGACTGGTACAAGCACAACATCTTCCCAAATAGTGGCAAAAAACATCTAAGGGTAAATAATTATGCAGCAAGCGATGGACTGTGACGATAACTTGAATAAACATATTTTTAAAATATAGATTACAGTTTGCTTTCTCAAATTGGCAATGATTAGCTAGGAGATTTTTTTATGAAGCATCGCCACTCTATTTTATGTATTTAGTGTTGTTTATTATACGTTATTTGTTGTGTACATATCTACCAAAGCCAATACATATATATTTATACATGTAGAAATTAATTATTAGATTATGAAGAAATGTAGCATTCATTCTGTAGCGTTTGAATACCAGTAAAATGAATAAACACAGGAATTTTAGCAAAGTAGCCCACCATCACCTAAGCATTCTATTCTTCTATTGGATTGAAATATTAGACAAATCCTAATATACACATAATATTACTACTTAGACAAATGGGTCCTAAATGTCAATATGATTCCAATAATATCATGCGTCCCCAGTGTAAAGGCTATGCTATATATATATATATATATATATATATATATATATATATATATATATATATATATATATACACTTTTTTAACTCTTCATTTATTTTATTAATAAAAAAGAATGTTAAATTACTTGAATAGTGATGTATTTTATAGTCACAAACAAGATAAGGAGCTGGTATAAGTAGAGGAAGTATAAAAAAGGATCTTAGCGGTACCTCCTCCACTGGCAGTTCCTTGAGTTTGGGCAGCGAGCTGGACAGGATGCCCACCAGGAAGGGTGTGGGGCAGCAGACAATGTCCACCATGGAGGTGGGCAGCACAGGGATAAAAGTGTGCTGCCAGGAGAATGGGTACAGCAGGGCTACAACCGCATGCACGCAGCTGGAGAGGGTGCTGTAAAGAGAAGAAAACAGGCCTGTCACCTGGCCCTGATACACACGTACACACTCACTATTCACACACACCTCATAGGCAAATCCAGTTATGGACCCTGCTATGGAAATAAAGCATAGCGAGCCCAGATTTTTCCAGTTTATCCTGGCTTAGCTGAGAAGACAGTGGAATCTGTGATTACTCGAGTATGCACGAAAATAACCAGCTGCAGGCTCATTAGATTTTGAGGAAGAACTGCTTAAATGCAGGCTTCTGCAGGGTATTTCACACTATATAACAAAATTTAATTGATCAGTTCCATAAGTGAGGGATGATAAGTACATTTGTATTTCTGAGAGCAAACAGAGGTCAAAAGTATTCTGTGACAATCAATTTTATATCACAGAGTGGGAGTAGTTTATCTTCTTATGACACATTCTTCTGGAGGCCATGCTAGTCACTGTCCCACATACAAGGTGAAATCTAGCTGCTATGAGCTGTATTCTGTCTAAGACGAAAAAGGAAAGGATAAAAAGAGAATGACATGTTGCCACCAGAGGATGGGACTCTACAAGATGACAGGAACAAAAGAACAGTTTACTGGGGGCATAGACTCAAATTCTTCATTGGACAGAACCCACAATCCCGGTTAGAGATGAAGCTTCACAGTAATATGATAAAACAACAAATGACATTATGCCAACAATGCTGGGGAAAGACCTTTCCATCCTCTTTACCTTTGTCCTAGTTGTGGGATTAGCTTGTTACTTGCTAAACTGGCATGACTTTAGAAAAACCTAGGGGTGTCGCTTTTAATCAGACATGAAAACCCATGAGCAGGGTGACAAGTCACAAGGTGACAAGTTCAGAAACCAGTTCCCTGTAGGGTGTCCTAACATTTTTTACATGACTGTATCTGTGGGTTGGGGGAATAATTACGAAAGGAAAAATGTAATATACTGCCACTGTAATGTTTTTAATTTTGCACATTTTTTATCATTACTCACATCACATAAGTGGCATATTCCTAATTCAAAACAGCTCATTTTGTTTGAAACATGACATGACAAATTATAATTATATATGATTATATTAGAAATTTAATGATCTAACAACTCAATGGATGTAGTAATAATTTTAAAGGCCACATAATACAACTGTAAACTGCAACAAATTATGCAAAGTATGCAAAGAAAGCCTTTAGAAACACTTCATTTGAAATATATAAATAATTTACATAGCATAAATGTACAGAAATGGGCATAAATGGTTTTCTACTGTAAGAGAGACCAATAAAAGAAAGTAATTATCACACCAATTCACTGAAAGGGTACATTTTAAGGGAGTATTCAAAACAGCCAAACGTGCTCCTTCATGTCCTAAATTGGTCTGATGTTAGAAGGAACTTGTGAGATCTCGCAGCTGGATCTAAGCACCAAAGTTACAAATAGCACGCTGTCCTTCTCACGGTCCACGGGTTGTTGACAGTGGCTGACCCTCTCTCCCCCTGTCCCCTACTGCCACAAGCCCAAGTATACAAAGACAACGAAAATAAACTAGCAGGGCCAAATCAGCTCCGGCTGAAGAGAGAATTAGAAATGAAATCAACAACCGAAAGTGGTGTGTAAACATTATACTAGAGATCAAATCCTCCTATAATTATAAGAGCCATCTACAGTTCCACTTTCACAGCTCAAGAACAAAAGAATGGTGCGGTCTTTGTTTGACAGAGAGACCAAGAAATGACCTTTAAAAACACTACAAATGAACCACATTCTATTAGCTATGTAGATAATAACAATATATATCATATATAATATCATATACCCTGTATATACACATCGATGTATTTTTTCATGTATTGATTATTGTAGTAAGTTAACATTCGTAAAAGCTTCAAAATGTACTGCTCATTTTCCAGACCAAGCAAGAAAATGATACATTATTAAATTTGAGTCCAAATTGACAAATTTGCAATCAAACCAAAAGGGGAAAAAGGTAACATATGACGCCCACATGACAGAAGACTGCAAGTAGAGGTCTGCACAAGACGGGTGTGTCCACGGGTCCTGCTTGATCCACACAACTGTAGTGTGTTGTTAGCGACTCAGAAGCTAAACTAAAGCACTAGGCAGAAGAAGCTAAAGCAGAGTGTGGGCAGGTCTGCACAGAGACTTACCCATGCTCAACTCTAGCTGCGAGAATAACACACCGATCTTATGACATCACGTCCTGCGTTTGGTTTGTTCAGATGCCTTTGATTTGTATTGTGTCCATACTTCAAACAAACCGGACCAGAATTCAAAAGGCAGCGTTCATACTTTAACAGAGCAGTCACACCAGGGTTGGTTTTAATCTAACCAAAGCTGTGAGGTATAAAAAAAACACCCTTAGTGGTAAAAAAGATAATCATCTTAACAACAATAATAATTCAGAACAATTTACAACAACTGAATTCTACAACTGTATTGGTAGATCACTTAGAACTTAGAACTTAGATCTCACAGAACTTAGATCTCCTTAAACTGGGTAAAATCGGCCATTGCTTACAAAGTATTTCATACTGGTTGGGCCACAATGCATATAGTGTTCTTGGAAGTATCTAGCTCCAGTCTTAACTGTGGCATGTTAAAACAGGGTACGCAAAGGATAAAGTTTTAAAAGCCTAGCCACAGGCAAACCTACCTAGGCTGTCAGTGTTGCTTAGCTCAAGCCTCTGTGGTTCAGTCGGGTTATAAAGACAGCTGATGTTTATATGTGTGTCAAAGTAAAAGTAAAAAAGAACTAGCGTGCTAACGTCAGCACACAAGGATTGCTTTTCCAACACAGTTATCTTGTGTAGGCAACAATTCCATACCTGGAAGCCAGTCTTATACACAATGCCATACTAATTCAAATACTGTAAAAATTGTGAAATCTGACTACATATTCCACAGCAGAAACAACCTCTGCAGGCAACTAAATAACATTTTTTTCTTGCAACTGTTACTAAAGTTATTTTTAATTTGGTTACATTAAAATGCCATTATTAATTATATACAATATAATAAATTCTAATTGTTGGACAATTGGACAAAAGTATTGGGACACAGGCCACAATTGCCAAAGGTACCTGTATGTTTGAGCATTTGATAAAAAATAACACGTTGCCAACTGTTAAGCATGGGGTGGATCTATTATGCTTTGGAGTTGTGTTGCAGCCAGTCGCAAAGGAAACATTGCACAGGTACATGGAAAAATAGAGTCTAAAAAATATCAGCAAATTGTGTCTAGAAAGTGTGACACTGTTAGTCAAGAAACTAAAACTGAAAAGAGAATGGCTTCTACAATGGAAAATCCATACCCCTAAACCCACCATGAACTTCTTAGAAAAAGCAAGCTGTAGCTTTTGGAATGTACCTTATATTACCCTGACTTTATCATTAAACATCTGTCAGTAGATTAGAATAGTGCTAGTAGTAGTAGATGTTGTGCATTCAGAATAGTCCAAGAATATAACTAGGGTAAGTGGAAACAAGAATAGAAAGACTCTTGGGTGGCTACCAAAAAATTAGATATCTGCTAAATGTGGTGTAACTGACTTAATGTAGTGTCTGACTATTTTGCGCATTCCACAATTACTGTTTTCTATATAAGACCTGCTGTAAAGGTTGTCCAAACATTTTTAGACGACTATTTATATACATATATACTGCTAAAATTTCTCCAGCAACTCCCTTATAGAACATTTGCAGCAGAAGTAGTTCACAGGTGAGAATGAAATGCTCTCCTCTGAACCAAAATGCTCAATGCTACTATATAGTCTTCCAGACTCAACAGGGGAGAATTATGATGGCAATGTTACAGTTTTTTATAGAGGTTATGAGATCGTCAGCTGTTTGGCCTCTGGCTAAAGAGGCTTGTGAGTTCAGCTGTATCCTGTAAGAGCTACTAAGCATGTGTTTTCACAAGTTGTACAACACAAAGTGCTTCAGAATGCTAAATATCTTCTTAACATCAAAAAAGCAGTATCTAATATTGTGCAACATCTTCTAGAACAACAGAAAGTTTGTTAAGGGTCTTTTAACTAGATGGTTATTGTGTGGCAAATGCAAAAAAGCAACATAATCCTGTATGAGAGTAATTCTATACAGTCTGTGGCAAGATTGCCACAAAGGTTGACCTCTCTGTGTCTAACAACTCCTATACTTCAAATGAACACTTCTCACCCAAAAGGCAAGCATCTACACCCACAATCTACTGCTGCGGGCCAGGGAAAGTCATTTAGACGTAGCGCAGGCAGATCAAAACCAGTCAACACGCATGAGGTTAACCCTTTCCTGTCTTCAAACAACCGCTCAAAGCATGAGGAGAAAGAGCAGCATAAGCAAGAAGACTGGAGCAGTTATTTCAAGTGGGCCTAGTTAAGTAATCCCTGTATGACAATGTGGCGGGTGGATTTATTACACTGAGAACCCAAGCCGTGTTTCCCCCAGCAGGAGCTGACTCATCTGCTTGGCTGCGTTTCACTGTCTGGATGGGCAGCTGATTTCTTCTAGCAATAGCACGGCTGATGCAAAAGTTCAAGCACTGAAGATACGCTGGGGAGAGTTCCTGAGTGCTACAAGACGCAGCCTTAGGTCCACTAATGTTTCACAATGCTTTACAGCCTATGAAGCATGGAAAGGGTTAAGAATGAGCCTGAAAAGCTCTGAGAGCACTTTTCCTAACATGGAATGAGTTTTCTTTTGTCAGATCTTAAGCAGTGAATATACATTACAGGCCACATAGGCATACATCATTCACTGTTGGCAGGGAGTGCTGGGACTGTGTTACAGTGGGCTTTCCCATGGGGAGCAGTAGTTATGCCAATAATGTGGGAGAAAGGGGGACAGAGGAGAGAGTCCAGCACTGTGTATATATCCACCCAGGCCTAAGTCTGGACACACATACTACCTGTTCGCCTATCCTGTTTTGAACAGTGCCCAACCCATGTGTGTCAGAGTTCACAAGATTGCACCCAGAAATCCAGCTATTATGTTAAAGGGGTGTGTGCTCAGTAGAGTAAGCTGGTTCAAAACTCAAACCTAAAGTGGGTTTAGTCACAAAGGACATTCTAGGGGTTTTGGATGTCTTTACCATTATGTTTTGCCATGAAATATCTAAACGAAATGAATAACCTACACTACAAAAAGAAATGGCACAGTGCCAGATACTGTTTTGTAAAATTAAACAGAACTTTCAAAAAATTGGTTGCAACTATGCATGCACTCATACCACCTTTTAATGTCTGATACCTGATCAATGGGTATTTGCTAATAGGTATAAATATATATATATATTTTCACATTTTAAAGATATCAAAGACATGAAAAAATAAAAACTGTCAGGTGAAGAAACCTTCTACCTACAAGTAAGAAAGCATAGTGGTACTAAGCTTTATTTACAACTTCATGTGTGGCAGTGGCTGGTTTCACATGTATTGGAGAGGACATGGGTGAAGTGCTTTCCCTCCTGGTGTCAGGAGCATTGCTAGTGCTAGGGAGAGTTATGAATAAGTGGGTTACTAAAATGTATTAAAAAATAAAATGGGTCAAAAAAAAAAAAAATTGCATGCTAGGAGTACTGTTACATTTTGTCTGCACATATTGTTGCAGTCATTTAATAGCCTTTTCAGCTTAGCAACCCCTCAAAATATACATTTTAGCTACTGCTTGCCTCAAATGTAAAATAATGTTGCTCACATAAAGTACTGCTCCATGTTACCAGTGTCCTTTTTGATTGATATGCTAATGTACTTAAGTGCCGGTATTGGTGCTGATACTGACATAATATTGATTCAATTGATTCAAACAAACTTGTAACATAATGTAAAGTAAAATAAAGCGGGTTATAAAAGAAGTTTGGACGTTAATGTACATTTAGACAAATTATTTTTGTCTTATGATCATGTTTGAAATAAATGTTTATTACATAAACTACAGTGGGGAAAAAAATTATTTAGTCAGTCACCAAATGTGCAAGTTCTCCCACTTAAAAAGATGAGAGGCCTGTAATTGACATCATAGGTAGACCTCAACTATGAGAGACAAAATGAGAAAAAAAATTCTGAAAATCACATTGTCTGATTTTTAAAGAATTTATTTGCAAATAATGGTGGAAAATAAGTATAGTTGAGGTCCCATAGTTGAGGTCTACCTATGATGTCAATTACAGTTAAGTGGGAGAACTTGCACAATTGGTGACTGACTAAATACTTTTTTCCCACTGTATATATATATATATGTGATCCTGATTCAGACACAATTTAACACTGTTACACTGTAACATTAGATTAGCTAGCACAGCATGTTTGCAGAAAAATGCTAACTAGCAACTCTGTTATGTCATAGACATAACCATGGACCTAAAGATTACAGCAACTGTACAACGGTTAAATAAAGTGAAAGAAAAAAATAAAAATCATGAAAAAAGGATAATTTGTATGTTCACTTATTTAAATCATCACAATATTCGATAGAGTCAATTATCAGCCTAATGCTAGTAATAACATTAGCCACACATAGCCTAACATTAACCCAACAGAAGCAGGCATTCATGGCTAGGCAATTCCTCAATTTAATAAAAGATGAAGAGAAACAGCTTTGCAAAAGTTGTGTGGCTAATGTGACAGAGTATGTGTTTAAGAAGTCCAAATTCTAAAACAGTATTACTTTAAATAAAAAGTAGAATGGTATTGGTGGTGCTGGTACTCAATTTTTCAATATCGTAGCAATATATGAAAAGTAAAATTGATATTGTCCCATGTCTAATCACAACACTAAAGAATCACAGTACGGAATACATGTTTCTAAAAAGCTGCTGTAACACCAAACTGCTGATATATTGGACAGTGACTGATCACAATACTGTTTGGGTATTAGTTGTGGTTGGTGTGGCGCAACAGATAACACCATGTGGGAGACCAGGGTTCGATTCCCAGTCTGGGTGACTATGCTGCGCTACACCAATAAGAGTCCCTGGGCAAGACTCCTAACACTACATTGGCCCACCTTGTAAGTCGCTCTGGATAAGAGCGTCTGCTAAATGCCATAAATGTAAATGTAGTTCAATTTCAGACTTTTTTTAATTACTTGTGGTTCACTCCATGTGGTTCATTGATATACCATAAAGTGTTATTTAAACAAGCATGTTTTGACACGCAGAATGCCTCCGTCAGTCACCCAGTGACATTGAGGTCACTTATCAGAGAGCAGAAGTGCACACACACGCACACACCGACACACACACACACACACACACACACACACAGGAAGTACATTCCTTCCCTTCACAGTCACTGCATGCCCCAGGTTCCCCCCTGTTGCTGTTTGTTTAAACTAGCCACTGATTTGTGGAGATTAGATTTTCACAAATAACTCACACCCCAATGTGCCCCGCAGCCCTCCCACAGGCTTCCGTGACTGAGCTTGTACATTGGGGGAGGGGGTCCACTGGAGCCCTAGGGGATGCTGCTCTTTATTCCATCCGCCCCTGCCCAGCGTCCTGGGACCTGCCAGGGACCATACCCCCTGGCTCTGCCCTGACCCACTTCCACATCCAGATCAACAAGCCACCCTTGGGAGTTTTGGCCTTCGTTTGACTGGGGCAGCGGCGGGTGCGGTTCAGAGATGCCTCCCCTGATTAATTTAGCAGTGGCCTGCAAAAGCAGCCATCAGGTCCTTGCTGCCCAAAACCACAGTGGAAAGCAGCTATTAAGCAGATGTCCTGGGTGGACACAGAAAAACTGACAGACTAACTGGGTCGAGACACTGAAGTTGGCCATTCTATGTTCAATCTGTGGTGGAATTATCGTACTGAGGCTATGGTTGGTATTCCATTCACAAATTCAGCAGTCCTGGAGTTACTAATATGGAACTATGTTTGCCCCTTCTTCTGAAACCAATCCAAGCTAAAAGCTAAAAAAAAGAGACCACATTAATACATCATTAAATGGATTCAAGTGATGTTAGGGCATGGAAAAATGGATGTGACATTGCACATCAGAGAAAAGGCCATTATTGAGAACATCTGCTCTAAGCCTGCTCTCATACTGCTGCTTGTCACAGTGGTCGACATGTTTTTAGAAGCCCAGCTCAGTTGTGGAGGATTATTTGACCATGTTTGGTCTGAAGAAGGAAGAGCTTTGAGAGGCCATCGAGCATGTAATGTAATGCTACATAGGATCTTCACACTTTCCCCACAAATCACAGCCACGGCCAAGTCAACAGTGAATCGATGTTAAGGTCATAAAGCCAGGTCAAGGATTTCTTACCTGAGCTTATCAGCCACAAAGATGACCCTGCGCTCCAGAAGCAGTGAGGCGAAGACACGTACTACTTGTCTCACACTAAGACAGCTGAAGAGGCTTTCAAAATCCACATGCTCCAGCCTGGAGTCCATGGGCCTCCTTAGTTCAATCACCTTTAGAAAGAACATAAAATAGCAATCAAACTTATTAACTTTATCACCATTTGTCTTGTTTTTTTCTATTTATTCCGGACATAGACTAGAAGGTAGAAATGTCCATCTATCTGTCTCTCTATCTATCTATATTGCAATATTTGAAAAACTTAAAAGGAATAAGACATTGACAAAAATATTCCTTTCAGCTAATTAGCAATCTACCATTGAAAAGTATTAAAAGGTGAATTTAAGGAAGTAGTAGTAAAATTTGGTTAGTGCTCAAACACACACCAATGTGCTAAAACATTATGACATTATTAACATTATTATAGATAACGTGAACAGAACTGTTTATCTTGTAAGAATGGTCATGTCAAGTTCTGGGATAAATGTTAGACAGTAACTTTTGTCATTGACGTTGTGGATGCAGGAGAAATGTACAGCCTGGAGGACCTGAGCAACTTTGACAAGGGTCAAATACTTGTGGACAGACAGCAAATACTTATGGCACACAACAACTTCAGAGCAGAATGTCAGAGAGCACAGAATGCTATCCTGTCTGGTCCAAATCGACAGAAAGGCAAGTTACAAAAATGTTTGTGCTGAATGTTGTGAGTGCCCATGCTAACTCCTGTCTACCATTAAAAGCATCTAAAATGAAAATGTTAGCATCAGAACTGAACCTGAGAGAAAGGGAAAAGGGCTGAAAAGTCCTATTTTCATTCATATCACATAGACGACCACATATGTGATGTGCAGGAGCAACAGGTCTTGTTTACAGATGCCTGCTGCTAATGTCTTATGAATTCAGATGCCTTGTAAAGTGAGCTGTCATATGTGGGGAACCAATAGCATATCAGACAGGTGGTAATATGCTAAAGACAAAAAGCATTTGGCTTATTGATGTATATTTTTAATACATCTGTACTCACACATATATTGGCAATATAACCTTTGTGATCGCTACATGTGTTGTAGTTAAGAACTGGCCAGCATTATTTTTGACAAAAATAGATTTGTTGGATCATGTGAATGCCTGTGACTGGTTACAATACTTACAGCACAAACTTAAACATTCAGTGATTGACACTCATCTGAATTTTGCACATCTTAGTGATAACAGGATACCAAAAGACATTCAGAATTAAAGAATGACATATTGTGAACCCTAATGGGGATGTTTGTGTTATGATGAGGGTCGGTAAAAATCTGACCTCATTTCCTGCACCAGGCAGGAAGGTTTTGACTTTGATAGTTTTGCCAGGAGCTGGGAATGGAGACTCCATCAAGCTGCGCATGAAGGGGTAGACTAACGCTGCTGAGATCCCTCTCCTCCTTTCCACTTCATCCAGGATCTGGAAAAAGGTTACCAGATTGATGTCAGACCTTTAAGTGGTGGACCTTGTGCTGTGAATAACATGGAGTGTGGCTTTGCTGCTAGCTTTACCGGATCGGTATACATAGTGTGTCTGCTTATTTTCACATATAAAGTGCATGTTTCATCATCCCAACTGGTCATTCCAACCTTACTTTTGATAGAATATGTCTCAAAAAGAATCACTCCAGGAACAATTTTCTAAAATCTGATTAGTATTTCTCAATATGGGTTAGGTTCTTGTACTTCTTATTTAAAGCTGTCATGATTTTTCCCACAGCAATCTTACAGTCTCCCTGAACACCCAATAACATGAATTATGGTGACTGTGATGCTGATTTTCCTTAAACTTGCAGTAGTCTGAGTTACTGACAGTTCTGAAAGAGTAGATTTATGAAGAAATAAAGAAGACCAGACACAAAAACTCTTGTTTTACGTTCACGTAAACAAGATGCAAGATGAGGGAACAATTACAGCAGGATAATACAGAGGGAGAGAGATTAAAACAAGGTTTATGCAGACCAGGATGACAATGGATGACAGGACTGGCTTTACTCAAACAAGATCCAGATCTGTGAACTCCAATACAAAAATGTGACACATAGCCAAATAAGTCCCTAAAGCAGGAGTAGATACAGTGCCAGGAAAAGGTACTTGCCCTCTTCTGATTTCTACTATTTTTGCATATTTGTCACACATTTAGTTGATTAATTTGATCTGGTTTCAGATCTTTAAACAAAATGATATTGTCAATGTAAGGTAATTTAATTTTTTGAACAAAAAAATGTTACCTACTCTGAAATTGTAACAGATAAGCGTAGTTATGAATGATAATGATGAAAATGTTCATTTGGATCAATTAAACTAGACACAGCCATGTTTAATTACTGTCAGCCCTGTTCAATCTAATCAACACTTAACTGGAACCTTTCTTATGCTGTGATTTAGGCTAAACACTCAAAACACAGCACATCCTCAGAGCAAGTCCTGACTTGAGCCTCACTGACGTGTTACAGGTGTTATCTTAAGCGCAAACATTTTAACATTTAATCTGTACTGCCCATGAGAACAAATATGTTGTCATACATTGTTTTCTGTATGGCCTCAGGCCATAACTGTGGCTGTCCTCACCAGGTTGAGTAGTGAGGAAACATGAATATGAACTCACCTTGGAGAACAGGTCAAAACATCCCAGCCTGCTGATGACACAATACACCTCTGGAAGGCGTGGCCCTTTCCCGCTTGGCTGCATAAGAGGACAGATCAAACACATGAAATGCCAAAGAGCATGTAACAACATATGCTATATGTCCAAATGTTTGTGGACACCACTTCTAATAAGTGCATTAAGCTACTTTAAGTAGATAAGTATTACCAACAGAATAGGACTCTCTAGAGCATAATACAAACAGTACAAACCACATTAATGGGTTTAGGTGTGCCACAGTTTACCTGCTGTTTAAATGGACCTGTTGAGTTTTTTTGTAAAATGTGAAGACATTAACGCCTCTCTTCTTAAGACTACACTGGCCCTGACTAAATTTTATGAAATGTCTTCATAGTTACACATTATTTTCACACAGATATAACAACCCATTGTCTGAAAGAACAGACAGTATTCAGGATGAGTCTTCCCCTCTAAGCAAATAACAGGTGCAGTCACACAAAGTTAATGATTAGTCATACACAGTTCGCAAAACATTCAAAGCCTAGCCTTTTCCAGAGAAACCAGTCAGGTTGTAAGAAGAGTTTTTCAACACACACACACAAAGACACAAAGGAATTTTCGATTCCACTTCTCCATATTAGGTATGCAATTCTCCTCTGCTGCCTTTTTACAAATAGATGATTAAGTCAAGCATGTGGAGCTGGGCTGAAATCCTAAGGAATGCTGCCCTCATGCCAGCCCCTGGACTTCCTCCATGCAAAAAGTTTACCACAAGCCTGCTCTCAAATGGGACATCCACAGCTACTCCAAAAGAAATGTCAGCACTCAAGGTCCATTTTTTAATCAAATGTCTCTGGGCAAGAGTAGTTCTACTTGCTATCTGATCATACTGTATGAAAGATAGATATTGCTTCTGCACTGATTTTGAGAAGTGTGATAAACACAGTTGTTTTGATATGGATTCAGAAACATCCACAGTGGCACATAATGTATAGATATACAATTTTTCATGCTTTGATATAAACTCACAAACGGAAACTTGTCACACACAGAAGCACATCACACTGCAAGATTTTAAAGAGTTTGCCTTTACTGATGAGATCCTTAACTCACAGCTTGTAGACAACAAACTGAAAACCGAGAAGCCCCATAACACTGCAAAAGAGAACAACTTTCTGCATCTTTCCCTATCAAACGTTTCGTGGCTCCCTCTTTTCGTTCTTCTCCTGCGAAAGTGCCAATAAACAAAGGGGGCACATGTTTATGAGCAGCTGCTTCTTTTCAAGCAAAAAACAAAGAAAGTAAAAGATACAGCCCAACTCCCATTGAAGTGGCTGACCAGTCGTCATTTAAACTTCATTCATGGTCTCACCCTATAATTATAATGACGCAACATGCGATATATGTGTAGTTTCAGGAGTGTAGAAAACCTAAACCAAACACACAGCGCCAAACAAATGGAGCAGAGAAAGAGGAAATAATGAGGTGAACAGGGACGTACCAGGAGCCGCCTGCAGTACCCAAAGCGCCGACTGCCATCTTCTCCAGTCAGCATGAAGGAGAATGTTTCACTGCACCAAAACAAACAGATCCTTTTTTTTCAGGGGGAAAAGCCAACCCAGTAGAATACAAATGCTGTTGATGCTGGTGGCTTAGTTAAGAGGCATAAGAAGTGTGGGGAAAGGTAACACCACTCTGGACCATGCAGAAGAACCAAAGTAGAGTACAAGTACGGCCTACTGGAGACTACATGCAGTTAGATTTTTTTATAAGGATACACAGAGTATTTACAGGCTAATTATGAATGGGGTGGAAAAACCACTGGCATATTTGACAAGTTTAAGTAACAGTAAATAAACATAAATCCCAAAAGCGTAATTTCTGGCTAAACACATGGTAAAGTCATTTGAAGGGCATAATGGCTCTCACCTCAAACCTTGACTGTGCTTTTGGAAAAGAGGCAGTCAAGCAGAAGAAAGACTTTCAGTGGTTAGTCAGGATTCTTTTTATTATTGAACAACTATGTTCTCAATCAACCCAAAAGACTCATAAATATCAAAGCTTAATATTTTTGGAAGTTGGAGTGGGCTATCTGGAGGATATCTGTTTGTGCAGGTAACTATTACTGTGCAGAATTATTAGGCAACTTAATAAAAAACAAATATATACCCATCTCACTTGTTTATTTTCACCAGGTAAACCAATATAACACAAAATTTAGAAATAAACATTTCTGACATTTAAAAACAAAACCAAAAACAAATCAGTGACCAATATAGCCACTTTTCTTTACGATGACACTCAAAAGCCTTCCATCCATAGATTCTGTCAGTTGCTTGATCTGTTTACGATCAACATTGCGTGCAGCAGACACTGTTCAGAGAGGTGTACTGTTTTCCCTCCCTGTAGATCTCACATTTCATGAGGGACCACAGGTTCTCTGTGGGGTTCAGATCAGGTGAACAAGGGGGCCATGTCATCATTTTTTCTTCTTTTAGACCCTTACTGGCCAGCCACGCTGTGGAGTATTTGGATGCATGTGATGGAGCATTGTCCTGCATGAAAATCATGTTTTTCTTGAACGATACCGACTTCTTTCTGTACCACTGCTTAAAGAAGGTGTCTTCCAGAAACCGGCAGTAGGTCTGGGAGTTGAGCTTCACACCATCCTCAACCCGAAACGGTCCCACAAGTTCATCTTTGATGATACCAGTATATACCAGTACCCCACCTCCACCTTGCTGGCATCTGAGTCGTAGTGGAGCTCTCTGCCCTTTACTGATCCAGCCTCGGGCCCATCCATCTGGCCCATCAAGAGTCACTCGCATTTCATCAGTCCATAAAACCTTAGAAAAATCAGTCTTAAGATATCTTCTTGGCCCAGTCTTGACGTTTTATCTTATGTTTCTTGTTCAAAGGTGGTCGTTTTTCAGCCTTCCTTACCTTGGCCATGTCCCTGAGTATCACACACCTTGTGCTTTTTGATACTCCAGTAACGTTGCAGCTCTGAAATATGGCAAAACTGGTGGCAAATGGCATCTTGGCAGCTTCACGCTTGAACACGTTTCTTGCGACCCTGTTGGCTATTTGCCATGAAACGCTTGATTGTTCGGTGATCACGCTTCAAAAGTTTCGCAATTTCAAGACTGCTGCATCCCTCTGCAAGACATCTCACAATTTTTGACTTTTCAGAGTCCGTCAAATCTCTCTTCTGACCCATTTTACCAAAGGAAAGGAAGCTGCCTAATAATTAAGCACACCTTATATAGGGTGTTGATGTCATTAGACCACACCCATTCTCATTACAGAGATGCACATCACCTGATTTACTTGATTGGTAGTTGGCTTTCAAGCCTATAGAGCTTGGAGTAGGACAACATGTATAAAAAGGATGATGTGATCAAAATACTCATTTGCCTAATAATTCTGCACACAGTGTATGTAGGCAGTGACGGAGAGAGATTGATTGGCTGGTACTGGGGGGGTAATACCTGCTATACTCAGACACAGGGCTCCAGTCCTTGGCGTCTGGGAAGCAGAACTGGGGGATGGCTTTGAGACGCTGTTCAGCCTCTCTCATCTGCTTGGTGGGCCTCTCAAGCTGAAGAAATAAGACAAAAGGACATAAATCAGGCAAAACCAACTTTTTGCTGTCCCACTACAGCTCCCCCACCAATGCTATGTGAAATATGTTTGGAACGGTCATCTCCCACTCAAGGTCATTCTCCCTTCCTCGTCCCCAGTGCGCCACTATTCCAATTCAAGATGATGACGTCATTAGGGTCGACCCTCAAGCTGGCAGACAGCCAACATATTTTCAGTTTCTCAAGGGGATGCCGTCACTGAACCGCATCTAAGCTAATTAAATCCCCATTTCGGGATAACTAAACAATTGCTGGCAGGGGCAACAGTCTCCTGGCAACACTGCTTAGTGTCAATAAGTCTCTTATACATTTTCAGATATAAAAGAAAAGCCAATGCATCCTATCAAGCATGGACTAAAACAAAGCACTCTACAGAAATAAAATCCACTATATGATCAGTAACCACTCTATGATAATGTGGGATTCTGATACCAGCGGAATTATTAAACACATTAGACTGTTTTCTTTTTTTCCATGTGCCATCTCTGCAATTATGTTATACTATTTTCTGAAGCCAGGCAAATGGTACCAAAATAATGCCAACAGCATTATTCTCCTTCTCAGAAAATATTACCTTGGGAAACTGATAGGTGACCTCAGGTGTGTAGGAGTTTTTAGTGGGCTTCTTCTTCAGTGACACCACTACAAAGTACTCAAACAGCTCCCGCTCCTGCCATTCGATGAGCTGTAGCTCCAGCGTGCGATAGCTAGGTGCGCGGCGTAGGATGGACTGTAACTTCAGCAGCCTCTGAGTGTGAGCTGAGGAAGCACACAGAGCCACAGTGACTCAAACTAAAGACATGTGTTTAATTTAGCCCAAGAACCATAAAATATGAGTCTAGCTCATTTTATACAATACTTAATACCAGTAATAGTTGACAAAAAAGTTAAATGTACTTCTGTGGTAGATTTTGGGTATGAATAGGATACACTGAGTCAGAAAATGTGTTAAGTATGAACCCTAAGCTCCATGACCGTAAGCCTGAACACCGTGTCACACCATTTAAATAGAAAAACACAAACTGAAAATGTTGGATGGCACGAAAAAATGCCCAGTTTATAGTCGAAATGACAACAAAAACCCACTTGATTTGACTTGACTTGATCAAGCTCGTATACTGGCACATAAAAAATATATAGATGTGAAAATGTATGTAATATACTACTTTATATAATTGTCACTAGCAAATGATGTGGGACATAGCTGTCAGTATGTTCCTGATAACAGGAACTTTCTGGAGACATGATATTTGTGATGTTCACAGTCAGGGTCATGTACAGTTAGATGAACTGAGGAACAAAAGCTTTGACAACTGTAGAATGAAAAACATTAAAACAAAACAAACCGTCCCTCAGGCATCATTATTCAGCTGCTTGTGCTGACCCCTTACCTTTAAACCTGTCATCAGAGTCACTCTCACTCTCACTGTTGTCATCTGTAAACAGAAAAAGAACAACCTGTCAAAGGGCAGTCTGGCCAAACCTTGTTTGAACTGAGAATAGACCTATGGGGCACTTTCAGGAAGGCTGATAGATTATGAGTAAAAATTTCTACCTCTCAGAGAAGCAGTCTCTATATTGGTGAGTGAGAGTTTCTTTAGTCTCTTCTTGCCTCTTTTTGTACAGTAGATAGAGTTTATTCTTTGCACCACCTGATGAGGAAAAAAATATACTGGTGAACAAAGTAGGAATGTGGGTAGAATCTAAAATGAGTCATAGGAACACTTCTTAAATCCTGTGACAGGGTATGGGGAATTAAAGCCTGTAAATCTCTTACACTTAATTTTGTTTCTTTGGTGTCTCTTGAAGAGATTTAAACCTCTAACATTGTGGTTATGGTCATGACTCATTCTACCACTGAACCTCTGGCACTGCCCACAAATATAATTCAGAAGATGTTGTCATTATTATATACTGTGTTGGCATGATTCTTTATACTGTAAAAATGACTTAAAAAACCATTCAAGAGGCAAGGTCTACATCCACAATCCTGAAACCCCCAATGCCCAAAAAAACAAAACAACTACATGTTACTGAAACACTACTGAAAATAGCATTTATGTGCTGCCTCATATCAAAATATCTAAAAATGAAATGCAGATATTTAACTCATTTGATGGGACTGTTGATAACTATTTAATGAAACGCCTACTGTGCTCATTTCAGCTACAACTACTGATCCAATATCTAGCTTAGGAAAAACAGTGAAAGTTAATCTTTCAGTCCTTGAGGGCAAGAACACTGAGAGTGGAATGGCGCCCTGTTTGGTGCAGTTACGTGAATTTGAGTAATGAGTTCCATGTTTTTTCCTTCCTTTTTTACCTTACAGCTAATATTTATGAGCATTAAAATGGACTGTGCCAGAAACATCTGCTTCCACAAAATAAGACACAGGCGGTAAAACAACCTACAGTACTGCTACATATTTCCTTTTATTATATTGATGATGACCACTGTGAACAAAATCGAACACATTTGAATGTAACTTTGTATTAACTTTGCAGTTATCTTGCAGTGTGCATATATTAAACTGTAAATAGAACACATTAACTGGCATAATAATTTTAGTGTTGCTCCACCCTACCTTGGGCACCCGTTTCTGTCTGCGGGAGGCCATTGTCTCACTGGCAGTACTCCGGCTGTCATCCAGCAACCCGCAGGAGGGCGAGGCCATGCCCAGCTGGGGCAGAAGCAACATGTCATCGTGACTGTGCCGCTTAGACAAGCGGGACAAGCGGTGGCTCTTTCTGTCAGCGGGGCCTGGAAGCCGCAAGGACTGACTGCTTGGTTTAGACGGGAGCTGGAGGCAGTGAAGAAAGGAAAAACATTTGTCTGTATCCAAAACCGTGCACTATACAGGGGGCGTTATAGTTCCTAGACCATCTACAGGTGCACAAGTTACGAGTTCCTTAGTAAAAGCAATGGTTTAAAAAGGAGCCATAACAACTCACTCAACAAATAACTATGTAAATGCTAACCTGTTTCTTTGCCTAGTAAAACTGTTCTTTATACAGAAGGAGAATCTGCTGTAGAGGTCATAGAACCTCAGAACCCTTGAAACTAAAGCACAGAAGGGCTTCTATATAGCAACAAAAAAGGGTTTCCACTAATGCTGACGTATCCTACAGTACTGAACACGAATCAAATAACCATTTTTCCAGAACTATTTTTTTTTTGTTCATATAAAATGTCTTTGATTAGCCTGAACTAACTAAAGTTGCATTAACTAGGGTCAGATAGGGTCAAATAGGGTCAGATCATCACTGATGCAGATATAGGCATGTGTTCATTACAGTGTGGAACAACCTACACCAAATGCTCTGCTTTCTGCATACCAATGACTTCATGTTACTATTTCTAATTATAGCTGATTTTAATCTGTCTAATATTACACTATGCTGTCCCTTTTAAAAGGATAATAACTCACAAACCAGTATTCAGTTAAATCAATAATAAGGCAAGCTTTTAGGCAAGCTAAATTAATCAACATTTCTTAATGAAGTGAAATTACCTGGGGAGGTGTAGTACACTTCCTGTCCTGGGAGGTACATATCCTGTTGAGTGAGTCGTTAGACCTCTCAGGTAACATCCGAGACTTGCGGCCTGCGCCTTTTCTCCTCATATCCACGTCCTCATAGGGATTCTCTTTCATAGACTCTGTGAGTGAACGGCGGGAGAGAGCATGGCTCAGACTAAAAACAAACACTGGCGACTTAAAAGCAGACACAAAAGGAGGAAAGGTAACAGGGTCTTTTTAAGAAGTGTATAGAACAAAGACAGGGGGTAAAAGGGGAAGACAGAGTGAATGGAGAAAAGAATGGCATCCAACTGGGCAGCTACAGCAGATGAGTCAAACTGGGTTCGCTTCTGGCTGGCCTGAAGCTCAAGTGCAAGAAAGTAGTTTTTCTTGAATGTAGGTCCTTAAGACTCCTTGCTTGTCCAGCACAAAGGGCCGATGACAAGAGCATTCAGACAGGCCAATGTGTGTTCAGAGTCCCAAAGCATCAGTTTACACATCTCAGTAATCACAATACACAGTATTGTCAACCACAGCAAAAAACATACATCACACCCATGAGCACAATAAAAATAACATTTAGCATACTAAATGATCTACATCTTCCACATTTGACTGAATTGGGATTTATTGGTAAAAAAAAGAAAAAAAAATACAATCTGCATTTTGAACCAGGTCTACAATGTGGACACATTGAAACAGCTGCATTCCAATATATAATCTAGATGCCAACAACCTTTCGCCTAAGGACGTGACCAAGATGCTGATCACTACAAACAAAGCCTTTCTGTGAAGGAAGGGACACACAAAGCCCAACATTTTCACAAATCCCAGAAAAAGCTTTACCCAAAAACTATACAGCTTAACATCGCAAATGTAAAAATGACAATCATCACTCTTCCATCTCACTCAAGAGGTGGACTGCCTGAGAATTCCAGTAACATTAAAGCTAAGAGACAATAACAGGGCCGCAGTCACCCCAGAGCACTCTATAACGTTCCCAAATGAAGCAACGTAATGACAACATGCTGGCAGAAATGATACGCCTCTCTGACCACTCATGTGCTGGTGGGTACTAATCAGCTAGTTTCTCTGCTTACAGAAACTAACGCAAAGAAAGAATTGGGCACAACTCACCAAAACACACAAACACACACACCCATTGCTCTCACACACACATACACACTGTGATTGCACCCTTGTTTACACAACAGGCTTTCAAAGCAAAATGGACAGAGAGTTCAGACAGGAAAGCAGACAATATGCATATCATGTTACCAATGAAAACAGCACACTGAAACTTCCACAGCCATTTTGTGAGCATTACGGCAGAGGCAGGCATTCATGTGGTAGTCAGAATGTTCCTCTAAAGCAAGGGTTTTTGTTTTGTTTAAACGTTTTGTGGCACCACTAAACTACAGTGTGCATCCATCAATCCAACAAGCGGATTCCTGGATGTGAAAGGCCTGTAAATACTAAATACATGTGAGAAGTATTTCTGGACAGATTACTGATATTTATAACAGAAACGTGATTATGTGAGTATGGCCACATGTAGGAGAAAATGGAAGCTGTTTCCAATGGAAGCTATTGAGCTTATGCACTAAGCTGACATGCACAGTGTGTCTTCCAGGAGATTTCCATCACAGTTGAATGTAATTTGAGCCAGTCTGCAGGATCTATTTGACAGTTCCATCATCACCAAACTAATGTGCTCAGCACCATCCCTGAGGCAGCGTGGAAAATAAGATGGCTATGTCCTAGCTGTCTTCTGAGTGCACAGCAAGTGTTAGTTCAACAGTCCTGTTATAGAAAAACAGTCTATGGTTTCTTCTCAATGTGTCCCACCAGCAAAAGTACAACCTGCTCGCACTGCGAGGTCTGAGACAATACAACTATTGACCACAAACATCCCTGTACTTCCTTAAATGATCTAATAAGAAGAAAAACTATATTACAATAAATACAAATAGCATTAATATAAAATATAATATTTCTTTTGTGGCAATGGTTTAATTAAGCATTTCCAAAACCGCCATTAACAAATCCCAGTGTAATGTGATTATTTTCATTCTGTTTTACAAGCTAAATTACATTTCAAATGTATGGTCTGGATAAATTGTTTCAAATATTTGCTTAGGTGCCTAAAATAATTGCACAGTACTATGTGTATGTATTCTACAACTGAGATTGGAAAAATGCTGAAGTAAAATAGAATAGAATAGAATTCTTGAAACAATAATGCAAATTGATCATAGCATGCACATGAAATGGCTTTGATTGATTATGGCTTGAATTCAAAGCTCACAACTACAAGAATCACTGACACTTTTTTGTTATTGAGCGAGAACTGAACTCAGGCTTATTCTTCACCTCCATCACTACCTCAAAAACCACTAACCACCGCTAACCACTGTCTGAAGCAGGAAAGCTTCAGGAAACTAGTCACAGATGCCTCTTTCAGGTCTGACTTCATCAGTCCTGGGATCAGTGGCTGGGGACTGCTGACAACCCACAAAGACCATATATTCCTCTGGAACTAATCAGCCTTTAAAAAAATGTTCAACCACAGCACCAATCGAGGTGTTCAGTGAAACAATGGACGCTTTGTCAGGGCACCAGAGTCACCATGCTCCCCAACTGCTACTAACAAGTGCTTCTTGGAACCACTGGTCATTTTTGCTGCAACAACAACATTGCACCCTCTCCAAGCAATCACAGGGCTAGGCAGCGCTTGCCAATGTTCTGATTTAATCCAGTCCACAAGACAACAACCGCAAACCTACACTGTCATCTGCCCATCTAATAGGAGCACATTCTTTCAGACTCCTTTATAGGTTAGCGTCTGGTGCCCAAGCCCCATCAGCAGCAGAGTTTACGGTCTGGCTGCAGGACAGACACAAGTATGCTGTCGCCATGAGAAGCTCCTCAGGGTCCGAGTATTAGAGTGGCTACAGGTCAATTCCTAGCGGGAAGGAATGTAGCACATAAAAACCAGCCAGCACTGCATGCCAGCAGTTCGTCACCCTCTAGAGAGAGAAAAGTGATTTTACTTGCTGCTTGTATAAGCACAGGGGAGCACAGAGTCATTAGATGTTACAACATTTTGCCCAAGGATGGCTCTTTTCAGACTAATAGGACATTCCCACTGTAGGGCATGTTTAGCAAATTGACTGGCTATAGATTTCCAAAACAATGACAGTAGATGTACCTTTTAAACAGCAGAGGGTTGTATGGGTAAGATACGCACACACCCCTGTATACTTATGCAATGCAAAGACAAATATGATGTTTCTTTTGGGCTATAGAACAGAAAAATAGATTACTTAATATTATAACAATAAATACTAAAAACAAAACATCATTAAGAAAAGTAACTTCCAAAAAAAAGGGAAAAACAGCATTTCGCTAATCATAAACTAATTATTTTCACTAATCACCCAAAGTTGTCTGAATTCTGATAACAACATCCCAAAGGCACAGTGACTTTGTTGACATTGCCAAGTTTGGCATTTTTCCAAGAGGAGGATGCATATGATTTTAAACCATGACTTTCAAATTCCCCTTTGCCAGCATTACGCAACTCATCAGTTATTGCTGGCTTACATGTCTTCATTGTCTGGAAACATTGGCAACCGATGCACATCAGTCATTACAAAAAAAATGCCTTTTGAAACCACAAAATCGGTGGGAAATGAACACTACTGGCTTGTCTTTTCATGCAGAGTTAACAACCGGTCTGATATGATTCAGTGCCAGTATGTCAGCATTCCTCTGACCAAGCACAGCCATACTTCTACAAACTATCCTTCAAAGGTGAAAAAGTATGATTCTTGATTCAATCTTGATTTACTATTAACTGCTTACACAGTGTCATGTAAAACAGAACCTGTACTGTGTGCAATTAATTCTGATAATCCATCACAAGATACAAAAAGCAATTTCATTCAAGCTACTTAATTTTCTCAGAGCTGAATAAGTAAGCGACCCAGTTTTCAACCAAATCCAGAGCCCAATCAAGTTTGGCGATAGAAGGTTCTTACCTATGATGTCCTCATAGGCATTCTCCTCTAATGTGCTTTTAGAGCTAGGACGACTGTGGTTCTCTGTGGAGGCCGTGCCATTTTCCGTGGGTGAGGAGGGGTAGGAGGAGGGCAGGCTGGCAGCATCTTCGGATTCACATGATTCTCTGGAGGACAAATGGGAGAGAAAGAAAAGAAAGAGCTCAGCTTTGAAACATGCAAAGCTGTTTTGCTAAGCCAGTAAAGTGCAGTCCAGTTGGTCTGGCTGCCTAAAATCCTTTCTCCCTGACTGATTCCAATCAGGCCAGACCACCTGAGCAGATGAAAGCCCCCTTCACATGATGCAAGGAGTACAAATATGCATCATCCCTCAGTGTCTCTCTCCCAGACTGCCAATTAAAATGAGTAGCATTGGACATGCTGTTCAAATGAATAATAGCCTTATTATGCTGACAGTAACACTGGCTCCAAATGGACTGCAATTTCCTGTTTATTCACATGAAGCCAATTGAAATGATCACTCTTACTTTTCTATGTCAGCCAATGCATACCGGACACAACATCAAAGCATCAGTATGCAAAAAGCTTGCTTAGAGGGTCAGCCCCAAACAATGTGCTGCTGGCTTTTAAACAGTTGACTCTGCAAATGGCCACAGGAATGTCAACCAAGGCCTCTGACACACAGATCTTCCCCAGCTCACACATCATGACAACCTGGCTTGTCTCCACAGTCAATGACCGACCTAAACAATCTCGGCTCCAAACCTAATTCAAAAGGCCTTGAGGAACAAGAGCTATAAACAAGAGCTATAAACTAAACGTTAGTGCTCTGTATGGAGCTTCCCAGCCAAGCACTATTATATCAACATAATGAGAGGAGATGAAGCAAACTCTTTGGATCTGTTACAGGTTCCAGTGATGTGGCATTTACAGTACTTTACTAAGACGTTCAGTAATCCATCAAATGTATGGCCTGTTCAATGTACATTTTTAGCCAGAGACTTAAGACTACAGCAAAAGAAGGAGAGGTATTGGACAAATGTCTTACGGGCCTTGTGAATGTTACTGAGTGCTGTCTACCTCATTAGTATTCAGCAGATATTCAAGAACTGCCATTCTTAATAAAACTTACTTATAACAGGAACATTACAATTTTAGCCATTTTATCATGCAAAGACATGAAAGAAAAACAGCATACTATGTGACTAGTAAGTTGGTTGGGCTGTAATGCCGTATAGTGTGGTATTTAAAAATATTGATGGTTTATTAAAATCACAACGTGTCTGACATGTCACCTTTCTGTTCTGTGTCTATTTATTACATGGAAAAAAGCAAATTCCCCTGTCTGCATTTAAGTGTGCCACAGGGTGGAGGCACTGTGGGAGCTCACTGATTGGTGATGTCACAGCTGCTATGAGCTGTGTCATATTCGTTGGAGCTGTATCCAAGCCAGCTAAGCAAAAGCTAGCTTAGCAAGTAGGCAACAGATCCAAAGCTACAGGAAAAACTTTAAATTAAGCTTTCTGTCTTTTCAACAGCAGTCGCTAAGGCATTCTCCTCTAAGCGTTTACAAGTGGGCTTTCAGTCATCCAGACTTGAATTTGTTCTGCGGTGAGTAGATTGTTATCCTGCTAACTGAGCTAAGGCTTCTCTTTCCTGATTCAGAGCACTTACCTAATATGGAAAAAGACATGCTGAGAAAAAAAGACTAAATGCCTGATGAAAGCTTTCAGCAAACTAAATTAGTTTGAAACATAAAGAGTCTATAAAATGGTAAAGTCCAACCTTCTATGTGACTATGATCTCAGAAACCAACATTAATTATGCAAGGCAAGAGCAACATTAGCAAGAAGTGCTTGACCTGTGAACCTTACTTTTAATAACATTCTAAAAATAAATACGGGATGTCTGACTTAAGGCCAATCTTAATAAACTGAGACAACATCATTATTTCTTTGTACATCTACTGAGGCATATACTGGAATGCAGAGTAAGGTACTACATTTAAGTGAAAAAATGATGCAAAAACGGAATCTGCATTGCTTATTGCCAACTTTAGCATGGATATTACAGATGCAAAACAAGTTAGAGCTAAAAAAAATCTCACCTTTCCTGAGATCTCTTAGTTGAGTTTTCATTTGTTCTCAGGTGGCGTGCTAGTGTAGGGGTTGTGGATTCAGGGTCAAGAGGTAATCCATTCCTGGGCAAAGAGTCCTTATGGTTCCGATTAGCATCATACTCAAAGGTGCGCTTTGGTTTAGGCAGGGGGTTGACAGGGGTGCCTGGCGAGCCCTGTGCCGAAGGAAGCTCCAGGCTCTCAGACCTAATGGAGCTCACGCTGAACCTCTGCCTGAACTTTGATAGTTTTTCCGACCCAAGGCAAGTCTCTGGCTCAGTAGCAACAGAGCAAATGCTGCTCCGCTTGCTTCCGCAAGTGCTGTCAAGGTCATCCATCCCGCCAATGGTGAAAGACTTTTGCCGTGACTTGTCCAGGCCATAGCAGTTGTTAAGATACTGTGGTGGAGCAGGGGAAGGACTATCTTTCAAGGCTTGTTCGATCTTTTGTATCCGGTTTAGTACGGCAGAGGTCTCCTTGCGAGCAGAAAGATTACGGAGAAAAATCCCTGGCTCTGTCTTTATAGCCCTCTTTTCTCGTTCTCTCTTCTGAAACTGCCTGAGGCACTCTCGATCTGAAGTCCCTTCCTCCTCCTCGGTCTCTGGGTAGGAGCATTCAGAAAACGCTGTGCTCATTCTCCGCACACTCTTAAAGTCAAAGGTCTTTTCGCTGCAAGGAGAAGACAAGAGGCTGGGGCAGCCTTCGCTTCCACCGACAGGCCTCTTGTCCAAGCAAAGGCTCATCCTAGGCTGAGACCCTTTACGACATTCCCATTCCGAGATCTTCTTGCGGATAGTAACAAATGAGGCACCAGTCCCAGTATGGCTAAGTGAAAGGGTGCGTTTGTGCCCGTAGTTGCTGGAGGATGCTAAGGAGAGGGTACTCCAGCTGAGAGGTCCAGGACACAGTCCATCGCCTGCTGGAGATCCCTCCTGTGGTTGGTTCTCCTTCTGGTCCTGGTCTGCTCCAACAGACGGCTTGTAGATGCTGAGCTTCTTATCCAGATAACCAATGCTCTTAGCCTTAGTGAGCCTGCTTTGGGACTCAAACTCAGTAGACAGTGTTGAGCCAGGGCGCAAACTAGTTGTCTTATAGTTCCAGTACCTCTGAGATTGGAGCTTTGTATCAGCTTTAGTGTATCTGCCCTGCTGAGTGGTGTCCTCAGTGTCACTGAGCGGAGACTGACGGGGCTCTTTTACAGAGGAAAGAATAGCAGGTGGGAACACAGACTGACACCTTAAACAAGATCAAACAACAGAGGGAAGTTAGAGACATTTTTTTCCAAACTATTGTTTTGGCCCATTATACACCCTAAAAAAGTATAAAAAAAAATAAATAAATAAAAAAGAAGCTTTGCTGAGAAAGTTTTTTTTTCTGTGAATGCTGTGAGAAACTAGGCATGGAATGTATGCCATTACCCAAAGGTGTTTTCTGCTTGCCAGTAAGTTAATCTGTATATCTCTGCAGGCAACAGAAAAAAACACTTCAGAAGAAAGTGCAAGAACTCTAAAACATGGATACAGGTTTTAAATAATAGGCAACACTGGCCATGTCGAATGCTATGTGGAAATTACCAGAGCAATCTGTCATAACTTTGGCAAAATGGAATACCCTGTCAAGCCAAAACAAATATAACTCAGTAAAATGCATGTGTGGATTTTTCCACATAATTAAAATTATTCTTGAATTTATATAGACCTCACACACAAAAATCATGGGGAGCCATCAAACAGGATAAAAATGAACATACCTTCACCAGTCCTAAGTCATTTCTGTTTAACTTTTGTACTGGCCCCTACCGGTTTCCTCAGACAGACTACCTGACTGCTTCATCGTCATCAGCACTCCCAGTCTCATTGTTCACCACACAGACACTACTCACTGCTGAGCAATGGGATTAAGGACTCCGCTGACCTCATTCCAGCCTCCACAATCGCGTTCTCACTCATTTCAAAATCTCAAGAGCATTGGTTGCGAGATTCCAGGAACTGGGACTTGACTCGGCTCGTACTTAAATGAAACCGAGGCAGCCATATCTGATGTCATAGTGGTGGTTAGAATAACAAGTGCAAGTTGGGAGGAGGCCAGGAGTATGATCCAGGGTGCAGGCTGAGACAGATTCCATAACACCTCACCATCACGCCCTTCCCGAGAAGGGGGGAGTGTTTCAATAGCACCTAAAGCACTGTAGGCCTTCTACTGCCCCCTATGATAATAGCTGTTGCATTCTCAAACTGCACCATCATTTGGTGTGAAATATAGCCAGAATATACACAGCTTTAATAGTCTATATACAAAAGACTGCAAACTGCATTGTTTGCACAGATCCAAGATATACTGCATGAGCTCTACTAAGGCTATTGTTTTACTGCCAACTATATTTCCCTTGCACCTTATTATGACAGTAATTAATCATACTTTAAGAACACTAATTGTAGTTAGTTTCCTATTTTGCGTGCCAGGTTTCTCAAAGACAGTGTTAATCAGCTTTGACATTCTAATAATATGCATTAAATCTTGGATTATATCACAACTGTTGGAAACACTGTGTGATTTCCCCCAAGTTTAATCACTTATGTCCACCCACACTTAAAACCTACCACGTCAAAACTGAGCCAAATAGAAATAGCAATTCCACTGGGTCAGTGCAAACTACAAGAAACTGAAAGAATTGTTCAGAAAGCAATATTTTAATTCAGGCTAGTATTGACATCAAAGTGAGATTTCAACATCCTCTAGATTGCATCAAGTCTTCTCTAATCAATCTATCAATGTGAATTCAGTTAATCGAGTGATCAGAAACTATTACTGCATATCCACATTTTAAATCCAATCAGCCATTGAATAACACAGTATGTTATAAATACTCCCCTAGGCCAGCCTGGGGCATAACTCCAAACGTCATGAAATATTATTTCTATGACTACAATATTTAGCTTGTGTGAGTTCCTTTACATATACTGAGTCTAAATTTCTGACATGGAACCCACAGTGAGTTTCTGTCTGTGGTCTGAGGAGGTTCTGTGGATGCCTGGACGGAGGCTGAACAAACAAGCCAAGCTCTAGAGCTCCAGGGCTGGGGAAGCTCAGTTGCACTGGCCACACAGGGGCCAAGTGATGTGCCAGTGCTGGTCTGGCTCTTTCTGGTTCTTGAGGGCAATGCTAACCACAGGCCATTTCCTGTTTAAGGGCTCTGCCATAATGGTGAAACATCAGGGCACTACTAATACACATCAAAACGTACACATTAAACCAAAAGCTAATGTGGGTGTTTCATCTGTGAGTAAGTTATTATTCCAGTTATTATCTTTCCTATGAAAAGTACATATGCCATACTTACCTACAACCAGCCCCACCCAGAATAAATCTGCCTCCTCAGCATGATCTTTTGCCCATAAGGCCTATGATTTAATAGTACAGCTCTTCATATCCAAATCTTTAAAATTCACAGGTTCTTTGGAGGTTAGGAGAATCTATGCAGTTTATTGTTTCCCACTTATTCGCACAATGCCAATATTTCTAACATTACAGAACTCCTGATAACCCATTACAGGTTTCAAATGGCATTACAGAGTAGATACATAGTAGATCTTGATGAGATATCTAGGAATAGATGAGTACATTTGGAAGATTTCACTTATCTTGATATATTCTTATTTACAGCAGGAACATGTCTCAACATATGAACTTAAACATGGTTAGACTCAGAGGAAAGATTATATTTGAAAGGGTGCCTATTCCAAACACAACAGATGACATTATGTTTGCTGCCAGAGTGTGTAGCATTTCAGCAGACTAACTCCTACAACACACTTTGGATTTGGACTTGGGATTTGTATACTCATACTCATGCTCTGTTGCCACTCAACCCATTTTAGGTGGTCAAGAGTGGGTGTAAACAACCTTAGACAAAGTTGTTCATGACCTAAACTCACTCCACTTTTTTGTCAGGTTTGACCACAAAATTCCAAGCAGGGACAGGTTTTTCCAAATGCATCATAGCATAAAGATCTTTGTAAGATAGTTGAGGGAGCGTTATATTTGTCTCTGTTTCTGGGAAACCTGGGCCAGTCTGGTTTGGTACTCACCTGTCGGGGATCTCCTGTGGGCTTTTAGTCCCTCCTGCTTTGGGTGCAGCTTTGGAGCTCTTGTTGGCAGTCATCGCCTTCCTCTGACTGCCCACTCTAAAAGAACAGAAACACACATTGAATCATATGGTCATATGATCAAAAAGTTATCATGATATCTTTTGAGACTACATATTGACTGCGACCCTATTTATTTCAAAATACTGACACAGTGACACAGTCTGAATCAGAACACTGAGTTTTAATATAACTAAACATGAGCAAACAACATTAGGGATGTCCAGATCTGATTCAGTAAGTCAGGATTGGTGGTTGAGACAGGCATTTTAAGGTTCTGATTCTTACGTTTGTTTTAGCAGAATGTCCTCCAAGTGGCATGATCCAGAGCAAAACAAAACAGAGCTTTATTTGAACTGATAAGTGTTTATAAACAAAATGTTTGTCTATTCAAAATGTTTGTCCACAATGCCAAAACTACCCAGTTTGGTTATAGGTGTGCAACAAAAAAAAAGATACTATATTCCGTTTTATCCATTTGGAAAGATATACAGTTATTCCTGGTTAGAAACAAAACCATCATGGAAATGCTCTGTTCTACAAATGAGAGAACCACGCTCCTTTTATTTGTTTCTAAACCAGCTCTGAACCGAGGAGGAGGCTAATGCACATACACATCTGTTAATAGTCATGGTGACAAGTAATTTCACTGCAGAGTTGTAAAGGGACTGGAAGCTGAATGGTCAGGTAAGTCAGTCATACTAGACTGTAAGATATTAAACACTTACAGAGTTTAAAACAGTTATTTAAAAAGTTGCTACCTACCAAACAGAAAGATTGGATCAGTACTGGCTTGATAGTATGCATTAAGAGACTTGAATCGGACTGGGGGTAAAAAACCTTGATCGGGACATCCCTACTTTGTATCTTTTGCCTGGTCCTGTCACTGGATTTGGGTCAATTAGGATAGAGTGATATGACAATATATCGATTATGATAAATGATAACATATTAAGGGTTTTTGAGCATATTGTGGGTATTGTCAGTACTTTAAATCCACTGATTGGCTTGGATGATGGCCCCATGTGGAGAAGTTGCCTTTAGTATGCCTGTAACTGTAATAATTTCCAAATTATGTAAAAATACATAGAAATGTAATAAAAGTGTGCACTTGATTAAACATGTAATAGCTTGCCTAATAATGTAATGCAGGGGCTTTACCAAATTACCAATAATGTAATACCTTATTTCAGGATTGGGTTACATTTCTAGGATTATTATTTTGTTGGGGAATAATTGTACTGCACTGTCCAGTCTGTTTATT
Source organism: Salminus brasiliensis (assembly GCF_030463535.1). NCBI lineage: Eukaryota > Metazoa > Chordata > Actinopteri > Characiformes > Bryconidae > Salminus > Salminus brasiliensis. Next base: position 25,103,748 of record NC_132894.1, on the reverse strand, counting down.
GTGTCTAATTTCTGCAGTTTTCATTGCATTCATTGTATGTTCTGTTCTGGTTTCATGTCGCACAGTTATGTTTGCCAATTGCACTTTATGTAGTCTGTATTATATTGTTTTCTTTCATGTTGCACTATAGTCCTGAAGGAACTTAATTTCGCTCCACTGTGTACTTGTACACAAATACATGACTTCACTGAATGCAAACTTTGCCAACACCGTGAATGAAAAAAATCCACATCAGAATCCATTGCGTGACAGGGGTGGGTAATGGGTTTACACAGTCCTTCAGTGCAAAATCAAATCAATGACATCACAAGCCCTTCATCACAGAGAGTAAGAAAGGAATTTCAGCTTGACAAAGGCTGGGATAAAAGATTATTTGCAAACAGAGCACTGTGCCAAATACTGTGAAAGAAAATGTCTATAGCGTCCTACTGGGAGTCAATGTTTCTAGTATTCTCTAGCAATGTTTGAATAGAACAGCCAAAATGAACAGAACAAAGCTAGTCTCTAGGCTCATTAAATAGGCTAGTGATTGCTTTTTCCCATTAACAGTTGCACCTATCAGATCACAAAAAAAGCTTTTTACCTGGTTGAAATGAGTTTTACAAGCTGCACAGAAGAGATGCAGCTTTCATGCTTTTAGCTTGTACAGACAAGCTGGTCACAGGTAACTGGGGAGAAGTTTTCTTTTCATTTTCTCAGAGACAGAGCCTGAGAAACAATGAACTACTTTGATTTATAAATTGATCACACAAAAATGTTCCTTCCAGAGATGCAACAACTAATCAGCATTCACAATAACGTTAATATTAAAAATCCCTGGCAACAACCACATTGATATGTTGGTTTGATGATGTTTGTGTGTCCCGTTTATATCACATAACTGCAAGATAGAAAAACACACAACAGAGACGGCCATGCAGAGTATGAACACTTACTTAACAGCACAGTGGTTTGCTGTTCGATGTGCAAAATCAAGAATGATGCATCAACATGACTGTCCTGTGTGAGCATTTAGAAAATGATGCTAAAACATAAGGAAGCTTTAGCCTAGTGAGTAACTACTAAAACCGTTAAACTGTTTTTTAAGGAGTCATTCTGTTGTCTGCTTTTCAGCTTTTCCTCTGTTTTAGTTTAGAAAATACAAAAAAACTTGATCAGACCACACAAAAACTACATTTATGTGGGCTTCAAATTTGTACCAAATTGTTGATTTGGCCAATCCTGAAATTTGAACTCTCTCTCTGATAATTTTTTTTCATATTTCAGCCTAATGATTGCATTCTTTACTACATATTGAAAAGTCCCAAGAACAGCTACCAAATGCAAATTCAGAACTTGGCCTTGTAAAATCAACTCCAGGTCTTTCATGTCCTTAATCTGTCATGAGAAAAAAATCCCAACCAACGAATGGACCAACTTACCGGTTACAAAAATAATGTATTGGGGCCTATCTATGCATTATTTAAAAAAAGGTGACACAAAAACTAAATGACAGCCACACATAAATGTCACAGTCATAAACTGACTTTACCTAGTGACATCATAATCAGTATTCTCCCAATACCACAGTACCGGATGCTGAGCATCTTTTCTCCCATAAAACCAAGATCCAGCCTCCTTAGAGATTAAAAATGAAACAAGTTCCACACAGAATAAGAAAAAACTGAATGTATCGTCTGTTCATCGTTATTGTGACATGAGTCTAAGGCCTGATAGCATATTTTATCACAACATCCACTGATAAGGGTGTATTTAGATACTTTATAGTACTTATTCCCATCTTGTCAGGTCTTTGCTACTTTCCAAAAGCAATATTCTGATTTATAAAGAGGTCAGTGAGAGATCCACTCTCACTCTAATAGGTGCTGAGGAAGACTTGTTTACAGGAAGTTGTTGTATGAAGAAGGGAGCCAACCAGCAACAGACTCGAAAGCCCTACAGAGACAGAGGAGGAGAGCGACAGCATTCCTTCTTGTCAGCCATTTCCTGTTTCAGAGTGCTGCGAGATGAACGTGCATCTTCATTTCAAATCTAACCCGAGGTCCGTTTTGTTCTGAAAATTCCAGTACAGACCTTTTGCCCTCTTACTGTTTGTGTTTTGCTTGTTTTTTTCCTGTAGGCTTTGGTGTCTTAGGAATAGAAGGAATTCCTAAATCTCCAGTAAAAGCTAGTCTGACATGGTGTAATATATTAAAACAAACAAAAGCATGGTTTGGAATATAAAGCTTGACAATATGGCAGACATCTGCATTGATTGCAGAAAGTATAGAACTGTTAAGTACAATTAAATGGAGATCTGTTGTGTATGTTTGACAATTCCACATGCATAGAAAATAGTAAGAGCAAAGTTTTGTTAAGCATTGCAAAATCTATTTGTCTCAGCAGTTAGTGTGTTTTGCTTGTTAAACATAATAAATAAATGCAATACAATAAATACAAGCACCTTAAGTTTGTAAGTGGTTGCAAAAAAATTGCAATGTTTTGTTTTGTTTATTTGTAATAAACTCTTCTCAAATAGTTTTATTATTAATATTTTCTTACATGCAAGTACTTTTCACTGAACTGGATTACTAGCATTTTTAAAAGGTTCTCTTTATTACGGTGTACAAGTGGATAACAGTGAGTGAACACAACTCAAATAGACCAAAATATTACCAAAATATTTGAGGCTCCAAATTTATAGGCCCTGAAAAAATAAAGATACAATTGTGGTACAACATTGCCTACAGAATAAATATTCTTTCTTTGGAATGGATGCTTCAAACACAGAGCGTTTAGATGGAACTGTTTTTTTAAATGAGCCTGAATATTTTTATTGAGCTGTTGAAGGACGAACAGCTGTGAAAATATAGTCCACTGTGCTTGGAAATATATTAGGCCATTAAATCATCTCTATCGCTAAGCCTGAAGTGCAAATGCAGCGTGAGTTTAGAGGCCTGAATCAAGATCGGATTACCGCTTCACCAAAACTCTCTGCCACAAGCACTTTCCACTGTGCTTCTATTCAACATTAATGGTATTAAGTTAAAACAGCATACTCCAAGAATATACTACATTCATATAGGTATATGATTTTTATCGCCAAAACTGGATAAAATTCTGAAGCTGGGAAAAGAGACTTTGCAGAAGCATTTTTGTAAACAGGGTTGTCAAAAGTGTCAATGGTGGGTAATCTTTAGATTTAGAGTGCCAGTTACTCAACATACACAGGCTGCAGCTTGCTACAGGAAAAGCAGGCATAACCAGTTAAAGAATATTGATTGGACAAGAGCTTGCTGAAACACAATTATTTTTGAGCGAAGGCTGTTAATAATAAAACCCTACAGAGTTTTCTTTCTAATTTACTTAATCTGGCTCCTCAGCGCCCCCAATGTAAATGTACATAGTATGTGTTATGTCTGCTCTCCTCTCGACATAGAATGGGCGTCCTAAAAGTGGGTCAGGTTTACATCAGCTTACCCCTGACCAATCACATGGCTAACATGGGAGGGATGACGGGGCACAGAGGGCAGCCACTCCCCAAGTTGCGGCTCGAGCATGTTTCTATAAATAGGCTGCTGACTCAGTTACAGATTTCAAAACCTCAGCAAACTTTAAAGATCAGTGAAATCACAATCACAATTCAAAGAAAAAACCTAAAAAAACACAACTTCTCTGGCTCAAATTTTGTTTGCCAGTGACAGAGGGCTGTCAGTCACACACGTTCATTAGAATATTAAGACCACGTCCAGACCATTCTCAGAAAGGTCTGGTGAGTGCATTTTGGATATTTTTGAGGAATGTTTAATCATATTTCTGCTTTGTGTTTTCTATTTAAACTGCTGATCTCTTCACACACAACTTTAGTATTATACAAAAAAAGCAATATATCAAAGAGGGTTTCCAGGGGCTTTAACCAATCAAGACTGTCCTAAAAAAACAAACATGCATAGCCAACCCTTGTCATGTCCATGCATAAAAATGGCATGTACATGAATATCAATGCTGCCCAAATAGCACAAAATGCCTTCCATGCCTTCCAAATAACATTTTTCTTGACTTGTCCATAAATGGTCTAATATTGAGGAAATGTTTCATACTTTATGGTCATGTGTTCTCTCTAACCATCTAAACTGTACAGTGGTTTCATTTTCAGAAATGTGAAGAACAATTCCTTCTTTCAGAGATAAACATCTACAACAGGAAGGGAAGGGGCTGCACCCGATTTTGTGAAATTTATCAGCACTGTGGTGATGTTGCAGAGAGAAGACAACACTAAATGAATATTCAACACTAACTGGAATATGAGTCATGCAAAGTAAACACACAAAAAATAATCATCTTAAAAACAGATCATAAGGATTATATCGGTACTCTAAACAAGATGGAATGAAATGAATTCCTTTTGAAAATACGATGAGTCATGGGTACTTTTAACTGTAATTGGAGGGAGATACACATAACATATTAAAGCACTAAGTGATGAATCAGTTATATACTATTAACACAAGCACTGAGGACCATGTACAAATTTGTGATGTATTCAAAACCTGTACAATGGTAATGTCAGTGGTACAAGCTATGAGAGTATGAAAAGTACAGTACATTACAGAACATCTGAGGAAAATGCTAAACTTTTTTCACACAGGTAAAGTATCCAGATGGTTCAGACAAAATGTCAAATGATGACATCTATTGCTGTTCCACAGGTCTCTACAGTGTCTCCGCTACAAAGAATGTAATTTACTGTAGTGAGGACAAATCACGCTTTGAGCTCTCCTATTTGTGGCACATGTAAAATTTTACATGTTGACAGAATTGTCCCTGAAAGTGAAAGAAACAATAGATACACTATTCTCCCTATTACAGGTCAGTGGACTATTACAATGATTTTGAAGCTACTATTTCAAGGTAGACATGCTACATGACCTTTGTTCAAAAGACATGTCTTCTACTCTAAACACTGATTACATATGTTCTTCTGACTACATTACAGATTCTGCTGGTATTAGCCTGAAGGTGATGCTGCAGATCTGTGCCATCTTTTAGTCCCCCGAAACTGATTAAAAAGTAAGTGACTATTACACGTTACTTTGTTTAAAAACACCAGAAGTGCCTTTTTTCACAAGATTTCCTTGAACAGTTGTGACTTATTTTGATTTGTTCATATTAAGAATCTTTTCTAGTCAGAGAAAATAAAAGCTCTTTGTTCAGAAAGTCCTTGAGAAGAAACTGGTTAACAAGTAAGCCTCTTTATCAGTGGCTCAAACAAACACTATCTGACCAGCTCCTTTATATGAGGAGCATGTTATGGAATGTTCCAGGGTCAGGAACAGACTGCAGGCCGATGGCCTTGTCAATTGAGAGGGCAACTGGTCTACACTGCAGCGCACCACGACCAGGAATGCACTAATATTTGCCTTGTCCATCAAAAGCATTTAGCACCCTGGAAAGTTTGGAAGGGTAAGGGTTCTGTGGTGGCATACCTGATTACAATATTTTATGCATGCCAGTGGGGAATTAACTGAACATCAGTGTGCTCCAATAGACCATATGGCTTATTTTATTCAGATATTTCAGAAACCACAATTATCACTGGTTAGTAATCCTCGTCCATATTAAGTCAGTCAAGTTTACCAGAAGAACAGCACTCTTTGTTTTTTCAAAGGATTGTAATCATTTGGCACTTTGTATTGTAATGTTCAGTTAGGGTTAGGGTTCGATTCAGTACACATGGGTATCAAAATATATTCAACAGGCTGAAACAAAAAAATGACTAACCTTAATACTGATTATAATTCATACACATTTTATATATAGTAAAAATGAACTCTCTAGACCCCACTGTGGTCTCTGCCAGTCGTTCTACATTCCGGTGTAACGACCATAATTTACTAAAGTGAATTCTAAACAGCAGAAAAGCAAAGTTCAAGGCTTGGTTCTCATAAAATCTTTAGCAATGTGTTTTGATGTTATGTTAGCTGGTTTACTGAACACATGGCCGAGATCACAGTAAATGTAAATCTTGTTTAGTAACAATGGCTTGATGAGTTATTTCAGTGTTTAACAAAGTTTGTATTGATTTACAAAAAGGGGTTCTTCAAAGTTTCTTTAGTAAAGGCGATGATTGTATATGTAACTATGACAACACAAAAAATAATTGGGATGTTTAAATGGTTCTTTGCCTGGTTAAAAAAAAATCAGATTGGTGAAAAACATTTTTGTATACTATTCTGGATAGAAAATGGTTCTATATAGCATCCAAAATGTATAGCACTCTCTTTATTTTTTGCGGTACTGAAAAATAGGAGATGCTGCTGTAGCGTACTGAATCAATTTGTTAATTTTGTGAATCGTTACACCCCTAAAAGTAAAATATATTTCTTACAGTTCTAAGAAGTGCCATAATTCTGATCTTTCGTCTGCTGCACCTTTTTGGCAGATCTTTCTTTTTTGCTGATTGGCTTCCTCTAAGGTTGTAATCCCAACATAGTATTCTCCTTCAGCCAAGAAAGCAATGAGCAGAACACAAACCTCTGCACATTCTCAGCTCATTCCAGACATCATATCCCCTGAAGAGGCAATGGCTGAACTGAACTGGCCCATGTATTCATAGGAGACCATTTTGTCTTCTGGAGATGATTTGTCTCCCTTACTTTTTCCCTTGTACCCAATAGTTCTTTGGTATAGAGTCTCTGTAACAGAGTCAGAAGAGTCAGACATGACTGTGTGAGAGCTGGGGTTAGATTACTGAATAAATACCAAAGGACGGAGGACCCCCTTTTAAGACACTTAGCTTCCCTCCATCATATGGTCCTCATCAAGGCTCACATTAGACATACATGTCTTGTGCATGCAGTACATGTTCCTGCTGGTGTCATCGTTCGTCTGTCAAGTTTAGACTGAGGAGAATGAGGATGCAAGTTCCATCTGGGTGTCTTGAATAAAGTGAGAGGTTTTCAAACAGTCCTCCACCTGGACAAATCCCTGGTGCCGCTAATTAACTGCTCAAAATTCTGTCTCCAGCAAGGAAGAGCATTTATGTGCTCAATGCAGAGCCAACAAAGAAGCTGTCTTTTGTCTTCTTTTGACTTGGGTTTCAATACCGAGGCCGCAGAGGCCATGTCCCTGCAAATAATGACAGAGAGTTTGTGTTTGAGATGTGAAGGGGGGACGGGGGAGTTGGACCTTGCTGAGCTCCGAAATGTCTTTCCATCTGAATCCTTTTCTGTGCAACTCAGGCTGTCACAGCTCACAGCAGCTGCACACTCCCCAAACAATACCCACGATTCCTCGCTCCCAGAGTTCTTACCGGACAGGCCAGATGGAACCAATTCTTTAAGACCCTTTCATTCCATTTCTTCCCTTACTTTCAGCTGTTTACAGTTGTTTTCGCCACTATTTTTCACCAGCTAGTAAATAGATAATGTGCATTTCTGTATTCTGAGGGGAAAATGTAACAACTTCAAACTGCATTACATTGCAAAACTGATTTGGATCCATTTACATTGATATTGGCAACCATACAGCTACATTTAGAATAGCCAAATAAAATAACTAACTACTTAATACATTAGTCAATGGTGTTTTCAGCTTCCTTAAAATCTGGTACAAGCTTCTTTTGTATCATTTACTGTACATTTGGTGATGCTTCCTTGAATCTAAAGTCAAATCTACACACTGCCAGCTGCATTACAAGCCTCAACACTGATGTCAGCTGTGACTACCTGCAACATCTGCATGTGGTCTCTGCAGTCAAGCCAAAATTAACATATACCCTTAAGGAGGTCCTGTCAAAGCATTTATCATTTGGATGGGGAGATGGAGCAATGCTTTCTGACAAGTATGGAATCCACAGCAGTCCCCTTCCCTCAAAAATGAGAGGGCCTCTCATACAGACAAAGCTTTTTGTAATCCTATATGAAAGTATGTCTTTTGTATGGACTAAAGTATCCCACCATGGCTGTGAAGAAATAACAACACAATATGCACCCTCTCCCCCAACATACAGATCATGGAATGGAATTAATTGCAATGTGAAATACATTTTGTCTGAATTTGACAGTAACGTTAACTTTATCACGGCAGTAGCTAATGTGATCAAGAGTGACTGCTTGTCTCTCGAATTCGAGCTTTTTTGTCTATATTGTGTGAGGACACATGGCCGAGATCACAGTCAATGTAAATCTTGTTTAGTAACAATTATTTCAGTGTTTAACAAAGTTTGTATTGATGTTTAAATGGTCTATTAAATGGACTATTTTGTATAGAGTCCTTTTATAAATATGTGAATATAGCACCAAAAGGTGCAGCACTCTACTTTTGCAGTACTGAAACATGTATCAAATTGGGATGTTGCTGTAGCATATTGAATCTATTTTGAATTGAACACCCCTACAAATGAAATTAACTGAACCCTATTTTGTCGACTTTTGCCAACTGTAGCATTAACTTCATTACAACAATAGCTAATGTGATGGAAAGTGACTGCTTCTTCCTTAAACTTAAATGTTTTTGTTGCTTGTTGTGAGAACGCATGACCGAGATCACTGTCTAATGTAAATGTAAATCTTGTTTAGTGATGAAAACTTGAGTTATTGATTTTGAATTTTATATATTGCAAAGCATATCTCCATTGCAATGTGTAGCAATTTTATAACAACAGAAGTGTTTTGTTCATACTAGGACACTTTACAGGACTTCTGATGAGAATATAAACACTTATTCTCAAAAATCATAACGCAATGCATAATACAATGACACAGTTCAGCCCCTTAAGAGTCTTAAAGAGAATGAACATGTGTATCCTTAGCTCAGCAACTCAGTTTCTATAGCAGGCTGTACTGTTTTACAAAGCACTTCCTTCATACATCATTTGACACACCTGATTCATCAGTTATTTACATAACTTAAAGTTGAATTGAATCCATTCTGTGAGAAGAACAAAAACACTCATCTCTTCAGGGCTGTGGCCTTTTATGACCCGAGTTTGACACCCTTGGACTAGATACAGCATGCCTTGCACTGCCTTCTCATGAGCTACATGGAGTAAATTAACTATTGACAGACATTTTCCCAGGTGCAAACTTAGGGTTGAAAATCCATCTCTTGCAGTAAGTTAAAACTGGCTTGTGTTTCAGTGTGTTTCATAGGACAAAGGCTGTTTGCAAAGAAAATGCATTAAAAAAATCTTAAGGCCTAATGGGGTGCCGAAACTTCCTGCACTATGTGGCAAATTTCCTGTGCAAACACACGTCATCAATTCATCAGTCAATTGCTAGTTTTAGTAGATTTGCTTACGAGAGAAAGAATATCTGCAATCTGTGCAGAACTCCCCACCACTGACCTAACCCAAGGTAAATGGAGGTAAATGTCAAAGATACATGCTTGAAGAGGGGCCAATTCCACAGTAAATAGGAATTTTTCATTAAGAAAGGCCAAATGTTACACGGCTGTGCTGAGGAATTGACTACTATGCAAAACAACCTGTAACCAGCAATGAATGGGTAATGGGCTTAGAGTTAAGCACAGAAAACAATCAATATTGCTGCATGCAGTGCTGGATGCACAGTTCAATGTCTGGTGACATCCTGCCCTCATCCATATTACACAACCACTGGACGCTGAACAGAGGGCCTCCCATGTTTGAGCTGACAATCCAGGCCAATGAGAAGGAAAGGTCATTGTTCCACAGGCACAATAGACTGTCTGTTCAGAAAGTTCAAGAAAAAAAGGCTTGCAGCTGCAGGGGCTGCTGAAACTAAAGGCAGGGGGGGCACATATTACTTTCACCACTTACAGTGTGAAAGCACACCTCAACAAGAGCTCAGAATGAAAAGTGATAAACGAGGAAAAGAGGATGTGGAGTCAGGCATGACATTTTACATGCCAGCTTCAGCGACTAGCTAGCCAACTTCCATGCCTTGCTTTTCTCTTTTTCATTCAGGAGGGGCAAACCAAAAGTTTGTTTACTCCATAAAATAGTCCGAGCACCAGTTAAGGGAATGAGTCAGGAAATAATACATAGCTAAGTCTGTGTGGGACAATTATCTCCTGAAACCTAATGTGATTAAATTAATATATAAACATAGTTCTTGTGGCTGGTTGCGTGAAAAGTTAACCGCTGTAGCGAAGTGTTCAGTCAAAGCGCCGGTGAACATGTGCGCTCTTCTGTTGAAGTTTACAAGCTAGCTAGCTAGTGTTTTGCTGTAAGACCCCGTTTAAAGCAGTTTGACGACGTAGCTACTACAGGCGTTATTAAGCGATATAATACATCAGTAAACACCAAGTTTAGTTTCCGGTCGCATTTACGTTAGAGGACCACTTTTGCAGCTGCATTTCTGTGAAAGAAACATTTAACCTAAAACCTACGACATGATGTCTGCCAGATAAACGAGAGCCAAATGTGCTTTTTACGCTTCCCGATTCCCGCTGCAATCTGAAAGAAAGAGAATCACTTTGTTGGCCGCTTAGCATGGATGCTAAATAACCAAAGCGTGAAGGAAAGCGGTTTTACCTCAGCGAAGCACTTCGTCGTCCGAGCCATTATGTCCAGCTGTTTCTTACGAGAACGCGTGTTATCCTTTCACATTAAGCACCGAAAAGAAGCACTGATAAGCCGGTAATATCAGCAACTTTTCCTCCAACTTCCAGGCATGTTCTCCGAGGCGGACAAAACCCTGCCTTCTTGAGACGGATTTCTGGCTGAAGGCTGAGCTTGTTTCCATGGAGAGGGGTTGTTTTGCCCCCCACGCGCCTCTCTCTTCACGTTTTCTCACTCCTACACAAAACCGAGCGCATTGCTCAATCAATACCACATGGCTCAGTGTTCAGCTTTTCGCCAAGAGACCAAGTTAGGATAGAATATCATGCAAAAAGTAAGGAAAATGTCTCACTGCAGAATTACTTAAAAATCCCTCTAATTAGTTTCCTGTGGGTGTTCATTTTTCATTACGCCAGCTAATGTCAACTAAGCAGTAATATTTTGTCACCTCGGTTTACTAGCTTAAGTGGTCCTGTGGTACATTAACATGGCTTTTCAAGAGACCCACTGTCCAAAACCTGTTGCTCTAACCCTTAATATTCCTTCTATTTTATTTTTTTATTTATTTTTACTTAAAACACACTCTAAATATTCCCACTGTATGTTTTGTTTTGAATGGGGAGAACAAATTCTTTTGAGACTATAATTAGGTCGCTGGCTCGGACTCCAGTGGATGTCCACGCCTGCTGGGAAGCCCACAGACATGCAGAGCCATCCGTTGATTTACCATTCAGCCATGTGCTCCAGTTTCTTCAGGAGGGTAGAACAAGCGTAACACATTGCTCACAGCTGTATAAACCGAGGTATGCACAACCATGCATGGGGGCCATAAGTTGCGTAAGTGAACAAAGAATCTTGGAAAGCACACTTGCACATCAGATCAGAAGGATGGCCGAGCATTGCCCTCCTTCTGGCCCGTCCAACACAGTGTCATTAGCACTGAAAGTGTAGGCCTGTTTTCAACATGTCGCCTTGAGAATCCTGAGAACCAATTCATGTTCCAACAAACTGGCTCAGATTGAAAGCATTTTCAACATGTCTGCATAATTCAGTCACTGAAATGTAAATAAAGCCATTCAGAGTGGTTTGATGTAAAACGGCGCATTGTAGAGAAACCTACTTTCTCTGATGTTGTGATTAACCAGGGCTTGTGATGTCAGCAACACAAATATGTTACTCCATAAAGTTTGTTTGGGAACTATCTGACCTTAACAAACATTTTCAACTGGAAAACGTTTGTTGGAACATGCATAGTTCCTAAACAAGCACTATTTTACCATCATCCACATTACATATAATAACACAGAAGATGTATGTAGGGTCAGCAAGGAGTTTCAGCAAGGAGTAAAATGACTATATTTGTGTTGCTAACATCGCGACCCCTGGTTCACCACCACTGGGAAAAAGTCAGAGACAGTAAGTTTCCTTCAACGCACCATTTTACTTCAAACTACACTGAATGACTTTGAATCTGTAATGGTTACTGGCTGAATTATGCAGAGCTTTGAAAATATGAATGTTTGAAAATGCAATGTTTTACATATTAGACAGTGTATTTAAAAGCATTTCACATAATAACATTCTGTGATGTAGCTTTAAGCTGTAAGCTTTAATCACTTCAGACGTCTTGTTACCACTGTCAACAACTCTAGAGACATTTCTTTAGAGCGGAGCATTTCACACCAAACAACTCTCAATGGCTTGTTTACATCATAACCATTTTTATTTCTACATACAATTGGGAAAATAAGTAGAATAATCAATTTAAGCCAACTATATAGAGAAAGCCTGAGAGAACCAATAGAAGTGTGAAGCTTCAGGTCTCAATGGGACACTATGAGTGAACTAAATATGAATTACATGGTGAACATTCTTTTTTGAGCCGAGAACATCCTCAGTAACTGTTAATTGGGAAAGTTCAGTTAAACCCTGACACTGTTCAAACATGAGCCACAGTCTTTTCAACGTCAACTGAGCCCAAACCGCTGCTTCCAGACTCTGAGATGTGGTGCACCACACTGATCTGTAATTTTCACTCTCTGATGATAAAGTGAGGTTTGAGCCTTCAAATGCACTCACAATTAGAGCTGAACTTGAACAATTACAGCTCCCAGAGCTTGACACGGCACTCTGAGTAATCATCGACTGTACTGAGTCAGAATTATGGGTCAAGCCACACAGCAGCTTTAGCTTAGACCGAAAGCTGTGAGAAATGCGGTAAAGGATCTGCATGAGACTGTTTCCAGTGTTGAATATCAGGAAGGCAACCAATTTGCCTTGAGCTGATCACTTTCTCCCAATTTGGCACTGCCAATTAATGCACCAGTTTGCAACCCCCTACACTAGGACAGTAAGGACATGTCTTCTCCAATACATGTGAAGCACCCACCGCCTCGTTTCGAACATTGCCGGCAATTGTGCTCTTTCGCCGTTGGCAAAGCAGCACGGTTCGAGATTTGAACTCGCACATTAGACTTCTTGCAATTATTTGACTTGTGTCAAATAAATTACTTGACTTCTTTGAATGGTTAATTAAATGCTAATTAACTACAGACACATACCAAACTATAACATAGTTTGACAGATAGTTTGGTAAAGAATGCTGGAGTTCATACAAATAAAAATAAAGAAATTCAAGTACATGGAATCTGCTCTTCATTGGCAGTGTGCCAGTTTAGCAATATCTTAGTTTCCAATAAAACACACAGAAAGAATCATTGGTATATAGTGATGGTATATACTGTGCAAAGTTAGTCATCATTGATGATGATTAAATAACACTAGAAGATAGACCAGTTGTTTATGATATAGTAATGACCTTAAAAAGGTGCAAAGAAGATGGTAAAGCTCTTTATTTTAATTCCATGGTTAGTGATTACGACAATATGTGATATTTTTCATGGACATGTCTGCCAACTGCAATACATACATATTTATAAAATGCTGGAATTGGGACAAAACCCACCTGGATTAGCAGAGAAATGTGCCATTTATTTCTCTAGGGTTACAAATGCAATAAATATGCAGTAAATAAAGTGCAGATATTTTAGCTCAACGGTGACATTCTGCTTCTGGACTGCAATACCTACGCCAAATTATGGTCTAAAATATAAAACATATTCTACTATTCATGCCACTATTTATTAAGCAATTATTTGCTAATAGAGATATGTATTTTGCACAGTGTGTAACCTGTCAGTCTTCTCTCTGTACAAGAATGTTCTAGCTGTGTATATTCTGATCCTATGACTTGAGAACAACCCACACCAAGAGCACCATTGAGCTACAACAATGAACCTCAGACTGAACAGCTCCCAAGGGAGGGGAGGCCTGCTAGGATCATCACAGCACCAAAATATGCGGCTGGACGTGGGCTTCTTGTGAGCCACACAGGCCTTTTTCTAATCAGTGCAGTCATGGAGAGTTGTCCGAATCAAAGTCTAATGCATTCTCAAGGCTGTGGCCTCTCCACACCAAAGTGTACAGCGAGGAAAACCACAGGATTAAGCAACCACCTAGATCTTATTGATATCCATAGGTTCTTGCTCACACACTCACAAAAGCGAACATGACTGGTGTGTTTTCCTCGTGACCTTTGTTCTTTCATCTTAATTCCAAACAGTGTAAGAATACAGTTGAAAGCAATTGACCAAAAGTCATGACAAAACCAGCTAGGAAGCCGATCTGGGGTTGTTTTCCGTCATCAGCACTTTACTTAAACTTAACACTTTGAAAGAGTACCAAGAACCCTGAAAATAAATACTGAGTGTGCCGCCACATTACTGAGAAAGCACTCTCTGCCAAGAATAAAGAGTCTGATCAGAGTCATTCCATCCATCTCTGCCAGCAAGAGTGAAAGAGAATTTAGAGACTGGAAGATGGGGATTTTTCAGGATGCCCATCACAGCTCCCAAAGTACAACAAGCAGTATGAATTATGCCCCCTACATTCGGAAAAAAAGGGTTCTATATCACAACTAATAGGTTATTTGACTCGTATTGGAACCCTTTTCTGTGTTAGGTGCTATATTGGACCATCAGAAACGATCCGTTTGGAATTTCAATGACTATCACTACCAGGGTACCTAAAGGCCATTATAAAGCCAGGTTTAGGCTGTTGATTGTCACTTTGACCCTGTTGACATGTGCTCACTTCATGTGTTAAGTACTAGTACTAAGTACTACATCTGCCAACACCTGGATTAGGCCAAGCCACAGATACAAATCCGATCACTCAAATCACTTCAGAAGATGGTCTAAGATGAATTTGAGCCACGTTATAGTGACGTAAATGCAGTCGCCCCTCCAAGACACATTTGACAGCTTTTCCCACTTTGCCCGAAGGAATAAGGTTATTCTAATTGGATTGAAAACATAGATTTAGGTTCCCTGGGGCTTTTAGTTAAATATGTACTATATGTACACACAGTTTTAAGCTTATCTACTATTAGCTCATGTACTATTCTCTATGACAACTGGATATTCTTGACACATATTCTATATTTTATTTGTCTATTTTGTCTTTAAAAAGACAGCATTTGTTGCTTGGACACATAAAAAAAAACCTATTTTGGAAATTTCAAAAAAACCTAATTTGGCATTTCAGAAAGGTACATATTGGTCTATTTATCCAAAAGTATTTAAACAGTGTGCAGGGCTACTGCAGAGTTAAAATTTAAACTAAAAACGGACAAAAATCGAGAGACATGTTTTTCATTGGACAGCAGCGATATGCTGGTCTGTGTTTACACACTGTTCAGTGTCGGTGTACTATGATCCTGACGCAGTGATATACTGATTGTAAGAGGCAATACAACAAACAAATAAAGCACAAAGTCCTCAGGATTCTTACTAATGAGAACTATTTTTAAAAAGACAGTTGGAAGCTGATTTGTTTACTTTTGGTATCTAGAATAATTACCAACAAGTTGAATTCCAAGTGGATAGTGATATCCATAAAAGAGTTTTAGAGGATATTTCCCACCCTGCCTGAGGCTACTGGGCCTGTGTCACGTGTTGGATGCATCCTCTGGGGCATCCTATCAACCCTGAGACCGGGAACAGGTCACAGAACACTGACATATATCTCAACACTCTGTGCTTTGCTTATCTCGCAGGATATTGACCGTTGGTGCAAAATACGAATTTCAATGCCTTTAAAAAACAAACATTCTTATACTAATGACTTCTCATATCTATACCCATTTGGAACACAGTGAACATATAGTTTTGTTTGTCATATTAAAACTGTGTAACTCTGTGTATTTTTTTTTTTACTTGTTCTTTTGTTGGTTTTATTATCATTTGAAACTTCCAGATGTTGTTTATATTGTATCAACATTTAATAGCTAATTGTCCAAAATTACCAAGAAATTAAATCCTGCCAGCCTGGTACAGAATCCCAAGTAGTTTCTGCTATGTCAACATGTGTGCTATTAATTCAGAATGGTTTTTTTCATAATGGGTTACCCTCTTAATAAACATCCATGATTTGGCTAAACTGATCACTGACATGTTGGACTCCATGTTGGATCTGTTGACCTACGTCAAACCCATTTCCACTAGGCTTATAGCTATGTAGTTTTCACACCTGTTAAAGCAATTTGGGCACAGGAAAACATTATCCCTGTATTGCTTAACCCCATCCGCTTCCCTGAATACATTTGTAAAGTCTCCATCAGTCATGTTCAGTGAAACCCACAGAGGCACCAAAATAAACCAGTGTCTTTTTTTCCAACGCTCCTGGACATTCGCCGCACCCTTACCACAAAATACTCCCATCAGAATCCTACTTTGCAGGCATCTGGGGAGTCTGAATAGTTTGGCCAAAGTGTTGAGTAAGCTATTGGAAGTGAAGATTGGACATCCAGACTCAAAGGGTATTATACAGTGTTTGAAACCCAAGCTTTCAGAGGCACATGTTGGAGTTTATTAGTCTGGTTAAACACAGATTTTCTTATGTAGTTGGTCAAGCTTTTAGTCATCTTCTCATAGCAACGACACCTGGGAATTCTGACAGTATTCAGACAGATTTTTCAGCCCAAAGACTATAACGTTCTTGTACCATAAAAATAACTTAAATAACTTTTTCTATCACTGAACTGTGTGTGTATTAACATTCACATAGATATTATTTTAATCACCCACTTGGTGATGGCAATACAGAAGCATTTGGAAAAATGTAAACAACTCACAATGAGAGCTGGTCAGACAAACATTTTTTTACGATTAGAAAAAATTTAAGTAACGTAAAGTAACCCTCACCCCACATTAATTCAGAAAATTTAATTGAAAGAATCCTCAGACTCATTCTACGGATTTGTTGATATTGTTAACAATTAACAATTTATCATATATTTATATGTATGTGGATAAATAGGCAAGCAAGTTGTTTCTTCCAAGCTTGGTTCAACCTTGAACAGCTCAGTCTGACCTCCAAAACCACACAGGCATTGGATTAAAGGAGCTGCAACCTAATAGACAAAAGGTTCTAAAATCTAAAACACTTGCTATGAATTTCCTTGCTATACTGGCTGGTATGCGTGGCATTTAGTGTATACAAGGTCAAAACCAGGCCATAAAACACTTTAGATAGATCCCTAAAATAGTCAAAATATTGAAGGGGAGGGAGCGGGAGAGGAGTTTCTCTAATTATTTCCCACACTGTGAACTGTGGTCCTGGGGGCAAACTGTCCCAGATGATGATGGTACAGTTGACCACAGAGATAAACTTGGTATAAACATAGAGAATTGCTGCTTTTTGGAGATCGACCCACCTACAAAACACTTGTGTCGGCTCACTCCTGCAGCACAGGTCACTAAATCAGATTTTCTAAAAGCATTTAAGCCCTAACCATAATCCCTATAAATCACCGGAGAGACATCTTAGCTGTCTAATAATAACCAATAATAACAGTGCTTGGTAATCCATTTTGACAAGCTCACAATGTTGTTATAAAAGGTTTAAGAGCGCCCCCTTGCTTCTGGTCAGTGTCAGTTCCGTCAACATACTATAGCAATGGACATAAATTACCTAAAATAAAAAACAGCCTATAGGCACATAGTTATGCAAATAATGTCCACAATATTACTCCTGTTGTACTGTAGTAACAAGTATTATTACAGTTGTAGAGGTAAAGTTGGACTCTTGGGAGGTTGGGGCAGAATGAAGGACTCTCAATAAGCTCCTAGCCTTTGTGGACAATAGCATCACACCCCCTGCACTCAACACTGGAAACACAGAAGCATATTTGGTGGTCATAAGGTCATAAGGCTCTACAAAGGATCTCCATACAGCATGCAGTAAAGACAGTACTGACCACCTGCTGACTGTACAACTCAATGTAAACAGTGTCCTGTTATGGCGCCTTCACTTTTATAATGCAAATTTATAATATGGCTGTTACTCTTTAGTAATGATCACTTTCAACGAGTTCAAATACCTCATGATAGCCAGTGAATAATAATAAACGTTCACGTGTATTGTTATATATATTAAACCCTATTAAAGCAATATGCTCAACAGTTAATGAATACAGATTATTACAATCAAACCCCAGCCCTCTGTAACTGACTGTAGGCCTTTCCAGTGGTAAAGGGTTTTCATTACTTTTAAAGAAAGTCATTTTTTGATCTGTCCTCCATCATTGATATTGGTAGGGTACAGAACTCAGGAGGCCCCTTAAGCACTTTGTCAGAGAACCAGCTAAATCTGAGTTGCCGAGTAGTTAAAAGCAAATGGTCTTACCTTCAGTACTTCTGACTGCAACTCCTAACACAAGAGTTTATCTATCCACATCGTCAGCTTGTCCAGGACCTGCGCCTCCGTCTCAGCTTTGAGAGGAGTGTGAGTTTGTGTTTGTGTGAGAGCTAGAGAGGGAGGCAGGGGGAGTGAGAGAGAGTTGAGTGCGCTGCCCTCTCAGTCCCACAACAGTGGCGAAAAAACGAGGAAAGCAGGAAGCTGTAAGGGGAAAAACCGTTAGGCTACTTAGATGCGATACGAGTTTATGAAACACACTTTGATACCGGCTTAACTTCAGAGATGAGTAACTTCTTCAGTTTGCTCGAGTTCACATATTTAGGATTTTTAAAATTAGTTACATTTTAGCCATTCATCATTTTTGTGTTTATTAGATTAGGCTCCGCTGGTGACACGGTGGCTGAACGGATAAGTTCAGGTCCTTCGATTCGTTTGCGAGCTTCAGCAAGTTATGCTCGACCAAAAGTGTCCCCCAAATAGAAACAGCCTTACTCTTCTGTCCTGATAGATGCTGGCCAATAAGAAGTGAAGGTTTTTAATATGATATTTTTTTTTTTACTGCTGCTCAAGTTCGGCTTTAGGCTCTTTTTACTGAGTCACATCAATTCGGCTCGCCAATAAGAGCCGACTCTTTTAGTTCGCAAATGACTTGTTTTTTCAAACGGCACCTTAGTCTGTTCCATTAACCAATTAGCCAACATGCATGACTCTAACTCCCTATAAGATCAAGCCACTTGAATAACTAAATCATTTTACCAAACCAAAAAACTGTATCACTGACAGTGATAAACGTTTTTGTTTTGAGATCGAAAACAAACGCATTTAGAGGTCATTTACAGCAATTATCATTAATCATTGTCCACCACATTCAGTTATAGTTACAGTTTTAAAACGTCCTCGATTACTGTGCATCAGTCATATTTATGTTCATCATTGTTACAACATATACCATGTTCTCTTTATTTAAAAAGGATGAAATATTCATTGATTAAATGTCCAATGTTTTGTTCTGCAAACCTTGCTGTAGGTAGGCCTGTCATTTTTTTATGTTCAATAAAAACCTTTTTTAGGAATCAGCAACGTTTAATTCCACTTGACTCATTATTTGCCTGAAGTATCTATACTTACATGAGAGTGCTTTTAACCTTCTCTACTCATTTTATCTCTCAGGAGGTGTTACAGCCTATCAATTGTACAAACGGACAGAAAACTTTTACCTCAACCGTCTTTTTAGCCTTTCGAAAAACCAAAACCATGCTAAACGTAATTGTAAGTATTTAACGACCCAAAAATCTAGGCTGAACTTAATTATAGTCAACCAGTCAGAACATCTTTACTGAATAAAAAAAAAAAAACACTGAATGAACCAAAATCTTGACATTGTCATAAAGAAAGCCTTTGTACTGTATTTCTAAAAAAGGTTCTCATGCCTGAACAAAACAAAATGAAACAATGCATAAATTACACAGAATTGTATTGAAAATTAGAAAGTACCGTTGACACAACATGAAACACTTCTTCCTCCAAACTGCAACATCCCAACTTGTTCATCCGACAGTTAAATTATTTGACTGAATATTTTTTCAACAAAAATGCAGATGCAAAACTGTCCTTTCACATTATTATGTGCACAGTTCACTCAAACTATACAAAAAGTGAAATTGTAGATCATCACATTTCTAATATTGTTAATTAACTGACACATAAGAAATTACGATGATTAGAGTTTGAAAGTAGACATAAGACTGGACATACTTGCCTAAAATGTAAATTAAATTAAATACCCTTCCTATGTGTGCCTAACAACACACAATAGATGTGATTCTTGTATATGTACAGGCTAACAAAACGTTCATGTATGAAGATCAGGGAGTAGGGACAATAGAAAACATTTCTGTATACAAAGAATTATACCTTCAAAAATAATCTGCAGTGCTCACTGATAAAATAAAGCATGTTTTCAATGTGCAGAATCTGTGGCTGAAGCAATAAATGTCACCTGTGTCAGCTGCATAATAGGACCATATCAGCTTTTATAGAAATTGGCACTTCTACCTCCACATTTAGCTGTGACTGATCTGCATCTCGAGTAAACCTTTCCAAACAGAGGAGCACTTCCTCTCATGCAAATTGAGTCCTCCGTCAAGTAAAAAGAAATCAAATCATGTAACTGTAAAGTGGCAGAATTTCATTAAAGAGATCATGGAAGAAACAACACGATAAACAAGTGGTGCACCCACTGTTGTTAATTAAACGCTTACACAGAAACACAGGGACAGACGAATGCATGTTTAAAGAGGGGCACTGCACTGGAGGGGGAGGTCAGAGTGAGTACTGGACAACAGTGGGGATGGAAAAAGACCCAGCCTTCGGGACACAGTGACTGCGCCCTGTATAATAAAGTCCAGGAGGGGAAGTGCTTTTAGCTGAGCACCACATGGCGATCGAACACAGACTTGCGCTGTTCCTGGACCTGCCTCCTCCAGCGCTGCTGAGCGTGCTCCACTTTGTTCAGCATGTTTGGACGAGAGCCCGAGCGAGACAGCACATCATGGGCATTAGCAAATGGCTGCTGGTCCTGGAAACACAGAACAACACAAACATGTGCATTAGAAATCTGAAAACACAGTCTCTGGTTCAAAAGATCAGTATTTACACTACATGGGGACACCGGCTCATTCATTGTTCCTTCCAGTACATACATGCACATATACATCCCATCTCATGGGTGAAGTAAAGAACACAGTTCCACTGCTTCATGCAGAGTGGTTTTATATCCCCCATTAGACACAGAGCCAATAAGTTCATATTTATTTGCTCCAGAGAGTACTATTATATTGGCAATACTTTTCTACAGGGACTGGACAAGCAGTCTTTGTGTGTTTGCACTTCTGTGTCAGCAATGGGTGCAGGCTGCAGTGAAGACAAATCGCACTTTAAACTGATTCCCTTGTGGCACACTTGACATTTTACAAAATGTTCACAGTGTGAACATTTGCTACTTCAGGCTACACTTTTTACAGAATCTCATTTATCCTTTTTTTTTGCCAATATTGAATGTAGCATTTTTATTGGGTGAATGACACAGTCTATTTGAGTATTGTTGCTGACCACATGCATTCCTGTATGGACACAATTTACTCATCTTCTAATGGGTACTTCCAGAATGATAATGCACAATGTCACAAAGCAAACTGACGTGGTAGAATGGCAGAATGCAACATTAGTGTTCCTGTAAAATCAGCGGGATGCAATCATGTGAAGACGGTCCAGAATGTAAAAGAGATGTTCACCCACTGCATGGTAAATGAGCCCACCATGTATTGGTATAGTGTTCCTAATAAAGTACTAAAAAAACAGCATTAGACATCAGTTTCACAGACACATACCCCAACATCATCATCACTCTGGATGAGCTGTGAGTGGCCGAAGAGGCGTCGCTTCAGGATGGGCTCTAGCAGCGTCAAATAAACCATGTAGAGCAGAAGCAGCCCCAGAACAGACAGGTAAATAATAATGGTCCCCTGTTTTAAAAAAAAAAAAAAAAAAAAGAAAGAAAGAAAGAAACCACTGTTCACTTTTGCCAAAAGGAATGCAGAATATAACTGAACCAGAACCACAGTCAAATGTTCACAGTTCACAGAAATTTCACTAACAGCAGCAAACTTACTTTAATTGTCCCAGAACTTCTCTCCTCATACTTGCATTCACAGCGCAAACAGTAAGCTTCCACATCTTTTCCCTCAACTGGCATTGGCTCCACTACATGGAGGCAGTTGCTGTGCACATGAATATGAATGGTAAACAACCTTGTGCACAATTACGTTACTCATCAGTATCAGCAGATAATGTCTTTTAAATAACAATAATCCGCATCTGGCAGACTGGATATTTATAGTTTGATGCTGTGCTAAAATATCTTTGTTATTTATTTGACAGCATTTGTAATTGTAAATTTGTGTGACATTTGTTTATGTAATACTGCTATATTTCTAGTTTTAAAACATCAATCTGATGGAGATGAAACATGATGGATATCAGAATTGGGCCACAATCCCCATTCTGGCACATCTCAAACATTAAAATTCTTAAAGTTGGTTTCCCAGTCAGAGGTTAAATCTAGTCTTAGACTACACAGCATTCTGAATGGAGATGCTCCTTTTAGTGAGAAATGTTTGAACGGATTACCAATCCTTCAGTGACACATTTTGATTGTAGATCTGTCCATCGATATCTTTGTAAGGTGGACAGATACACTTGCATCGAATATCTTCAGATTTCTGGAATGGAAAATCAACACATCAGACAGAAAAGCTGGATTTGTAAGGATGCAGGAACTGGACTCTAGCGCATAATAAACACCCATGGACAAAATGAGTTTTTATGCATTTACCCATCACTAGCTTAAATGTAGAACCACAAACTGACAGGTCAGCCTTTAACGTTTTAAAACTTCTCGTCAGCTAACCAACCCAAGTGCGTTACAGCTACAGGGAAAATTGCTAGCTGACATTAGCGTTATTAAGGCTAGCTGGCTAGCTAGGCTTAACCCTTGTGTTAAGGCATACATTGCTAGAAGGGTACGTTAGCTTATGAAGCTAAGCATACTAGCCAAAGTAGCTAGCTTTAATCTTTAGAAAGCAGTCTAAAACATGTCACTGAATTGTCTAATAGAGAATTCAAACGACATTACCTTAGCTTCTGCTTTCTGTGATGACAACATCAAGAGAAAACAAACCACCGTGAACAAACCGCCAGCGACCCTCAAGCTACGCGGATACATTTCTACGTGAAAACACCAACAGTGATATTAAAGCGTAAAATGGATGCCTTAAAGTGACGAGAACTAGACGTGGACGTTACAGAGTTTCATGGAGGTTAATCTTCAGCTTTTTCTTCGAATCTAAACACACAGAAGTGTCTGCTAGCTGACAGAAACTGCCCTTCCGCGAAAATCAGCTGACCATCATCAGCCTGCAGCAGCAGCACAGCTTCCCTCAGAAACAAGTCAGTAGGAACCAAAGAGGAACCTCTCATAGCTCCGGAGTGGCGCCAGCCATATTTGTGTTAGAAAAATCATAATTTTACTCCAAACGATTATTGTATATACAATTAAATTAGACGTCTTTAACTAAAGGTGACCATGCATCTATAGGTGCCTATATGAACATTAATACACAAACATTTCTTCTTATATAAAGACTAACATATATCATTACATAACTTGGATGGACAAATAAACTTCTTTCAATTGTAAAATGAATAAAAATAGTAGAATAAAAAAGCACCTCTCCATCTTTTACTTTTTTAATTCTTTTACTTTTTTGTTCTCATGCAAATAAAAAATAATAAAACATGAATAAAATAAAGTCAGTTGACACCAAAATCCACTATTTTCACTAGGCATTCCTAATGTATTTCATTCCTAATGTATAACAGGCTATAACTGTATGTGACATCGATACAATAATTCATCTGATAACATCTGGATCTTTAAAAACAATTCGATCCACTTGATTTTCTTTCTTTAACTGATTTTACCTGCTGTCCTTCTCTCTTTAAGTTTCCAGCTACTCAAACTATGGCTGACACATCTAAGGTAAGGGGCCACATAAATCTGAATGTGTTGAGTGCTCTATTTTCTCTCTGGGCAGCCGGCAAAAAACCTGATGCATTGTTTTTATTGTTTATGGGTTGTAAGGCACTCAAGATGGCCAATTACAGTGGGGAGAACAAGTATTTGATACACTGCTGATTTTTCAGGTTTTCCCACTTGCAAAGCATGTAGAAGACTGTAATTTTTATCATAGGTACTCTTCAACTGTGAGTGATGGAATCTAAAACAAAAATCCAGAAAAATACATTGTATGATTTTTAAATAATTAATTTCCATTTTATTGTGGGAAATAAGTATTTGATCATCTATCAACCAGTAAGAATTTTGGCTCTCACAGACATGTTACTTCTTCTTTAAGAAGCCCTCCTGTTCTCCACTCATTACCTGTATTAACTGCACCTGTTTGAACTCGTTACCTGTATAAAAGACACCTGTCCACACACTCAATCAGTCAGACTCCAGCATCTCCACAATGCCCAAGACCAGAGAGCTTTGTAAGGACATCAGGGATAAAATTGTAGACCTGCACAAGGCTGGGATGGGCTACAGGACAATAGGCAAGCAGCTTGGTGAGAAGGCAACAACTGTTGGTGCAATTATTAGAAAATGGAAGAAATGCAAAATAACGGATAATCTCCCTCGGTCTGGGGCGCCATGCAAGATCTCACCTCGTGGAGCATCAATGATCTTGAGGAAGGTGAGGAATGAGCCTAGAATTACATGGCAGGACCTGGTCAATGACCTGAATAGAGCTGGGACCACAGTCTCAAAGAAAACAATCAGTAACACTATACGCCGTCAAGGATTAAAATCCTGCAGTGCACGCAAGGTGCCCTTCCTCAAGCCAACGCATGTCAAAGCCCGTCTGAAGTTTGCAAATGACCATCTGAATGATCCAGAGGAGGAATGGGAGAAGGTCATGTGGTCTGATGAGACAAAAATAGAACTTTTTGGTTTAAACTCCACTCGTCATGTTTGGAGGAAGAAGAATGATGAGTACAACCCCAAGAACACCATCCCAACCGTGAAGCATGGCGGTGGAAACATCATTCTTGGGGATGCTTTTCTGCAAAGGGGACAGGACGACTGCACCGTATTGTGGGAAGGATGGATGGGGCCATGTATCGTGAGATTTTGGCCAACAACCTCCTTCCCTCAGTAAGAGCACTGAAGATGGGTCGTGGCTGGGTCTTCCAGCATGATAACGACCCAAAACACACAGCCAGGGCAACTAAAGAGTGGCTCCGTAGGAAACATCTTAAGGTCCTGGAGTGGCCTGGCCAGTCTCCAGACCTGAATCCAATAGAAAATCTTTGGAGGGAGCTTAAAGTCCGTGTGGCCCAGCGACAGCCACGAAACCTGAAGGCTCTGGAGGAGATCTGTATGGAGGAGTGGGCCAAAATCCCTGCTGCAGTGTGTGCAAACCTTGTCAAGAACTACAGGAAACGTCTCATCTCTGTAATTGCAAACAAAGGTTTCTGTACCAAATATTAAGTTTCTTTTTCTGGTGTATCAAATACTTATTTCCCACAATAAAATGGAAATTAATTATTTAAAAATCATACAATGTATTTTTCTGGATTTTTGTTTTAGATTCCATCACTCACAGTTGAAGAGTACCTATGATAAAAATTACAGTCTTCTACATGCTTTGCAAGTGGGAAAACCTGAAAAATCAGCAGTGTATCAAATACTTGTTCTCCCCACTGTATTTCAAAATGCTGATAAGCTATCCGAAAGTGTTTCTTTGCATCTGGGGGAACAAGCATATTTGCAAATGGCACGCCCCAATTTGACCTCATATATGTATATGAAGCACACTAGGGGTGTAAGAAAAAGTATCCATTTCCATTGGTTCATTTTGTGTTGTGTTTAAACCCTGACCACTAGATGGCTCTTATACTACGCTAGATGGTCTTATACTCTTCAGTCTTCAGATTTGATGTCTGTTTTTGATACTATCCTAGTCTTCCTAAAATTTGATGAAAATGTACATTGGTATCTGACACATATCACATACTACTTCCCTACTTTAC
Source organism: Salminus brasiliensis (assembly GCF_030463535.1). NCBI lineage: Eukaryota > Metazoa > Chordata > Actinopteri > Characiformes > Bryconidae > Salminus > Salminus brasiliensis. The sequence continues at coordinate 25,077,815 of NC_132894.1, read as the reverse complement.
AGAAGGCTGTTCCAAAGTAAAGAAATCTGCGTTTACAGCCCAGAAATACAGCCTTCTGAGCTTTTTGGATGACGCAACTCATGTATCCTTCACCACACAGCGTGCTTAGAATGTCCCATTTGTGTGCCCAATAGGCTGCTAAGACATAATTTTTCATAGGGCAGTCCTACTGAGGACCTGCCCTTCCTCGGCTGCCACCTAGACAGCTAATGTTTCATGCACATGTTTTGACCGTGAGCCAATCACAAGAAAGCCCTCAGCTGCTAAAGAGCCAATTGCAGTCTTAATTGGCAGAGTTTGGGGTTGAGCAGTGAGTGCACAGTTCCCACTGCTGACAAGTGCTTAAATAGCTTTACATAAACCACAGCGCAACATTGATGAATTAGGGCCTCAATAACAATGGTTTTTATTTAAGGTTTCGGCTTAATCGTTATAAGCATCATAACATAAAAGCGAAACAACACCAAGTTTATTTGTTTTTATTTACATGTTAGATGTACAGACATAAAAATATAGACTTTAATTTAATCTCTATAACATAAAAGAGTAAGTAGTCCACGCTCTTTTTGTAGTCAAAATATACCAAAGATTTCCCAGAATTTATCAGTTAGCAAATGTTTTTTTTTTCTAGGTAAATGTAGCTGTGTGCACAATTAGTGTCCCAGGTTCAAGCCTAAGCCTGGACTAAACTGAATTTTCAGTGGCTACTCATCACGGGCACTGTAATTTAGTCCAAGACTAGGTCTAATTCATGCCTGGAAAACCAAACCTTTCCAGAGACAGCACAAGGCCCTGCTCTTGCTAAGCTTACTTAACAACTAGTGCTGCCTTGGAATTGCTGACCTGGAAAAATAAATGTGCATTCATTAACAGGTTTATTACTGCAGACAAATGAAGCATACAGATCCCCTACCTGGGAGGCACCATACAAAAACAAGAAAAACAACACCACTGAGAGTTTCACTAAATCTAATACCTTTTGTACATAATATACAACACATTCAAATCATAAATGCTTTAACTGACACTAAATCCCTAGTAGTGCTTTGAACATTAAAAAATAGAGGATATGTACTATATATATTTCATATGCCATTTCTCATATCAATAATCAATCAACTGAGAAGATCTATTCTTTTATTTTTCCATGCCAACATGACTGGCATACAGTACAGACTACAGTTTTACAAATTAGGGAACGCTTAATATAATGTGGTAAAGGAATTACTTGTGTGAAAAGCATTTGGAATTTGAAGTTAAACTTTTTAGGTATTTGATTTATTTTTTCTCAGAAGAGAATGCATCATCCTTTTTTGTTCTCACCCTCAGATGCAGGTACAGATGTAAGCCTAAATGCTTAGGACCATGAAGTGCCCTGCCTGTGTCTTTCATCACACTGACATCTCCCCATACCTCTTGTCTTTACAGTTACAGTGGCAGCTACCTATTCATTCAATGGAAGTGGAAGTTTTTTCCTGGTGGAAAAATGTCCCAATTCTCCATCAAGAAGAAAAAAATCTTTGGACGCCAGTCGCTTCTCTTCAGCACCAAGACGCACATTCCGGCCTTTACCCAGCTGAGACAATTTGGAAAAATCATCATTTTTTTCCCAGGTTCATAATTCAGTGGCTGTCCGGGGTGCCAAATGACTCCATTAAAAGTTCTCTGCAGATTATTTCTAAGGACGCAAAAATCGCAGAACTTTGGAGCGTAGAAATCGTATAAACGATTTTGGGAACATTTCTCTGGACTCCTGAGCCGTATAATTGAAGAAGTTTTGTGGATGAGCAAGAACATCAAAGAGGCACTTCATTAGTTTCTTGTCCTGGTAAACAAAAAAAATCCGAAAATGAATTAGAGATAAAGATAATTAGAAGAGAGGACAGAGTAGCACTGCCTGTATACTGAATACACTGTCCTATTTATTAATATACTCACCCCTATTCTCACATATCCCACTTTTGCTAAACTTACGATACTAGAAATAACAAATACATGTCCTATAAACAGCTTGCTATATCTACAAGGCACATATGAACTACAAAGCACAGATATGCAATTTTCAGTTAATGACATTGTAATATGCCACAGGAGTCCACAAACACTAGTTTGTACACTACTGAGAAGACTATTTGCTTTGACTTTCAAAAGAGCTCAGTAACACTGAAGTAACTGATCACAGTGATTTATCAGTCTACTCATGCCTTAGCAGAGCTCAGTAACACTGAAATAAATAACTGATCAGCTCAGTGATTTATCAGTCTACTCATGCTTTAGCAGAGCTCAGTAACACTGAGATAAATAACTGATCAGCACAGTGATTTATCAGTCTACTCATGCCTTAGCAGAGCTCAGTAACACTGAAATAAATAACTGATCAGCTCAGTGATTTATCAGTCTACTCATGCTTTAGCAGAGCTCAGTAACACTGAGATAAATAACTGATCAGCACAGTGATTTATCAGTCTACTCATGCTTTAGTAGAGCTCAGTAACACAGAGATAAATAACTGATCAGCTCAGTGATTTATCAGTCATGCTTTAACAGAGTTCAGTAACACTGAGATCAGCATCCTTAGTATTATGCCCAGACCTGTGGTTAAGTCAATCCATTTGACTTAATTATCTGATGTTAAATTATTTTGTCACACTGTACATGCAGTTTAAAATCACCACACATGAGAAACCAGTGGAGTCCTTGTTATCTTATCTCAGAACACAGCCTGACTCACTCTCTCTAGCTCTCTCGTTGCCTGCTTTTGATGGACTTTATTTGTGTATTTAACTGAGGGAGCCATTTAACTGTTAAATATAGTAAAACACATTTCTGCACTATATGAGTATCCGTGAACTTATATAGTTTAAAGGCTGTGAATATAAGCTTTGCTGTCTCTAGAGGTAGACTTTATTCATTACAGAAAAAAAATGTTAGAATTGAGACACTGTGCTGCATTACTACCACTGTCCACAGGGTGGCATTATACTCTCATTTGTCAACGCATTACTAAGTACCCTGTAGAAAATTTATCAAAACCTTCAGCATACCTTAAGTATTTCCTGATGGTTTTCAGAGGCATATAGTCTTCCATCCCTAACTATGTCCTCAATGAGCTCCTGGTAGTCCTCTGAAAAGAAAAGGACAACATTTTCAGTGTAAGACCACATTTATCTCCTGCTTCTGCATCTCATGTTTATTCCACTTATGTTTGACACTTACCATCATATGTTACGTAAGGCACCTGGAAGCCTTTGCCACTGTTGCCCTCGTTAGACCTGAACTGGATCCACAGCTTCTTGGAGCGTGAAGTGAAGGCAATAGGCCGCTCGTATGTCTGGCACGTCTCATATGTCGTCACTGAATTTGGCAGCGCTGTTAGACATAAAAACAAGCTTTTCTTACACACTTAGCTAAGGTAAAGTGCGTATTCCAGTGTGTCAAGTGGTGTATTCCAGGTGAAAGAGACGTGGGTAATGGTTTCTCATTACCACCCAAAATTCCTGGTCAGCTATTTGAGTTCACATACTGTAATGCTAAATACGTGGGCTGGATTACAACATATTTCACTTACAGCTTTTCCGCATGACTAAGTAGTCCCCACACTCATCTTCCATGGGCAGGAAGATCTCAGGGACAACGATAAGGATCCTGCGCTTGGGGGGTGGATTGATGATCCAGGTGCACTCGATGTTGGCTGGGTAGTTGCCAGGATAATTGGGTGACTCAATGTACCCTGTGAAGTCTCCCAGCTCTCCTCCACAGTGCCTGTCTGTGATAGGGTCATGAGAGTATGTCAAATAGTGAGTACAATGAGAATAATAAGACAATTACCTGCTAATAAGACTGGTAAAGCAATTCTCAATGAAAATGCCACTCTTGATGTAGGCAAAACGTAAATAAAAGTGATGACTGGGACTAAAGTAATACTGGAAGCTTATAGCCACCAGCGTAGCACTGTCAACATGCTTTTTTAAATCATCATACACATGCCTGAAACCGTGTTGAAGGAGGAATTTCATATTTTTGGAAGCTTCCTGTCCTGAAATATTCCCTGATCATTTGTGAATTACTATGTAAATAAGTATGTTATGTTAGATGTAAGAACAGTGTGCTTACATTTTTACTTGGGTTTATCCGCTGCTTGTAAGGTAGGCTTGTTATATTAGGTTATTTTCTAAGTTATGTCTGTCTTGGTAAGACACGTTTGTTAGGCTATGTTTAGACTACTAGCCCAAATCATATTTTTGACATGTCTAGGTTCTATCCAGACTGATTTTGCATAGTTTGGGCAGCCAAAAACCACATTAAATCCATACCACATTTGGTGGTTTAAAATGCGATTACAATTGATTTGTACAGACGCGTCTTAGTCTGAACGTTCTGGACACTCAAATCAGATTTCCAAGTTTTCTTAGCGTAACTCACAACACATCAGCAACCCACGCAGATAGGTTTGTGATGTCCAGACACACAAATCCGATCTGATCATTTGCAAATAACAGTGCAGCCAGTTATCTCACCAGATCTTATTTAAGGAACAAATCCGATTTGCCTGCAGTCTGACATAACCTTCAATTCAGGTGGTTTAAGGTGAAGTGTGAATTGCAGGGGCGAGACAAGCAGCCTGCAATTCTAGATAAATTAAGTGAGCATCCACACGTCACAGTTGGTTGGACCACTTGGACCACTTATTGACTTGCAAATTTCATTTTTAACATTCAAACTGCGTTTTGGCCTGAATTGTATTTTTAAGAAACACATCAGTAATGGCAGGGGACATGCAAGATGTTCTAAGGCAAAATAGTACTATATTACTGTACAGTACAATAGTAAAACAGAACTATCATGATATAAAATTGTAAATTAAGATTGTTGGCTGAAAGATCACTTTAATCGTGATCTTCTTCAGACATTCTTGTGGCCCCACACTGACGTGCAGAAATAGTACACAGTTTTTTACTGTATTTCCAAGGCAACAGCCTTTCTCTGAACTGCACATAAAATAACCTTCATATCTGGTTGCTTACTTTTGCACTGTGTTATGTTGGTTGAACCATCAAAGTCAGTGGTGGTGTTTCCAGGGCAGGCCACGCAGAAGTTCTGGCCAAACTCCACCTGATATGTTCCCAGAGGACAGCGGATGCAGCGGTGAGTGCTGGTGTTGTAGTAGTGCCCTGGAGAACACTGCACTGTGGAGGAGACACCATAGAGCATTGGATACTGTATGCCCAAGAAGTCTTGCCAGCATACCGACAGCATTTCGTGAAGAATGAAGTAATCAGAAGTAAAACCAACTATTCTAACAAACAAAACAGTACTCAAAGCACGCTATCCTCACCTTTGGTCTCACAGGCCTGGAAGGACACTTCACCCTCGTACTTGGTTATGAGACTTCCCCCGCAAGCTAAACAGGAGGTGCGACCCGTTTCCGGCTGGTAGGTGCCTCGGGGGCAGGGCCGACACGGCACAAAGCCATCGTGAGAGAACTGCCCAGGAGTACATTGCCCTAAAGTGCAAAAAAAACAACAACAAAGAAAAAAGTTATAATGCCAGAAAGGCCAGATGTGGTTTCTTCCCAACCCCTGTAGCTCCTCTCAGAGAAAGCTGGCTAAAGTGAGGTAATGTAAGTTCATTATCTTGGACCACACAGACCTTCCTACAAGTCCTGAGTGACATCAACAAACTGTCTGCCATTGAGACAGACTTGATAGCCCCCTTTTGTTGTGTCTATCAGGAGAAAGCAGTAGATTAGATCTGGGCCTTAGTGGCTAACTGCCTGTGATAACAGTGTGCTGTCGAACAGAAACATGGTGGTGCCTTTTCCTTCTCACACAAGGCAGCTCAGGGATCCTTTGTAAGTGTGAAATAATCAGCAGTGAGAGTATGTTCAGGATTCTTGTATATGACACAGACACACACACACCCCCCACAGCCTCTACTAGATTTTAATCAACACAGGTAAGCTTCCTACTCAATCCTACACACAAAAAGCAGGATGTGATTCATACAAACACTCCCAGAGCATAAGAGAAAAAGACTGATAGAGCAAGCTGTAAAATATAATGTTGGTTAAATGGAGATTTGCCAAAAGACATGCAAACAACTGGCTTGCCAACAGTTCAAACGATCTGAGAGCAAAACGACCTCAATGAGAGGGTACGCCTTTGAAAAAAGGTTGCCAACTTGTCTGTTCAAGGAGAGCTCTGCTACAGATATGGTCTAACCTCCACACTCCGCAATGCTCTGGGCTCCTGCGGCTCTCGGAGTGGACCTGCCCTCTGGCCCTGGGCATGCCTCACACGACACTTGTCCTTCCTCGTCTTGATACGTACCAGTAGGACACAACATGCACCTCCCCCGCTCAGTGTCGTAGTATGTTCCGACACTGCAACTGACTGGAGGGAAGAAACAAAGAAAAAAGGTTGATACATAAAACATCAAACTAGTGGAGGGCCACTCGCATTAACATAAACAGCAGCCTCCACATTAAAGTAGTGATTCTTTGGTTTTTCACTGGAGCTAATGAGGCTAAAAATGCAATAAACTATACTTAATGTTCAAGAGTTTTATTGTCATATGCACAGTAAACAGGCTGTTACACTGTACAAGGAAATTCTCCACTACTCCTCCACTAACACTTACAATATTAATTAAAAAATGTACACGTTAAATATTTACAGACATAACTCAGCTAGAGACAAAATTAATGAATGAATGTAAAAAGAAATAGACATGCATAGGTTGCTTAGTGATGTTAATATTGCTGTATTGTGTTGTAAGTTACTGCCAAATGCATGGCAGTTTCATGTGCAGTATTGTGCAGAGAGCCTTGTAATAAAGTGCACTGTGCACTGACAATGACAATAAAACACTGACAATGACAACAAGCAAATAATGGAAACTTAGTCACTGCATTAACATTGCAGAAGCAGTATGCCTTATCACCTAAAGTGAATTGTGCTATTTATTTGACATTATTTTACTCCAGTTTTGGATTATGGAGTGCATTATTAATATCATGGCATGTTGGATCATTGACTTCTGGTGAGATCTGGCAGAAATTTCTGTATTTTGTATTATCACAATATATAATGCATGTTTCACATTATGCATTTTTTTCAAGTATTGTGCAGCCCTAATTTCTGACACATGATACATAATGCTGTATATGTTAAAAAAGAGTACTAGTCACCAAAAGTAGTACCTTTGTCCAATTTTATAGACAACCGTGTGTGATTTAATGTCAGGACCCAAACCATATAAAGTCTTGAGATGTAAACAATAATGTAAACAAGCACAGTGGCAGTAATAGAATCCAGGGGGTTTATATGTATATGTTATATATTTTCATTATGGTAAAAAAATAATGTAAAATCTGACATTTCATGTAGAAAGAACTGTATGTATCTCCCTGCTCTGAATCTTTGTCCACAGAACTCTAAGAACTGTAAATAATTGTCTAAAGCATCCAGCAGCAGAAGCAGAAGCTTTTAGAGACCTCCTATCATCACTACTGAGAGCATTTCACCAATGACTTTATTTACATCCTAATGAACGCATTACAAAAATGCCCTTTCAACAGCACAACATGGTTTAGACCACATGTGTTTGTGAACTACTTGTAGAGAAAACTGTGCCCATTTGATTTTTTTGGCCACACCTTAGCATTAAGCTGTTTAAAAGGGCATCACGAATTGTTCTGATGCAGCTATGCCAAAAATTCAGACAAACAGGAGAGCTAAGCTTCTCCACAGCTGCCTGGTTGTGCACATCAAAAAGCCTCGTACACGCACACAATCCCATCATAAGCACCCAAACCTTAGCGGAGCAGACGCTGCACTCGCTCCGAGGCAGTGTTTGCCCCCCTTACCTCATAAGAACCCATAAAGGCTGATTACAGGGAGGCCAGCAAAGTCTTTTTAATGTTTGCTTTGTAAAAACAAAATCAGACAGGGCAATTTATGGCAAAGCCTTCCAATGTGGACAGAAAGTGCTACTGACTCCGCTCGGGGGAGAACTGATGTAGTGGAAGATGATCTATGTATCTAATGAAGTAAATTAGGTGCCTTAAATAATGTTGTCAGTTTGGCAATGCTCTCATCTTAGTGTCTGTTTTTGAAACAGCCAAACAAACACTGCATCTTTGCTTTTTAATAAAAAAGAAATAACTCTCCAAAAAGTAAATGTAACTCTCAAGAGCTGTTCCTTTTTTCTTTCCTTTTGTTTTTTTCCCCTGAATGACCATGAAAAACCACTGCAGCATTGTCTCAGCCCGGAAAGGAAGAAGATAGAGAGAAAAAGAGAGTGAGCAAAAGAGAGAGAGAGAGTGATAGAGAGAGAGAGAGAGAGAGAGAGAGAGAGAGAGAGAGAGAGGAACAGAGTAAAAGGAGACGGAGAGAGAGAGAAAAAAAAAACCTATAGACCTTTCAAATGCAAAGTGGTGATTCTATTGAGTTCTCGAATTGATGGCCCCAAAGAGGTTTAAAGGACCTTTCACCTCTATTCAAGTCTCCCGGACTTTTGCCTATTTGATGACATAGGCAAACACTGTGGTATCACAGCGGTAAGGAGCTGAACCCAATAAAAGGGGTCAGGATTGTGAATCCCCCCATTGAGGGGAGCCCAATCGCTCCCCGCGCCCCATCAGGCATGGGGCCCAAACAGCTGATGCTAATTGATTCCCATGGTGTGGCTGAAGTCAATTTTCTCGAGCAGTTCACTGGCTGGGGTCACATTGAGTGGCCCTTCCTAAGGAAGAATTTGGCACTTAAACTGCCCGGTTGAATCAACAGCCCCACCAAAACGTCTCTCTTACGAAAAACAAACACCCCAACAATAATGCAGCGCATTTATACGCTAAGAAAGAGAGGAAAGAGAGGGCAGCAAAACGCGCAAAAGCTGTCCAAACAAGCTGCTTTTATTTCTTTTCTTGATTTAAGTGAAGTAGAAAGGATTGTAGCTGGGGCTTTTCAGTTGCTTTGAATGAAGGGTGTAGCATCAACACGCATCATTAGGGAGGCCGCTGCTGTGTTCATAATCTCTCCTGATTACAGAAAAAGTACGTCATGTAGGGGTTTTGTAGTGCTGTAGTCAATTGCTCAAAGATAAATCTTAGTGGTTCGTAAGATGTTTTACGTTTTTTTTCACTCAAGAGTGAATGTGTAATGGATACTGAACAAATAGTAATCAGTGGAATAAAGGAATTTCCACTCATTTTGTAAAATTAAAAAGAGTCAACTGCACTGTAAAAAAACATAAAGGTGCTACAAAAGGTTCGAGTGATGCCCTAGAAAAAACTCAATTTTTGTAATAGAGATGTGACCATTAATAATAAAGAAACTGATGAAGAAACTTTTATATCAAGAGAAACATTCTAGGGTCTTTAAAAGATTCAAACTCACATATCTCTATGATAAACATGGTTCTTTATAGAACCAAAAGTGGTTCTTCTATGACACCACTCAAAGAACCATTTGTAGCACTGTTATTTTTATCGTCGTTATCCAATGAAAAACATGTATCTGCAAAATGTTGACTTTACAAGAAAAGGCAAAAATTTTCAGAACTTTGAATGGAAGTCAATGAAAATGAAAGGTTTATTCTAAGTAATTTGGAGCATTTCTATTGGCCTATTTATTCAGACTTATTCCCACAGTGCAGCTACACAGTGCAGCTAGATGGTTCAAATAATAGAGAAAATGTAAAATGGCCATAATACACTTTTTCATTGGACAGCAACAATATAAACAAAGCCATTCGGGGTGGTTTAATGCAAATAATTGGACTGTGAATGAATGACTTTATTTTTTAAGTGGTGGTGATTTTAATATGTCTTGTTGATAATGGTAAATTGGTGGTACCCTCCGCCATAAATGCACTAAAAAAACACATTTCAGGACAAAATGTGACTGCTTAACTAACATAAAATTATGTCTCAGGTATCAGACAGCACATTGCTGCTGTCCAATGAAAAATAAGTATCTCCATTCTGTCTATTTTTAGTTTTCTTCATTGTTTGTACCCTGTAGCTGCTCTGTACACTGTGTAAAGAATTCTGGATGAATAGACCAATATAAATGTACTTGGAATCAACTCTTATTTGACATTAACTTCCATTCAGAGTTAAGAACATTTTCAACCTTCTCCTATAAAGTCATCATTTTGGAGACAGACATTCTTCATTGGACAGCGACGATATGTATAACCATTTGATGTAAATAACTTTCAAGTTATATGGCTTTTGCGACATTAAACATTTCAAGACAACAATTCCAATTCTCCACACACTTCTATAGAATGCAATATTTCACACCATACCATTCTGAATTGCTTTGATTATCCAAAAATCTAAAAAATCAATTGAATTTCCTTTTAACGAGAGAATTGTTCCAAACACTGCTCACAATGCAGCTGGTGGCACACATTCCCAGGGGCTTGGGTAAGCCTTCAAGAGTCCTAATAAACCCCCTTTTCTCCCTCAGTGAAGCTCAGAGCCTGTGCTGATGTGGGGATTTTTCCTCACCCACTCCAAGCCCCACTGGGATTTACAATGGAGTGGGCAAACTGAAAAGTCTAAACAGCACTTAGTAAGGCAAGCCAGTGGGGGAGGTGGTGACGGGGAGGAAAAAATATAGCTCCTTTTAGAGGGGAGGGTTAAAGCCTCCTTTGAGCTGCCTCTTGGAAATTGTACGTCTGCGCCCCGTCATCCTCCAGCCTGCCTAATGATGCTATGGGTACTCTGAGTGAGACTAGTGAGACTAGCACCATGACATCAACACACCATTTATGTGTGCACTGGCATTAGTGTGACAAACACAGACAATAGCCCACACTATACAGAAATGGCCACTTTTCTCCAAGCTGCTGAAAATATTTGTGGTGGAAAATCTCTAGTATTAAAAACATACAGTTTATATGGTTCAGCAGGTTTCCTTTAGTTTGTAAAACTATTCGATAATAGCAATAGTACACTTAAGGTTGTGCGTCACAAAAACTAATGTTCCATTGATACAATCAATCTAGAGTGTGTGGAAACTGCATCACAGACTCTGAAGTGATGCAGTAAACTTGAAATGTCTAGAAATCTCGGCTATGCACTAAACTGACCCTGAAGCTATTGTATAAAGAGATTGATGAAAGTTGGTTAATAGTCACTTCAGTGGTCAGTATTATCAGGCTCAAGTGGAAACTGGCAACTAGAATGGATCAAACACACGCAGCCCAACCCCCGCTGCAACAGAAAGAAAGAGAGAATAAAAAAGAGTCGAGCAAACTAAGCCACAAAGTGGCAAGAAGTCCTCTAAATAGGGAGTACATTAAACCTTCTAAAAAACTATAATATATAAATGTGTGGAGTACAAAAGTTTTAAGGCTCTCGTAGTCAAGATTTGTGAACAGTTAAGTGAGCAGAAGACGCACTGATCGCTAAACAGCATTTCAACATTTTAACTTGGGGTATTATTTCTTTTTTGTAAGTTTTTACAGTGAAAACAAAAGGAGCACAATACAAAAGTTTGACACCCCAAGGCTTCTGAGCTCTCAGATCACTTCTACTAAAGTCTCTAGGGCTACTGTGTGTTGACAATCATTGTTAGGAAAGGCAAGCTATATATATCTAAGCTTTTAAAATACCTGACGCTCACAATGCAGAAGAACGCTATAAGAAGATAACAAAGCATTTTTAAGTAGCCTTTTCTTCAATTCATGGTATAATTAAGAATAGAAACATAAACAGGAATGGCGGAGGTCAAACTGACGTCTGATAGACTAAGAAAATTTGGTTTTGCCTGTAGACCTTCAGGAAGATTTTGCAGACTATGGAGATGTGGTGCACTTTTCTACTGTGCAGCATGCCCAAATAAGACATTCTTGAAAGAGTACTCAGTACTTTTCCTCACCACAAAAGTCTTGTGGACTGATGAAGTTAAAGAACCTTTTGGCTGCAATAAGCAAAAATAGGTTTGAAGAACAAGGGGTGCAAAATTGAAAGAAAAGAACACCAAGCATGGGGTGGATTAATTATGCTTTGGGCTTTGCAACATTTTGCTGGTGGAGGGAAGAGTGGATTCAATGACGTAACAGCAAATTCTGGAAGCAAACATCATACCATCTGTAAAAAAAAAGTTGAAGATAAAAAGAGGATGGCTTCTACATCAGGATTCTGATCACACAAAAATTAAGAGGTGCAAGATGATGGTTTTAGTATAAGTCCTGTAGTCTCCAGGGTCATCAGTGCAGGTAAACCTCAAAAGAAGGCAAGAATTCCAACAAGAATTTGGGGAAAAGACCATGAGCTGGGCGCAAAAAGTGTTAACCAACAATAAATATTTGAAAAAGGGGGTGTTACTAAGTACTGACCATGTAGGGTACAAAAAAATTTGCAGATTGATTTAATGCAATTCGTTAAGCACTCTGTTTCCTCTGTCAGAGAACCAAAAATGTAACAGACACAGCAAGGGACACATGAGAATGACTAAGAAGTACTTTTAATAGCTACTGCTCCTTTCCAGCCTAGTATCATTAAGAGGCCAGTGGGCTTTCAAGCTTTGTCGCCAACAAACCTTCCGGAAAGATCACTCTCCTGGTGCCTTATCTGCGTTAGAAACAATGAGTCATCCACACAAATGGCTGTCCAAGGCTCCTAAAACGTTTGGGTTCATTCCAGAGGTGCTCAGGAGAGAATGATGCCAAGTGGAGAACACTGTGTACATGGTGGATGTGAGCCATGCCAGCACTGGAGCTGGAAGAGTTTACTGAGACAGGAGCCAACAGCTTCCCCATGGGCCACTCTCCAGTCCCCTAAACCAGCCCCCAACACTGCACATGCCAGCTCTCTAACTCCAAATACTCTACACTGCACATGGCCAAGAATACTGTGGCCAAAATGGATGAACTTTGAGTTTCAGTCAAAATATGAAGGACTTATTATAAGTTACTATACATTCCATATGAAGGTCCCTGAACCAGTGTGTGATGGGTGCACACCTTCTACAGAAAACACACAAGAAAATGTCAGCATGCCATGCTTCACTTATTTTTACTTAAAAAAAATCAACAAAACATTCAGATTTGTCCAGAGGTGTTCAAATCTTTGTATACAACTATGCGTGTCTCCTTGTAGTGTCAGTCCTAAAAAAAATAATAAACACTTTATTTTTCACCAAACTAATGCTTTAAGATAACTCACCAGCTAGATAACTCACTAGCTCACCAGGCAAAAACAGTATTTCCACAGTGGTTTTTAGTCAATTATTCCACTAACAAGGTGCCAATTTCAGCTAGGGTTTGTGTGAGCCTATTTCAGCTTTTCCCCTGCTGTTGCAAATTGAGAACTCATATAGAGGTCTGGTGATTTTGTTGGTCTGTTGACGCATATTTGGAACAAATCACCCTACTCTCATCCTGAAAAGTGGGAGAGTCAGTGTTGTGTTTGGCTTGGACATGAGGCACAACATTTGTGGAAGACTGGGCTAAAATGGTCAGACATCTCAAGACATTGGTAATCCTTTAATGCCAGGACTGGGAAAATCACTGAGGCAATAATGAATAGAATTAGAGAAAAAGAAATGCTGCATGCGACTATTTTTTGGTTTTGGGGGCTTATTTACAAAGAAGTCTACTGCAGTGGGGTCTTTGGCTCAGTCACACTGCACCCGCCAAAGACTACACCCTACACATTACATGTGAATTCACATTTTATCAAATGTCTATATGTAAATAAGTAATGTAAACATTTCACAGATTTCATATTAAACCTGTACATTTTAAACAGTGCAATAGTGTATGTATAGTGTAAGTTAATGTGTCTATATTCTATACTTATTATAGTGTATTTTTACTTTTTTTGTATTTGATTTGTATATCCTTTGTATACTTTAAAATTAAGTACAGAATGGGGTCACTCACCACACTTTTTGTCAACCAGCACTTGTCCAGTGCTGCAGTGTTCAGGTGTGTCCGCAGTCCGAGCCAATTTCTTAGCAAGTTTATACTCCGAGCCCGCGAAGTGCAAGCGAAACTGCTCCCTGTTTATGGATTTGCGAAGAGTCCGGATGGTCTTCCTCAGGCGCTTCTCAGAAAGGCGCCGTACACATGCCAGGTCACAGCCCTCTGCTGAGAGAGACACTCAATACCAAACGTTCGCAATGGCAACACAACTAAGCAACATACACACACTCCGTAGAGCACATCCCCACACACATGCTCCAGTAAACTATATAAAAGAAGCTAACTCGATTCACACCAACAGCACATTTCAGTCTCTAAAACAGGAGATACTTTAACTAGTTGGTTTATTTTTAGTAACAAAGCAGCAAACCAAGCATAATTCAGTACAAACCATCGCTGTCACAAGAAAACTTTCTGAATCCTAAAATAAGGGAAGGAAAGAAAACATTCTTAACTCGCACAATGATGAAATATGATTTGAAGCTTTAAGAATTTAGACCCTTTGTATTAGTCCATTTGTTGTGAAATGTCCTCACAATGTAAAGGGAAACTGGTGTAATAAAATGGAATTTTAATGGCAACAATTTTAAGGTTTTCATATGACAGCAACGAAATGCAAGCAGTGAGAAGCAGAGGGCCAGGTTTAACAGAGGCGTGAGCACATGCAGGTGCTGCAGCGAAACCAACCTGTTACCTCCTCTAGGTTCACATCCAGCTCAAACTGGGCCGTGATGGACGAGCCCTCGTCCTCGCCTGCCTTCCGCCCGTGCCGATTCCGCAGCCGACGGCCCGAGGAGCTGCAATGCAGCCTCACAAAACTGAACTGCACGTTCTCTGTGGGCAGATACTGATTTATCAGGAAAACATGATGTCATCAGTATGGCATTCAACAAGTTAGGTAATGATCTGCTGACCTGTGATTTACATTTAATTACGTTACCACTACATTAGAGCTAGAAGTGCTGTTGGTACAAATGGGTATGCATTTCATAGAAATTTGATATTTTCTTTTGAAAATATCCCGACAGTTTTATTTTGGCCAGAAGATTTGCCCAAAATGTCTGAATGCTTTTTGAATGAGGCACAATACAGGACAGCCAGAACAGAGGTTATTTATCTAATATGCGTCTTTGAGGCACAGCGTCAAAAAGAGTCTGTTTAATTTTTAAGAGATAAAGTGAAGTAAATGGTCATTTAAAAATGAATTATGACTATTTTTGGTACATAAAACTGCACAAATATTACAAATGGAGCTTGAGAAATCACCAGAACATTAAAACAGTAATAAATAGTGATAAAATATAATACTATGAAAAACACCAATGGTAACCAGTGTTTATTAATATTCAATTTGCTTAAGTCTTGCATACACTACCCGACTTTTATAGTAGTAGTAGTTTATACTACTTAAACTCCCATTGAGTTTTGCTGATTTTTATGCAGAATGACCATGTCCATTTACACTAGATAAGATCATACACTACACGACTTTAACCTGCTGCTGAAAGGAACACACTCCACAACTAGCTTACCTTGCGCTACCTAAACACGCAGAGTCACACTACCTAGGAGAGGCAGAGCTGCACCACAATTTCCTCTGATCCAAAACCAAAGAAAAATCAAACAGCTGTTACGGGTAGGAAGGCAGTTAGCATGATCTGTACAGACTGCAGAGGGAGTTGAAGGTGAGTAGCCTATGCGCATGTTAGGCATATGTTGGCTTCTTAATTTTATTTTTATTTTATTTTATAATTTTAAATATGTTTAAATTGGTGCCACAATATCCGACATGTATGTAAGTATGCGCCAGGATGTAGCTGCTGCTTCATTTAAGGTGGAATGTAAAATTAAAATAAAAAAAATTAAGACTGCTTATTGGATTGGATGGTTAAAAGGCCAAAAATGGGAGTCTCCCCTCACACAATACTCAATTCTCTCTTTAACTGCTGACTCCAGTTGATTTAAAATCGTCAGATGACAGCCAACCAGCACAGACTCAGCCAGCCAAAGAATTGGGTAACCCTGCGCAACCCTGGCTTAACATGCAACTTATAAGTCAGAGAGCTTTGCACTGCAAATGAGGACCCTCAATGTAATAAATTAAAGTTCATTGATCAATTGGTTGATTGCATGTGGTGCATTAATACATGAGTCAGTTGATGTGTGCTATTATATGTTCTTTTATTTCTGGACCCCTGTGAGAGCACCTCATTGTTTCTTTTCATCTTTTTCTCTGTAAATAATTAACATAACATGCTTTTACACTATCACACCCAATTATGTAGAAGAACACTGGAGGAATGTGACCTTTTTCAGCCACTGAATCTGTCAGTGATTATATGTCCCAGACACTGATGGCTAGGCTTGGGCTAACTTCACTGAGCTCTTTCTGAACCAGAGGTGCAGACCCAGGTCACTTAAAATATTCAACACAGCCAAGTCACACATTTGGCTCCATCTTTGATTATACTTGCCCAGGCATGAAACATGGTTTATTATGACCACAGCACAGTAAACACATATTGTTTGAATAGCGGCCTTGTAGGTATGTCACTTCAATGTGGTGCCTAGAGTTTACCTGTCAGAGCTGCATTGAAGCTTTCAGTGAACTTGTCCTGGCTCCGTTTCAGACCGCACTTCCCTGGGCCTGATTTAAAGGTGGCTACTGTTTTGATCCTGTGTGCACAGGACGTGTCTGATCCTGGAGGAAAGGAAAAAAAAAGTTTTAATGACATTACAAGAAAACCACTTCTTCACTTCATTTTCCACCTCTGTGGATTTATGTCAAGTCCAGGAATCACAGTTTTCTCTTTGTGTCACATACATTTTAGCACTTTAGCCAGTTCGCAGCTAAAATGGAAAACATATGTCCAGAAACATGAATAAAGTGGCAGAAAACAAGGCAATAAAGAATTAGACCATTATAGTATAGTATTAATATTAATATTAATTAAGTATAAATATCTTCTTGTTTCAAAAACCATGTGAAATACTGAATGAAACAACATTAAAAATACATCTACAGTATAATCGTTTAGTTCAGTTAGATTCAGTTGCTTAAGTTATAACTAAATCAAGTATCCAATGGATCAATTATTTCAATAAGGCATGAGTTCTATGCAGAACCATTACAACTCAAAGAACTATCTGAATGCTTAAATTGTTATTTGTCTGCTTAAAAGGAGCTTCCAATTATATTCTATATATTCTATTAAACCCTTTTTCCAGTACAATGTGGATCTATTATTATGTGTAGTGTAGTGTAAATCTGTATTAAATCAATGCTGGGATATCTTCTGCTCTGCCCTTTTTAAGACAAAGGCACTCTCATACTGGAGAGAAACAAAAAAGGCATGTGTGTACTTACCTACGCAAGGAGAGCTACTGTCAGCCATGCCTGATAAGGGCAAACCACAGGTCACTGTATAGGAATCCTCTGCCCCTATATAGACAATATACAATATGGCCGCAGTGTTCATTCATTTTCTTTTATTATTTCATTTTTCATTATTTCATTATTTCATTTCAAGTATTTCTTATATTTCAGTATTTTTTGCTGGTTTGTTTTTTTCTAGCCAAATGCTACACTGAGCCTTTTGGGTCATTTTGTTGGGTAATTTTCAGAGTGCTGGGTCATTCTTAATGGGTTAAGTATCAGCATTAATTTACAGAACCTGTGGAAGCTGATTAGAACAGAGCATTTAAACTTTTTTCTCAGGCAACAGCACAAGGTCATCACAGACAGGTATCAGTAAGCATAACTCTATCAGTTAATTGTGTAGAATAATTGGTTTACACATTATTGTGATTTTTTATGATTTATTTTCTGTTGTGCTTGCTTATGTTTTTTTCTTATATTAAATGCATTCAGTGTTTAAGACATTCAGCACTTGCACCATAACCCATAATCTCGCAATTATAATAGATGTATGAAGTTGTTCTATAAACAAAATGCATTATTATGATAATTTATCATAACTTCTCAGGAATTTGTTACTTGTTTGTAAAGCACTCTGAGCTATATTTTAATTTGGGATGCACTGATATGGGAATTCTGGGTCAGCATTGAATATCTGCAGATGCTGTTACAGAAACATTGATACACATTTAGAAAATGTGACTACAACTAATTATATAAGCATTATGGAGATATACATACCCATACCACATCATAAAATCTAATAATTTGTCTGATGTTGATGTTTTTCAGCTATCTGTCAATTTATATCATTCTGATATTATCATGCATTCTTAATTTTAATGGGCATGGTGCTATAAAATTATTATTACTATTAGGCAGACCCAAGTGACTGGTGTAAAGGTGCAGAACCCAAGAGCTATAGCACATACCACTGCTAATGTTTACTTGGGACTGGCAGGTGAGGTAGCAGTGCTCAGCCCCTCCGTGCTTGCTGCAGTTCAGGGTGGGTTTGGCCGGGGCTGCCACTGCTGAAAAACCATCTGCTTCTGGATATACAAGATTACAGCAAACTCATAGATAAAGACACACAAATTGACCAAGGACAGAGTATGAAGTGAGCAGCAACCAAATAACTTTTTATATAATAAACAGAGAAAACAATTAAAGTTGGTTGTTTGAGATGTCTGTCAGCACAGACAGAGGAAGAACAAGAAAGACAGAGACAAATGAGAAACTTATGAGAGATAAGTAACTAATGAGAAAAGTATCTCCTGTTTTTCGCTCCCAGCAATGGAAAATTAAGCCATGTTTGAAGGTAATTGCTGCCTGATCAAACGCATAGACCCCAAAGGGGGAAGAACAACTAGATAACACACACCAAAGCCTGCTGACACCTTACCAACACAGTCCTTTTTGTTCCAGTGCAGTCTGTAGCCAGTGTGGCAGTGACACTGAAAGCCCCCCATGGTGTTTTCACATGTGTGCCCACACCCTCCGTTGTTCACGCTGCATTCATTAATGTCTGAAAACAGAAAGCCAAAAACACTGAAGTTTTATAAAACCACAGACTTGAGCTGTCCATGCTCCTCTCTTGTTTTTCATAGCAACTGTTGCTAGGTCAGACAAACAAAATCTAATTTTTAGTGAGATTTTAGTGCAAAATATATGTAAGGTAATGTGTTTTTGTCCACTTACAACTACTATTTTAACCCTCTGGCATCTCAGATCTCTCTATAATGAGACCCCACGTGACCTAAACCTAGCACTGTGTGAACAGATACTCTGACCCTAAAACTGAAAAACCCTGTTTTGAATTTTTAGAAAGATTTTAGAAAATTTTAATATTTCTTGTAAAATCATACTTTACGGATGTGGACAAATTATTCAGATGCTTGAAATGGGTTTACCAGAGTCTTAGTTTTACAAAAGTAGTGGAATGTAAAAAATAAGTATATGACTGGCGAGAGGCAGGAGATTCCAAGTGTCCACTGGACAGTTTCACCATATGATGACACACAAATCCACCAATTACACAATCCACCAGTTAGACACAGCGAGAGAAAGGAGATATGTTGAACACAAAACATAGATGGGCGCAGATATCCAGCAATTACAGATGAGAAGCAGATGAAAGACACAAATCCACCAGTTAGACTGGGCAAAAGGCAGACACAGGTATGCTGACCTGTCTTCACCGCCTCATAACTCTGGATGTGAGTCAAGTACAATCAAGCAATAGAAAAAAAGGGCTCTAAACAGTCAGGAAATGCATTTGATGTGCCGCTCCGTTGACTCCAGAGGGAACGGATGGGTCAGCTGTTGAAAACCATTGTGTCATATCTGTAGACTGTAGGTATCTCAGCAAACCCACCATAAACCAAACTGTTTGTATGACATTCATCTGATTCACATACAATGACAAAAATCATGTACATTAATTGATTAAGACAAAACTATGTTTACTGACAGTCAAAAATGATTGTTCAAATGTCATTTTTTAAATAATTACTGATGTACAGCAAATAACTCAAATGGAATTCTTCAGTCTTTTTATTTTTTGTCTGATTTTTGTTTGACTTCTCCTCCATGTTGCTTCCATGTCAGTGACCAGACAGGGTGAAATCACATGACTACACAAACACGGTAGTATGTTTTTAACAGAATATGAACAGTATTTGGGAACACGGCGTGGGGAAAGTATTAATATAATAAAAAAATTTAAGTAATCAACATGGGACAGCAAATAATAATTTTATATTAATTGCACATCCCTAATTGGGACTGCAACCCATTGTCTCTCACTGGTGATCAGAATTTTAAAACATTCATTACTTGGAGAACTAAATATCGGGTATATTTAAATGTATGAAAGTTGCTCACGTTTCCCTACACAGTCCCATTCTAGTAATTGTGTTAGCAATGACATAACCTGAACTTCTTTACTATTCAGCCTACCCCATCACTTGATAAGCAGTGTGGATTCTCTTGCTGGCATATAAAATCAAATAAAAATTTCATGAATGAAGAGATACATTCTTTCACACAGATCCAAACAGCTGCTAAATACTGCTGCATGACATGTGCACCTAAGCAGTTCTTTTTGAATGTCAATGTGTGACCTAATACCATGTGTTCTTCTGCGTTCAATGCATAGCATCATACCACCTTCTCTCTAATACATTCAGGGTTTTCAAAAATTCAGCACTTAAGCTGCTCCCTTATTATCTTTCAAATTGCTAAGCATAGCATTAAAGCAAGGGGATATAAACATGCAATCATACAGAACGTGCCAGCTAGTCCTACCTCCACAATGCGCAAGCCCATAGAGTGTGTAGCCCTTGTTGCATACACACTCAAAGCTCCCAGGGGAGTTCACGCAAGTATGGTCACATGTCCTCTCAAAGAAGCACTCGTCGATATCTGTAATTAAGCAAGAAATATATACATACAGCACGATGTAATTATACCCAGCTGTCAAGTCAACATAGACTCATTTTGGTTTCTAACATCAAATATTGAATATGAAAGAAACAATCCAAGCCTTGGTTAATAATAACAGGGAGAGGTGCATTCCTCTGAGGGTTTGTACCGTGGAGGGTGTGGAGTCTGTATGCTTTACCAAAATGTATTCTTAGAGCTTTTATGCTAGCCTGTGTTAAGGATCTTCAAAGGAATCCTGCAAGTCGATACTGGCACCCTTCAAGAGACTCCCACCCTGTCTTATCTCCCAACACTACTACACACACCAGCCCCCACTCCATTCCCCTGTGTTGTGCCGAAACAGTGGCTGAAGGAGAAGCGCACCTTGGCACGAGCGTTCGTCCGTCAGCAGCTTGAAGCCCTTGCGGCAGCTACACTCGAAGCTGCCGACGGTGTTCCGGCAGAAATGGTCACAGCCTCCGTTGTGAAATTCACACTCATCTATGTCTAGAAAAACACACAACATCACTTCAGCCATGAAGAACAGTCTAGTAGCATAGAGAAGTTTTCTGTATTTGAGGCAGCAGAGCAGGACAGGCAGCGATTCAGACCTTTGCAGGTTTTGCCATCCGGTTGGAGTGTGAAGCCCACTGGACAGCTGCAGCGGACGCCGGTGGATGTATCCTTGCATGTGCTGTCACAGCCACCATTGTTTACAGCACAAGTCTCTGGAAAAATGAAAAAACAGAATCTTATTAGCCCAAAATAATAATAATGAAAAAAAAACAGTGCTTTCGAGTCTCAATTACATATTTGTAAACTCATTTCGTAAAATATTTTTATGTGTCTCCTCATTCTTCTGATGTATGTTAGATGGTTTGTTTACCATACACATGAAATTTGTCCCACTAACATCAGAAGGATTTTTGACTCTATCGATGTCTGTGCATTTGCACTGATTTCTGTTTGTGGCTGTCTTAGCATGATGGTAATCTTTAGATTTTGGACTGTTTGCACTGGCTTCAGGATATGTTTTTCGACACAGTCATGACATCCATGATCATCAAATGATTACATTTGGGCATGTATATTATTATCCAGTTATTGCAACATTAAATTTTTAGATAACTGGTCTTAAAGATGATGATGCTGATGTTCCGAAATGGTTACTAGTGAAAACTACTAGCATACTTCTGCCATACTTCTAGAACCTTTATAGGATTATTATCTCAAATGAAACCTCTGAATAAATTAAAAACTAAATCAACACCTCAATTGTACATAGCAAAAGTTTAGTTTGCAATTCCAGTAATTTAGCACCACAACACTTACACATATAAAAGTTCCACTTAGAAATCCCCATGTCCCTATAGTTAACACACTACTAAAAACCAAAAAAAAAAACCATTTAGTAGTAAACTCAAAAACACAACTTACACTATTAATAGACTAGTGCAGTTTAAAAAATAATTTTGTAAAAGATTCAGTTCATAATTAAATCATTTTCACTGCCATCCTTTTTATATTCATTACATGTTTTCATTACAAGTCTTTTTTGTTTTTACTAACAGCATGGCTTATAGCTCATGTTAATGAGAAATTAAATTATTAGAATATTTCATGAGATCAAACAGAAAAGGATGAACAGTACAAAAATGCCCAACCTTCTGATAAGAATGTTTATTTGTACACTCAATACTTGGTTGGGGCTCCTTTACCACAGTTTTAGTGTGGCATCAGCCTGTGGCACTGCTGAGATGTTACTGAAGCCCAGGTTAGTAGTTGCCTTCAGCTCACCTATACTGCTAATTCGGGTGTTTCTCATCTTCCTCTTGACAAAATTGCATAGAGACTTTGCTGGCCAGTCACACACAGTAATATCCTGGTCAGCAAATAATTTGGTAGTAGTAGCGGCACTGTGGGTAGGTGCTAAGTCCCGCTGGAAAAGGAAATTGGTATCTCCATAAAAGCTTGACCTTTGGACCAAACCATTACAGAACAGGGAAACCTCACACTGGATTTCAGACTCTTTGGATTCCATGCCTCTCCACTCTTCTTCTAGACTCTATGACCTCAATCTTCAAATGAAATGCAAAATGTCGTTTCTGAACAAAATTCTGAGGACTTTTTTTTCCCGGAGCTGTCTGTGTGTGGTAGCTTTTGATGCACAGACACCAGCTTCAGTGCAGGTTCATGAATTAACTTTTCTTGACAATCCTCTCAAGGCTGCCGTTACCCCTGTTGCTTGTGCATCTTTTCTCCTTCTCAACTTTCCATTTATATGCTTTGAAATAAAACCTTGCAAACAGCAAGACTTTTTTTTGCAATGACTTTCTTCTGTGGCTTACCCTTTATGTCAAGGGTGTCGATGACCTTGTGGTTGCGTGTGCTGAACTAGACCGAGAAATATTTGGATTTACTCAAACCTGAACTGAAATATTCCAATAATTGTTACAAATATATTTCAACAAACATTTTCATGATATTCACAATTTGTTAGATGCACTAGTGACCCCACACTAAACTGAAAATGAAAATAAAATTCTAAATGAAAAAGAAAATTGTGCAAGACTTGTGTAATATGATCGCTTGTCTAACCCAGTAAAAATGTTTTATCAGCTTCATCTGGCATAGATGTACACTTTGTAGATTTACAGTTACTGACTGTATCCCATCTATTGCTACACAATTTATCAGCCACTCTCTACCCCATCCATCAATGGATTCTAAGATATCAATGCAATTCTGAGATGTCAATGCAAAGTCTAGACAGAAACACTGTTAAGTTGATAACTCTAAGCAGACAAAGAGATGACAGACCAACAGGCACTGAAATACAGTAGGTCTCCTCCTTCTCATTCCAAACAGCAAAACATGTGAAATGTACCACGCTATCACCAAGGCAGATTTTACAGAGCAGGATCTGAGGCGAGAAAGCGTGGATTCTCAACCATTTCACAGTTTGCTTCAAAGCCTGAGGAATGCCCAGCATGGCCAGGAAATACTCCTCTCTATTTACACAAGACGCTCGATTTGGCTCTAGTTTTTCGGTTGCTACTGAAACGGCTAATAGTTTACATTTGGATTAAAGGGAACGCTGTTGCATTTTTGTTTATGTTTTACATTGCCCTAATCCTGTGTAATAGCTACAATAAGCATCCCAAAGTGGGGTATAAAAACATAAAGAAGAATGTGAAAGTGTTCCCTTTAATCCAAAGGTAAACCATTCCTTGGTGAGCCATGATCTATGGCTTATTTACAGATGTTTTTACCCATTAGTAGACGCCGCTTGACACGTTTGTCCACCTCAGCGAGGGAAGTGGCATTGTGGTCATACACAGTGGTGGCTGCATCATCTTTTTCTGAAATGGAAAGAGAACAGATCATTAGAATGGTTGAGACGAAGCAGTCCAAATGCATGTTATGATCAAAATGAAATGCCATAATTAAAGACCATAACTGACGAGTAAGAAATGTGAGACACGTCTTAACTTTGTCCAAAGGTTTGTAGACACATGCTCGTCCAAAATCAAAGGCATCTATAAAAGAGGTTATCTCCTGTTCTCTGTGGTAACCGCCTTTACTCATTTGGGACTACTTTACATTAGACTTTGGACTATTAGATTTGATTGCATTCAGCCACAAAAACATTAGTAAGTTCAGGTACTGACATTGGACGATTAATCATGGATCACAAACTCTTATAAACATACTCTACACCTGAATGTAACTACATACATTATACCAACTGAGTAATATGTCTATATTATGTGTACAGACATGTTCTCAATTTTCCAAGATGTTTTCAGTAGAATTATTCACCATCGCCATAAGAAGGCTTGTGGCTTGTTTATGTCACCATGATCACACTGCATGTCATCACCTAAACTGATCTGTGCTCAACAGGCCGGACAGATAAATTCACCTCCAACTATTCAAATATAATATGTGGCAACCGCCACAGTGGACCTCCCTGATGGCCATCCCAGTGTTTATACTTAAATCCTGATCTTCTCGTTGTATGTGTGAGGAAGATAGCGAGGAGAGAGCGAAAAAGAGGACAATGCTGGTAGGACGGAGGGAAAGACGAGGCCATGATAAACGCAGACCCCACACACACTCGCTTGTGGTGAGTAGACACAGCCTGCAGGCTCCAGCTGTTGCTCCTCACTATCTGATCTGAGAGTCTATGTGGGGGTAGGGTGTATGTGTGTGTTTATGTGTGCACACAAAATCCCTATCACCTGCTCTGTTTGGAAATGGAAGAATTATATATCAGCTGCAAGCAACTTGCCAGAAGACGGTGCAGGAGGGGTTGGGGGCAAAAAAGGTAAAACAAATAAGCGTGTTTCTTAAGATCAGGAGTATTGAGAAGGAGAAAAAGAGACATGTAACTGCACCAAGACAGCCAGATGCACATCCGTCCACAATGATAACATCTGACAGCATTAAAGGGCCCATATCATGGAAAAACAAAACATCCTCCCTTTTTTAATGCAGTAACATTGTCTCAATATGTGCTGTTTACTTCTCAGTTCATCTCTTTAAGCTAAGCTTCAAAAACAGCCTGTGTTGAACTGTGTTGACTCACATCCGGAGTTACTAGGCTGTAAAGACGGGTCAAGACGGGCCTCTTGCCATGTCTAGCTGGTGGATGCCTGTCATCTGTAACGGGTGGATTTGTTTGTCCATCTATGTTTTTTTTGTGAAACTGACCAATGGAAACTCATTTTCTCCCACTGGCCATTTATATACTATTTTATTCATTACACTACTTATTCATACACTACTTTTGTGAGGCAAAGACTCTGGTAAACCCATTTCAAGCATCACAACAATTTGCCCACACAAGTAAAGGTATGTTTTCACAAGAAATACGATATAAAAAAAATGTCTAAAATTGAACTTTAATTGTTCAGGTTTAAAGCCAGATTGTCTCTTTGCACAGTGCTCTAGGTCACATGGGATCTCATTACAGTGAGAACTGAGATTGTTCTGACTGTTTTGATATAAACACGTAAGTATGCAAGTGCCTTTAAAGAGGATGGTTAAGACAATATGCAAAAATCAAGAAACTGAATAGACTTTATAGTGTTAACTGTAAAGTACCGAAAGATTGGGAAAAGACAACTTAAAAAGTAACTGCTTTTGGTATGCAAGATCATAAGTGGACATCATAGAAAAAAATTTAGTATAGGGCCCTTGAAGATTACATGCAATTACTTGTGCTGGTGAAAACTGCATCAAAAAAGGAAAAAATTACAATGCTAAAGCACTAAAATAATACAGTGTGTAAATTTCTGGCACTGCGAGAAATGATACTAGTCAATTTAGTAAGTTTTAAATCCCTTTTTTGTGGTTCCTTAAAACGAGGATTGGGTGACAATAAGGGCCAGGTAGAAATAATACAAGTGATGCTCAAATATTCCTTACCTTTACAGGAGCGTCCATCAGCCTGCAGCGTGTATCTGCTGTGACACCTGCACACCGGCCCTTGCTCTGTGTCTTCACAGATGTGTTGGCACCCTCCATTGCCATGGATACAGGTCACTAGGCAACAAGCACATCAGCATAGTCAGATCAACCTGTCTGGGCCGTAACAGCATTTCTCAGCTCAGCAGCAGGTTGGTACAGTGGCTCCTAAGCTGGTCACAAAGCATCCTCTGCTCTAACCAGATGGTAACTAAACCCATACTCAAGCATCAGTACAGTACAGTAATGACTAAAATAAAGACTCTACTAAAAGTACTCTTGCACAAAAATGATAACCATATTAAATATGAAGTACTGTATCAAAACCTCTGTAATACTTTTAATGCAATGGAATTTTGCTGTTCAGCCATCTTTATATTTTCTTGCATTTTATTACATTTACTGTATTTATATCTCTCTATAAAAAATTATATTTGTGATCAGTAACCACATATTGGTACATCTTTGAATTGAATAGTCATAATTATTTTATTAAAAATAAAATGCCAATAAATCATATAATTTAATATGAATTGCTTTAGTGGAACTGAGTAAATGAACCTTAAAATACATTTTATGTAAATAAGTAAGCCTAACTAATTACCACCAACTTATATCCAAATAAGTTCCTGTTAAATGTGAACCATTCTTTTCAACAATTTCCTGTATCCTCACCACAAATTTCAGCATCTGAAGTTTTCAAAGGAATTTTTAAACGAGCCTGATGCATTTTGGAAATCAGTTCTGTTAAAACTTTTTTGCTGCAAAGAGCAAGTGCAGAATTTTATGAAAAGAACACCTTCCCAACTGACCTTACAGTCCCCTTTGAAAAACTCAAAGTACTGACCATGCAGGATGCCTTAACTTTTGTTGACATTTTTTTGCTATTTTGAAACTGACATACAAATAAAACATTTTAGAGAAGTGTGTCCTCTTTAACAGCCTTTTAGAAATCAGGTCGTCTTTTTCTTGCTTAACTATTCATATTAACAGATAATATATAGAAAATGTAGCTCAGATTAAAATGTGCAGGACAGTGATACTTTAGGACCAGAATGAAGACCCTTGATACATACAGATGCAGCCGCGCTGGTTCTTGGCAAGCTCGAACCCCGGGCGGCACTCGCAGGACACTCCACCCTTGGGCGTCTCTCTGCAGATGTGAGCACAGCCATGCTCTTTGTTCATGCAGCTCATGCCTTCTACAAGAAAGAAAAATTGTTAGTTGAAACATTATGGGTAATGTAGTCAGAGTGTTGGAACATCAATGCAGTTGACCTACACTATAACCTATGCTCTAGCCACATCGCTTGACCTATGCCTATGCAACAGTTGTGAGATCGGGCAAGCTTTACAGAACGTATTCTGGATGCACATCTAAAAGCTCAGGATGTAAACGTGTTAGCTTGTACTAGAGTTATTATTAGCATGGTGGAAAAGTATATGTCGTTGTCAACTGGCTTTTTTTAATTTAGCTACTAGTGATGTCTCAATAACTAATTAAAATCAATTACACATTCAAAAATGTATACATTGAAATATGTCTTTGAATTTCTCTGGGAACAATAAGTAAACGTTGTATATAGGTTGCCAGAAAGCTGTGTTTATCAGTCTGAACAATCTCCATAACAGGGAGCTGTAAGCACTTAAATGGTTTTTGTATGCATTACAGAAAAAGAGGAAATCTATACCAGTAGGATGAAGATGTACTCACTAATACATCTAGGTTTATACTTGAATTTCAGTATTAAAAATCTTTAAAAATGTTGTATTTCTAAGTTAAATAAAAATAACTACTCAACTATTATTAAGATTCATTTACAGTTTTATGGCAATTGCTACATTTTATATTTTGCTTTATACATAACATAATATTGCTGAGCAGCTCCATGTGACTTAACGAGTGTTTGGAATAATGAGGCTAAAGTGTGACAAAACAAGCCAGGCCAAAGAATAGCTTGTTTTTATAGAATAAAATCAGTCATATGCACATATACTTTTACACTGTGTTCAAGTGCAAGTGTAACTTAAGTGCTAGCCAGATTAACACTACATCACTACATCACTACATTACATAACTATTTACTAAGAGCACGCGCACACACAAACACACACACACACACATACACATACACATACACATACCCACACACTTATACCCTGATCCATCTGTCCCTATACACACCTGTGTATAACTCTTTTCAAATCCAATGCCATTTAATCCCATGCACTCTGACCTGTCGTCAATAGCACCCCTCCATGCGAGTGTAACGGGTCAGCTTCCCCTATTCACACTAACCTTCAGTGGACGTGTTAATAGGATTTAGCAAGTTTGCCCAGAGAAACCCAATGGGGTGGAAAGCCTTGCAAACTTCAGTTCGTTTTACAGAGAGGCAGGAGGGGGTGTGAGTGGGAGGAAGAGGGGGCAACAATACTTGCGGCTGAGAAGCTACAGACACATAAAAAGGTGCTTTATTCTCATCTAAGAGCCAGGCCCCAATGGGCTGAGTGTTGCAGTTATTAACTTGTTTTGTTTCGCGGAACGTGGGACTCCCTTTCCCACAGCATGAGCCCTTTGGAGCTGGTCTGCTGTGGATAATGACCCAGAGAGGGAGCCTGACTTAAAAGCTGTCACCCCCCCATTCTGCTGTCAATCACCAGGCCTTATGTGCAGACATTTACGAATTGGCCTGGTTTCTCTTTCGACCTTACCCCTGACACGGCCCAGTGACACCTTAGCAAACAGCCCAATACACAAAAACACACAACTCTCCTGAGGCGTTCTTTTCTTTCCCAGAGCCTTCAGTCTCTCCATCCATTGTACGCTAATGGTATTGGACCGATGTTCAACAATGTGTCTTATATCACCACTGTCATGCCACAACCTTGAAACCCTATTTTTGTTTTATTTATTTATTTAACTCATGTATTTATTTAACTCATTTGAAATGCTACATGCAGTTTACATTGAAGTGTCATGGTAAAATTACTTGGAACAAACTCTTGTTACATTAGCATATATTAAAGTTCATAACACTGTACATTTGCATAAATTTTCTGATCAGGAATGGCTGATGTAGTGTAATGCGCTACATAAAGGCTTAGTATATCACCTTAAACACAAAAGTT
Organism: Salminus brasiliensis; assembly: GCF_030463535.1. NCBI lineage: Eukaryota > Metazoa > Chordata > Actinopteri > Characiformes > Bryconidae > Salminus > Salminus brasiliensis. Next base: position 25,048,429 of record NC_132894.1, on the reverse strand, counting down.
TGTCTCAAAAAATTGAGCATTCTGTTGGATACAAAGGTGGTGTCGCCATTCGACACATTTTTCAGAAGTGGCTGCAAACGTGCCTTTCAGTAGCATGCTAGGTTTTTCATTTTCATTTTATTAGAGCACTTAAACGTCACAAAAGTACACTATCTGACATAAAAGCTGTGCTTTATAGTGTCCTTTCTAGTCACAAGCTAATATAACACTCCCAAGTGAACACACTAGCCACTAGCTACCACACTAGCCGTAATACATTGATACAATATGACACAATACGATACACTCCAACACAGTTCAGTAGGTCATAATGTTACAGCCTAGTAAACATACAAAGTGTGTTTTAGGTGTGGAGTTGCCAGCTAGAACGGAAGCTGCAGTTCCAATGACCAAAACTCATTCAAATTGTTTACCACAAGACTTTCTCACTTACAGAGAAAGCAACAGTTGTAGCTGAAACAGAGCCTTTGTGTTGTTGGGGATGTGTGAAGCTACTCACCCACAGAACGATGGATGCACGTGTGTTGATTGTCACTTAAGAAGAAGCCGTCCTTGCAGCGGCACTCATAGCTACCCATGGTGTTGACACATACATGCTGACAGCCACCATTGTTGAAGAGACACTCATCCACATCTAAAGGCAAAGCACACAACAGCGGTGAACACTAAGTCCATAAAACACATAAACTCCATTTACTACAAGTGTTTGGTCAACGCCAGTTGACCCCATAATGAAAAGAATAACAGTTCAACAAAGCAGAAATGACCCTTAAGACTTTAAGTAATACTACAGGATTCTGAAATCCTATAGCAAATTCCCTGAAGTACTTGATATTAGCCACAAGTGAAACTTGAATATAACAGGAAGTGATAAAAACAAATCTTTAAGCAATAATTCCTTCATTGCACTCATTTCCTTTAAAAAAAAACAAAGCTTCTTACCGAGGCAGTTGTGTCCATCATGTGCTAAATTGAATCCATCATGGCAGGTGCAGCGATAATTGCCAGGTATGTTGTTGCATTCGTGTACACAGCCACCATTATACTCGGAATCACATTCATCAATGTCTAGGAAACGGGACACAAGTGATGGTTCATGAATGCTTGCCATTTCTGCATGTTGAGGACAATTTCAATAAAAAAGAGCTCATTAAAATTCCAGCGAACACTGAAATACGAATATAACAATTTAAAATCCACTTTTCATAATGGCTTAAGTGACTTAGGTCTGAATATCTCATTTGTTGTTCCAGTTTTTAAAACTGTAAAAGTTTAATTGATTTAAAGTTGACGCTAAAGTCTATTTGTATTGATCTGCATTGTTTCAGTATTCAAAGTATTTATTTAAGTCAGGTAAAACCAGTCAGTTAGTTACTTGCAACTACAAGACGTCATGTTTGCTGTGCACAAAGATTCACACAATAGAACTAGGTGTAGAGTAAACACTGTTTTTCTTTTTAAGCAGCCATAAAACAAAGGCGGCTGTACTTTTGGTAGAAGTCGTTCCACCACTATGAAAATGACTTCAAGATCTTAGCTAGCAACTCCAGTCACCTTGGCTGTGTCCAAAACTCTATTCTACCATGCAAAATAGTAAGGGACAGAGGGGTACAATAAAAGTACCACAAAAGTAAGTTTCAAATTTGGAGTTGTTTGTGTACATCAAGTATTTTAGACTTATACTGTTTAAATCATCCTTTTGGTGGTTGTAAAGTAGCACCGATTTCAAGCATGCAACAACTGACATTGAGGGTTAAGTTTATTCTAATCCATTTAAAGCAAAAGAGACGTCCATATCCAACTATAGAAATGTTTATGTTTTTACACTCAGATAGATTACAAATGTACTACAGATAGAATGTTTCCGTTTTTTTCCAAGCTATTAGCTCTTGCTGATAAATCACCACGTTTGATGAACCCTTTTTTTCACCAGTCATACTTGTTTTGATACAGATATTGCAATGGATTTAGATCATGAAGCTGTCTGTTCAAACAACAAAGGTCCATTGTTCATTTAATTCTGTTTGCATCTTCACAAAAAAAATTTTACATTTTCATTTGTTGTAAATATGTCCAACTTAATATTAAAACAACTAAACTATTAACCTCATTTACCCTTAAAATAATTTGGCAAAAAAAAAGCCAAATCGCTCTCCTGTACGTCAAAACAGCACACCATCATTTGCAGCCAATAGCACTTATACACTCAGTAAACACATCCCGGCCGCCAAACCACATAGGAAATAAGAAGGGAAAGGAGGGTACCTTCACACTGCTTGCCGTCTCCTTTAAAGCCAGATCTACATGTGCACTTGTAGGACGTTGGAGTGTTTTGACAAATCGCGTCAATGTGACAGGCATCGATTCCCTCTGCACACTGGTCCACATCTGCACCCAAATTAGCCACAAACATCAACTCATCAACTAATCCAGCAGCATTAAAGACAGTAGCAAATATACATACGTCGGTGTATATATAAGTTTATAAGCTTATATATATGTACGTTTGTTATTGAATCATATATTAGAATTAAACAAAATCATTTAGTTTAATGCCTGTGATACTGTGGTTACGCATGGTCCCGCTGCTGTTGTGTGTTTAGTGCGTGTTGGTAAAGTAAAGGCTCTTACCGGCGTTGTGATGAAGCGCGCCGCTTTGGTGAGTGTTTAAGAGGAGCAAAAGCAAACAACAGCGCCCGGTCATCCTGGCCATCCAAACAGCTCCCATGGTGCTGGACTGCTCGCTCAGATAGTCCTCAGAAAGAAGTCGTTTAGGAAGAAGCGTCCCTGAAGAGGCGCAGCAGCGTCCGCCTCATTTTCAGTCCACTTGGTAAAAATCGACTTGCGCTCTGGAGACTGGTGAGAGAGGGAGTGAAGCAGAACCTCCCCGCGCTCTCTCTCTCTCTCTGTATGTATGTGTGAGTAGGAGAGGGACAGAGAGAGAGAGAGAGAGAGAGAGAGAGAGAGAGAGTAGTGGGGGGTGGGGAGTGGGGGGTGGGGGGAGTAGGTTGGGGGCAAAACTGATTTAGATGTTGAGGTAATCTCTGTAGGCCACTGCTACCTAACAGCAAGGCTCTGGTTTCTTTAAATCTGTTCGCGAGTTTAGCATCCTCTTTGGTAAAAAACTGGCTCTTGGTTCTCGTCATTGCACTGTTTATTGATTTGCTTATTTATTTGTTTGTTACTTCTATAGTAGGTCTTTCTGCACATGGCGTTCTTATTAGAGGTGCATTATTTGTTACGCTTGTATGTCCTCAAAAGTGTCACTGACTCGTCGATTTTTATTGGTCAAATTTGTCGGGAATGGAGACTACATGCACCATCCATGTGAAACTTGTGTAGAGGGGGTTCAGGGCAAAACGTGACAATTGGAAAGTCGGGATGATGTGCTATGCGCCCTCTACTGGCCGCAGGTGAAAATGACTGCTAAAACAAAACTGCATCTGGGAGTCCGTTTCCAACTGACCTCACGGCAGTAGAAGTGGGGAATTTGTGGGGAATGCTTTCTGCTTTAATTAAAATGGGTTAAAAAATATTGCATTAACCGTTTAGCAATTACAGCCATTTCTTTTTTACACAGTCCCTTCACAGGCTCAAAAGTAAAAGGGCAAACTAAGAATTATAAATATAAGGGCTGATAAATAATACTTGGATGCAGATTCTTTGCAGTCAGTTACTGCCTTAAGTCTGAAACCAGCAAACATCATCAAAAGTACACTTCAGAATTCATCCTAATATTTCTACCAAGAGTCTTGTTATAAAAAAAAACACTAGCGGCCCGTTGGCAGCCATACATGTCCATGCTAACTGTGCCTCCACCATGGTTCCCAAATGATGGGTTATTGCTTCTGATGATGAACCCTTCCTTGCCTTCACCTCAAGTTAATCTTGGTTTCATCTGTCAAAGGGATCTTGTTGCAGGTCTGAGCAGGTTTTTAAGAGGTTTAAGAGGTAATTTGTCATTTTTGTCATTTCTTAAACAAACTAGTTGTTTGCATCTTGGATTAAACCCTGTGTATTTACCTTTAAGAATGCAGCTCTCGGTTGAAGACAAAGGTATATTTAAGTCTTTTTGACTTGACTAGATGTTGTGAAGGTTTTTCTTTTTTAAGACTGTATCAAATTGTTGTTTTTGTTGTTATTTTCAGCCTAATGATGGCCTCCTTTACTTTCATCATCACCTTTCTGGACCACATATAGAGAGTTTCCTAATGACTCCAGTCCTTTTATCTGCTTAATTTGTCATGAAATAAAGAGGGATATGACCACTACTGGCATTGAAACTGCTTGTTTGTTCAATTGTCCAATTACGTTTGAGTGTGTAAAAACTAAGGGACTATGTGTCTGTAAAACTGTGTCTGTTAAGATAATATAATATCACATTGTGATTGATTCATTTTAAATCGACTGGCCTAATATTTATGGACCAGACATAAGATTATATATAGCGTGTTAAAGGGGGAATCCACCCCTTTCTTACAATGTTGTACATTATTCAGTATTAAAGAGAAATAAACTATATCTATTCTGAGAGAACAATGCGATAGGAAGCAAGAGTCACAGAATATTTTATACCCAATATAGCATTTTATTTACTTTAAAAAATAACCAGCCAATAGCCAAAAGACTTAATCTCTTCTGAGTTTTTAATGTTATGTTTAAGTTTTTACAATAGTTGATAAGTAATGCTAAATCTAAAAAATGCACCTATTAATAACCATTCCATGTCTTCTTTTACTATTATGTAGCTTTTTATTAAACTCTTCAGATGCCGGGTTTCTGTCACCATTACTGTTAAGAATTCTGACTCTGTATTTATTTCTTATTAGTTTCTCTGTATATAGAATTTCCCTTTAATAGCTAATAATTACTGTGTGTTTTGTCTTTACACCTGAGCTTATACTCATTACATCAGATTTCCAATGACCTTATGAACACAAAGAGATTCTATATCAGCACACCTACTCTGAAAAGCTTTAGCCTTATTTTGACTGACCCCGGCTGGGTTTCCTGAAATGGTCAAAAGAGCACCACACACAACACCATCTCTAGAAATTAAGATGATCTTAACCACAAAATGCTTTTGGGAAATTGATCCAGGGTTGTAAGATATGGATCCTGCTAGTCAGCTTTATGTTGTAACATATTACAGGATAAGATTAAAAAATCGCAACTTGGGTTACACATTCATAATTTAATCACCCACTACCTCGCAAGCTCTTCGCAGGGGTCATCAGGTAGGCACCTCCATTCGTCAGTGTTTCACTGAATTAAGCCCACAACACACACTAAAGGCTGAACAGTGAGATCTAGCTACCTACTTAAGGCCTTAAGGCTGACTTCACTGACCTATCATTTAACCAACTTCATAACTGTAGAACCCCCAAGGCCATGCCTTGTCCTGATCATCAATCCAGAACAACATTAGATCACTTAGCCCCCCCCTCCGCCCCCTCTCTCTATTTGTTTATTTCATTTGGGGAACGGCTTTTAAATTCATTTTACATTTACGTTCAGCCGAGGTCTTGTTTTCGAGTTTGCTTATATGAGCTCCATCCCAATAGGTGGCGGTAATGTCTACGGAGTCTTGCGAGTGGCTGTGTAGTGATGAGAAAATTAAATAAATAAAAAGGACGAAAGAAAGAGGAAAGCACCGCCTGTTTGTTGTTGACACTGAACGCTGATCGGTTAGCACATTCGCGATCTGAAAATCGCCTTTAAATTACAGCTTTCTAAGCTGTTAGCACCATGGATCCGAGTACGACTATTCTCCGAGTGAAGCGAAAGAGGGGGACCGATCCTGCGGACGCTCTGCTGTTGGCGTGTAAGCGGATCCGGCCGGAGTCGAGCTCCGCACAGCCTTCTGTCGAGTCTGTCCCGGAGCCCGAGGAGGCCAATATAGAAAATTCGGTCTTCAAACTTGTGGCCACTGTAGCTTCGCAGGTAGAAACTACTGACTTTTCGAGCTTTATTTTAAGCTGCGCTCTCTATTGTTCAAGCGGTGGAGTGTTTTCAGTTTCTCCAGCTATCGCTGTTTTCACGTGTCCGCTCGTGGCTGCGCGTTGCTTAGCTGGAACGGGTTGCGTAATGTTTTTGTTTACATTTACGATTAGCCAGTAAAACAATATAATATAATATAAAACGTTATGATATAAAATTTGTTACATTTAGACATAGTCTTTTGTCTGTCTTTTTACAAACCAGTTAACCAGCTAGCTTGCCCGCCATCTGTGACGTTTTTAAAATGTGCTAATGCTAACTTAGCAAGCTAGCTAACATTAGTTTATAGCTAGCTAGCTACGTAAAACTGGTTTGTTTAAATTAACGGAACATGCTCATTTGGCTAATTAGGATTTCAGGTAACGTTGGTGACTCACTGGTGTTTGCTGTAACTACACCAGTTTAGCGATTATGTACAATATTTATTTGAACTGTTTATAATGTGCTGTAATGTTGTCCAAAGCCACTAAAACCACTTCTTGCTTACACTCTACCTAAATGCTTAAAAATATCAGAACTGCCGAGGTCCTACTTTGGAGATTATTAACGGTTCATTGAGTGTAAATTTGGTCAAACCACTGCAGTCTGAAACTCTGGGGGGGAAAAAAAATCAGTCAAAAATCTGTCTTGTCACGTTTTTCCATAGGATGCTCCTGTCCAGACTCATGTCCGCGAGGCTCTGTCTCGCCCTCGCCTGGCCCATGCCCTGCGCCCTTCTCAAGGCAGCAACCAGAGGATCATTGGAGACTTGCGCAGTGCCAAATGGAGCACCAGGCGAGAGGAGCGGTATCGAATTCTCTCCAGCCACCGGGCTGGGCTTCCAGCGCAGCCGTCGGCAGTAAGAGAGAGGGATGCCCAGGAAAACGGTGCTTTGACAGAGACAGATCCTTGTTTGCCTCTGGGAGATGTGCAGGTGTTTGACATTGTTCAAGAGGAGGATGAGGAGGATGAAAAAGCTCCAGGCAAGGTAAGAATCATTTGAGCAACAGGCATGAAGTGGACACTGCATCTACAGTGAGCTGTAGAGACACTGTTCTGTAGAAAAGGTAGTTAAATGGATGAACAGTATGACATCTGACCATAACATGCCAAAATGCTTTTCTGACCATATAATACATATGATTTAAGCCCATTTATGGAGAGCCTGTATGATTATGATTGTGTCAGGCTGTCAATGAATTTTTACTTCTCAACACTTCAAGTCTAAGTCCCTGTACTTGTTTTTCTTGGCCCTTTTACAAAAGTGGCACTGCTGTATTACTTGTACATGTTGTCCTTTTCCCGCTTGTTTACAACCCCTAAAAAAAGCTAAATTGTATAATGCATACTGTATATGGGTGTTTTTTTTATTTACCAATGGGTGAGTGACATGGCAGTGTATAGTTGCTTATCAGTTCTTCCCTGTTCCCCAGAACATAAAGTCTGACACAGAGACGATCCTGTGCAATTCAGTAAAGATGATTCGTCAGAAGTTGACGGTGTCAACAGATGGACTTGGGACTGAACACCGTGAAAAGGAAGATGACTACGTTTATGACTTATACTACCAGGAGACAGCCACACCAGGCTGGATTCAGGACATCCTGTCAGTCAGACCTTACACAGAGGAGGGAGAGCTGGTGAGTGGACAGTAGCTTTGTGCCAAATTTAAGAAGTCTGTAAGTTTGGTGAGCAGGGAATTTTGCAGTCACAGACTATTGCGTTATTAGGGCACAGGTACTTAATGTCCATTCATGTTCATCCTTAATGATGTGTTAAATTATTGAAACCTAAAACTATGAGAAAAGCCAACGTTAAAGAAACTGATGTTACATTTGCAGGTGCCTGAAGAAGTAGCCTGGGAGGAGGAGGTGTATGAAGATGAGGATGATGAAAATGAAGAGCGCAACTGGAGAAATGACTATCCAGATGAGGAAGACAGTGAAGACGGCAGTGATGCTGAAGAACGCTATGGGGGTGTGTCTTTACCTTTGTTTTTGTTTTTTTTAGTATTGATGCACTTGTGTTTAGACATGTTTAGTGACCAGAGTTTGCTTCTATAGTTTTGCACTGGGATTTTCATTCACTGTAGTCTCTAGAATTTACTTGGAATGACTTGGGAAAAAAAAAAAAAAAAAAAAAAAAAAAACCTGTAGTCTTTCCGTCAGCTTCAACCAGTCCAGCCATTTTCCATTTACCTCTCTGATGTTCAATGGAAAATGGCTGGACTGGTTGAAGCTGACGGAAAGACTACAGTAAATGACCTCTCTGTAACCCACCTTTGAGATGCATTACTTGGTCATGTCAACATGGATTAGAATATTTCCATCCAATCCATGCTGCATAGAATTGAGGCTGTAGCCAGTATTATAGTGTTACTCATAAACTGCTTTCTGAGTGTAGTCTCCTCAGTCATTAAAACTCTCGTATCTGAAACAATACAAGACGAAAGTGCTCAAATGTTTGCATCATGCAGAAGCTCCTGTGAAAAAGAGAATGACCCCAGTGGCCCATGTAGCTTTAACCCCATCTGAATAGGGCTTGTGAAAACTAAAATACAAACCCAGTCTATTTTGAATTGAAATGCTTTGCTCTCCAATACTTCAAGGCAACAGTGCTGTTTTATGCTTTCCCATTTTTTACCTCTAGTGATAGCGTCTGCCGTTGATTGCTAGTTTGCATATGATTGCATTTTATCAGTAACTGTAGAGCACAACAGCAGTCAGGGGAAAAGTGACAGGCAAAAATGTAGGAGAAGTGTTGATCACATTGGCTATATAATTCTAAAGTAGGCCTGTCAGTAGGCCTGGATAATATTAAACTAGACTAATTACACTGTTTCTAATAAAATGTGCAGTTTATCAGGGTTCTTTTAAACACTGATGATTTCCTCGAAATGCTTAGAAAAGCATATTAAGTACCACAATAACAATTTGAGCGAGTCAAATTACTGGCTGAAAGCAGCATTTCAGGATTTCTCAATATTTGTAAAGTCATTCAGTTAAGTCTTTAGTAGCCTGTTAGCTGATTTAGCCTTAATGACATTTGTAAATGCAAGCGAACTGTATAGGCATGCTTGAGATCTTGATGTTTCTTACTTGTTCAGCAGTGCACACAAAAGCAACGTGAGTGGTTTGTGTAGGGTTGTGGGTAACACTGCCTTTCCCATGACAGACTATGATTTGATTCTCCAGCCAGCCAGGCACAAAACGGCATACCAGAATAGGCTGTTGCACACACTGCACCCAAAAAAATTTTAAATTCATAGTTTTTAATGGAGGTACAAACACCGACCCAGACACCACACCATGCATTAGCACTCAAGAACTTGGAGCACTGTTAAATGTTTTTTATTATTGTTTTTAATGAATAGAATTTGAGACCAAAACCATACCCCTAAATTAATATTCACATGGAAATGCAACCCCCTAAATCAAAATTTACATGGAAGTGCAATATTGTAAAAGAAACTTTAGATTTTAAGTAGGCTGGCTCTCTACAGCCTGTTGACATCATGTCTTGCTCGCAGGAAGCTCCCTTGGGTGATGGATGAGGAGAAGCTGGTCAATGAATTGGGGAGATGCCCTAAACTATATGCCAGACTTTATTTCTTTTTGTGATAACCCCAATCTTGAACTTAACTTGAATGTAATTTGAGCTATAGAATTTTTGGCGCAGTGTGTCTGGTATGTGGCAGCCTCAAGAGCCCTAGGACAAGACTTCTAATCGTTGGTCTGTGATGGTGAAATCAAGCTCAAAATAAACACATCTTTTTACCTGCATGTAGACACCACTAAACTAACTTTTTTTTATTATTTTTTTTGTCTTCTCTCCAGGCTGTTGGAGTGAGGAGCATTCTTACAGTCAGAGGAGCTGGGAGCGCTACCGGAAAGATGTGATGAAAGAGGTGGACGATGATGAAGACGAGGACAAAGAAGACTATGATTCTGACTGAAACCCTTCTTTCCACACTCCAAACGTGTGTGCGCGTGTGTGTGTGTGAAGGTTTGGTTCAGAGTGTGAGAGGGGCTGTTTTTACTCACATGAAGCAGTGTGGTGTTTTGTTCAAAGTGAATGTGTGTGGTAGTTAATGCATATATTAGTGTGGGGTGCTTTGCATTGTGTGTTAGTGAGATGAATGACTTACTACATGGTGTTGCGTTGTTCTGCGATTGTTTGATGTGCATGGTAGAGTGGACAAGCAAGTATGTTAGCAATTGAGTTTATGTAAGTGTGGACTGATTTGTGGTGTTGAGTGTGTGGATGTGTGTTTTGATTGGATCAACATTCCTTGTTTCCAAAGGGTGACTATCTGTAAATATGTAGATGTGTATAAAACAAAAAATAAAGAGTTCAAAATGAATACTGTAGTATTAATTTGTATGGTTAAAAACTGTAGAATTTCTTTGATACCGAAGGTGCTTGATTTATTTACCCAAAACACTAAGGCCACGCCATTGTATCAAAGCCCCATAGTTACATTAACAGGGTTATGCATGTTTGTGTTGAAGTGGCTGCAAACTGTCAAGTTTGTGATGCCAAATGTTTCACAAGTGGTCCCCAAGCCTGGTCATGAAGGCTCACTGTTCATTTTAGTGCTGCCCTTGCTCCCAGCAGACCTGACCTGACTAATTAAGGCCTTGTCCACATCTATGTAGATATCCACATCCATTTTTTTCCGAAGCTCTCCAAGGTGGAGATTTTTTTCAGTGTTGGGTAGATGGGGAGGAAAAGGGAGCTTTATGAAAAAGCTGATGGTATAATGATGTTTCTGGCTGAACCTCAAATACTTTCTTGCGCCCTATATAGTGAACTTGATAAGTCTACATTGTCTACACACAGCACTACATTTCAGATTTTAAAAAGGTAAAGGTGCACGTATTTGTCACTGTACACTGTACAGCGAAACCTGTCCTCCGCATTTAACCCATCTGGTAGTGAACACACACACACACACACACACACACACACACACACACACACACACACACACACACACACGTGTTCGGGGCAGTGAGTACACACACACCCAGAGCGGTGGGCAGCCAACTCCAGTGCCCGGGGAGCAAAGAGGGTAAAGGGCGCTCTAACCGCTGAGCCACTGTCACTGACATCTGAATAAATGTTTATACTGTTCTATTACAACTATAAATCATGCTAAATTTAGATTTAGAATCTGTAATGTTGTGACTTGCATTGTGCACTACACAGTGTGTAGTGTGTAATTTGGCATTAATCCTCCCATACAGAACTAGCATGCGTTTTTGTCTCTGTATGGACAGAACCGTTTTCAGGAAAAATATCTGTCTGTGACTGAAATGAATCCCTACTCCCTCCTAGTGTTGTGTTAGAGAGCTTTGGAGAGATAGAGAGATTTGGTGTGCTAAGTAGTGTTAGAAATACAAATAAATTTGGACTACATGAAAGTATATGAAATTCAGAGTTAGTGGCTCGTAACAAACACTTGCCATATTTAGCTGATGTAGGATTTCACTATAAATTACAAGTGCAATGTGGGAGATTATAGTGCCCTCAAAACCACATTACAATTTCACTTTACGATTTGGACACTTACTCATTAGTGCCCTAATGCATAAATAGGGAGCCATTTTGGTCACAGCTTGAGATACGTGTGGACGGGGCCTAACAAGTCCTACAGGACTGTTTCTCAGCCCATTCGTCAGTACTTGATCCTCAACATCAGCTATATATCAGGTTACTGAATATGTTGTAATACTGTAGATGCTGAAGACTAGGTGTAAAGGTAAAGGTGCACGTATTTGTCAATGTACAGTGTACACTGTACAGCTAAATGTGTCCTCCGCATTTAACCCACCTGTGGTAGTGAACACACACACACACACACACACACGTGAGTACACACACACCCAGAGCGGTGGGCAGCCAACACCAGCCCCCTGGGAGCAGAGAGGGTAAAGGGCCTTGCTCAAGGGCCAAACAGTGGCAGCTTGCCAAGCCCAGGAATCAAACCCACAACCCTGTCCTCCCGGCCCTCTAACCGCTCCTGTTTTAATTAGGGTTAAAGGAAAGCCTCATTTTACCACTGTCCGCTGTGAGAAAAGCACTGCTGATGTACTGATTAAGAAATGTTTTATTGATACTCCATATAATAAATTAAATAACACTAACGTGCCTCCTTAGATGCACTTCACAAAAGTGCCCCAGAGTTTTTAGCCCATTCATCTCTACACCCTGCCACTTTTGCTAGCATGTAAATGAGCTTCCTGCATGTTATTCTAGCACAGTGGCAGGATGTTCATTCTAGTTTGTGTACAGTTATGTCATACAGAAACATGCTGTTTCATATTTTTTTTCACACTCCTAGTCATTCCTTTTACTGAATAACACTCCTAAAATGTGGAAGAAGATAAAAGGCACAGGCATTACTGTCTTAAAACAAAGATGACATTAGAAAAATGAAATTACACTGCATTTGAACATGAAATACACTGAAAGGAAATATTCTGTGAATCTGTCATTTGTGTACTTTTATCCCCCTTAAAACACAAAAAAGGAAACAGGTGCGGCCACAAACAGCAGCGTGAGAAAGAGGTAGAGAGTTGAAGACCATATAACTATCCACACCTCTAGTGGAAACATAAAAGCAACATAAGGCCCAGAATACACCTCTATATAATATTGTGCAAACAAGATTTACCATTCTACTTTCTTTTTAAAAAGAATTAAGGCTTGTGGTTGTCTTTTCCTTCTTCCAAAACTTGCAAAGGACCACTTGTATGGCCATTTCCAATGCAATGTATACCAGACATTGTAAAACAGCTAAAACAAGGTAACTCTTAATAAAGTAACTATTAATAAATAAACACCACTGGTTTTAAACCCACTTTGTAAGTCATAAAATCTATTCTAATCTAAACAAATCCATAAAAAAAGAAAACACTACGACGGATAAATAGCTTTCGAATGGTAGGCGACAGGAAGACAAATGAAGTCCGTCAGCTTGCATGACCATTCAAACATCACGGCCTCTGCCTTATTCCACCTTGCTCTTGTCCCTGAGAGAAGGGCAAACGGGGTTTCAACCAATGAAACACTTTCATCAACTGGAGCCTCGATGTGGGGTTTGGTTTTTTGATTGTTTGTTTGTTTGTTTTTTTAAATGTCACAAGACTGGTCATGTGATGAAGGTCCGTCACCTCCACTGGAGAGTTTTCTGAACTATTACAGGAGGGGTCCAGCACATTACGCTTTTGTGCTTTCCATCCCCTGACCTCAGACACAGGCTAAAAGCATGCCTAGACGACAGGGATGACGAGGGAAAGCTTTATTCGGCCATGTCCATCTCAGTGAGCACACAGAAGCAGGTCAACTGAGTGAAGCGGGTGATGGAACCTGTGGGAGCAACAGACACAGATCGAATGAAAGCTCTTCTAACAGCAGCTGATTTAGGTAGGCAATGGCAAAAATACGTCAACATACAAAAACCAAATCCATTAAAAGTACATCTATATTAGCAACAGCTTTAACGCTGTGATCTTTACAACATGCCTACACACTGTACCCAAGTTATAACAAAAGTTCAATACAAAAGAAGCAATACATCAGATACCAAACAAGTCTTAGCTGACTTACTTAATCTGTGCACTAGAAGCCACCAAGCCAAAGTACTCACGCAGTAGTTTGCTGATGAAAGGAGGGCGTTTGGACTCAGGGAGGTGGATGCCCAGGAAATAGACAGGCACTCCTGAAAGAGCAATGGCGATGCCGATGAGGGAGTTGAGCGTGTCGCTGTACAGTGGTACTGCCACCAGGAAGACCGTGCACAAGCAGAAGATAATGGGGTATATCAGAGACAGCTGTGTACACACACAAAGAGGGGGCAATAATGAGTTAACAAGTCATATTTGGGGAAAGATACGTTTTGTCTTAGGGCAGACAAATCAGTCAGCATTAATGATAATGCATACAGTATAGCAGTGGGGCAGCATTAACAGAAGAGCTATTTATTTATTATTATTTATAAACACTGAAACATTTATTTAATTTATTTTAAACCCGACGTTCCAGTTTAGTTCAGTTTGCCCAACCCCCTTATTAGGACACTTGTAATACTCTAGCACAAGCTTCTTCCAATAAGCTTCTTTTTGAACTGCTGCTGATGAGTCATAACTGGGCAGCCAATGCGCTTGGAGGAACGGTGCCAGGTCCCCAGCTCTGACACATCAGCTAACAGCCGGCCATACTAGCCAACATCACACTGGGAGAGAGAATAGAGAAGGAATATGGTCAATTGTGCCCTCTCTGGCTCCAGCAGCTGATGGCAAGCAGCATGACCCGGGATTCAACCCAATGATCCTCAGATCATGGTGTCAGCACCTTATTCTGCTGAGCCACTCAAAGTCCATTACAAATAACATCAGTAAAAATATTTAATACACTTTTATTATTATTTTTTTTAATTACATGAGGAAGGCTTTGGCCTAAAACTACTTTGCTAAAACACAGAGTAATTGAGTTGATTTATAATAGCAGTGAACACATTTTGGTTTTTGCAAAAATCATACTAATTATAAAATGCAAGTACCTGAGCAAAATTAAACATTTTGCACAAGCAATCTGCATATCTCTGCTACCAGTAACCGTTCTCACAAGCTTCAACTGTTTAAGAACAAATACAGGTGTAAACAAGTGGTTTTAATTAGGGAGCATATGCTAACAGTTTCTAAAAAGGCAGGAGAATCAATGCAAACTAGTTAATTCAGACTGACAAATGTTTGAATCAGACTGGTATTCCAACCCAAGGACATTCAAATAGCTGCATCCAGAATTTTGTTTTTTTTAAAGATGGCAAATTTCACATTTTGTGAAACTTTTTTGATGAATCTGTGCATTACAAAACAGTTTTCAGTCTATAGTTTTAGATAACTCATGAGTAACAGTAAGGATGAGGGGGCATTATGTTTGTGGAAAGTATCTAACTGCAGTCAAAAAACAAAAAACAAAAAAAAAAAAACTAGCAACCCTCCCCAAAAAACAAAAACAAACAAACAAACAAACAAAAAACCCCCACACAACTCATTTGTTTTCATCCCTAAAATTAATTTGTGCAAAAACAATGGAGGATTGTTGACACATCCCATGCTACTTTCTATTCTTCCTCATACTCCTTTCATTCAGTTATTCAGTTCTCTCTTCATAAAAAAAAACATTTGTAATTCCCTTAATATCTCTCCTTCTTTCATCGTGCATTTTTATGGCGAATTGGCTCACTCAGCAAAGTAGTGCAGTGTGATGCTCAATAGGCCCACTTTCACTTAACCTACCTAATATAAAGCAGTACAGGTCAGGTCAAGTCAAATTTTTTTTGTATAGCGCTTTTTACAACTGTTGTCATCACAAAGCAGCTTTACATAATTAGTAAAAGACAGAGACAAAAAAGAAATAATGCAAGAAGACATGAAGGATCCAAGACCCCCAGTCAGCAAGCCAACAGCGACAGTGGCAAGTGTCATAGCTGAAGGAAGAAACCTTGGGAGGAACCAAGATTCACAAGAGGACCCATCCTCTGGTCAGAACTATTTAAACATTATTGATGGTCAGTTTATTAGTTACACACCCACACCACAAACAGTCCTATGGAAAATAATCAAAGCTCTCTCAGATCCATGTCCTTCAGCACTAATGTTCTTGCAATCTACTCTGTCTGAGAACTGTGCAGAGTTCTAAGGTAGTAGTTGGCTAGTGGTTGGTGTGGTGCAACAGATACCACACCACATGGGAGACTTTGATTCCTGGTCTGTGTGACTAAGCTGAACTATACCAATAAGAGTACTTACAATACAAGTAACCTTCCAAGTCGCTCTGAACAAGAGCGTGCGCTTAATACTGGAAATGTAAGGTAAACTCACCTTCAGTGGTCGAGGTTTGTCTGGCTCTTTCCAGCGCAGATAAATCTGTCCAGCGATAGACAGGCCAACAAAGAACCAGTAGCTAAAGCTGTAGTAGTTAATCAGCTGGAAAACATCCTCCACAGCCAGGTAGATCAGAGCCATGGCGCACTGGAAAAGCAGCGGTAGTGAGTGGATATACAATGAAACATAGTCAACACTAGATGGAACCAGAGTTCACCATCTACATTCAGACTGAGTTTAAAGTACTCTCAAAGTTCTTCAGTTTCAGTCCTAGAGTGCCAGATTACTGATTCAGTGTCTTTCTGCTAGAACACTTCTGGGCACCACATAATCTGCTGAACTGGATGTGTTAAACACATTTTAATTGTAGGAATCACAGTCAAGGACTGAGCTCATTGTCGCCATATCAAAACATTATAACTTAATTTAAATGCCATTTACATTGCACATTTCACAATGAGCAGACCAAGGGAAATGTCCCAAAATGACTTCTGATCAACAACATACTACTGTTATGAAGATATCATTTCAGAGATGTTTTTTTGCTTTGACTGCAACGATAAAGGTCTGTTCTGTGGCCTAATAAAGAAAAAAAAGGATACTTACATTGAAAAGGAGAGCAGGCACTGGTGTGAACCTATGCACATGAATCATTGATAAAGCATCTGGAAGATGACCCTCCCGAGAACCCACAAAGAACAACCTAAAACAAAATGACACATTCAGCACAGAGCAAAAGCACTAGCTAATGATTCCAGCAGCAGTCAATAAAATCAAAACACATGGTTTCTTCCCATTACTATAATCAGAACCATAAATACATACTCAAACCTTTGTATCTTCCTGGTGTTTTCAATTCTACTTGTTTAAGAATCTCAAGATTTAAATAGCAAGATAGTTCAAATGCCCGTCTTCACTAAGTACAAGTGCAATTATAGCGAATAGGCCAAGTGAGGAGTTTATGATGTGGGAGCGGATCATTGACGCCCACCTGGATGCAGCAATGATGGAGGCGTTGAGTCCACCATAGCAGGACAGGGCCACTGCTATAGGGATAGTCCAACTCATCACTCCCAATGTGTGGTCAGCAAAAGTCTGTGGGAACACATTGAGACATGGGCATTTATCAGCACGTTCTCATACACTCCTCAACACATCAGCCCATGGTTGCTCATTTCAGCATTTTGAAATCTTAAATGCTTCAGTCCGCATAAAGGAAAGAGGTGTTGTGTAAACACACCACAGCCACGGCATCACTGGCGAGGATAGAGCTCATGTCCAGCACGGCATAGTAGGCCACATTGGTCAGGATGTAGATAATAGTGACAATGGGCATTGACACAGCAATAGCCAGGGGGAGGTTCCTGCAACAGACATAGGCAGATAAAGTGACGCAAACAAAATGGTGCAAAAAGTACACCAAAACAGCATTCGAGGGGAAGTATGTATAAAATATGTATATTGTGGTGGGGAAGTGAAATTGGCCCTTTGAGCCACGTCTCAAGAAGGACACGCTTACATGCATTTCTGGACTGTTGAGAGATACAGAACATGCACAGAAAGTGAAAAAAGCATGTAGACTGTGGTAAGGCTTTTGGAGTATCACACACGTAGACAAAATTGTTGGTACCCCTCAGTTAATTGAAAAGAAAAAAACAACGGTAACAGAAATATCTTGGATCTGACAAAAGTTATAATAAATAAAAATGCTATGAAAATTAACCAATGAAAGCCAGACATTGCTTTTCAACCATGCTTCAACAGAATAAAAAAAAATAAACCCATGAAACAGGCCTGGACAGAAAGGATGATTTCCTAAACTTAATATTTTGTTGCAATCACTGCGATCAAACAATTCCTGTAACTGTCAATGAGACTTCTGCACCTCTCAGCAGGTATTTTGGCCCACTCTTCATGAGCAAACTGCCCCAGTTGTCACAGGTTTGAAGGGTGCCTTTTCCAGACGGCATGTTTCGGCTCCTTCCAAAAATGCTCAATAGGATTTAGGTCAGGGCTCATAGAAGGTCACTTCAGAATAGTCCAATGTTTTCCTCTTAGCCATTCTTGGGTGTTTTTAGCTGTGTTTTGGGTCATTATGCTGTTACAAGACCCATGACTTGCGACTGAAACTAAGCTTTCTGACACTGGGCAGCACATTTCTCTCTAGAATCCCTTGATAGTCTTGAGATTTCATTGTACCCTGCACAGATTCAAGACACCCTGTGCCAGCAAAGTAGCCCCAGAACATAACAGAGCCTCCTCCATGTTTCACAGTAGGGACAGTGTTCTTTTCTTGATATACTTAATTTTTCCATCTGTGAACATAGAGCTGATGTGCCTTGGCAAAAATTTTTGTCTCATCTGTCCATAGGACATTCTCCCAGAAGCTTTGGGGCTTGTCAACATGTAGTTTGGCAAATTCCAGTCTGGCTTTTTTTTTATGATTTGTTTACAACAATGGTGTCCTCCTTGGTCGTCTCCCACTTTGGCTCAAACACAGATGGTACAATCTGACACTGATGTTCTGGGCTCTTTTTTTTTTTTTTACTATTCGTATTATCTGTCTCTTTGATTTGTCATCAATTTTTCTCCTGTGGCAACATCCAGGGAGGTTGGCTACAGACCTTTGGATCTTACATTTCTGAATAATATGTGCAACTGTAGTCACAGGAACATCAAGCTGCTTTGAGAAGGTTTTCTAACCTTTACCTTTAACTTGCTTGTCTAAAAATTTCTTTCTAATCTCCTGAGACAACTCTTTCCTTCACTTCCTCTGGTCCATGTTGAGTGTGGTACACACCATGTCACCAAACAGCACAGTGACTACCTGTAGCCCTATATATAGGCCCACTGACTGATTACAACATTGTAGACACCTGTGATGCTAATTAATGGACACACCTTGATTTAACATGTCCCTTTGATCACATTTTTCTCAGGGGTACCATAATTTTTGTCCAGGCCTGTTTAATGAGTTTACTTTTTAAAATAATTCTGTTGAAGCATGGTTCAAAATCAATGTCGAATTTACATTTGTTCGTTTTCATAGAATTTGTATTTATTACTTTTGTCAGATTCAAGTTTTTCTGTGACCATTGTGGGTTTTTCTTTTATCAACCGAGGGGTACCAGCAATTTTGTGCCGAGCTCAGAGTAGCAATGATAAAGACGATGATATTCGTCCTATTACAAGGTGCCTAAAAGTAACATTATGCACCATATTAACCTTAAAATAATAAGCTTTAATAGGTCTGTTTACTCTGTAAACCACAACAGTCACATGCTTCTATCACTTTTCACTGTACATGTTCTGTATATCTCAAAAGTCCAGAAATGCATGCACCATGTGCTTCCTGAGGTGGGCCAATTCCACATTGCAACTGCAGGGGGAGCCCAGGAGTTGGTACTCTTTGCTGCTTTGCTCCCCCTACAATTTGTGAGTGCTATTCACCCCACTGCTATAAATACAAATCACACTATGCACCCAAGACAGTGGGTGTACACAATTTTTTTTTTTTAAGACGATTTGAGATAAAGAACTGGCTTCTGAAGTGCAGGAAGCATGTGGACTGATTTTAAAAAATAGTGTAAAATTGCATGAGCTGATTAGATGAGGATTGAGACCCACACTAGCGTATTGAGCACCTCTAAACAAACCATAACTAAAAGTTCAGTACAGTTAAATACTAGCATTAACACAGCATGTTATTGTTTGCACTCACACCAAAATGAATTAGCATAGTTAGCATGGAGAGGTTCATTTTACAGTGATATGAATTTGATTTGAAGTTTTAAGTGAAAACATGGGATCTGATTCCTTCTTTTTTTCCTTCCAATGTCAGCCTCATCACTACTGATATGCCCTCTCTAATCAAAATTATTGCACATGAGAACAGATTGTACGAAACAGATTAGACTGATAAGTATTGCAATATTCCTTTATGGTAATAGTTACGATTTGTACACACCTTTCTGGGTTCTTAATTTCCTCTGTGACAAAATTGAGTGTGTCCCATCCGGAGTAGGAGAACAGGGCAGAATACAGAGCCAGTGCAATGCTTCCTGGGTCACTGGATGACCCTTGGAAGAAGCCTTCGAAGTTTTGAGTGTAACCTTTTGAGGGAGCAAATAAAAAGTTGGAACTAATGTAGTAAGTAAACTGAATCTAGATGCATTGAGCTGGTTCGGGTCTTTAATCAAATTTTAAAGATTAGAATGCAAATAGAAAGGTATAATAATAAGTTATAAAAATAATTATTATTAGTATATATGTATTATTATAACAACAAAACAATAATTATAACAATAAAATTGATTAGAAGTGAAATTCAGTGGTCTCATTCATCATGCATTAATATTATGAAGAAAACTACAAAGAGAAGGCTCACCCTGACACAGTTTGACTATTCCTGTAATGATGATAACGATGAGAGCCAGGACTTTGGCATAGGTGAAGAGGTCCTGTACTCTGGTGCCCCACTTCACATAAGCCGCGTTAATGAACGTAAGCAGACCTGCACACGAGCCAGAGAAATAATTAAATACATAATTATGAAGAGATCAAGCAGGCAGCACCATTACTGCACAAGCTGAACACCAAATTGAATGGCTGGATTCTGGAACGCACAGAAGAAAACAAACAGCACAGGTAAACTTGAGAAGTAGAAGATTGAGAAATGATCAGTGCTCAGTTTTGGTTAGGGAGTGAGTAATCTACAGTGGAGAAAACAAAGAGGGCCTTGTCAGCATTTGTGTCTTTGCAAGGCAGGAGGATCAGTATGTGCAGTCTGTGAAAGGGTGACAAAAATACAAAAGGTATCTAGGAGTGACAGGTCAAAGAGGAGGAGCACAGCAGAACAAGAACAACTGGTCTAGGTTTAAAAAAAAGTGACTAACTGCAGCGTTGAAGACTAATACAAAAATAAATAAATACATAAACATTCTGTATGCATATTATATACTCATGTCATCAGTATGGGGCAATTATTTTAGTTATTTGATAAACTATATGGACAAAAGTATTGGGACACCAGCTCATTGTTTCTTCTGAAATCAAAAATACAAAATAAAAAGATATTGGCGTGTTGATGTGAGGATTTGACTGCATTCAATGACAAGAGCGTTAGTGAGGTCAGGATGTTGGATGACCACCACCCCACCTCTTCCTCAATTCATCCCACAAGTATTGGATGGAGTCCCATTTTTCCAGACAGCAGAGTTCCACTGGCAATAGGTCATTTGCACATCTGTGTCAGCAATGGGTGCAACTTAAAGTAGCTGAATGCAATCATTAGCATGGGTGTCGACAAATCTTTGGACATAGTGCATTTGTTAATTATATGCTTTTTTTTTTTATGAAACATTGACATTTTTTTGAATGGTTAAAATGTATGCCTTTTAGATTAAACAAAAAAAAATCTAATCAGTGTAATATAAATAGCATAAAAAAAAAAGATTTGTGCCTGCAGGGTTTAGCAATAGACCCATTCAACAAGCCTTCAGGTTAGAAGGAGGAGAACACAAATCTTTGCAGGGTTATAAGCCACCAAGCCGTGAGTTTGATCCACCCCTAAAAGACTTACAGATGCAGGCAGCAGCGAGGAGCCGTGAAGCTGAGTACGGTGGTTCGCAGGTGGGGAAGAGAGGCTGCACCAGATAGTTGGCAAAGGTTATGGCTATAACAGCCTGGCTGGTGGGCTCAATGATGAGCAATGATGTCCAGAGGCGGATAAAGGCAATGAATCCTCCGAAAGACTCCAGGATGTAGGCGTAACTGGCTCCTGACTTGGTGATTGTAGTGCCCAGCTCTGCATAGCAGAGTGCCCCAATCACTGAGAAGATCCCACCGATGGCCCAGATAACCAGAGACAAACCATACGAGGTGCTGTAAATCAGTACACCTTTGGGAGAAACGAAGATACCCGAGCCAATCATGTTTCCCACAATGAGGCTGATGCCGTTGATCAGAGAGATCTCCTTCTTTAGCTGCATGCTCTCCTTGGGCTGGAAAGCTTCAGTGGCATCTGTAGGTTGGCCCTTCATTTTGCTAGTCTCATTGTGGTCCTCCATGCTGCCTGTAGGCCGTGAAACTTGTGGAGAAGGGCAGGATGAAACCTGTTCCAACCTTTTGGAGAAAAACAAGATAACAGACTTCAGTACATGTTTCCACACCACATCCCAAATTATTATGCAAATATTTTTCTTTGATGTTCCTAAATGGTTAATGAAAAAAAATAAATAAATAAATAAAAATTGAAAATGCACTGTTCCAACTTGTCATGCATAACAGGGTTTTAAAACATTTTATAGGCTTTAAAGAACTGAAAATGGTCATTTGTTGAATTTGCAGAATTATGAGTCACATTTACTGAAAGCAAAATTCAATCAATTTCAACCAAAAAACATCTTAACAGGCCAGGTTGCATGTTAACATAGGGGCCCTTGTTTTTTTTTTTATCACCTTCACGTTTCTTAAGAACTTTGGAGAATTTTAGAGAATTTCTTCTTGAATTTCTTTTCAGGGTGTCAGAATAGTCCCTCAGAGCTGTTTTGATGTGAACTGCCTCCCACCCTCACAGATCTTTTGCTTGAGGATACCCCAAATGATCTCAATAAGGTTGAAGTCAGGGGAGAATGGTGGCCACACCATGAGTTTCTCTCCTTTTATGCCCATAGCATTCAATGACACACTGGTATCAAATTAAAGTTTTGATCAAGTTGTGTGCTGTAAGCTATAGATCCCTACATGGCTGCTGGATTAATGCAGTGTGGGGTGCAAGACACTGAAGTCACGTTTTTACAAACACCCCTTAACTGTGGTAAAATTACATATGCATGGCTTCATTAAAAACAGTAGCCATAGTAATAGTTGTAATAATGATTAAAATAATTATTAAAACCCTTGCCTGCAGTGCCAATCTTATGAAAGTTTCACACTGGGTTTTGGAGAGCAGTTTGTTAAACCATTATGTATGGAAGCCCACAGTTCAGTTCTTCATAACTGCCATTACTGTCATATCTAACATTAGCTTCATATGCCCTAAAATAAAACACCCTGGGGGAACCAAAATATATACTAAACCAAACAGTTTCCAATTATGTCACAATAGTTTCTGCATTATGTTTCGTAACTGAATAATAAACATAGGGCACAAGGAGTTTGTCACCCATTATAGCTCCCAGCCACACTAGATTTGCTAGATTTCAATAAATGCTTTAGTTTTGCATGATTGCCCTGACTACCATTTGTGCTGGCCTACAATGGTTACACAGTCACTACCACTTGAATGTATATTTACCCTTATTATTAAATATACATACACCGCATATATTATATAGATCCAAAGTCTAACCTTTTACAGAAATGGCTATACCATTGCACAATTCATTTAGCATCTTGCTTTACATAATTTTCTATTGATTTCGACCAGTGATCAAGTCACTAAAATTTTAAAATGTGCAATCAAGATGACAGCCTCTTTTAGATGCATAACAATTGAAAAGAAAAGAAAAATAAATAAATAAATAAATAACATACTTGAAACAAGCTCTATTAGATGCTTACGAGATGAACACATTTGAGCAGTAAAAACACCAAAGATGTGCTTTAGAATTTAAGTAGAATTTAAGCAAATCCCAAATTGGTTGAAAATTTAACTAAATTCAAATCTAACATATTTGCATATATTTCAAAAGAAGGAAGTGTCAAAGAGAATTTTTTTTTTAAAAGCGTTAAAGCCAATTTATGTAACTGCACGCCCATACGCAACTTTGTTCACATGTGCACTCTAATATTTCAGACAGGTGTGAAGTCAGCTCTGAACAGAACAGTAATACAAACATTATGCATGTGTCAAACATCTAATAGAAGAACATAGAAAGGAATTTGCTCACATGCACAGTGTTGGGCATTTCACTTACTTACATTATCAAAAACCAAATTAAACTTTTCCTCAGTGCAAAAAACAAACAAAAAAAACAACTAATTAACTATTTGGGGGTTGGCCAGTCCACTGTTTGGGAAGTTAGCTGGAAAAAAAGTTACACTGTTCCTAATAAATGATTAAGCACAAGCTCCTGATCTGCAACTACCAGCTACTTTCAGTGGAGTGCTGATAACACATTCCTCAGATTAGATGACTTTGTGCCACTCTTCACAGTACTGAGTACATGCACTCAGAACTCTGCAGCCACTTCTCATTTCTGAATCCACTGCAAATAAGCTCCCCCTGTCTATGTCAGGACACAAAAAAAAACTGGATGAGCATGACTTCTAGTTCTGGATATGTCCTTGGGGAATTGCTCCTTCCCACAGTTGTCCTTCCCATCACTGAGCACACTTCCCAGAAGGTCCTAACTCAAACATCTGCGCCCATGCCATAGAAATGCTTGGTGCGAGAAGAGTGTGTGCTAACGTTTCCCTGGAAACCACCACCGTCACCGTGGTTTTGACCTTGCACTCCACTCACACTGGCTGTTGATTCATGCCCTTGAGGCACAGGGTTGTTTTCTTGCTATTTTACCAGTGCCTGACTGTCCCATTGCTGCCTTTGTTTTTCTCAGGTTGGGCGTTTTCCCTTTCTTTTCTTCTTCCTTTTTTTATTTTTTATTTTGGGATCAAGTGATACAAAACATTAAACAGCCTTTTTGTTAAAGCATCTGTGGTTCAAAGCTCTGTCTGATTGGGTCCTAGACTTTTGTGACTTTAAGGGGCAAATGTAAAAACGAAAAGCATAACCTACGCTATATCTGTAGCCGTCACAAACACTCCTACCCGTCGTCCTACTACAGTGGTGCTAAAGCAGTCTCTAGAGCAAGATTTGTGAGTTTAAAGAATAGGAATCCCCCTCTGATGAAGTCACTGGAAGTTGGGATTTTATACAACTATATAGTTTTTTTTTTTTTTAAGTCAAGCAGCTTATATTATTGCTAGGAAACAGAACATATATTGATTAGCATCTATATTGTAGACCTGCTAACAGTTAGATTTACTTTATCCCAGATTTTATCCCCAATGTTTTCTCTTAATGCATGCTGGGTACTGTAGTGAGAGAACACTGATTGCAGAGGCTTGTGTATTTGGTTAACCCAATGAGGATGAGGGCTGTCATGATAAAAATAGGGAAATTATGTGACATGACAAATACTGATATTACTCAAGAGGTAGTTTTTAGATATTAAACTGTCACTGTGAATGAGCTACTTTCATTTTTGAGATGTTAGACATTAGTCGTGTATAGATGTACCTTTTGAAATAAATTAACTGCCTGTAAAAGAATCTAAAGAAACCCGAGTGGTTTTGTCAGCAACCTAAAATAGAAACACAGCACGCATTTCAAAACAATCTGGCAACCCGAGTGTTTATACCGAGACATCTGGCAACCTCTTTTGTTGAGGAACCTGTGCAGAGACGTATAAAGTAGCTTTGCACACTAACTGCAGAACGAGGTCGGTGAACTAAAATTCTCACATTATGCAATGTGTGAGAAATGAATGGAGTCATTAAGACGATGTAACGTGCTGAGGAGCTGAAAAGAAATACACAACGGACGAGGAAAACAAGCTTATTCGGGTTCAGAAACAGGAGCTTCCACCAACTGCACCACAAAGCACATAAGATACTCTCAGTTTATCTCGTCCAGGCGCTGCCAATCCCTGACCAACAGAAGCAGTTTCGCCTTGTTAATAATGAATCTTCGTATAGATCAGAACAGATGCTAACCTTAAATAATTTAACTACTGCTCCAATACACCGGTAAACTTAGCACCTGGATAGTCCGAATAGTCATAACGGTCTAAATGTTTTCATTAGCCTACATCAGAGATGAAACTGAGAACACACATGGTGGTTTTCTTCTAAAACACTGTAATATCCCACATCCTATCAATATCTATCATCCTATCAAGTGAACACGGCAGCGGATTCACAGAAGCAATAACGATACAATGGAAAAGACTGATTCCATACAAACCCGGAGTCAATCGAGGACTGTCTTTAATCAAAGCAGCAGAAATGTCGTTAACTGATGAGCTGACACAAATGATGCAGCATAAACGCAAAAAATAAAGTCACCCATTTGTTTGAGCAACTGTTCACTTCTTGAATTCCCTTTAACCTAAGTGCTTAGTATTTCTGATATTATTCTTACCTTTTCCCGTTCTTGGTTTATCTCCTCGAGCCTACCTACAGATCATGCAGCATCTTCTACACTGAGCCTGAAAAATCCCAGCACAGCAGGCAAACAGCCAGCGAGTCACGTGATGCCGGTACTATTGTTGTCACATGGGTGTCTCTTAAATGGAAGAGTCCACCAACCACAATCCAGCCCAGCGAGCTACGTCAAAATGTAGCTTCACTAAAGGCTTGTGTCGAGATGAGATTTGGCCCCATCATGATAAAGGAAAGAAAGAAAAATGTCCCGGGCTGGGAGGGCCTTTTATTTCGCAGGGACGTCTTATCTTACATATTATGCATATTATACTAATGCTTGCACTGTTAATGGTGGTGTAGTATTCTGACATGCAGACAGACGAGTAGGCCTATTTAGTGGCTCAGTAAATTTGTATCTTAGTGAAGTGTTTCTGTACGATGGTGGGTCTTAAAAAATAACTTTCTAGATTAAAAATGACTCTTTTACATACTCTGCTTGAAAGCTTTCAAAAACTGAACGTTTATTCAGTTTTGGCTAGTTCGGACCACGCAATTAGCATGTGTCGATGTGGGCTGCAGTTCAGGTGGCTTCTGCTTGTGGAAAGAAGTCAGTCCCCCTCTCTGATAAAGTGTAGCTAGAAATGAGAGAACTGACAGAGTTAAAGGGAGCTGACAGGATGGAGGAGGGTTGTGAAGAAGACTTGTCACGGACACGTGAACAAGGTGGAGATGGTATTTTTAGGACGTCAGATTTGGAGGCGGAGCTTCCAAAATGTATTTTTTAAATTTTTATTTCATAACATCACGTAATGTAGAATATCATAAATTTTATTCACAGCAATAAAACATTTCTATTTTGAGATTCCACTACACAACAATCAGCCATAACATTAAAACCACATTGTCTAATATTGTGGAGGTCCCCCTTGCGCTACCAACACAGCTCTGACTCCACAGGACCTAGCCAGCCTCAAGTTTTTCAGCTGTTTGTGCTACATTAGATCTTCTGTGAGATCAGACAAGTTAGTCTTCACTCCCCTCACACATTAATGAGCTTTGGAAGCCCTTGACCCTACCTTAGACCATTATGGTAGGTACTAACCACTGCCTACCAGGAATTCCTCACAAGACATTTTGGAGATGCTTTGCCCCAGTCATCTAAACATGTCTATTTAGCCCTTTCCAAAATGACCTTATTGCCCATTCGGCTTTAGGAACTGACAAGAACTTCACCTGCTGCTTATTATATCCACCCCTTTAAGTGACATTGCAAGAAGACGATCAGTGTTATTCACTACACCTGGCAGTAGTTTTAATGTTATGGCTGATCACATGTTGTTAATGTAATGGCTGATAACAGATGTTATCAATGTAACACAACTAAGCATTAAGTTAAATGTAACTGATTTTATTCAGTTAAACCCTAAACAAAATTGAACCCTAAACTCTTTTTGTGGCACTTGAGTGGCAATTTTAACACGTCCACCTGAAAGCCCCCTGGAAGAGGGGTGTCCATACTTTCCTATGAAATGAAGTGAGTGAGTGAAGAGAAGCCTTGTAATTAGACAGCATCTGCGAGGAGCAGAGTGGCACGATAAGAGCACAAGACACAAATACACACATTAAACTCTGAACCAGGTTTTGCAACCGGTTTATTATTTAAAACCATTTACAATCCCACAAAAGGTCAATCATGCACTGCATTTAGTACTCGTTCAAATCTAATCCTGATCAATACACACACACAGGACATCAATATGCCGTACTATAAAGAAAAAACTAATAAATGTTCTTGTTACAAGATACACACCATCTGAGCTACTTCTGAGCAGGATAAAGTCTGCTTCTATTATAGAGACATTTTTGTTTTTGCTGTACAACATGCACAACTTGCCACCTTTCAAACCACATGTTTAAAAAGTATATAAGCACACTTTTAAGGTATTAAAAGTAAAAGTGTTGTTAAGATTTCTACTACCAAATGTTTCTTAACTCATAACACCTTAAATTGCAATTTACTAATGTAATTAATAAACATGTTTGAGACAGTAAATGCAAATGTTACAAAAAACCATGGTTAGTGATTAATTCATGTCTAATGAATGAAATTAAAATGCAATTTTACTCAAAAGGTTTTCCACCTTTTCCTTCAAGCCACCTGGAGGGTGGGGAAAGATGGGAAACATTAATAAAGTTTTCACACCTCTACAAGATCTTTCTTGTGATTAAGCACCCTTTACATCTTGTGTATTGGTTTGATGAAATCTGATACAATCAGCTTGTTTGATCAAGCCTAAACCTGCATGCCTGTGTCTTACCTTCAAGCATACAGTCACTTACCATCTCATGTTTTACATAACAACGAATGTTCACTTAAGGAGTGGTCTAGCATAACATCTCTCAGCCAGCCTGCCCCTTAGAAGCCATCTGAGAACGGGTATGGCCATGTGTGGCCTCTGTTGACACCAGGCCCAGGGTGCTGGCCACCAGGACGGCAACGTTTTCGCCCAGGCAGGCACAGATGTCAAGCAGGCAGCGTGTGCGGGCGGTCAGGGTGAGGGCAGCGGTGATCAGCTCGTAGGCCTCCCGCGTCACGGCCTGCCTGGCCCGGAGCACATCCAGCAGGTAGTTGAGACGCCCCTCAGTCATACAGTGGACGATGGCCTCTCGCCTCTCCTGCAGGAGCCGGCAGCAGCTCCAGCTAGCAGAAGAGTGGCATGCTGCTGGAGACAGGAAAGAGAGGTTTTAGGTTAACGTTTAGAAAAGCAAGACATTTTTAGATCATTCAACATCCTAACCTCACTGTTGCTCTTGTCGCTGAATGTAATCAAAATCCTCACAGCAGTGCTTCAATATCTATTAGGAAACCCTCTCTGGACAGTTGAGACAGTAACTCCAACAAAAGCAGGATAAACTTTTTTTATACCTTGATTTCAGAAGAAACAATAAATGAGCAGGTGTCCAAACACTTTTGTCCACATTGTGTATTTTAAGATACACATGGTACAAATACAAAATACAAATACTTTTTCATTTTTTCAGCAGAAAAGCATTGGAAGCGCTGAAACTATTGAATATTGCTGCTCCGTAATTCACATGTGTTAGGTGTGTAACATTGCAAAGACACAAAGGGATATCAAAATGTATAAATGTCTAATGCAACTGAATTGTTCAAACACCAAAAGTCTGCAAACAAGCAGCACAAATACACCACCATCTCAGCACAACCATACCATGCCTATTTTCCCACCCCCCTTTGTAGTCTTATTAGTAGATGTGCCACAACTAAATATTTACATTTATGGTACTACGGTAACTTTCTGGTACAGAAATGGGCCAGTGTAGTGTTACAAGTCTTGCCCAAGGACTGGTTTAGAGCAGCAAAGTTACCCAGACTGGGAATCTAACCAAAGCCTCTGACATGGCGTGGAAGCTTACCAAATACAGTCATAATGTTTCTTCATTCTAATTTGATTGTAATTATTATGCCAGAAAATCAGATTGTGAACCCTGATTCATGAATTAATTCAAATGAAGCAAATGGGAAATTAACATTTTAAACATTTTTTTTATTTAAACAAATTATATTTTTTTTTATTAAAAATGTTGAAGGCTTATTTTAAAATCTGCCCTGTTTTAGGGACTTAAAATCTGAGAAAACCCTGACATAGTGTCAGTGCTCTGCCATTTACTCGCACATAGCACCTACTGCTAATGCACATGCTAACAACAAAAAGAGCATGTACTTTTGTTTTATCGAAAGAGGCTTCATTCTGCAACTGCAACAAATAATCAAAAAGCAAGCTCCATAGATATTCTATTTAATAACATTTTCTCTAAGTTGCATGGCATGTTCTTTTGTCTTCATGGTGTACTTGTAGCCAGGAATACTGATTTACCAGTGACTGGACCTCCCAGACAGGTGTCTTTATACTACAGTCACTTGAGACACATTCACTGCACTCAAGTGATTTCGATTTCACTAATTGTAAGACTACTAGCACCAATTGCCTGGACCTTTGTTGAATTAGGTAAGTCACATTAAAGGTTGTGAATATGTATGCAATCACCTTTGTTTACACAGCACTGTAAAATGATTAATAAACACTGGCAAGGTCGAGGGCAGGTGTCATTCTGGGGTGTTGCGGGATGATTTTTTATTATTACATTCTTTATTATTAAGATATTTTGTCAAAATATTTATAGCAACAGCTGATTAGTCTACAGATATCAGAGACAGATAATAGAAAAAGGGCATTAGGCAATTAAATGCACCTCTATATCGAATATGTATAACGCTTGATGTTATTACTTGTGACACTAAAACTGCTTGTATTTGGGTTTTAGAATTGACCTATAACACAGCAGATTTCATGAGAATGTGGTCTCTCTTGTTTACCTACTTCTATATATAAATTGCAGTATGTAGGTGTGTACATTTGTTTTTGTTAGCAGCAAAATACTTAACATCAAGTTTAAACTGAACCTCAAAAGTAGATGAGTGTTTAAATTAGGCGAACTTCTGATCTTATTTCTAATCTTAAACTGCATACAAAACACAACTGTTTAACAACAAGAATGTTCCTTTAACCCTATCATTCAAACAATCAATTTCACTCACTGCTACTGCGGCCAACATTTAGCTTCAACTAACTAAAGCTAAATGTCAACGCTGTGATTAATAAAGCTACAGAACAACACAAATAATACATGCAACACAATCCTTTTAAAAGGCCAAAAACTAAGACTAATCCTGAGAAAAACAGCAGCCCTCATGGGAGGAAACGCGCTGGACACAGATAAGGCATCGGTGGGTCTGTCGTTCAGGAAGCCAGCAAACAGCCTTGCAGAACTGCTTACTGTGCACATGCGAGAGCACAACTCACACGGGAACTTGTTGCGATGTTTGTTAAGGGTACATTGGCTTTAGCTTTACTCAGCAGATATGTTCAAAATGCAAATAAATGGGCCCCAATTTGCATGTGAGGAAAAAAAGATACATGAAAAAGGTGAATATGCCACCTGTAGTCTCAGAGCTTCACTCTTACCCTGGTTTGCAAGACAGGGATGTTGCAGGGGAGCCTGCATCACGGTTGTTGGGGAGCCACATGGTGTGTTTGGTGGTGCCGGGGTCCGCGTTTGGGTTACACCACAGCCTACAACACACCTTCTAAGACCAGGGCTATGGCAAGGGATGCTGGGGGTTCCCTTTGACAAATTGGAATTACCTGCATTATCTAAAAATAAAATATCCACAAAGAAAATGTTGACTGACCACAAACAAAGTAAACAAACAAAAAAGAAGAGGAATGTTGTATACAGGTCTGACCACTCACCCCTGCAGCATGCAGTCGGAGGGGAAGCCCTTGCTGGAGTGTGGAAAGGAGGACTTCCTTTTGGACTTGTCCCATCTGACTTAGGGGTCCGTGAGGCAGGTTTATTCAAACAAGGCACATTCATTGGAATTGTTTTAGAGGTCAGGTTCTTCTGTGGCCCCATGCTGCCACTGTAGCCCTGGAGAATCATTTACAACTATTTGAATTAAGAAGTGATTGGTTTAAATTTGTTTAAATTATTTGAATGAACACACAGAAGATGAGTAGAAGAGCAAATATTAATATTAGCTTTTTAAAAGTTGAAGAAAATCTATTTGAGAAACAGTACCTGTTAAAGCACTTGTACTAATTGTACACTGTCAAAAACCACTATGTATAAACACATACCAAGTTCACTTGAAATTGTATTGTTTACTTAAAAAGGATTCAATACACATAACATATAAATAGCATTAGTCATAGGTTTAATAACAACTAACCAATAAATTTTGAACAGGCTTATGCCTGAATAATAATAATAGTGAATGTGGTGCCAATCCATGATATAATTTTAAAAACACATTTAATGAAAAAGAAAGAAACTGCCCCAAAATCATCCCAGGAGGCTATTCATTAAGTTGACTGAAACAATGCAAACGCTGTGTAAAGCTGACCTAAAGGTTAGTATGGTGTGTGTGTGTGTGTGTAGGGGGGGGGTGTGGCTGTCTTAATAATCTTTGTGAACTTTAAATGTGAATTTATTCACATGAACTGTTTACACCGTTCCTAGCTGAATGTAGGCTGCTAACCATTCAGGGCTCAGTTTCCATTCCTAGACACTTTACATTTGAACTGTTAGGCTAAATTAACTTATACATATGCACACTTTAAATCTGTACATTGTTTAGGCTTCTGACAGTATTCCAGGGTGCATTTTCTTATAAACAGGACACACTGATAAAATTACATAGTACTACAGAAACCCACCACCTTCCCGTCATTGTACAGAGTTTAGTAGTATGTTTGTACTGTATTTATTGCATTTAATGTTTTATTATCTGCTGTTTCATGTTACATTTAGCATATTGTCCTTCTGGATCACAGTATATTTTGATCCTCATTAAACACGCTGTTGTAAAGGAGTGACAAAGTTGACTTTGACTTTTGAATAGAATATATTAATCTTTGAATATTTATCTTTGTGTAATTTCATGGAAAACGAATCTAACAGTAGGTGCACTTGTATGGAAATGCTAATAATAGCGTTCTCTTATAATTCATCATATATATCATCATCTATCATCAACGTAAAGGATAAGTAGCAGACAATGAGTTAGCAGTAACAATGCTGTGGAGTTAAAACAGGGCTACATATTTTATAATGTGCACAGGAGTTTTCAGACGTACAATGCCACAAGACATACCTTCAGACGTACAATGCCAGACTTCAACTACACAGAAATATGCTGTTTTTACCTTTGCTCAACTACTGCCCTTCTATCTCTACTTGTAGATCAGCTGGCTAAAAACAAGTTCAAACCAGTCATGGAGGGGAAAATCTGAAAACATTGTTCAAACAAGATGGGGCAGGTATCTTACCTCTAGGTTGTTCAGTTCAATGGGCAGCTCCCATGCTGAGGCGCTTTTACAGCTGTGCAGTGCCCTCTCCTGGTGGTTTAAGAAAAACACACCAAAATTTAGGTGGATTTACAAACAAACAATCATGGTGTTGTGCTCAAAGTGATGTTAGGGTTGTAGGTTATCAATTTATCACAAAAGACAACTGAGGATTACCTTGCATGCTTTTAGCTTGTGGGCAGCATTAGTAGAAGCATCCAAGTCGAATGTTGCCAAGGCCTTTCTGAGTTCCACTACACACTCTGTTTTAGGATTAGATGGGATTATGGGATGGAATTGTACAATTGTGATGTTTAGTTTTCAAAAGGCAACTCACACTAACCTTCAGCCAGTGGGCGCTGGTTTGGCTCACTAGACCAGCATCTTATTACAAGCTGATTAAGGGCGTGGCGCTGGGGAGTTTCAGAGGGCAACAGTTTAATCCCCACACCAGGCTCTGTGCTCTCTGGAGTAGATAGTAAGAGGGTCTGCAAATGATCCATACCTGAAACAACAAATATAGGAATAGTTATTTTTGTGTGTCATACGCACATCTATTATTTTTGTTCTATTGCACCTACAGGCTGTATGTAAAGGTAAAGTCACACACACTCAAACAAAAAACATGTTTTCACAATTTTACTTTGACATAATCTGAATCTGACAGATGTCATTTACATTATGTAAAAATGTCATGATGACTGGACCAATAGAAATGCTGTAAAATCATTTGGAATAAAATCCTTTTTTACATTGACTTCCATTGAAAGTTAAGAAGGTATTTTCCTTTTTCCTGTAAGAGTTGCCATTTTGTAGATATGAAATTTTTACAGTGATGATACGTTAATGTGTTACATAAGGTTATTAGCCAACTGATATGCCACAAGGGTGAAAACAGAAGAGAAAGCAAGCAACAGCATGTAATACATTCTTTACAAATTAGGAACAACGTAAATATAAAGGGATAAAAAAAAGAGACAAAACCAAAAATAGACCTTGTTTCCTGTATGCCGTTAATCACACTACTCTTGCTAACTGGCTGGTGGGAGGAGGAAAACAAAGAGATTACTCACATGCATATGAAAAAGCGGCAGAGGTGATAACAATACCTACCTTCACACGGCCGCCTTCGGTTTAGTGCCTCCCAAATCAGAACACCAAAACTAGAAGTGAGACAAGTTTCAAGGTGAGCTAATCGGCAGCCACAAAAGGCACTCATCGACATTCAGAATCACAGCATGTGAATGTGTGTTTCAAGACTAGCAGAGAGAAACAGGATTCACAAACTCACCTGTATATGTCTGCT
Source organism: Salminus brasiliensis (assembly GCF_030463535.1). Taxonomy (NCBI): domain Eukaryota; kingdom Metazoa; phylum Chordata; class Actinopteri; order Characiformes; family Bryconidae; genus Salminus; species Salminus brasiliensis. The sequence continues at coordinate 25,014,170 of NC_132894.1, read as the reverse complement.
TTTACCGATGGCACACCACCTTCTATAACTTCAGGTGACATATAAGCCAAGTCTCTAAAACATGGTCTACCACCACTAGACACGGGTGCCCTTAAATCCAAGACCATCTGCTGTCCCCAGTCACACAACTTCAAAAAAAGAACAAATTTACATTGTTTTGTATATCATGAAGATAATCAAGCATATGGGGATGCACTTATTGTTTGTACCTTAGCCCGGTACTGCTGGTCAAGTAGAACGTTGGTGGCCTTCAGGGCTCCATGGGCTAGAGGAATGGCATGCAAGTGCTTCAGACCTTCTGTCACATCAAGTAGAATTTGGAGCCGAAGGGCTACGGGCAGGTCTGGATAAAGGTAAGTCTGACGAAAGTAAACAAATTAAAACATTAATATCTAACCACAGTACCGATTATTTCTGATTTCGCAAGCCCCTGACAACCTCAAAACATCTCAAGCATGTGAGAAGATTATATTCAAGCACAAACGGAGACATCAGCAGGTGTGGTGACAAGCTGTACATGGACAATCTTAAAAGACAAGCAGGAAATACAGGAAGTAAATGAAATTTAACAAGGCTATAAGAACACCAGCTTCTCAGAAAGACATACAATACAATCCAACCAACAAGTGCAGCAGACTTTCTCATGTAAATGAATGCAACCTTCAACTCTCCCTGACTCTTAACCACATATACCACTGGTAGAGCATCGAGTAGGTGGATGCTATATGCAGGGAATTTCCATACTGACACTGAAGATGAATATTTTTGCTTCCACTGCTGTTTAAAAAACTGCAGGTTCTTTTCACGCAAATCGCTCTCCAAGACTCACTTAACAGGAGTGACCATGTTTATGATAACCATTATAGAAGACTCTTTTGGCTTATTCTGGGCCTGGGAAACTGACCCATCATTCGCCATGTGATTTCAAATCTAAAACCGTATAAGCCTGGACACCCTGATAAATACTTGATCTACCGCCCTACATTTCTTAGATTTACATTACTGTTTGCTTTTTTTTCATGCAGTTCTCAAAAACACACTTTCCTAGATGCAGTGATCCCTGTATGAAGTCTCATCTTGGTGTTGACTGCATTATATTTTTATTGCTATACAATCATCATAATACACATATATTTAGGATTGAGCTAGCACTGTACGCGTTTAGTTACAACATAATTAAAAACCAGCTGAATGACCTGATGGCAGAAATGGAATGATAGCTCACCTCATGCAGTAGTGAATGCAGAGATCCCTCTGCCATCCAGTCCCATACTAACCCCTGCAGATAGCCAGCCTTGTACAAACCCAGGGGAAGCAGTATTCGCTCAGAACATACTCTGCCTAGTGTGAGTGCATCTTCCACCTGGGCAAGCTGGGCACTGCTACAAAAGCAGTAACACACACACACACACACACACACACACACACACACAAAGAATGAAAAAGAATAAAAGTGTTGCCTATTCTAGTTTCTGTTTACTATGATGGGACTTTTTTGCATGAGTACATATAGAGCACATCCAGGGATAATCACACAATCACACAAGTATTATAATTCTATTCTATTTTTTTAAAGAAATAATTTAGTCATACATGGGAATCTTTTTATGTATATTAATGTTTATTAAACAAAAACGCTAAACACCTACTAACCTTTCAGCAGTGGAGCAGTTGAGCAGCTTCACCGCCACTCGCCGTGCTGTTCCTTTAAGGCAGCCTCGCAAACAGGCGTCGACGCTCGTTCTGACCAAAGCCACGTCTCTCAAGTCTTCTTCGCGAAACACCTTCAGAACAGAAGCCTGGGTCATCGTTTGAGGTCCGTAAGCTTAATTTAAAAAATAATTATAATTACATTTATACGTCTAGAGAGAGGAGGAGAGGCTGCTGCCCGGTCTCTCTCAGAGCGTGGAAATGGAGAGTGTTCGCGCGCGTGTTGTATGACATCATGTGTTTATGTCTAATCTGATTGGCTGGTGACCTTGTAGAAATCCCCTTCTTCAACCCAGCCACCTTTCACTGTCTTGTAACTCTCCGTCTGCGCTCAGGGGAGAAGTCAGCGTAAAGAACAGCAATAACGAAACTAAAACCTCGAGTTCTTTAGCATGAAATGGTATAAATATAAAGAATAAAGGTGTAAAGAAGACGTATTTTGTGAACTTATATTTATCATATCAATTTCTTAATATAATTTGCCAAACTTTGCCATTCTTATAAATTTAAGTGAAAAGAACTTCCCCTCTTACACCAATGCTTGTCATGCTAACTTGGCCACCAGAATGCCAGCTTCCTTTTCTTTGACATGATGATTTATGTAATTATATGAGTTTCATCTTCTTTAGAAGAAAGTCACACTGTGTTCTTTAAAGTTATTGTGAAAAGCATTGTCAGGATACTCCAGCATATACAGTCTTATGCAAAAGTGATACATTGTTGTTGTTTGTTTTTGTTTTTTTTTTTATTAAAAAAGTAGTAAACATAGCCACTGTGGCTTTTCAAGAAGCATCTAACCCTAAACAGTTAATGTGGCCAGTACATAAGTTTGGACACCTTGAGCATGACAAAGACTCAGATCAGTTTTGAGATCAGTCTCAGACCTTGGTAAGCAAATCAGGCATCAGACATGTTCACCAATTGTAAGAAGGAACTGCCAGCTAAATCACATTGGCTATCTACATGAAGATCACTATTCAGATCTTTAAGAAGATGGCCAAGTATTTTTAGCTTTAGCTTCTAATAAAAAAAATGTGCTAAACAAAAGGGTGACCAAATGGTTGCATAAGACTCTAGACATATACTCAGCACAATCTATATATATATATACAAGTGCCTCAAAAGCAACTTGTGTGTGTGTGTGTCTATGTGTGTGTGTCTGTGTGCGCACTATTGAACATGCATTGCCTGAAACAAGAGCTACTGCAGTCTTTTGCATTTGTAATCCTCAACTATTGTTTCCTTCTGCCAGAGTAAAGAAGTGGGAATCCCCGTGTTTCTCTAGCTCATGTGTTCCTCTAGATCTCACATGCTATGGGTAAAGTGAGGACTGCTGACAGAGTAAAGCCAGGCCCAATTATAGACTTGGTTTTCACCTAAAAAAAAAATGACGGTGATACCAATACCTTGATTCTTGATAAATTCCTGAACAATATTTTAAATAAAATCTTCAAAATAACTAAACATATGTCATGGCTAAAACCAACAAAGAATGTGAGGTGTAAGAAGGGTGTAAAGTTACATAATTGCAAAATAATTAGGAAGTGTTGCAGTTAATAACATGTAGACATGCTTCCAGAACATACCATATTAATAATATTTACAGTTTATACTGTAATACAGTGACATAGTTTTATGTCAAGTATATATTTTATTTCCATATGTTTGCTCCGTATTATTCTATATTTTCCACTCTAAATGGTTTGCTCATGTAATATAAGAGTTAAATGTGAGGAAATACAATGAAGATCACAGATTTTAAAGCACGTTAACAGGTTCCTCCACAGTTTCAAATTGGAGTAAAAAAAATTGATGGAATTCTGCTCTCTACCAGAAAACCCTTCAGGAGAATGCCCAGCTTAAAAGGCTGTGTCACTCGACAGCCCCCAATCCCAAATGTTTAATCTGCTCCACCGGGCCAATGTGGCTGCAGGTTTTCATTCTAGCCAAGCAGAAGCACAAATGATCAGTTGTTTGAAGACTCACAAACTCACCTTTGCGATAAGATTGGACACCCCTCTACCGTGACTACCTATTACTTCACTCCTGGAAATGTTTTGGTAAGCTGGACACTTCTGGGAAGGTTCGCTACTGTTCCAAGTTTAGATAAAGGCTCCCATTGTTGTTACCAGAACATTAGAAATGACTTTGTACCCCTATACACTATAATACACATTATGTCCAAATGTTTGTGGACACACATTCTAATGTATGCAGTGTTTGTGTTCCATTCCCATTGTTGATACAGACGTGCAATTGCACATACACAGCATGTCTCGTCCCTGTAGAGAATTATTACCAATGGAATAGGACTCTCAGGAGCAGTTAAATATAAACCTATTGGCACCATGTATAAAGCCCCCTAGCATTGATCTATGGAGCAGTGTTCTCTGGAATGATGGTTCTTCATCCAATACTTTTGAAGCTGATTTAAATCAAATCCTCTCAGCAATGCTCCAAAATCTAGTCGAAAGCCTTCACTGGACAGTAGACACATTACTCCTACAAAATCAGAATAAACTCTTTTTTAAACACCCTTGATTTCAGAAGAAACAAAGAAGAAAAAAATAGATTAGGTTATATTTAAATGATGTTTAGATTCAACAGGTTAATTGGTTGCTAAGGGGCAGTTACTTTTTCACTCAGGGCTAGTTGGTGTTGGATAGCCATCAATAAATACATTTATTTTATAAATGTAGTTTGTGTTTACTCAGGTTTTCCTTGTCTTAAACAAATAATTGTAACAAAAATAGAAGAAACCATGAAGGGGAAACACCTTTTTTAATTTCACTGTTGTTCTGCATGGGAAATCAGGGGAGTTTGTGGAGGACACAAAGTTAAGGAAGTAAAAGACAGATTATATTTCAGGCCCTATCAACATATATAGCTTATAAGGCCATGATGTTGTCATCAAAGCTGAGTCAGTCTGAGACTGTGGCCATGCTACACTGACCCCAACTTTCACATGGTGAGTGTGCCACTGAATAATGAAACGCTCTTTGCATGACTGGCTCCTTCCCTGAATCTCCACCAAGACTGCAAAAACAAGAACAAGCCTTATTGTTCTGTTTCAGTGAAGGCTTGTCAAAGTCAACCTGAGCTATGCCCCCACTCAGGGCCTTCATGACCATTGGGAGGGAAGTGATTATTCTGTGTTACAGAAAAGGGGATGTCCAAAATAAAAAATAGGATCTGGCAGTTGAGTCACAGATCTAACTACTTTCAGATCCATTTTTAGCATCATGGAAATGTATGTAAGTTATACTGTTTGCAATCTGTTTGTGCAGGAACATAAACATAAGTACAAGTCAGTGACTATGTTCATTTTTAAGGCAATTCACGTAGGTGTTAAACTTAACACTAAGTATACTGCATGTCCTCTTTTAAATCCAAATTTAGGACATACATTTGTAAAGAGAAATATGAGCATCCCTGCTCAAACTGCCTATTTAGCTGATTTTCAGAATGATAAATTAAGCAACCAAACCAGTTAAACCTGAAATCTGGGGATAAATGAAGATAAATAAACTAAAAGTATCTAAATACCTAAACCTCTAAAAATAAAAGGTATGATCGTTTTAATGACGTGACATGATCTTTTTTTCTTTTCATGTCCAATAATTTAAGAAGTTCAATTATTATTTAAATGTTAGTAAAAGGGGCAGTGGTGGCTCAGCGGTTAGAGTGCCAGGCTATCGATAACAGGGTTGTGGGTTCGATTCCTGGGCTTGGCAAGCTGCCACTGTTGGGCTCTTGAGCAAGGCCCTTTACCCTCTCTGCTCCCCGGGCGCTGGAGTTGGCTGCCCACCTGTGTATGTAACCCACAGATGGGTTAAATCCAGAGGACACATTTTGCTGTACAGTGACAAATACATGCACCTTTACCTTTAAAAGAATTACTTTAATATAATTTAATATCAATAACTTAACAAAACCAAAAGTGGCATTAAATAGCATTAACCATTTGTAATCCTTAAAAGTGCACTAGAATGGAAAACTGAGACATACCAAATCTAACTTAACCAAAAGAGAGCTGTAAGATAGGCCAATTCCAAAACTTCAAATCTGTTATATAACAGTATTGACTCCAAATTTACATACACCCAACCTACTATAAAAAGCTCTGAAAGCCATTACTTTTTCCTGTAAAATTTGAGAAAGCTAAACCTGGGAAAATGATCAAGTTTTGGGCTAAATGCTAGACTGGCCACAATCTCACAATCTAAGGTTTCTAAATGTACACCGCCATGAAAGGCCATCAACATGATCTGGATGCTGGTGCTGTAAACCAATGGTGCTGTAAACCAACCAAATAAAGCAGCCCACCATGAAAGAAAATGAGGGACAATGGGCTTGTAAAACCACAACTGGACACATCCTTAATATTTATATTTCAAAGAACCTTCAAAGAAAAAACAACAAATGCATTGTTTGGCAAGTTTAAACTTGGTTAATTAATATTGTTATTACACGTATAAAATCTTATGTCTGCAAAGTTCTTCTCCTTAATAGTTAGCATGATGTAATCAACATGCAGAAAGCTGTTCTTGTATTTGGAAATCTAGGAAATCAAAAACAGACAAAACAGACCCCTAATTTGATATATTTATTTTAATATTCATTTTAAAATATATTTGACAGTTCTTTTAAGACTTAAAGTAGGTGACAATGACAATGTCTGTAAAATTTGATTTCAAATTGCATTCCAATGATCAAAATAAAAACTCTTTGTCTTTACTATTCATACATATGCAATACAACTCTATTTATTAAACAAACCACTGTATTTATGCTTACTGTACACTTTTTCAGCACTAATAATACTTGGTAGGGTCTCCCTTTTTCTCTTTTCAGGAGCACGTCCATTTAATTCAGATCTAGATCATCTGAATTTAATTGAAAAGGCAACTGAAGAACTCATTGTCATGTTCATAAAACTAGTTTGAGACAATATTTTCTTTGTGATCTAGGTGCTGGAAGCAGCCTTTAGAAGATGAGTAAATTGTGGCCATGAAAGGAAGCACATGGTCAGCAACAATACTCAAATGTGGCATTCAAGCAGTGATTGTACTTGTACTTCACTGATAGCCTTAGTTTTGAGGAACACACAATTAAACATAGTTCAGATGGGTTGTCAAGTTAACTACACAATCGAGTCCCTTCGACTCAAGGTTCCTACATATTTTGTGCCTTTACTGAAAATGCTCCTGATCCCTAATCCTGCTGTGTCATGAAACTTTATAACTGTCCAGGAGCTTGGCCAAAATGGAGCCTCATTAAACACTGAGAACAAGGTCATACTTGTTCATTAAGCAAGTATTCTCTCTCCTCCCTCTACTTGTGTTCCCGTTTTCCTCCGGATTACCCCAGAAAGTGACTTTTTCTTTGCTGTTGTTGTTGTTTTGGTCATCCCCCTACTTTCTTCTTTTGTCCTCTGATTGACTGCTGCTCGTCGGTGGTCTCACTGCTTGCCACACATATTACAAGAGATTGTGCTAATGTCAAGCAAAAATCAGGTGACCTGTGAGAGCTTGCACAACTGGTTAAATCACATGTCTGAACTGCTTACATGACACAAGAAGCTGAGACACATTTTTAAAGTGGCGTGTATCACATCCCCCACCTCCCACCTTCATTCACTTAATTCTTAATGTTTTGTTCTGTAAGTATTTTGAAGAATGTAGATTGACAAAGTTTTGTTACCTGCACAGCAGTAGATTGTGATTTACTATGACTTGCATGCATCTTTCCAACACAGGACAACACAGAAAAAATGGAAAAAACAGCTGTTGTATGAATTCATTTTTAAAAAGTAATAAGAAAAAAACACAAATAGACAATAAATTTTGCATTCCAAACCAAGACCAATATCCATACAGTGACTGCAGTGCAGTCAGCAACTGGAGAGTAGCCAACAACTAAACCTGTATTCTATGAATCAGACCAGCTGCCCACCCTCCTGCCTCTGCTGTCTGCCTAACGACTATGTTAAAATTTACATTGACTCTAATTATCTCCCACTATTATTATTACCACCAGTAACCATCATGTAGACTATTCATACCATCTGTACTACGGTTGTATTAGTTATATTATGTTCTGATTGTATCAGCACACCTGAGCAGCAGAACTTGAGTCTTGGTGGTACAAGGACTTTTTATGAATTGTTTTTAAATAGTTCTGACCAGAGGAGTCTTGGTTCCTCCCAAGGTTTCTTCCTCTTGCTCTGAGGGAGTTGTCACCTTTGGCTTGCTCACCAGGACTCAAGTCAGTTGCAAACAGCACAATACAAAGTACTGATCACCAAAAACATATGTTAAAGCCATGTTTAAACATGCTCACCATCACCTGACTTAAACCTGATAGAAGATGCTTGTCATGAAGAGGTGGAATAAATCAGAATCTGAAGTAGTCATTAATACTGGCACTTTGTGTTGAATTTAGAGAAATCCTTTGTTATATTAGTTGAGTTGTTTTATAGTTCTTGTTTAATTGCTTTTTTGCAAACTGCTCAATTGTTTTTGCAATTTTGATTGCAATTGTATTTGGATTGCAATACGTCTAAAGAAAGTCTTTATTCTGTATATAGCCAAATCAGAATCAGAATCAGAATCTCTTTATTTCACCAAGTATGTTGCACATACAAGGAATTTGTCTTGGTGAGAGCAACACGTATGACAAGTAACAAAAAACACAGAACACAGTCTTAAACTAAAGGAAAAATGACACTAAACAATAAATAGGGTAGGGGATAAATTAAAAAAGTAAGAAGTACTAAAGGTAATAAAGAGCTGATATTTACAGAAAGTAAAGAGCTGATATTTACAGAAAAGAACATCTGTACAGTGTGCAAATAGACATAGTGCACGAGGCATAAAGTATCTTGAGTGTGATTGTGGAAAATGGAAGTATGCCAAGTAAATAAGGAAATAGTTTTATTGTGTGCTATTTATATGACTTTAGTTTGTAAAAGGCTTTATTGGGAAATTGATTGTTTATATACCACATACCACTGATGAAACACAATACAAGTCAATACGTACATACACTGTGGCTTTTAAGAAACAATGGCTGTGTAATTATTAGTACAGCCCGCTTATATTTAACAATATAATGAACTCACTGATAACATTGTTTCCCATTGTTTTGTGACAAGCCTTGTAATGTTTATTCTGATTAGACCTGTAGAAAGGTTAGCCAATAATTAACACTCAACATGTCTGGGATGAGAATGTGGTGGCCACTGTTTATCATAGCCATACCCCTTTTTTATGCTAAGTATTGGTCAACTGTAATCTGATCTGTTCCAGATCTCTGTTTTTAACGATAATACAGCCACATAATTATGTAAAGTAGCTAACTCTCTTAACTGATATTCCTCATTGAAGATCTACTGGGTTAACATGATTAATAGAAGATTATTGTAAGGGGAATAGAGATGTATGTATAAGTCAAATATCTAGGTCCTAACTAGGACCCCCAAATCCCCCCTAGTTTTGCTTAAGGTCCACGGAGGGCTGAGACTGGAATTGTTTAAATAGCTTTGTTATCTTCTGAGAATGTGGCTTACTGCTTTTAAGTTGTGAATAAAGTTTGTTTGCGGTGCCTCTATGAAGCCTATGATGAGGCGATGCGTCAACAACAAAAGGATTGGGCATATATAAACTAGCCTTGATCCACTGGATCGGATTGGGACATCCTTTTAGTGTATAAAGTACATGTTTTGTACATTTTTGTCATATCATGTTGTAGAGCTATCTGTGTAGTGTGTAAATTACCTGGTAAATCAGTATCTATATGTTGGGTCAATGAGCCCCCAAACAGTAGGGGCTCAATAACATACAATTATAATGTACTTTTTTTATTGTAATGAAATATTACAATCCCCGGGCGCTGAAGCTGTCTGGCACACACCTGCTGTGCCACCCTAAATAATAAGTTGTAAGATTCAATTATTATAATGATTATACCAGGGTTAAGGGGTACATTAAGGGATTAACATATTCCCTTTGTTTATTTTAACCCCTGAAAGTGGTATTACAAACTTCTATTACCTAAGAATGGGTCCACCAGTTTGTACAAAGTTCCCTGTAGTTACTGTAAAATACACCTTAGTGTGTAATAAGCTTTGGAGTGTTAATTAGATTTTTTTTCTCAGCAGTAAAAAAACAACTTTCTTGAATTTACATGCAATTACTATTGCACTCAACTGTAAGCTCATGACATCACAAATTTGTCAGCTTCCTCTTTTAATGCTGTTGCTTTTATTCCACTGGCCTTGAATGTGTGTGTGTGGCTGATGTCGCCTGTGGTAATCGAGTAATGTCCCTGTCACACACATTCCACATCTTACTCAGGGTGAGCTGTAAAAACCCTGTTGTGCAATTTTCCGAGGAGCCATTGCAACTTTCTTATTACTGAGTGACTTTCATTTCCATATTGCCAAATCTTTTGCCACTTCAAACCCCCAATTTCCACAGACGGAATTGTTGACCATTTCTTGTTTTTCTAAATATTTCCATTGGTGTGCGCAATGCAATAGTTATTGCGAGTTGCTGTTATTTTTTTTTATTAGTCCTTTCTTTCTTTTTTTAATATATTTTGGTTTAATCCAGTGGTTCCCACAGTCAACCCCATGGACCCCACTCTATAAAACTGCCTGTGCTTTCCCTAATCTGTTAGGGGTTCCCCAGGACTGACTCTGGGAACTACTGCATTAGCAGTAGTTTAAAAAAAAGAAAATAAACTAATAATAGAGAACACAGTCTTCCCTCTGCATGTTTGTGAGCAAACCATGAATAAAGGCATTGCTGACCTAAAGCACAGTTCCAAACTGCCACACCAGTAAACAATGGTTATATCTATTATTCTATGATATCTATTATATATAGTAGATACTTTTTGTATGTTTTCTTCATGTCTTATGTTTTTACTCACTAAATCTCACCAAATATAGAATCAGATCAGACAGAATCTGTGCAAAACGCCAAAGGCACCCAACAGAGGCAATGAGAAGCTTTAGACTAAGGGTGCTCCCACCCAGAGTTCAGATCGAACACATTTGTTTCTAATATTCAGCTGCACTTGAAAGCCCTTATAACCTGAATCATGTCTGTTACAATATGGATTACCTACCTCACATACCTCCAATAAATTTGATAAATTTAATTTAATTAAATTTAAACTTTTTCTTTCTTTTTTTGTCTGAGCACATTATGCCCTGCAGTTTCTTTCACACACAGCTCAGAGCAAGGGCACAGAATTGGGTACTTGTGTCCCTACCAAAATCCAGCAACTCCTAAAATGTCCCTAGCAATAATAAGATGTGAGTAGAGAGGCAGTGTCACAGATAAAGTCAAATAATGACTTGGTGATATTTTAGTAGTGAACTTCAGTATTGTGACAGATGTTCTGATGACGTACATTGATTCATCAGAGTGTGATTGAAAGGAGAGCTTTGAATAGGCGCTCTCACTATTCATATGGCATGCATCAGTGTGTTATTTTAGCAGGTGACAGAAGCAATCACGCCAGGTAGTCATTTTGTTGTAATTAGCTGCATTTAACTTTACCATGTTACCATGTTATCATATCTATAAATAAAGGCTCTAGATGACATAAAAGTGCAGTCAGAGTCTATCATAAATGCAGAAAGCCTCAGCTTGCAGGGGACTACATGTGGACCGTTTTTATGTCCCCACCAATGTCACAATCAAACCCATTGCCCTTGCCACACAGTGAGGGCCAACATAGTCTGTGTGTGTGTGTGTGTGTGTGTGTGTGTATGTACATACTTACCCATAACTAATTTGACTTAAGAAAAAAAATATGAATAAAAAAAATGAAAAATATGAAAAAACTTGAATGATACCACAGACAACCGCTTGAATAAACATGTTTACGTTTAAATGACACTGGTCTATTGTGATGAAACACATCGGCTTTCGGTCTTCGTTATAACCTGATGCAATCGAACGCAAACGTCAGTCGAAAACTCCGATAGCGCTCCGATAGCGCTGCTTTCTGCCGACACGATGCCACTTTTAACCAGGCTGGACCTGCGGACATCATCGTGGGACCGTTTAGTACTTCTCGAGATGCTAGCTGTCGAGCGATAAAAGCCAGACTACCACTAACGGTAGGCTTAGTGTTCCGTTCAAACACAACTCCGGCTCAATTTGAACATTTTTCTATAACGTCATTTCAACGTCGGCTAAGAATGAACACACGTGAAATACATTAGGACTGTTGTAACTGTTAGCTCGCTAGCTATCTAACAAATTATTGGATAGCTCATTTGCTAGCAAGCGAGGTAACATGCTAATTCTGCAGCTAACTGCACTGGTTATCGGTCTTTGACAGAGGACATAAAAGCGTTGAGTTTGAGTTAAGACGTTCAGTTTGAGTTATGCACCATTTTTAAGTATTTTGTCTCAAGAATGTTCCGGAGACGACCAAAGCACGGTAGACTTGCTGTAATCGATTAAGTGTTAATCATAGTATTCTTTCTAGCCTGGTTTCAGAAGTGTTCACAGGTATACACACTTGTGCTGTAAGCAAAATCCTTAGTTGGTAATATTCAAGTTGAAGGCAGCAACGATATATAGCTAGCATTCCGGCTGTTTGCAATCTGGTCGTCAGGATCGTTTTGTTAATAGATGACAATTTATCCAAATGGTTTCTTGCAAGCCGAATTAGCCGAGTCTTAAGTATGAAATCATCTCACTTTGCTTCTGCTTCTCAAATTTCATTGCTTTCAAAACTACCAGAAATGACAACCTCTGACAATAATGTATGTTTGTTGATTCCACTGCTTATTGGAACCATACCTCCTAAATGGCCTTTTGGTGATGTTTTACACATTAAACACTTGACTGTTAGAGGCTGTTTAGGCTAAACTTCTCTTGTTTAGCAAAAGCTTGATCCACAACCTAGAAAATTAACAATCCAGACTGGTAGGGCAGATGTAATGATGTGGAGAATGTTGCCTTGGCACACTTTGGCCCTGTTAATCATCGCTTTAATGTCACAGCCTATTTTAGTTTTGTTGGCTGTCCATGTGCATCCCATCTTCTAATAGGCACTTCTGGCATGATAATGTACCAAGACAGAAGTCTTGAACTGGAAGAAACATTGATATTAGTGTTGTTCATTCAGTGGCTTCCGAAAGCAAAGGTTGAGGCTGATTCCTCATCTGTGGCAGGGTCTGGCACTGGTAGATGTTGGTGCTGTACCGCTTTTGTTGTTCCCGGTGTGGCCGCTGCTGCTATGTGCCGCACCACTGGAGGTACTAAGAGGAAAAAAGTATTTACTCTACTTCCCTCAGTTTTCCAGTGTACAAATGAGTTAGTATATGAGTCAGATATAGCAAAAAAAAAAATGTGTAGGGGATTTTAACGCTGGCCTTAATGGGGTTTCTGCAGTCATGAGTGAGGTTTGTATTGTCGTCTACTGGTTTGATAACTACAGAATCCTGTGACCTTAGACAGAGCAGCAGCAACGTGCAAAATATGGATTTTACGGTCTGACCAGCTTTCAGGATCGGTTAAATTAACACATTTGGGCTGAAAATTGGCCAATGCATAGTTGATTGATCCTTGCATCTCTAGTCCCTACTCCAAGGTGGAGGAGTTTAGGTATCTATGTTTTCAAGAGCTGAGCTTAGGCAAGCACAAGAGCTGTGTTTGCCTAATTGCCACTGCAACCCTGAACTGGACTGAGCAGATAAGGTATTTATTTGTATGTATTTGTCACTGTACAGTGTACAGCGAAATGTGTTCTCTACATTTAACCCATCTGGTAGTGAACACACACACACACACACACACACACACACACACACACACACACACACACACACACACACACACACACACACGTGTGTTAGTTAGCAGTGAGTACACACACACCCCCAGAGCGGTGGGCAGCCAACTCCAGAGGGTAAAGGGCCTTGCTCAAGGACCCAACAGTGACAGCTTGCAGAGCCCGGGAATCGAACCCACAACCCTGTTATCGATAGCCTGGCGCTCTAACCGCTGAGCCACCACTGCCCCCCCCCCGATAAGATGATGATAGTAATGATAGTGACCTTCAACAGCTTCCACAGCGCATACATACTTAAATAAACATTTTTAATTTGTAATACTAATTACGAATTGATTGAGTCTTATAAAATAAAATATACAGGTATTCTTAGTAATTCTTAGTATTCATATCACACAATTCTATAGCCTCTCCTTTCTAACATCCTTTTGCTTTTGTAAACTTTGTCACCTGTTTTAGAATGTTTACAAGTGATCTTCCTCTAGATACATGTTGGAACTGAGTGTTTAAGTAAATGTGTACTATTATGATAGTTATTAAAATTCTTTTCTCCTCTTTGTTCTTTTGAGCACATTTGGGCAGAAGTCTTGTAGCCCAGCGTGGAAGACTTTTCTCGGGACTGAGTCATGTTTCTCTGTTTGTCTTTTTGTTTCTTTAACCTCCACAGGGTGGAGCTAGTTTAGTTTGGCTGATTATGGTAGGGAATTAAGAGAGTATATCTATTACCTATTCCTTGACTGCACCACCTGCTTATTGGGACATTTATCTTGTGGACCTTTTGACTTTCATAGAATGCATTTAAATATTTTACATGCATTTAAATGCTGTTAAATAGTTATTTACATTTACATTTAAGGCATTTAGCAGATGCTCTTATCCAGAGCGACATACAAAATTCAAAGATACCTCTACGTTTAGACACAAGTCAATATGGAGGCCATAGTACTCTACTACTCGCCCAAGTACTCACAAAAGAGGTGGGTCTTCAGTCTGCGTTTGAAGACAGTGAGTGACTTTTGCTGTTCAGACACCCAGGGGAAGTTCGTTCTGGTGCCAGGACAGAAAATAGCCTGGACGCTTGTCTTCCGTGAATTTTAAGGGATGGCGGGTCAGGCCGAGCCAGACTTGAAGCTCGAAGGGCTCTTGGTGCGGATTGGCTTTTGACCATTGCCATCAAGTACGGAGGGGCTGGTCCGTTCTTGGCTTTGTAGGCCAGCATCGGGGTTTGGAATCTGATGCGGGCGGCTACAGGAAGCCACTGAAGAGAACGCAGCAGTGGAGTGACATGGCTGAATTTCAAAAAGACAACCCGTGCCGCTGCATTCTAGATAAGTTGCAGGGGCCTGATGGTGCGCAAAGGGAGACCAGCCAGAAGAGTTGCAGTAGTCGAGTCTTGAACGTCCCTACATGTACGATGCTAACCGGTAGATCCGGTAATTCCAAGGCTGGCAAGGATAGACAGAAGAATCTTGTGGTTCACTGTGTCAAAAGCTGTGGAGAGGTCGAGGAGAATCAGAACCGATGACAGTTTAGCAGATTTAGCTGCATGGAGCTTCTCTGTAACTGCAATGAGAGCAGTTTCAGTAGAGTGTACTGCTTTGAAGCCAGACTGGTTAGGGTGCTGTAGATTGTTCAAAGTGAGAAAGAGAGAGAGTTGGTTGGAGAGGAAACGTTCAAGAATCTTTGAGAGGAAGGAGAGAAGACATATGGGTCTGTAGTTGCCGATGTCCAAGCTGTCTAGAGTTGGTTTCTTTAGGATTGGAACATCTCTGGCAGTTATTACTCAAATAAGAGTAATATTATGTATAGCACAGACAACTGCTATTGCAATGAAGTGCTTTATAAAAAAAATAACCGTAAACTGATAAAACAGACAAATAAAAAGAAAAATTGCTACAGACAGCAGTAAAAGAAAATAAAGTTGAGACAAGTCTATTATGTAACTGGATTCCAGTCCATTTACTGCCTTGTAAACCCACAATAAAAACATACGTTGAATTCTGAAAAAAAAATTAAGTTGATTTAACCACCTGTCTTTTCCCCCACTGTTATAAAATAAGAACATTGCTTTGCATGTAGTTACTAATTAGTAATCCTTAGAGTGTGATAGAAATCAAGGTGGGGAGCATTAAAGACTTTACACAATGTGACGGTACTTTAAAGCATTAGCATTTCTTGCTTCTGTGCTCCCCCTACAGTCGAAGTGTAATTCACGTCTTGACCCACATTCACACACATACACACACACACACAGTGTGTGAGTTTATATGTATTATAGTAATGCCCATCAAAAGTTGCTTTAGATGGAGGTTAGTGTGTGTGAATTGTGATTGAATAAATCACTGTATTCAGTATGTGAGAATATCTAAATAGTAGTTTATAAGAATATTTTTCTACTTTTTTTAGTCTGTGATTACATGTATCATAATAGATATTGTGTATCGCGAAAAAAGTCTTTAAATATTGTGATAGTCATTTTACCATATTGCCCAGCCCTACATCAAAGCATCAATAAAAGTGTGGAGTCGTCACTTACATTAGGATGTTTTAAATAGTGCAAATGATCGTAAATGATCAATGTTCCTTAATAGTACAATAGTACCATTGTAAAGTGTGTGCGCTGTGTTAATTTCCAAGAGACCAGACCAGCCCAGTTCAGGTTTGCTGGAATTCCAAGGTCATGTAGCTTGAATACTGCTACTTACAGTATAATGATCTCCTTGTCCGTGGAGATCCCAGTGACATCATCCAGAATCCTGGAAGCAAAGACTAATTTCAGACAAGTGCGTACTTTGTGCTGCTGTTGATGTAGGTACAAAACAGTACAGCTCCTCTTTTCCCTGATGTGTTCAGGCTTTCAGATGCTTGTGTGCCAAGTTACATTTAGATATTTAGAGTAATTCACTGTGCCTATATCTGGGGTCACACCTCACTTTTTGTGGGTTACTGTTTTGTATACCCAGATACACAAAAAAGGTTCAAGTTTAAGAGCGCATCTGAACCTTTTCTTAGTCTGCCAGCAAAGCTGATACTGAATCCAAAAGAAATGGATTCTTTGTTCTGATGGGGAGTAGAAAATGTGAATATATCCATTTTTAGGTTAACTAAATTCACTTACACAGAGCATGAAGTAATGTTGTGTGTGTGTGTAAGCACCCCCCAGTATTATTGTACAATACCTAGTGTGTCTTAGCAGTTTTGATTTGAAAACTTTTTTTTAAATAAAGTCATATTGTATAACCCTAGCTGTGGAACATACAACATTCTTGCCCACACAATTAATTTCATTAGCTTTTATTGTCATACAACATAAGGAACACATTTTTCTAAAACAACCACAAATTGTACAAATACAAAAGACGTGTAAAGCTTAGCTTCAGTATCAGAATAAATAAAAAAGTGCCTCATAGTTTAGGGTGGCAGAGTTACACAGTGTTGCTATTTCAAAGACAGTGATTCCAAAAGTTTTTTTTTTTCATTCTCAAAAGATACTTCAAGGAACATGATGCACATTGGAAGACCTCCTGGTTTTATAAGAACCTTGAATGTACCACAGTAAACAGCATTGTGAAATATACACCTAAAATACTGTTTACAGCATAACCATCAATTCCTCTTATTTCCAGCACAGTCAGATTTATCAGTCATTTAGCATTAGAAATCAAAGCATAAAGTTAATATGTGTCTAACGTACCAATCAAAACCAGTGGCTAAAAAAAAAACTACCTTTATCAAAGTACTGGCTGCTTCTTATGATATCTAAGTCCAGTAGTTTTGCACAGTAGTAAACCAAAGCATAAGCCTAAAGTGCAGGGTTCTTTTAACAGAATGAAACAAACCACTTAGAAATAAAGGATAAGCTTACCAACTACAAGATTTAGCTTACTCCAGATGAAGCATTTTGGCCCTGCATATTATCTCTAGCTAAATCCTCTCTATCCTTTTCACTCTATTCAGTGCAATACTTTAAGGAGGCATATCAAAGACCCTGACCTGCAGGATATGAATACAGAAATAAAAATCTTTAAGAATGCCCTTGTGAATACATGAAAAAAATTAACACACAGAACCAGGCCTGTGTCAGCAACAGCATCATCTTATTCCAACAGCCATGTTGAACACAGTTAAGGAGTTCAGGAGACTACAACTAGAACAAATTACATTTTTGTTCCTGTTTTTCGTAGACAGATAACTTTAGCGCCAAAGCTGTAAACAGTGACTGCGCTGAATCTTAATCTTGTCAAATTAAAGAGCATACATAACATGAAGAACACATTTTGAGAATGTTCTAACATTTTCACTGAAACATAGATGGCTTGTAAGCATGATACCTGCCTACTGCAGTAATCAGGTTTACCAGCGCAACTAAAATGCCATGTTTCAGTTTTGCTATGGTATGAAAGAAATGCTTGATTTGTTTTTCTTTCTTTCTTTCTTTTAAACAGACGGTAAATCCATTTTTACAGTCACTGACTGCTCTTACCCCGGTCACTCAGATAAGTCACTGGACACAGACCTGTATATGACAGCCACTTTTAAAAGTTCTTTGTCAAAAGTTGCAATGAGGAATTGGTTCCTAGCTCTTATCTTGGGCTTGTAACATGTTCTGCCTTGTGGATCCAGTGCTGCTACCATCTGTACTAAATTCAGACTTCTTTCGCATCCGCTCCAGAGCATAAAACCGCAACATGAGGAAAAGTCCTGTGAGAATAACACAGAATATAGTAATGAATATAATCCATAGTACATTGTGATGTGTTCATTTTATTTACGGCTTACAATACAAATACTTTCAGGTTTTTAAAGCAGCATTAAGCAGCATTACGCTTCAAGCATGCTGACCATAAGGAGTTTATATCAGCTTTTCTAGAATAGTTCATCACAGTCAGGGCCATTTCTTCTGAAATTGTTTTGGCAGGAACAGCATAATATTCCTAGTACATTGTTTCACATCTACATACTGGCCTTTAGATAATCTGTACCTTGACCTTAGTTTAGTCTGAGAACCTACCTTGCAGGGAGTTGATGATGCAGAAGAAAAAGATGACCGTTTCTGAAGTTGATCCAAAGGCCAGTACCCAGGTGGTGCCAAATAGACAGCTAAGGCCCCAGATGCTGAGAAAGGCCACACGTTTGCTTCTCCACTCCTCTCTGTTACTAACCTTTCTAACCACCAGGAAAAGCATTATGCAACCAGAGGTCACCACAGCAGCCAGGAAGCCAACATTCAGTATAAAGTGGGCTAGTAAGGCAGCATGAGATTCTGTCATCCAGCACCTGAGGAGCGCAGAACATAATGAGTTTAGTACAGGGAGATGGACCTCTTTTGCACAAGGTACACCTGTGATTTCATTTCCTCTTACATGCGATAGGGCTTTGATGCATCATCACTTGGCATAATGATTCTTTGACCATAAATGTTCCCCATGGATGCCAGAATAACCACAGGCAAAGCTGGGAAACCTGTAATATAAAAACAATAATGCAAATATTGAACATTTATATGAATCAGTGTTAGACACAGTATGAAAAGTGCCCTGTTTATTTCTAAAAGTTGAGGATAGACTAAAAAACTGATTAATGAGTTACTTTTTTAAATGATGGTTTTAGTGCATACAAATGTAAATGTCAGGAATAAAAACAATCTATAAAAAAAACAATGTATAATTACCAAATCCCAGCAGATACCAGATCCATGGTTTTGGTGAAAGGCTGAATATCATAGAGATCATCCAGAATGTGTGGAAGACTTCCACAGCCATCCAGCAGAGTGTGCTAAGCAGCGCATAGTGCAACAGCGCGCCCATGAACTGACACACCCCATCTTGCCCCAAATTGGCAATGGTGCCAGTGAGGACAAAGAGAAAGCACAAAAAGAAGAGCGCCACTACAAGGCCACGGTGCACTAGGCTGGACTTGTCTTTTGGTCTCCTGGAGTTCAGAAAGGTAGGAGGCCATTAACACAAGACATACATAAACACAAAAAATAAACAGTTCACAAAGGTTCATGAAAAAAGCTCCCATAACACATCCTTTAACACTGCACTACAGATAGCAGACTGAAGAGAGACAGAAGCTGCAAATCACCTTTTCCTGCAGAGAGAAATGAAGAGAACAATACAGCTCACAATAGACACGGCACAGCCCACAGCTGTGATGAAGGTGAGGGCCTGTAGATGGCGCAGTGTTTTTGTAGGGTTCACTTGCTGTTCAAGAGGGACACAAGATGCTTTCAGTGGAATTCAGTACTGAGACAAAGTGTAGTATGACAATGTACAATACTGAACAATACTATGACAATAAAAAAAACACTTATTATTGTCTGAACACCAAGGACAGGTTTCCTGGGCACTGATTAAGTCTAGAACTTGGATTATTTTCCAATATTGTTTCAATAAATTGGTTCCAATGGTTTATTTGAAAGAAACATATTCAAATGTTTTGCTTGTTTCTCAAAATTGTACACATCTTTGTTGCTGATCATGTTTATTCAGTCTTTTTAGCAAAAGGAAACATGTCTTTTTTTTAAATAAAGAATTGAAAGACACTGAATGGCTTGCCAAATTGCAGAATTGAAATGTAATAAACCTGTCACTCACTACAAGAATAGCGAAGTATGTTAGGTGGTTACAGCAGCACTCTGTTTCCTTTGAGCTTATGTGAACTGTTTTGCAACCGTCTTTCCTCCAGTTAATCTCCTTATCTACAGAGGAATGAAAAAAAATGTGAATGAGACACCATCATGTCTTGTGCATTATCAGAGTTAGACATGTCCGTTGTTATGGTGTTTGGTATTATAACACAATGAGATACGACAAGATGTTATCATTTTTTTGTTTGTTTGTTTTTTGGGAGGTGGACCCACCTTTTCTTGTATCCCATGAAACACACGTTGCAGTTTGATTTGCCTAGCAAAAAAGTAGATAAGTATATAATAGTAAATATCAGACATAGAAGCTATTTAAAATGTCGTAACAATCTGTCATAGAAAGAGTTTAAGGTTCCCAGTGTATAAACAAAAAAATGCTTGGTATCTTTCATTTCTTGCATCTCTAACATAAGAGTTTTTTAACCCTCACAAGCGCTTTGAAGTGGTTTTCACTTTATCTGTATGACAGTAGGAGAATACATGTAGCCTCCTGTTCGGAAACGGATGTTCAAGTGAGATATGAGCTTACTGTAACCACACAGACTTTATACTTCACAGCAAATGGTAAACAAAGGAGTGTTTGTTGTAACAACTGACACACACACTTACCAGAATGTCAGAGTGATGGAACTTAATTCTGACAGGCTCTGGGAGGTTTGTGATGATCTCATTTTCCACAGAGATCCCAATAATGTCATCCAAAACCATTGCAGAACCCTGGAATCACATGGAAGCATTGCATGTAAACTTCTGCCATCCAGTCTAACATGCAATGTTCTTATTTCACTGTAAAAAAAAAATGCCATCGCACCTGGAACATGGTGATATTCTTGTAGTAGGTACAGACTACTTTAGCTTTTATTGTATTTGCAGGTTTTAGGCAGGCAGGTAGGTGCACTGAGGGAGAAGCCACATTTTCCTGAAACAGAACAAATTTCATTTACTTTCACTCACACATACACATACTATATATATATATATATATATATATATATATATATATATATATATATATGATAGATAGATAGATAAATAGAGATATATCTTTACAACAAGCATCACATTGCTTGGTTACATTCTTGTTAAGGTCATCTTAACAGTTTCAAGTTCATTTTGGGAAACTGGGTCAAGATTAAAAGCTTTCTGTTATTCCATAGTACAGCGAGAAAAGTGTTTGACAAAGTGTGTGTGTGTGTGCACGTGGACACTTACAGTCAGAGTAACATTGTATCCTGCAAAGTCTTCATTCATCTCAATTACTGCGCTCTGCGCACATGGAAGATCCACATTGCCAAGGGTTTTGGACCTCATCACTGCATCCTCTATCCTATGGACACACATTAGACACACATTAGAAACTAAAGTGTCTCCTAGAAGTTTGGACAGTTTGTCCAGCTTTTGTTTTGTTGGTTATGTTGTGGTATCTGTTTGTAAGAGCCTTCACAACCATTCAAATTAACCGCCCAACTTGCTTATAACCATGTGCTATATGCAACACGGCTACGACACCCTCACACTACATGCATGCACAGGAATGGGTGGGTTCACACAAAGAACTGATTAGACAGCACAACTGCAAAGTTGCACACATGTTGCCAGTCAATAATGTCAGTCTGTGGCCACGAATGAGCTGATCGTGTGAATAATACAAATCCCCGTCCATGTCATGGGTTTTAGCTTCCTTTTTGTGACCAAAAACGTTTTGCTTGAATCAGAATCTGTTACACAAGCATATGAATTTATGGTATTATCTGATGTTTAAATAACAGCTGGATTATTAAACAAAGAAATGCATCTGTCTTACATGTTTGCCCCACTGGCGTCTTTGGTTGCCTTATCACAGAACTCATTTTCTGCAAGTGGGAAAGAATGATGGGTCAAACATTACATTTTCTGATGAGTGGGCCAATAAGTATGATGCAACATTATTTTGAAAGGAATGAAATATTCCTGCATTAACATACATTTAATGTTACCATTTTGGGGATGTATTTACTATGACAGAAACAGAATGCAGAATGAAAACAATAGGAGTCTTACTGCAGTTTATCTGGTCGCCTTTAAACTCAAACTTTGATATTACATTGTTGGTGAGTATGTCCCCATGGACGCTGGCATTCACAATACCATACTGCTGTGCACTTTCCTGTGTCCCAGAAGAGGGGTGAGCACAGCATGTGGTCTGCAAGCCCTGTGATTCACAGAGTGTAATGTTCTGTCTATCCACCTCAATGATCAGCAAGTCCAGCAGTGGTTCCCAGAACACACAGAAGTGAGTAGGCCCCGGAGAAGAAGATAGGGTCTTAAAACTGGAATTGCTGCAGTGAGCTGTGATCTTGCTGCGGACAGACAGCGTGCTGTTATTGGCTGAAATGTAGATAGCTTCACATCCAGTATTTAAATCGAAGGTCAGGTTTCTCAAACTGTTACTGTGGATCCAAGTTCCACACATCTTGAAAGCCTTGTCAATCTCTGGTGCCACTATATTTACAACAAAAACAAAATAAACAATACTAAAGACAGAAGAACACGTGGTGACTCAAATATTTCTGATATTAGCTCAAATATTGTGCTACTATAATTTGAACTAATACTAGAATAGATTACTCACCTTGCCTCCAAAACAATGTAAGAAAGAACAGTGTCAGGATTCCTCTGATGGTTCTGATACCTGGATCCATCATAACACCTTAATAACTCCTGAAAAGCAACCGAGATAACACACTCTAAGAACATTCTGAGTGGAAAAACTGTGTTCAGTACTGCTTCAATGAACTTTACTATAACTTGTTAAGCAAAGCTTATAGTGATTATCTGTAGGAAACACAAAGTTCCTGAGAAGGGCAGCCTACTATACCCCACAATCTATTGTAGGACTTTTATCAGGGAAACACATTTGCTCTATCTTAAAAATACACCATGCCTAAATACCAGATCTATGACTACTACTTGTGAGAAAGTAAATTCTTTCTTAGCAGACATATGATAAGGACTGACTCTGTTTGCAGCCACAAAGAGATTTGAGTCTTTACTCTGTTTGCTTGTTCCCTTATGAATAAGTTGTAGGACACAAAGGATTTTTTCTTTTTTTTAGTAGCAAAAGAACGCTAGCATGTTTCTACAATTTCTCTACAGCTGCTTAGTGTTCTATTCATGTTGCAACCAATGACCCTGCATTAATGATGTGTTGTGTAAAATGCTACAGTGATTTGAAAACGTTAGGACAACATATGGACATTTGATCATCATGTAAGATGTATATAATATAACTAAACCAATAAAACTGAAGAAATATCTTTGATCATACAATGTAATTCATTAAAAAAGGAAATTTGGTATTTTAGAATACCAATTTCCCTAATAGCTGGTATCTGCTCACTCCTCTCCTGGCTGAAATAACTTCCGTTAGACATTTCCTACATTGATCAAGCAGTCTTTGACATCAACTGTGAGAAAGTTCAACCTACTCCTCCATGCAGAATTCTTTCAGCTGTGTGATATTTGAGCTTTAGTTTTTGGACATATGGTCTCACATTTTCCTCAATTGCCCTCTGATACAAAGCATTCCTAGTGGATGCTTGTATGTTGTATAGCTCTCCATGCACTACTGCAAAAAAGCAGGCCTAAACCTTTACATTTCCACATCCATGCTTCACAAATGATATGGGTTCTTGTGTACAAATGCTTTGTCTGGTTTACAACAAACGTGTCTTCTGTTACTGTGTCCAAATAATTAAACTCTGGATTCATTTGTCCAAAGCACATTGTCTCAGATGTCCTGGTCTTGGTCTAGATGTTCTCTGGAAAGCTTTAGTCTTGCTTTTTTTGTGAAAGCAAGGGTCTCCATGTACACCTCCCATTAAAGTCAATCGTGTGTGGTCTCTTTCAAATGGTAGATGCTGTACTTTGACCTCAGCTGTGGCAAGATATACTTGTAGACATTTTAGAATTGTTGATTTATTTGCACATTTTGTAGTCTGCTGTGTGCAAGCTGTCATATCCGCCAAAGAGGAGGTGACTGACTTTGTTAGAGGCACAAATGTTTGCATTTTGTAATGTAATGAAAGACAGAGTAACTGTATTAGGATTTGAAGAAAATATTAATTAGCCTCAGAATCTGCTCAATAAAAAAAGAAAAATGTGGCATTTGACCAAGGGTGCCCAAACTATTGAATAAGACTGACTACAGTGTAAATTCAGGTGCATGTGTACTATTTGTTTCCAAAAACTGCCAAGATAATTTGATAGCCCAGTCAAATCAGTATCAAAATCACTTGGGTAAGAACAGGGTCAGTGTGTTATTAAGGGTGATATATCTGACATTGTAAACAAATTGTCTATGGAACTAATTCACAGCCGAGTCCTGCCCTGTGAAAACGTAGGCCCTCTCCAAGAGACAAGACAGTCGCTGCCCACACAGCAATGTGCATGCATAATGACAAAAAAAATCGATCTATTGATCTATCTGTCTTATAATTATATCTTATTCAGTTCTGCAATTCTGCATCAAGTTGTCTAACAACATCTTGATATGATATATCGTTTGGATGTTTGGATCAGGTTAGTCATGAAGCTATCAGCAGGGTTGGAGTGAGGACACCAGCATCCTCCCAGCCATCCATTATGGTATGCTGTGGGTCATCCTAAATACTTGCTCTGATGATCTGATGCTGTATTTAAGTGTTTACCTATTGTTTTTGTAATATATTTTTGTAATATATTCCTTCATACTAGAAAAGTCCTAAATGACAACCTCAATTATAGTGTTTCACAGCCAGCATGCCATTACATGAAAAATACCAAATATATCCTTTAATTGCACTGCAGGTTCTCAGAGCTTGAGTCAGTGTAAGTTACTGCTGTCATGATCTTGTTTTTCATTTCAGTGGACTGACTGAGATATAAAGATTTCTTGAGGTCTTTTGCATGCGCACATGTTTTTTCACACCAAGTGTCTAGTGGTTATATTTACAACACTGTTGCACTCTGCATAAGTAAGGGCATGGTAAACCATTCAGGTGAAGTTTCATGTCATGCGGGTTTCCATCTGAGAAATGAAACGCACACACAGAAGAGATGTGCACACTCTGTAGCAGCTTTCACCTATTCATGGAGGTTTAAACCAGACCAGACATGCACAAACCTGTAGGAACAGACTCCGCACAGTCCTCAACACCTGCAGACAGTTGGCATACAATGAGAAAGTGACTCATGCACTTTCGGTCATTTTTTACATGGTGAGTTACACTGAAGGCAGTTGTGAGCGCAAGAAAGATGGTCTGTGGTCTCCTGCATCTTTTTACTAGTCAGATATTTGCCCTTAAAGCTTTGGCAGTGTTTCTACGATCTTTATTTAGTTCTGGAACAACTCAGTATGCCAGAGAACTGGAAGAACCCTTTTTTTAGAGTTAGCACACGACATGTCTGTGTAAATAATGATCAACACTAGGCTAGTTAACTGCATGAGTTTCTGTAAAATGCCCCGACACAGCCAGCTCATCTACTGCACAGAGAGTGCTCAGATCCTCTGTGCTGTTTGGAAGGGGTGGGCCTGAACTTTGTGCCCCCCACCCCCTCACCCGTTCTTTTTCTCTCCCTCTCCCTCTCCCTGAGATCTATTGTTCGAGCTATGGGGGCCTCACTGAAAGAATTTCCCTTTTCATTACTTGAACTGCCATGGTGACCGCTTGTGTGAGGGTGTGTACAGCCTTCGCTGAATTCTGACTTGGGGGGGGGGTGATGCTCTCTGCATAAAAAAAACATAAACACAAATGGGTGACTTTGCTCTTCTGTGGTATTCTCTCACTAAGATAAAAGGAAAATTTTTGCACAGACAATTTCACACCTCCACCCAAACTCGTAATTTGTTTTGGCCTCGCATGTCCTTTTTGTGACTCTTTTATCTTTTAACACAGTTCACACAGACAGTAGTGGTTCCTCATGATGATTCAACATGTTCAAGGCATACAGGCTGTCAAGCATACAGCTGTGTACATTGATAATAACATGGCATGCATTAGTCAGTGGAGTTAGGGGTTTTGTCTGACAGAGCTGCTGTAGCGGAACAGTGGAACGAGGCCTGACTGTTGTGGTCTTGCCTTGTGATATCACACCCAAGCAGAATTAAGACACAGGCCATTCAGGCTAGAGAATGCACATAATAATGTAAAAGAATAGAGAGGAAGAGGGCTTTCTGTGGCTTTGAGACTTTGTGCGGTGCTGGTGTAACGTTTCAGCAGTGGCAGGTAGAAACTGCCGGAGACATGCAGCTGAACATGAGTGGTTCAGACAGGAAAACCAAAGCAACTGAAAAGATATAAAGACATACGCTGACAACCTGCAGCACAGGCAGACTGTTACAGTAGTAAGTAGTAAGAGCCCATATCCTACATGGTTTCTTTCCACTTATTATGTGTGTGGTTTTATATACCACAAACCGTCAGAATAAATTATTATATCTCTCTAAGAGTTACAGAATGTGTGCCTTTTGTTAATATATCAGTGATAACATGGTCATATTTGCACTTTGTTCATAGCTTACATGCCTGTCCACTAGGGGCATACCAGTGCACATATTTTCAAATTCAAGGTCAACAATTAATTTGATATTTTTTTATCTTAAAAATGTGGTACAATCTGCAAAGCCCTGCTTCTGAACTTCGCAGTTAGTTTTTTCCAAAACTATTTTTTATGTTCAATCTGCCCGCTAGCAAAATAAACCCCATGACATAAATTATTATAACCTTAGACAGTTGATTAATACAAGTCCCTCCCCCTCCCTGCCCACTTTACCCTGCTAGGTGCCTAGTTGATTGGTGACAGTGCTTTTCATATAAGATGGTAAATGAGAGCCCCTTGCTAAAGACTGAAGATCCCATTTTGATACACTGTTTCAAATCAGAATGAATTCAAATTCAAATCTGAAATTATTTTGTATAAAAACAAAGCAAAGAACATCATATTTTGTATTGTATTGTAATTGTGTCAACACTGATTCTTTTGTTGTGGCCTCCATCTGGACTGAATTGGTCCTAATCGCCACTTTGTTTTGAGAACCCCTCCAACTGGGTTGATTCTAATCATTATGTCATTTGTTCTGAGACCTTTCCCGAATGGTGATGGGTCCTGATCATTACCTCCTCCTGACAATTATTCACCCGTGCACTGTGCAGCTGTGCTCAAGTACACTGAAACTGTGCCCTATTCACTATCTCCTTCATGCATAAAATTCAAACCAGTTAGTGAGGAATTCCGGACACCTCATTACTTGTGTGAGCCTGTTGCTGCTCATTGCTGTGCAGATCGCCTCTCATGAACAATATAAACATTGGACTTCCTCAGAAAAGCTGAGACCAAATCCTTAAACCAACAACACAGGGAATTATGGGTATTCCATGTCTGCTGGGGTATATCATATGTACTTATGTGTATACATTTAGCGTTATATTTTGTTTGGGTCTTTCACCGTTTAAAGTATACCACTAGCTTTATGATTACAGGTTACTGCATTTAACACTCATTCTTACTGGTAATATCTACATAAGTGTACTATATGTTCTGTTTGGCTGCCCTGCCTCATTCAAAAAACAGTCCAGGCTGATTATTACATCAGCCTAAATGGGCAGGGCTAAACTTTATCGGTTTTCATGGCCTCGCGAAAGCAATTAACAGTTTTTTCAGCTTCATTTCCTTATATTGGCTGAATAGAAAGGGTGCATTAGTATGCTTTTAAATCTTTTACATCTAACTTTTATTTTAAAAAAACATTAACTTCCTCATTGCCTCTTTTAATATTCAGAAACAGCTTCTAATGGGTTTTCGAGTCTTCTGTTACGTCACATTCCACACAATTGTTTTTGAGTCATGTTTTTGCTGCTTTGCCCCTAAATGTGACAAAAACTAAATGCATGGTTCAGTAAGCATGGGCCTGGTGAACCATTCAGTCATCTATAAAAAAAGAAAGGGAGCTGTAGGGAGCATTCCTTTCTATTGAGATGTATTGATCGAGGGCTTGCAGGGGTTACAGGGGTGATGTATGCGCCTTTCCCTTGAGCACGCACACACTAGAGGCAGGCAGACAGACAAGCAGGCTCAGGGTCTCTTTGATTTATTCATAGCCTCAGAGTAAATATGTGTCTGCAGCTCCTCCACCTGCGCTCCAATTTCCTCAAACATCTCCAAGCCTGATCCACAAACATCACACATACAATGGTGCATATGTAAGAATATGTGAAACGACCTTGCAAACGCAAAAATGAAGGGGCAATAGGTAGCGTTTATCTTTTGCAGTTTTAATTGGGGAACTCGCTGAGTTCTGGAGATTTAGGGGATTTTTTGTGGTATCTCACACAAAAAACTCATTTTATGCTTTGTTCAGGTAGTGGAACAGTTTTCCCCCCTCAGTGTTACTGCAGTTTCTCTCATTTCTCAATATCATACACCATACACCACAGATCTTTACAGACGGATACACTGCCACTGCCTACATGCCTGACCTTGTCACATAAAAACCACTGGATTGAGTTGATTGTTGATGAGCACATGTACCCACAAATAACTAGTTCTTGGTCAAAGATGATGGGCCTTATTTTACTCTGGTTAATAAACAGCTCATTTAACATTTCAGCTATCCTCCTACAATCATTTAAGACCTGCGAATGCTCTCTGTTTAGAGGTCTATGTGTTGAACACAAGGATGAAACTTTGCACAAAAAAAAAAAAAAAAACATTACGGACATAATCTACAACTGGCGGCTGCTTGTTGTGAAGCAACGTAAACCGTAAAATCGTTGAAGGGGGTGTTAATGAGGGGCTTTCTACGAGAAACTGAATCCATAAAACATCTTGACTCCGTGAAGCCAAGCCTGAGGCACCCATAACCCCACCTGACAAATAAAGCCTCTTGGAAGCGAATGTCTAGGTAGCTTACCTGAAGTTGAACTGTTAATTCGTAGAAATGTTCTTTGCTCCTTTAGTCGGGGTAACTCCTTCAACTCCTGGCTGAAGACAGTAGCGCTCTGTGGTGCGAAGCGCGCTCACTACTCGCTCGCTCACTCACTGCAGCCGGCGTTCCGTCAACCGACCCCGACGGTTAAAACGCAGAAGTGCTCTCAGCCGAATACAATTGTCTCACGTGCCCGCCTCTCCTTACGCACTGGTGTGCTAGTTTACTAGAGTCGCTGAAACTTCCTTGGTCGCCTTTTTCTGTGTCGTTTATCCACGGTTCCTGTGAGAAAGTGTTAATCCTTAGACTAAAAACACCGCCGTCTCGGGCTAGCTGTCAACTTGAGTCTGGTATGCGCGCGCAACTGACCGCCTGGAGCCGCCAGTGTGTGTTTTGGAGGGGGGAGGTGCTGCTGAGGGTGGAAAGTACGCAGTGTGGCTAATGGGCCCCCGGAATAATACAAAAAACTACCGCTTATGACGAGTAAAACCGCTGAGAAAAGGAACTGGCAAGAATCCCAATGACAGATGTTTTCTTTTTAACCTTTTATAACTCTAAATTAACAGAACAGCAAGTCAGCGGTGTTGTTTTAGGTTAAAAATCCTCTCATCACTGCTGAATATAGCCACGTGAAAGAAGCGCCTACTTTTGTGAATAGTGCTGCCGGTCAGCTTTTCTTAAGCGACTGAATGTATAATAGTGAGCTGTAATCCATGAAGGGACACTGAGGGTGGCTGAGAGTGTGTGGTTAGCTTTTTGTTTTGGGACCAGAGCATTTTGGCTTGTCCTCAGGAGGAAATTGTTTTGGCTAATATTTAAGAAAACAGTGAAATGCCTTTACTGCAGCCCAGCATTGCGGGAAGGACATCACAGCAAAGCCCTGTAACTGTGTGTAAATGGCAGATAGCTGACAGAGTGCTTTCTGTAAATCTATGGACACCTACATTAGGTTTGCCACGGTTTTGTTCATGTGCTCTTCAGCAAAATTTGTTTTTTAAAATTAAAATTTAAAATTTTGTCTTTGGGAAAAAAAAGTTTTAGGATGTTTGCTCAGTGTTTTATGTCATTTGATTAGAGTTGTCATAAAGATATGTAAATGTGGGACAATTATATTGACTGATGGAAAACATCAAAAAGCAATGATCAACAGATCATCATGTTTAGTTTTAACATGTATACAGTACAGTTGGAAATATGTCACTTTTTAATCATACATTTGAGGACTGATATGGGTTTGGAACATGAATAGAACTGTGTGAATGAACACATTCTTTTTATCAACCATAACACGTTTCTGCAAGTGAAAACAGAGAGATATACAGAGGTCAAAGGAAACACATACAAGCCTTCTCAATAATGAGCTGTATGGACACTGAGAGTGGGTGAGAGGAAGAGAGAGAGATTTTCTTTGTGTGTGTGTGTGTGTGTGTGTGTGCATTGATCAGTAAAAGCACCTGGCTTGCTGGGCTCTTCAGCTGTCCTTATGAGGCTGCTGTTAAAGGAGTTAAAATCTGACAAAGCCTTGTCTGTGCCTCTCATCCACAGAGGGGGTTGGAAGGTGGAAAGGACCCTATCTGTGTAACTGTGTTGGCCTGTGTGTGATAAGACTGTCTTTGCTGCAAGTGAAAAGGTATTCAGTTCCTCGTTGGCATGTCAACACCTACTTCAGTTTGCAATGTATGTCTGTGGGCACCTGTGATGCAGTCCATATATATATATATATATATATATATATATATATATATATATATATATATATATACAACCAAATAGAGTACAACAAATATGGTAATAAGATTGTCAAAGTTAGCCTACATACACCGAAAGACATATTTTATATAAAGCTTTTGTTTTTAGCATGCATTTTTTTAGCAAGAGACTTTGATTTAAGCTCAGTTGTGTCTGTTATACTCCTTTCTTTTAGTTTTGTGCTAAATTCTGCTTTACGTACTGATATCTTTATTTTTTTTCAGATATTTGATATCACTGAGCACAAACATTGCACCCATACTCACATCTCAGTTCTTCTTAGCATGGATTCCACAAGTTTACCCACCAACAAAACATCGCCTACACCGTCACACCACCTACACCAACCCAGACAGACTGCTGGCACAAGACAGATTTCATGCATTCAGGTTCATGCTGTTGGCACCAAATTCGGACCCTACCATCTGTGCACCTCAGCAGAAGTGGAGAGTTCATCAAACAGGGTTTGCTCAAGACTGCTATTCAGTCTGTTCAGTTTGGGTGAGCCTGTGCCCAGTGCAGCCTTAGCTTTCTGTTCTTATCTGAAAAAAGTGGAATCCGACGTGATCTTCAGCTGTTGTAGCCCATCTTGACTTCTCCTCAACAAGATCTTTCTGTTTGTAGATCTGCCCTCACTTGATGTTATTTGTTCTTGAATACACCTTTCGGAGTAAATTCTAGAGACTGCTGTGCTGAAAATTCAATTGGATCAGCAGTTGTAGAAATATCATGCTGAAAATTTAAGAGATCAAAATTGAGATCCCATACTGATGGTTGATTTGAATATTAACTGTTTCTGCAGGCTCATATCTTTATGACTTTATGCTCTGGACTGCTGCCACATGATTGATCTTCCTTATAAGGTTCTTAATAAGTGTACAGATATGTTGTATTTGAGTTCAGCTCAAATCTCACACAGTCTCTCCTTCTTTTTCTTTACACACACAGCAGGAGAAGCACAGACGCCTTAGTTAAACAGAATAGAGGCTAAAGGAACTGAAGGCCCCTTCATGAGGCTAGTTCGCTTTGCGGCATTAGGCAGCAGTTCAATAGGCGTTTGAGGCCAGCAAGCTTCCATCTTAACAATAGAGTTGACTGTTTTACAGCACGCTGTTAACCGAGGCAGTGCATTTACAGAATTTTTAGACTTTCCCTCTGAATCCACAACAGAAGGCATTTGTAGGGATATAGTCACCACAAGCGCTGCTCACTCTTCACGGCCATGCTCCATGTATTATAGCATACGTGTTTAATTTTTTTAATACATACATTAGTATTTCTAGTGTTTCTCATTATAAGGTTGGTGTAAGAATGATAAAAGTCATTTTCATTCAATGAAATTGTACCTCATTGCACAACAGTCAAAACGGTCTGCCAGTTCAGACTCCAGACATGTTTAAAACAGACTGAATAAACATTATTTCTACAGCATTATTGTAATTAGCAGTATTAAGTATATTGCCTTACTTTAACCAGGTTTTCATAAAAAAATAAATATATAAACATAGTGTTTTAGAGTGATTTGGTGTGAAATGCACCAGTCTAAGAAACAAATTCCTCAGAATAGTTAACAGCAATGGTGACAGGAACCAGACATTTAAAGATTATCTTCGAGCCTCATGCCCAAAAACTACATCAGAGACAGTTGTTATATAAAATAGTTCTATATAGGCTATTACATAATGGGTATGATACAATTTTTACAGTAGTTCTGAAATGAAATTTGGGCCTTAAACAGATTTGTGGCTGTGAGAATCATGCTGGCCAGGACATTCTAAGGCAAATTTGTCTTCAAAGGAAGCATTTTATGATATTAAAAACGTATATGAAATTCAGATGACTCCTGTAGGTTCCATGGTGGTTTTGAATTGGCCAACCTAATTATTTCTTGCAGTGCGCCCCTGTTAGCACTTTTATCCTAGAGGGCTAATGACAGATGTTAGTGTGCGCAGGTGGTGAATGGTAAAAAAGCACAGCACAGACAGGCTGTTTTCTTTGTTGTTCTTAGGCCTCTGTCTCTCACGGTGCCAGTCTTTGTGGCTCGGTTTCTGGGGGAACTCCAGATGGTTAAGACTACCAGCATGAAGCAGTCCTACCCACCCGCAGCTAAATACAGACATGGGGGCTGAAATGTTTGGAAAATGGTAAAAAATGCACACACAGACACACACACACACAGTGCGCTGATATGGCAGATAAGTTTGCCGCCTGAGCTAGGGTGAGGTTACGTGATCTTATACCTTCTGAGTCTTGTGCTTTCTTGCGATTTCCACACAGGTATAATTATCTATGTAACCGCAGGGTCAAAGTCCATTTCAGTGCTAGAGCAACACCTTGCTTGTGGGCAGGTGCAATATTTTTATGTGTGTGTGTGTGTGTGCTTGGGTTTGTGTGGGTGTATCATCTATATCTCAGTGCCTCCACGCACAGTTGAAAAGCTCAGATAATGAGCTCTGCGCAGAGCCACATCTGCACACACACTTCAGGAATTCCCTTCCCCCTAATTCTAATCGCATTTTTCTCTATTGTGCTCCAACTGTTTTCATTCCATGCACCATTTTCTTATATCCCACTTCGAGCTGATGTCTTACATTTTGACCAGCAAATGTGTGTGTGTTTTGTACACGGTCACCTCATTCAAATGAATTCATTCAAATTAGCCTCCCAAGGGGCTCAGAGCAGTGCAGCGAGGGCACATACGCACCCATTTTGTTTAAAAAAAGTATAATCGTTAATCTGAATTAAGGTTTCCCCTCTCTCCCTCACTCGCCCTCTGCTCTAACGCTTTTCTCTCTTCATTAACGAAGCAAGACATTGCCTGTTACTCATTGCTGCTGTCTAAGCACAGTACCTCATTTGTAGAAGCAGCTGAAGACATACTTTCCATGCATCATGTGATTATACTGGTTATTGTTATTATTATTATTATTATTAATCTGTTTTTTGTGGTTATACAATTTGTTTGCCGTTTTACCATCTTCTTGTTAATTTCATTCAATTTTTACTGCAGTCAACACTGTCATTTATTCACTGTCATATAGTCATTTTACATTCAGTCAGGAGAACCATTAAGTAAATGTTACAACAACCATATATTCAGTAGAAAATTGCACAGCACTGTTCACTGTTTAGTGTGTCCACCCTGTACCTTTACACAGGGGCCACTGCCTGGGATTTCTGCCAAAATACTTACTTAATACATGTTACATGTATAATTAATACATGTTTTGAGTCAGTCACAGGCCCTTAGAATCCTCCCCCCGCCCCCACATACTACACCACCTCCTTTACAACCTTTACAATGCGTGTATGACTCTTTGATGTCTTGAGCAGATTTAAGCGGGTTTTCCACTTCTCCCTCAAACACATTCAGTGATTTTGAGGTCTAGACTCTCTGTTTTTCTAAAAACGCACCTTCTTTTTGGTCTGCTTGCTTTCCTGAGGAAGAGCTCAATGAACGGCTCCACATTATTTCAACCCATAACGTTGAACTGTTTTCTCACAGAAACACCACTGGACTTTCTCAGATCAGAAGTGAAAGTAGAATGTGTTTATCATTTTTGTGAAAGCTGAAAGCTTTATCCATCTAAATGTCCCCTATTTTTGTGTTGTACCAGGTCTTAAATGGTTGTTAGATCAATCAATTAATGAAGTATAGTTTTGGAACTAGTTTTGGAGTTTTTTACTTTTTTTTTTTTTTACTTGCATCTTCTTTACTTGTAATCTCTTTAGAAACATCTTCTAAAACGAATAACTCTGGCTTTTAAAGTACAGTATAACCTGTACTGTAATGTACTATACAAATTCAGATGGTTGTTATTATTATTATTATTATTATTATTATAATCATTATTATTATTGTAGATGGTCTTCTTTTTCTATTTTGGATTGTCCACTCCCTACTACACCCCACTGCCTCCCTTCCTCACTTCCCCTTTCTCCACTCTACTTTCTGTTTCTTTATGTTCAGTCTTGCATCTCTTTTTCCTGGTGATGTAGTCACGTGCTTCTGACTGGTCAGAAGACTGACGTTGCGGTGTCTGCGGTGGTTCTCCAGTGTCTGCAGAACTGTCATACTGAGCCTGACAATGTTCGTATCTGTCAGCTGATGGATGGCCCAAGGTTTAGCGCTGACCTGGGAGCAGATGGAACCTCCCCCTCTCTACATTATTAACACACAATCAAGAAAGGTCGACGTTCAATCAGATACAAAGGCCTAATGATTACAGTGGGGAATCGGTTGTGCTATATTGTCGCCATGGTTACTTGGTGGTAGGCCGCTGACGAGCTGCTGAAAGCCGGTCCCCAGGGAGCTTGTGGTGATTACTGACTGGCCTCTCTAGCCATTCCTGTAACAGTAGCAGTATTGAGGTTGATTAATAGTCCAAAGTAAATGGTTACCAGTGTGGCTTGACTGGACCACCAGAGATATGATAAAATACTAAGAAATATTAGTTGCGTGTTAAAGAGCTATGTACCATATTCTATGACATTAGAGCAATAGTTACAGGCCAAGTTCCTTAACCTGTGTGGAAGTCCTGTAGAAGAAGTATTACTGATTATGTAACCGCAGTCAGATGTTTGGTGTCTTGGTGTCCTCCCATGTAATTTAAGCTGGGCCAAAATGAGAGAATCAAGCCAAACAGGAAGGAAGGAAATAGAATGAGGAGATAACAGAAAACACGTCATTTGAAAACATGCAATTATGTAGCAGAAAAAAGAGCCTTTCATTTTCTAGACAGCAGTAGCATGTTTGACAAAATGCTTTGCAAAGGTAGTAATGGCTGAATACTGCACTGTCTTAATTGTATCCAGTACGGAATTTTGTTATAATACATAAAAAAGTGCATTAAATAGTTGCTACAAGGAAATGTTGCTCATGTCAGTTAGAGTTGCATTTACCTTAAAAGGGACAATATCTCACATTTTGTTGATTTTAGTTTTTCCCCTGAGGTCCACGTTACATATATGTGAATTTATTTACAGTCACAGTTTAACAGTCATAATATATTTTTACACAACCATTTTCCAACCTCTCTTTATCTGTTAAATAGGCTGTTGCTGCTACTGGCTTTCAACACGAATGCACTATATGCAGATGCAGATGTGTATATGCAGATGTGTGTATGGTGTTTATTTATTCTACTGCCTTGATACAGATAATTTGCCAGGTTTTTGTGCCATATAAAAAGATATTACACTCTCACAATTCTGCCAAAATACTCAAATGAATCATTTCTTTTGGCCCTATGTTCAAATGTTTGTGGATACCCCTTCTAATAAATGGTTAATGCAACTTGAACCTCTTAGCTTTCTATTGTGTCTGATGATGACGTTTGTTCCAGGGGTAGAGGGTGGGAATGGGTTGGGGGAGTTAATGCCATTGGCGTTAATGCCACTTCATGTGATTATGAAGGCCGATTCTAGAGCCACACACTCGACCACTGTTGGAGCAAGTGTACCCCGATGTTGGGGTGCTACCATGGTGTCATTGGGTTCGTCTTACATGTATCCCCAAAAATAAAAAATATAATATGTCTTTCAGCCTTCTATTTTATGCATTAGAGGCCTTTATCACAAAATGATTTTAATTGTGAAATAATTTACTGTTTTTCATATTTAGTTATTTGTTCATTAGGTGACTGTCAGTTAATGTGTATGTGTGTGTGGATATGTTTGCGCACACCTTGAACACCTGTCAAATGTCAGTGTGGTGTACTCTGACTCTGTCATTAATGGTCACAGTTGACGATTGCAGGATAAACAATTTTTCATACGCTTGAGTTTGGAAGGAACCATGAATAAGCAGGTGTCCCAATACTTTTGTCCATATAGTGTATATGCAAACAATCTCTGTAGTGACTGGATGCCCTGTACCGTGTCTCGTTGAAAAAGTAGACCTAGCTGAAACGTTCCTTATAATTTGAGTGTGAATGGACCAGCAGTCTCTAGGTTGAAATGTTCAAATGTGCTGGTTTTATGACCTCAAAAAACAAAGCATTTACAATGGGCTCTGATGACATGCATAGGATTACAGTTTGCACAATGCTACAGTTTCCATTAATTGTAGGGTACATTATTCTTTGCTCCATGAGCACAGCAACCAGCTGCAGTCAGACATCTGTGTCTGTATCGGTGAAACCATTTGCTATTTTAATTCCTACCAAGAACGCACCATCACTAACGACTTTCAGGTCTTTTGGCTTTCCTCACACAGCTGAACAGCACACACTATCCCCATACTTCATAACAGTATTCTTAAAGGGCACGTATTGCAGAAAATCGAATGTCCTTTGCTTTTCTGAAACGAAGATGTTTGGTGTAGTATGAAGACATTGTAAATGTTCCAAAACAGACTCTTCATTCTCCAAAGTACACAAATATAAACATTTTATTGCATGTTTTGGTAATGTCACTTTTTTATTTATAACACATACTGTATATTCATCTATTTAGCTAAAGTCATAAGGAATGTTTCAACTATGACTGCAAATCCGCATTTCACAAAAGGCAGCATAATAATTCTTTGATGTGATGAACTGAACAGTTCCAGGATGGTTGGAAAGGCTTTGCTAGGTATTTTGAAAGGTTTTGCTACCATGGTTGATAAAGTGTTATAAAAACATTTGGCTAAATGGTGAAATGCAATTACGTTTGGCTAATAGACCTGTGTCCACAAGCTTTTAGTCTAAAATGTGGGGTGTCAAAACCTGCCCAAAAAATAGTTGGTCCAAAAGCTTCAGACAGTACAGTTTGGAGTTTGGAATGGTTTAGTCGTTAACTCATTCACTATTCACTACATTTGCTACATAGTGAACTAACCAAATGACTTTTCGGACACTACGTTCGAAAACACTGCCTTATGAAAAAGCAACGGACGTTTGTGTGACTCATTCAGATTTGGAGAAATAAACAAACACGACTGCCATATGAACTGTTGGACGGTAGCTAGATGGTTACTGGTTTAGTAAAAAAATGCTGTTTACACACCAAATTGTGTAGAAATGATTAAATCTGCATCATGTGCATCATGTACAGTTATCCCATGGGCTTAATAAGCAGGCACTGTCAATTTACAAATATAAGCATTATTATTTATTTACATAAAAATGACCAAAAACAACCAGCTATTTATGAATTGTTTTTCAGATTTGATCAGTGAATAAATTTTTTGGTCTCTCCTTATTCGTAGAGACTGGAGCCTGGTCTTGGGTGACTGGAAATAACTGACCAGCATTGGACTTTTCTATA
Organism: Salminus brasiliensis; assembly: GCF_030463535.1. Taxonomy (NCBI): domain Eukaryota; kingdom Metazoa; phylum Chordata; class Actinopteri; order Characiformes; family Bryconidae; genus Salminus; species Salminus brasiliensis. Next base: position 24,976,044 of record NC_132894.1, on the reverse strand, counting down.
ACTGACACAACATAACAACATCTTCGCTGCCCATTGTGACAATTTCTAAACATTCTTCCATTCTTTCCTATGGGGGAAAAAATGTACAAGCATTTCACAAACAGTGTAAATCAAATTGATTTAAAAAGCATAAATGTACATTATTACTTCTACAATCCTGCCAATTCTACAATTTTGTGGCTGTAGCTTGAAAAATATGACCTGTAGGGGAATTTGAATTGTTGGGTTAAAAGTTTACAGACACATTTCAATACATTCAGAGTGTTTTGGCCACAAATGATTTTTTTTGGAACTATTGCACTTATTCAAAAGATGTATACTAGCACACTATTCCAGTTTAGGATGTACGTGCCCACTGCAATCATGCTCACACTTAAGAAGAACAACAGTGTGATGCATTGCACAATATTCTAATTATCAGCCTGTTAATTCTAAGGGGTGAAAGGAGTTGTGGTCATGTAAAAGTCAATTCAGACTGTTTATAAACCAAATATAATATGAACCAAAATAGACATCATAAATCTCATCTCCTCACTGGCAAAACAATCTTGTATCTTGTCTGTTACCAGATTAGATTTCTATTGCAGTACATGTCCAGGATAGAAACGAAACCAGCACTTTAAGCCCAGCACATCCTGCTACAACAAATTAAAAGAGGCAAACCAAAAGGTGTCACGTACATGCATTAAACCTCCAGTGAACTCTTTCTATCCTTTTTGACTGAATCAAAATAAAGGAAACAAGCCTAGAAAGGTATCAGGTTCAGGCAGGACTTGAAAAACATTTTACATAATATTTCTCCTGTTACCTAATAAAAGAAGGCTGAGATGTGATCTGTGGCACTTGCACTTGCTATTTAAAGACGGTATGTAAACAGAGTGAGGTGGTATGTAGTGCCACCTGCTGGCACAGTGAGAACTGTATTCTTGGGAATTGTTAGATAGTCCTGGAGATCGACTACACTGCATCAGCTAAATCTGATATACATATATCAGATTATATATACAGATTATATATTAATAATATATTGGACTTTGCGCTGCATGATCTCTCTAAAAGGACTAGACACTTTTGTGTTAACTGTGTTGTTTTGAAAGCCTGAATATATGGCAAAAATGTTGCTCATGTTTAATCTCATTGAAAAAAAAAATGGAATAATTTTTTTAGGAATTAAAAAATATATGGGGAAAAGTGTATTTTCAGTAAAGAATATATATGGGAGAGCAATAATGATGTATTCATAGTCGGCTCTAAATGCATTGTTTATATTGGAACATATTCCCAAATAATGGTGGACATGTAGGTTTTCTAATAAATATTTATTTAAAATATTTATTTAGTTTTAAGAGCACTGATCTGATCCGTTCACATACTAACTGTTCCAAGTGCACTTAGCTGTTCACTGACGTTCTGTTAGTGGCCATTCCAATTATACGGAACTGTCCAGTGATGTTCCGTTAATGGTCATTCTAATCGTACTGAACTGTCCACTGATGTTCCGTTAGTGGCTGTTCGAAGCACATGGACTGCCCAATGATGTTCAAGAAGTGGCAGTTCCAAGTGCACTAAGCTGTTCAATGATGATCTGTTAATGCCAGCTTCAAAAACACTGAGCTGTCTAATGATGTTCAGTTACTGGCCATTCCAAGTACACTGAGGTTTCCTGAGGTTTCAAACACGGTGAGGTGTCTGATGAGGCTCTGTTAACAGCAGTTCAAAGCAGCATTCCTTCAGTGGCTGTTATATGCGCTCTGGGCTGTCCAATGACATTAGTGGCAGTTTTAAACACATTGACAAATGATCTGCACACATTGTCATCATTGATTTGATCAGAGACATCATTGATTTCATTGGAACATCATGAGGTTATTTTAGAGTCATTCACAATGAATTGAAGTTTCACAGGACATGTATTATTATATTATAGTATATTGGGATCCTTGTATACACTGTAAATGTTAGTTCTGAACTTTTGAATGGTAGTTCAATGAAAACCATACATGAGAGGTGGTGGAAAAGCAAACCTAGAGATGAAGGGGTCCTGTTTTGCTGCAGAACAGATTGTATTGTCGTCAGCAAATGTTCGTTGATGTGCAGCTTCTGTTCCAACACGATGAACATGGCCCACATACTGTAAGATCTGCATAAGCAGCCGGCTTCCTTTTGAAGTGCAAATTCAAAGACATACGAACAGAGTGAACACGAGAGAGGAAATGCAGCCATAAAGACATTGAGGTTTTTTTTACTGCCTGCAAGGTGAAACTACATACTTGTGTTGTGCTTTTTGTCAATAGGTCAAGGGTTTAGCTTAACTGAAAAAAAATGTCACATTGAATTTGGTTGCAAATGATAAAATAATAAAACACATTCCAGCCAGAACTTTATTAAAGCAACTGTGTTAATGTGATGTACAGTTGTTTAAAAAAGATAATATTACTTTGTAATCAATTATTACTCAAAAATGCAAATGGCCAGTTAAAAATTCTGCAGAATTCCTTTGTAACCTGAACACACATATGCATATACCTTAACATCTAATGCATCTACGCTAATGCATAAGCAGTCAGTTGCAGTTAGGCTGGTTCTCCACAGAATTTGTACTTTGTGTGAATATTTATACAATATTTCCATGATTATAATATGCTATTCTCATTTCTTCCTTCCTTTCAACACGTCCAGGTCTTTTTTAACTTTTACACAAACTAAGCAGGACACATTTGGTGCTTTAGAGAGGGTAATATATAGAGGGCTACCTTATGGCTCTCTTTGTTTTTCTTGCACTTGAGGACTTGGATATTTTTGTAAAGACCAGCTGAATCCAATGGATCTGTCTTAGGTAGCCGTAATTACAAACTTTTTATTGACGTGTATGTAAAATGAATGACATTTTTTTATTATTATTTTTAATAAACTTAATCTGGTCTCAGTCTTGTCTTGGTCCTGGCCACTCCCTGCCTTGGTCTTCACTCTGACTGTTCTACTGATAGTCTTGGTTTTCAGACTCAATGTGTCCAAGTTAGGCTGTTTTAGTCAGACCTGCTGGAATCGCAAGCTACACTCTAAAAATGTCAGTGCCAGAACCACACTCTGACACAAAGCTACTGTCAAAAAAAATAAAACGCTCTAATGTATGTTAATGTACAAGATTTCATGGCAGGTAATTGAGGACCATGTTGACAGGGGTGCAGGTCTCTTTACACAAGGGGAAATAAAATACAAAAAAAGAAGCAGTAATACAACTTTATTTACAGGATAAGCCCTAAAGCCCTAAGCCCTAGCCCCCCCCAAAAAGTGGTAATTTGAATAGAAAGAGTTAATACTGATATGTGTGTCCTGTGTGTTAAACAGGTTGTGGGAGTCAATATTTAACAGGGAGTGAAAGTAAATAGACTGCACACAGTATATTAAACTGGCTATGGCCATGCCATTTTGCAGAAGCTAAAGCAGTGCTGATGAATTGGTCTCACTTCCTTTTCCCAGTGGGTGTGATACAGTGGCAGATGCTGCCGTCCCACTAACCCAATTAAACCAGCAGCGGCAGCCAAACATGCGTTTTTGCTAGTAATGTGCTACATCTTACCTTTATAGTCACTAATAAATTAAATCACTGTGTACGTGTGTGTCATGTGAGGAGAAAACAAAGAAGTGTTAAAAGAAGATATGGGTGTTTAACTATGGAGTGTGTGGGGATGTTGAGGCCTGGTCCCACCTATAAAAAATACAGAAGTGTGGAGACACTTCTGTAATTTTTATAGGTGGGACCAAGCCATAACACCCCCCCCCCTCACACACACACACACACACACACACACACACACATATACTTGTATATATACTTGAACTGGAGAAGTATGGAGAACTGGAGAATTATGCTGTGATTATTATTATTATTATTATTATTATTATTATTCAACACAATTTGATTTTGCACTAATTTATTTGTTAACAAACCAAAAGAATAGTTTAGCAAGAAAATTCAAATGAATATGATTTGCCACTTTGCCCAGATGCATTCAACCCAGACATTGTTGGTAAGATTTTTTTAGTGTACAGTTATAGAGACTAGAATAACATTGCTGACAAACACTGAGAAACACTGGACTGATACAAATCTAATTACTGTAAATACACACCCAATCTCATAGCCCACTCAAAACACACCTAGAGTCTTATTTGTTTTCCACAGGCAAAATGATGTGGTTTAAAACATAGTATGGCGTGCTTTCGTTTATAAAAACAAAACTAAAGCTGAAAACAGGACCTTATGTGGATGATCACAATAACAAGTTCCAGTTTTAGCTGAAATGTTTAAATAAGGCCCTTTCATTGTGTTTAACTGTTCTTTTTTGTTTTGTTTTTTTCATTTTGTTTACTGTGCTGTTTGGTAGATTTTAAAAGGCATGTATTTATGGAAATGACAGTCCAGTGTTTGTTTTGGTTCTTTGCTGATGAACTGTACCCGAGGTAAGTTATGTTCATTTGGTTCCTAGTCCTTTTACTTGAAAGCTACCGAAAGACAGGAGACGTAATGGGCCCACAATATTTACTTTGTCAGGGTTAGATGAGATGGAACAGGAAAAAAAGGCCTTGGTAGGTCCACATTTCACAATCTGTACTGCACTTTATAATAACACATTAAGTTATAAGGTGTTATAGTGTCTCTTGAAGGCCTGACAATATCCATGATATGCTCTAAATTGTGTAATGTGGCATTAATGTGATCACAGTAACAATAAAGTATCATCATATTGCTCACCAGTGCTTGATAGGTAGTTATGGAAATGAAATAACACACTTACTTCATACAAAGGAACTTGAGAAGCAGAATATGCCAATGAAATTGTATTGACATTAGGGCCTTTAAATGTGATTGACATTTTATACATTTAGGACACTGCTATGAGTGTGGTGTATGGACCTTTGGGTGCAGGACCTCTTCTTCGTTGAAATGTGGTGAATAGAAGTTAAATGGGAGTTTGTTGAAATGTTGGGTTAGCATAGCTAACTACTTCATGATCAGTGTCCTTAGCAGTAATCTACTTCAGACTGCATTTGCCTCGAATACAATATGACCATAAACCTTTTGATATGTAATAACCGAAACTTTTAAGACTAGGGTGGAAGAAACTACTTAGGCATACCGAAATAAGGTGAATAGAAGGTTTGTGGACCACAATGAAAGAAGCATGTTTGTCTGCCCAATTATGTTGTGTTAGCAGTCGTTCAAGAAGATACAGTTAGCTGTTAGCATTGTGTGCTCGGGGAAGTCCTATCTAGTGTGGAAATTACATAATTGGCGAGAAAATTGTGAAAAGGTTCTACAGAGAAAAAGAATACCACTGGCAGTCAAACCGATCTGAGTATTTCTGTTTGACTGTCAATCATGCCAAGAATGCACATGCAGTGTATTTAGAACAGTCATAGGCTAGTGCAAAGGCTAAGCTTTCTTACAAAGAAAGAAACACAACTGGCAGCTAACGTTGTGAACGAAGGCTTGCTATCAGCAGCAGTACCTATTAGGCTATCAGGGACATGGGGAAAGTCCCTCTGTGGAAAACACTTGCCATGTTGATGTGTTGCTGTGTGGTCTTGCTGTCAGCAGCTTTACAGAAACACATACAACAATCAGAAACAGCCTCAAAGTGATGAAGACTTCTTGGCTCTCTCTCTCGCTCTCTCTCTTTTTCTCTCTCTCTCTCCTCTCTGTCTGTCTCTCCTGCTATGGCTTTGGCTGGGCCCTAGACTTTCCTGGCTGTAAGAACTGTTTCCCAGCTCCTGAATGTGATGTAGCATTGATCTGCTTTCTTTGGATGAAATTCTCTTTCTAGTTGGAGCGCGTGTGAAGTTCATGAGTGTTTTGGTACACAGTTACCGTGTGGAGCCTAGCGGTTGAATGCATTTGCTGGTGGAGGTGATGATTTCTTAATGGGCTACTCCATGTGAGAACACAGAACACAGAGCAACACAGGCATGTTTTCTGCCGTTTGCAGCTCTACTTGAAACACATTGACATGGACTCCTTATACGTTCTCCTTATATGTTCTTGTTCACACGCGTACATTAGAAGGAATGTCTCTGTACAAGTTTGTTTTTTTAAAGGCCCATGTTACACTAGTTCATTTTTTGGTGTTGTTATTTTGTTTGTGTGGGTTTATGTACAGTTGCACTCAAAATAGTCTCGTAACTTCAATTTAACATTTTTTCAGTTCCACTGGATCTTTCCGTTCCACCTTGGTCCTCCAATAGTGCAAAGCTCACAGGTGGCAAAATGGAACTGTTACGCCGTTTTAAGGTGGAACTTTATCTTTGTGCTGTAAAATTACCACAGGGCAAACTTAGTGTTATATCTTTAAAATTAAAATTTTTAAAAAGTTTATATCTGTCAGATGCAGTGAATACATACATTAGGGGTGAAGTGTCACCAAGTTGTTTAATGAAAACATGAATAATACAAATGGCTAAAATAATTAAAAAAAAAATCTGATCTTGCCTGCACAATTAGTTAGCATTTCAGACTTTTTGGTCTTTACAACACCGGTGTCGTGATGCATCCTATCCCCCCCCAGACACATTCTATCCCCGCTGACCTCATCTTACATCTTACATCTTACCATTTAGGACCCAATACAGTAAGCAACGACCCAAAGCAACTGCTGACTATTACATATTTAATGCTATATTTTATTAAGCGTTAACATAGTAGAAAATATAACACATCCTAGATCTGAATGAATTAAATATTCTCATTGAATACTTTGTTCTGTACAAAGTTGAATGTGCTGACAACAAAATCACACAAAAATCATCAATGGAAATCAAATTTATTAACCAATGGAGGCCTGGATTTGGAGTCACACACAAAATGAAAGTGGAAAAACACACTACAGGCTGATCCAACTTTGATGTAATGTCCTTAAAACAAGTCAAAATGAGGCTCAATATTGTGTGTGGCCTCCACATGCCTGTATGACCTCCCTACAACGCCTGGGCATGCTCCTGTCACATGTGCTCAGTGTGAACCTGCTTTCATCTGTGAAGAGCACAGGGCGCCAGTGGCGAATTTGCCAATCCTGGTGTTCTCTGGCAAATGCCAAGCATCCTGCACGGTGTTGGCCTGTGAACACAACCCCCATCTCTGGACATGGGGCCCTCATACCATCCTCATACCATCCTCAGCCTCCTCCACATCTCCTGGTGTACTGGCCTGTCTCCTGGTAGCGCCTTCAGCCTCTGGACACTACGCTGACAGACACAGCAAACCTTCTTGCCCCAGCTCGCATTGATGTGACATCCTGGATGAGCTGCACTACCTGAACCACTTGTGTGGGTTGTAGAGTCCGTCTCATGCTACCATGAGTGTGAAAGCACCACCAACATTCAAAAGTGATCAAAACATCAGCCAGAAAGCATAGGTACTGAGAAGTGTTCTTCTGTATAAGCAAATATATATAAAACTGTAATATATATAAAATTGTAATCTGACAATTGATCTACAAGTATAGTAGCCACATGAAGATTTTCACGTGCACAGCCGGGGGAATAGGATGTGTCCGGGGGGATAGGATGTGTCACGAGACCAGCACCGCTAATGACAAGGTTGTTTACATCGCCAACTTAATGCCACTGCCAATCATTCAATCATTGTGCACTCTCACACGCCCTCGCAGTTCTGATTGGGCTGCAGATCGGGATTTGTAGAGCATTTTACTATGAATAAACTGCATTAATATATACATTTATATTCAATATAACATTGGCATATCAGTAGTATAAAAACCAACTTTTAGATATTTAAAGACAGTAGACAGGGGCTTAAAGTTTTCTTATGACAGCAGATATATTTTTTACCAGTACTGAGGGATGGGCTGTTCAGGGGAAGTGATATCTGTGTTGCTGATGATGCATTTAATGGTGTATTTTTAAATGTGTATTTCAATTACACACCCTTTTCCAGGAGCCAAGGAGCTGCTGGCTGGCCTTCAAGCTGCAGGGGTGAAGGGAAGACAGACTCACTCCAGCTAAACACTCAGCAAAATTATGTTCAAAGAAACATTCTCTGGTTCACATTAACTTAGCTCAGCTGCTTGTCTTTGATATTTTCTCTTTCTCATACACCATCAACCCGGGCTATCAAAAGCAATTAGTTTTTTTACAATGTGAATATGGTCTATGGTCTAACCCTGTGACTGTGAATGTGTTTTCAATTATTTCTGAACTTTTTTAAGAGAGGTGATCATCAAATATTACCTCTCCCTGCCCTAGTGTTTCATTCAAATCTACTCATGTTCGGTAGAGAAAGGTGTTTGAGAAGAAGAAGTAGGCCAAGTTTGGGATTTTGTTGGATATGTAATTTACTGACATACATGTTAATCTAGGAACAGTTCTTAGCATGGAGGAACAAAATTAATAGTCTTAATTTGGGAACAGTTGTTAATATGTATTATAATAGTACATAGACCTTGGCCAGCATCTTGGTTTCCACTCTATGCAGTATAAAGCATTTGCTTAAGACTGTGGGCTACAAGTTGCCCCACAAAAACTGCAAGTATGTATTTTTTCCCCAATCTTCTCATCAATTTAGCTAGTGTGCTAAGGGTGAAGGCTAGTGTGCTTCACTTGAAGTCAGCCAACTGCATCTTTTAAAATTGCTACCAACGCAACATCGTCGGACAGCTGAACGCACTTGGACGAGCACAACTGCCAATTCTGTTGCAAGTACTTCACTTTACACAACTACAGGTGATGTTTACTGGCTGGCTGAAATGCCATGGTGCATCTGGTGCCCTTGCGTCAGGGGCCAGTGAGAGCTCACACAACACTAACGCTGACTCATCAGGTTAAAAATAACTCCACTCTAGAGATAATTATAACACTATTCACATCAACAACAAACCATTTGACTGACCCCATATCTTATATATACACCATTCCAAGCCATTTATGCAGTTATTGTCGTACATTTATACACATATACCCAACTCAGTAAATTTCTTAATTTTTGTAATTTTTTTTATTTGAATAAATGTGATATGATTCATACAGTGTTTTATAACCATAAAAACATCCTTTAACCAATAAGAAAACAGAGTAGGATTAATGATTAATAAAGTCATTATGAACTACCACACAAAGATCCATCTGTCTATCAATCAGTTTGTCAAAATGTTGGAGTGGGCTCCTCCTGTGGACATACTGCATATTTGCAATCATAATGTAGTCTAGTGCAGGTGCTGTCAGTGTTGATTTATTTATTTATTTATTTATTTATTTATTTATTTATTAGTCTGACAGAGAGTCATACTAATGAGGGAACCTCACTGCATTAAGTGCCTTGGTTTCCATGGTAAACAAACCCTGCACATATAAAGCGTGCTACACTTCTGTATGCTTGTGGTCACACCACTAAACACTTTTGGCCAGCATGTCCACTCTGCTGCATCTACTGTGTTCAAGGTAATGAACCAGACATACACATATATTACACAATAAATATATTTACATCTGTGGGGCAACTGATGAACTGCATACATGAAGGAGACAAATGAAGGTAGCCTGGCAGTGGCTGCCAAATGCCTCTGGCCACAGCTTTAGCCATCTGGTGATTGTCTCTCTGATAACCCATCTGAATTGTTGTTATAGTAGTGAACATATGTCTTTATGTCTTTATAATATGTTAATATTGTAATAGTGTATTCCCAAAGGTGGGTAGTAATTAGTAGTACATCTTTATAAATAGTACTTCAAAAGATATGTACTTTTCAAATGCCAGTACTTTTACTCATTATTACATTGGTGACAGCATTGATATTGATAATGGGTCACAATAAGGTTTATTTCATAGCAAAAGTACATTAAAAAGAGGGGAAGAGTTAACAAACTAGTTCTGACAGATACTGGGTTTCTGCAGTTATGAGTGTATTTAAGTAGTAATTCAGTATTCAAGTATTTTAAACAATAGTTTTGTACATATGCTCAAGATTTAAGAGGTGAGTAAAAAGGGTTTTAAATAATGAAAATGTTGTTTGACCAGTATCAAAAAATAAATATATGCTAGAACATTTTTATTTACATATGCAAACTGTATAACCATTGCCGAACCCTTGAGGTCCCTCTTTTCAAATTCTATGCTTAAGTCATGATTTCACTGAAGAAACAAAACTTTTAAACTGTAAAACTTAAATAAACATAAATGGTACCTGAACAAATACTGGTTTGAGTTGACAGTCTAATTGTAGTTAGTCTGTTCCTAGTCACGTGACAGAGTTGGATGAACTAATATTAACATTTTAACCCAAGTAAATCTTATGCTTCAAAGTGACAAAGTGAAAAAAAACCATGAAAGGTTACTTCAAAAAGGGTCTCTTAAAAGTAAGTTGTCCAATTAATATAATTCTTTGTTTTTTGTTTTTTTTTGCTATTCTAGGCAGATACAATCATGCGAGCACTCCCTTTGGTTAGACCACGAGCAGAATAGAAGCCCTTAGATTAACTACCAACACAACAGGGGTTACTGTAAAATCAGCCAAATACATTTTATTTTACAATTAGCGGGAGCAATTTGTAGCTCTTTGACAGGACTGTTTATGCTTATTAGATGCTTCGGATGGTATGACCATGTTTGTGTTAGTTTAGCTTAGCACACACCCTGCTGATTGGACACCAAGAGGACCCAGAGAGGATAGCAATACTATAATTGCAACGTTCTTGTTACAGTGCTAAAAACATAACTGTGCTTGGACCGAACTGGCTTGTCCTTTTCCTCTCAGCAACTTTCTAAAACTGTGCGTGCTCTACCCGCTTGAACTACAGCTAAATTAATCCAATATCGCACTGGCAAGCTCACCTCTGGTTCTGTGCCTGCTTCCAATTACCCCTGTCCTCACTCTGTTTCGACCTCCTACCGCCGCACCAGAAGGGGGTGTTTTTTTTCATGCAATGAGAGTGACAGGCTCCTGCTGATGGGCTGTCTGGAAGGGAGTAATTGTGGTCAAGTTGCCAGGCGGCTTTATCTGCTTAATGCACACACTTTTTACACAGTAAATCTTTCCTTCAGTGGACTCTTGTATTTGGATCCAATATACACATTTGATGCGAGATGGAGCCATCTACAGTGTGTTTGACCCAACTTCTGCTTGCATGCTGAAGTGGTTTAACCTCATCACAACCTCAGAGTAAAGAAGAGAGGAGGACGAGAAGAAGGAGAGGAACATGAATGTATGAGAACCACAACTTGGATCAACATACTGTTTTGATTTCTGTCAGCTGACAATGAGCCATGCTCAATATTTCATCATTCTACTGCAGTTCACAGTTTTACAAGTTCAAACTGCGATGACAGCTTAATGTTTTTTCGTTGGAAACTAGCATGGCTCTCTCGTTCACTTCTTCCCTACCCAAGACACCGTACTGTTTTATTTGGAGTGGTAATTTAAGATTTGTATTGTTTGGGAGAAAATGCAAATATACATGTTGGATTATGAACAGGGTCCTCCCCAGGTGTTCCTGTTTGTGTATTGTGCTCTTATTCCTGTGTGTGCTCTGTTCCTTGACTGGCACAGTCAATGTTGATATTCAAGGTGTTTGTGTACTGTGTTAGCATTATTTTGTGTTATGTCTGGAATGTATGGAATGTATGTATGTATGGAAATAGCTACTCTTATTAGTTCTGTAAGTTCTGTGTTAGACTTTCTGAAAAGGTCTAATAAAGAAAACTCTCACTTGCATCCTGCCTTTACAGCTTAATTGTTACTGAATGAAAGGAAGTGGTGAGAATCCATGGCTTTAGCTAAAATAGCCAGGACTTTATTGGTGTCCAGCTTCCAAGTGAGAAAAAGACATATTCATACGAAACAAAAAAAGTTATTCATACTAATTTTCTAAATATACTTACTCAATTGTCTTTGATGGGCAGTAATTGTGATTAACCCTCCTATTGTGTTTCAAATTTGAAAGAGTATGTTTTCAGGGTATCTGAACACACAAAATAAATTTAGATAATGTTCATTACATTTTGGGAGTTTTATTTAACTCAGCCTTGATGTTCCCAGTCAAAATGGCTGGTCCCTCTTATGCATGTGTTTACAGTGGGTTTGTGGTGTGGATGGAGGTTAATTGAGGCTGTACACTACTAACTCTTGACCAACCACAAGTGATATCACAGCAACTACTAAGCAACCACCTGAGGGACCATAGCAACTGCCTAGCAACCACTAAGCAACTTCATAGCAACCACCACTGCCTGGAAGTGAGAACCACTTAAGCTGCACAATCATTCTGCTTTTCTTTCAGGAAAGTACATTGTTAAGTTGTAGTGTTATGTGAGACTTATAACTATAGTGTAATATTAAGTGGCATTTAGCAGTTAGAGCTCCGGGCTATTGATGACAAAGTTGTGAGTTTGATACCCCGGCTTGGCAAGCTGCCACTGTTGAGCCCTTGAGCAAGGCCCTTCTGCTCCCCGGGTGCTGGAGTTGGTTGCCCGGGTGTGTGTGCTCACTGCCCCTAGTTCCCTAGTATATGTGTGTGTGTGTGTGTGTGTGTGTGTGTGTGTGTGTGTGTGTGTGTGTGTGTGTGTTCACTACCACAGATGGGTCAAATGCAGAGGACGCATTTCGCTGTACATAGTACAGTGACAGATACTTGTACCTTTACTTTTAAATATTGTTATTTAACTTTTAGACCTATAGACCATATCTAGCAAATCTATGTTCAAAACGTCTACACAAGAATGTTAAATAAATATCTACCACAACATTAGGTGATAATATATCTATGTATTCTAATGGATTTTTTTATTTCGTATAATGGCAGACAAAAAAAAGTGACATCACCTCCACCTCAGATGCATCAATTTGTCACTGTAAATATCCCACCTAAAATTGTGTCCTCATAGGGCTCCTGCAAACAATCAACAACTGATAAGTCATTTTTTAAATATAGTACATTTCAGAAAGAGTATATTCTACACAATGATTAGTTTGATGATGTCTGGTCCATTCATCATGAAATGTTGACAGTGTAAAAATGTAAAGAGCACAATGCCTAGTTGACAAAAGAACTGGCTAATATTACCATTTGATTTCTTGAAAGTAAGTTGCTGATACAACACACCGTTTCTAAAACTTGATCCCCCAATAATGATGTTGAGTAATGAAGAGGTTTGCAACAATGTATGTGTATTTTGCGTATGGCCTTTATATGTGACTAGGAAAAGCTTTGTCACACCACTCAATTAAATCTGAACACACATTCTTTAAAAGAAACACAATCAATGGTTATTTTAAAATTACTCTAAAACAAACACCTAACCTTTGCATTAACAAAAGCAATAGAATCCTGAAGAGGAGCTTCATCTTTTCTGAACCTCTGGATTAACCAAAGGAAGGATGCTGAAGCCTGCAGACCAAATATTACATCAAGATCTCTGGAGCCTACTTGGAATTTGAACCGGTAACCCTTCTGTTCCCAGTTTGGAACCCTAAACCAATGATCCACAACTGTGGTACATCTGCATTTGCTGCTAAACTCATTAACAGGGCTTACATAAATTGCTCATTTGTTGAATCACTTTGTAGAAGGTCTGCACATCAATCAACCCAGCATACGACTTCATACACTGCTTTTTGTGATCCAAGGCTTTTAGCAGAAGGGCATGATATAACCAGTTGGCTCAGAAGGATATTGGCTACACCTGATAAGCTATCAGTTACAGCATTTGCTCAATGAGGCTCTTATGTATAAATGTGCCAGATTCAGGGAATGATTTCATTTCGTCTCTCATTAACTTCCATTACTCTGTTCTTTCCTTTCTGACCTTCATGTCTGGGAGATGGATGGTTCTGAAAGAATACCTCAGGGTTATGATCTCATTGTCAGAGGTGATTCCTCATTTTGTGGTCAGGGCTACAAAATGCACGTAGGCTCCCCCTAGAGGTAATATATATATATATATATATATATTTTTTTTTTTTTTTTTTTTTTTTTTTTTAATTTATTTATTTATTTATTATTATTATTATTTTTTTTTATTTGATGCATAATATCTTAATAGGCCACACTGGCCAAAATGAAAAATGGAATCATTACTATATTTGTTGTAAACATGCCTGCTTGCCTTCTATAGTAATGCCACAGTTCTCTCCAGAGAAGTAGTGACAAACTCATTTTAGGTAACTGGCTACATGTGCAGTCCAGAGTCAAGGACAGAAGCAGTTTTTCTTGGAAAACCCAACACGGTGTCCTCTTCAAGTCTTAAATTGCTGAAGAACAATTACATTTCATCGGCTCTAAAATAATTATGTGTCTCAATAAACATGTTTTATCCCAAAAAAGTTCACTTAGAAGCGTACCTCTCTAAAGAACATCAAGTCCTATCTTATAGCAAGGTAGCAGTAAGAAACACTGAAACTATGTAGGTACATAACCAAATGTAGAAAAATGTGCATAGCAGTAAAACGTTGACTGGATTAGTGAACTGAAGCATGAACTCCCTGAACACAAAATCACCACCACTCCCCCCAGATGATTTTTTTTGTTAGAAATGGTGGGGTTTCCTATTGAGCAGAATTCAAAATTCATCAACAAAACTTAAACTTGATTAGCAGTTTAATCAGGTCATATGTTTGAGGCCTGTTCTAGAGCTAGATTTATCAGTGTAAACACTAGCAAAAACAATTCTCATGAGATTTTCTGCAAGCTGCCTAATGCAGAAAGAACCTAGATCACTAACATTACTGGTAAGAAGCCAGACATCACATCACATATTTATAAGGCTCTATATTTTTGACTTTGCAAAAAGACAGGATTTCTTTAGCACCACAGGGGGTTCCCAATGGTTGTGTGACACATGCTGTATACATAAAGAATACTGGGTATTAAAGTAAAAAAGCATTGATGAATTAAAATGACCTAAAAATGACACAACATCAAGAATGGAAGGAACCGAAGCCTACAGGCATATATGAATACACACCTGTATTGGCTGCACTAGTAAGTCACATGTTTGACATTCAATTTTTGCAATTCCTTTGCTTTGTCTGCTAAGTTGCTATTGCTAGATGCTTTGGCAGGCGGTCTCTATGGTAACAGGTACGTTTGAGGAGACACAAGTGACACTGATGTAGTAATGAAACGAGCGCATTGTATAAAGAGCTGTTATCTCCATGTATATGGCGAGCGCTTCTTTCCCCCTTTTCGGTAATGGAACAGCATTGCTGTATTTTTTTGCTGAGAAGATGAAGATTACCACACAAGGAGTTTGTTTACTCTTGACTGTTCCTGGCAATGTCTAGTCCAGAGACAAGCAACTGGGGAGCAAAATTGATCACCCTAGGTGTAAACAGATAATGACTGCTGCTTGCTCATAAGCTTTGGATTAGATCTGTACTTTAAGTACTAGCTGTGCATACGATCCATGTTGAGTGGGCAAGTTGTCAAGTGAAAGAAACTGGCATATTTGGATATATATAAGTATTGTCTGTGGACATAATTGATACAAATTTGGTTGCAGTGTCTGGACTATAACAGATGTCACTGTGTCCTGACTGGATGGTTAATGGAACATGGAGTGGAGAGTTGCAGATAAGAGTATTTTAGTCTAGACAGTGTTTCATTGGTTAAACTGTCAGTGCTGTGTTTTGGGTCTGTTCAAATCAACTTTTTCAGGTGCTGTTAATACTGGCTATGTTGTTAATGTGACATTGACTAACCCTGTGACTGTGGCACCAAACCACCTAAAAACAAACCCAGCAAAATGCTTGTCCTGTATTTTCAATCCCTTGTCCATGTGATTTTAGGGAAAATAAATTAAAGGACTACAGTGCAGTTAACAAACCTGCAAGTAATCCAGCAAAAATACCAGATCAATGTTTTTTGTGAAAAAAAATAACTAAGCAGTTTTTCAAGGTAGAGGTATTTTAGATATTCTAGTCAATTTTGGATTCTTATATGCTGTTGTAATTACCATCATCACAAGAAACCAAATTGGTTCAAACTTTGATTTATAATAATAAATGCAGTATACTCTTTGAAGCCAAAAATACGTCTGACCAGTCCAATATTATGCAGAATGCAAGTGAATAGCTTGATGTTTGACATTTGCATGATGTGAAGGACATTTCTACTGATGAAATTCTTGCATCATGCCTTTCCATTTCCCCTGACAACTCTGTGACTGCTCTGAGACATGCTCCACACGCAGGCAAGCTCCTGCTAAATTAATCCAATATCTCATTGGCAGACACTGCTGTGGTTCTCTCCCTGCTTTCAATTACCTGCTGCACTCCCACCACTAGGCCTTTCAACCAGAAGGGTCTGATTTTCCACAGACCCCAAAATGGACAGGCACCCAGAGATTATATGTGGCCTTATTTCTTCCATGCATAGTTTGTTCTCGGTGTATTCTAGACCTGTCAGGGGCAGTTAAATCAGATGTTTAGATCTGGATCTGCTGCACACATGATGTTGGTGCTGGATGGATTTCCCCAGTATTTCCCCCATGTGTTGCTTGCAGGCTGAAATAGTTGCCACAGTGGTCTGCCCTTACTGTCTTGTCATTTAGAGGCAGGAGACAATGAGACTTCCTCAAAGCTCATTTTCAGTTATTGCATGCTTTGTTGTGACTTTGCAAAGTTGATATTGTTTGTTGAAGTCGGCACAGCAGCGTATTTTAGACCAAAACTCACCACTGGGGTCATTATTTCTCTAAGTAATAAAAATAAACACTTTCATATAGGTCAATTTGGTTTATATGCAGGTAATGCTAAAATGAACCTGGAACATCTGAGATTGAGGGAAACACTAGCAAGAAAATTGGCAATGACTGTTTATGTGAATAGTACCAACAAATGTACCTTCTTGTGAAGTGTTTTTGTATGAAAAACAACAGCAACAACAAATAGACAGTGCCTCTCTGTATTTTGTAGGTCCTCCTCTAGCCTTGATGACACACTTGAGTCACACTGCTTTGCCATTTATTTTCATAAGGTGTCCTATATTTAACTGCTTCCCACATATCCTCACTGTAGTGTGCAGATCACCTATATTGGATGGGGTTTTCTTCTCCATACATTTTCCACAGAGTTCTCAAAGCTGTTAAAATCCTATAAATGTGTCATCCATAACATCATAACATCACCTGAACATTTTTAGTCCTCAGCCCACTCCATCTATCATTGTTTTCTTGGCATATCAATTTATTTGATGCATATTACAAAAAAAATTACATGTTAAATGTGAGTAATGCCTTTTGACTGCCAGTGTGTATGAAACTTCACCTTTATTTAGACCTAACAAGTAACATTGAATAAAATTATATTTTTGATTCTTTAAAATAGACTTCACACTTGCTTTTTTGCACATTCTCTTCAACTTTGGGAGGAACTCTACTGGGTTTATAATTTCTTATACTTATAACTTCTAATTAGTGAACCCTGCACTGTTTATAGTTAGTTAGACCCTATAGTTTAGGGTTAGTATAGACATTAGCTTTGTTGCTAAACTAAAAATGCATTAGACACTGAATATGTGTTTCCTTTTTTTTTTTTTTTTTTTGGTGAACCAATTCTTTGAAGCAGGTTTGGGGAACCGAGGGACTGTGACCATGTTAGTACCCCCTTACAAGGCTGGTGCAGCTGGAATCATATTCTTCTATTGGCTAAAACCACCCACATGGTTACCTATGTTGCTTCCATGAGTCACACAGATCATTACTAAGAAAAAGTGTTTTTTGCTAGTTATTAAATTGCTAGTTAGCTTTCATTAGCTGATGACGTTAGCTACTGGGGGGCCGTTTGGCCAGAAGCAGCAGCTAACCTTGCATCAAAGCTAATTCGTTACAAGGAGAAAACCAATTGGTTAGCTAAACAGCAGACATGTTATGCAGACATGGTAGTGATTGAGTATCTAATGACGTCTGGGGGTGAGGGGGCGGGGTAGGTTTAGTAGCACACCTTTATACACCTGGTCATTTACAGAAGCTTTGAATAAGGTGGGCTTGAGCAGGATAATCAGCAAAACCTTTGTAAATTAAGATGATAATGTGAATGTTTCCCTGTTATGTGTGACTTATTCACAGTGGCTGTGTATATTTTTTGTCAATCAGCTAGTTTTGAATAAGCATACTATTAAAAACATTGGTGAAAACGTACATATACCCACTACTGTACCCTGCCGGTCATGCAGTTATTGAGAAGCAGTACATGAATGTTAGCTGGGCTGTAACGAATTCCAAAATAAGACCCGCCGCCATGGACGTTTGAATACAGTAAAGGCTCCGCCCATCTCGCGAAGTTCCGCCCCTCGGGCTTCTAACAGCACCGTTCAGCCGCTGGAAAAAAATCCTGTAGGGAAACCGACAGCACTGAACTCGGGAACTGTAGGCTGGCGGAAAGGAGGACAACTAAACAGTCAATAGAGGGATTTCAGAGCCATTCTTTGAACAGTTTTCCAAGGTATGTGCACGTCCGCAACGCAAAATGGGCATATCCTGTTATTTTTGGGGAAAAGGGAGAGGGAGAGAAAGCTCGCTTTGCAGCGGTGTCGAGTGACATTCAACACGGTAGAAATGTGCTGTGCGCGTTTCATTGTGGGAATGCTAGCCAGCTAAACTTGTGGGACGTTGCCGTTTACCTGAAACCCCAAAACCATGACATTAAAAATAACATTTAGGCCCGTTAGACCTGCCACACATCTGTTGTGGAAACCGTTAAGAGCATAGCCTTGGTCGTGAATGCAGTCTCTGGGGTTAGGAGTTGTCATGGAGGGGTATAAAGGGGTTTTCAGTGTCTTTTGTGCTAATTAGCTAGCCGTGTGTGGTGTGCTGTGATTTGTCTGGTGATTGAAGGATGTGCTGTTGTTCCCAAAATAGTTTTTGGTCATATTTGGGGTTCTCTTTTACGAAGTTGCATTGTACACTGAGAACTGTACTCTCACCCGACAGGTCCGCTCTAAGTCCACTTTATTTGTCCTCCATGCCGACCTTAAAGTGTGTGACAAAGAAGTTTCGTTAAATAGTGCTAAAATAAGTTCTCCATACTTCACCAATGCATTACTAGTAAACCGACTGTGCTGTGTGAGTGGAGTCTGTTTGTTTTTTTGGGGCTTGCCAGTTGAACTTTTCCCCCCTGAGGTTCCTTTTTTTTTTGGTACAAGAGTATTCACTCCTGATTATTCCTACCTTTGTCACCATCTCTGACCCAGTGCCCAGTGACATAAGCAGGACTTCTCAAAAGCGTAACATCTGTTTTCCTCCAGGCTGGGTTGTCCCCCTTTACGCCCAACTGTAAAACAGAAAAAGCGCAAGACACACACACATACACAAAAGCAGTGTTAATGGGAGGTCAGACAACTTTCTTTTAGCCTCACATTTTCCGCCCTTGTAATAGCAAATTTAAAGTTGAAGCAGAAAATTATTGCGTGATAAATCCCATAATAGTAGTCTGTGGAGGTTCCCTCTTCTGATTTACAGTTATCCTGGAATATTGGGGGTTGCCTTCTAAAAATAGCATAAGATTGATGCTTCTTAAATTACATGATGAAAGAAAGGGACGTGTGGCTCCAATGGTTCGCTATGCAACTCTTTTTTTTTTGTTGTTGTTTCTATTTTTTTTCCTATAGCTTTTCTTTTTTTTCTTAAAGAATGCTGTAGATCTCACATCTGGAACTCTCTCTGCTCTTGCTCTCGATTTCTACTTCACCTCTGCACCCTGCATTTATTGTAGAGTAACAGTCAAGGGCACAGGTTGGTTTTGTGGCCTCCCAAACCACAGTTGTCCTACTTTCAAATTCAGTGACCATTTATCCCCCCCCCCCAAGAAAAAAAAATCCAAGGTAAAATGGAATGTATTTATACAGTTTGTAAAAAGAGCGAAACGGACCAGATCTTGCAAACTAAACTAAAACAAGCCATCCCTACTTACATCCCCGCTTAGCCCTTGTATGCAGTCCCTGCGTACAGCTACAGAACCGACTCGTTTCTGATTCTTATTTTTGTGACGCTACAAAACCAATGCGTTTACATACTTACATACATTGATCAAGCATAACTTTAAAACCTCCTGACTAATATTGGGTAGGTCCTTCTCATACTGGCAAAACAGCTTAGAAACATTGAGCCATGGACTGTCCTGTGGTATCTAGCACAAGAAGCAGATTTTTTAGGTACTGAAAGCTGTGAGGTGTGGCCTCCTTGAATCATGTCAGTGAGCCTTAACACACACATGACCTTGTCTCTGGGTCATCAGTTGTCCTTACTTGGACCACTGTTGGTAGGTCCTAATGATTGCATACTGGGAACACCCCACCAGACGTGCTGTTTTGGTCAAACCTAAGTTTCAGATCCTTATGCTTGCCAATTTGTCATGCTTCCAACTTATCCACTTCAAGAACTAACTGTTAATTTGCTGTGTGATCTATCCCACTGCTTGACAGGTGCAATTGTAACAAGGTAATCTCACTGTCCTTTACTTCACCTGTCACTGATTTTAATTTTACGTCTGATTAGTATATATCCTCCTGTTCAGCCTGTGGGAATTTAGCCCTGCCCATCCAGGATGTTTACAAATATCAGTCTTAAAGGCACAGAAACAGCTTGTTTAATTCTAAGGCTTTTAGAGAGGACGAAATATGATCGTATAAAGAATTCTGGTTGTATTTGGTACACAAACCTATAAAAGAGCCTTTTGGTTAAATGTTGAAATGTTGGTCAGTGATTTGTGGTGTGCTACAGAAGAGATACCTTTGCACATGTGCAAAACAAAGAATTGTACTTTGCCAGCAGGTTGCTTTCCTATTATCTTGGGTTAATTAACTGTCTAGTCTTGTTGTGGTCTTGAGGTCACAACCCTCTTCTCCCTCCCTACACCTTGCCAACCAGACGGTGGTCAGCAGATGGTAGATATTCATGCTAAGTCTCCCCCCTCTTTCCCAGCCCACCGGCCCTCCCTCCTCCACAAGGAATTTGCCCTGACTAAACCCACTGTGCGACGGCCGAGTCTTGAGTGTGAAGGCAGCTAGCGAGACAGATGGAAGGGCAGACAAATTCAAACAGAGCCCCTTTTTTCCTGTTTCTTCCCTCTGAAAGAGAGAATGACTGACTCCTGTGAGGTTGCCATGGCGACACAACGTTTTTAGATGACTCGAATCCATCTGCCTGCTAGTACGCTACATGGAGGCTGTGCTTGTGTGCAAGTGTGAGCGAGGAGAGAGAGTGTGTACATTCTGCTTCTGATTGGATATCTCTGCCAGCTGGATTGAGCTGGGTGGTGTTTATTTTTGTCAGTAAGAAGTGCTCTTTTGTCCCTTTTCCCATTAAGAGCCCACATCCTCTTTCCACCTCTATCCTTGTTATGTAAACTGTAAGTGCTGAGTTCATGTTATAGAGGTTGAATGACGTATATCTAGGCTTTTGATTTTATGGCATTTTTTTTGTACTAGGTGATAGCAATCAGTGTTGAGGCGATTTGGTATAATGTCATATTACAGTACTTCTGTATATTTTCATGACCCATGGTTTGTAAAATATGTTTGTCTTATATCTGATGAGTTGGAATGGATCAAATACTACAAATATGTACAAATGATTTTTATTCAACCTTTCACACACTGCAGTGCACTAAATATAGTTAATCAGGATGAATTATGCTGTCCTTGTAATGAAACCTGCAGTTGATTCATGCTTTAGTGCTGACCATAGCCATGATATGCTCAGTGTGACTTTCTGTGAATGATCACAATAATGACCAATCATTGAATTGCCCAGCCCTATTACACATGTAGGGATGCAGTGAATGCAGAAGCATAACACTGTCTACAGTGAATTTTTAATCGTTATTTGAAATCTACTCCAAATGAGCAGGAACATGAGGTAGTTTATTCATTTTACTATATTTTTAATTGCCTATGAATATGTTTTCTGTAATACTAATTTAAATAGATTTGGTGCCAATTTCTAAAATGAATAAATGTGGGATTCTAGAAAATCCATTATTTAAAAAACAAAACAAAACAAAACAAAAAAACAAAAAACCCTAACCCAAACACGAATACAACCCATTCTATAGAAGGCTAGCCCTGTCCATTGGTGTTATAGGTATGAATGTTTGGACAATATAAGGCAGCCAATTAAAATGGACCTCATTTACATATAGTTGCAATTGAAATTATCCCCCCATGCAAATTAAGTTTATTAGCAAAATGTACAAACATTCAGCTGTTTACAATAAACCAATCAAACAAGATTTTTTTATAACTACTGCAGTCTCAGAATTATTCAAAACCTTTATGACAAGTGTTTTATCTCATTAGCCCATTCCTCATAGGCAGTAGCCTTCAGTTCATTAATATTCTTGTGTTTGTGTGCTGCAACCATCGTGCAGCTTTTTACATTCCATTTATAGAAATATATCTGTAATAAAATATTTATAGTTCTGGTAAGTACAAACATGCAGATTGTGTTGGATGGAATTTGGTGTTACCTATAAGAGAAAAGTTCACTCAATCCTGCCTATCACAGATATGCCAACTATAGTGAGGAAAGGCAGAAAAGCACCAGGGATTTTTAGAGTCGTCTTACTAATGTTAATTCTTACATCACCTAGATAATATTAATTGTTCTATTAATTGTTCTTTACTGATGTGTAGGAGGCTAGATGCTAGGATGTATACTGAAGCACAACAAGATTAATGCAAAAAACTCACTAGACAGAATTAGACAATTACACAAAACATTTAACATGTTTACAGTGTTTCTACTACATGTATTTTACTGCTTCATAATGTATGACATGTCATTAAATTACAATTACAAAAAGAGTCTTTTAATTTTGTGCAGTGGGCTTTTAATTTGGATCGACGAACACAGTAAGTGAATCAAAGATAAGAAGAGGAGAGAATGGTAGATTAAACTAGCTAATGTTAAGTTGGGTAGGTTTACCAGATGAAAAGAACATTCACAATGTAATGTAAAGCAAATTGCTCGCCAGTCACGCTGTACCACGTCCAAAAATTTTAAACCTTGTTTATAATGGAGGCATGCCGCTGCTGCTGGAAAAAAAAATCCTAGAGGATACACGGGTTTATGTTGTATTGTCTTTGCCAGATCTCCAAATTTAGTGTATTTCTGTTTTTCTATTTTCTGTATTTTCTCCATTTTACGATTCCATCTGCATTCTACATTGCAGAAATCATATATCTCAAAATGCTTATATTGCATATCAGCGTTGGGGCATCTATTAAACAAAAAGTACTGGTATACACAATATATTGCCCTTATACTACGCTTTTTTAGTCTTTCTGTCAGTTTTTCGGTAAATTTATTACTTATTCCTTGGGAAAATAGCTTGTGTTTGGATAACGATCCAGATTAACAGTTTACCTACAATCAGTCCCTGCTAAATACATTCCGTTCTTCCACACCCAACACTTAACTGCACTACCTCTGTTTGCTCTCACTCTGGAAACCCTTTTCACCCCTCCAATTCGCTGACTTGAGTTAGCATTCTGCTTCAGCTCTGGCTATACGACTGATATATATATCTTTTTAAAACTTAAGCAGCAGTCAATAGATTTAAGCAGTTGCAGTAGAACCCATCACTTCTAAATTATTGACTAGGTCATGAATGTGGAAAAGCAGCCTGTCAGGAATCTTGTTTATCAAAAGCAGAGTGTTGAACTGCACTGAATCTTCTTGCTGTTCTGCGGTACTCTTTATCTCTCGCGGTGATAAATACAGCCAACTCTGAGGCTATGTTTAACCACTGACTGTTTTAAAGTTGGAACTACACATAGCACGATGATTTTGCTGTCATTGATGTCGGCAGGTAAAAGTTTAAATAGGTTATCAGCGTTGGAAAGATGCTTAGATTACATCAATATTTCAAACCAAGATTTAATGATCTACTTATTGCAATCTCTCTTATTGTGCTATATTGCATGCAGTGTGTTACCAGTTTTAGAGTTACCAGTTGGTTTAGTTATGTTTTTTTTAGTTGCTGGATGAAAGTGTGCGGTAAAGACTGGTGGGAGAGAGTCATATTAGTGAAGGGATTCATAGATTTTGAGTGGAAGCAAAATTTCCATATGACACGGCAGTCATTCCTTATTTTATGCAACTTGATGAACATACTGGAATGGTACTTGTCCACTGCTCTTGGCATGGATTTCTCCATCCACTTCCTTCAACAGCTTCTTGAGGCTTAAAGCACAGAGAATTCTGTGCTACGTGCAGTGAACATAGTGTGAGAGCTCCTATTCCACTAATGATGCGTATGGCTGCATTTCCTATTGGGAATGTAACCTGATACAGATGTTTACATATGTATTGTGTGTAAATTTTGGGTGAGCTGTCAACATAATTTATGAAATTATCATGTATGGCATAGGCTAACTAATTTCACACACACTGTTATTTCCATTTGGAAAACACAAGATGAAATATGACTAGGCTAGTAATGTTAGCTGAGGTAACATACTATTGGTCTTTGTCTGTTTATCTTAGACTATAGAGTGACTGACCAGTGTGCATTTTAAGCCAAATGCTATCTACTCTCACTTTAAAAAAAAAAATGGGTGTTGTGCTTTGGAGAAACTGTGCATTACTGAATGTTGCCAAGCAGTGGCATGTGTGAACAAAAAATAAATAAATAAATAAATTCAAAACTACTAAGACTGGACACTCTCTCTCTACTCTCTCTGGCTTTAATGTTTCTCAGTCTGAATTCTTGCCTGTTTTCGCAGTCTGGTGGACTCTTAGCCACACCTTCAGCCTCTAAGAGAATTTTGGAGTTCTTTTTCATTTTTTGACACATATAAAGTATGTGAACATATTTGTGCCTACACTATATGAGTATGCATGATAAAAAAATCATTTCACTATAGGGAAGAACTGGACAAAGAAAATCTCTTTAAGTGTGAGACCTCGATTAGGATCTGCAACAGATATTGTTGTCCTGTTCTGCTTTTGTTGTCTGTCTCTTCCTTTCTGCTCTGCTCGGTTTCCCTCCTTCTGACTTCTTAGTAACATTGTCGACAAACTAGAAAGTAAATATTCCTGAACAGTATTGGTTCTTTGAGTGATGCCACAAAAGAACCACTTCTGGTTCCCCAAAGAACAGGCCTTATTCCCCAGCCGTTTTTAAGATGGAAATTTACACAGTTTTCACGAATAGAATATGACATTACCCAAAGTTTTCTTATTTGGGATTTTCAGAATTTATGAGAACAGTAAAAACCATCATTATAAGGGTGTAGCTGAGAACAGTTTTTAAATTTTAAAAACACATTATGAATCTGAAAGACTTTTTGTTTGGACTTTTCTCAAGAACAAAACCTAAAGAAATATTGGTAAATGTTTTAGAATTGGTCACACCTACAAGTTCAATGTTTCATTAACCTTCTAAAGTTCTGTATTAAGGAGTTAATTTCACTATATGTTACCCAGCACTGACCGCATTCTAGCTAGATGAGCACATTGGGTCGACTGGTCCACATTGGGTAGACTGGTTGCTTTCTCTGACTGTCTCTCACCTCACAAGTGCAGTGGGCTTGGCTACACAGCGTGTGATATCACCAGTCAGTGAGCTTCAATAGCACCCCCACCCTGTGGGGAATGAGCTTATCTGCCCATGCACTAGATAGACACAGAAACTTGACACATCAGACACATTGTGATTTTTGTAATACTATCAACATTTTTAAAATCTCAGTATACAGTGTTGTTATACAGGAGTGTTTCAAAAATAAAAACTATCATTGATATGTCTATTAGTTTCTTCAGAGAGTCTTCATATTTTTTGCAAACGAAAAAGTGACATCACACACATAAATCTTTGGCACCTTTTTTTTTAAGATTGTAGGTTACAAATTAGCAAAAATTACTGATCTGCATCTTTCATTATCTAGAAAAAGACTTTTTTTGCACAATCCTAATATGATTTTCCATGTGTACTTTGTGCAGTAGAGAGAAAGTGTCCAGTGTTTGACCTTGCCTTCAGTTTTCCTGTCCCTGAGGTCTTAGCAGGGCTTCTGTTCTTGTGTCACACTTCTCCAGCTGTTGCCCTGGGCAGTAAATTGCAACACTGACTTCAGTGCAGTAACTAGCAATGACGAAGAAACTTACCAACTGACCAAAAAAAAGTGTGTACCATGTTATATTTATGGGGACTAATGTATAACCTGAGTGCATGTTTTGTGGAGTGTAATGTTTGCTGATTGGAATCTTTGGCATTGTGGAGTAGAAACCGCAGGAAGGAAGTCTGAAGGAATGGGGATTAGAGCATGGGGGAAGTGGTCTCAGGGGTCACTGACAAATCCTCCTGCCCCCTCCCCATTACCGCCCTGGAAACAGTTCCAGGTGCCGCCTCTCAGACGTGACTTTACGTCACCTTTTGCCTTGTAGGAGGAGCTGATTCAGTTGGGAATAAATGCACTACATCATTGGATATCCTCTGCCTTCATGGGGCCAATTTCCTCACGCCCTGGACCCTTAAGCAGTCTGCCAGATGTACCCTAAGAGTGGTCTGTGGCTTTGGGAGGGAATAGCTGCAGCATGCACTGCATGAGTGGTTATTAGGGGCCCCTCTGTGAGTCCACACAACTAAGGCTCTGCCTGCTTCCTTTACGGACCTCATGCATTAAAGGATTTGGGACTTTTTTTTGATAAAGAGCTGGGTATCAAACATTTTAATCCAGCCCACGTGTTTGGTTTGTATGGAACTTCTTAAAAAAATCAGCTGCATCACAAACATCACAACCCTTATAACACAGACGTCAGACTGTCAGTCATTGAAATACGATCAATGCATCAATCACAGGGCCAGTAAAAGGCTGTCCTTGACCAGATTTGGCACAGACAATTACAGATCTAGTGTGGGTTCATAAATGTAGGAATGCTTTTTATTATTCATCCCATTTTACCACACTGTGCAGATGAGAAAACCATGACTTTGCCTTATTGTAGGTTTGGCGTCTGCTCTGTTTTCAATAGTTGTGTCAGACCTGCACCTTTAGATACAATCAGCTGAAGGTCCCTTTGGCGCCCTCAAATTTCTCTTCTGTGACTTTGTGGTGGACTGGTTTAGAGCCAGCTACACCGCTCTGTCCACTGGGATCATCACTATCATTCTATTTCAATGCAAATTATCACCACAAATGGACCTCCTGACAGATGAATTATATTGAATGTCAATGTCACATCAGGAATGGACTAGCAAAGACAGCATCCCACACAAATGTAATGGAGTGGTGATGTTATTTCAGCTTTACATCAGGAATAATGTCATTCCTAGGAGAGAACAGATTATAATGTTTTGTCCTGTGGTTTCTCCTCATCTGGTCTTTAGCAGAGTCATTTACTGGGTTTACGTGCTCCATTACCTTCACCACATTGTCACTGTTGATTAACCCTTGTTTCAGCCCTGATTTGGTGAGCAGTGGGATCTGTAGCATTCAGGAACACCACCTCGGAGTGCAGTTATGTCAAAAGTTTAACTTTCTTCCCAAGCTGGTTTTGTGTAGGTATTTTCATCACCACTTATAAAAAACATGCATTTTAAGAAACTCGATATTCCCGTATCTGTAAGAGGTAATATACAAATGCAGCAGGAAAGGGAAAAAACAGCAACAAACTAATTGGAGCAGGGCAGTTGGCTTGCATTTGTTTTGTAATGGCACTGGTGCTGGAGTAAAATGTTAATTGAGATGGTATTGTTAATCTGTGATCATTATATTAAAAAATGGAAGTTATATGAGACTGACATTTGTTATCGGTTGTTTTAATATGTGAAGTGAGAGCAGCAAGTTAGTGCAGGACTGTGTCTTGCTGATTGCTGTAGACGTTTGCATTTCAGCATGCTCCTGTTTGTAGCCCAGAAGACCACATGTTTTTGCAAGTCAGTATCTGCTCTGATCCACATAAGTAGGTGTGAAGGGATATGCGTGGGAGGGGGAGGCTAAAATTGTGAGCGTGTTATAATACAGACTGAGAAGAGTACATCTTTTTATGCATTGCTTTTTTTTCCCCCCTCCATCCATGGGTATGTGTGTGAACCAAAGAATAAATCTAGCCACGATCAAGTCACTGTTCTTGTAACTACATGCAGTCTAACCCAGTCTAACCCAGCAAAAACCCAGTTTGTTATCTATTTGGAATGTCCTGCAGTATGTTAAGCTGAAAGTAATATTTAGGCTTTTCTTGTGAAATTATCATTTAACTATGTTAAAGAACAGAAGAGTAGTGAGGTACTGATATGCTTGCCACTATTCTCAGGCAACTTGTATTGAAAGCGCCCATTTTTTGCTTGTGTACCTGCTATGGCGATTCATTTTCCTCGCCTGATCCTCATTAAGACAGACATTGTCTGAAAGAGGCATAAACGGTCTTATCCCACTCAGGATCCTTCTCCGGATTATGTTGCCACATGGCACCTAAGAAATGACCTCAGTCCTCAGCAGATGGTCCTTTTATAAACCTTGTATGTTTGCAAGACAGACGTCTGGTGCTGCTTTCCCCAAATTGTTGATTTTGGCAGAGTGGAACTGGAAGTTTGTGGAAACCCTGAGGGGGGTGTTCTACCCTTTCATCACTTGTTCACTCCAGACTGTTTGACAAAGCTCTTGGGGTCAGCAGAGTTAACCAATTTGGGTAATTGAGGTGATTTCAGACAGTTGCACTGCACAAGGGCAGTGCCCATAAATGTGAAGTGATGTCCAATTTTTGTCTCATGAAATGTTGGTAAATAACTGGATTCAGCAGGAAGTAGCTGTTATTGTCTTTTAACAGTATCTGGAAACACCACATATTAACTTGCAATGAAGGGCACCATGAAGAAACTAAACTAATGCTTGATGCCCATTTTTTCTCTCTCAGTTAAAAATTGATCTGAGACTGTAAGCTCCTTTGCTGCCCTTCAGATATGGATTAAAGTCTTTAGATTGAGAAGCCTCAGCAGCTTTAGAGTGCTGCTAGAGTAAACAAGGAAACACTACCCCCCCCCTCCCCTCATTCTTTTTTTCTGAGGCTGATCTATGCTTGTGAATTAATGATGGCCATTTGATACTGGTACTGCTCTCTGGCCTTGGGCCGGACTCCCAGCAGAGACTAATGCAGACTGCAAGGTCACTTTGAATGTGTGTGCACACAGCAGCACAGCAGGCCACTATCTACATTTTTCAGGCAATCAGCTGGAGTTGCTACTTGAACGGTTTACAAGTATTTGGCAGGAGCAGCTTCCAAGTTTTGACAGTAAAGCAAGACATTTGTGTGTAAGCGTTTACTCCATCCTTGGATCTGCAGAAATTCTGATTGTATAAGGGAGCCTATCTGATGGTATACCCTCATATGGGAGAAGGTGGTCTGCAAAATGCTTTGTCTTCCACAGAGAGACCAGTGACTGATGGCTGAAAATCAATAGACTGCTTACTGGGTTATATGTAAATGATTTGAGTCGATTCAGTTGACAGCTCTGACTCCAATTAGGATGTGCGTTATGTCTATCAAGGCAACTCTGCCACAAGTGGGTTGTGAAGAATACACTGCTGCTCTTTAAAGAATTATTCAAGCTCCATGTTCCATGCATGCCTTGGAATGCTAGCTTTGGTTAGTTTGATGCTGAAAATGCACAGACGTTGACTTATTAGAGGTAGTGAATTACTAGAGGTAGTAAGTGCTGTCAGAAATCGGGAGTTCTTGCAAGCGCTATCCTGCTCTCTTCACCAGCATGCTGAGCCTGAAGAAGCAATGACATCAACACTACATAATGATTTTGAGCTGTTTTTTTTAAGGTAACAATACTGCATATTGTTGCCTTTAAATGTTATTTACGTGTTGATTTAAATATTTATTATAACAAATCGGTCACTCCAAGCCAAGCAATATGGTTACTTTTACGGTAACAGGTGTAAATACATTACTTGCTTCTGTCTACATTCTGCTTCAGAGGTCAGACCTCTTCGGTCAAGCCAGCACTCTAAATGTGGACACTCTGTAGCTCATTAAGCTAATGATCCCATGATGTTTTACACGTATATGCTGTCAGTATTTCATTTATTAAAAGCATTTTCTGCTTAGCTTGCAGAACTAAGTCAGCCTCTTGTTCTAGATGCTTTCTAGGCTTTGACTTCAGTTCCATTTCCCTGGGGATTATATGGAAAGGCCTTCTCAAAAAATATGGAAAATCATGCTTATGAATAGACGGCCATCTTACACTTCAAGACTGTAAAACGCTGCTATGTTTGACATTGTGAGCTTTTGGGGATGCTTTATATTTATGAGCACCCATTTATGGATTTAGGACATAGCATTCGATTAGCTCAACAGTGATTACTGCAGTAATGTTATGAATATTATCTTTAAATTCTAAAACAAGTGGATGGTTCCAGTTTAGTGAAGTCGACAGCCTTAAAGGTAATTTCTTTTAAGGTAAAGATTCCGCCTGAAAATGTCTCATGGAGTGTGTACACTGGGATTTTGGTGTGCTTTTGAATATGCTTAGTAGCCCTGTGTGCATTGGGGTTACTGTGGGAACAGCCTCACATTTAAAAATCAGTCAATCACTGATGTGTTTTTGAATGCAAACTGGGACTGAGTATGGACACTAACGTAACAGTATAAACTTATTGTTAATGTTAAAAAGTGATAAGTGGTGAATAATTGAAAAACTATAAACAAAACTGCAAACAAGTTATACTGAAGGTTGTGGTTCTGTATTAGAGAAGTGTATTTTCTGTACTTTTAAACAAAAGCAGCATCAGCTCAGACAGGAAACAGTAATTATGTGAGCACACATGCATGCATGTATGAGTAAGCCTGCTGCTGTAAAATTGCCACTGAATAACAAAATGTTCGCTTACACTTGTCACAGATCACACGCAGCACAGCAACATTCACCCACTTAACAGCTCTGCATTAGCTCTACCAGTGCTCTACTGGTATGTGTTAACCGCAGTCTATAAACTAAACCACGTCAGTGAAATACACAACTTCGAGCATACATATGTTAACATGTTAATGTTAAGGATTAATAAAAAATTCTCATTCATGCACTTATTCATACACATGAACAGAAAGGGCTGGAGTCTAATGCTTTTCTCTGTAATGCAGCTCTTAATACATATAAAACTAAACAAAGGACCCATCATAAACTATTATAGCATGTATGTTATGCACTTTATGGTATAAATTGTTTGACATTTACTTGAACTTGAATTTTGGTTGTTGTTGACTGACACCTAGCTTCACCTTTTTAATACAGTGTGACATAACATATTGTGCTCAGATTTGGAAACTGTTAGAATACTGATCTGTCAGTTAAATGCAGAAATGTGGTAAAGAAAAAAATGACCCTACTGTCAAAACAGCGTGTCAATGTCAAGGCATTGACTCCACAAGACCTCTGAAGGTATCCTCTGGGCACTGACACTGATGTTAACAGCAGATCCTGTTCCTGTTCAAGTTCTGTAAGTTGAGAGAGCCTCCATGGGCCCATGATCCTGTCACTGGTTCACCGGTTAGCCTTACCCGGGGCACCTTTGGCAGGTACTGACCACATGGTTGGTGTATCCCGGGAACACCCCACGAGACCTGCCTGAAGTTTTGTAGATGCTTTGACCCAGTCCAGTCTTCTAGCAATCACAATTTGGCCCTTGTCAAAATGGTTTAGATCCATATGCACAGCAACTTGATTAACTGACTGTTAACTTTCTGCTTTATGTGTATATCCCTCTCTTTGACAGGTGCCATTCTGTATTATTTATTAATAATTAAGTTGTTTATAGTTTTACTTGCCAGTGGTTTAAATGCTATGACTTTCTCTGGTCTGTACTTACTACTACTAATGCCAAAACATTAGTTTTACAAAGACATAGTACATGCAAAGATTTGTGGCGGGCAGTGGTGGTGTACTTTGTCTTCAGATTCCACTTTTTGACCACATAAAAAAGTAAACATTATTTATGCAGAGTTTATGCATATGATGGTATATTTTCTGTACTATGACAACTTTCTTAAAATTTGTTTTTAGGCTTTACTTACACCCTCTTCAACCCTTATATTTGAAATACCTGCTTCAAGAAGTACTCTCATACCCCAGTCAGAACTGTTAATAGGATACTTCTTATTTACGTAGTCGTGATCATGAGTAAGCTGCACCACTCAGCCTGATGGAAAGCTGTGCTTGTTTTACATGAGAGCTGCTAAAATGACTGTTGCCTCAGGATTTATCCTATGTTTTTAAAAGATGTGTCTACATGGTGATTGTCCGCACAGCAGAGATTCTTTTTCTTTTCTTTTCTTTCCTTTTTTATATGTTAAGATAGGAATACGATGGAATTGTTTTACTTACCAGGACGTAAGCTGTTAATTGGATTGTGTATCTATATAGTTACATGCAGCTGTGCTCAAAGGCTATTAGAAATTCAGTTTTCTATTTTTAGCAGGCGAACTGCCTCTGTAGTGGGTGAACTGACTACTCCTTCTTCAAATCTCGTCTTGCCCAGAGCTACTCTGAGACCTACTTTTTGAGTGTCTGACATGTTTGGCTTTATTTCCCCTTATTGTTTAGCTCAATAGTTCTCACTCCATGGTAAATACACATGTATGTCAGCCTTGTTCTAGGGCTGAGCAGTTATCCAACAATGAATTGTAACCAACGTTCAGAACCTCTAATTAACATAATTTTGCACACGGCGATCTTTATTTTAAATTATTCAGTTTTATTCTTTCATTTTGCCCGCTATGTGTTTATGCACTGTTCCCTTAAAACATACTGCCACGTGTGTAGTCACGTGACTCTGTCCCTTCTGGTTGCTGATGGAAGCTACATGAATGATGACTCAAACGCCAAACCAACTGAGCAACTCAAGCTGCTTAAATAATTGTCGTTAATCGTACATGAAGTAAAAAGTTTAGTTAATTGTGATATTGATTTTTAGATCATATCACCCAGTCACCCAATATCACCACAACTTTAGTGTATCTCATCGTTTCTAGTTTAAATATCTTATAATTGCCTTCTAATGACACGTACAGTACAGTCACATGAGAGAATGTGGTGTTAATGCTACTGAGATACACTTCTGTAATTTCAAGAGTCAAAACTCCTAAAGTGGATGCACATGGGTGTTTTACATAAGCTGTACTACTGTAATGTATTTAGAATAATGAACATTGCCAGTAGTTACACTGTTGTTGTATGGATTGGTGATGTGAAAATAAAAAGGGAATACAGTTGCCTTTTTTATGAGGGGAATTAACTCTCAGTTACTCTGTATAATGCACTGAATCAAGAGACTGCTGCTTTGTATTGAATCAAATGATGGATTTTGTGATTTGTAATGTTCCTAATTCCTCCTGTGTGAGTGTGAGAGGAGAAAAAAAAGAGCGTGAGAGTGTCTGTAAATGCGACTGTATGAGAGATGGTCACTGAGTCATAGCTGAGGAATGCTTGGTGATTCTTAGTATCCCAGGCTTAATATCTGAAACCTGGACTCGTAAGTAAGCCAACAATTTCCTGTTGACTCTGAGAGACAAATCCGTGAGTGGGATTAATCAGCTTGTTAGACTGGGTGGACGAAGATCAGAGAGTCTAGAGCTTGAGGTCCTAAACTTCAGAGAAACGTAGAGTTTTGAGAAAGAAAGACGAAGGTGAAACCAGGCACATGTCCTGGAACATCGCATCCCGGGCATGCGGACGAGCCAGCATGAATGAGTAGGAAGTCTTTGATATACCCCTCACTGCTCCCACACATTAACTCTTGCCACAGCCCTGCAATAAAACATCTGAGCAAGGCTGCATGGAGCTTGTTACTTTACACTCCCTTTGTGTAAATCTCAGCGTCTCTACGTGTTTACATTGAATGTTTTAGATGTGTCCTGCACTCTCATTGTGCGATCCAGAGCAGGCCTTTTTACTCTTGACCTGAGTTCTTCTGACAGAAGACCTACTGTGTCAACATAGCTTGATGTAAGACTTTGTAATTTGCTCCTTAACAAGCACATCATATTGTATTTGAAGTGTTTACTTAATGCAAACTTTTTAACTTAAAATACCTCTGCGGTTCAGGAATCATTACCAGACTTTAACCGTTGCAGGACATTTGATTCAGCTCTTCAATTTTTCTGTACAC
The DNA here is from genome assembly GCF_030463535.1 of Salminus brasiliensis. Taxonomy (NCBI): domain Eukaryota; kingdom Metazoa; phylum Chordata; class Actinopteri; order Characiformes; family Bryconidae; genus Salminus; species Salminus brasiliensis. The sequence goes on along the minus strand of NC_132894.1, from coordinate 24,941,928 downwards.
AACAGTTTGTTTGATGCTTGGAAAGTGGTGGGGGTCTCTATTTTGTCATTTTTGCGGCTTGCGTGCAAGTCTCTTGTTTACAAAGCCTTCTTTTTCCTTGAGTATTTATGCCGTGTTTGAGTTTAGTCTGTTTGATGTTTGCAGCTTTCTTGCTGGCTTCATTTCAAAGCTGAACCTTAAATTGAATCCATGTCATATACACTGGACGGTGAAGGAAAGAAGCACGAGGACAGTCTGAAATTGAAATGAGAAAATGTCTGGTTCAACCTTGTGACCTCGGGGGTTTCCCCCTCTTCTTGTCTCGTCCTTCCTTTCTCACAGACGTCTTGCCTAATTCTTGGTCTCCTGTGCCATTTATGTATTGGCGAAGTGATGTGGCTTTGAAAAGATCAGGTCCATCTATGTGATCTCTTGGGTCAGAGAAAGAGAGAGGAGAGAGAGAGAGAGAGAGAGATTCCAGAAAGCGACAGAGAGCACTAAAAGGAACTTACTTTTTCACTCCCAAAGCTCTAATGATAAAGCACACAGGAAGGCAAATTTACAGCTAAAGCTCCTGGGAACCTGTTTCATGTGTCCATTCAAAATATGAAAAAAAAGACTCCTAGCTGAATTGGTGCCAACCACAGCTTTATACACACACACAGAGTACACGAACTAGTAACCGCTTTCAGTGAGTTTATAAACACATGACACTTGATATCTGACAAGCAACAGAACAGACCTATTTTGGAGATGCTTATTGGATGGGGTTTTTAGTGGGTGGTTTAGGGCAGGCAGACGCTTTGTGTTGGGATTTTTGGGCGATGTGCCATAGCATGTAATAAGCCTTGGAGTGTTGAGGGGTTAACTGAGAGTGGGACTGAGGAGGTGGAGCACCGAAACATAAAGAAGAAGCTGAAGACTTGTCATGAGCTTGTCAAAAACAGTGCCTTGGGAACTAATGGGCCTGTGTTGTCTAACACTGATTGTTTTGTATTGCCTGGGTGACTCCTACAGCTACAGAATCATGGCTGATTTAAAAGAATTGGCTTGGTGGTGGCATGCAAACCCTTAGGTCCCAGAGACCAGATGCTTCATCAGAGTTTATTGCCTCATGGAGAACAGTGTTTACAGGCTCAATAAAGGACCTAAGCATGACAAAGATGAGTAGACAAAGAACTCAGGTCAGAGAGGAAAAGAATTTGCAACATCATTTTAGAGATGCAGACAATTGAGTAAGGAGTGGTTGAAATCTGTAATAGCATAAGAATGCAATATGGCTTACTGCATTTTAGAGGTGAAAGAAAAAGGAGAACCAGATGTCATTGATTTCAGTGTTTTTTGGGATTCATTCAAAAGCTTTTGGATTTGGCACCTGTCAGGTGACTTGTAAGAAGGAATCATTCTTAATCTGAAAGAAAATACTGTACAGTGCTTTGGGAATGCAGCTTTAGAGAACATTGTTATTGTGCTTGTCAGTCAGTGATGGATGCAGTTAATGCAGCAGTAGGCAGAGAAACTGAGAAGTTTAGAAGCAACATAGCTTCATTCATTCATGGAATATTTTGCCAGGAGCTTGCACTTGGCAATACAAGGCATATTTAAGGCATCGCTGATTAATCTTTCTCATAGAACAAAGAGCATTAATAGTCAATAGACCCATATAGCAAAGAAACTGTAGGTAATATAACTGGTTATGCTGTGATGTTAATATTATGCTTGATCAACTATGATTGTAAATTATAGTACATTTTGCATGTAACAAACACCTTGTGTTTGCATTAATGCATTAAGGAAAAGCCTTTTATAGATTGTTTAGTTTATCAAGGGGATGTTTGTATATTAAAATCTATAAAAATAAATTACTAAATAGTAAGAATGTAATGAAAACATTTGACTACTAGCTCTTTCTTTCTGTGGTCATTTTATTGTTGACCAGTTTTGTCATTAAGGAGAGTCAAAATCCCAGTAAAGTTGGCATTGAGGTTTGCCTGTGCTTGATCTCTCTGGGTTACCCTTGTGAACAGATTACCAGGAAGCACAGTGAGGTCTGGATTACAGCTGCCAAATGGGAAATAGAAGGGAGACATCAAGGCAGACAAAGCAATCTTGATTAGGGTTGCAATGGTATGAGATTTTCACGGTATGATAACCGTCTCAGAAAATATTACGTATTACATACAAAAATATTACGGATTATGCGGGCATCATGTCCTTGGTAATAAAATATGCTACAGCATGATTTAATTCTTTGGCTTGTTTAGATTAGGGATCTAACTTAATTCCCTTTGAATATGACTGTGTGACAGTTGGCTGAGCTGGATCAGGAAGTGTCTTTACACAGCTAGCTTGGCCCTAAGCATTAACATATAACAATAATAATAATAATAATAATAAATTATAGATAGCAAAGTACCAATACCACAATTTACACAAACTCTCAGAAGTAACGATCATGCATTTAAAATGTTTGGTACAGTAAAACATATTTAATGAGAAACTGAGCCTGGGTCAGTGTTTGGTCAGCTACTGTTGTAAGCATCCATTATTGGGAAATAACCAGATACAAAAGTGGATTATTTCTGACATGACATGACATAATGACATAATACAGATTTCTCTCTCTAAGTAACAAACTGAGCCTGATTTTAACGGATGAAAATTGGCACTTCAAATTCAGAAAATGAACGCATGTAAAAATCCAAATCGTCATGAAAGGGCCTTAACACTGATGTGCATCCAGCACGGCACACGCTTTACGGCAATACGCACAAGATTTCCTGCACTGCCGTGCCTATACGTTCAGATGACTCAGCACTTTTGCTGGTGTTTACCGCGTGGATTGAGCATTAGGAATCAGAGATGTTAATAACACTCTCTCTAACAATAATGTGTGAAATTTTGACTATAAAACACAAGACACATAATCTGATCTGCACAGAGGGATGCATTTTGCGGGGATCAGAAGTAGTCCCACACTGCTGATTTTAGTTCAGATTTTTTAGAATCTGAACTAAACCATCATAGAAATCTAGAGTGAAAATCTTGACCTTCTTCTCCCAGCACACTGTACAGCACAGCTCATAATCATTATTTGACAAGCCAACGACATGGTACTTTTAAAGTTTGTTTGTACTCATTCAGTAACTTTTAGAGAGAAAAAAGAATATGTATAAATTGATCTAGAGCATGTTCATTTCTGTGGACTGCTGTAACCATTATGAGAGCTTTGTCATGTTCTGCAAATTGCATTTTAAGTGGTGATCATCTTGGTTCAAGCACAACACCCCATTATGAAGCTACTAGGACGAAAAATGTTGAGCAGTGTTTTTAGGCTGGCCTCAATTTACAAAAATGTAGATTTCAAACAGATTGACTTTTTGACCTCGATGAGAGTAAGGTAAGCTCAGTAAGCAACCAATTTCAGTTGTTGTCCTGAAAAAAAAAAATCGCTATAGTGTGGTGCCTCTGGACTTTTTGAACTGTTCATTAATTTTTATTTCTGATGAGAGGGATGAAATGTATATGTGTTTTTTTTTTTTGTTGTTGTTTTTTTTTTAACCTGATTGAAAAACGAAGTAGCTGTTGGCTTTTTATGCAGAGGATGTCTTGTCTCATTTACCAAGACTTTCAATGCGAGTATGATTGTGTGCATCCTGGTAAAATACTGTATAATGGCTGTGTGTGAATGAGACAGTAGTGTGAAAGCCCAAATAGTACTGAGAAGGAAAAGACCTTGGAAAGATCCTCCTGATTAATCAGCACTGATCTATGGCTTGTAGTTATAACTGAGGAGAAGGGTGTAGTAGCTGGAATGTATTTGTTGCAGCCTCTCATGATTAACTTTCTGTGGCCAAGATGCAGAGTCGTGATTAATAAACAATTAATTTTGTAGACCCAGATAACACCACTAGATTATATTCTTGGCCATATAGCTGTAATTGTTAAAAATGCAAATTTTTTTGAACGTTTGAGAACAGTAGTGTGCTGTGATGAGCTCATATTTATATAAAATATTTTTGATGGCTGGCCCTTCCCGTGTCATTTTCAATCAAACATCCTTTTCTTGCTGTATTTCTTCTTGTTGCTTGTGAGTACACACAAGCATAAATCGAGTAGCCATGATTTGAGCCTGAATGTCTGTCCATAAATAGAAACTTGCAACAGCACATTTAACTCTTTTAAAAACTGGTATATTCTTTGATGTTTGATGATATTTTGATTTTGTCTCTGCAATTTCTCTCTCTTTCTCTCTGTGAGTATTCCGTGCACCATATGTCAACTGTTATGTCCCTGGTTTTATACGTTTATGCTTAATTTGAGGTTGCCATAGCTTACAGCGGACAAAGGAGGCCACATGGCAAGGGTAGAGAGCGTGTTTTTATGGTGTGTTTACTGTGATGCCAAACAAGCCTCATTTACGCTGGGCCTGCAAGAAAGAGAACTGTCATCACAGTCAACTCATGCTCTCACTGACACACTCAACCTCAGAATTGCTACAGGGATACAGTGTATATGAAAAATGTTCAAGGTCAGAAATGATAATAAGGAACTTGTTTATGGGCTTTAACTTCTCACATATTCTCACAGTCACACTGAGGTTTTCTGTGTGCATGCTCCCCCACATTCTTAGTGTAAAAGGCACGAATCGCATTTCAAGACGCTTCTTTTTCTTGGCCTTGTATGCTGTATATCTATTTTTTATACCTCTCGCTTACACACGTATACACACACTACAGCTTTATACATTTGTCAATCATCTATAGATGTTTTTTTGTTGGTTTTTAAAAATGTATTTATTTATTTTCTTGAGGTTTACTTTTAACATTTGTGTGCCTTTGTCACTATATATATCTTACACATTTTCCAACTTTTCTTTGTCTCTTTCAATTAAATGGGCTGTTTCAGTTATTTCACCTGTACGACTGAAATAAGATGAATATGCTCTGTTCTCATTGGCTGCCCTGTATTGTGCCTCAATTGAAGGAGGTGATTTGGAAATTGATACCAGCATGTATTGAAAATGAAACTGAGTATCAGAGCTTTTTATAAATCAGTTATGTAACTCTTATGTATCAGTTAGTAACTCTAGGGGTTGTAAATTTAGGGGGTTGTTTTTTGATGGCCTCATGGCATTGAAATTGTTAAATTGGGAGAACCATTATTTGAGGTAATTCAAATAGAGGTTTCCATAAAGTATGCAAAATACAAATTGCATCATATGAACACAGAACTCCACATAATGATCCAACTCCAGCCTGGCACTAATATTGTTTTTCTAATTGTAGTACATTTCTTAACACACAGAGAATTGTTCTGAGAGAAAATGTTCTCCTTGATCCTTATCGCACACATGCAACCGATTTAGCTCCAAAATGGTCTTATTAATTCTTACTATGCCCATTTAACAGCTCATGGTTATTACCTTATACGAGTTAAGTGTATGTGCATTTGAAACCAGAAGTTTACATACACTATATAAAAAGACACATCCTTTTTTCACTGTCTGACATATAGAATAAACCGAATATAGAATAAACTTTTCTGAAATTTACTGACCACATGACCACATGTACTGTGGTCTGACAATTGAACTGTTTGGCCATAATGACCATTGTTACGTTTGGATTAAAAAGGGGAACGCTTGCAAGCCTGAGAACACCATCCCAACTGTGAAACACAGGGTGGCAGCATTATGTTGTGGGGTTGTTTTGCTGCAGGAGGGACTGGTGCACTTACGCAAAATAGATGGCATCATGAGGAAAGAACATTATGGTTACATGGTTACAAACTGTTTACAAAGTGGCTAAGGATAACAAAGTCAGTGTTTTGGAGTGGCCATAACAAAGCCCTGATCACGATCCTATTGAAAATTTATAGGCAAACCTGGAAAGGTCATGTGTGAGCAAGGCAGCCTACAAACATGGCTCAGTTACACGAGTTCTGTCCGGAGGGATGGGCCAAAATTCCTGCCAACTATTGTGAGGAGCTTGTGGAAGGATATACAAAAAGTTTGACCCAAGTCATACAGTTTAAGGGCAATGGTACCAAATACTAATGACATGTAATTAAACTTGATTAATTGTCTTTAAAAATTCCCTCTCTCATTATTCTGCCGTTTAGCAAATCATTTTGGTAATCCTAATTGACCTAAAACGGGAAAAGTTTATTCTGTCAGACAGTGAAACAAAATGCATATATGTCTTTTTATATAGTGTATGTACAATTCTGGTTTCAACTGTATATGATGCACACCTATGCATTACATATCAACTGTGATTTTTCAGATCATTTTCTTTATAACTGAAAGTCATGAGTAAAAGTTTTGATTCAGATATCGGGAATGTCTTGTACTCTTGTAGACTGTAATGTACAGACAGCAGTTTCAGAGTGGAAGACCAATGGAAATTGTTTTGTTGGTGGTGGTATTGTGGTAGTAGTAGCAGTAGCTATGGTGGTAGTAGTAGAGGTGGTGAACACTAGAATGGTCACAACCTTAAAAAGGGTTGTAACATCTATAAAAACATGCATACTCTGATCAGGGACAAATAAAAATTGGATCAGGACTTCCCTTGTAGCAGTAATCTTTTCTAATCTCTGTAAGTACATCTAAGGATGTTCTTGTGTGCTTGAGTAATGTCCGTATTCTGTCCAGCCCTCTAAACAATAACCAGTAAGGACTGCTGGAAACCACTAGATCACATTTTCACATCCGCAGTCACAGACTTATGACGGATCAGTTTGACTTGTGTATATGTTAACCATGTGATTCCGAAATGTATTACTACAAGGTTATCCATGGGATATTACTATACTGATATTTTGAGCACAGCTCTATTATTGATTCATTAACACATTTATAATTTATTGCAAGACATACTGCAATTATTACACATGGCCATAAATTCCCCATGCTAATATTAAGTCCATATTGTGCAGTGCACATACGCACTCCCCTAATTCTATTAATAGATCCAAAGGTGAGTTCTTTTCTTTTGGTCTGGTGGAACAGCTGCTGTTGCCATAGCGACCAGGTGCATTCAGAGCAGGTGTCGTGTGCAATAACAGTGATGAATTAGTGTTCAAATATGGCTGCTGCACTTGAAGATCAGGTGTTCAGACCAAGCTTGGATAGTAACAAGAATGATAACTTGCACTTAAACAGTATCCTTTCTCAAACATCCATTAGAGCATGGCATTTCCATGGACATTGTTGGTTGGCATAATTGACATTAAATGAGTTTATAAATGAGATTAGTTTGCATTAATCATCCATTTATTTGTAATGGCAAGACAAAGAGTCAGATCCTTCCATCATCCGGTGTTAATATAAAGGCTGATTTCTCTGATGCTGCTGTGATTAGACAAGCATTAAGTCTTAGCTCTGGTTAAGGAGGATTCTTGGCGTGCACCGCGCATGGTCACCGGGTTTATAATGAGAGAGTGCAACATCTCTCAGCTTTAATCCTTTCCTAATAGAATATTTGTTGTCATGCATCACCATCAGCTTGACCACTCCTAGGCATCTTCACATCGCAGCATAATAAATGAGGAGAAGACTTTGATGAATGAAAACGCTAATTTTGCTTCGAAGCAAAATGCCAGAAATACTTGAACCCAGGTTCTAGTCAATTATTAGTGTCTTGCATTGCTAAACAGCTAACATCATGAATGTCCACTCAAGAAATGCGAATATTGTGAAAGTTAATTTTTGTTCATAATTTAATTCAAAAATATAAAAACTAGTGTGTTTATTTATACGCTCAATGCTTGGTTGGGTCTCCTTTATCACAAATTATGGCGGCAATGCAGCATGATATGGAGGCAATCAGCTTGTGGCACTGAAGTCCTGAAGTCCAGAAAGTGGCCTTTGGCTCGTCTGTATTTCTGATTCAGATGTTTCTCTTGATGTTGATCTTCCTCTTGACAAAATCACATAGATTCTCTAAGGGGTTCAGGTCTGGAGACTTGAGGACTGAAGCTGGCCAAACATACACAGTAGCATCATGGTCAGCAAACCATTTGGTAGTAGTTATGGCACTGTAGGTAGGTGCTGGAAAAGGGAATTATATCCTATAAAGGTTTTTAAATCATGAAGTTCTCCAAATATTTGCCGTTAGACTACAGGCTGCGTTTTGAATTGAAAACCAACACCAGAAGATGACATGGCATCCTAAACCAAACAGACTGCGGAAACTTGACACTGGACTCCCTACTGCCTCTACTCTTTCTCTAGACTCTAGGACCTTGATTTCCAAATTTACTGCAAAATTCATCTGAAATAGGACTATGGACCACTTAGCAACAGTCTAGTTATTGTTCAGATTAGACTGTTCTGATCTCTGGTTCACGAACGGCTTGATATAAGGAATGCAGCAGTTGTAGGTCCTTTCAAGAATTTGTCTTTGCATAGTGGTTTTTGATGCACTGATAGGTATGGAAGGTATTGATGGTGTCTTCTGGATAACTGTGAAAACTCAGCAGTTCTTCCCCATGATTGTGGTTGTGTGTGCTGAACTAGACTGAGATATACAGATATATGTATTTATGCTGTCCGCAACTCGAAATGAAATATTCAAATAATTTGAGATAATTAAGAAACTGTTTTCAAACAATATTCTATTTTTTATGCACTATTGTATACATTACACAGATGCAGCAAGAATGACCATGCTGTCATATGAAATATTGTCTTTTTAGGCAGAATAATCTTGCAGAGAAAACAGAACCTTGTTTTCTTCATCTTCCTTTGTTTTATTGGCTTTCTACGTGTGTGCGAGTGCTCTACTTTCTTTGTCCTCTGTGTCTTCCTGCCATTGTGGCCTGCTTAAGCTTCTGGTTTCCCCTCTCCGTTTTAATGTCATGTTAGATTTTCTCTCTTATTTATCTCCCCCTTACTGCCTCTTGCTCCTGTCCTTGCTCTGTTGCTTGCTTAGTAAGATACTTGCAGGCTTTCTACAGAGCTTGAATTTTTTGAGCGTACAAAGTTAGCAGATCTTTTACTTATTTGCTTGCTTACTTTTTTATTTATTTATTTTATTTATTTGTTTTAGACATTTTGCAACTGTTTTACACCTCTGATTGCAAGCAGGTTCTCAAAAACGATCATTCTGCTAAGCAGGACCACTTTTCAGCAACTTGTGGAAGAGAGAGATGAAAAGATGAGCAGTGTGCCTCAATAGCTATCAAACCTCTACTGTGCTGTTGCGGTACATTTAAATATTTCTACCTAAAATCTACACTGTGCGGAAGTATTTGAGGTAAAATAAGAGTGAGGACATGTTTTGTGACCAGATGAAACCAATATAGGGGTTTTGGGCCAAAAATATAAAGCACTTTGTGGTGCAAAACGTACCCCCCACTATCTTAAAAAATATCATATCTGCAAGTGTGATCATGGTGGCATTCGCATACACAGTACAAATTCATTTCATTGACATAAGCAGGACGTTTTAAACCATTATAAAATGAATGAAACCATGCTGATCAACTGGAACATGAGAGTATAGTGACCTTTCAGTATGACTGTAATCCCAAGCACAAGACCATATCAACATGGGAGTGGCTCAGAAAAAGAACTGTGTATGCCTACATAACTTCAGCCTGGCCCTGACCTCAGTCCCTTTGATAATCTATTGCACTATTGAAAATGGCCATTCAAAATGGCTGTGATTGCAGGCAATGTGTCTCTGCTTACTAATAATGTGTTTATGCATCCAGCACATTCCAGTTTGCATTTTGTTTTTATATGCAAAGCATTGGCTTAGTTTCCGAGCATGAGATGTTATTAATACCCTACGAATAACCATAAATATTGGAAACTTTTAATGGTATTGATTAAATGCAGTTTGCCAGTCAATGTATTCTAAAAACTAAACAAAATGTTGAAAATGAAAGTTGAGAACTAAAACGAAAAACCCCACAACATTTGGACTTGGCTTATATGTCAGTAACAGTTTCTCAGCTGTCCTAATACAAGGTAAAACTAACACTTCACTTCTAGTAGCTAGTCAGAGCGGTCAGATGGCCGCAGAGGAGCTCAGCATTCCTGTTATAAGTAGGTTGGCCCAACACTGTGCTTCTAGTGTTAGGAAAACCACAGAGGTTGCCACACAAACAGCGCGCCATCACTGAGTATGAGCCATTACAAGCTAATGTCTGCCTTACTGAATGCCATTCACAAACAATAATAGCCTATAACATTTCAGATTATAGACATTGTCACTCAGATCTGGATGTCCTTTGATATGCTTAGATGCTTGGATCTGTAAGTCGCTGCTTTTTTATCTGCCCGTAATGGCGCTCATATTATAGTGTTCTTCTTCCCTTGGCATTTGATGTTGACTACACATGTAAGCTTGTTATGCTGCACTTGTCAATTTTGAAAAAAAAACCAAAAAAACAAAAAACTGGCATATCTATAAACGCTGCGGTAGTTTTGGCACCTTTGGTACTCTAGAAAATGTTTTCATAATTTTTATATCAACATGACACTGAAGAATCTGTTCTTGTGGCCTTTTTCACCTGACCTGACCCTTTATTTGTAACCTTTGCTTTTAGTGTTCCTGGCTAATGGCAGAGGTCTGGTGCTATTCACAGGGATGTGATGTATAGACTATTAGTATTGTTGTACACCAGACAGGTGGAGGTCCAAACCACCAGCTGCACAGGCCACAAATCTGCCTTGCTGCTCCATTTTCACATAGTCGCTGCAGGAAACTTGAGCAAGACTTGCAGAAGCCCTGAGAGACTATGTAGTTGTTGTTTCACAGTCTGAAAATTGTTTTGGCCAGCCTAAACTTATATCTATAAAAGTATAATTGTGAATAATGAATTGGCCATGACCGTGAGTATAGGGGTTCGATGACAAGCTTGACATATTTTTTGGAGAAAAGAGTGGGATCGTATTTCTTTAGAATAGATGGAAAAGTGGAATTTAAAAGCTTTAAAATTGCAGTTGTTATGGATGACTATCATTCTTGTTAAAGCTGCTGAAAGTCCATCATGTAACATTAGAGATGGTCTGATGAAATCTTGAGCACATGTCTATCAATACTCTTCTGCCATTTATTTATTTATTTAAGAAACATGTAAGCTACACTGACAGTGTAACTACTGGCAGTGTATTCACTGCTATAGGTGGATTACAGTAGTACAGCTTATGTATAATACGCAAGTATCAGCTTTAGTTTTGACTCATGCAGTTACGCAAGCAGTTACATCAAATGTATAATTATACATATATAATTACAGTTCCATTCCCTTCCCTGTTCTACAGAAATGAAGCCAAAATTGTTCACAATGTTGTCAAATTTGCAACCAGAAGTGGAGCCTATTTATTTGGTAGACATGTCTCTTTCTCACAGACCAAGTGCGTCTCAGACCGCCTTTATTAAGCTTGCAGCTCAAAAGCAAATTTTTCCTGTGGATTTCCTTGTCCGATCAGTGTAGAGTTTCAGCAGTAAAAGTGCAGTTCAAGTACAGTACAACTCAGCTACTCCATATAATGGAGGAAAGGTGCAGTGCAGGTCCTACAGACATATCTTGCAGCCATCAGCTTTCAGTCACTTCATTCCAGGTGTAACCCTGTCTTTTTACAGTATAGCAGAGTAACATTTTCTGTGGGGAAATAAGTCAGATTTCAAGTCAAGTCAGATTTATTTGTATAGCACTTTTTACAACTGATGTCACAAAGCAGCTTTACATAAATAGTGATTAATAAAAGACAGAGACAAAGAAGAAGTGGCAAGGAAAAACTCCCTTCGAGCTGGAGGAAGAAACCTTGGGAGGAACCAAGACTCACAAGGGGGACCCATCCTCCTCTGGCCAGAACTATTTAAACATTAATGATAAAAAATTACCAAACCAGGTATAACAGATTAAAAATGGTTTTAACATGGTCACTAAACAGGTAGCAGTGATGGGCGGGTGAGCCGCTGGTCTGTCATGGGTGGTGGTGGGTGGGGGGCCTGCTGGTTGGACCGGTAGGTGGCAGCTGGTTTAACGAAGGTAGAGGGGACCTCAGCGGGTCTGTGTGTAGCACAGTTATTGGAGGCAGTTGCTATAAGGTGAGATTTCGGTTACAGTAAATAGTTAAAGATTAAACTTTTCTTTTCTGCTTTTTAAGTGTGTTATTTTTTTAAGATCGGATAATGCTTTATTTGTCCCACAGTGGGGAAAAATTCATTACTCACAATTATACTACTCTGGTAACTTTTTATCTCTGACCTTCTCTGACCTGTTAGGCCTATGGACTGTTCCTGCAAAGCTGGGATCATGAAAAAGGCCGAAATCTCTTGGTATTCTGAAGCATTAAGAGTTCTTTTCATTGGAACTAAGAGGCTGATCCCAGCTCCTAAAAAACAACCCACACCATAATCCCCCCTCCACCAAACCTTACACTTGGCACAATGCAGTCAGACAAGTACCGTTCTCCTGGCAACCAGCAAACCCATACTTGTCCATCCGATTGCCAGACAGAGAAGCACGATTCGTCACTCCAGAAAACACATCTCCACTGCTCTATAGTCCAGTGGCGGCGCATATATACTGTTCTTGAGCTAATCTGAAGGCCACATTAAGTTTGGAGGTCTGTAGCGATTGACTGCAGAACGTTGGCGACCTCTGCACAGACTCTTAAGTGCATGTGTTTTTGGGAATTACTTTCTTATTGTATATGTGCAGTGGCAGATTAAGTCACTGGTACAACATTTTCTCTGTTGTAAACTTAGCCTTGCTCAAAAGCAGAGCGGTTAAGAAATCACAACTGTCTGCTGTAACTTTTAAGCCACAGATGAGACGTAGGATGTGCAAACTTGTATAGCACCCTTTTTATTAGTATCAGGGAATAGAGCTCACGCTTCTATTAGATTTTAACTGCACAGCAAGGAGCAGCAAGGCAAGTCTATGATGTATGTCTGCTTTAACACCGCTCTCAACAAGGACATCAAAGCATTACAGATGTTTCGGCCTTTTACTTCTTTTATTTATGTTTTGAATCGACACCTTCCAGTATTGAAACTCTTCTCTCTTCGTCTGTGACCTATAGTTCCAGACCGTGGTCTACTTTGATGCAAATAAATAGAAAAGCTGGTTCCAAAAGCAGTGGTGCTGTAAAATTGTGCTTTGTGGAAGGGAAAATGATCTTTGTCACTTTCGTAGTCTGCGGTCAGAAACCGCAGGTGCAAGACGCTGACAGACTTCCTCTCTTCTCTCAGGCAAAACTAATTTACAAACCGCAGGGAGCACAGTTTGAAGCAAAGGTGTGTTTTCAGTCTGTGTGATAGAAGCAAAGCCTCTGTGCAGCTCAGATGAGTTTATTATACATACAAAATGGCAGTCGAAATGCATCAAATCAGCCCTAAATCAAGGCTTCTGGGTCATTGCCTGCACTTCCGGTTGAATTGTATTCTTTTTGTTTACACTTGAAAACTGTTGGCAGTGCTTTGCCTCGCTGTCTCTAAATCAAAAAGTTTGTCACTTTGAATCCCACTTTTCTTTGTTCTCTGACAGGATTCTGAGCAATTAGTTGGCTGTGACTTGACAGATGAGACTTCACTGTGGACCACTGAGTGAAAGTCACTATTGACTTTACATCAAACCCTCTGGCATTTGAGATGAGACAGAACCTGCTTAGCACCAACTGCATTGTGTTAAGGACATTGTTTCAGGGTTTCTCTTTTTTCTTTGCGTTTTGAGATCTTTCATAAATTTACAACTGCTGATAAACTGGTGTAAAATCAGAGATGCCCAATGATAATTATATTGCTTTACAACAAATCTTCATTGGACACATTTCAATTTGACTGATTACATTTTTTTACCCTCAGGAAAAATGTGTAGTGGATGATGGGCTACTGCACGGAAATGTCAGTGTTTCATTTGAATTCATTTCAAATCAATATTATATTGAAATAAATGTTATATTGTATGCAAGTAATAAACTGATGCTAGTAGATGTAGATAATATAACCTTATACACATTGACACTGGCATTGACAGATTTGGCTGTGAAATGTACTGATACCACCGCTGGGCCACAGTTCCCATATCCGTATATCTCGGACCAGTGTATGGATCCCTTTTACTACTGAGAGTGATTAAATGTCTCAGAGGAAACAGATGTCCAGACTGTCCAGGCGTTTATCATGTTCAGCTCCCATGGTTCATGTGAACCTGAGATTTACTGCCTGAACACTCTGCACTAAAATGATAAGCAAAACAAAACTCTTCCTCATATTATTTAATATTATTAATGTACTCCCTCTGTCTGTTTTGTTCCTTACATTTTGTTGCTGTTCGGTCCAATTTTTAAATGATCTTTGAGTTTTAAACCTGTTTTGTATAGAGCCCATTATGCCTGTCTCTCTGTCAATTTCGCTTTTGGCATCAATTATAAAGAACTGCCAGATGTTTTCTGGGAAATAAAATATGATGTCAAACTGTGTGGCAGTGGTGGTGGGTGCCTTTGATGGAGAATGGCAAATTTATGGTTTGTGTTCTCCATTCGGGGGTATATGGGGAAAAGTGTCTTAGGGAAGACAGATGTGGTTGGCAGGACAGTGGGAGACTACATGTAGTGGTCCCATTGTGGGGATTTGAGTTGTGTTGCAAAATTTGTTTGGTCAACCAACATTTGACTTTGCAGCTGCTTGACCAGTCTTTTCTTGTCATGTTCAAATGTATTAATAAATGTATTTCTCTTTGGTCTAAACTCCATAAGAGTTTACAGAAACAGTTGTTGTGTCTGTCTTGGTGTGCTCTTATCTGCAAAGTTCTGTATGTCTCTGAAGCCACTTAAGACATCTAATGTTGCAAGAAATTTGAAGTGTTAGCCAGACTGTTACCTTTCACACCAGAAACGTTGTGATGGCAAGTTTCTGTTTTGACTTTTAAGACTAAGGATGTAACCTTTCAAATGCATCTGTTTGGTTTTCACATTTTCTTTAACTCTCTCTTGCTCATCTTAGGCAGCAGATACTTTTTCTTTTTTGCAATCCTTCTGTCACTGGTTCATCTGTAAATTACATTCACATATGTGGCATTTAGCCAGTATGTTTATCTATAGCAACTCACAAGAGTATTTTGTTGTCCACTCAGCAAATATCCCTAGCTATCCCTAGAGTCCAAACACCCTTGACACCAACCGACACAAGAATCTGTGTTGATGCCTAGTACAATAATACAAAGATGCACAGTATCTGATGTCTTGGTACAAAAATGCAATATACAGAGAAAAGACCTTGCATAAGAGAAAATGATGAACCTTTTAATTCATGCAAGATTAGTCTTTTGTTGAGTGTTGTTCAAAGAGTTGGTGTTTAAAGGCATTGAGTGACTGTTTGGACACCTAGAGAAGATTAGTTCAACCACATCCTCTTTTGCAGAACTGCACAGTGACGTTTGTTGGTTTTGTGTGCTGTATGTAAGCCATGAACTGCACAAACTGCAAGTTTCAGGTCCTGTCACATTTCAGTAGTGTTTAGGTTGTCTAGGCTGTTGCAAAAGTTTTTCTTTCTTTTTTTTTTTCTTTCTATTGTGCAGTAGACTTGTTCGTGTGTTTTAGATTTGGAGGCATGACATGCTGTGCATCAGCTTTAGCTGTTGAACACATCACCTGACATTCTCATAAAGACAAAGAACCCAAGAACAACAAGCATTTTCACACTTACAGTTTGTTTTCTTGTCCGAATCAATTACGGAGTTTGTAAACTTAGAGTGTTTTCCCTGTGGTTTAGTTTGTTTTCACACAGAAAATAACCCAGTCCACCAAAGTGCGTCACAACAAGCCACGTGAGAAAGTTCTTTCCGCTTATTTGTCAGACCTGTCGAGAGCAAGAAAGTAAATACAGTAAGAAGGTCCTGTGTTCCAGACTAGTGCATAATTCTGTGCAGTTTAACATGGAGCAAGGGCAGAGGTGGCTTCTGTTCATAGCTGTAGTGATTATGTGAGCAGTATGCCAGTTTAATACCTGGCTGTGGGAGCTGTTTAGCTCAGACTTGCAGAATACACCTGATAGTTGGATCAGATCGAGGTTAGATCACGTTCTTATCACAAGAAAACCGGACCGATCTTGTCAAGGATCTCTGCGTTATTGTTTTGGTTCACATTCGATTACTGTATTCACACCTTTCCAAAGGAATTGCACCAAGATGATGTAACCAGACAAAGAAGTGAAGGTGTGAAAATACCCTAAAAGACCGCAGGCCTCTCTAAACTTTTGGGCACTGCACACTGGCCGAGTCTCGCCATGGCCAATAGGAAAGCAGTGGTGTGTCTGGCAGTACTTTCCAACAAGGAGGACAGGCTACTTCTATCTGAACAGGAGCTGTACCATATATCAGTGTGAAAACCAGTCATGACCCATCAAGAAAAGGCGTAGCATGGAAGCAGGTGTCGGCCCAAGTTTATAGGTACCAGCATTTTAACTAACTAAGAAAAGGGAACCTCTGAAATAAACTTGTCATCTAAGGTGCTTCTGATACTAGCCAGTACACATATGCAGACCCTCCCTCGCTACAGAGAGTGCCTCCCACTTTTGCGCCCAACCAGCAAGTGACACGCATATACCGCGAGTGGTGTTGACCGCAGCTTGTGCAGAACCTGAGCGGTAAGCACATTGCATAATGCTTTTATTGTGAAAACAGCTTAAGGGGATGTTACCATCCATTAAAAAGAAGGGTGCAAGAACTTCATGCAAGGGTTTTGGTGTTGAATACCTTTCAGTAATATTACTAATATTTGTTTTTTGGTTGCCTTGAAGCATTGTAAAATATTAAGATGTAATGTCAGTTAGTATTTAAAATGTGCAACAATTTTTACGTTTTTACGTTTAAATACAGGCATTTTACATGAAACAATGTTTGAGGTCTTTGCCTAACCAGTTAAGTCTCGCGGCCAAATGCCCAAGCCAAAAGCCATTTAGGAACCTTTATTTTTCAGAGTGCACAAATGTGGCCCGGCAAGGAGGCCCACAATTGCTCATAGCAAAACAAGCAGTGTAGTCTTTTTTTGAGTGAAATGGCTGATCCCAGAGCCTTGATTTAGCGTCCTGTTGACCCACAGCGACAGCAGTTGCGCTATTTTACCACTATGTGTGTGCCTGAACCTCTGTGCCTGCATGGAATATAACTCACACACTTCACAGCCTAGGAGGAATCTGATCACTTGCCACAGATTTACAATTGTCAATTCACCCCATGCCAAATAGCTAATAAAACAGGGGCTTTCATGTGAACAGTGTTTTATGGAGAGGCTCTGCCTGTGCTTCCTGCAGTGCTCTTTTCTGTGTGCAGCAGCGTGCAGTTTCCAAAGCCACAGGCTCCGCCCTGGAACTTCCTCTGGGCCCCGGCAGCTCCTCATGGGGCTGTGGGGGGCTGAGGGGAGGGGAGTCGAGCAAAGCCTAGAGATATTCGTGCAGCTCCAAGAGATATTCGTGCACCTCCATTCTTTGCGCATGAAAAGTGTACAGTTGGATGAGATCCTTGGATCTTTTCACCCCTCCTGTTGTGTTCATTTAAGACCATAATTTCATTGAAATGACTCTGAAAACATTTGCCTGTTTTCTTAGTTTGTTAAACAAATAATATATTACAAGGGAGGTTTCCAATCTTAGTTCCAGCATTCCAGCATTTACATTACCTGTCTCCAGCTTCATTCCTAGACACAATTTTGGTTGGCTTAGACAGATTACATGCCCAATTATCCTTTGGGTTACATTTCAGGACTTCTCCTAACAAAACCTCCCAGACCTTTCACACAGAGGTTATCATACTGTAAGAGGCACACATACAGAATCTTATCTAAATGACTGATCAGCTATTACCCCTGGGTCTAATTTTCAATGATTCTTTAGTTCCATGTTGCAGCACCCCGCCAACAGTTTGAGGTGAAGCATGCTGCATGCTTCTGAGAAAGTTAAATCAGAGGGAAATGGGTGATCCACACAGGAAAGTGGTACTATTATCCACATTTAGTATTAACATACTTTTGAACACTGATGAACAGCTGAAACATTCCAATGTTATTCCTTTCCTGGGGCTTTGTGCGGCTCTGATTCTTTAGCTTACACCATGGTGAACAAGCATGTTATCTAGCGATCAAAGTGCAAAATTAAAAGAATTCAGACAAAATCTGATCCCTACTATAAATAGTATATTCAGTATCAGTAGTTCTTTATTCTCCATTAAGGGAGGATTGTGCTATGTACATTCGTTGTACATTTGACTTATCCAGTTTTAAATAGGGATGTCCCGATTTAGTTATTTGGATTGAATTAAGACCCTTAACGATGAGTAACCTGCCGATCTTTGTGCTTGTCTAAATAATGCAGCCACACAGTTTAAATAAGATGTGCTGCTGATTAATCCTGAAGTAAAATCACTTTCAGCAACATTCTGGACTTTTTGTAAAATTACTTATTTATAGTGTGTTTAATATCTTATAATCCAGTCTGACTCTCCCTCCCTGACCATTCAGCTCCCAGCTCCTTTAAAACACTGCAGTCAAGTCACTTTGTATGTCTATTTGTGTGTAGTGGTACACACTCTGAACGGATAACCATTGTTTGTCGACTACCTTTTATAGTGAGGTGAATGTAATGGGTTTCTATAGTGTGTGTGTATTAGCATTAGGGTTGGCCTCCTCTCCGATTCTGAACTCGCTCTTCAGTGCTGGTCTAAAAACAAAAATAGGCACATGGTTCCTCCACTGTTAAAACAGAGCCTGTCTATAGTTTCATATAGTTTCAGATTTTGTGCTCTGTTTTCATGTTCCACTGTAAAATAGTCTTCTGAGAAGTGCTGCTGGCAGGGTATGATGTCTGTTAATGGTGCCTTGAGGACACCAGCTGGCGCTCTGCACACCGTGGTTAAACCATAGAATTATGATTAAAATAGCCGATACCTGATCCATTAAAATATGCTTGGATCTTAGGTATGGCTCATTCTGTGTTTTTGTCCCTTTTCTGTTCCTTTCTTCAGTTGAAGTGTGCAAGCTTTGGGGCTGTGTTTGGATTATTCAGCACTGTCATGTCACAGCATCAGAGTAGACTTTTCCCATGATAAGGTTCGCGAGGCGGCCTAAAATGTATCACTGTTCATAACAAGCGAAAAGAACTTGTATGAAAACAATAAATTCTGAAATGTAGGTTGAGTGCTGTTCCACCAGCTAAGACCCAGTAGGGCAAAGACCTGTATAACACACTGAGGGTTTCTGGGCTGGTATGATGCAATGCAGTGCCAAGACTTCGAAGTTAGTGACTTTATTTAGAAACCTCTTCCCTGTAGAAGACAATAATTAAATTCTAATAATACAGTGCTTTTTACAATAGACACTGATACAAAACAGTGTCCATTGGGCAAGCCTAATTAGCACTAGGCTGAGAGGAGGAAAAGCAGGAAAGCTGCAGAAACCTTGACAATAACAAAAGCTTTAAAAGGGGGACCCTTGATATATTCATACTGGCTAGCAGTTTTATGATTTAAAAGCATGAAGTAAGATTGAAAGGAAGACCTTGGTTCAGGAGGAGAGCTCAGTGGGAAGCCAGGGACTAAATAATGAAATTGGAAATAGATTTGTTGACTGCATATACATTTTTTTATTTCTTATTAATAGAGATGGATTGTGAATTGTGAATGACTTGTATGTGGCAATATGGTATGTTATGATAACCCATCGGTTAGAGCGTAGTTGTGGGGTTGATGATTCAATATGCAAGTTCTCTAAGCTGCCACTGTTGGGTCATTGAGCAAATTGGGTCATTGACTAAAGCAGTAAGGCTGCAATGTTTTGGTACTTCCATGTACACTTACCCATCTTACTTCACGAGTGTTTCAGAAGAAATCTGCCATGAACAGTGTCGAGTAATTTCACTCAGATTTGCAAAATTGATTGCTTATTTTCCATGTAATTCTAGTAGATGTTCTGTTGTAAAGTCACCACAGTGGAAGTCACCTGCTTATTGTAACCAGTGTCTAAGCAGTGTTTTCTCTTTTCTTGCAGGGAATCATGTTACCCTACCTTTTGGACCCGGTTGCTTTTTAGCTCTTCTGTGCTTGGACTAATCATCGGCTCAGTCATGAATCACACGCCCAGCCCCCACATGGCCGAAGCTGCCAAGTCTGGGGCGGGCCTGCTTTGTGGCCTGGGTCTGGGGCCAGATCGGGTACGTTCCCCAGACAGCCTGACCCATACCCCGAGCCCCACAGGTGGTACCCCTAGCTCCAGTCCCCCTTTGCTCTTGTCTCCAGGGCTGGGCTGTGAGGGTGCTGGAGGTGACTGGGAGAGTCGCGAGGAGCTTCGCCTGCGCGAGCTGGAGGAGGCTCGAGCGCGGGCCGCTCAGATGGAGAAGACCATGCGCTGGTGGTCGGACTGTACTGCCAACTGGAGGGAGAAATGGAGCAAAGTTCGCGCAGAGAGAAACCGGGCACGGGATGAGGTCAGGCAGCTACGGCAGCGCCTGGATGCCCTCACAAAGGAACTGACTGGGGTGCGCCGTGAACGGCAAGAACTGGCAGCTGAAAATGAGCAGCTGCGCATCGAGGCCCAAAGGCTCCTGGCTGACCAGAGCTCACCGTCCAACGCCCCTATTTCAGCACCACCCTCCAGCTCCTCCACAGCCTCATCCCCCTCCAACCAGCCAGCTGGCTCGGACAGTAAACAGCACAGGCAGGAGGATGAGAGGGTGGGGGAGGTTCCTGGCTCCCCAGAGCAGGAACCTGTTAGGGATGTGGGGAATGAGAAACCAGAAAGGCAGAAGGTAAGTCCTCTTAAATAGATTTAGTTAAACAGGGCTCCTGTATGTCATTGAAAAGTATTAAAATTTATTTTTAAAAGCTTAGGAGGGGCTTTTTACTTTTTATAAACAATTATAATAATTATAAATATAAATACTTATTTTCTTTCTTTTTTTTTTTTACAAAAGAGATTAGGGCTATTTATGTTTTGGGGCACTATTGAGTATGTTCGTTTGGATGGAATTCAAACATGATTTTGGGGGCACTAAAATCTCCCACAATGCACTTGTAATTTGTTGTAAACAATGTAGCTCACTACACCAGCTAAATGTGGACCAAAATGCATTGTGAGTCGCTTGTTAGTAAGCAACATACAGCAGAATAAACTGGAACCGATAATGTTTGCTCATATAAGCAGGTAATAGTTCCATGCAACTACATGCCATGAATTTAAGATATTTTCCCATGTAGTTTGTTAATGAAAGGCTTTTGTTTCCAAGCAACACAGTAGTCAAAGATTATTTCACAAACAGCACAGTGCTTTTACTGATTCATAATTCAGTTTGTGTGTGTACAAAGCTTCAAACAGGACTCAGACACTCATATTTGTTTATGCAACTGGTGCTGACGCATGATGATGATAAAGTGTCTGATTTCATTTGTGTTTCTGCTGCTACATAGGAAACGAAATAGTCTCTCACTATATAGCGCAGTAGTAATGAGGGAGTAATTTTGGTCACATTCGAGTTTTTTTTTTTTTTTTGTTCCTGTTGTGATTGAGTTCATTCTCTTCTTTGTAGTTGTTTGCTAGGGGTGGGACAAAGTGCTGCAGTTTTTGTTTGGATTAAGAAAAGCAAATTGCGTCACTAAACGCACACAGCTGTGGCTGGTTAGCTCCTTAGCAATCTGAGATATGCTGTTATAGACTGTGGACATAATCAATTGATGGAACTAACCAATGGTTAGAATAACAGGAACTTGTGGTTTTAAATAATATAAATATGGTATTTGGGATCAGAATGTCTATAGTTTTAGATTTCTGTTAATGACTTCTTATTTTTCTTCAGTTCACTTTAGATAAAGATTTTGTGTTGTAATACAATATTGCCCTAATGCTACAGGTTATGTTAGGGGTGTAACAATACATAGAAGTCACTGTTTGGTTCACCCTATGGTTTGGACATGATGGTTTGGTTTGAGATTGGCACAACCGGGGGAAAAAAGTAACAACCCCAAAATGCATAAAGCTAGAATTTTTATTTTTTAGACACCAGCTTGAGCTAAGCATGTTGTAAGCATGTTGCTTACAGCTTACATTTTAAAGCAGGGGTTCCCAATTTCTTCCCTGCCAGGACCCACTCATATCCACTAGATATCTTTTATTCAGCATACTGTTTCTTCACCCACAGATAAATTATTCTGAAGTAATAAAATAATGTACCTTTTTTGTTCTGTGTTTAGGTGTGGTCCATTCAGCATGAATCATTAGTATGAACACATTATTACAGTTTGGTAATATTCAGACTTATGTGCTGTGCTGGGTCAGTTGTCTGCTCTGCATCTGATCACCTGTACTATCGGCTTTTGTGTCACTGGTGTGTTACTAGATAATAACCAGTCACTACAAAAATAGGGAACACGCGGAACATGGCTAACACAAGAACTTCACATGGCAAACATTTTTCCCGGAGGAACTTATGAAATTTGATTCTGCATTACGCTTGTCAGTCTTCAGATATGCTGTGCATTCCCTGTACGACCATGTGAATTGTATCATTATACTCCTGCTGTAATCAGGGATTTTTCTCATTATAAAACAAACACTTCAAAAGCAGTGTTGATGTTTAATCTTGGAACCTTGATATTGGCCATTTAAATTGGTCAGACCCTACTGTCTGAAAATCTAGTTCTCATGCTGATACCATTGAGAAATAAGAAACCTGAGCCCTGCTCAGACAAATAAAGAATGAAAACAAGACTGAAAAATTGGATTTGGGATTCAGTCCAGGCGACTCGCTGCTTACTAGACCTCCGGAGCTAGGCAAATAAAAGGTGAAGACAGTCTGTACAAAGAGAGGGAGGAAGATGGAGCAATATATGGGTCAGCTGCAGATCTGATTTTCTGTGCCATGCTGTGCTTCACTGGTTTCCCATTACCTGTTCCTGTTCCCCATGTTCTGGTGGGCTGCGTTCCTTTCTTTTGTCCTGTCGTTGGAGCTCCATCCCCCCCCCCCCTCTTGTTTTAGCCCTGGGGGAACAGCCAGGAGACTGCAGCATAAAAGCCAAATCCCACTACCCAGCAGCAGCCTCCCTCCCGTTTCCTAGCCACAGACTTGCCTTGTCTAAGCATACCCTGCTTTTTCTTAATGTGTTTTTAATTACTGTTTCAGAAAAAGTGCTCATCACACATGATGAAGGCATCTGCTTTTTTCCTGTTTTTGATGGCAGGTACAAACTGAAAGTGTCAGTGCTCACTAACAAAACACACACTTTGTCTCTGCTGGAGCTATGTAGTGAAGATTTCAAATTAATGTCAGTGTCAAACTTGACCTTAAGGAGGCCATGCAAGATGGGTGTATGCCTGTCCAGTCAGCGGGCAGTACCTTTGAGCTGTAGCAACAACAACTGCTGCCATTTTTGCAACAAAAAATAGCGATAACCCTTTCGGACAATGCTTTGCACTGTAAATTAGCAAAAGTATAGCTCCATTTCTACAGCCGCAGCAGACACTGGGTGCAAATCAGTCTTTGTTGAGTAAACAAGCACTGCCGGGGCAGCCCAGCTCACAAGCTTGTTTCGTACTATCCCATTTCCTGCCACTCCAAGTCTAGCTCCCCACACAAACATGCTGAATGCTTCCACATGTGCAGCTCTGCATCTCGGATTACACATATGCTCCTCTGTTGCCCTCTGGTGGCTCAGAGCATGCGTCACACTCCTGTTTTAGCTTTGAAACGATTGTGAAGGCTCCTGAGATTGCAGGAAGCAAGCAGTGTGTTCCGTGTTTTCTGTCTTTCTCCCGAGGCCATCCCTTTGATATACAATCTCCGCTGTGGGGGAAAAAGAGAGAGAAGACATATGGAAATTGGAATTGAAAAAGCAGCTTTTGATTACAGGTCCAAAGTGCCTGTAAATTTTATGTGTTTCTACAGGAAATGAGAGCTAGGTGTAATATAATATATGTTATGTGGATATTCTTGAGAAAAAAGCCCTTCTTTGTGTCCAGAGAGTGTAAACA
The DNA here is from genome assembly GCF_030463535.1 of Salminus brasiliensis. Taxonomy (NCBI): domain Eukaryota; kingdom Metazoa; phylum Chordata; class Actinopteri; order Characiformes; family Bryconidae; genus Salminus; species Salminus brasiliensis. Next base: position 24,917,975 of record NC_132894.1, on the reverse strand, counting down.
TGAAATTCTTTGTCTGATGCCTTGTTTTTCCTTCCTTTGGAATTGTTATTATGATGATGTAAGGCTTGGATGTTGAGTGATTTGTGCAGGGAGCTGCAGTATCCCATCTTTTTAAGCAGTTTTTTTTTAAGACTGTTGAATGATTTTTTTTTTTTTTTTCCCCTGCTGACGTTTCCCTTCTTTCCACTGTAATTAAAGTTTTCTCTCCCTTATTCTCGATCTGTGCACGTCTCATCCCTTCTTGTACTATTTTTGTCCCGGCTGCCTCCCAGGAACTGCAGCTGTTGGAAGCTTTGCTAAGGGCCAAGGCGGAGGCTCCAGACTCATGGGATGCACGCAGCGCCAGCAGTCTACGCACGGCTCTCAGTCGGCAGGACCGGAACAGGCTGCTGTGGGACGACCTGGCTTCCCTGGAAGAGGACTCCTCCAAGCTCACCGCCCTCCAACTACGCCTGGATGAATCCCAGAAAGTCCTTTTGAAAGAGCGCGAGTGAGATCTCTGCTTCTTTTGTCTTAACATTATTAGGGATGTGGAATGTCACAATACCAGGTTTTTCACTTGGAATGATGCAGTAGTTGATACAAACACAATACTGTGGCCAAAAATGAATGACTAAATTAAAACAACAAATGAAAGTCTCACATTAAACAGCTATCACAGCTCGCAAACTCTTGTTGCAGCCAGCGAGAAATCCTTTTGTTTTTTTTCTCCCACTATTCCTTGCAGAATGATATTTCTGCTAAATTATTGGGCCATCTTGCCCAGCATGTTTTAGATCTGCTCACAGGTTTTAGTAAGGATGTCCGGGAACTGTAAGGGCGATTCCAAAAAGCCTGAGCTTGTGTTTCTTGAAATAGTGCATGGTGTTTTTAGAAGTTTGTTTTGGATCATTGTCCTGGTGTAGAAGCCTTTTTGTTGATCTATAGCCTTAGTTTCTTTATCTGCTGTGGAATATTTTTTTCCATCCACCTGTACAGTGTTTCCTGTGCCACTGGCTGCCCCACAACATTGAAGCACAAAAGATCTTGCCTATGCTGAACAGCTGAAAAAGGGTTCTTGCCATCAACGCCTTCTCCGTTTGTTCTGCAGACATACCTTTTGGTGATCGTGGCCAAAGACATCTTTTAGCCTACAGCACCCCCCCCTCCCCAAGAAAAAAATTGCCTTGCATTTTTGGTCAGCACATGGTTGATGCTTTTTGACAGTTGACCTGTGAACATTTGACCTAATGTGAATTAGAAACATTTGATTTACAACTTTTTCAAATGTGACTGCATGTAAAAACCAACTTAGGGTTAGGGTATTCATTATTGTACATGCCAAATTTAAATTTCTTTTTCTTTTAGTTTAATCAAATATCAGGTCACTGTGCATTAACGTGTGTAGAACAAAAGGGTTACTGCAAACGTTGAGTTACACATTTTCAGCCATGGGTGCCCAGACTACTTTCTTTGGCAGCAATTAGAGAGTGCTTTGGTCCATTTCACTAATTGTTTTGAATTCTGATTGTGGAAAGTCTTTCTGACGGCTGCTTCAGATATCACTCCAGCATCTTAGTGGAATTGAGGTCAGGACTCTGACTTGGCAAGTCTGAAATTTCTCCTGTTTGTGCCACTTTGAGATTGATTTATTCAGCTGTGATGGGAAAATTGTCCTAACGTATGTTCCAGTTTCTTATGTGTTCTTGATCTAATATAGAAACCCTGACATTCCTCTGTAGAATTTTACACCTGCATGCATATCATTAGCTGTTGCTCTTGGCACTTGTTGAGAAATCTTCAGTGTGCACTTGCACTGATTAAGACATTTACTTCTACAAATTCCCATTTGTGAATCTGCATGACTGTGGCCTGAAGGAGGCCACAAACTTTGCATCCTCCAGGCCACAGCTTTACTTTAAAGGCCAATGGGAAGCATTTTGGATTGTGACATGTTGGAATTCTGTTGAGAAGAGCAGGTGACAGATGGTGTATTTTTCTGCAGGCTTGATTGGCAGAACCATTTTTATTTTTTTGTTTGTTGTTATTTGAGGGGCTTGAAATACTTCAACTACTATCAAATACTCAAATACTATCAATTACTGAACTTACTTGTCTAAACATGTTTCTAATTAAGTTAATCTGGCTCCACCGGGCCCCCAGTGTAGAGTATGTCTCTAAGTATGTCTTAGAGAGCTAAAACTAAAACTGATGAGCTAAAGCTCTGTGTGCCCCATCCGCGCTCACATCAAAGCTTGTTCTTGTATCCATATATGGGCTGTGCATGTTGCCATGGACACATAAACAATATTGTTTGCCATTGACAGAGGCCTGTCAGACACGTGCACTGATTAGAATTTTATAATGACATCCAAACCGTTCTAAGAGGTCTGATGGGTGCATTATGTTTTTTTTGTTTGTTTGTTTTGTGGAGGGTTATTATATTTCTGATTTGGGTTTTCTATTTAAATTTTGCTGAAAACGGCTTAACACCCAAGTTTAGTATTTTCCAAACATTTAGTCCATTGCATAACTATAGCAAAGTAATGGCAATGTAAAAAAGTTACTCATAAAGCAATTCAGACAATTCACATGAGTTCTTTCACTCTTCTGTTCCCTGGATAGGACTATGCAGTTCTACTGCTATGTAGTGTAATACTAACATAGTTTGGTTTATGCTGTCTGCAGGGATAAGCATGCGCTCAGCAAAAGCATTGAAAAACTGGAGACCGAGCTGAGCCAGTGGAAACTGAAATACGAGGAGCTGAATAAGTGCAAACAAGAGGCTCTTAAACAGGTAAGAAGATTCTGTTTGCTCTCATTAAAAAATATGGAGCTGTTCTTGAAAGATAATTTGCAGTTTATGTATTTATTTATTTTTCAAAACATGTCTGAGAATAAAAGAAAGTCTGATTGTGTCTCAGGACACAAATAGTATTTGTGTAGTGTTAATATTTCTTACATAGAGCAATGGTGATCCCCTGGGTTTGGCATGTTTAAACAAAGGAAAATAAGGTTTTGGATAGTGCTTACATTAATGTAATCATCAAAAAGAGGTCACTGTCTAAAGAGGCCTTCTTACAAGTACTTTTAGTTAGTCATACTAAAATGCTAATAGGTAATAGAATTCTTAGCTTTTTATCACAGCTTTTAGTTTTATTCCATCTTTCGTCTCCAGGCAGTCTGACACTAATCAGCTTCTTATCAGTAGACAGACTGATGCTTGGTGTATCAAAGATCGGCATGAGCAGTGTCCATACTGTCCCAGTGGCCTTCAAAGCCCTACATCAAAGCTCTTTCCCTTCCTTCAAGTTCCTTTCTGATTAAGGTCTGGTACACAACGTCCCCACACAGGCAGTTACACCTGTAGGGATTATAACTTCAAACACACACACATACACACGGACACGCACACCAGCATCTGAGACCTAACCCAGCTATGTGGGTGTCTTTTACCACCAGGGGGCACTCTGTGCCCATTTGCATCCACACTGGCAGGGTTTTGTCTATAATCTGAATGGACAGGCAACCACTATTATTTTTCAGAAAGAAAGAAGTGAAATGACTAGATGCATAGAAGGTAGAGATGCAAGCCACATATCAAACATGCCAAAGTAGCTGCACCAGCATGCCACAAAAAACTGGCTTAATATGGAGGGTTTAAGGAAGAGACTGTTGAGACAGACGTAAAGCATAACAGAAGAATGATGAGGCACCTACACCTTCAGTCAGTATTCACTAGGGGTGTCGCAATACATCACAATTCAAATGTGACAATCCAGTCATGGGGAATGTCAATATGAACTGCATTCTGTTAATTACACCATTAAATGCAACTGTGTTGTTTGAGTTGGTTAAAATTACAATTAATTTAGGCCAGTCCAGTATCAATCAAGTTCGCCCACCCTGATCCATCACGCTCATCCATCACACTCCCAGCCTATTTGTAGGTTGTGCGACCACATGGATATAGTGAAAGGGGTCGTTCACATGGCATCTTTTTTAAAAGCGAGGCATGCAAGTAGTTATGCTTAAAAAGAAGCAGGGCACACTTCTTAGGGGTGGGTTAAGGCTTTGGATTTGATTAAGAGTTTTAAACATTTAGAATCTGCTGTATATAATTATTACTGTATTTTATGACTTTTGATTGTGCTCAAAACAGCCAAAACTACTTTCTCTTTACTTAACCTTGTTTATTTTCTCTATACTCTCTCGACCAGAGGGGTGCTTTTCACTCTGTGTGCATTGCTCCATTAGACAACTCTAAAAATAAGCTCACATGAGAGTTTGATGAGATGTTGTCTGACTGCTCCACAAGGATGCACCAGTACAAATGGTTTCTTGCACAATACCAATTCTAATAGCTAAACTAAACAATCCAATACCAGTGCTCTGTTAAGGTACTTATGGTTCTTAGTACCAAAACAAGTTAAATTCATGTTTGCTGTGAATGCTAATCATAGTGAAGATACTATATGCACAAATTGCATGTGTTCAGTATTTTAGGTTGTTCTCTGATGTTGATGAAAGGAATATGACTTTGGTCGGGATGAAAAATCAGATGTTGTTTTACACATCAGCAGCCTTAAATATGGCCTTCCTTTTGGGCTTGTGAATTTGATAAGCTCTGCTCTGATTAGCCGGTTAACAGTGTAACGCATCAGACACCTCTTTTGACCTCCCTATCCTGTCCAGTTCCATTAGACAGTGCCAAGGTCAGGAGTCCTATTTTGTGTAGAAACCCAAGGGCATGTATTGGCCTGCTCACTATTGTTACTGATGTTACTGTTACATTGTGGAAAGGACTGTCTCGGAAAACTGACTGCAAAAGTAACAAAAGCACCTTTATTTTATAAGTGCCTTCTGCATGTTGCCGCCCTGTCGCCTGCTGACTAGGGAAACAACACTGGTTTGCGGAGAAAAAATGCACTCATTTTATTTATTTATTTATTATCTTAGAAGCTTATCTTATTTATTTTCCTGAAAGCAGAGAACAGTGGTTGCTAATACTGATCCTAAAGGGACAAGATCAGTGTATCAGTAATACATCAGTCATCATACATCAGTCATACATCAGCTTCATTCAGATTGTGTTCAAAATATCTTGAGGATATTGAGCTGTCAGTATCTTGAACTCATTCGACCCATGGGCTGCATAAATCATTGCATGCAAGGTAATCCAAGCCATTGGCAGAACTCAAGAATTGTTTCTTGGTAGCCTGTGGTCCTGTTTTCACTGTTCGTCTTTGAGGCTTTCAGTGAAGAGCACAACGGCCATTAGGGAAATGGCAGCAGGAATACCGAGGAGCAATGTGTGAAAAGTGGTGTTAATCTAACTGAGACACAGCAGCCGAGACGAGCACGAAGCTGTAACACGCAAGCTGCCACTGCTCAGCCCAGCTGTGCGAGCACACAGCCCACAGTGCATGTTAATTGCTGAGGCTCGGCCGCTCAGTACCAGTCTTACTGAGAAACAAGGTGGAAATTGTTGTTACTTGGTTGCTCAAGCTGTGAGATCTATTGAAGGGACCTTAAGAGTGTAAAATGAAACTGGTGAGAGATTGCTGTTGTGGGCATTTGGGCAGAGCTCTGTTTAAGGACTGTGGAGATCATTCAATTGTGAGAAATAAGAACGACTGTAGACCATTACAGAAGGATCAAAACAAAAGCTTAGGCATTTCAAGGTCCTGAATAGTCTGCGCAGAGATGAAAGAACTGTCAAAGAATTACATGGATATGTGTCTGTTTTTCTCTCTGCAAAGTTAAACTGTCTCTCTCTTTCTCAGCTGAACCTTCTGAAAGAGGTGCATCAGGACGAGCTTGGCCGCATGTCTGAAGATTTGGAGGATGAGCTTGGGGCTCGCACCAGCATGGACAAGAAGCTAGCAGAGCTCCGAGCAGAGGTGAAAAATTATATTCCACAACCTATAAACACAAGCATGCTGCTATTCCTACAGCCTGGCCGGGCTGTACTTATACCTAGCATCACCTTAGGTTGCACTGTAATTCCACTTAAAAGCCAAGTGCCCCAATTCTTCTTGTCTACTGTTTTTCCTCATGTTTACCTCTCCATTCTCTATCTCTCTAATAGTTCAACTCGGGTTTCTAATGTGAGCCTACTAGTGCATCCTCACTATTTACAGTATGGGATGGCTCAGATGATCCATTTATAGAGTTTTGCTGCTCTAATAGCTCAGCTTAACCCTAGAAGCACTGCGCCTGTTTGAACTACTTATACCTAGAAGCACCAAGCACCGGTCATCTGACCAACAGTGTCTATTAAAAGAATGTGCAGCCCTCAAATATCAGAAACCTTCTTTCATTACTTTTTTATTTATTTAAATGTTTACATTTTCTTAGCTTAGTCTTGAATCACACTGGTAGAAGGATAGTATAGGTATGTTTTGCTCCTTTTTGTGTGAAATGGCCAGCCTTGCGTTTAGGCTGATTGTTTTCTCATTTTCAAGCTTGCGATTATCTTTTCTACCAACAGGTGTTGCAAGGGTGCCCTGGTGCTAGATAAAACGTACAAGAGTTTCTTTCAGACCTGCATAAATTAAGGCCTAAAACATTGCAAACAGTCTCTTTGACATTTGTTTATGTTTTTTGCTATTATGATGATTATGATATTGTTTGTATGTTTATGATATTAAAATGGTCTAGATAACCAATGCAATATATATATTTTTTAGAATAACTAAAATAACTAAATAATTATAATTTACATTATAATAAAATAATGTAAACCCGCACCATGTTAATGATATGAGTCAAATAATAAAGAGTCTTCATATAGTCTGCATATGAGTACCTATTCATTATCTAATTTAGTTTACAAGAATTTGTAATTTAAGTTTGCAAAAGGCTGTGAATAGTTCACAGGTACATCTCCCACTTACTGGGTAGTGGGGTGGCTACACAGTTTGGGCAGTTGTGAGGTGCATTTGACTTTTTACAATGTCTCTGAAAATTAGATGTACCCCACAGCAAGTGTTGGATTTGCTGGGAAATATTGATAAATATTTCACAGAAAGATTAATATATATATATATAATATATATAGTTTGATAGTTTATAGTGTTATAGTGGCCCTTGTAGTATTTTACTTTTTGGAGCATTTTTTGTTAAATAAAATTGTTTTATTTATTTTATTTCCATTAATCCATGTAAAATTGCATTGATGACCACCACCTGATACTGATTCATTTCCAAGCTGTGCCGCTATTTTCTGTTACTTGGAAATAGCTGAGAGTAAATGAGAAAATGTGTTGGGCTACTTGTGGTATGAATTAGTTTCAGCTAAACTATTCAAACGCAAACTAATGACGTTTAGTGACGTTTAGTGTTGGGGGTTGAGGTGGTGCTAATTGTTTGCCTGCTTGGGAGGTGAAGGAGTTGGCCACTGTTCTAATTTGTTATGCCATAGCGTATATTTATAGCTCCCTAAATAAAACAGTAGGTAGGAAATTGTGATAATCTAAAAGCACCATATAAAAAATAACTTTTTGGTTTGCCTAAATTGCAGTACCAGGCTATGGTTGCTATGTACATGTTTGGGTGTATGTGATTGGTAAAAAGGTAAAAATAAATAACCCAAACTGATTCAAGTGTGAGGAAAGTGTTTTTGGGATGATTTATGGTCTGTTGTGATGCTGTTATTCCATGACTTCTGTTATATGTGAAATACCGTCACATTAATTGTTTACACAGAATTAACACAATGTTAGTTAGCTGACTTGGTATAATAATACAAATTAAATATTAATACATTTAAAAATATGAATTACCCATAAGAAACAAATAAATAAATGCAGAACAAATACAATAACTGAATGCTAAATAAATACGCAAAAATAAAAAATACTTTTCACCCGTTAATAATGTAGCTTATATATAGTTTTTTTAAATCATTATATATATATATATATATATATATATATATATATATATATATATATATATATATATATATATATATATATATATGTATGTGTATATATGTATGTATATATATATATATATATATATATATATATATATATATATATATATACCTGACAAGCTTATACCTGACAAGTCACACAAGAATGAAAATATCCTAATTGTAAATCCCTGAATATCTACATGGATTGACAGATGAACAAAGCGCTACCTGTCTATCATTATATCTCAGTAACACCGTCCTTATATAAAGACACTATAACTGTGCTATAATTAGGTAAAACTAACACTTGTAGAAGGTAGTCACAGAGGTAAGATGACTGCTCTTCTAGGTATCCACCTTATTTGTCAAACAATGGGGGTGGCCATCTTTGCAGATCTTTGCAGGTCTGTTTTATATGGACTACATTATTACATGCTAATAAACATATATCATGTGCTATACACACAGTAACTAGTATAATATGCTCAGTCAGAAGGTGTCTCAATAATTGGAAGAAGAGGAGAATTTCACCGGAACAACAGCTTTATTAACACAACACCAAAAGGTCAGAATGTTATGGGGCACCAAATATCTTTATCCACTACTTTCCAAAAAGAATACGTGCACCTATGGTTGAAGACACTAAATTTAAAACTACCATCCATGTGTCTGCTCTTACCATTTTGTGGAGGGGAGAGAAAGACCAAAACATCCTTACCATGAGAAAGGGCTCGGTTATGAACGTCTGTTACAGCAGGCACATCAGGTGGTCGTGAGGCTCATCGTCAGATGTCTTACCTAATAGCCTCACAAACATCCAACGTGTCTGCTTTACCAGAGATTAGAGCAGACGTATAGACCCTTGTGTGGATTTAATTTAACCGCCTTCAACAATAGACGCAGGTCTTCTTCTTCAGATATAGTGCCCCTCAACAGTCCAATCTTTATGTCTTGTGTTCGAGAGCTAGTTAGCTATACTGTAACTAACTCTAAATAACCTTAAATAGCCTGTTGGAATGTTGGTTTAGCCCTTTTTCAGACTGCATTCACTTTGAAAAATGATATAAACCATTTGATATGAAATGACTGAAAATTCTAACACACAGGCAGAAGAAACAAACTCTTGAAAATGGGCCAAGAAAGGTTGATAAATAGGTCTGACTATTGTGGCGCGTTTAAGCCTCATCTCCTCCTGTGTTCTGAAAGCCTTTCCCAGCACTGTCCAACAAACTGTGCCATCTCCTGTTATGTCCGCCTGTGACGAGCAATTCCTGTATGCTCTTTGTTTCAGAATTACAGTTTGGATAACAGCATATGAATGATTAATGCCAGGTCGTTGTAGGGACAAATGGAGTCCAAATGAAATCAAAGCTTCCCTGCACTTCTACTGTGTCTCAAAGGCCCACATTCCCATTAGGCTGGTTTCAGCATCAGGTTGTACCGTCTTGGAGAGCCCTTTATATAGCTCTTGATTGTTCTGTAATGAGTAGTTCAAGTAGTGTGCTAAAGAAATGTTCCTGAAGCTCCCTATTCACATCCAGCATTAAAATGGCTCGCCGAATATTAGGAAAAAAGCATGATGTTTAAGAAAAAGGTGCTTGAAGACACCTAAATTATCTGCTAATGAGGTGTGAATGTAACTTCATCCGAACACTTAAAATAGTTGAAACATATCTGTGGAATAAATGGGTTGAATAAGAGTTTATTTATCTGATGAAGTGAAGCATTAGAATGAATTCCCAGACAGCAGTTTCATAATGTAGAACACCTACATCATTGATTTAGATAAATCGTTCTTCATGAAAGCTTACCTGAAGAGTTCAGCACATGCTGTATAGTTTGGCAATTGTCTATTGTTTACCTATCTTCCCTGAAACACATCTCTATTTGCGGTTTTGGGCCACTTTGTGTGTGCGCAGATGGAGCGTCTGCAGGTGGAGAACGCAGCGGAGTGGGGACGACGAGAGCGGCTGGAGACTGAGAAGCTGGCGCTGGAGCGCGACAACAAGAAGCTGCGTGCCCAGATGGAGGACCTAGAGGAGCAGCTGGCACGCAAGCGCAGGCAGGCAGCCAGCGCCCTGGACACTGACCTCAAGACTATCCAGAGCGAGCTGTTCGAGAGGAACAAGGTGAGAGCAGGGGAACGCTGACCACACCATGACCAATGCAAAGCGAGCAGAGATGACCATATTTTATTGTCTTAATGAATATAGTTCAGGTTCGGGGTAAACCATGAATGCTTTTCAGAATTGCTGTAGCAGAAAAAGAAATAAACTTAAGAGAATTGCTGAAAATAGAGGAAACTCACCCTGTTTAAACTCACATAAACATACTTATCTAACTAGGTCAAAAATGCTAAAAAGCAGTTAAAAACAGTGAGTAGACAGAAAGAAAGGATATGCAAAGTGGGTCAGTCAGGTATCTCCCACTCCCACCCAGACCAGAACAAAGCACCATATCACTTATAGATTCTGTGAAAATATGACATACTATGAACACAATGCTGATGTCATTACATAGCAAAACTTAAAATGGAAACAGAACAGAATTAACATAACTAAACACAATGTCCTTGATTAAGTTCAGTCAGCATTGATATAGTTTACATGGATCCTTTAAACACATCCTAATTATGTGTGCAAGTCTGACTTTACTCATTATAATTCAGGTGCAACTGCTTCAGCCATTTCATCTTCATGTAACAGTGAATCTAAATGTCAATAATGCATTTCCTGATAATGTTAAACAACATTTGAAACTACTGATTTCAGTGGAATAATGGTAGGTTTACTGGACAAAGGAGATCATCCTTGATGGACTATTATGTAAGGTTTGGCAGTTTTTCAATTACCTGAGGCATGCCAATGAATTGAGTTTGGGTTTGTTTCTGTAAAGAGCTGGCTTATAACAACTGCTTGTGGCACTTGTTTGTTCAGGAGACTGAGATGCATGCATTCAGTGTACTCTCAGTGCTTCTAGAATTTTTGTTTCTATTTAATAATAACTTTTCAATATTGTTGAATATTAAATATAAAACATATATAACTAAAAAAATAAAATAAAATAGCCATTGTATATTAAGCACAACAAAAGACTTCCAATATGTTTTATCTAAAGTATGTAACAAACAGTAATGTGGAAGCTTAAATGGTGTTGTAACAATGACGCTACTGCCTACGTTCCTAAACATACCCATAATTCAACACACTTATCACAGTTATCACAGTTTCCACTCCATCAAGTAAATAAAACAACTTCCACTGAAAAGCAAACTAGCCTTTTACCCATGTTGGAGGGACTTCCAGACAAGTAATCTGCCTTCCAGACTCTTCTGAAACCTAATGAAAGATTTTGAGGAATGCTGAAGACTGGCAAGCACTCTGTTAAGCGGTGCAGGCTGACGACAGCCAAGGCACAAGTATAAATGTGACCTCCACAGAATCAGCTGTACCAGCTTATTGCTCAGTGCATCTCTGATAAATATGAAAATATGAATAACACTAAATTACTTTATATAGCAGGAATAAAACAATACATGCTGGTAATTTTGCTAATTAGTGGTATAATCAAATGTGTTGCATCACATTTTTCATTAGTTTTTGAATTGCTTTGTTACTGTCAAGTTACACTAAATTGTTGCATTCAACTAGTTAGTAACATTATAGTTTATCTGTGTAAAGTCAGCGGTCACTCATAATCTACAGACAGATGGATGTGATTGCTGACACCTTGAAATCTCTTATTCAGATATGCTCCTGCGCAGTGGCTGAAAGAGCTGTAACAGCCCTTATTCATCAGGAGCAGTAGCACCTGTCCTGAGTGGCCTCTGTCCTTGTGACGTCGATCCACTGCAGGACTGCGCTCATTTTTACCAGAGCCTAGTGAAGGGTGTACATGCCATATGTTGAGATGATACAATGTGTGTTGCAGTGATGTCCCCTACCAAAAAAATTTCCATGTCAACCTAAAAGTCTGATTAATCTAAAGTTTTGCTACGATGCGTTATTTATTATTAAAGTTGTTACTTATTTGCACCTGCTTTGGCTGACGAGTTGCCTTACCAAGAACAGTGAAATAAAATAATTGTATTGGTTATTTAAAGAGTACTGCAAATCATGTAAACGGTACGGCATTGATGCCTTTGTTTCTTATGCACAAATTGGTGGTTTTCCTTTGGGAGGTGACATGCAGGCACACAGTCGCTCAAGATGAATGAGTCATCGTTATTTCTTCCTCTTTCTGCATCTTCCTGCATCCTCTCTGCAAGTGTGTACATATGTGTGTGCATGTGCTGCTGCTGCTGCTGCTGCTAGGATCCTGGCAGCACTGTTTGAAAAGCGTTGTGAGGATATCAACACACTTAGAGCCAGGGTCTGTATGAGCCTGCATTGGAGATGGCAGAGATTTATTGAGTGGGTACACAAGCACGGTGAATCACTCACTGATTTGCTCCCCTTCTCCTCTTTCACACACAGTGACTGAGTGAGGTGATGAAAGATTTAAACAGAAATTTGGGGAGAAAGTCAGTGTAGTATGTGAATGCTGAAAGTAATGTCCATGGCATGTATGCCCCATTTAAAGAGTTTCTTTTACCCTTTAAACTTCAGTTGCAGTAGCGTAATTTATTTTTTAGTTTATTTAGACGTTTGGAGTCAAACACGTGTACCCATCATGTCTTGTTCACCAAACATGCTTTTTGGTTTGTTAAATTTGGCATTATTTTTTTCATTTTATTTAGCAAACTTTCGCATGTGATTTGAATTCTCTCACCGTTTTCGCTGGTGTTGCCATGGCAACAGCCAAGATGACCGATCTACTATATCTCTACAACTAGAACTTTTTAATAAGCGTCAGAAGGACAGTTTGTCTTCATCAGAGTGGAGCTTCAAAAAGAGCTCAAACATCCTATCTTTTAGAAATTGCTCATAAAGTTTCCTCTCCTGAATGAGGGAATGAAACACTTCACTGCACCCAGATACAGTTGCCAGTAAAAGTAAGTGAGCCCTTTGAAAGTGTTTGGATTTCTGCCTTCATTACTGAGAGATGTGGTCTGATCATTATCTAAGTCACAATTAAATAAACAAACACAGTTATATTGTTAATGTCTGTTGTTGAGCACATTGAGTAAGCACAGTGCAGGCTAGAAAACGTAAGTCTGCATGTCCGAACTTAACATTTACATCCCCCTTTAGTAGCAGTCACCTCCATACATTTCTGTAGCTGCAAATATGGAGTCTTCTGTATGTATTATCCGTGGGTTCTTCTTCATCTATTTCGGAATTGCACATTGTGCTGTTGGAGTGATCTTAACATGACGGACATTCTAAAGGGGAGCAACATTAGTAAATTTACATTTTTCCATTTGTTTCAAATCTTATTCTATCTTCCAATGCCAGTCCTGTATGTTTTGCAGTGTCTCAGTTTAGTCATTGTCAGTTTCCATGAACTAGTAAGGTCTTCCAGTCATGCATGTGACTAGCATTGTGAGGGTCACTGCTACTAAGTGCTTGCTCTGGGTCATGTAAAGCACTTTAAGCTGCTGCTAACACACTGGACGTGCTTCTGTTGGCTGTTTGGCATCAGGCCCCTGCAACTTATCCAGAATGCAGCGGCACGGGTGGTCTTCAGCGTTTCTAAATTCAGCCATATCACTTGACTGCTGCATTCTCTCACTTCTGTAGCTTCCCACATCAGATTCTAAACCTTGACGCTGGCCTACAAAGCCAAGAACAGACAAGCCCTTCAGTACTTGATGGCAATGGTCAAAAGCCGATCTGCACCTGCTCGGCTTGACCCGCCATCCCTCAAAATCCACGGAAGACAAGGGTCCGGGCTTTTTTCTGTCCTGGCACCAAAGTGGTAGAACAAACTTCCCCTGGGTGTCCGAACAGCAGAGTTGCTGCTGTCTTCAAACACAAACTGAAGACCCTCTTCTTTCGAGAGTACTTGGGCGGTAGAGTACTATGGTTTCCATATTGACTTGTGTTTATTAGTGTCCAACCTTAATTTTTTTGTCTATTCAAACTATCTGAGGTTATTCCTGAGTAAATAGCGAAGCACTTTTATAAGTCGCTCTGGAAAAGAGCGTCTGCTAAATGCCTTCAATGTAAATGTAATGTGTGGTGGGGGAGATGGAGGGTGATCCTGCCCACCAAGAGAGCTCACTTGGACTGCCAGCTATCGATGACCGTGCCAAACTCTCCCATTGATGGGATCAATGTATAGATGGTTGCACCACTCAGGAGATCAACCCGATAACAATTGTCTGCCCGCACCAATATTATTCCAATATCATTGGGTATCCCTTGTTGCACTAATACTACTTAAGGTGGGGCAAAGAAGCATGGTTTCATACACACACTACATTTAAAGCCATTATGATTTTCTGAGCGTCTGTTGATAGCCAAGTGTGCCAGTTGCGTTGTTCTAGTGGTCGTCCTGTGGTCTGAGGAAAGCTGGAGAGATTGATGAGCTTCTCTCAGGGCTGCTGGGGCAAACGGGTCGATAAGGACGGAACCAAAAGGACCAGGCAGCATTGCGATGAAGATGGTATGCCGTCACCAGACAGCAAACAAAGTGTGATTGATACTGAAATCATCGTCCTGTCTAGTCCCCACTCCCTTTTCTCTTTAGCTCTGGGCCTCCCTCTCTCTGTTTTTTTTCTCTCTTACTCTGACTCTCACTCAGTTTTACTCTCTTCTTCAGCTGGCTGCTGCAGATTGATGTCCTCTGTCACCATGCTATTCAACCCAGCATGCCCGGAAGATTGGGAATGGGACTCTGTGCCTGTGTGTCTGTAAGAAAGAGAGAATTAGGGCTGCCCAATATATTGTTTGTTTGTTGTTATCACAATGTTGATCTTTGTAATAGTGCAATGGATGGCTTTAAGGCTTGCTATTTGGAAATAATATATTTAAATACATTCAAACTTGGTCCTTTCAGGTTTGACATAATTTTGAATTAAAGTTGTAGTGTGTCAGTATATGTAGCTTGTTTTGGATTATCCATATGGTAGTCAGAAGCCAGACTTCTGATTATAATCATCAGAGAGTCTTAAGTGGTTTTGTTGCCCAACTTGGTCAAGAATCATGTGATTTAAAAGTAATTGAGCTTTTGACTGAAATGCAGAATGTCTAACCACAAACCACTGTTTTAGTTTGTCATGTAGAGGTAGGATTTGTCAATACACTGCCACATCAAAAACAGTACAATGTGAAGCAAAGTTATGTACCTGCTTGCAAACACACATAAGATATTTAGTTTTAGATATTTACATTCTGCTTCTTACTAAAGGTTCATTGTTGTCATGGTGTGTAGAATAGGTAGTTGTTTGCTTCTGCTGACATTCGCTTCATTACCACATTTTTCCAGTCAGACAGGTTTTAAAAGAAAGTGAACAGATGTTTTTGCACACAGCAATGCAAATAGTAATAGTAACTAATGTCAGTCTCTTTTCCTAATAATTTAATTAGTACTATTCAAATGCAGGCCAAAGACGAGACCTGATGCTTATTTAAATATATAGCTAGTAGTTTTGAATTCATTGATTAGACTCTGTATTACCATATTGGTAATGTTCAGTTCTCCATGCAGCTCTTATTTACTTATTTACTTTTCTTCCCATAAAGAATTTAATTCCAACAATTCATGAAAACAAGTAGGTTCCTCAGCGCCATCAGTTGCTAAACAAATAAAGTTGATATATATGAAATAAAGACAGTTTATTATAGCCCAGCTTAATAGCTCAATAACTGCAGGCTATAATACGTTAACACTGTGAACTTTAGCTATTTTATTGTTTTAACAAGAAATTATGTGTAGTCTGTTAAAGTCCAGTTTAATAAATAGAATCAAGAACCCACAAATTCCTGATCAGAAACACAAACCTGTTTGTTTTCACCTGGCTTAGCAGCCTATCAGAAAACAATTGCCTTTTTTAAGATCTGTTACATGCTGATGTGTGTTTTTAAATCAATCATTGTTGATAGCAGTAGGTTTGAGTGGTAAAACGGTAATAACGTATACAGCAATATTTTGAAAAATCGACAGCATCTCAAAATGAGGACAGTATTTTAAAATCATGACATGTCTGATGTGTACATTTTTTGTTCTGTGTCATTTAATGAAGCTGCAGGGTGAGGGTGTTGTGGGAGCTCACTGGCTAGTGGGGAACAGGTGGGTGGGAAACAAGCCCACCGTAATTGCGGGTTTAGAGAAGTCCTGACGAAGCAAATTTGGATAAACCAGTTTGCTAAATATGCCTAAAAACTGTCCATTCACTCATCTTGGTGTTTTCAGATATGAGGAGTTATTTGAGCCTCTGTTTGCTGGAGCACGGTCTGTGCTATGCTGTTTAGCAGGCTAGCTAACTTATCTATCAATTTTCTGCCATGTAAACAGCACCTGCACTGAGCTGTCTGATACTCAGAAGTTATCTGAGCTAACTAAGCAAAGGCTAGCTTAGAGAGTGGGCTACAGATCCAAACACTACAAGAAAAAAAGCTTTGAATTGAGCCTCTGTCCTTTCAGCCACAGTCACTCAATCTTAAAAAAAAAAAAATAAAAATAAAAATAAAAAAAAAATAAAAAAAAAAAAAATATATATATATATATATATATATATATATATATATATATATATATATATATATATATATATATATATATGGGTGGAGGGGTGGTTGTTGAGCAGGTGGAGGGGTGGTTGTTGAGCAGGTTGTTGAGCAGGTTGTGGTTGTTGAGCAGATGAGGGTGGAGTAATGATGCGCTGAAGATGGTCTCATACAGACTGATAGGAGGTCCGTGTAATCCCAGACAAGGCTTCAGTTTGGAGAGCAGTTGGAGCAACTGGTTTTCTCAGGCTCTTTAGATACATGTGCTGATACCATTGTTAAAGTAATTTAACTTTAATAATAACTTTAATTGTTATTCTGTATATTTCAGAGTTTAATTGAATTATTAATAGAAGGGAGGGTAAACTGGCTAAGACGCATCCTCAGTTTGCTTGTGGCTTTAAAACACAAAAAAAGAAAAATCATAAATCATCATAAATATGCAAATCCTCAAATTGACAGTCTAGATTTATGTCCTCTTTGGTCACAGTACACATCACATTGCCAGTGTACTTTGGAAAAAAGGTTTGCTCATGTCACACATTTAAGGGCATTGATTTGATGACATGCTTATAGGCTTTGCTCACACACTGTTCCTGTCTGTATGAAGAATTCTGTTTTGGTACTGGTTGGGAGAAAGTGCAGTGTAACGGCAGGGATGCAGTATCTGCCCTAATGATCAGCTTCAGAGCTGCAAGGTTATATAGTGACTCCGAACGATTTTATTATCAGGCTGCCTGAGCCTCAGTCAGCACTCTTAACAGAGAATAGAGTGGGTGGGTACAAACACACACACACACACACACATACACACACACACACACACACAAGCAGGTCAGCAGAGCAGGTTGGCAGAACCTACACATCAAAGCAGGCAGAGGCACAGGAGGTAGTGGTTGCCTGTCACCGTCGTAGCTGACACTGTCTGCTCTGTTTTATCACATACAAACACTCACACACCACTTTGCTCAAGCCCCCTAACTTTCCACCCACACCAAGAGGGGATTCAGAACAGTACATGTGAATCCGTGGGTGCTGGAAGCGCTCACTGTCCAGATTACCTGTCAGGAAGGGAGCAGTCTGTAGGGATATTAAACAGGGACACACAGTGATATCAGAATCACATGGGTATTGCTTAAAAATATAAATCCTTTTTTTAGGGAAGCACATTATTTAAAACTATTTCTCATTTTGAAGAAGGTATTTGAGATCTTGTAAGTTAGTTTAAAGAATAAAGCTTGGTTCTATATTTTCTGGACACCCCCAGCCAGTGCATGGATTTGTTCCATCAGCAATTTGTCACTAGCTCACTTGATTTAACATCATTAAGCACTAATTTACCAAACCAGGTGTTTGATTCTAATTATAAATAATACCAGACTCCTGTGAGGAGAGATTTGGAAATGTTTCAATGAACACAGTGATGTAAAACCGCTACTTTTTATATTAATGTTATTTGTGTTTATTGCAATAGTTGTGTTTATTGAGCTAATACAATTGCAATAGCAAAATGTACAACCTTTCAACCTTTTAGTTTCTGTTAATGCAATAAACCAATCAAACAAGCATTCAAATCCCACTGCCGCTTTCAAATCCCACCAAAGATTTTCGAGTCAGGCAACTGTGACGGCCACTCCAGAATCTTTTAGACCTTTTCTGAAACCAAGCTTTGGTGGACTGGGAGGTTTACTCAGGATAATTGTCTTGTTGGATGGTCCAATGACGCATCAGCTTCCTCGCAGAAGTAAACATGATGTTTTCTCCTAGGATTGCTTCTAGGGTATGTTTAGATCAGTGGTATGTCTGGATGTTTGTGCTGAATTTGGAGAAAGCACTTGTTCCATTAGTTGTGTTGAGCTATTTAAATTGGTTTATTTATTATTCAAGCAGCTGAAATTTTGTACATTTTGATGATAAAGCTAATTGAATATTTTCATAGATAAGGTTTTTAATTCAAATTTTTAACTTTGTGTCTGAAAGCTTTTCAAATGCACTGTGTAAATGTTTATGTATCATCTGTACATGAGGAATATACCTGCATTAACCCAGAATTCCCATTTGAGTGCATGTCTAATATAAATCATAGGACTATTTCTAGGTGGTGTATTGGGTGTATTGGTATATCAGAATTTGTCACATTGGTAATTTTGATTTTTGGCTCAATTGATGGATTGCAAATGTTATATCCATGATTATAATCATGTAAATGTATACATTTCAGTTTAAAATTCTAATTCAAGCGAGCAATTTTTAGTACTTGAAAACATAATGTCATCAGTACCAAGCAAATGTGATAAAATACTGTGATGAATGAGTACTGAGATAAATATCATGATATTGACATGATTTTATCAGTACCACCCAGCAATAGGAGTAGCTCAGAGATGCAGAGCACGAAATCTTCTCTTCATTCCAGTACGAATTTTGTGAGGCTGGGGTTGAGTAGCTTTGAACTGGAGTCAAAGTCCCTTGCTTCTTCCTACATCAAAGCAAGGGGAGTCAGTCCACATGAAGGTCAAGGACCATAGTTTCCTATCTTCCTCTCTCCATATGACTTCACCATGACAGCAAAGTGGGAGTTCTCCCTTTTTTCCTTTTTCTCTGTTCTTCTCTATCTCTGTCCCTATTGATTCACTGAATGTTCACTGTCTATTTTGCACTCAATTTTTTTTTCACCCTCCCTTCTTCTGTCTCACTCTCTGAATCTTTCTCTTTTACTCTCACTCCCTCACTCTTTGTTCTCTTTCTCACATATCAGTATGCAACTGCATTCTTCATACTGCATCAACCTGCTGCTTTGCAGCTTCTTTCAGCATCAGTCCAGCTGCCAGCGCGTCCATGCAGATGTCCCCCCCCCCTTCCCTTTTCTCAAAGAGGCAGAGTTGACCACTCACCAATCACAGTGATTAATGAGGCAGTATTGAGCTCTCATCTGGTTGTTGTTGCCTGCTATGGCTCTCTCAATCTGATAGAGGTGCGCTTAACAGTATTGACAGATTGTGTGTGAGATGTTTTTTTTTATTTTTTTTTTTACCCCCAGCCTGAAAGTGGTGATGTGGTATATGTGAGCCTGTATGTATGTGTATGCCTGTTTCCAGACGTAAATTGGCTAGCTACAAAAGCTGCATTCCCTTTGAAAAGGAATTTGAGAGGTGTGAGGTAATGGGATATTTTTGTAGATAAATTTGACTAAATATCAGCACATTTCGGGACCACTAAAGTTGGCTTCTACTACAGTACAATGATCCTAAGCATACTTTAAACCAAAATTAAATACCATGAATGCCAGCTTAAGCTTTTGGAATGGTGCTCACAATCTGCTGACGTATATGATGTAAATTTGTAGGTAAATCCTAAACATGCTGTGTGATATACAGCCGAAGAACAACGCAGAACTGGAAGTACCCAGTTTTTCCAGAAGTGTCATTTTTAAATTAGTTTGTTGCAGAGGTTGTGTCTAACTTAACTTTAGAAATCAACATATGTAATGTGTTCAGAGATGCTCCAACTCCTGCATGCTACTATGTATAAAATATGTAAATGACTTAAAAAATGCTGCCATTTTGTGGAATCCATTTTTCCATCCACTCGTGCAATATTGCGTGCAGCACAACCCCAAAGCATGAAAGAACCATTCCCATTCATCACATTTGTCATGGCGTGTCATGTCTTTTCATGAAATGCAATTGATGTTTTGCTTGTGCATAAGACAATTTTTTCGCTTGATTCACTTGATTGTTTTCTGTTGCTGACCATGTGCATCCCTTTATGACCACCATTTACCCATCTTCTAATTTCAACTTGTCTTAAACTGCTTTCATAAACATGGCAGTGAGTTCAGTGTTCTTTGCTGGCTTTGTGTGTCTGTCTGTGTGTGTTTAAATGATCTCTTGTAGAGTGCAGCCGCTACATCTGGGCTTAAGCTGGTGTGAAATGGATTGTCTTGCCTCTGAGATTCTAGTCTGCTCCTCCTGGAGCTTCTTATTTTGGCCTGCCATGTTTGCATACAAGAGGGCAAGCTTTACTGAGGTGTCTCATTTTATCTTTCTCTTTTGCAGACACCCACACTCTGTAACACTACCTGGGAAATAATCAGTAACATGTGGAATAGATTAATATAGTTGGTAAGAATGGAAAGATTGATTGGTGCACACCAATCACCAACCCACTCATGCAGCCTAGCTGCATTGGTCATAGCAGCATGATCTCCTGACACCCTCTAATTTGGCTGAATTTAGATTCCCAGCAGGTGAAAATTATTACAGAAATGGAGATGAACAACAAAAGAACTTGTCACTAGAATTTAAAACTATTAATGAATTGCTTTGTGTAAATGTTGTGTTGTCTTATTGAATTATTTTCATGCTTTCTGAAACCTGCAACCTTGTGGTATGTGGTATTTTACCATGTAAAGCCAACTTTTTCTACAGTGCTGCATATAGATGGTTACATGTACTAATTAGTACTTCAGTGTTATTGCCTGCAGACTGCTGCTTTATATGGCTAACACAGTCTCCTTCTGTAGGCTGTTTGCACTAGGAGTTGGAACACATCATTCAAATTGCCGATGCCATCCCCTGATCCCAGACCAGCATTGGAGGAGCCCTATTAACATAGTCCGCTAGCACAGTAGCCAGTCTAAATCATCCCCTGACTCCAGAACAGTCTGAGGGGTCCTATTAGCACAGGTCACCAGTGTTGTGGTCAGTCTAAATGAGCCCATTAGCACCTGCTGCTGCAGCTTATTTATGAGCCACTAGAGCTAATGCTTCAGTTAGCCAGCACTGACAACATGCCATTATTGCTGATCTACAGCTCCACACTTGACCCAAAGGAACAAAGGACACACTCTCTCTCTCTCTCTCTCTCTCTCTCTCTCTCTCTCTCTGTATTTGTGTATGTGTGTGTGTGTTTTCAAAAATGTGCAGAAATCATTCTTCTAGCAGAACTTTGATGTTATAAAGATTGATGTGGTGTTCAAGGGGGCCCATGGGGATATTTAATAGCTGTGAGTCTGCATTTAAGCCATTTATTACATAGAATTTGGTGAAATTAGCTGTTGGTATTCTCTTGGTAAAGTCATTTATAGCAAAACGTGTGACTGTACTTATCTTTGTCAGACTGTCCTGACAATGTTCTGTGTGCCAGGCCCTCTTTATTTAAGGAAGAGTTTTGGTCAGCAAAAAGCTGGCCTCAGTGGACCAGGAGGTAGCAGTGGAGGAGGAGAAGGAGGGAGAGAGGTGAAATGAAGGTTAACCATTGCAAGCGTTGTACAAAAACAGAGCAAGGGAAAGTGAGAATGATGAGGATATAAGCAAAATGTGCTGAAAACCAGAAAGAGGGCTGTTCGTTATGCTTAGAAAGGATGAGAGGACTCCAGTCACAAGGGAAATTGAAGTGAGGTAGTGGTGAGATGAGCCTGAGAGAAGAGAAAGAAAGGTAATTGGTAATTGGAGCAAGGAGCTGGGTGAGCGAGGCTTGCTTTAGTTTCTGAGCATGGGGTTAGAGGTCATGTGCAGTCAGGAAGGCTCACGCAGTCAGAAAGAGGTTTAATGTCCAGCCTCCTCACTGCCGCCGGCAGCCTCTCGGCTATACACCTGCTCCTGCTAACGCTGCAGGTGAGCGCTGCCCCCAAAGCCAGGTCAGCATGGGTTATTGTATGTGTGAGTGTGTGGCGAGGTACTGTAGGCTAGCAATCCAGTTGCGTAAATAAAAGCATACGGTGCAGCATACCACTCCACTGTGTCCTTCAGCTGAACCCCAGTTAAAATCCATGTTATACAGTATGCCTAAAGCTTGCATTAAAGCAGAGTGGCATATGCCCACACATGGATATTATGACTTCTATTTCCCATAGTGCCTGCAAATTTCAAAAGATAATATATTTAGAAATAATGTCATAGCAGCAAAACCAGGGAGGGGGGCGGGGGGTGTCTAGCTTTAACTAAACAGACCTTTTGTCTTAGTGTGGTGGCACATTTAAAAATGCTCAAGGACATGATTATTATAGTGATATATGTGTGTGTATGTATGTATGTGTGTGTATGTGTATATATATATATATATATATATATATATATATATATATATATATATATATATAGTGATTTATATTTAATTATATTTAATGTGTTTATTCCATTTAATGATGCAGTTAATTTTCACTTTTACCCATATACACTGTCAATACATAAATACACTTCCATTCTAAATCTGCTTGGCATATTTAGAGCTGCATTATTGAACATAAATTCTACTTGAAAAAGCAAATATTACTGTTTTTCAGGTTGATTTTAAGATTGTGTTTTGGTGCTGGAATAGTAAAACCTTTTGTTTTAAATATTATAATGTAGTTTACAGTTGAGAACCTGTTTACCTGTTTTTTTTTCCTGTGTTCAAAGTGCTGTGTTTGAGACCATGGTTAACCTTTTAATTGTCTCTTCATTGTTCTTGTCTTCTGGCTTTTTTACACCTACCTTTCCTCTACATAGGTGTGAACTGTTGGCTGCTTATACTTGATTTGCTTTGTATGAAAACCAATAAGCATCCCTGATCAAATTACAGATCATACAAACAAATTACATACATATAACAAATTCAACAGATTCAATAAAAATATTCTGTAAAATGTTCAGAAATGTGAGGTAAGTAGTGTAAGTTAGGTTAGGTAAGTTAGATACGTTTCTGGTAAAGGATTTAATTATTCATTTTTAAATTTAAGATTTAATTTGATAGGGGTGTCAAACCATTTGCAAAATGTGCACTACCTGATCCAAGGCTGATTTATTATGGTACACCATCGAGCTGTTCTGGTTTTAAACAATGTGTCTGTCAGTTTCCTGCAATTTCTCTCTTCCTCACACATGCACACTCTATAGCTGTGTATGGACTAACTTTTCCTGGTCATGGTTTGGGTTCCAAATTTAGCAGAACCAGCCAGTCTCATTGAATTAAACTTGCAGTTATAGGTTCAGTTTAAGCAGGGCAATCATACTTCAGGATCAGGATTGGGAACCACTGAGCTATATGTGATTTAGGTCACAGAATAGTCGGCTGTTGGTAGTAGTGCATCTTTGGTTTTTGTGCAGTGGGGCAGACATACAATATTTAAAGATATAACAGCCTTTCTCACTTATTTGTATGTTTAAGTGAGGGTGTTTCTTGCTCTTCCATTCTCCAGTTTGTTTTCTTGCCTGTCAGTGTATATATATAGAAGTGTGTGTGAGTCATCTACCATTGCACGTG
Source organism: Salminus brasiliensis (assembly GCF_030463535.1). NCBI lineage: Eukaryota > Metazoa > Chordata > Actinopteri > Characiformes > Bryconidae > Salminus > Salminus brasiliensis. The sequence continues at coordinate 24,894,215 of NC_132894.1, read as the reverse complement.
TGCTTCATTTCTCACCTTCTGTCTTTGCTTGCAGAGTGAATTTCTTTATCATCATGGATCATTCATCAGGCCAGGTCATGTTTTATTCAACTGGCCCTGTCTTTCTCCTCGCTGCCCCTCCTTTTTTTTTCCCTCCATCACTTTACCAAAAAACTCACCCAAGACCCAAATTATACCCTGGATGAAAATTTAAACATTTAAGTACAGAATGCTGTTGCTTTGCCCTGGGTCTTGCTGAATCTTTGACACACTTTTTCTTCTTCTTCATCTTCTCCTTCTCAAGTGTGATGTCATTCACTCTACTTCTCCTCAGTTAACATCCCATTTGATTATATTTTCCTTTTCCCTCTTCTCTTCAGTTCTGCTCTTAATCTCCTCATATTAAGCTATCTGTAGCTTTTGAGTCATATTTTCGACTTTGATCCTGTTCTACATATTTATCTGTAATGGCGCTCTCGCTGCCTTTTCTCTCCCCGCTCCCATCACCGAACCACTTTTTACATCTTTATTCTCAGTCAGCCATCCTTTCATTCCGCTAAAAGCTTTTCAGTATGAAACAGTCTTTGTTTTGGAGAAAGAGTGCATACAGACTTCAGAGACGGTCTTCTGTTGGTTTTGAATGCTGTTTAGTTCATGTGATTTAATGTGCTTTAACATGCTTAATTAATATAGTTTTAAGAGAGGGAACTGATTTCCTTTCCAGACAAGCGCCAGTCACAGCTCCGTGCAGTCTCCCAGTGGGATTAGTTTTAATCAGTCGTAATCCTTTTGATTTTGCAAAACGGCATTTATCCTTTATATATATATATATATATATATATATATATATATATATATATATACACATATATAAGACTCTGTAACACTTACAAACACACACACATACACACAGAGTATTAAAGGATGTGCCTGGTGCTGGGTGGTTTATCATATTCACCAGTGGTGGTGTCACATATCAATACTGCTAAAACTAAAAATCAATATTGTTATATGACAGTAATATAGTTTAGTGCAATGTGTTTTTTGATATTTGCTTCAAACTTGCTTTCTGACTGGGTAATGGTTATGATACGGAATAAGATTTTCTTTGGTGCAATTTTAAGAGCAGCAAAACAATAAATTAGTCCAGTCAAAACAAGCTGTGTTCAGATTGTTAGAAATTCTATTAGTATAGAGTACCAGAAATTGGGAAGCCTGAATTTAAGAATGTAATATAGCGTATTTATTGATGTATTTATTTTTCAGTACAAATGACCATTACATACAGTCATTCATTTTCCAGGAGATATTTCTGAGGAGATCAGATAAAGGTAAAGAATGGACACACTAAATATTGAACATTTGATATTATAGGTAGTTGTAGAGGCTTCTCTGTCTATTTCTGTTAAATGTGTGTGTTTGTGTGTGTGATTTCCTGAAGGCAAAAAATAGTATTTGTACATAATGCCTGTTTTGACTGGATATTAAATAAATGGATGGTGGTCTGTGACTTGTATTTGGAAAATGTTATTTTTATCAATACCGCCCACCACTAAGATGTGCTTCACACACTCAGCTGTGTGATTTACTGGGGTTAACTGTGCCATGCAGTAAAACGCAAGTAGATCATGTCCTCTTTTTCTGTGACCCAAAAATCAATAACACACAGCAGCATGGGACACTGTGCGTGCCTTGTGTTGTGTGTGTATAGGTAAGCCTGTGTGAGGGATTGTGGATAGAGGTTATTTGCATATGATGAGATTTGAGATGTGTGGTTGGCATACTAGACCTCAATATATATACATGTGTGCAAATAGACTTTTTCTGCACACACACACACAGACACACACACTGTATCTCATATATACATGCACACAACCCCTCTCCTTGGCTGACTGCTCTGGTGATGGGGGAGGTACATCATGAATGAGATTTGTCTGGCTACTTGATTATCCTCTTAAATTATTAATAGATTCTGGTGCTCGTGCTTTTCCTTTCGCTTCCATCCCCCTCTGCCATCACTCTCTTTTTATCTTTTTGTTCTTTGCTGAAAAGGCCATGGTTCTCATTGGGGTTGTGTGCATGTGTGTGTGCGAATGTTTGTGAGTACAGGTCAGAGCGCAGCAGGAAGCAACATAGTGGGTCAGTTTACTCCTGAACTCCTGAAGACTCATTTACCACTGGGCTTATTTTAACATATCAAGCCAAGTAATAACCCTGACTGTGTATCTTTATAGAAAACAGCATAGAAATAAGAAGCAGGGCATCTAAAATAAAGGATGCTCTACATGAAATAAAGCACATCACAAAAAACAACAATTACAGTACTGTACAAAAGTCAGACACAACCCTTATTTAACTTCTAGTCAAAACAACCATTAAGCAAAGTAATTCATTTTCCAGCATCTGGGGGAAAATGCAGAAAACCTGTATTTAACAGAAAATTACACACAAGCCCGAACAACTGAATATGATATCACATTTTCAGTATTTAGTGTGTCCACCCTTTATCTTTATTACAGCTTTCATTCTTTTTAGAGGAGTTTTAGTTTTCTAGAAATCCACAGGAAGAATTTTCCACAAGTTTAATTTTAGAAGTTTCATCTCTCAACATCCAAGTAATCGCAAATCACATTCAATGATGTTAAGGACTCATCATTGGTCCGGGGTGGTCCATGCGTTGTTCTGAGAAGCACAGAAACTTTTTTGTTTCAGCATTCTCTCAGTGAAAGGATGGACAGATAAATAATTTTGATCTGAGGTGAGACAGGAGCTTGAAGAAAGTGTTGGTGGTCTGCTTGGCTCTGCATGGTTCTTAGTTTTTAGTTACATACCTTGTGGTTAAACTTTTATTAGAGTTAAACACCACTAACCCGAGACCCCACGTAGGGCTACTTGACTCTGCCCAGTATACTATCACAACACATCAGAGCTAGTGTACATCACTAACCACATAAAACAGTAAATAGTGCAGACCACAATAAAACACAACTAAAAGAACTGCAGCAACAGTCGGAAAGCTAAAGAAATCACGTCCAAAGTGGTAGTGTTTTACTGGAGCAATTCCTCATGAGCTTTAAGTCAGCATGCCTAATGCCAATAATCAGCTAGAGGTATAGAAGTCCATCAGCCTTGGACTGTGGATCAGTGGAGCTGCGTTTTTTGGTGCAGTGGAGCACCAATAAATACCTTTAGGAGGAGTTGGAGTGATATTTGTGATCCATAACTAATCATCCAACATTATTACCTGAGCTCACTAATGCTCTTAGTGCTGAATGCAATCAGCATCTAGTGCAGAGCCTTCTTAGAGGATTAAAAGCTGTGGCTGCAGCAAGGGTGGTTGGGGATGTCTCAAGAAGAAACACTGGATGAGCAGATGTCTATAAAGTAGACGTACGGTATACAGTAAATTTGTGTGACGTACTTGACCATTTGTAGGATATTTGTATGAGAACGTGAATGCCTAAGACTATTTAGTTCTTCATGTTTCAGGTCACGGTAATGCAGAAAAGTATGAATCAGTTTGTTTGGCTGAGTCACTAAGCTTGTGAGTCATAGCTGTCTGTCTGTTAGCACTGAGAGGATGAGGGAGTGTCCCAACCAATTGGACTGAAACCATGCAGGCCCAAACCATCAATTATTCATAACTGATATTCACAATCTGTTTTTCCACAACTGAGTGCTGTTTTCTCCTCAGTTTGGCTTGTAGCGTGGGATTTTTTTTTTTTTTTTTTTTTTTTTTTTTTTTTAATCTTCGGTGCATGTATGTATGGCTGGTTCATAGTGCACGAAGGATCCTGGAGTAGCATTTGTTTTTCCAAGTGATAGCTCATCTGGTCTGGTCCAGCTAGATTCTGTGCTCTTGCGAGCAAACATCTGGGCATTCTCAGGTTCTGATTGCTGTGGCCTGAGCAAATATGAAAGGTGATATGCCCATGTTTCCTTTTTGGCCCCTGCCTTTGATAGTTTTGGAAGGTTTACAGGACAGTTGAATTAGCGATACACACAGGCCAGGGTGTTTGTGTTACAATGGCTCTTATCAAATGAGAGGAAGGGGAAGCATTAATATTTTAGTCATGCTGGAAGCTGGTTGTTGTCCAGCTGTTTGAGGAGACCTGAGAGAGTGTTTTACAGTGTGAATGGTCAGCCATGTGTCCTTTCTGCTTTAGCTCAGCTCAGCGAGATCCATATTCACACAGTGAGGCTTTTCAGCCCCTATAGAAGGATGTTTGCATTGTGATCTCATGCGTCATTATTGCCTTGCACTTTAAACTCTTAAGCTTTACTTTGGAACAGATGGGTTTAAGTTGTTTTTATCTGTTTTGTTTTTTTGTTGTTGTTTTTAAGATCAGACTTTTTAATGCAATCCATTGGGGCTACACAGTGAATCATCTGTCACAGTGTTGGCCTTTTCAATATGGATATTGCTGTATTATGCAAATGACCTTCTTAGAGTTTTATTTATTTATTATTATTTTTAGCATGATGTCATGGATGATTTTCTGTTTGTGTGTGTTTGGGTGAATTAAGATATTCACATACAACATTAATCCAGTATAAATCGTTTAGGTTACATAAGGCAAATCCTAAATGCACTTTTAATGCATTACAAGGTAAAATACAATTGTTGTGTGTTGCAGTACAATTGCAATATGGTAGTTTGTCCTCATATCATGCACTCCATAAACCTAAAGCTATGGTCACACTTTTTGCATTTCACATTGCCTTGCGAAATTGGCGTGGCTGCAAGCAGGGCCTGAACTCAACTGTGTAAAGGGCCCTCCGTTTTGGTTCAGCAGTTTTACAAACTTCAAAATGACAAAGAAAAAACAGAAGAAAAGATAACTACCATCTAATCCCATCTCTAGACTGACCGTGTACAATGTCACCTCTTGTTTGTGTTATATTTTGTGACCCACATGAAAATATAACCCAGAGCAGCAGAGCTATTGGTCAGGGATGTGAATTTGTGTCAAAGTTGAACTTGATGCGAAAAAAATTATTTACAATCGGATGACATATATACACAAATACACAGTGCTAAATTACACCATAATAATTTAAAATGTAATATGAAGACCACTTTCTGAATCTTAATTGGTTTGTATGTGTTTGTGTATGTGTTGTACTGCAGGAGCTAGCAGACCTGCGGCATGTCCACATGAAACTGAAGAAGCAGTACCAGGAAAAGATGGCGGAGTTGGCTCACGCTAACCGGCGGGTGGAGCAGCATGAGACTGAAGTGAAGAAACTGAGGCTGAGGGTGGAGGAACTAAAGAAGGAGCTTGGCCAGGCCGAGGACGAGGTTAGGGCATGTGCACATACAAGCACAGATACAGACTCACCTGATGCCTAAAGTGTGCATGTCATATCCTTCACATTCTGAATTCAGAGTGTTATATCTCTGTTATTTCTGACGATAACAAAAGCATGTTCTTAATCCAAAATAAGTATTACTCGTATCTTAATTACTCTTAACTTCTAAGGGTTAAGCCACATGACAGTTACACTAAACCCCTCATATGGAGTTGGAGGAAAGGAAGGAAGGGAGTTAAAGGAGCTTAATCTGTATTTGTGTTTGTTTCAGCTGGATGAAGCTCATAACCAGACCAGGAAGCTGCAGAGGTCTCTTGATGAGCAAGTGGAGCAGTCAGAGAACCTTCAAGTTCAGCTAGAGCACCTGCAATCGAGGCAAGACAACACCACATGCACACTCACTCACTTGAACAGCTCACCTTTGTGGTGTTCCATCTTTTATATATTCAACTACTTTGTTGAGCACAGCTCTCCTTTTATCAGTGACTACCATAGGTTTATTTTCTGGGTTTTACATCACTAGCAAGGCAGCCAGGCTTATAGTGAACACCAACTGCGCTCTGTCTCTCGCACGCTCTCACTCTCTGTCTCTCTCTCTCTTTCTCTTTTGCTCTCTCATACCTTCTCTCTCTCTCATTCTCATCATTCTGCCTGCATTCTGGCTCTCGCCTCCCTGCAGCCAATCCTGAGCCGCCTAGCCGTGGGTTACCGTAGTAACAGGGAGACTTGAAGCAGCCTAACGGCCCAGGGCCCCCCACAGCTGGTGAAAGCAGTGACAGGCGCATGGGTATGGTGATGCCTGTAGGTACTATTCCACAGAGAGCTCTTCTGGTAGTAGGGTCAGCGCGGACTTACAGGTCAGCAGCTGAAGTGAGCTTATAAGCTCAAACTGTGGGACAAATGCTTTAGCATCTGTATTTTTATAATTTTGTTCATCTCATATATGGTATGGGACAATCAAGATGATACAATAGAGGTAATTACCGTATAGCACTTTTATTTATATGGAAAGCAGGGCCTGCAAACATGATGCTTGCTTCAGTTGTGCCGATTTAACACTGGAAGAGAAGAATTTATTTAGCTGCAACTGTACAGATTGAGTGTGCATTACAGAGTGGAAGCTGGAATGTGTCCTCATCACCCCCTTTCCTAGATCCCACTCTCATCTTTCATCCCAAGATAGAAGAGAGATCTCAGGGAAGCGAATGGCAGCCGCCACCCCTCAGAGAGGTGGGCTAGGGTTCTGTGTAGTCATGCCGGCGTGGAGGAGGGAGGAGCAGGTCTCGGGTTGTTAGGACGACAGATGGAGCGTAGCGCTTGTCCAAGGTTGTCATGGAAACCGAGGGCGGCCTGGTAGAGGAGGGTTCTGGTGGGGGTTGTCAAGGTGACAGGAAGGGAGTTGGATACTGGAGTACTGGAGATTAACACTGTCCTTTGAGGCATTGATTTTTGTCATTTTGTTTTCCATTAGTTCTATGGAATTTAGAACTTCAAAAGGGCTTGTTTGAGAACCTGCAAGTATCACATTTCAGATATGTTTTCTTGTATCAGAAAATGATTGAGGTTATATAGGTGCTAACTACTCTAGCTGATGCTAACTATATGCTAACTACTCTTAGCTGATCTGAAAAGTAAGCGTCTGTTAACTGTTACTCGATTGAAAACCTATTAAACCCCATTCGACTAGTTTTAAATAATCAAACATACTTTAGTCGTCTGTTGCTAAATTGTTGTGCTACTGAATGCGTTTGCCTATTTATCAGCTTGGCCCTATCACCTAAAATTTTAACCTACTGAATTAGTCAGAATGCACATCCTCAGATAAATGTAAACTTTGCAGTTTAATGTGCGGTAGGAAAAACCTTGATGAGAGAGATATGAAAAAGATCATGACAAGAAGGCATCATGACAAACCACAGCGTTCAGCACTATTTCTAAAGCTGTTTTCCACAGGTTTCCGTTTTCTATCAGACAGCTAGGTTCTGATTGTTAGAACCCTGTTGTGCCGTACAGGGAAGTTTGTTACCCCCTTTCACCTTTAAAACAAGAAGCCTCCTGAGGCTGGAACTGCAACCTGGCAAACAGTATTCATCTGGCTAAGCCCTCTCATGAGCAGCCCTGTTGGTCTGCTCTGCTCCCTGCATGAGACCATGGCAGAGCGCAACACTCCTACGGCACAGCACACCACAGCACAGCACCCCTACTGTGCCTATTTGCTTATTTCATCAGCGCTAAGTTGTGAACTGGTTCTTCTCATCTCTCAATTCCACACTAAGCAGCTTGTTTGACAGTCTTTCTTATGCTGTCTCAGTCAGTCAGTCAGTCTCTTTCTCTCGCCCCCTCTCTCTCACACAATTCTCAGCCTTTGAGAATGGCACAGATTGAATACTCTCTTTCTTAATCTCCCGTCAAAAACTTGATGTCTAGATCAGCATGGCTTTGGGGGCGTGGCAGATGATATAGACATGTTGGAGGCATTACAGGTGAATGCTTAGCAGGTATACGGAGGTATACAAGTGGCAAGGAGTTTAGGTTTTAATTTATATTGATCATTGCACAACATTTTCTAAGTATGACACAAGTGAAGTAAAAAGCATCTTGATCTACAGTGGCATCTGTCAATGAGTAAATATATATTAGGCGGCATTAGAACATTCAGTTCTTGAAGGTAAGGTGTTAAAAACAGAAAATAATGGATAAGCATAAGAATCTGAGCCACTTTGACAAGGGCTAAATTGTGATGGCTAGTCTGCATCAGAATCTCCAAAACATCAGGCGATTTTCTAGGGTTTCTGGTATACAGTGCTCCAAACATGTTGGACATGGGCGCCTGAGGCTCATTTGATGCTCATGGAGGCCCACCTCACAATTTACCGGACTTAAAGGATCTGCTGCTAACGTGCTAGCGTTAAAAGGTTAGATGGTACTAATATTATGGCTGATCAGTGTATTTAGATTAGCATTTATAAAGTTAATTAACCCAGGCTTCCTGAGCCCTGGTACTTTATGCTAAAACAGTAGCTGAGTTTTCATTCAAATGTCTAAATTTTTAAACCTGGGTGGGAATCTCACCACAGCAGATTTTGCTAAATCTGAAAATGTCAAGTCAAGTCAAGTCAAATGTATTTGTATAGCACTTTTTACAACTGTTGTTGTCACAAAGCAGCTTTACGTAATCAGTAATTAGTAAAAGACAGAAAAAAAGAAAAAGAAATAACATAAAAAGATCCAAGACCCCCAGTGAGCAAACCAACAGCAACAGCAACAGTGGCAAGGAAAAACTCCCTCAGAGCTGGAGGAAGAAACCTTGGGAGGAACCAAGACTCACAAGGGGGACCCATCCATCCTCCTCTGGTCAGAACTATTTATAAAATATTGATGAAAGTTACCAAACCACCTATACTGTTGAACTGTTCTGATCATAATCTTAATATATTAATCATGGTGTAGTATAACTTAATATAGTCATGGCAGTGATGGTCAGAGTAATGAGAGTAATGATTGTTAATAGTGGTAATATTAATAGTGGCAGAGTCCATTTAGGTTTTAACATGGTCATTAGGCAGGTAGCAGTGGTAGGATGGTGTGACGCTAGTCTGGAATGGGTGATGGTGAAGGGGGGCTGCTGGTCGGACTGGTAGGTGGCAGCTGGTCTGACGCAGGTAGAGGGGACCTCAGCGGGCAATCTTCCAGCAGGTCGGGCTGGGTGACAGTTTACTTGGAGAAGGTAAAGAGACATCACTATTTTTCTTATTTCTTCTTTACTGATAAACCAACTTATCTACTTTGTTTATCCATAAATATATATTTTTTGCATTTTATTAAAGATAAAAATAATGTTTGCTTACAACACTAAAGAAATGCGTCACCTTTAATGGTATGCCTTTTTGAAATCTAAAATCGTGAATTGTGACAAAAAGACGAAACTTTGTGGCTTGTGATTAAAAATTTATTTACTACCAGGCAAGAATTGCTTCTAGAAGTCAATGCAAAGATGAGGAGAATTTCCTGTAGACCAGGATTTTTGCTTTTATCCAGAAGTTCTTTGTCCGTGAGGTAACTGTAGACAATGATGCTGGTTCCAGCACCTTCCAGGTTCACAGCGGACCTGTGCCTAAGTAGTTCTGGTGGTGTTCCTGAATATCTGAACCAATTTTCTCTCAGCTGAGGGTGGCAATTTGGGTCTTGGCACCCACCAATAACCTGTACATGCATAGAATTGTTTAAACTAAGGATCTTTGAATGTTAACTTGCTCCAAGAGTGTTCATTTTTGTAGGGAGGGGATATTAAGGTTTTTGACTAGTTGACCAAACTTTCGAGGTTTGAGTCAGTAATGTCCATGTCTCCATATTAAATGCTTGTTTTGTCTAGGGGTATGTGTACATGTGATACACCACATTCGTGCCCGCAGACAGATGCTCTCACATGCCTCTTCTCCAGCTGTCATGTCAGAGGAAATGTGAAGTGTATGAATGTGTAGCATGTGTGTGGTTGATTCTATGTCTTATCTTCTGAGTTCATGTAAGTAGTGCACTTTGTAGACAGTATGTGGGTAAGTGGCAGATAGCTGTGTGTTATGAGTTAAGATGTACTGAGCCAAGGCTGCTGCAGTAGGACAGAAGCAGAGGGATGTAGGGAGTGGTAGAGTGCTGACCTTATGGCAGTAAAGGTGCTGCTGTGACTTCTCTCCCACTAATGTAGCTTTCACTGTGTCTTCTTATCGCCCTCTCCAGACATTAGCAAGAGGCTTTAATGCACCTTCATTGCTACTCCATTGACTGAGAGCAGAGTCATCTCTCTCTCTCTTTCTACTCTCTACTAAAAGTTATGGTAGCAGTCCCTTGTCTTAACCATAATATGCATCGAGGGTCAAATTTCAGCAGTTAGATTGTTAATCAACTTCTTATAGGGACCAAAAGTAGTTCATTATAAATGTATGTGTAATGTATGGGTGGTGTTCTCAATGATGATATTGTTACCAGTATTTATTTTGCAATAAATACTACAAAAAGCATAAACTGAACACAATGTAGTGTATTTATTTCAGTCATGGTTGTGTTCAAGACCGGTCTTTATATGTATCACGATTATATCTGGATAAGCCCAAGCCACATAAAAATGTGAGCGTAAACACACACTTAAAACAGATACAAATCCGATCTCTCAGCAACTTTAAGAACTGGTCTGAGACACATTTGAGCAACAGCAGTGTAAACACATCCGTCTCTCCAAGACTCATTCAACAACCAAACAACCCTGTACAACTACAACAAACACCAGTAATTACTGCCGCTTAAAGAGCAAATTTGTATATTCCGTCCCACACATTGATCATATTTCAGCCTTCAACCAGAGACGCGTTTACTCAGTGTAAATGCATGTGGCTAAAATCAGGACACAAACACGGTCAGCGTGACTTGAAAACATTTTCACAATGCACAGTACGCATCAAATGTTTTTTTCTTTTTTTGAGGGGGGGGGGGTTTGGTTGGAACGGACGAAAAGGACAGAGTGCAGTGATTTTGTCACACTGTGCTGTAGTAAATACAGTTGCTCAGAATTGTTAGAGTAGCTGTGAAATCTACAATATACACACCTCTATGTAGAAATAATTGATCAAAAACCAAGTTAAATTTATAATGAAACATTCCACAAATCAAAATCTTTCACCTGGGTTTATAATTGCCCCTAAAATAAAGTGTTTGTGTAAGTATGAGAGAGGAGAGAGTGCAGAGTGAAAGAAGGAAATTGAGGGATGATTGTTTAAATGGTACGTGTATACGTTAAGGTTTGTTATAGTTGGGGGGGGGGTTGATTTTGAACAAATATGTCTGTTGTTTGATGATAGTGCGTCTTTAATGTGAGCCTGGATTAATTTGAGGGGGCGGGGATAAGGAGGGTGTGGGTATGTGTGTGTGGAGGGATGTGGCAGTTGTGTCATGTTATTTGCTGCCCATGTCTCAGGAACGTATGAGTGTCTTTGAGGATGAGTGAATCAGAAAAATGGCCACTCTTGTATTGGTTCCACTCTGGTGAGTCAGTACAATCAGAGTGCAGTAGCAGTCTAGTCTCGATGTTTGATTGAGGATGCATGTAACGTTTTACATAAATTCTTTGAGGAGCTTAGGCGATCTACTAGTTCAGGTTTTCTCATTTTTGCTCACAGCCACTCTGTGGATCGTAGTTCTAGAAGTGGAAAGGCGGAAATTCTGAAATGCTAAAATATGCAGAGACTCATAGATAAATGCCTGAAGACATGAGTCACTGTAGGCATAACATCTTTGTCTCTCTCTCTATTTCTTTCCATGCACACACACTCCCATTCACACTTCCTCTCGCTCCCTCTCTCATACGCTCATTTACCGTCTCAGTGTCGATCACTCTCTCCTCTTTGCAGCCTTCTTGCTGGCTTCATCTTTTACTGAGTAAACATAACCTTGCAGAGTGTTGGCTCGATTGGAAAGCTTTTAGTCTTTTAGTGGGCTAGTGCGGTCAAAACAGCATAATGTGTAATTTAGCACTGTTCAAATGCTTACAATTCCTGTCAGTAGGTCCCATGGTGCTTTCTCCTAGAGTGGGTCAGATGGAGAGCAGCACTGGTGAGAAGAGAGATTCACACAACCCTTTCTTATTCTTATTAAAGCTGTCTCAATCAGGGATGTAGCAAAATGGAAAACATAATTTACATACCTTTTCTAAATTTAAAATGCTGTTTACTCACTCTTTTAAAATAAGGGTAAGTGTTATTTTTACTCTATAGTAGGGTTGCAGCGGTATACCATGGTTAACATACAGTGTACGCTTCCTTAATACCGGTATTGGAAAAAAGATTATATAGAGAATCCCACCAGTTTCTTCCTAATTTCAGAGTTTAAAAACCAATCAATTGATAAATGGAGAAAATAATCAGCAGATTAATCCATAGTAAGAATATTCATTAGCTGGAAATGAAATGCAAGTTTGAATCCCGGGCCATGTCGCTTTGCTGTCAGCAGCTGGAGTCCAGGATAGTGTTGTTTTTGAGTGTATCTAAACTGTAACTGTACATTTATTACAGAGCACAATAATGATCATAAATATAATAATGTGTATATAAATATGATAACTTATATATCACTTAATATGACTCTCACAAGCAGTGCACATTTTTACATAAGCTGTACTAAAATAAATGTAAAAACCACTAATCCACTCAGTATCCAGCCAGTGATCTGTTTTAAAATGGTATTCCTTCTGAAAATTCATTTTACATTGGATAGAATAGATTAAGTGAAGCTCCAGGGAGCTGAAATCTGTCTTCTTTCTAATTAGGTTAATCTTGCTATTGTTTGCTCACAATAACCATGTAAAAAGTATGCTAATCTTTTGCTCTCTCTGTTGGTCTGTTGTCCATGCATGCATTCACTCATTTGTCCATCTGCCTGTTTATACATTCACCTATTTTTAGTTTGTTTGTCCAAACAGCCATGCCAGCATTTTGTTCGCAGACCCAGCAGTGAAGTGAATCGAACATTATTTCATTCCTTTCCCACATGAAAAGCAGAATGGTAGTCTTAGATGGATGTGCTTAGTTGAATATTAGGACTCCACAATGACAGTTCTCAGGTCTGAAAAGCAGTTGTTTTTGACGTCTTTTTAAGAGATGAAAAGATATGAATGTTTTCTGATTCAGTTCTCCATACACCACCAGTTTTCACCAGTTTTCATACTGTAAAATAGTTCCATGCTGCAGCCTTTGAGCTGTGTTATTACCTTCTGAGAACGCACCTTACTTCTACAGGCTATGAATAATGTCTGTCACTGGTGCTTACAGGATGTCAGAGGGCACACTGCTAGAACACAATGGTAAAAACATCAGAACTGGATCTGGAACTGGAACTTAACATGGTATTAAAATCCATTAAATCCATTAACATGGATTCTGGCATCATAAATCATGAATAGTGTACTGCTAGTATAATAAATGGTGACTGCCATAATTATTGTGTTTCTCTGTTTTAATTTTCATGGTGTTTGAATTTTGACCATGCTGAGCTTGGTTCCTTCAGAGAGAGATGTTTCCAGATCTCTTTAAATTCTTTAGAATTACCTCCATTCCTGGCATTTTTAGCAATCCCGAAACATTCAACGGAACTGCGTAATTGGAATGTTACGCTTAGTTGCTGATCAGTGTAATTGTATCGCTATTTGGTCACCTATTGTGCCAGTAAGACTTTGTTGGTAAGTGAACTCTGGTCCCCATTAAAACTGAATTAATAAGTCAGTAGAATTCTCTGGAAGCCAGCCTGAGGTTGGATGCTGTGCTCGTAAACACAGACACCTAATCGATCAGCAGAGAGAGTCATCGACAGGCCTCCGGCCAGAAACCAAGTCTCACCCTGTGTCTCTGTCTCTCTCCTTCCATCCCTCTTTTCCTCTCTCAGCAGCATTATGGAACGGGTATTTACCTAGGCAGCTGGTGTATTTACTCAGCTGGCAGCTTAGTGGGCAGGTATTGTTTGATGGCATGTCTGTGGAAGATGAGGGTGTTGTGTCTGCATAAAGCACGACAGAGACGTCGAAACAGCCTCCAACAATAACGCATTGCGTGTGCAAGTGAGCGTTAGCTTAGTGAATTAAGTATGCTGCTGTTCACTCGCCTCTGTTTGTCTTTGTTGTTAATGCAGAGACTAGCCAGATTGAAAACTCTGACGGTTCGTATTGTAGCTGCAGATGAAAACCAAATCATTGCAAAATGAAGATTCATTCCTCTGACTTGGCCCTAATAAATCATTTTGGAGCTATTTTTAGTTTTTCAGAATGACTCATTTGATTTGCTCTGACAGGTACAGAACCTCAGCCAAAGAAGCTTACAATTTAAGATTCATTGGAGGGATGTAGTTGTTTATGCTGGGTTTGGGCTTTAGCAACTGTACAAGCACCAGGTTCATAGTAGTTACCATGGTGACGGGACTTGCAATTTTGTGGTCACTCAGATGCTCAGAATAACAGTATTCCACTGGAGAAAGATGGTGGGTAAACAGAAAAGATGATAAATCAGTTAATACAGTTGTCTGGGCTTGTGGCACAATTGATAGCGGTTAGGGAAGTGGGCTTGGGACCAGAAAGTCGCCAGTTTGATCCCCTTAGCAGTGACACCTGAGGTTCCCTTTAGCAAACCCTCAATTTAGTAAATATAGTGTTAGTAGTCTTGACCTAGCACTCTTATTGGTGTAGCATGGTTTATTTTCCTGGCCAGGGAATCAAACCTGATTGGGAAAGACGATGAGGATATGAGCATGTTTTGAGTGGAAAGTTGACATTAGAGCTGAAAGTAAAACCACACAACAGTGTTTTTTGTATTAGGTAAGTTATCTTGAACGATACATGAATAGGAATTATTTTCATAATATTTTATTTTAGAAACATAATTTTCTTAACTTTTTCATAACTTTTTTTCTGGTTACACTGTGAAAAACAAAGTACACACTCTTTGAATTCTATGATTTTATATATATAAGCACATAGAAAATACACTATATATTTACTCAATTCAGGTGTTTCAATCTTTTCAATGGCCACAGTTGTATAAACCAAGCATGTAGGCATGCAGACTGCTTCTACAAACATTTGTGAAAGAATTGGTTCCTCTCAGGAGCTAAGTGAAATTAAGATGGTAGTGTGATATGCTTCCACCCATCCAGTCATGAAAGCTTGTTACTGAATATTCCACAGTCAGTTATATTATAACAAAGTGGAAGTGATTGGCAACTCCCATATAAAATGACAGCGGGGTCAGCGAATGCTGAGGTGCATTGTGCGCAGAGGTCGCCAACTTTCTGCAGTCAGTCGCTACAGACCTCCAAACTTCATGTGGCCTTCAGATTAGCTCAAGAACAGTGCGTAGAGAGCTTCATGGAATGGGTTTCCATGGCCGAGCAGCTGCATCCAAACCTAATGTCACCAAGCGCAGTGCAAAGTGTCGGATGCAATTGTGTAACGCACGCCGCCACTGGACTCTAGAGCAGTGGAGATGTGTTCTCTGGAGTGACAAATCGCGCTTCTCTGTCTGGCAATCCGATGGACGAGTCTGGGTTTGGCGGTTGCCAGGAGAATCTGACTGCATTGTGCCAAGTGTAAAGTTTGGTGGAGGGGGGATTATGGTGTGGGTTGTTTTTTAGGAGTTGGGTTCGGCCTCTTAGTTCTAGTGAAAGGAACTCTTAATGCTTCAGCATGCCAAGAGGATTTGGTCAATTTCATGCTCCCAACTTTGCGGAAACAGTTTGGGGATGGCCCCTTCCTGTTCCAACATGACTGCGCACCAGTGCACAAAGCAAAGTCCATAAAGACATGGATGAGCAAGTTTGGTGTAGAAGAACTTGAGTGTCCTGCACCTTGAGTCCAGACCTCAACCCGATATAACACCTTTGGGATTAATTAGAGTGGAGACTTCGCGACAGGCCTTCTTTTCCAACGTGAGTGTCTGACCTTACAAATGCGCTTCTGGAAGAATGGTCAAAAATTCCAGTGAACACAATCCTAAATTTTGTGGAAAGCCTTCCTAGAAGAGTTGAAGCTGTTATAGCTGCAAAGGGTGGCCCCACATCATATTAAACACTGTGGATTAGAAATGGGATGTCACTCAAGTTCATATGTGTGCAAAGGCAGGCAAGCGAATACTTTTGGCAGTATAGTGTGTCTGGTCCTTAACAGGTCTTAAAATGACTAAAATTCAACCTCAAATGAACAGCACCACATAAATTACACCATGTCATTAGTTATTTAGCCACACACCCTTGACTGCTTCAATAGGAATTAACCAATATGTGCTGCTAATCAAATGCTCTTGAGTAATTGATTATTATCAAGTATGGCCACCTCTATAAAGATTTGGCAGTTTTCTGGTCTGGAGCATTCAGGTGTCTGTTACCACAATGCTAAAGAGAAAGTCTTTTCTTTTTGGCAGTGTGTTAACACACACCTGAAAAACTGCCAAAACCTTTATAGGGGTGGCAGTAATCTTTGAATAGAAGGTGGCAATAAAAACCAGCAATAATCTTAGAGAAGCAGTTGTTGCTGTTCATCAATCTGGAAAGGAGACTAATACAGAAAACGTTCTGATGTTCCGATACGTAAAATTATAGAATTCAAAGAGGGTATACTGTTGTCTTTCACATGACTGAAACTTTTTCATCCTCAGCTTTTACATCCAGTCCCTGACTTTGTTAGCTGCCAGGTGAAAGTTCCTAACTGTTCAAGAGCATTAAGTAACTGTTGTAGTTGAGTGCTACTTGTGTAGTTGTTTCCGCAGTCACAGTCTTAGACATTTTAGACATGTTGTGAGTGCACATTGTGGCCGAATCAGGTCAGTGTTTTACTGTTTGCCTTTTATCTTCTCATATACATGTATTTGATCATAAGTCTTTCTGTTTATCTTTCTGTTAGGCTGAGGCGTCAACAGAACCCTGGCCTGTTTGGCAAGATGAGAACGTCAGCTTCAGCACTTTTCAGCCCGGACGATCCTGATGCCCCCCCCAGTGATCCTGATGAGGAGGAGGAGGAGCTGCAACTTCAGATCCCATGAACGACAGCACCCCGTGAATGTACAGCCCACCCACCGATCTCCGTCCAGCATTTCAAATAGGCCTATCATTTCAGAACTAGGCCGGCCCATACAGATGTGGACTTTTGAGGCTACGATTTCTAACCTGATATGTCACCCCATGGCTCCCTGACGCACAGCAGCAGTTCCCCATTGTTACATGTGCAGTAGCTTAAAAGACTGTAGCTGGAGGGAGATATGACATTGGTGTCAAACACATTCCACTTTTGCATTATCTACCCTTATTACTCCTTCTACCATTCCCCTGCATGTGGGTTTATATATTGCTCCAGTCCTGTCTGATAATTCTGTTATACTTACACTTTCCATTATCCCTCAGCTTCCATCAAGACATTCCCTGTTCTACTTCACTGCATCTTATCTGTTTCACTTTTCATTTTCCATTTCTGTCATCTCTCTATTTCAAATGCCCTCTGACCTCCACCTCCATCCCAGTCTGGCACTCTTTTAACCAACCTTGTATTTTCAGAAGTACCCATCGAGAACATAATGTTAATGTATCCATCATGCCTGAGCTGTGCTGCCGTAAAGGGTTGGAGAGCGGGCTCATGTTTTGCAACTGTCCTGCATAAATGTTTCGGAGGCTTTTTCTAGGTAGCACCACGTGCGTTGTCTTTGCCTTGGTTTCAGTATGTGTCATTTTGGGGGTGGACTGTGGGAGGGGGGAATCAGCGAAAGTGCAGTGTTGGCTGTCTTTCCAAGATGGAGCTCCACATAAGGGAACATTTTAGCTTGTTGTGTTGATTCTCAGTTGGCAGAATCCATTTAAGCAATAAGATCATCTCCTGGAGAGACCGAGAGTGGGGACCAATACAGACTCATCTTCAACATTTTTACTGGTCATATTGAAATATTTATCTTTTTTTTTGTTTGTTTTTTTTACATTAGTAATACATTTGGTTTGTATTACAGTGTTTTTGTATTTAGCACTATAAATGTTAAGTGTGTACATAATGTGTGTGTTTGTGTGTGTCTGTGTCTCTTATTTAAGATCATTCAAAACTTTGTGTATGTGTTTCTCTTAGCAGCCAGGATATCTTCTCCATTAATTCTATGACTGTGTATGTTAGTAGCAACAAGGCTAGTCATCTCTTTCTTCTCTCTCAATCCAATATGAAATGGAACTGTCCAGTCACTTTTACTCTGGCTGGAATGTCACATTTTGTTACAACTAAGCTTGAAGAGACACTGCCGATGGCATTTTGAGTGTCTCGCAAGGCCTTATCTAGCATGTTACATGTCTACAAAGAGGTCTTTGGTGTCAGTAACAGGGTCAAAGGGCTAATCAGTGTTATCTGATGCTGTCAAAAGGGACCAACAGAGGACATCCTGAAAGTGTACAGTCATAATACAATGATCAGCCATAACATTAAAAACCACCTGCCTAATATTGTGTAGGTACACCTTGTGTCTTAACATCAGCTCAGATCTGAAGCATTGACTCCACAAGACCTCTGAAAGCATCCTGTAGTATCTGGCAACAAGATGTTGGAAAACGTTCTCTCTTTGAAATTCTGTATGTTATGAGGTGGGGCCTCCAAGGATCACATGACCCCTGGATCACCTGTTTGCCAGTTGTCCTACCTGGGCTCACTTTTGGCAGGTGCTGACTGCTGCATACTGAGAAAAACATACTAGATCTAAATGTTTGGAGATGCTTTGACTTACAGTTGTTTAGAAATTACAGTATGGCCCTTGTCAAAGTCATTCAGATCCTCATGCCTGCTTCTAACACATCTTCAAGAACTGATTCAAAAACTGACTTGCTGCCTGTTATGTCATGGTATATCCCTCTACTTGACAAGTACAGTTGTAATGAGAACGCTGCCACTATGGCCCAGGGTTTGTGAGTTTCACATGTATCTGAGGATATGTGTGTTAGGTCCTTACCCTCCTTGTGTCTGGAGCATTGCTAGTGCTAGGGGAAGTTACAAACAGGTAGGTTAATTGGCAGTAACAAGTTGGTGGAGGGGGAAAGGGAAAAATTCTACAAACTAAATTTACAGAAAATAAGACCATTTTAATGCTTAATTGCTTAAATATTGTTATTTTCCTGGTTAGATATTTTCTAAAGGTGCTAGAACTGTACTACTATTATGTGGCGAATAGTAGAATCCTGCAATGCAGAATCCTTTCACATTTTGCATGTAGAGTAATTAAGTGTATGTTCTGTCTGATCTGCTTTCCTGTTGTACTTTAGATAATGGGTTCTTCAAGGGGCCTTTAGGAACGGCAGTATCTATATAGTACAATAAACAAACCAACAAGGCATTTAAATGCTCATAGTTCTTCACCTGATAAAATTTTTATTCTCAGAAAACCTTCATCAACCATGTGGTTCTTTGAAGAACCTTGTAATATTGTTCTATATATCACTAGAATGGGTTCCACTGTTATCACAAGTCAAAGAACCCTGCTTCAGTACAACATAAAACCCCATTTTTGCTCAAAACGTAGAGTATTCTAAGTACTAAAGTACTTTAGATCATAGGTTGCAAACCTAAGCCCTCACTGAACAGCTTGGTGTTTTTTGTGTGCTTATTCAGCTCCACAGCGAGTTGCCAAGTCCATTGTGAGCTGAATCAGAGTTTAAAGACATTAACGTATGGGAAAACTTCAAACCAAAACGGAGCTGTACGGCCTCCAGGGCTGCAGTTTGACACCCCCTGCTTTAGATGGTCTAAACAGGCCGTGGAGGCTTGGAGGCTTGCCTCCCTCCGCCTGTTTTATGTCCTGTACGTGTCTCTGTTCCTGAGCTGCTCTTAATGGACTGTAATGGCTCAGTTTGGCTCGGTGGAAGGGGACACAGTAGCATTCTGGACCCAGCAGGGGAGCTGAAGAACCGGAGCACTGTAGATGGGTCAGCAGAAATAGGCCATTCAGCTCAAGCTCCAGTTAGATTTGCTGCATTAAAACTCAGTTTAAACATAGGAGTTATTGATTGGAAAAACCTGTTGTGGTGTAAAGTCAATGCCTTTCTCATGCAATAACCTACAAATAGGGACGAATGGTATTGGAGAGATTAGAATTAGATTTGACCTATATTTACTAATTAATATCTACATTTAATTTACTCAGCAAATGCATAATGTTAGGTGATGCTGGGCTTCAGAACAATTTCTCTGGAATGATCATCCAGGTAGATGTTATTCCAGTTTCTGCATTTTATAAACATAAATGGATCTGCATTGGTAAAGATGAACATGAAAAACAAATGATGTGGGATTTGGCTCAGAATTCCTGATGGGTGCGTCACACGTTATAAATGCTTGGAAAGTGTTAAATGGCATCACAGACAGTCAGACTATAATTGGCATAGCCACGCACACTGATTAATGGGTTGACTGCTAAGTAATAGATGCAACTTTGTCAATGCTTAATGGCAATGAAATGCAGCTAATATATATATATATATATATATATATATATATATATATATATATATATATACACACACACCCACACACACACCGGTCAAACGTTTTAGAACACCCCTAGAGAAAACTGAAGAGGTCTGGTACAGAAAGAGGTCTCAGACTTAAATCAACAACAACATCAGAAGACAAGTTTCTGAGAGGTAACAGCTTGTGTGATCGGTGGCTATCAGCTTCAACTGTAAAGAGAAAAGCAGCAGCAGCTTGCCTAGGCCATGCAACAGTGTCAGTGAATTACTGTAAAAAAATTTAAAATATATATACAGCATGCAGAATATTATGTATATATTAGTGTGGAGTGGTAGTAAATAGAAAATGGTTCTGGCAACGATAATCCTGTGACTTCTCCTGGATGGTAGGAGATCATACAGCGTGTGAAGGAGCGAAGTTTATGCACAGAGCTGAACAGGTAACTTGTGCCAACTGGAGAATGGTCCCTGATCTGCAATTTACCAAGGCTTGGGGTCTCTGAACACCGATTACTCTGTAAGCATGTGTGTGGGTGTGTGTGCACGTACGCCTCGGTGACTCATGCTGGATCAGGTTGTGTTCAGGCTCATTGACTGCTTTGGCCGTTACCGAGGCCCAAATTCCTGCTGTGTGGCAGCGTTCCAATCAGACAGCCATTACGATGATGATATGGAAGAGCAAACAGCCCAGATTAGACAGATTACAACATAATGACCAGCATATATTTTCCTCCCCTTACTAAAGTATCTTCTGCTGTCACCCTTTCCACATTCCCTATCCATATTCTTTAGCTTTTAAGTTATGTTAAGGGTTTAATGATACAATTGGCAATTTGATTCATGATACTGGAATCAAGTTACCAAAATACTGGTAGTTTTGCTATTCCTGTTTTTCTACCATCTATAAATGCATCTATAAATGCAGCTAGATCTGGCGCTGGGTGTGCAAGTTGGACATGCTACTGTAGGTTGATTATAAACTTTGCTGTTCACACAAGGCAACTGTTTCAGACATCTAAACTTTTGGACCGCCACTGACATCTATCATAGCAATATAGTGTCATACTCTTTTGTTACACCCCTACTAGATATAGTTAGGTCCAAAAGTATTTGAACAGTAACACTTTGTTTGTAATGTTGACTCTGTAGACCACCACAATGATGTAACTGAGGTGTAGACTTTCAGCTTTGACTGCTTTTCACCGTTTTCACAGACTCAAAAGTAATTAGACATTTGATAACTGATGAGCAGTTTCATGACCAATAGTGGCCTGTTCCCTCATTTTTCAATGATAAATTTAGAAAAGAAGATTTAGAGCATAGGTTGCAAACTCAAGCCAACTCAAGCCATTCCCAGCCAGAAGTAGCAAAGACGTTTTCAGAAGGTAAATAAAAGTTTAGAGTCTGCAGTGTGAAAGTATTTTACAGTGGGAAATGAAAACAGACCATAATATCTGAAACTTTATAAAACTATATCTGAAACGCTCTGTTTTTACCAGTGGAGGAACCGCACCCCTTTCTTTGTTTTTAGACCAGCACTAAAGAGTGCATTCAGAACAGGGAGGAGGCTAATAGCAGTGCTATAGAAACCCAGTCACCACACTATAAAATAGCTATTCCACATCAGTAGTCAACAAACAAGAACACATCAGTTCAGAGTGTGTAACACTACACACATACATGATGTCATGATGACAGTGTTGGACTGGATGAACACACTACAAAACATTGTCATTTTAAAACAAATCTCTGTACTAAATTAAATAAATCAGTCAAGAATGTCTCATTATAGAAACTGTGTTGTTCAGCATTTGTCTAAAATGTATGACTGTAGTATTTATACAAACCCAAAGATCAGATCAGATCGCTATTAGCATTTGAATTCGAACGTGGGACAAAATAACTGGTTTGGGGCATCTCTAATAAATACTGTTAGCTGCAGAGGTTGTCATTACTTCTTTTCACAAAACTTTTCAGTATTGTTGTCCGGTTCTAATATAAGTGCATACCTAGTTTTTATTTGTAGTTTATTAGAGCATGTGTTATTAAAAAGGGCAATGTTTGAAACAAAGTTATTAGTTAGCTTAAGCTAACCTGAGCTAATATGTTAGCCCATACACACAATATAACAATACAAAATGTGCTGCTGTGCAATACAATATATGGATTGTTACATCCTAAATGTTCCACACTCCCTCTCTCTCTGTCTCTCTCTCTCTGTCTCTCTCTCTCTCTCTCTCTCTCTCTCTCTCTCTCATTCCTATCAGTGTGTGACCGATGCTGACAGTGTTTTTTTTGTGCTGCAGTGTGAACGGAGATGAGCTCCTAGCTGACACTCTCCTGTCTAATGTGGTGTGTCCTCAGCTGTACCTGCACTTATGGCTAATGTAGCAGGTCTTCATCTGAAACAGGCCAAGACAAAAATAACAGCCGTCCCTCTTTCCAGCCCTTTTCATGACCTCCAATTATCCATGTATCAAACTCTTTTTGGAGATGCACTTGAAATGAACATTGTTGCTTGTGATGTGCGAAAACTGTGCAAAGACATTACTTCAGAATTGAACTTTGAATTTGAATTGAGAAGCAGCAAAACAGCCAGTATCGCTATCTGTCAAATCTTAATGCATAGTTACTGTCTTCATAACATAAAAATCATCAGCATGTGCAAAGGTCTGGGTACCTTACAGGATCAGAGGACGCCAAAGGTAGTCATGGTGGTCCTGAGATATATTATGGATTATTATCCTGTTGTAGAAGCCATTCTGCTTTCAGCTTCAGCCTTTATCACATTGTACAGCTTGTGAGGTGTTTAATTCATCAAATACAAGAACATACTGTGTTCTATTCTCACATTTCAGTTTTAACAGTACTTTTTTTCCCCAAAAACATTTTGACAAGGTAAGAGCTAAAGATTCCTTCTTATTCCATTAAGACTATATGTGTGCATTCAACACTGAACAGTGCACCACCCTCCTGACATAATCTTTTATGCAGGTTCTTTACAGTTATATGGAATTTATGATTTGCTTACCAGTATACAAGTAGTTTACAAGCAGAGAATTTTCTTGGTCTCCCAGATCTTATCTTGACCTTCACAATGTCAAAGTCTTTACACAGTTGCATAGAGGAGCCCATATTTGATGAGTGTTAGTACAAGGTTTGACGACTTATTTATTAAGGTTGGAAGTTTGATTCAACTGAAATTTCCAAATTCCAATTGGTGACATGTTTCAGACCTGTTTTCCTATGCAATGCAATATTTCCTATGCAATGCAAACGTTTTCACTGGCCTGACTGATAATTTAGGATTTTATGTAGTGAAAGACGGATTTGACTGAAAATGCTGTGCAATGTAGTAACTGTGTCTTAATAATAAAATGTATAAAAAGTGTCATGTGGCCCAATTTGTGTAGGACTGTATTTGTGCAGTAACACAGTCACACAGATTGTCTTGTGTTATTCTGATGGCTGGCTTACAACACACATAGCCATAGCAGTCACATACCCATGATACTCTGACTCACACTTGGGCTTTGTTTACTTTGTCACCATGCCAAAAATTAATGAGTTGGAGGACGGAGCACTGGTTACTCAACCTGACTTTCATCTCTGGGCTTAACAAAAGGACGCTGAGTAGTCCTGCAAGTTCCTCTAATTACAGGAGTCTGCTGTTTGAACCCTCTCATACACAACAGGCCTAAATAATGTTTGCAGCATATTTGATTACCAGGAACAGATCTTAATCATACATTTGGTAGTGTCTGACTGTAGCTGGGGCCGACACAACAGCTTATTTTGCTGTGTCATAGTTTCAGAGACGTATATTTAATTAAGCAGGTGTGGCTATTAAGCTATTTAAACAGAGACACATTTCTGCCTTTTAATTTACTCTTCTTTTAAGTAAGTTCTTCTTGAGGACTGACTTCTATTTGAGGTCTCTTGATTCTAACCTTTTTGTAATGAACAGAAAAAGATTTAACGAAGCTGAACATTCAAAACACAGTAGTCCAAATAAAAGGTTTAGACATCTGAGAAATATTTAAAGCTGCTTATCTGGGCAATACACATCAATTAGTTGTGTCAATTAAAACTAATTAATTATAATAAAACATTTAATTATAATTTAAAATAATACATTGTGAATGTGAGAAGAGCTCCCTTTGAGCAAGCCCAGTATTTATAACTGCCATCCAGTACACAAAGAAGAATGTTGTTCTGACTGTATTTTTCAAACATATCAACTTTACTGAAAAGAAATTTTTGTTAGTTTTTAACTTCCTTTTCTTTTCTCGCTCTTTCTTCTCTCTCTCTCTCTCTCTCTCTATATATATATATATATATATATATATATATGTGTATATATATATATATATATATATATATGTGTATATATATATATATATATATATATATATATATATATATATATATATATATATATATATATATACACACAGTTCTGAATAATTAACTTGTCCACTGTCTTTTACAATGCGTTGTAGTAGGAGACCTAGGTGTAAACAGGTCAAAATGTCTAAATCGAGACTCAAAATAGGAAGCTTAATCCTAAGATGGATGGCGACTCTCTCCTACACATCAGCAACAATGTTACGTTCCTCAGTGCTCAGTGTACACCTTACTGGTGACCTCTCATCGTCTTTCCACATGAACACAGCTGTAAGATCTGCTGACCAGTACCTCTTTTTCCAGCAAAGTCTCAAGATGTTTGGTCTGTCTTACATCCTTACCAACTTCTACAGATGCCCCACAGAGAGTATTCACCCCGGATGCATCACAGGGCATTTGTCCATCACATGCTCTTCTCAGGGACACTAATGATCTGTTAGCAGCTGATTCGAGCTTGTTAAAAGAACTTCTCATTGTAACATAGTGCTGTGTCGTAAAATACTGTTGTCTTTAAAATCTGTTTGGTATTACTGGTTATGCATTTTTCTGCTTCAAATCATATTTTACAGACAGCTGCAGTGTATTTCTATTGGGGGATTTAGGTCCGACTCTGCCTGTTACATGGTGTCCCCCAAGGTACAGTTCTTGGTCCATTGCATTTTAGTATTTACTCGTTTCCCCATGGGGATGTTATGAGGTATTATAGCTTGTGTTTTCTTTTTATAAACACACATTCACACATATTTCCTACCCATGTTTTAACTGATTATTAGATTATATCAGGACTTAAAAGAACATGTTGAATGATAAAAAAAAAAGTCTGTGGCTACTGTTTATTGATTCTCCAACTACTACTAAGAAAGTCAGTCACATCCTTTTCTTTATCATTTTATTTTAAATGTCTTTATTGACCAAAATTGGACATTTTGAAGTCATTGTTCACACTACTTTGTCAATTGATCTACACATCAAAAGCATAGCTAAGACCTCACCTCAGCTTTTCTTTAGTTGAGAGTCATGTTTGCTTTAAAAATATGTTATAAATATAAATATAATATATTGCTTTATAAAACATCATTTGTTTATTGATATTTATATCTATCAATTACTTTTTATTTTGTTGACCTTCTGTAAGTCAATGAATGTCAATGCTGCTATATCCATGTCCATGTCACTTTCTGGAATTCTTATCACTTTCTGCTGGTGTTGTTTACCCTATACTGCTAAATACATCTTTACACACTTTGCATATTTATTATTGATTGCTGATATACCTTGTAGATGTAAAGTAAGAGACAGGCACTTATCTGTTGCTGCACATCCTCTAGTCCTTTATCAGTGGTCACAGGATGCTGCCCACAGGACACTGTTGGCTGCATACCTCTGGTTGGTGAGGTGACTGTGACTGATCCACTAATACCTGCGCAACACATACTTATTACTTACTTATTTGTCACTATCACTTTAGTGTCTCTTCAGTGGTTCTGACCATTGAAGAACAGAGTGAAAGGAGGCTACGTATGTAGAGAAACAGATGTACCACAGTCTGTAATTATAAAACTACCAAGTGCTCCTTAATGATAAGTGGAGCTAATAAAATGAACAATGAGTGTTGAAACAAAGAGTCAATGTTATGACAGATTGGTGTATTCTGTCTTGTAATTGTACCAGTTCAACTTGTTTGTAACCCTTTCCTGTGTAGTAACATGGACTGCTGTCTATTTGGTATATTGTATCGATTTTCATACATTAAACTCTTCTTGTTTTGTATATTTGGGGTTAAGAGTGAATAAGAATTACGGATTAATAACCAGTGTGAGAACTTCAGTTAACAACAGACCTTTATGTGAGCCAGCCCTTTCCAGTCTAAATCTAACCTTGGGTCTTTAACTCTTGAACTTGGCAGAACAAAGGTTGTCCAGTCAGAGACATCATGCCACAGAAATCTAAAAAAAAATATTGTAGACACCCATCAGCCTGAAAAAGGTTATAAAGTCATTTCTAAGGCTTTAGGGCACCACTGACCTGCAATCACAGCTATGCTGTCTAAATGGAGAAAGTTTGGAACATTGGTGAGTCTTACTAGGAGCAAATGGCCTTTAAGAGCAAGGCATGCAATCATCCAGCAAGTGACAAAGAACCCAAGCACTACAACTAAAGAATGGCTGTTCATGCCTCAACTATTAGAAAAACACAGTGACTAAGAAGAATATAAATGCATCTAGAGTATCTTCTGGAAACAATATCTTATGAACAGATGAATCGAAAGTGAAGTATTTGCTTGACATGGGCCCAATCATGTTTGGCAAAAAAATAAAAGTTAAACTGTTAACTGTTGAGTGTTAAGCATGGCGGCGGTTGTGTGATGATTTGAGGATGCTTTGTTGCATCAGGACCTTGATGTTTAGTTACCACTGAGGAAACTATGAATTCCTTTATCAGAGAATTTTCAAGAGAATGTCAGGTTATCTGTCTGTGAGCATAATTGGGTCTTGCAATAAGACAGTGAATAACTCAATGAAGTCTACTTCACAATAGTTAAAAATATAATACATTTAAACTTTTGGAATTGCCTAGTCAAAGCCTCAACAAAAGTTGTGACAAGACTTGCAGGACGTACAGTTTATTCTTAAAGGGCTACAAATGACACTGAGCTGAAGCAGGTCTGCGACATCCATGGTGTTGTGAGGCACTTATTAACCATTATAAAACATTTGGGTTCTGGATGTAAGCAGCTGTTGAAAAAAAGGGTGCAATTATGGTTTCACACAGAGGGGATATATTTTTTTCAACAAATACAAAAAATGTCTTTGTTTTTTGTTTGCCAATGGTCACTTTTATGCATCATTAGGTTTTGGTTTAAAATGTAATGTCATTTGTAATGTCATCTGCAGTAAAGTACTTGAAATAACCTGACAATCTCAATGCATAGCTATTTTGTATTTGATTAACCTTTAATACAAATGAATTAAATTATAATTGTTTTGTGCAAACGTTTATACACCATACTACATCAGCAATTAGTAACACTTATAAATAAATAAACATTAATCAACTTCTGAATCTTTGTAAAAAACTGCAGGTTTCTTTTACAAAGAAATGTCCTATTAGGAATGGTTGGCGAATAAGGCCCATTGTCCTGATATATAAACAGTCTCTGTTCAGCCCTGACAATGAAAAATTGTAGGGTTGATCCCTGGTGATGCAACAGCCATCTGTGGAGTCCAAGATTGCACATAAATTGCCTTTTGCTCTCAGGGTACGTAGGCTGACCCTCCCTCTCTCCTCATCACTTAGCGCCATTCTATCAACATGGGCATCTGAAATGGCAGAGGCATTCTCCTCTAAGCATGTTGAGCTGGCCAATGCTGTTACATTAGCAGCTATTTGAAAAGATGCAGTGCTCTGCATGTAAATAAATATAAATATAAAATAAAATAAAAACAAAATGCATATAAAATAAAATAAATAACCAGTAGAATGCATGGTTTATTAAACAAACAATAGTCTTTGTGTGGAGGTCATTTCAAATGATTTAATTAGAAAATTAAAGGTAACAAAGACAGAGACACTTTGTACTCTGTATCATATTTTTCTTGACTTAAACTATATGAGGTGTGTGTGCTTGGTTCTTGATGCTGCTGTCCATGTTTGTAGCTGTGAGCATAGTTCATTATGTTAATTTAGTGGCTGCTGTAATCTGCCTTTCTCATTATTGGACCTAATGGCTCTGAGGCAGAAAAAGAGTAGATTAAATTGATCTGAGCATAATTATGCTGGGACGACAGTCAGATGTTCGCTTTACTCTGCAAGTGACTGTGTGTATGCATGTATAAAAGAAGACAAAAGTGTGGTCCTTAGGTCATTTGACCTTCTTGGTTGTTAATATTGTTATTTTGATGTGTATAGTTTTGTCTTGCAGACAGACAACATTTTCCGTCAGGATATATAACTGTCATGCTTATCTTCCCTCAAGTGACATGCTGTCCAGTTGTGCTGATGTCATCACAGCTGGAGCTGCAAAATGTATGTGAAATCCAGATGTTGCACTTCAGGGTACACACAACCACCCCTCACATATAGACATATTTTTTAAATAGGTGCAAGTGTGTTTACAAAGATGTCAGATATCACAGCCCACAAGCTATCAAAAACATTTGTGCCATTAAAGGGGACTTCCACTGATTTTTGTTTTATTTGTCTTGTTGGAACAGTATATTTATTTTCTTTGCCTCGCCACCCCCACTCCACCCCTTTTGCGCTTTTTTACTAAGCACTATAAATACTCTTGCACAGAACATGCTATTTTAGTCACCCATATTCATATGCGACCATATGACAGTCCACACTATTCTCACCAGGCAAGGTATGACAGATGTTCCCAGTGGTGGGATCTTAGGAAATGTGTATGTGTATGTAGGTGTATGTGACCAGGGTGGTCATTACCACAATGCTCTTCCTCACCCAGAGCAAAACCAAGATCATCCAGATATCTCAGTTGGTGGGCAGGGGGACTCATAACAATACTCTTTTTGTTTCAATTGTGGCAAACAAGGTCACAAAGCTTTAGTGTGCCTGCTAAGCTTTCTAGTTTGTGCTATGATCCAAGGGAGGGGGATGTATCCTTGTTGGTGGAATGGTAGTTGGTGTCCAATAAAATTGACACACTGTCAGTAGCTTTAGGGATTTTATTGAACTTGCTGTGCTGGTAAATGGACAATCTTTGCAGTCCATGCTGGAAATGAAAAGCACTGTTTGTCTGATAAAGAGGGATTTTGTGGACCCTTGCTCTAGTGGTCTTTTCTAGGCTGACAAATATTCAATGTATACATGGTGAAGAGAAATTGTGTCCTACTGCTGATGTCACTCTTACCATTCATGATCACATGTTTCTTGTGTGGGTGGAAGTTGTGTTGGGCAGCCTTAGCTTACTATTAGCTTTTTCCTGCCTAAGTAGAACATTCCAGTTTTGACCCCAAAGTCTATGATATTTGATAACATTATTAACAATTGTGTTTATTATACTTGTGTATATCATAAATATTTCTGTGCAAGAGGAAAGTGTCATCTAAATGAAGCATAGTATGTATGGTCATAGTATATCATATTACATACAGTTGAGGCCAGATGTTTACATCCCCTTATCATGGACATGAATGTTACAGCAGTATTAGGCTTTCAATGCTTTAAACTGTTTAAAAATTGAAACTGGGCAGAATGAGTGTACAACATATCGCTTTAACAGAGTTGTTTTTGCTAACAGTTGTAGTCAGTCATGATCACTAACAGGAAGTCAAAAAGTTCAAATGCCTTGACCTTGCCAAAGAAGTTTTAGCACTGAATTAATAATCATAATAATCATAATGCTTATTTTTGATTTGGTTGGTTATTTTTGGCCCTATTCATATAATTTTGACTTCTGACCCCCCCCCCCCATATTAAAACTTGTGCAACATTTATTGTATTGCTATTAAATATGTACACTATGTTTTTACTTCCTGTCAGTAGAAAACTGATAGCCATATTGATCATTGATGATTATTTTTATTGTCTTATATCATGAAAGAAAACAAAAAAAAACATTAGCATTTGCTGCAAATATTAGGCTACATTACTATTATTGATTTTTTTTTTACTAATTTGTCATTTGGCCAAGGGTGCCCAACCTTTTGCATAATATATTTGATAAATCTATCTGAATCTTTAATTTGTTCACTTATTTGCACTTTGCTAAGCTTTAATAAACATAGCCATAGGCTCTTTTTTTTTTAACTGCCACTGATGCAACGTCAGCAGACAACCAACACACTCTGAGGAAGGTACCAGTGATCTTCTAGTCATAGTGACACACAGAAATGCCATTGAAAAACCACACAGAGCTATTTCGGTCAGGAGATCATCTTAGACGATATACCTTTGAGTAACAACCAAATATATTACCCCAGCAGTTGTTAAGTGTAGGACGCATTCAGAAAAGGTGTGCAAGGGAACGTTCTGCACCTTTCGCATCTGTCACATAGCGATGCAATGTGGAGGGAAACATACGGTGAAATTTGTTGTCATGTTTATAATGCAAATGTAAGATAAGATAAGATAAGATAGTCCTTTATTAGTCCCGCAGTGGGGAAATTCCCAGTGTAACAGCAGAAAGGGATAGCAAGACACTCAGTTACAAAAATTTAGATAAATAATTTACACTACATACACAATATAAATAAGAATTAAAAAAGCAATAAACAATATTATTTACAGCAAAAGACTCTTAATTGCACATGGGGGTGGGATATTGCACATGGTATTCCCTGAACATGAAGATGTGTGTGTAGTTAAGTGTGTGTGAAATGTAGCCTTCATGTTTACTCTCCAAAACCCCCAGTGAACCTACAAGTGCCTTCAATAACAACTCACAGAATATATATCTCCACTAGAATGAAAGATGCATTTTGGTACAAACTATCATAAAACAATGTCTCATCATGCATCAGGCTGTGTACTCATAACCACTTTATTTAATAACTTTGTGTGCTGTATAAAGGTATTACATTTTTTAGGCATGTGGTTTCTATCACCGCCACTATCAGCAATTCTGAATCAGTAAGTTTCTCTAGAATTGAGCATTTCCTATCAAACTATGTTTCTGTTTATATCTGACTGAATTAATTTTGGACCATCAGTGGAATTCCCCTTTAAGCTGGTAGCTTTTGTTGCTAACTTTATTCCTGCCTGGAAATGTGATCTACTCCTGTATAATTAACTCAAATTTGGCAACTTGAGTAAGAGGTCAAATTCAAGTTTCTGATGGCGACCATCATCTGAATGTGCAAAGCACAGAAATGGATAAATGTAAGACCATGCCTCCTACTATTAGCTCAGTCACATCAAGAGAGCTATGGGGAATTGTTGAGTGTTTATCATTGCTGGGTTCAGCTGTGCCAGATTTAATGACAAAACTGCTCTTGGCAAAAAGGGAGAAATATGATTCCTGTTTGTGTCCTATATGAGGTGCGAGACAGGACAAAATTAGAGCCTTCCACAGTTCCATCAGCCGACATCTGTCCCAAAAATAACGACTCTGCACACCCCGCACTTTGCTGTCAGTGTCAGGCTTGTTCAGTCTGACAGCTAAAGTCCCTGCAGAGGAGGAACGGCACAGACAACTGCAATTGTTTTACTGGCAGCAAAAACACTGTTTGTCCTCCCTTTCATGAAGGATGCAGCATTTCCTCTAATACGCATGTCGTACATCAAAGTCCCCAGTACGTTTATCTCCACATTCTCTTGGTTCTTTTTCCCACTGGAGCAATCTCTCTCTCTCTCTCTCTCTCTCTCTCTCTCTCTTTCTTTCTCTCTCTTTCTTTCTTTCTCTTTCTTTCTTTCTCTCTCTCTCCCTCTCTCCTCTCTCTCTCTCACTTTCTCTTTCTCTCTCTTTTTCTCTCTCTTTCTCTCTTTCTCTTGCTCTCTCTCTTTCTCTCTCTCAATTTGTACAGTACAGATCCTTTGAATATACAGAATTCATCTTAACTTCCCTTATGGCCTTCAAGTAGCTCCTTGATTCATCTTGATTAGTGTGTATGAGAAACATAACATCAGGCTCATGTAAAAACCTTCTATCTACAAAATTGCAAAGCACCTCTTAACCTTTAAAGGAAGACATTTTGGGGAATTTCTATTGGCCCATTCATCATGAAATCTGGATCCAATGTAAAAACAACAACTAGATTTACACTATGTCAAAGAGAGAAAAATGGAGACACATGATTGTGGCATAACAGAAACAATGAGCACCCTAATGAATGTGCCAGCTTTGATACATTGTAAAAAACAAATGTGTCAATTCATCCAAAAAACTAAATGCAGATTAATTAACTTGTTTAATTTAACTCAGATATTACTTCATTCAAAATATTTATTTGACATAAATAAAACAGATCAACTGATTAACAATATAATAAATTTTTAGTTTTGGCTGTTTTTTGACATCATTATATATGCAACACCTGTGTATTTAAATACATCTAAAATCTTAACAAACTTGACTTGACTCTTATTTCTTATCTTATTGATATCTGATATTCCTCCCAAGGTTCCTTCCTCCAGGGAGTTTTTCCTTGCCACTTGCCATCTTGGATCTTTCATGTCTTGTCTGTTATTTCTTCTTTTCTTTTACCAATTACTAATTATGTAAAGCTCCTTTGTGACAACAACAGTTGTAAAAAGCTATACAAATAAATTTGATTTGATTTGACTTGACTTGATATTGCCCAGTGAAGGATGAGCTCCCCTTTTGCGGCTTGGCTTCTCCTAGATATGATCTTTGGGAATATTTCCCTGTCACTGTCACCCTTGGCCTACTGAATAGAGGTAAAAGTTGGCCAGACTGAACCTCTAGTACCTTTTTTTCTTATTATTGCTAATATTTTGGTGACCATAAATTTAGCAGAACCTGAATATGTCTCGCAAATATCAGCTGATTATGAGAGCCCTTCATGCATTACTCTCAACAAACGTCAACTGATCATCACTCTTTTTAGTTTGTGTTTGGTTTTGCAGTGTATTTAAGGTGTCTGTCATGAATGGATGTAATTATATAATTGTAAGTAATGACAGTGTGACATATTTGTCTCTAATTTCAGGCCCTAGAATTGTCCTAATTGCGGAGCTGTACACTTAACATGGATAAGAAACAGACAGTCTAAGTTGTTCACAGTGGTTGTGCTCAGGAACCAGAAACAAGAAGAGTTTAATGCTTCCAAAAACTACCTTACAGAAAGTCTGTTACATCAAATAATACCAGATGCCCAGTATATTGTTTTATGTTTTTATGTAAACAATACATAAATAAAGCCACAAACATACCTAAAATAAATATTGGCAGAGAGGTAATATAGAAATGGTCTTTTTTTCATATTTACCAAAATTTACTATCATTACTAACATTACATATAAAACTTACAAGACAGCAACCATTGGTTCCTATCACCACCACTGTAAAGGAATCTCTGCATTTCTCTACAATGCACCTTTCTGGGTGACTTTGTTTACATCTCAATTAAATCTCTACTAAATTATGAAGAATTTCCCATGAAATGATATTAAAATATCACCAGTAATGGTGATAATGATATCCTTATTTCAGAAGCCTGCCTGCTTTAAGAAATCTACAAAGAGCTTACTACCTCTGGGTAACAGTGAAAAAATCAATAGCGCTTGTTTCATGTCAGGTAGCATTTCTGTCAGCAGCAGGAACATGTGTTGAAACAGCCTCCTTTCCTTTCTGTAGAGATCCACCAAGCTGAGCAGATCATGCGTTTACCTCAAAGCTTGTCTGTTGTACAGAGACATCTACATGTATAATTGCAGCGGATTGCAGTTTCACAAGCTGAACTTAATTGGGGAATAGATGCACTTATGAGGTTTTTGCCACTCATAAT
Organism: Salminus brasiliensis; assembly: GCF_030463535.1. Taxonomy (NCBI): domain Eukaryota; kingdom Metazoa; phylum Chordata; class Actinopteri; order Characiformes; family Bryconidae; genus Salminus; species Salminus brasiliensis. The sequence continues at coordinate 24,860,076 of NC_132894.1, read as the reverse complement.
TTAGGGCTTGGAAATCTCACCCAAAATACAGTCTGAAGAGACTGAATGGGCTTTGTGGTTCCAATGGGCTTGCAGGAACTCTAGGAAACCTTCAGAACATCAACAAGACCACTAAACTCACGGTTGGAAATAGCAGCAAAGCAATGAGAGAGGTGTTGCCTGCCATCTTGGTTAATATCCTGCTCCCCATCTCTCTCTCTCTCCAAGGAAGAAAACAAAGAATTTGATTGCCATAGTGAATGCTAATTACAGCCTTTGCTGCTTGACACCTGGTCATTATGGCCCATGCAAAGCTTGGCACAGTGGCATATGAGTCCTACTCCACAGACGCTTGGAGAATGTGAGCCACTTCCCCCCATCCCTGTGGTAATGACAGCATTTATTAGTTCATTAGGAATCACTACCAACCTGTATGTTGCAAATGGAGCCTAATGGAATACAATCTATGCGCTGTGCAGGGTGATGGAAAGTAACCATTCACACTGCAAACTTTATGCTTTAACTGAGTGGTTTTATAGAGACATGAATAATAATAGGAGTGTCTAATCAAATATTTAATCTTAAATAAATACATATAAATAATTGACAGATTTACATGGTAATGTTAGTGTAGAAAAGGACTGTGTTCTTTTACTTGTGTGGTTTGAGTGGACTGGTAGAGTGTTTAAACTGGTAGAGCTCACTAATTTGGCTATAGGTTGGTCATGTTGCTACATTACTTAATGGACTGATTTATAATAATAAAAAAAAGAAACTACTGAAGTTCCTTAAAGTGACAACAAAAGTGTGAGACTTGAGGCTGGCTTGGTTTGTGTGGATTCAACCAAAACGGATTGTATAAATATACCATTATAAACTATCGGTACAATTCAGTACCATTTAAGAGGTACTATTGCAGTGAGTGATTCAGAAACAACAATGAACTCCAAATACTTTTGTAGCATTAAATGCAGTAAAACTGGAAATTTTGAAGCAAAGTGAGAGAATACCATACTGAGACAAACACAAGGATGCCAGGGTATTTGGATAAATAATCATCATCAACAACACTCATCCATTTGCCCTGGCTGCAATTTTTTTTCAATCATCACTGCTTCCAACCTCATACTTGGATATCACTAACTGTCTTGTTTATGGTATTAGTGTGTATACCTGTGAACACTTCAGAAAAGAGGCTATAAAGTCCACCCACATTTAATGGGTGCAGAACATGTTAACATTTCAAATGAAGGACTGCAACAACACAGTCCAACCAGCAAAGATAAGATGGCTGCAATCAAAGAAACATGTGTTTAGTAGAGACATTACAAATATATTGGACATTTAGGCTGTAAGTATGATGACATAGAATAACCAAGAAACATTGTTTAACCCATATAAATAATGAAACAAAAGTGGATTATCATTATAAAACAAACCAATGTCTTTCATAAGGTAAAGCAAAACCATATTAATCAATTTCTGCTGCCCTGCATGGATATAATGCAAATGTTATGATATTAGCATAAACCAGCACAACACATAAGTGTATAATTTTACCAATACAAGGAAGCAAATCTGAGTAATCTGAGCCTTGACAGAAAATACTTCCAAAATGCACTTTGGTTTTACATCATCTGTCAAAGGCGGATAGCTACGCTATAAATGTGGTGGTCAAGATTTTTGTTGGACATTATAGGTTTGTATTAAGGTTGTAATACATAATGTCCCGATCTGATCCAGTGACTGATGGAGGCATTTTTAATGGATCAAGTATTGGCTTTTAAAGTTCCAGTCCACATCCGATCCTTAGATTTTCTGAATCAGAGCTAGACTGTATCTAGCATCTTTTGCCATCATCAACAGACCCTCAGCTGCTGCAAACAAACTTCTTATTTTTTGAAAACTACCCTAGGTGGAACTACCATTCCACCTTAAATAGTGCTGCAGTGACATTGTATACTTTCAACAGCAGAACAAATCTGCTGCATTACTTAAGGTTAAATGGGAAGTTTGTTTAAAGTTCAGGGAAGAGGAAAACTTTAGCTTAGTAAACGTGACAACAAATGGAACAGTTAAAAGAGTTTGGTAGTCAATATTTCAGAAGAGGGCGATTTAAACCACTCTTTCAATTCCTAATGTTTGTCTAATTTCTGCTGCTGTTGTCCACACCGCCAAAACCACCCAGAGTTGCAGAGTTGTAAAGTTTTATTCATTGGGTTGGATAGGTATTGGCTGGTAGTCAGTGCTCAGATTGTGACTCAGATTGGATCTAAACATATGTTGTGACATCCTAGTTATTTTTTCAAAAAGATGGTTAGATTCTGCCTGCCTTTTCTGAATACATTTCAGATCACATATACGCACCTACCTGGTTCTAGATTAAACATTATGCAGTAATACAAATAATGAGTGGTGCTCAAACACCATCAGCAGCCAGTCAGCGTTAAGTGCAATGGGAACTCAGTTGTGTCACACTGTGTTATACTGTTTTGTGGATTTTAACTGGATCCATAGGCTTGCAACTGCTTATAGCTGGTAAGCAGATATCTAGATATGTGTAGATTTATTCCAAAAAAACAAATATTAATCTTGCTCAAATAAATAAATGTGTTAGTTTGTGACCTACTACCTCCCATCAAAATTAATAATGTGTTTGCTTTTAGTGCCATCGTTCTTTTAGAGTGTGGGGGAGAAGAAGAGTGGAGCTACAGCATTTGAAAGTGATTGGTTCTGGAGTGGTTTTGAGTCTCATGCAACAGAGCAGGAGAGAATATCTGAGAGGAACTGCTGTGGCCCTCGAGGCACTGTTGGGTTTTCTCTGTGCCAGAGCAGTGCTGAACGATTCAGTCCTTAATGCCGCTGTGCTTGAAAGATTTACATGCCAATAAGTGCTCGGCTTGCCTCTGGAAAGCTCTGAAACCCAGCGAGAGGAATCAGACATGATCATGCTGCAAATGAAATTGTGGATGCACAGTTGCCAGGGCTGATTATGGATATGACTCAGCACAGTGATTGTTCACCTGAATAATAAATGCAGTGTCAGATGGTTTCTAGGAAGGCACAGGTGTTGTTGGAACAGGATATTTTAATGGCCCAAATGCTCATTTAGTTCCAATCAGTCCTCAAAACGTATGAGGGACCATCGGCAGACCTTTGTGGATTCTGTTGCTAAATCATCAGAAGGGCAGCAAAATACTTGCTGTTCAGTATATGTCGGTGCATGACAAGGTAGTGTAGGTTGCGTACATCCTCAGGAATGAATGTGATTCACATCCATGAGATGCAATCGATTAGTTAAACTAATCCATTAGTTTCTCTTCACTTTAGGTTTCAGAAGTTTGTAAAAGGATAGCTAAGAATTCTTGCTGAATCCGGGCTATTTCCCGTTTTTGATGTTTTTATGTGTTAGTGGCATTCATATTGAGTGCTAATGCTGCCACTCAGTCACCACCTGTGATGTCTCATACATACCATCTATTTGTATGTCTTGTATGTTGCCCTATGTATATTTTATACATGCAACCTCTGCTATAGATGAATTTAGCAGTAAGAGAAGAGAAAATGTCAAATAAATATGATTAGAGAAAAGACAAAAAAGAAGACCTCTATAGTAGGTTTTTAAACATTATAAGGGTAAAAATACTTCCAAACAATTGCCCTTTCTGAAAGTTCTGTTAATGGGTGAATATGGATACTGTGTTAAAACGCCTTTGTGTGGAGGCTGTACTTTAGCCTGGCTAACCCTCACTATGGACCTGTTTACCCCAGCATCAACTTGCGCTTAGAACCATCTATTGTTCTGCTGCATTGCAGAACTCCCATGGTAAACTTCAAACTATTCTCCTGGAGCAGGACAATTTTGATGAGAAACTGTTGTTTACTGGACGTAAAATAGAAATGATGTACTCATTGGTGTGCTTTTTAGGCAGGAAAATAAAATCAGATCTCACCTGGTTAAGCATTTTCATTTTTAAGTGTAAACAGAATTTGGTCTAAGTAGATCCAGGTACTATGCAGACACAAAATGCATGCTAATGCCAAGTTTAACAGACCCTATTTTATGATCATATCAGTTAGATTTCTACAAACATATTACTTTTATGCTACAAAAACCTTCAGGGAGAATCTGGAGAAATATCAGTCAAAATTTACCAATGATGTTGTTAAAAAAGCCAAAAGCACATCCTTGAACCTGTTTTACCACATAAATCAGGCTGTGTTTCAGTTTACACCACATTAGTTTACGCAGTCCCCCTCCCTATATTATTCATGTTTGCTGGATACTGAAAACATAAGTCCATGTTTAATCTGCCAGTTACTGTAAATTAGTCCCTTAAATAAATCAGGGTACAACACAAAATATTTGCTGAAATCTAAACAAATTTAGTATATGTATGTGCAAACAGTCAAATTCTTCAGGCCCATCTTAAATGGTTACTCCCTCACCATCTGTTAAATGAAATACGCTTTCTAATTTAAAGAGCTTCTCATTATTGGCTGGGGCCTGTGTAAGGGAGGATTTGTGTCTGTGTTTATTCCTAATTTGCACATTAAATGGGCAGGAGAATGGGACACCATGCTAATGAAGCTGTAAGATTGTCTCAGAGCGCTCACAGATACTGCATGTATGTTGAGCTGGGAGTGAGTGTTAATATAGCTGCTAATTCCGTTTATGGCCCCTTTTGGGCTGTTGAAGGTACTGAAAGGAATAGTAAACTGAAACTGTGAACTGTAATATCTCAGAACAGAGGCATTTCTAGGCTGTTGGTTGTATACAAACAGAATTGAAGAAGGCACAGCCTGATCTTTTTGCTGGTCAGCTATAAGGACAGAACATCTTTCTTTGACTGAATACTCTAACCTAGAAAAGTTGACCAGTCACACATAATTACATCTATTTTGTGCCAAGTGCTGAGACAGTAACAGCCTCTAACTGAACTGTTGCCATGTATTTAGCAGTCTAATAAGCACTTTTAAACGTCCTCAAACTAAGCAATTATAGCATTTCTCTGGCTGTTCTGTTGCTGACTAGCAGTTAAACCTAGATGTGTGTCTCCTGAGTTGCACAACAGTCTAAGAGTTGGCTTTATCATCTCGAGATCGCAGGAGAGGGATGGGATGGCCAAGATGAGGCAATGCAATACTAGGTTACAGGGAAATCTATTAGCTGATGTTAGGACAGTAAGCGTTCTCCTACAAATGTGTTTAACACTCCAACGATGTTGCAATATAAGATGTGGGGGCTGGCTTGGAGAAAGCATGAAGAACTGAACAAATACACAATTTTTCTGGTCTATTCCACCACTTCAGGCACAAGATCACAAAAAAAGAGATAGCTTTTAATGAAGATATCTCCTCACTTTAAATGACCTGTTTTGTCTGCGCATATGAGCCATAAGTAAAATGAAGTGCCAGAAGATAGCTAATAGGAGCCTGCAGGAAGATCCTTAAAGCCTCCATCTCTGTGAAATTACTGGATTACTGTAATACAACTGTGGATAGTAGATGTCAAGGTCACATTGGCCAGGGAAACAGTAAGCATAAAGAAGGTGTAATTTGATGGCCTATGGCATTAAAATGAAATGAGCTCTCTGCATGAGTATCAGGCCAATTATTTCCTTGCCGAAGGGCTCAGGTGGACAGTAGACATTGAGAGGATCCAACAAGCTATGAATGTGTTCTAAATTTCCACATGGCTATTTAGGATTGGGTTGAATTGGCATAGTATGGAGGTCATGGGACTTTGGGTCACTTCCTAAAAAATGAAACCAATACGACGTTTATTTAAAGGGCCTGTCAAATCAATTGCAAATATCAAAACTGCTCTCCAAGATTTGTAAAGGAAAGATCATTAACCAAAGTTATTTTCAAATACTTTTCAGGATTGTGTGGGCGTTTCAGACCTTACAGCAACTGACAGTGGTGTAGCCATGGAAACCTAAACATCCTCACAGCAAAAGGACCCCCCAACCCCCCCCCCCCCCCCCCACACACACACACACTTGTTTTAAGCTTTTATTTATGTCACTTTTCTGTCAAATCTGTGCAATGTTGGGAATGACAGAGGTCAAGCCACAGATGTGGTTGCAACTATCATTTAGGATGGTTCCGCACAATGTCAGTTGCGCCATGACAAAATCAGGCCTCACTGTTTAGCCAGAGTCCAGCCTCCAATCAAATCTGCAGATCTGCAGTCTTAGTGTTGACCTTAAACCTAGGGTAAACCTTACCCTAACCCTAATGCTAACCTTAACCATAACCTGAATATAATCATAGTAGAATGTGAAATTCCGTTTCCGTCTCCAACCATTAAAATGCATGAAAGCAAGTTGACTTTTAAACTAACACTATTATATGACTATATTATATAATATTATATAACCAACTACTCCTCTAATCTGCTACTGCATCATTCTTTTCATCATTTGCCACAGCTTGCTGCTTTGTTTGTGATATTTTGGTCTTTTGAACAAAATTCAGCAAAATTTGTATTTCGACTATTTATTTATGATCTTATAATTATGATCAGATGACTGTAAAAAACATATCAGACTTGGAACACTTGTTCACCATAGGGTGCAAAACAGTCCATTTGAGAAAATCCAGGAATCTAGCTTAGGCCTGGAGTTACTAACATCAGCATGAAGCCAACTACACAGTCATCATACAACCTCAGTGGCAGTGCAGCGACAAAAAGTGCCAGTAAGAATTGAGTCAATCATGCAAACACTATAAGCATTTAGTAAAATATAGCACAAAAAGGCAAAACTCTCTCAACTGAAATGAAATCATGGACGAAGCATGGTTCCTTTAATGGTGAAATATATTACAACTTTATACTAAAGTGGAGTTTTTGTGTCAGACTATACATTTATGTCTATTGCTCTGCTGTTGTTCTGTCATTCTTGACCTCAAACTGAAACACATGAACACAGCTGCATTAAGAGAACCACCATGCTGGTTATCTTTTTTGTTTTGTATCCTCACAATCTCAGATTTGGCCCTGTAGATGCGGGCGGGCAGTGTGCTGTTCCTTGTGCCTTTGACTTGGATATATGGACAATAAACATTGAATTTCTCTGCATTTTGCATCACAACTTACAACATGCAACACTGCCACAGCTATTTTATTAGCCAGCAAGGAGCCATAAAGAAATTGCATAAACAGCTACTCAAGGTGGAGCCTTTTTCATTGTATGTTTTGCATCATTGCATCAGCTGTTGTTGAGCTATGCTTCTGAATTTTCTGTAGTATATACATGGTATCTTTGAATCTAGTACTTCCAAGATAGATCATCTTAATGTGCCCCACATTAGTCTTGAGCCTCCCTTTGCGGCACTGACACCACATCAGAATAGCGCCTCAGACCAGAAGAGGGCTTCTAGCCCTGCTGTGTCGGCTTTCAGATCCGTAGCTCTCATGTGGAAGGCCCCAGGTGGACCATAAATACTTATGGGCTCCACATTACCGACAATGCAGTGTAGTACCTCAGAACCATATATCATGTCATTACCTCCACACTGGATGCTACAAGCCCAGTTGCCCTGTTTTGTTGTTGTGGAACTCAGCAAGATCCAGGGATGAGCTAAGATTTTGGTGATATTTAAGTTTAACATTTATAATAAATAATTGTAAGAAAACTAACATGGTTAATCTTATGACTTTCACTCATAAACAATATCTAATGAAATGATTTGTCACATGCCCAAGATAGAAGAGAGGCCAGTCAAAAACGTAGCCATGGGCAAACTTCTTAACACCACCAACCACAAGTACACATACACAGACTAAAGATGAGACCGGTTTAATCCTTGATTCAGATTCTTTTTGCAGTAGGAATTTGGGAGAGGAGCTCAGGTTGTGAATCACAGCTGTCAGCATTCCCATGGCCCCTCCACGCCAACGGCGCTCATGCAGAAAGAAATCAATGTGTGATTTAATATACGCCTCATGTCTTTGTAAGGTCAAAAGGTTCTCTATACAAACTGGAGGGATTAGGGGGAAAAAACTTCTCAAGCCTCAGAAAAAAGACTTGAAATATTAAAAGGAAATCCCACAGTTCCAAAAAACATGCTATGTGCACACAAATCTAACTAGCTTCTCCTTCAAGCAAAAAAAAAGAAATGGCAGATTACCTATGGAGGCTGTACCAAAGTCCTTGTGTTCACTCAGTGGTCATCTTTGCTACACTACCGGGCAGTTTTTTTTCGGTTTATCTCAGACCACAATATTTGAGATTTATTAAAGCACAAACATTAAATTTTACAGCTAATTCACTCATTTTGTTGAAAGACATGACATCAGCCGTAAACAGACGTCTTGTGGAACATATATATATATTTTTATATATATATATATATATATATATATATATATATATATATATATATATATATATATACATATATATATATATATATTTATATGTATATATATATTTCAACCAGTGGCTGATCTTTATAGTGTCTCTGGCTATACTACTTTTTGCTTTAAGTTGCCTATATACTTTAAAAGCGTACAACCACTAAAGAGGTCATTATAATAGTAGTAGTAATTCAGAGATGACATTGCTCTGGGATTACAAAAACTTAATTAAATGCATGCTGTCCTTTAATAGGCTAGGAATGGATATTTAAATTATTGAATGCACAATGAAAACTGTTTACCAATACAAGTTCATTGTACAGTGAAGATTAGCTTGCCACTAGAACTGCTCATTTAACATGAGTGCTGTTGATGGACAGATGGACAGACTGTCAGACTGAAGAAAATATGTAGGGCTAAAAGAAGTTGAGAGAAACCTTAGGGCTCGAGAAGGTCATGGAGAAGCTGGCACAACCCGCTGCAAATGCATCAAACCTCATTTTTACAGAACTAATGCGAGAACCCAACCTGATGGCTAACTCTGTCCAAGTCCGTTCTGGCCACAGTGACAGATGGCGAGAGGCCATAGCCAGAGTGCTGTTTGCTACGGAAATATAAACATAACTGCAGCTCTGGATTGCCGATAAAACACATTTAAACTGTGCTTAGAGGGCTCTTATTCATCTGCCTCAACTCTCAGTAGCCCAGAGGAGGGCCGAGCAAAAGCCACAAAGTGAATGTTGAGATGAAAAGTAAATAAAAAAATGCTCTTTCCAGATGGCAGAGGGACAGAAAGAAATTCATATAGGCTTTTATTTCATAGCTTGCCAGTTGGGCTCCAGCGATTCCCCACCTAATCTTCTCCATTTTCATTTGAATGTTCTTCCTTTCTTATTCTGCTGGGAAATCTGAAAAGACCTCTGGAGAAATACCTCCAGGCTCGCTCTGGTCAAGGCCAGCTCCACTATTGATATTGATTTCGCATTGTGACAGCTGAAGGACAGAAAGTGTCCCCTCCAGGCCTTTGTGCTTCTCCATTGAGGTCCCAGTAGCTTTCATCTGATGTTTCCCATGCAATGGAGAGGTGGAAGTGTACATTCTTTTCCTCTTGACACGATTAGTCTTGAAACGAGAGGGACAAGACAGAAGTGAAATATGTCGGCTAACGGTATAGACAGAGCAGGTTATGGATTTGCACACAACACATCTGTTGCTCATTTGCCTGTAATTGTGTTACAGGGGGGTCCTTTTTTCCCACAGTGCAGATGCCAGTAGCCAAAATCCACAAAAATAACTGCCAAATCAAAGAGAAGAGGAGGATGATCGGAAAGGCGAAGCAAAGTAAAGGGAGGGGAGAAAGATTGGGGGTCTGGGGAAGGGTGGAGAAAGCAGCATTAGATGCATAGTCTACAATGAGATCTTTTCATGTTGTTATTTTCCAGTGGAACCACTGTAGATTTATTTTGTTGATGAGTGACTGTCACTGTGTGTGTATGTGTGTGTGTGCAGTGGGCACTGGGCATGCCTGAGGCACTGGCTATTGTTGAATCTTTTTACAAATGTTTTCTCCTCTGATTTGGCTCACGCTCCCCATTCCCCCACTAGCGTCTCCACCTTTTTACTTCCCAAATGTCTGACTGGCTTGTCTGCTCTCAGAAGCAATTCTTTCTTATGTTTGCTATTGGCACTGCCTCCTTTTCCCTGTGCAATCCCAAATCATGATCTAATTTTCTGTACCATTCTTTAAATTATTTTGCTTTCTTCTCTCTGAAACCACACACAGTGATTCAGAGCTTCCAGCTCCTATTTTAGCTTGGGATTTGGAAATGAATTTAACAGGAAAGTGGAGATTACAAAAAAATCTTTCAATTTGGATATCCGGTAGTTCCAGAAAGAGAGGGAATTAAGAATTCAATTGACCTAAACCTGTGATCCCTTTCTAATTAGGTTAATGTTGATCTTGCACAGAATATGCATGGCTGTGCCGGTGTCTAAATGAACAGTACTGCTCAAAAGTCAAAGGACACCCTCATTTATTTCAAGTCCAGTCAACATGACCAAAAAATACATACAACTAATCCTAGGACAACCCTGTGTAGGTTTTATTTTAACCTCATATCTTAAGGTTGATGTTCATTGTCCCCATACATACCTTTTATTAAAACTAAACATTCCTGCTTGAATGGTTTGAGTGTCCACATGCCTGAGCGATGTAGTGATCCTAAGCTATCCCAGCAAGGAAAGAATACCTGGACAGGGCACCAATCCATCACTGAGTATCACAAACATATTAACAGACTCACATCTAGGGCATTTTGCTTTTGCAATCTTTTGTATCAGTATAATGGCATAGATTTCTATAGATCTCACTTTGCTGGTATGTCCCAACAATAAATCACAATTGTGATTCTAATTATTATTTCTAAACTATTCAAACAATGTGCCTTACTATAGAGAGACACAGGATGTGGGAGTTAAATACTGAATAGCCTTTTTACCTTTCAGTCATCCAAACTTACAAGAACTGCAATGGAGAGCCAATGCAGAACATCCCCTTAATTAAAAAACAATCGTTAAATGCCACACCTTGTATTTTGCTGCATTATCCTATCTAAACATTTAGATTTAGGATTATCCATTTAATTTAACATGAACTTTGAACTTTGAATATCATTTTAGAAAAGTAGTCAAAATCATGTTAAAATAATCTAGAAAAGGTTTCTGTTTTATTATATTCTTAACTGAAATTCAGTGAGATTCGTGTTAAATTGAAGGGCTGCACTGTCATCCATCTAATAACATTTTGCCCTAAAACATACCTAGTTCTTCATAGCATGGTTTCCACAAGATGTTGGAAAAATGTCTTTGAGATTTTGGTCTATGTCGATGTCACTGCATCACACAAATTCCAAAGGTGTTATATTGGATTCAGGTCCAGTGAGTAAGAAGGTCTTTGAAAAACAATAAACTTGTGTTCTTGATAATGTTTGCTTTGTGACATGGTACATTATCATGCTGGGAGTATCCATTAGAAGATATGGTAAATTGCTGCCATAATGGATGCACAATGATCAACAACAATACTCAAACAGGCTCTGACATTCAAGCTTGGGGTCACTTATTAAGACCCCAAAATGTGCAAAGAAAACTTTCCCCACACCATTATACCACCTTCTCCAGGACTGTTGTCACAAGGCAGGTTGGGCTTCATGCTGTTGGTATATTCTGACTATACCATCTGTGCAGACATCCTCAGCAGACATCCAGATTCATCAGACCATGCTATTTTTTTCCAGTCTTCAACTATCTAGTAAATCTGTGCCCACTGCAGCCTCAGTTTTCAGTTCATGGCAGACAGAATTGGAACCTGCTTCAAGGTTGGAAGTTTTGTAAATTCTAAAATGCTTATCTGCTCACCACAATAGTGCAGAGTAGTGATCTGAGTAACTGTAGTCTTTCTGTCAGCTCCAGCTTTCTGTTGACCTATCTGATCAACTAGATGTTTCCGTCTGCAGATCTGCCGCTCACTGAATGTTTTTCCTTTATTACACCATTCTGGGGAAACTCTAGAGACTGTAGAGACTCCTTAAAAAGGAGATCAACAGTTGTAGAAATACTTAAACCAGCCTGTCTGGCACCAACAATCATGACATGCCCTGAATCTGATGTAAACAATCACATCACTGTGGACTATAACGAGGAAATGTTGAGTCGGATCAGAGTGTTATCTGATTCTGTCAAATAAAGACTCCCCCCCAAGTTAACTACCTAATATTTAGTATTTTGGTCAAGTATTTTGCAGTATTTTGATCTTTTACAACACAAAATTCATAAAACCCACTGCTTGTTTAAAGCAATATTTCCATCTTAAAATAGCAGCTCATGTTGATAATCCACTGACTTGCAATAGAGAGAACAGAATATGTTAATGCTACTCTGGGCTGAAAGCACTGCTAACTGCACAAAGCTAGCTAACTTTGGAGAAACAGGCAGGACAAAGCTTATGAAAACTGTATACCACTGTGTAATCTGAGTCATATTTGAGTAAGACACTGTATTATTACTCTACTATGACAGTCAACAATCTTCTTTTACTTTTAGTGATGATTCTATATCTCTCAGAAATGCATGCAAGCAAGATCTTTTTCAGGGATGGCTCAGAGGGGAAGCCTAGAACAGCAGAGCTTTTTTGTCAGTATTCATTGTTTTAAAATAAAACACAATGACATAATGAAATGCAATGCCAAGCCCACTTTCCAATACAGATATTATAGAGCACAAAGCAAATACTGACATACACAGAAAATGGCACTGAATTACACCTTTAGTTAGTTGGTTTAATACAGTTTACACCTGCATTTGGTGATTTGGCCCCTACGTATATGTGTAAAAGAGAGAGACATAATAAGAGAAAGAGACAAGGAAAGAGCAAGAGAGAAAGAGAGATATTGTGTTGTCAGTTCCTTGTAGCAAACTCTGTCTTTCTTCCTCTATCCTTCATTTCCATCCCTCTTTGGGGACCTGTAAGTGACCTAAACTGCAAGCAGGCTGGTGTTCGGGAACCGCTGAGCCTTGATTCATATTAATCACTCCAGCTGGTGCGGTGCAGTCATTCCATCCATACAGTGATACCCAGCGCTGTATACTATGCAGCCTGACACCAGCCACACAGGAGCCTGCCAATCACAAAGAGGGAGAGAGAAAGCAAGAGAGAGAGGGAGAGAGACAGAGACCAATGTACTCCCTTGGCTTGTGTAGCGCTGATATGAGGGATGGGTGGTCTGAATAATAATAATAGCAAACAACTGAGCTAGGCAGACCACCCGTTCTCTATGAGGAGAGTGCAGAAAGATGAATGAACACTGTTATCACTATATGGAATGCCTCATATTATAATGATACATAATATGATGTATGGTGAACTTTTGGTTGGGTTGAAAGGTGGTGTTAAAGTAACCTCTTTCTTTAATGTGTATCTTAGATATGCCATTTCTAGTGCATCCCTTTTAATAAAGATTTAGGTGATGATCCTGGGATTGTTTTTTAAAACATTTTCAGATTAGGAAGGTTGAGATCTGTTTTTCTTTCCATACTCTTGGTGCCAGATGTCTTGAGAACTTTGAAATTGAATAGAATGGGATGTTAGTCAATGTAATGGATGATCCCATTACTTGCTTGTCAAGAGAAAGTTCCATCTATATGATAGCAGAGAGTCTGTTCTTCAAAAAAAAGAGCCCCTGTAGCGAGTCTATTCTATTTTAACCTATTCGGGGTTTTTTCAATATGCCATTTGTGGCTGTGGTTTCACTAGGGGAGGGTCACTAGTTGATTCTACAGTAGTGACAATGTGAGTTTGAGGTTATGATGGATGCAGTCTGAGGGTCACAGAGGTACACAGACAATCTGTCTGTAGAGAACTATTGAGATTGTCTGAAGTCCTTGCTATTAAGCAATAAAGATGCTTTATTTAAAATGTTGGTTTATCAATGTTTATTATTTGGCATGTTTCCATCAATAAATTAGACTACAACCATATAGCAGGTAAAGTGGCCCAAATCTGACATGTTTTTTTAGGCTGTTCACACATTATGTGACCGATATCTGACGTTCTTCCTTTAAGTGAAGTTTCAGTTTTATCTTGGCCAGCATCACAGGAGCTATTAAGATGTTCCAATGACTGACAGTAACTCCAAGTGACCAAATTATCTCTGAGAATTCATTCAAGCTGTAAAAGGGCATGTTACTGTTACAGTGCTGTTACCCTGCTATCCTGCCACTGAAATCCTTACTCAGTGCTGTCGCCATTTTCCCTTTTGCTCAGCAAATATCTAAAAGTTACACAAATTCTGATCTGAGGATTTCAATCTGAGGATTTCAATACCATATATGAAAGTGGCCCAAACTGAAATGAAAAATGTGAGATTCAGTGTGTTTTTTCCCATTCACACTGTCACACCGATAACAAGTCACATGTGTTTCTTTGGCTCCCTTGACCTTTACATAACCCTGCATAGGAACCGGAAGGAACTCTTTTATTTAGAAATGCTGTAGCCTTGTCCAGGCATCTTAGGCTGTAAGAGCTGAAAAGTGGCAGCATTCTTACACACTACATTTGCTCTTCAGTTCAGCTATAGCTTTCTGCTGTGCTGTTTATAATGCATATTTGGCCTGTCACATGACTCCAAATTTATACGTTACTGCAACATTCTGGGTATTGACGAACAATTCATGGGCTCTGAGTGGCTCAGCAGACTAAGTCACTGACACTATGCTGTTTCGCCATTGGCAGTCGGAAACTGAGAGAGCACAATTGGCCATGCTCTCTCTGGTGTGGGCACTCTCTCCCCTCCCCACTCTCTCCCCTCCCCAAGCATCTGTTGGCTGTTGTATCAGAGATGAGGAGCCTATGCTTTCCTCATTTTTTTCTTGGTTCCTTGGGTGTTTACTTTCTTTTCAAACTGCCGCCAATGCAGCATCACTTGGCGGCAGTTTGAAAAGAATGCATGGCTGACTTTACATGCATCCAAGGAGGCATGTGCTTGTCTTGCCTCCTTAGCCTCCTACTGTCAGGAGCATTGCAAGTCAAAGGGTAAGTGATAGTGAGTGGGTAGGTTAATTGGCTCAGGCAAATTGGGTAGACAATTTAGTAATTGTTTTTTTCAGTAACCTAAGATCACTAATTGAAATATTCCATTTCTGTTTCTGATGCTGCTGTGTTGTGTGTTTTTGTGTTGCTAGTGTGCAGTCCTATTATTGGCCACCAGGACGTTTAGGGCTCCTCTCACTTGACCTAGAATAATGTCCTGTTCACACCAACCCGGCACTCCACACTTTTTTCTAACAGGTAAGTGTCTTTGTGTGTGGTTTCTTTGGTTTGAGGTTTAGTTAGTTGAGCTTAATGTAGTTGTTTTGTTTGTCCATGCATCCATCTTCTCATCCACTTCATCCTAGTCAGGGTCACAGTGGGTTTGGAGCCTACCTGGAATCCCTGGAAGCAGAAAGGCCACCTGGACAGGGCTCAAGTCCATTGTAATTTATTGGTAAAGTTTTGAAACCAGTATAACTTTTACTCCAGCTTTATACACATATCTGTTCCAAGCAGGGAGTACAAGGGCAATTGGACACAAGAGAGAGAGAGAGAGAGAGAGAGAGAGAGAGAGAGAGAGAAAGAGAAAGAGAAAGAGAGAGAGAGAAAGAGAGAGAGAGAGAGAGTAGACCGGTGATTGGTGGCAGGGCTGCTGATCGGGAACCATGTGGTGGTGGGGAGAGACAGCCGGGAGGCACGGTAATAATGATATACTGGAGTGTAATTATGTTAGGCACCAGGGGTGGGACAAGGGCAGCAGAGCAGCAGCTATAGGACACATGTAGCGAGAAAATGAGGTTACTCATAAAAAGTTTACTGTATAAGTAGATTTGGCAATTACAGCTTTCTTTGCTCAAGCCAATTAGTTAAACATATAAATGAAGAATTTGGCATCTTGAGCATCTCTAAAGGACACAGTTGTGAGGCGGTTTGTTGGCTTTATGTTATTTAAAATGTTGCTGAGTCTAGTTTCCCTTTAGGGATCAATGAGTCTCAATGATGAGACTAGCAGAAGAGACTCTTTCACAACAGTAAATGCAAAGAGGTACTAGCATGAGAGAAAATACAAGAGATCAATATAGAGGGAGTGGACCACAATCTCTCAGTCATTGTCTGCCTTTAAAGGCTACTGACTTCCATATTTACAACAGGAATGGCATGTAGGTAGTGAATTGAATGACCATGGTCTTATTTTGGCATAATTTTGACCAGTCAAGTGCAAAGCCTCCTTTATTTCCATTATTTGTTCTTTTGTGTTCTTCCTTACAGCTATGTAAAGCATATCACACCAACCAGGAGCAGCTCAGAAACCTAGAAGCATTAACTTTACAATACCTCCCTAGGAGTCCTGTAGTATCTGACACTAAGGGGGTTCCATGGATGGCATCAATCAGAATTAGGTACCCCTGACTTTGTCATCTGCTTCCCTGTTGTCTTTTCTTTGGACTACTTTTGGTAAATATCAGCCACTGCATCCCAGAAAATCCCACAAGAACTGCCTGATGTTTTGGAGCTATGACCCAGTCTAGTTGTCTAGGCATCACAATTTGGTCCATGTAAAAGTGGCTCAGATCCTTGTGCTTACCCATTTTACCTGCTTATTACACATCAACTTCAAGAACTGATTGTTCACTTGCTGCCTAATCTGTAAACAGGGCATGGGCTCTGAGTGGGTTTGTACATGTATTTGTACTGAAACTCAGTTGGCCTTCTCCAATAGGCCCAATTGTTACAATTCACCTTAATCTCACCTGGGTCCCATCTAGCCCCCGTATGCAGGGAACAACCCAGATGGGGCCAATGTTTAACCCTTCCTGTGACCGACCCTTGTACGCATCCATATGTGGGTCCAACATTGAACCCAAGGACAAACATTCAGATTCCCAATTGGACATGTTAACTGAGATTGTAAAAAAGATACATAATGTCATTCAGCTAACCTAAGGTAACCTTAGTTAATGTATCTTCTTTTAAAGTTATTTTTAACACAAACATTACTGGATGAAAGATTTACCACTTGCAATAGAGCTTATATCCAACATATGTGTGTTGAAAATGCAATCTCTACTTCAATTGGATAAAAATAGATCCCAGCTTTCCCATTTGTTTTAGGAGAAGTTGATAAAAAAAAGTGAACACTTAAAGAATGAATTACAAAGAAATGTCCTTTTTTCAGTTGAGTCAACTACAATAGAGTTTTCGTTTTGATCCAAACTCAATGTGTCATGATGCTTCTAACGGTCCAGAGTTACACACTAGACATGAGAGCCCAAAGCTTTCTTTTGCATGTTAATACTATACAGTATGCAAATTAGCCTGTAAATTTTAATCTCAGGATGAGTGCTAGTCTTGTCGTAGAGAACAGCAGTCTGCTTTTGTTTTGCCCATTAGCTGGAGAGAGGAAGATCCATTGCCAGCATATAGCATGGCAGCCAAAGGAACTTTAATTCATAAAGCTGCAGGAGTTGCTCTCTTTCACTGCTCTCATCCATCATCTGCACAGATAATAGATGCTCTTATTATCGCTGAGAAATGGGCTAGTTCACTGATACACTACAAGATTAGCTCGACAAAAAACAACCAAGGCTGCCAGAACGGCATAAATGTATCGTAAATATCACACCCTCAGCTGCATATTCACAAAGGCGCTTGATGTGACGTGCTGGTGGCTTCAAGGTGCATATGAACTCATCATTTATGAACAGCATGACGACGGCAATAGCAACATTAACCATCTGGCAATAAATGAGCAACGAATTCCCACCTAATTTAGCAAGCAGCAGGGATGTTTTCTTCTCTATTGATCCCATTCCATTCTTCCTTCATTTGCATCAGAGCAGTTTGCTGTTTTCTTCCTTATTCAGAATGCTAATTTGAGTGAATTACTCCAACAGTTTGTGTCTGTAGGCCTGTGTAGACAATACTATTTGGACCCCGCTTTATCTCCATACGTGGAAATACAAATGTATGCAAATTAAAGGGGGCTGCTCTTAATTCCTGCACAGAGAGCCGAGCTGATTGATTATTCCGTGGAGGGGAAAGCTAATGGATAATGGGTCCTGGAAATTGGTGTGTATCTGTGTGTATGTGTGTGTGAGTGTGTCAAGTGAAGGTGTGCCTGTCTTGTTTTCTTGCATGAGTGACTATGCAGCCTATTTATTTGTTTATCTGCCTGCTACTTATGATTCATTCATGCCATTCTCACAGGTCACTGCCTTCCTGTCTACACACTGTTAAAAATGACAATGGGGAATATGGAAAGAATACGTTTGACTCATTTTGCCTTACATTTAACCTCTGTGTGCCTCTTAACAGTCACAATTTATCACCCAACTTTAGCCAAATGAAGCACTGTTGGATTACAATTCTGGTTGCTGACTGGTAGCAGTAAGAATTTACGTACAGCTGTGCTGTCCACAAAGCAATGTGTCAAGACAGAGTATCCAAAGTCCAGGAGCAAAGCTTACCTTTTCTGTAGGTGGGTGCAAATGACAGAAATTGTATAGCCTACAAAATTGACATAAAAACACTTTATTTAAAAAAAATAATCATAGAATCAAAGAGTGTTTTACATAAGTAAGTAAGTAAGTAAGAAGTCTGTCTGAGCTATCATGTAATAATAATTGGTGTTGTTAAAAATTAATATTTTAACTTGGTCAATATTTTTTGATAGATTTGTTAGTTAGCTACATTTCTACAGCTATATTACATTCTGATTTTTTACAAGCTCAAAGTTCATTAAACTCTACAAACCTCTGTGTTATTGAGCCTGTTTGGTAATTTTGCTGGCTCATTGCTGTTTGGTCATTTCCTGGATTTCCTGGAGTGCTGGGTAGTATTTGGGTAGTTATTGTGTAGCCCAGCTGAGTTCCTGACTATGACACAGTAATAATTCATTTTTGTGTTAATGTGTTAATTATCAGCATTAATTAACAGCACCTGAGGAATCCAGTTAGAATAATAAACAGTACTTGAGGAAGCCAAATAGAACAGACTCTGCTAAACAGCTTTTCAAAGAAGCTGAGCAGCTGTAGCAAAGAAGTCATGACTGACATGAATTCCATAAAATTCAGGCATTTACTATTTACTATATACTACTTAGCGAAACAGTGAAAACAATATGATCTGTGATCAGTGATCTATGATCTTTCCAAACTGTATGCTGATGTGGGGTTAACTGATGTTAGCTTGTTTACACACTGGCACCTGAAATATGCATAAGGCTGACGCTGCAGTGCTTATTTTGTGTAGTGTACACTACACTATCTTGTGTAGTGTAACATTGTTTACAAGTTTTATGTTTGTTATTAATTAGTAGACTGTTTTTCTGTTTGTTTGTTTTTACTGAGGATGACATTAAAATAATTAAAATGCTTAAATGAAGAAAATGCTAATTATATATTGCATGTTTAGATGTCCAATTGACCAATACATCAATAAGAAAGTGAAAAATGAACCCAGACTCCAAATGACATATTAACTTGTGAGGGAGTTTACCACAACCCACCCATCACAGCAAAACATGTTCATAATTGTGGTTTCTACTGGTGGATTGCCAAAAAAAGAGGTACCAGGTAAAAGCATGCATCTGGAGACTGC
Source organism: Salminus brasiliensis (assembly GCF_030463535.1). Taxonomy (NCBI): domain Eukaryota; kingdom Metazoa; phylum Chordata; class Actinopteri; order Characiformes; family Bryconidae; genus Salminus; species Salminus brasiliensis. The sequence goes on along the minus strand of NC_132894.1, from coordinate 24,840,544 downwards.
GCCTAGAGACCTCTACAAAGATCCTGGATCTTCAACTATCTAACAGACAGTCCACATTTTGTGCAGCTGAGGGGGATCTTTGTCTGAGCAGGTGGTTAGCAGCCCAGCAGCACCACAGGTTGCTTAAAATAAAGTCAAACCGAATTTCCTCATTGGTATGTAGAACACTAAACGTCAAATGTGGCCCGGTTACGCTTGTGCATTCTGTATCAAAGGCAAGAAACCAATTACAGTACTTTTTACACACCAGAATCTTCATAAAGTTGTTTGCAGGATTGCCTGCGGAACTCAGGGTGCATGCCCTCTCTGTAGAATGCCAGAGGTTCCCCCCATCTCCCATGTCCAATTTAACTTGTGGACAACAAATAATGAACAGAAACTAATAAACAGAAGCATTCTCTTAATTACAAAGCACAGCAGCAATGCTTTTAATTGCATGCTTCCAACCAAATCCTCAGGTCCTAACACCTCAAACCACTGACCTCAGTAACAATCCTCAAAATTCATACACAGTACACATACCTAGTAAGCTATCTTCATATATCTCTTGATAGTTCAGTCATCACATTGCACAGAACACTTCTTGGTATGCTGCACTGTAGAGTTTCCATTTCACTACAACAGTACATTTCAGATTGGAAAATTATTAATCCAAACACTTATCAGAAATACAAACAGTGGCGCTGTCAGGAATTTTGGGCCCTGTTTTTATAAATTAAAAATATTGCACTGGACCCCAGAATTCTAACAATTCTACTTTGTATTTTGTAATTGTAGTACAAAATACTACATATTGTAGGGCCTCTGTCAGTCATAGTCCCTTGAAATCACTTAAAGTTTTCTTTTAATCAATCTGTTCACTCATTTGTGAAGGCTTATAGCACAGTAAGCACATCGAAAGTTGAAATGCCTAGTTCTGCTTTAAGAACAGCCACATAAATACCTGGTCATCTCAAGTAATCTCCTTTACTGTTCATAGATTCAATAAGTTGAATTTTCCTGAAAGAAATTATTCTCACAATTTAAGAAGAGGTCATGTAACATCATCTAAGTTGCAGATGCTCAGATGCTATAATTAACTTTTTAAAATGGACCAGCAACAAACTGATTTACGTATTCCACTAAAGGTGCAGGTATTTGTCGCTGTACAGCGAAATGTGTCCTCCGCATTTAACCCATCTGGTAGTGAACACACACACACACACACACACATGTGTTAGGGGCAGTGAGTACACACACACACCCAGAGCAGTGGGAAGCCAACTCCAGCGCCTGGGGAGCAAAGAGGGCTTTGTTCAAGGGCCCAACGGTGGCAGCTTGCCGAGCACGGGAATCAAACCCACAACCCTGTTATCGATATCCCGGCGCTCTAACCGCTGAGCCACCACTGCCCCTACACCTCAGTCTTGCCCTTCTTTGGGCTTTGTTCAAGGGCCCAACGGTGGCAGCTTGCCGAGCACGGGAATCAAACCCACAACCCTGTTATCGATATCCCGGCGCTCTAACCGCTGAGCCACCACTGCCCCTACACCTCAGTCTTGCCCTTCTTACGCTTGCTGGCCTCTCCTGGCACATTAAAGATTGCCATTCTAAATGGGAATACAGCTGCAATCTAAATCATTTAACCCCCATTGCAAAAATAGGTTTATTAGAAAAATGTACGAATGTTCAGCTGTTTGCAATAAATCAATCAAACAAGAACAATTAAAATAGCTCAACACAACTAATAAAAGTAATAAAACTGCTTTCTGAAAAATCCAACACATAATGACACATTCAATGACTAGTGTAGAATCAGAATAATTTAACCCCCTGAATCCCTCATAAGAGCACACATTAGCAAATCAGATGGTGTATTAGTATTAGTTTCATCAAGTGTGCTTGAGATGAAACATATAAAATACCTGGACTGACTTAAGAGAGTTGTCCAAAATAATCAGAGAAGAGATCATTGCCTTGCACAGAAAGAGAGCAAAGGCACTGAATGTTACTAGATAGTTGGTAACACAGTTGGCAAGTTAAAGGTTAAGGTAGCAGGTGGTCTAAAAACCCTTGAGTGGCTGCATGAGACCTGCAGCAGGTACTGAGGATTCAGTTTGCTGAAATTTAGGCATCACTGGACCGTGCAACAGGACAATTATCAAAAGCATAGGCTTGGTTTCAGAAGAAGTCCTGGAGAGAGATCCTCACAGTCAGCAAGAATGGTCCAAAGAATGTCCAAAATATTGCATGTGCAGCACAAACTGCACATGATTAATCAACAAGAATGAAAGCTGGTAAATCTCCTGTCATTCATGTAAATCCATTCATGAAAATAATAGAAAGATAGGTAAGAATATGTTCATTCAGCTGGAGCTTCAGCTTCTGTTGCTCTTTCGGCCGGGGCTTCAGCTTCTTTGCTCTTTCGGATGGGGCTTTAGTTTCTGTTGATCTTTTAACTGTGGCTTCTGCTTCTCGTGCTCTTTCGGCTGGGGCTTCAGCTTCTCTTGCTCTTTTGGCTGTGGCTTCAGCTTTTGTTGAACTTTCAGCTGGAGCTTCTGCTTTGTTGCTCTTTCGGCTTGGGCTTTAGCTTCTTATGCTCTTTCGACTGAAGGTTTTGCTTCTGTTGATCTTTCAGCTGGAGCTTCAGCTTCTGTTGCTCTTTCGTCTGTATTTAATTGTAAAGACTTAAAATAATAATAATAATAATAATAATAATAAAATAAAAAAAACTTTCCACTGACCCTTATACCAAGTGACAAGTCGTTCAACACTGCTACTCAGTTGGAAGTGGGGCTGTGATGGGGATAGGCAGGCAGGGTTGCTGAGCCTGGAGCTGCTTCTGCCTGTCCTGGCACAAGGCAGAGGCAGGAACAACTCATTTAAATAGAAAACTGCAAAAAATGCCCTGCCTGCATTGATTAAATTTAAACAACCAATATTAAACAATTTTCATTGTTCCATTTCATTGTTCCAGTCCATTTCACTAAAAACTAAGTTCAGTCACAGACTACCCACACCTTTCTTCCTGACAAAATGGGCGACATACTGTTTTGAGTTCGGACTGAACCATTTTGTATAAATAGAAGAGGGAGTCAAATCAGATAATGCATGTTCAGGCTCTGGATGTTTTTCTATTGCTAAACAAAAAAAGTATTATTAAAGTTTAATAGTTTAACATTGAAATAAAAATGCGTGTTCTGCGGTTTGGATGATACCACAGTGACAATGCAAGCTATTCTTGTTATCAGAATTTAGGTCATGTTACCTTCATGGTGGCTATATCATCAGCAATTAAATCATTTCTTTTTAGCTGATTATAGTTAGCTAGCTAGCTAGTTAGTTGGCTCATTACAAGGATCATTAGACTGAATGAGTAGCAGCAAAAAGCCATCGTTATCGCGCCCTCCCCCGTGGCGATCCCAGGTCGCCACCCACAAGCCCATATAAGCACTTCTGCCTCATTTGTGTTGATTCTGTGTTCGTGAGTTGCACCTAGGACTGGGAGCATTTGAGGAGCCTCACTTCAGCCAGTTACTGCCGTGAATTGAATCCCTATGTGTTTGTGCCGTGCTCATGTTAGCTGGCATCTTGCCTTGGTCAAGCTGTCTTCTAGTCTGGTTTTCAATGCAGTTCCATTACATCGCGTCCAGTTCTTGCACCCTAGCGGCTCAAGTTCACGAGGCAGTTCCATGGCAGACCAGTTCAGGTTGGGCTTGCCCTGTTATCTCATTCAGGCAGGCGTCCAGTTACCCCTTTTGTTCATGTAGAGCATTGCTCCAGTTCTCAGTTCTAGTTTCCCCCTAGTATTGCCCAAGCACGGCTTGTGGCTGTTTAAATTCTTCCTGTTGTTTCCCAAGCTAGGCTTGCGGTTTAGGTTCCCTTATTATTCCCCTGTATTCCAAGTTAGGCTTGCAGTTTTCATTTATCTCCTTCCCATGTCCTTTGCCTGATTTCTATAGACCACGGCTCAATCCCCTGTCGCTCCCTGCTCCCCCCAGTCCCGGGGTTGTTGTTTTCACCGTTTTGTTTGTCTCATTCTGTTTGAGTTTCAGTTTTATCCCTTAGATTGCTGCAACTCGTTTTCTCTGCACCTTGTTTTGTATTCCCATTGTGTTTCAATAAATTCTTGCTTAGATCCATCTTTGCAAGTGTTCTCCCTGTCTGTGTCTGGCCGCACACACCATGACACAAACAACCACATACAACATGTGCAGAACACAGCAGAATTTTTGTGTATTTATATACAGCCCTACTCTTATTTATTGAATTATTTAAATCACATTATTGTATCTAGCAAGATAGATTTTTAATTACACTGACCAAACCAAATATTTGCACTTACCGACATAATGGGTGATGTAATGCTTCCAGTTAACTTTCATTTAGGCTGGCTATGGGCTGGATATGGGCTGGTTGGATGTCAAATTTCGCCTTCCTACAGTCCACAGCAAAACATATTTGCGCGCATTGGCAGTGGGATTCATGCAATTCACTCTAATCTTGCACTCTTATGCCACACTTCCCATGCATTTTTAACGACCCCTTGTTTCCCTCCAAAACACCCTCCGGATGAATTTGACTACAGCTGCCACTCCGGATTTCGCTGATTAAACACACTCTGGAACGGCAACAGCAGGAGTTAAAAAGAGCACTCTGCATGATAGACCCTCAGCCTCCGGCCTTACATCATCAAAGAGCAACCTGTGGGATAAATCTAGCCCGGGATCAACACTAAAAAATAGTAACACAAATTTAACAGTACAAAGAAAAACATTTAAAAAACCTTGTAGGTTTTCATGTCAGATGTGTAACAAAAGCTAATGAGCTAACACTATATTTAGTTGCTGATAATAACTCTTTGTATTTAACAAGGGTTTTCTCATCAGTGGAAAATATGCCAGCATGTTATACACTTTTATTCTGGACAGTGTAGTACTGATCATTGTACATGATATTAATCATACTATGATCTGAACATCATATTACAGTTTTATACCTGTTTTCATACATGTCTTTGTATGTTACGGACAGACAACACAACACAGTACAGACAGAGAATAATAAATAATTGGCAGTAATTTGCACACTACCGTCAATTATTTATTCTATTTAGTCTGTACTGTGTTGTCTGTCCGCACTTGTATTGTGTTGCACTTGTGTTTTGTATGCACTGTCTATGTTGCACCATGGTCCTGGAGGAACATTGTTTCGTTTCATTGTAAAGGTAAAGGTGCACGTATTTGTCACTGTACAGTGTGGACTGTACAGCGAAATGTGTCCTCCGCATTTAACCCATCTGGTAGTGAACACACACTCACACACACACATGTGTTAGGGGCAGTGAGTACACACACACACCCAGAGCGGTGGGCAGCCAACTCCAGCGCCCGGGGAGCAGAGAGGGTAAAGGGCCTTGCTCAAGGGCCCAACAGTGGCAGCTTGCCGAGCCCGGGAATCGAACCCACAACCCTGTTATCGATATCTCGGCGCTCTAACCGCTGAGCCACCACTGCCCCTATATATTGTGTACTCTGTATGTAGTCAAAATGACAATAAAACCCATTTGACTTGACTTGATGTGTGGGAATATGTAAATATATCAGTAATTTAGTTCACTTTTCTTAAATAGTTTTAACTCTGCAAGATTACAGAACAAATGTGTTTTTCATTATTACGTTTTCCTGGATCGCCAGACTCAGGTTCATGAATTCAAACAGTCAATGAGTACCCTCACAGTTTTCTAGTTAGACTAATTATGTGAGGGAATATGTAAATATGTCAGTAATTTACTTCACTTTTCTTAAATAGTTTGCAAGATTACAGAACAAATGTGTTTTTCATTATTAAGTTTTGATAGGCAACAAAAGGGTTTCATTTGTAGAGCAGCAAAAAAAACCCAAAAACATCATTCTAAGGCTGCGACCAAAATAGATCTCTGCTGCCTCATTAGTATGGCATTATATAGGGAGGGACAATTTACATTTACATTTACGGCATTTAGCAGACGCTCTTATCCAGAGCGACTTACAAGGTAACTCGTATTACAGAGGTGGGCCAATGTAGTGTTAGGAGTCTTGCCCAGGGACTCTTATTGGTGTAGCGCAGCATACGGTCACCCAGACTGGGAATCGAACCCTGGTCTCCCACATGGTGTAATAGCTCACTGGCTGCTAGTGGTTTTATCTGTTGTGCCACACCAACCACCAATTCAGTTAACTAAGTAGTAGTAGAGAAAAGTAAATTCAGACCTTTTCTCAACATGCGTCAGCACCAGTCCCATAAACAAACACGTGAGTGTCTTAGTCTAGACACAAGTTTAGAGTATCGTACACACACAAACAGAATTTTGAATCAGTAATAGCACTGCTATTGTTTATAGAATAATCTTAGACCGCTGTGTTGCTTAAAAAAATCCCATTAACAAACTACATGGTAAAATATCTGACATTCGGAGTGTGCGGTTGGTTGTAACTATCACTTGCTTATATAAGCAAACATCATCGGCTCCACTTCGTTCTACTGCTTAGTAACAAGAGACTCGCAGATCTCTTTCAGTGGATGTAGTGAGCTACGATGTTTACAGTAAATTACGATTGCATCATAGGAGATTATAGTGCCCACAAAACAACATTTGAGTTTCACTTTACAATTCAGACGTAAATAAGGAGCCATTTTGGTCAAAACCTAAATCTTCTGAAAGTCCTAGATACCTCACTAACTGTGATTAAGAGTGATAGCCTAACCAGGTTTTAGAAAAACTTTCTCTGAAAGAACACTACGAAGGAGCTAGAAGAAATTAGCAATATCATACAGGTGGTATGCATAAATCTATTTTAGCATACAGGCTAAAGTCCAGTAGTCAAGGTTTGCCCCAGTGTCATGTTGTAGCAAATTAACTTTAGTGAAAGGAACTGTAGATTGAAAACTGTTAGCGTGCTTTGCCAATACCAGTTAATTACTGTAAACTCCCAGATTTGAACTTACCTGACAATAGGGTTTACCTGTATCTTCCAGACTACACCATGTCTTAGCAATCTGCTGTATTTAAGGAACCTCGCATATTACTGCAGGATAAGATAGTCCTTTATTAGTCCCGCAGTGGGGAAATTCCCATACAGTTGCTCTTTGGTCAAGGGGATTTAAAAAATACTGGAAATATAAGACTAAGGATGGCACATCATAGGTCACAGGAGGGTGATGGAAATGAAAGCAGAAGATTGTTATGAAATTGTTAAGAGCACCAAGTTTCTTGGTGTTCACGTTGAAGAGAACCTCTCCTGGTCCCTCAACACTAGCTCCATAGTCAAGAGAGCCCAGCAATGTCTCTACCTTTTGTACCTCTTTACCCTTTGTCCTCACCACACACATTTAGTAACGTGTGCTGTGCTGGTGTTCCACTGTCCTGTCTGTACAGTCTTTTTTGTGCCAACTTTTTTGCACATTTGCACATGTATATAGTCTTTGTTGTGTTATCTTATATTGCACCATAGACCTGGACAAACATTATTTTGCTGCACTGTCTACTTGTATACAGGCTGAATCGACAATAAAGCCGCTTGATCTTGAAAGCAGCAAGGCAAACGTAACAAAGAATTACAGAAGACAAAAGAAAAAGAGTTTGCAAGGTTCAAAACAAGATAGAAAATATTTGTTGTAGAAGTAGTAATAAAAACCTAATTTTATTTTCATTAGGTACAGAAATCCAGATGGTAAAACCATGTGTTGGTCCAGTAGTTTGTGCCTTTCAATATGCATGTTGTGTCAAACGCTCCACAGGCATCTGCTAAAACTAACATATTTCTCTTTCTCTGCATCTTCAGAGAGAGTGAAGGAGAAAGAGACCCCCTGTGTTGCACTTAGATGAAATTACCTTGCTGTTGTTGTGCCGCCCAGAGCTGAATCGCTACTTTTGTTCCGGACTACAGATTAAATAAAGAATTCTTATATGAAAATTGCTCCCCTAATGGGCTGCAGCTTTCTAATGAGGTCACAAATTGCAAGGCGTTGGTTTTATTATGATTATTATTTCGCTTCTGGATGCTTTTGTTTGGGGTTTATTTTATAGCTGATAGCACAAGGGCATTGCAATGAAAATAGGCACAAAAACATCATGTTGAACAGCTTTGATAGACACTGTGTGGAAGTCTGTGATTAGTACATTAGGAGTGTCAGGATATCTGATTGACATATACGCTCCTAATAATAAAAGTGGCAACAAGGGTTCCTTTGGATCGATGACCACTTTTGGTTCCATAAAACTATTCAGTGCATTCTCACCCAGTCAAAAGGGTTTTACTAAAAAGCAGAAAAAACACAGAAATCAATACAATCAGTGAGTCAGTAGGCTAATTTGTCAGTCATGTAAATGAACCAAGTTGCTTAAGTGAGGATTAGAGTTCACATTACCCTTACTGATACCTGGGGAAAGCACATGTTTTACCTCAGAAAGCATTTACATGTTTAACTTTAGTGTAGCCTGATCATAAAGTTTTTGGGACTCCTATGTGTGTGTGTCTGTGTTTGGTCTCCTCCATAATCACAAGCGTCACTTTATCAGGCAGACATGAGAACTGCTATGGGAGCATTGTTCTGCACTTCTTTTGTGCATTATAGCATTACAATATGTAAGAAATAGTAGTGCCAATGTAATTCAGTCTGTGCCCTTAAAAATACAGACTTTGGCATCCAACCCTAGTGAGGATGAAGTTGGCTTCTTATTTATTGCTGTAGACATGAGAGTAACATTTTGAAAAAGCTAGTATACTAGGCAAAAGTATGTTTTGTTCCTCAATCTGTTGTGTAGTAACTCACTTTGCACTCTATAACACATTTAGCTGATAATAAGTGATCTACAGTGTTCACTAGAAAAAGTTGTGGGAGATTGTCCCAATCATCAAGAATCAGGATTCTTCCCAATCATCAGGAATTCAGATGATAACAGGGAGAAATTAGTTTAGTATACTCCTTAATGGTTAAGTCATAACAAACACATTTATGGTAAAACATTATGAAACAGTAGTAGAAAATTCAATATTTACTTGAAAACAGAAGGAACTCAAACAAACTTGAACTTAGCTGAGGGTCTGTGGTGGGGTGGGCAATCATTTGAGTCATAGATTATTTGGCAGTGCAATTATCACATCAAATGGTAAAAATCTTTTACCTAAGAGCGTATTGAAAATGCTGTACCTTTCCATCAGAATTCATTACAGCAGCTCCTCTGTACTCTAGCCCAATTTGGAAAATAGAAAAAAGCATGATCCTAATTGGTCAATCTGTACCAGCTGGTAGCCAATAAAACCTGAATAAACTCAGGTCTTCATTTCATTATAAACTCTTCTTGCACATGAAGGATTGTGGGTGACTGACAAATTTACACCAGCTGCGTCCTTTGCGTTCTCAGAAATGAAGGGTGCACCTCGCAGCTGCATTTAAAGGATACAGCAAAGTGGTATAGTTTTCAGGTAACATAACTGCCGAGAAATGTATCCTGAAACTACAGGTCCTTACCACGATCTTGCCATTTTCTTCAAGAATTTCCTGCAGAAGCACAAAGCCTCTGTGGCGGTAACTTTTTTATGTTGCAAACCTGATTCAATCATGCAGGTTTATCCTCCACAACACCCTGAGAATTTGACCCTGATGCTGGCCTACAAATTCAAAAATGGACCAACCCCTCACCTTATCCCTTCAAGCTTCATGTAGAGCTCGACTTGACCCACCATTTTTTTTTAAACCAGTGCTCAAAGTGGGCCAGTACTAACCAGAACATAGTACTGGCACATCTGTATTTTACTCTGCATACTGGGACATCTCACAAGCTGCCAGTGCATTAAAATGTGCCAATTTTGGGGGATTTCAGAGAGAGAGAGAGAGAGAGAGAGAGAGAGAGACTGACTGTAGCCTACAAAATTCTAAAAACCAAGGTAAATGCACAAATCAGTTATAGAATCAAGCAATATAAAAATATTTTGAAAGAAATTTTCTAAACAGTGTCTAACAGTGGATTTTTTTAGCAACTGACATTATGTTATTTGTGTCATTTTTAAAGATTTAGGCCAACTTGAAACCCCCCACCACACCATCCTAACCACAGTGGGCACCCATATGAGCGCAAAAGCATGGTTGGTGATGTGGGGGAGTGGTGTACTGGCATGTTCCCACCACTTCAAACACTGTTCAAATCGCATAGGAGACATTCGTCTACACTTTTCTCTGTCCCGGCACCAAGAGGTGGAAGGAATGTCACTTGCTGTCTTCAAATGCCCAGAGAGATACCTTCAAAAACCAACCTTTATCAAAAGCACTTAAACCAGGATTGCTCTTGCTCTTATTAAACATGATTGCATTTAAATGTAAATATCTTAATTTCTTTGACATTCAGACATAGTGCAATGTTTGTATTTAGCTGTTGGGTGTTGTAGATCCATTGTAGCCGGGTGTCAGTAGTAACTTTTGTATTTGGCAGTATCTAGAGTAGCCTAGAGGTATTTTGAGCTCTATTCACACTATTAAATGTTATAAATGTAATGTATATGCTAGGTTTTAAGACATGGCCAGTGACCTCATTGACATTTTCTGAACATTGTAATCATGCAAATATAGCACAAAACAATGTAATTTGTAAAACATATAGTCAGTTGTTCTGCATGTCTGGTATGCAGCTTGGTTGTTAATGGTGATGCATTGATAACCATTTGGGACTCATCTAAAATATCTCCGGAGTGCTCAAACCTGAAATTAAATCATTTTTAATGTTTTTATTAAAGTAAACAATGCACAAAAACATGGAAACAGGAAAAAAGTACTTGCTGTGGCTGAGCGTGTGGCTGAAGGAAGGAAGAGGACGGGAGCCTAGTGATGCAGTGTCGTGTGAAGAAGTCTATGATACTTTTTTTTCCCCTCAGACATGCTGCTCAGGCTCTTAGAAGCTGCCATATGGCCCCGATTACACTCATTTATGAAAAGTCTCATACTGGATGCTTTTAGACTGCTGCTGTGTCTCCTAAGTGTTTGTCCTCTGCACTCAATTAAACCAGTGAGGGAGAGATGGGTGGGTGGGTGAATGTGTGAGTATGTGTGTGAGAGAGAGAGTTACAAAGAGATGGTGGGGGCGGGGTTCTACAATGCACAGCACAATATACCTTGTGTGAAAATATATATATCACACATTTATTGCATATAGTGACTTTCTTCTCCTAAACTGACAGGCAGAACACATTGTGTCTCATAAAAGTGTTTTGTTCATTTTGATGCTTAGCCTAGTCATTAAATACAGACCACAGCATTTTCACATGCAGTTTGTTTTAAATAAATATGGGCATTGATAAATTAACTCCACTTTCTATTCACCCTACAACCATGATAAAATACATGCTAACCTGATCTTCAACTAACATTCAACTAAATGTCTAAATATAAATGAATGTTGATGAAATACAAATGAAAGTTGAATGATAAAATATTTTAAATGGAATCTCACCCTTACACTAGCCTTAACCTTGAGTCAACCCTAAAACCTAAGAGTAACCCTAACATCAACCTAAATTACCTCACATCTAACCCTATATAACAATAACAACAACCTCAAATCAAATAGTTAGGGAATGTAAGTTGAATATCAGGTGAGGATCTACGAGGCATGCACAATGGACCATCCAAGTAAAATAATAAATAAAAAAGTGACCAAATACTGGAAAGCTTTTAAAAATATTTAAATGGTTTTCGTTGTTCATGGAATCAACAATAATCAAACTTAGTGGAAGTCAGAAAAGAGGTCATAACTAACATTTGTGAGAAAGACTACACCCCTAATGCCTCCCCCTCAACCCTACATATACCCTCCACTCTCAACTCACACCCACCTCCAACCCATCTCCACGTTCATCTCAGTTACAGGGTGGACACCTACCTTGACGCTGCCCTGAACTCTAGTCCAAAGCCCCCAGAGTTTGACACTGCCCTTGGGTGGTGGTGGTCCATACTAGTATATTTTTATGAAATATAATCAGATTTCATTCTTTTTGCATGGTATATTAAATTGTTATTATATCATGTTGCTTTATAAAAGCAGTAAGTCACTCAAGGCCATGCTTTAGCGTTCAGTACACTGTACTGAGACTTCCTGTTTTTTGTGTGGATCCTCCAGCCTTCAGAACTTTGACAGGGAATTCTATAACCACCTACCCCTCACCCCCCCCGGGGCTTAGACCCCCCATGTGTTTAGGCATATTGTCATTGTCGTATCACAATCTCACACCATATGAAAACACTCGTTGTCCTTTATAATACACTGTATTTCAAAACATAATACATGCTGCAAAAAAATGTAATACACTTAGACTCAGACACAGACTCAGCAAGTGTGTGGGTATGTGGTTGACAGGCCTCTGAATGCATTTACATATATGCATAATACTGCATAGGCTAAATAGATAAGTGATCCATATGGTTGTGGATATACAGCAATATCCAGTCAGTATAATGTGAAAGCATTTGTGCGTGCATGCATACATGCGGGCGTGAGCTGCTGCCTGTCATCGCTTGCCCTCATGTCTGTCTCTTGTCCCTTGCTGTCTCTCTGTCAGAGTTATCACACGCACTTATCAGTACAACGGCTCCACTCTCCCTCTGGACAAATTCCTTCCTGCACTCTGCCTCACCCTCCCTCTTCTCTCTTATCATCTTCCCTCTAGTCTCTTTCCATATAATGCCACCATTACAAAAGTAAGGGTTGTAGTTGAGGGAGAATCTTATATTCAGAGATTTTTACATCAACTGAAAACAGAATATTCTTTTATGCTAAAAGAATTTTAAATAATCCTACAATTATTTCCAATCTAAACACCTTGATGTTTTAGGTGAATTGAGCTGGAATTGTGGAAAACTCCTGAAAACTCCTAATTTCTCCTGAATCTTCTTCTGCCCTTCTTCTTCTGCTCTCAGTACATTGTTTAAATAATTGATAACTGAACGTCAAAGTACTCGTTACAAAGGCTAGATAATCTTTCTCTTTTGCCAACCAGAGAAGTCCATATGCATATGCAATGTATTGTATATTATATATTGTTTTTATTAAAACATCTGGATAGTATCTGGATTCAGTTTCCATTAAAATACACAAACACACACACAGTGAGAGAGAGAGAGAGAGAGAGAGAGAGAGGGAGAGAGAGAGAGATGGAGATAGAGCAAGAAGGAGAAAGAAGCCATTCATAGTCATTATTACTCGTATTTACCTTTTTTCAACAGAGGTATTTCTTTTTGCCTGATGGAATCCGATCACAGAAAACGCATTCCGTTTACACTTGCATAAAACGTGGACCACCTCCAAATCTGGTTTGAGTGATCTGCTCATAATTCGTTCACAATGCATCTTGGGGGTGTTTACAATTAGCTTCTAATGTGGAAAGGTGAAATCTAAATGTTTTCCATTCACAGAAAACCCATGTTAATGCTAGGTGAAAACAAGCTCATTATATTTTTGGGTTCATATTTTCACTCTTACTTGACTAGGTGAGGTCATTTGACTAACATGCAGAGAGCCCAACCACAGCCCAATAATTGTGACCAGTTAAATGCACAAATGATGTAAATTGCATACATTCACTTAACACAGTTTTCTATGCTTTAGGGGTCCCTGGTTAAGCTCCTATTTCAGTATTAAAGACCAGTGAGCTTGCCCTGCTGGGTTGGATCAGAATTTAAGTTGTCATCTTGTGTTTTGATGAGCTGCTAATGGAACTAAAGCCCACTTTCTAGCTTCTAGCACCCTATTACCCCTGCTCTCCATCACTTCACCTCACATCACTTTCCTTCTGTCAAGTACCAGAACTGCAGCTCAGAACTGCCATCACATTTCTGTAGCAAAGTCATATATGCTTGGCACCTCTTAATAATGGACCAGCCTGCAGCCCAGCTTACCTATTTACAGCAGGGGTTTATAAACTAGGGCTGCTCGTCATCCCATGTTCAATCACCTATTTCCAAATAGTGAAGATGCTAGGAAGTTGCAAGGTGTTTGTGTTGTCGTAATGTCACTAGAATTACTGGGAGTCATGTTTAAATAAGACACTTTTAAAAGCGTAGTCTTGTTCATTATCATGACACGTTGCACAAGAATACAACATACCTCCGCAATTTCCTGAACAACAATGAGGCAGTGTCCTCTTATGACTTTGAAAAGTGTTAAGAATGGCAAGCTCACCCAACTCACTCAAAAGGAATATTCATTTTGTTGTAAGTTGTCACTTATACATACAGTGCTGCTGTATGCACTCAATGTTCTAAGTGAAAGTATGTTAATAAAACAGAGATCAATCAGTCTGTTCTCTGCTTATTAGGGAGGTTGCCTTATAATCTTCTGGCTCAGTGTTAAAGCAACATGTATGTGTGTTTTCTCTACTTTTCACCCTTTACAGGAGAAGACTGATGATGAGCCCTCATTGTGACTGATGAAGAGGACATGGCTTTGCTCAATCCAGTCGTACCAGGCCAGAAAATTTCAGCATCAGCAGTAACAAAGTCAGCTTAGCACACCAATGATCCATCACTTCCTGTGGCTCTCCAGGGCTTCATACACCATACTAAACCATCTGAAATTGTTCCACTGACTGTGGCTCTACAAAAAGGACACAGACACCATGGCCTCACAGATGGCCACTTTTTAACGACCCCATCTATTCTGTCAGCATCAGGGCATCAGGGTTCTAAATACAGCCATTTTACTATTTTACACATCTTCAAAATCATTATTTAATATTAAGACATACAAACAAATCAATAATTATGAAGTGTTCTGTCATAAGGTACTGCAGTGGAGCAGTGGTGGAGTACCTCATATACATAGCTAGAAGCTGACACGCAAGTAAATACATGTGCATGTGTACAGTATTTTCATACTGTAATAACATATGTCTGTCTGTATCTACTCTTTGACAGCACATTGTCGTCCTATATTTATGCTATGATGATTATAAGAAAATTATTATTATACATTCAGCAAACAACATCTTGCTCCAAGGCCTGAACCAATCCCAGTTATGTTATTATATATGACATAATGAAAAGGAATTTTACTCAAGATAAATATGTCTACAATTTACAATTAATAAAAGGGTAAACAATAAAACATATTGAACAACTATTAACTTGGGTTAAAATAGTTTATTTCAAGTGTATTTTATTTCCTTTACTTTATTTATGCAGTGTAAAGAGCAGTGTGTGTTTTCAAATTATGCAACCAAAAAAAAATCCTACCTGTAGGTTAAACAATTTTATATAATCATGATACTGCACAGGTTTATGCAAATATTGGATGACTAAAACTCCCAGATGTTACTGCTTGTATGCTAGCCACATTATTACAAAAGCCCTCAACTGGAAACATGCAAAACAATATTAAGATCAGCCAAATACATTAAAAACAAGTCTTCTGAACCAATGAAGTAAAAACTGAACTATTTGGCAACAAGCAACATTTCATTAAAAGAACCATATACCAACTGTTTTACACACTGGGTGGATCTGTTTTGCACTGGTATTGTGTGGCAGTCAGTGGCACAAAAACAGGTAAATGAATAAATTAATTCCATCTGGAAGCAAATATGACAGAGACACTGAGGAAACTGAAACTAAAGAAGAGACTGGCTTCTATGACATGACAACAATCTGAAACATACCTTAAAATCCACCAAAAACTACAGGCATAAACCTTTGGAATGGCCATCACATTCCCTGACTTGGCTTAGATAAATATTAAACATGCTGTGCATGGAATACTACAATTACAATGTCCAGCAATTGTAAAGTAACTATGAATTAACATTTTGCAGTAAAACATGTTGCTGCATAGGTTGTGTTGTAGTTTGACATCAAAACCAACTATTTTATAATAGTACTTTGACCAAACTATTGCATGCATATGCACGTCATTTCTTTATATTTTCGAACTGTCATCCCTAAAATCCCACCACTAAATTACTATAATTACACTATAAATAATTATAGTACTTTAACCTATAATAGAACCCAACGGTTTCCTATACAGATGCACTGGTGTGTATCGGACGAAGTGACGTTTTGAGGAGCGCAGGGCGCCTATTCTCTAGGTTTTACGGTAAGGGCTGAGCTGATGTGTCTGGTTTATGTGGAAGCAGCTCAGAGTGGAGACGGCCGAGCTCGGAAACCTCACACGACATCTGAACGGAGCGTCTTCCACCTTAGTATCGTTTGGATTTACAGTTTTTGTTTCTAAAGCCAGTTTCTGTCTTTTGGCACCACGTGTTGACCTACACTCTGTAACGTCGCAGACACTTTGCTTATTGCATTGGACAGAGACTGGTTTCTCCGACGCTGTTTGGCTTTTCATCAGGAGGACGCGCACCGCACCTCTACCTACATGCATCCTCTAGGTAGGAGAAAGAGGTACTTATACAAATACGTTAGCTAATATGTTCATAAGCCCCCGAGTTGTCCTCTGTTTCGCTGTCTTGGTCTTTGTTATCCTCGTTATACCATTTGTAGCGTTCCTAAGTCAGGCGGTTACCAGCAGTTAGCATACAAAGTGTTTTGTGTGTCAACATTTGCTAAGCATGTTATTTAGATAGCCGATTTGACTCAATTCAGTTGAACAGCTTGTAACAGGAATGGAGGCAGAGTGTCGCACAGTCTGGTTTGAATAAACTTTTTTTATCCTTTTGTAAGGCACCCTGTGTTGGAAAAAGCCAGAAAAAAGACTCATCTTAATTTTGTGTTAATGAATTGTATACGCTTGGAAACATTTGTTGGGGTGTAGCTGTGTGTGCTTGCATGGTGAAGATGCGCGAGGATTCGCGTTTCTGGATAACTCACGAGTAAGACCGGCGGGTTGTTTGCTGTACTGGGCTGTTCTGTCAGATGTGATGAAACTAAGCACGACGCGAAATCGCTGACAGGTAGCTGCCGACATGGAACACCTGTGCGCGCGAGCAAAGCTGTTGTCAGCGTTCATTTAGACCAGCTCTTTGGTTACCTCAGCTTCCGAAGGCAGGTTTGTCACGTGCTCAAACAAATAACACTGCATTTAAAGCACCTCGCCATTCTTACTGGGAGATGTTCTGTAAATGACGTCTCCTTATTTGAAGTAGCCAGTTAGAAGGCCCCTGGAAAAACTTGCGTCGGTTTTTAGTATCAGGAGGATTTGTCTCCCTTCACGTCTTTGAACGGTTAATTAAAGCAAAACAATGTTCTTGTTTTTTTGTGTCCTCGCTGATAAACGACCGCGTTTCACCCCTCGCATAATGAAACAGCGCCTGCTCTTATCTCTAAGGCCATAAACAGCTTCTCCTTGTGGATAATAAATTAGCTTGATAGGCTGTGGTGGTTAAACGATAGCCACGACCAGTCAGTGGGCTACAACCAAAAAACAAATATTACGCCGGTTTTGTCGATAAAAGACGTGTAAGCATTAACAACGAGTCCGTCACAAAATTGTATCTGACCTCTGCACTGGAGGAATTTGTGATGGTCAATAAATGTAGGATAGGTAAATGACCCTTGCCAGTAATTAGCTCAAATCTACTCCCATGAGATTGAGGCCATTAAAATATTATGGGTCATTCTCTCTCTCTCTCTCTCTCTGTGTGTCTCTGTCTCTCTCTTTTTCTCTGTGAGTGCTTTTCTGTGGCTTGTCTCAACCAGCACTTTTAAGATTGCGAAAGTGGACTTTTTTGCATTAAGTCTGCAGAATTGATAGTCAGGACACCAGCCATTGCTGTCTAGGCCAAAGGGTGCTTAGAATAAAACTGTCTATCAGCGACCAGGTGTGTGTGCATGAGACAGATTGAGAGAGAGATAGAGAGAGAAAAGAGAACTGCTGGCACTTTGCTGGTCATAAGCTTTGTGTGAAGTGTAGGAATGCCCAATGATATCAGCAGACCATCATCAGATAGATTTGACTGATATTTCCACCCTGTATTTGTTGACTGTAATACGTGTAGCTCTATATGTATTATGGTAATGGAATACAGGGAAAGGTCATTTGTTCTTGTTCAGCTTTTATTTAATGATATTTACATCTAGACAGACTATAAGAAGGCTGCTGTTTTTACAGTGCAGAATGTTATTTAGTTTAGGAAGGACCTGTGAAGGTCAAGATGAGATCTGGCAGACCAAGAAAAGTCTTGGAGAATCTGTTTGTATGTTAGTAAATAGACCAAAACCTCTATATGTCTGCCAAGAATCAGCATTATAGTGTCAGGAGGATGGTGCACCGTTTCACTGTGCAGTGTTGCTTGAACAAGCATAATGTCTGTCACAAATCTGTGTTTCAAGTATGCTTCAGAAGCTGATAAGAGGATGGCTTGTACAACAGGATACTGGTCCAAAACATACCTTAAAACCACTATGCACTACTTAAAGAGACATTATAGAATAATTGTAGCTATTGAAGACCTAGGCTGTGCATGTAAGACAACCTATCTCAGAACTAGAGAGCAAAGAGGAGTGGGGGCAAATCCATCTACAAGACCTGAGTTTTAGCTGCTTTAAACAGTGTTTTTGCAGGTTGTGATTTCTGCCCAAATTTTCTGTCTTACAACTGTCTCAGAGATGCACATACAGCATCGGCTTCAGTAGGCTGCACAAATAATAAGCTGTGGCTTTTCCCCCTGTTCCACTCCCTCTCTCATTTAGCATGTACTGGTGTCTGTAACCCTGCAGGTGGTGGGCAGGGCACCGTACCCTCTCTCTCTCTTTCTGTCTGCGTGATTGATTTGGCCTCCATCTCTCTCCCACTCGCTTCTCTCTTTCTCTTTCTATTCCTCATTCTGTCTCTTGGACTTGAACACATTCAGACAACACACTCTGGATCTTTTGCTAACATACACAAAGGAAACAACACAACAGCCATTCAGATAGAAAGAATGAGTTTGTATGTGTGGTTAATGTGTGTCTGGCCGTGAGTGGTTGTACTGTGTTTGATATATGTGTCAGCCTAGCTGTAGGAATAAATCAGAACACAGAGTACACTCGTACTAAGTGTGTGTATGTGTGTAGGGAGTGCTATTGATGGGATGGGGACCGCCATCCAGCATTCAATATTTTTCTATTGATTATTCTATCAATTATTTTGTCGATTAGTTCGATTAATCTAAACTATTAATTTTATAATGTAAAATGTTACATTATAAAAACGTTTATTTAGACAAAACTGTAAATAAAGCTTTACATGTTTAATGCACAACTGTAAGTTAAAACACAAACCTTAGTATAATAGTCAGCAGTGCAGTGGGATATTTATATCCCTTATCAAAGGGATATGTGTATGCATTCCTACACAGAGTAATGTGTTTAAAATGGCTGAATAGAGTCATTAAAGATGTTTTATTTCCGCTCAAGCCCAAAGTGGACAAACAAACACACTAGCACCGTCAATCAGTCTAAAAGCCCAGATCCTTAACATTTTCTCTTAGTCACAAATTCACTGGAGAGTCTATGGTGGCAGCCAGAAGAATATATTAGTTTAGTAAGAGGTATTATACCAATAACAGGCTTCCCTACCAATGGTTAATAAACACTGATTCATACCTATTGCGGACTCGAGAAAAATTTAAATAATGTTAAAACAAAGCATCTGCTTATAATTTTTTCATCATTGAGTATGGTGACTAATCGCCATGGCCCTACAGTACACAGACATTAGTTGACGTTTTTGCTAAGCAAGATATATATAATATATAACATTTTCTTGATCTAGGGCTGCAACTAATAATTATTTATTTGGTAGTCAACAATTTTGATGTTGATAATTTTTTCTGATTAATCGATTAGTCCGCGATTATTAAATATCTTACAACTAAATTAACTAAAAATCAGCAAACGAACCATTGTGATATGCGCATTGTTTTAAGAGCATTATTACAGGGTCTCCCATTCTAAACTGTAGAAGCACACTGAACATGTAGATACTAAACATGTATTGGCTGATTGACGACATGTGAGGCAAGTGATGAATCATGTTAATTAGCCAAGATTATTTGCCTCATATATAAGGTACTATATACCTTCTAGTATAAGTGTGTAGTAAGCAATTGGGACGCAGCCACTGTACCATGTACGCTAACATTAGTTATCAATAATTGACGCATTTATATACACAAATGAGTGTTGTGTCAGTCAACACAAAGCAGCATCAGTGACTTATGAAGTATATTGTATTAGTCATTACATTGCAACATTGATGGGTCATCATATTTCATTTCTTTCTACTTTCTGTTCTGCACAGATTCATGGACATGAAGTAATTCGGACAGCTCTGTGTGTGTATGTGGAGGTTGCAGCCAAGAGAAGGGCATTGTGGGAGTAGGTCGGCGCTGGTTGGCTGGCTATAGTCAGAGAGGGAGAGAGAGGGAGAGGGAGAGAGAGGGAGAGAGAGATGAACAGTCTGTAATTAGCACCCGCGACTGCATGCTACATTCCACCTCTGTAAATTACAGACTGGCCTGCCGATATGGCGTCTGGCGTGCGCCACCAGACTCAGCAAACCTGCCCTGCTGAGCTTGTCCAGAGCTCTTGTACATGCTCTCTGACACTCTCTTCACTCTCTCTATCTCTCTCTCTTTCGTTCTCTGTCAGTCTCTCTCTCTCCTTCTCCTTCTCTGTACGTCTGACTGCTTTTCTTTCTTGTCTTAGCCTGTCCCTGTTACTCTTTCTCGCTCTTAATCTCTCTATCTTTCTCTCTCTCATTCCGTCATTTGCTTTGTAAATCTTGACTTTCTTTCTGCTTGTTTTGCATCTAAGTCTCTCTTTCTGTTTGTCTCCTTCTTCCTCTCTCTTTTGCTCTGTCCCTCTCATTCCCGTATTCCCTTTCTCTCTGTCTCTGTCTCTGTCCCTCTCTATCTCTCTCTCTCAGCATGGTCTTTCCTGGTAATGTTTTACTGAAATAAGTTTTGCAGCTCATGCAACAAAGCCATTTCAATGCAAACCTATGACTTGGGCTGAAAAAGCTGGTAAATATTTACAGCCCTGTTACAAAGATGCAATGACATCTGCTCCTGTGTGGCTTGCCGATAAAACCCTCACTCCTTCTGAAGCAGAGGAAACTGCTTAAGAGGCCTAGAAGGCTATGGGTGAAACAGCTGAACACATTTCCATAGGGCAGCATTGAAAGTCAGGGGTTACTGTCTCTGCTGCACAAACAAACCAATCGGCCAGACGCATAGCTGCTGCTCTGCAGTGCCCCACAGCTTCTGGCTTGAAAATATGCAACAATAGGCCTTGCGTGCCTTAGAGAAGTCAAGTGCGGCCTTCGTCTTCACAAGCTGGGTTCCCTGTTGCATGCAAGGGTCACAAAAACTAAACTGAGGTCGATCCATGAAGTTCAATCTGTGTCAGAGTTTTCTTATTCCTGCAGTTGAGACTTTATGTAAAGGAACTGTTCAGTGGTCTCTCCACAAAACTTTTTTTCCCTTTTAGTATGTACACTGGATACTCAAGGGGCATCACTTCAATTTCTGGTTAAAAAGCCCTCACACACGCTCTCTTTTTCTCCCTCCTTCTTGAGCATGCACACACACACAAACACACACACACACACACACACACACACACACACATCAGCTGTGGTTATGCCCGCTAGCAGCAGAGTTTCTTGTTTCTTCCACCTCACTTCCACAGTGTTGTTTTTCTGTGAAGCTGTAATTGGTGGTGGTAGACTCCCCTCCTCTGCTCAGTCTCTCCTGGGCTTGGCCTGCATTGATTTGTTTTGATTTTGGTTCCTCCAGAGTACATGGGAACACACACACACACACACACACACACACACAAACACACACACTCACTCACACACTGGCTACGCAGCCCACCCCACAGCTCCCTGTCGGCTGGGTGGTGCTTTTAAACAATTGTGTGTACACAGAGTTTATTACAAAATTGGCCTTTTTCAATATAAAAAAAGAAGAAAAAAGAGAGAAGAAAAAAATTAAGAATGAAGAAATAGGGGTGTGTGTAATGATGATATGATGCCTGGAATGATGGATGGGTTGGGGAAAATGGCTCTGACCCTGACAGAGGAGCCAGTCGTGGGAGCAAATGAACTGTGTGTGTGTGGATGTATGTGTGCGTGCATGCCTGTCTGAGTGCACTACACTAAGTAGGACAAGTAGTCTCCCTCAGCGTCTCCCTTCTCCTGCCTCAGCCTACTCTTCCACTTTTCTGTTCTGTAGATTGATAACATCAGTCATGCACTACTTTCTTG
Organism: Salminus brasiliensis; assembly: GCF_030463535.1. Taxonomy (NCBI): domain Eukaryota; kingdom Metazoa; phylum Chordata; class Actinopteri; order Characiformes; family Bryconidae; genus Salminus; species Salminus brasiliensis. Next base: position 24,818,328 of record NC_132894.1, on the reverse strand, counting down.
CCACCATGCAGATCACCTACTCAGATACCACCTCTGAATCCAGGAGACTCTTCTGTAGTTTTTCTGCTGGGCTGTGTGGTATGGCTACTAATCTGAATCCGGACTATTTGCACCCCGCTCAAGTATCCATGTGCTAAAAAGTCATGGTTCAGGGAGTGTGCTTCTCACGTCATTTCCTACGCAATCCTGCTGTGAACAATAAACATGCAGATGGTGGTGACAATGAAAACACTTCGAGTTCGCAATTTTCCTTTTATGCAGCACTGATAATAACTTTCCACGTAGTTTATGATCTTTAAGGGCAATGTTGTCCACTACTAACGCTTTGCTGTATTCCCCAGTAGAAACTGTCATCAACCCAGCCTCCTTGTGTACCTGACTAGTTAGTTAGCATTCATAAAGAAAGACAAAAACTGCATGGTCCTGATTGGTTAACCCAGGTGTATTTGTTTGATGTTTGGTATACTTTACTACCACCTACTACCACACAAAATGCCACGAGGAGGGCATGCACCTTTCATGAACATCCTTACAGCATAATTACTGTGTGTTATTTGACACATGCTGCACTTTACACTATGGGTTGGTTTCCTGGACAGGGATTAAGCCTAGTCCTGGACTTCATGTTGAAATGAAGATTGTCTATAAAATGGACAAAGTAGTCCAGTGCAAGACAAAAATGACCCTATATGTCCAAATGTTTGGGGACACCTCTTCTAATGAATTAATTTGACTCTCTGGATCAGATAAACGTGAAACTATTGGCAATTCATCATCGAGCTGGAAAGATGCTCCATCCAATACTTTTGGGATAAGGTGGGTGGTATTCATCCAGCATATCACTTCACTAACGCTCTTGCCGCTGAATGCAATCAAATCTTAACAGCAACGTTCCCAAATCTATTAGTAAGATCTAGTAGATGATCTAGCTAATGTAATGCCTCTTGGTGTCAGATGTTTCTCTCATCACTGGTATTTCCCCTGTGTATTTCCATTAGCTCTAAAGTTGCTAAGCTGCAGCTTCCTGTTTATGTCAGCTCTTCTTGTCGGCAGGTCATGTTCCTCTATCGTTTTATTGTACACAAATGACAAACTTATGAACTTATGGTGTGTATTTTGAGCCCACACACTGCTTACTTGTCCACTCAGCTGGTCTTCTTTATGCCTTTATGCCCTCTTTAGGGCTTCAGGGAAAGCTAGATGACTTTTCAAAAAACAAAGTATATGTCTGTAATTACATATCTAATTAGATATCTATAATGTTTATTTGCTTGTGTTTACTAGATTCATTATGCGTGCATTCTTTGTTTTGGTTAAAGACAAATTCACTCCAAAACAGACTATTTAGGATTGTGTCACTGTGGGATGTACTGTAGGTAAACACATACATTAGCAAATTAGATTAGTTTTTTTAATAACTGGTATGTGACAGGGACATTAAAAAATCAAGGGGACAGTTTTGTTTAAAAGTTTCAGCCTCTTTTACCATCACTTTTTATTGTGCATTTCACTTTTAAAAAACACTCACTTCATTGTGGATGATGATGGCAGTACTCTACAGTGCACTACATTATAACTTTCATTTTGTCTCTGAGGTCTGCTCCAGCTGGACCCTTCTGAGAGTCCCACAACAGTAACCAGTGATCTGACATCATCCATAATTTATGCTGGAGACAGACTTGTGGATTGTTTCTCCCTCTCTATCTCTGCCTTTCGTTCTTTCCTTCTCTCTCTTTCTCTCTCTCTCTCTCTCTCTCTCTCTCTCTCTCTCTCTCTCTCGCTCTCTCTTTTCTCTGTTCAGTTCACATTATAATTTAAAAAGACAGCAGTCAGAATACATAGATACTTTTTACATTTTGAGGACTATACTTTTGGAATACTATTACCACTTAAAAAAAAAAATAATAAAAAATACTTTGTACATCAGTCTTATATTAACTTAAAAAATGACTGTTCTACAACTCTAAAGTTACATGGGTAGACTGATAAATCAGTATAATGATAGTAGTAGCAGCCACCATTTCATCAGCGTTTCTTTTATATAAATTTGCTTGTCAGTTGTTTCTGCCAATTAACCCACCCAATTGTAACTCCGCTAGCAATGCTCCCGGCACTAGCAGGGTAAGTAAGGACATAAAGCATGTCTCCTCCGATAAATGCAAAGCCATCCACCAGCTCTTTTCAAATTGCTGCCAATTCTGGGTAGCCGACACACTCTGAGGCAGCCACCAAGTTCCCAGCTCGGGTGCACCTAATAGATGCCTGTGCCAGCCAACATCACTTCGAGAGTGATGAGGGGAGAGAGCACGGCCAGTTGTGCTCTCTCAGGCTCTTGATGCTGATGGTAAAGCAGCATGGCTCGGATTCCAATTTACTACCCCCAGGCCATGTAAAGCATTTGTTCTAATCATCATCATTTGATGTTTTCTACTTTTGCCCATACTAAATTTGGAGTAGGGGAGAACGGGTCAATACATGATTTTTTTTTCTTAATTTGAGCAGGACTGATGATTTTTTATGTACATATTTCTAGTGCCTACTGGAACTATTATAACAGATGGAGAGGGAAGTTATAACAGTCTGGTGTAAAACTCTGGTAAAATGCAAGAACAGTTAATTCCATGCAGTTCTATGTTGTTTGAGCCAAATGAGCTTTTCAACCAGGTGCATTCACATAAAAAGACTATATCCGCCATACAGATTAATTAAGAGTATATAGATTATAAAGCCACAGATGAAAGGAACCATATGAGTACAGATGAGACTGTGCCGACATCACATAGCAGTGTCTGATGCATTGCCAATAAAAGCTCAAACAGCACACTTTCCAAACTGCTCAGCCTCATTGAAAGATCCATCATCACCTCTAGCCAAAGTACATATTACCTATAACCACACCTACACTCACTGAAATCTAAACAAATACAGTAATAGCCATATGTTGGATTTTCATGCCTGCTTCAACGTCTGAATGTCTCCAAAAGCTATCCATAACTCTTTCCAAGTTGACTTTCTGGGTCCTCTCTGTCTCGACTGCAGTGACCTTATAAACCACTTTCCTTTAACAGTTTTAAACAGCATGCTAAATAGTAAGTCACGACTAGCCAGTGAGCCAGACAACTAAACACTCAGATTGAGGGGCGACAACAAATCTTTTGTTGGTACTACCCATAGCCAACTATCCTGAACAGCAAACTTCCTATATCAAGTGTGATTTTCTGGCATTTGAGGCCCTACTGACCACTTGAGCAACACATTGTTCATCAACTGTTCAGCATTGGTGCGCAACAAAGCACTAAGTGTGGATACCTGCTGTTGCCAACCAATCCAGTCTTGCACCTTTTCGAAGAAGGAGAGTTTGAGATGACATAATTTCAAGAATATTCATGACTCATCAAATAAATTGATTTCAACTAGATACATAAAATATCTGTGTCTGAATGAATGTGATTCGTGAAAAAAGTGGACAGGAGCTGTCCACATTACTGATTTTTGACCATGAAGACATAAGGAGTTTGCGTAGTGGTCCAAAAACATAGCCCTGTGCTTGAACTAAACGCACCATTGACTAAATGTACGCTTGATTTGTCCAGTTATAGTGTACTTGGGGAATGCCGGCTTTAAATGGAATTTTTCTTGAGATAATGAACCACATTTAACAGAAGGTTTTTCTTTTCCAATATTTGACAGTGAATGTCAACAGATAAGAGGTTCAGGTAAGTAAAATCTCATCTTGTTAATGCAACATTATGTAGCATTTTTACCATTATGTTACTCCAATAACATTATTATTTAACATTATTATACTCCACTGACTTGTAATAGGAAGAATAGCGTTTCTATCCTTGTTACTACAGGCTCAACAAGCTGCTAACTGAACTACGGAACTGGTGGAGCTGCGCAAGGCCACATGCTTTCAGTGCCGGTTCTCTATCTCTCAGCCTGTAAAATGAACGTCTGTAACGAAGGACGTTTAGTTCTAACTGCAGTGAATTACACTCTCCATCTGTAAGAGGAGCCCAGGTATCAAAACTGGCATAATGCTGCTTTAATTGTGAGAGCGCTTTTTGTTGACCAGTGTAAATGGAACCCAGCCTGAGTATATCTAAATACAATTTAGACTTAAATCAAGTAACAATACGTTAAAACACAAAATCTTTTTTTTGCAGTGTTGCCTGTCACAAATCTTTCAAGTTAAAGCCAGACAAATGTACATCCAGTGAAGAAAATCATTGTAGGTTTGATGCAGTCTGCTAGGAGGTGATATACAGCTCCTACACAGAGCATGAGTTATGTATTGGTATACTGAGGATCTGTAATTAATCTGTGCGATGCAGCCGATTGTTGTGGTGCAAACTGTGAAACCCCACCGCCTTTGTGAAGCTGAAAAAAATCCAATGTGTGACTGAGAGACTCTGGCTTGGTAACCTTCTGTCCTAGTGGCACTATCCTTAAGCAGTCTTTTAGATTACGTCTCTGGCTCTGGTTTAATTCTTGCTTCTGCTATTTTCCTACCTCTCCCACACTTCTCTGTCTATTTGATGTCAGTTCTGGAATATTCTCAAGGCCTGTCTCAGTCCTTTGTGTGTGGGTGTGTGTGAGAGAGAGAGAGAGAGAGAGAGCGAGAGAAAGAAAGAGAGAGAGAGAGAGAGAGAGAGGGAGGGAGGGAGGGAGGGAGAGAGAGAGAGAGACAAAGAAAAATAGACAGTTTTATGAAAACCGCAAATGTGGGGCTACACAAATATTACAAATAGCTGTGACCATTTTGTCCTGAATTTCAAATATTGCTCAGCCTGCAGCTTGTTTGGAAGCAAGAAAGCAAGGACTGAATGATGCTCACTCTGATATGATTTATGGACAAAATGTCATCCTAAATGTATAGAGACACATTTTATGATTTTGATATACTAATAGCATATTTATAAATACATTGATGTGTTATAAACATTATCATGAATACGGTTTGATATCATTTTGATTACCAGTATTATTGTGATTCAGATTCAGTTAGGCAACCCTACCGAGGTCAATCAAACCATATTAATGATAATGTCTGACATTTCCAATGGTTCTTCACATTCATCTTTTTGTAAATATTGCAGAATGGACACGCTGGCATGACGGAATCTCTCCAGGAGGCAATACAAGAGTGTATATGTGTAGTTACATTGTTGATGTTACATTTTTGAGTTAACCATAAGTTTTGATTGTACAAACAGGAATTTTGATAGGGCTGTATAGTTTGTTAAGAAACATTCTATTGGAATGCAATTTTTAGGTTTTAGGCTTAGTTTTTTTTTCAGTTTATTATGCTTCGTCATGAGGCTATAATTAATTGGTTTATTGAGCTCCTTTTACACACAATTTTACACCTGTGACTAATGGGAAGCTGCAGTAATACTTAATATTTGAGACTTCAGTTTAGCAAGTGACACATTGAGTCTATGCACTATTTTTATACAAAATAGTTTATGCTACTGTGTAATACTGTGTACTGTGTACAGTATTTACTATTTCAAGTTTCGAGTGAAACGTACTATAAGTTGCACAAGTAGCGCAAATGTTTCTTTTACATGGCTTCTAACAAATCTTATCCTGTGTTATTTCTAAATCGACAAATGATCACATACAAAGTTCAGTTTGCTTACAGGGTGACAAATAAGAGGAACACTGTGCACAATTAAAAAAAATTTAGCCAACTCGCTAACCTAGTCTTTGCTCAGCTAGCTAAGAAACAGACCCACCAAGTATTAGACAGCCCAGAACTGCCCAGCTACCGATACAAATGTTAATGTGATGTGATGAAATGTTAAAAACTAGTATTAGAAGTAACAGAAGGGAGAAACACATCAGGTGCTGCTGTGCTGGACTGGATAAAGCATCATATCTAAGAGCACAAAGTCGAGTGAATGGTCTTAGGAGTGTTTTCAGGTTAATTTAGCAGACTGGTTCATTCAAGTTTGCTTGCTCTCACTTTTAATCAAACTCAGCCTGTTTCTTAACTCCACAGCGTCCCCTCCCTAAGGCTCTCTTAAATGGGTGATAGACATAGAACAGAAATTTGACACATCAGACAACTAAAATACATCCTTATTTTAAGATATCATCAGCATTTTCAAATACCATGGTATACAGTATTACCATTATACCAATGCTGCTACTTCATTATTTTAACCAGAATTCGTTTGTTAGGTAATATAAATGCCTTGATTAACCAATTCTCCCATGGAACGTTGATGTGGAATGTCCGAGATTGGTGAGAAAGCTCATAGCAGATAGATGCAATTTAATAGTATTCTTTTGCCTATTGCGAAAGATTGATTTACCTATTTACCTATTGTTTCTATCGCAACCCACTAAGTCACAATCACAAATTAATATTTCAGTTATGATTAATCCTTTAAGCTTTAAACTCCAGGACTCCTGGACTACCCTAATAGTAACCTCACTTAGTTAAGGCTAATTAGACATAAGGCTTTTTATCCAGTAACTACCATGAATTACCAATAGCCAAATACTAAGCCTAGAGTTTAAGGTTTAATCATAGTACATATCTACAGCCCTACACTATGACAATTTTAATTACTTCATCTATGGATTTATACGTGGTCCTTCAGTGATCAAGGTTCTTCATGGTGCTTTGGTGTTCATTAAAATGATGGGGTTCTATAAAGTACAGCAGTTATTCAAAGAATGGTTTGAATGCTTAAATCTTTCTGGTTGAATGGTTCATATACACTATAGAAATGATTGGACAGTCTGTTGTAGATGGTCCCTTATATAACATTTTTTCAGTGTTTATATTTTACAAAAGAAGGATATTAAAAACAGTAACCAAACATCTTTTTGCTTTGAATGGATTGAAATGTTATAAATTTTGCGATAGTTGGCTGTTTACCGGTTATGTTAGGACTTTGCTATATCTTATGACATTAGGTGTATTAAGAACAATTAGTTTAGTATTATTGTGATGTAGCTTTCAGAGGCATTAAACTATTTAAATGTGTGTTCAATGTTACCACCAATCTAACCAATTCTGACTATGGTTTTCTAGAACTGAGCATTTCATGTCAAACCATTTTAAATTATTTAAACCGTTAATTGAATTATTCTGAAATTCTGAATTCCCCTTTAGCTCCTTTCCATTAAAAAAACCAAACTTAAAATTTCCTAGTTGAAGTGCATGTGTGAAAAGGCCTGTATACTCCCTAGCCTTTCACATGAGTACCCAGTCCTGACGATGACTATATAGAGCCCTGCTCTATATAGAGTACTGCGCAGAATCAATTCATGCATTGCCTTGATATGGTTGGTTCAAACACAGAGTCTATAAAAGCTTATGTGTGTATTGGGATATTGGGAAAAGTCCATTGATTGAAGCCCTTGACAAAGGCCTCTGACTTGCATCTGCTTTGCAATGCTGCAGAACAATTCTCCCTCTCTGCCTTTGTCATAATACCTTGCTCAAAGCCAATGTTAAGAGAAGGGAGGGGAGAGAGATGAGAAAAGAAAGATAGGAAGAGTCCAGACAGACTTCCTCCACAGGAGCCAGACAAAGCTGACGGCCAATTGTTATTCATCCCCAGCCAAATGCCTGCTTTGTGTGTCAACAATGCCAAGGATTTGGATCTGTCTGAAATATGCATCCTCCCGTTTCCAACACGCACCCCCCGACCCCATCTTCTTTTCTCTCTCTTGCTTTACAGGTCATGGACCTTTCTGTTTGTTGACTGGTCTCCATCACCTCAAGCTTCGTGAGGTTGAATACCTTGGTACATGCACAATATCCAGTTACCAGAAAGTATTACGGCAAAGATTACTTGTGTGATTGCTAAATAAGCTTGTTTTTTATGCTAAGGCTGTATGATTTTGTTTTAAACAAAACAATAAAACAATGACAATAGACTTTTAAGCTTTTGAACCATTCTAAAATATTTTAAAACATTAAACATGTACTATGACCTTGTCATGAATGTACTGTTATTATTATACAGCAGTGCTTACTGCACAAATCTGAATTTGGAATGTGAATATTATTGGAATAGCCTGTTAGCTGTACAGCCTAGACCTAGCTAAATGTTTTTAGTTTTACAACTACATGGTTTTTCTGACTATGAGCATATGTGTGTTTGTGAGATTCTGCTGGCGTTTCCTCTTCTTTTCTCTTCATGTAAAGTGCACAAAAGTGACTTGAGCGCTAATAGCAAATTCTTGTCAAAATTGTGGATATTTAGACTTCTAAATTCAGCTTTATTATGATCTTTGGATAATAACACTCTAAACGCTAGTCCTGTCATAAGACTAATGCTAGTTCCACTGATGCAATGCCACTAGCTACTAGGTACCCCGTTCTGACGCATCGGCTAGCGTCACTCTGAAATGATGTTCAGAGAGAGAGAGCGAACACCCGGAGAGAGCAAGACCAATTGTGTTCTCTCAGGCTCCGGTTGCTGGTAGGGATGACCTGGAGCCCTGACCTCAATTGTTTTGACCAAAATTTTGTAGGATTATATATCACGGGCACTATGACTGGTCAATATGCTTACAGCTATTAAAGGATTGTATTGGATAGAGGGCTAATTTGCAGTCAAATCTGCTGCAATAGCAGTTTTGAGAACAACAGTATTAAAATACAGATTAATATTACATTGTGTTGTTCCACTTTGTAGATGTAACATTTTCCTCAGGTTGTGATGGACAACAAAGATCTGTGGAAAACTGCCTTTGTCTTTTAATTAGTACATAATCTCTGTTCACATGGGGCGTTCGGTACAACAAAGCACCTTTCACGTTTTCTCTCTTTGTTTCTCCTGCTTCCATCTCTTTCTCTGTCACACACAAAAACACACACACACATCCACACCTCTCGCTTGCAGCTGTTTGCTTTTGATGTGTATTCACAGGAGTGTTGTTAGGGGAGGGGTGGAGAGGCAGGGACGGTTGAGCACTTTATTACAATTCCTCACTGCACTGCAGCAATTAAAAATGTGTGCAAACTTGATGATGTACAGTCCCCTGAAAGCCTTCCCCAGTGAAGATGCAAGGTTAAGCTCTATTAAGTTAAAAAAAAAAACAATAGACTTCGCTCAGAGACCTACCTTAGCTACTCTGTTCCCTTCATACCTGAGGGGATGTTATAAATTATGAGTTATGAGTTTTTGTTTATTGCTGTTCAGTGACTGTTCAGCTGGGTTACATGTCCTTACACTTTTGCTTTACATGTCCTGTATTCTGACCAGGATTATTTATGTTTTCATTTCATGTACAGTATATAGTACTGTAAACATCTTAGACAGCCTATTTACATCAACAGTAAATGTGGTTTGCCTGTAAAAACATTACCACAAATATTGCACTCTCTGTGACTGTTTTAATATTTTTTTAATAATACCCAGATTATATAAGCACAAAGCATGCCATTTTTAAAAAGCTTATAATGACACTTGTAAAAAAAAAGCAAGTAATGCGAAACACAGGAAAACCCTTCTTAAAATTACTGGTGACAGAACTCAGAATGTTTATGTGATATTTGTAGTGGGACACTTTTTTTGGACAGATCAAAATGAACATAATATAAAAATATAAAAATATTTATTTGTTTACTTGTTGTTTTTGTGCAATGTAATGTGTTCTAATATGTTTTTGACTGATATCTGGGTGAAATTGCCAACGTAAATCTATCCAGCTGTTATTGTGTTTTTTGTTAAATCAAATCAGGTTTATTTGTATAGCGCTTTTTACAGCTGATCAGCTTTACAGGAATCCATTAATAAGACAAATAATCAACATGGCATAAAACATAGCCAGTGGCAAGGAAAAACTCCTTCAGATCTGGAGGAAGAAACCTTGAGAGGAACCAAAACTCACAAGGGGGACCCACCCTCCTCTGGTCAGAACTACTTATAGATTATTGATTAAAAAAAAAGTCACCATACCACCAAATGACACTGTTGCTATGCTCATGTGTACTGATATACCAATAGTAGTGATGGTAAGAATAAAATGAAAAATAGTTGAAGCAACCCTAGAATGGGGCAGACAAGCTAACAAACTATACAGGAAGAAATTAATGACTTTACTTGCACAATCAGCCCAGCAGCTCATCTGGTGACAGCAGAGAGGGGGAGAGAAAGAGAGAGGCGGAACAGCTCTGTCAACAAGTTTCTCCCCTGCGCTTAGCTTCATTTGTGAAATTGTAGAGCTGATCGTTCGTATAGTAGGCACTACAGTTGTTGTTTATTTTATCCATGTATTTGATGCTGTTTTTAAAATTTTGACTTGCTTGCTCACAGGTATTTAGCCAAGGGACAAAAAAATCCAGTCATTTTTAGACAATCCCTAATGCTAAGGAAGCTGCAGCATATCATCGAATGATATTGAGTAGAATCTCAATTTTTGTCAAATAAAAGAAAATTAATGTGCAGTTTAGGAAATTTGTCACTCTGAATGAAGATTCTTCATTATAAAAAATGTAGTCCAAGACTAGGCCTAATTCCTGTTTGGGAAACCTCACATATGTGTTTAAACTCCATCGTACACTCAGTGAAATAATTCCTTACAATAAAAAAGCTTAAAATTTGACACTTCCTCTGGATCACTCATACAGTCTGTCAGAGAAGTGGAGGTTTTGTACCTTATTTTAATCCAGATTAAATACTACAGTAACGGTAACTGTTACAACAGTAAATGATCGCAGTTAGTATATTGCAGGTGCGGACTTGATTACAGACCCAGGAAACATGGTGATATTCAGAAGATTAGGTAACATGTTTTTATTTATTATGATTATTATTATGATTATGTATGTATGTATGTATGTATGAGATATGATAATATGTAAAGCAATGAGCTTTACACCAGAAGATATGAATAAAAGGCCAGGGACAGTGGTGGCTCAGCGGTTAGAGCGCCGGGCTATCAATATCGATGTGGGTTCGATTCCAGGGCTTGGCAAGCTGCCACTGTTGGGCCCTTGAACAAGGCCCTTTACCCTCTCTGCCCCTGGCTGCCCACCGCTCTGGGTGTGTGTGTACTCACTGCCCCTAGTTAACTAGTGTGTGTGTTCACTACCACAGATGGGTTAAATGCGGAGGACATTTCGCTGTACATAGTACAGTGACAAATACATGCACCTTTACCTCAGTTAACAGTAAAGAGACAGATTATTCAAACATGAAGACTGTGAAATGGAAATGGATCTTTCTGCAAACAGATATCTGTTCATTCATATTCGTACATTTTTGTAACTCCATATTAGTGTAACTGCACATGTAATTCTGGTGTTTAAATATATTGAGTAGTACAGAATGCATGGAAGGTTTGAGTTTGAGGTTTGAGTTTTTAGTTTTTACATATCACATTTAGGGATGTGTATGTGCATAACTGCATGCCATTGTTATAAAGCAGAAACCCTGTAACTCCCAAATGGCAGCATTACTGGAAAAGAAAGAAACCTTCTGAACTTTCAGTTGAAGAAAAATGTAGATACATTTTATTCCAGGTCATTTTGGATCTTTTCTGTTGGTCAAAATTACATTTTGGTTAAGGTACAGGTGCCACACTGCAAAAATGTAGAATTGTGGCTCAACAGTTACAATATTTTGCTGAATGTGAAGGAGAGACTACAGAAGACAAAATGTTCCTGGTGCATTAAACGTGTGTGTGTGTTATATAAGTTAGATAGAGGTTTGCAGACAGGATGTCTTGTCTGGCAGCAATCTCTAGCTTTAGGTATATGTGTGGGTGTCTGTGAGAGTGTGTGTGTTTGTTTATTATGGAGCAAGACATATGAAAGGTTTTGAGGGTGAGCTGGTGTACTGTCAGGGGAGGGAGGGTAAAATTTGACTTTTTAATAATTTTAGTTTGTAACTGTTTAGGGCCCATATTGGTGTATATAATAAGATACTGGACCAGTTTTCTTTATATTCTATTGTGTCATCTATACATTATGAACAGTTTAGCACTAAATTAAGCTAAAACTTCACAGGTATTTTTCTGATGTGGATGTTCTCTTTCATTGATGGAAATCTATTCCACAGACTCATGGCCAGATGTTTTGATCCTGCATGAAATTACAGTCAATTAGTCTTTGTCCAGTGGTAGCCATTTTTGGAATTTTTATTCTGTTAGTACTTTTCCCACTGTGTGTGCTTATGTACTGTCCTCTTAAAAAAATACTACAATGTGTCACTTGACTCTGCCTCATCCAATCTGTAACATGGAAGCAACATGGAGGAGAACTCAAACACCTAGCCAACTGAGCAACTCGAGCAGCTTATATAATTGCTCATTAATCATAATCAAGGTAAAATGTGATATTGATATTGATTTACGGTTATATCATCCAGCACTACTTGTACTGTTTGAATACTTGTACTGTATTTCTTGTGATATGGTATAGTGTTTGAGCGTGATATCCTAGCATTTTTGTCTCTTGCGTTCCTCTCTTCTTTTCTGCTTGTTTTCCCCTCAAACCTTCCCACTTCAGCCTCACCATCCTCCCCACAGCATGTCTTGCCTGGATCTCCCAAGTAGTATAAAGCTGTGGTTACATAACCTGATATAAAGTGTTTGCTTGTGTCCGTGCAAGGGGACGATTCTGTTGATGTAATCCTTTGCGATGTGGTTTTGCCTGACTTGCATTCCATTATGCACAGGGATATGTGTGTGTGTGTGTGTGGGGTGTGGGGGGGGGGGGTTGGGTGTATGATCAATAGGGTTTGCTGTAGGGTGTGTACTGACTGAGGGAGATCTTTTGAAGATGGAAACCCAGTAGCCCCACTTGTGTGTCATCTAGATGAATGAACTTTGTCTTGTCAGCTTTATTGTTTTATTCACGCACTTTGACTGCATGCACTTGCATACACAATCTGTTTAGATTTGCATTCTTCACTTGCTTTTTGATGAGGTCAGTGCTTTCTTGGCATTACTGGAAAAAGGGAGGTAAACTGTTGACATTGCTAAAAGCAATTTGGGATGCATCAGGGAAAAGACTGGTCAAAAAAGCAAATAAAATGGACTCAGTATGACATTGGATTTTGCCTAGAAAGCTAAATGCTTTCTTATAATGTACTGCGACTATGACATTATATCAATTATGTCCACTCTTGTTTAAAAAAAGAATAAATTATTCCTATATTGCTCTCACTCCTGTTCTTACTTACTCCCTCCACCCCCACCCTCCAGTAGCTCCACATTTCATTCACCTTTCCTGGTCCTTTTTCTCCAAATTTCCCTCACTTGGTTAATTTTCTCTTATGGTTTCCATTGTGCACAGTTACAGCTGGTTGTGGGGTCAAATCCCCCTCAGCTTAATCTTTGACAGATTAATAATTAAGCCTACCCTTTCACCTCAGCTCAGCCCAGCTGGGCTAAGCAGCTCCAGGCATTGATTCAGCTCACCATCGTTTGAGAATAAAGGCCTATTAAACTCCCAGCTCCGTGCACAGAAAAGCTCACAATAGCCAGTGAATGAAAATATAGTACAAAAAATCATGTGTTGTCCCTTTTTTCCTGAATAAGTAATTTTGTCTGTGACAGGGCCTAGGAGAATGCTGTTGGCCCATAATTGGATGTGATATATGAATTATGTGAAAAGGTTTGTGTAGGATATGATAGGAGGATTAGGAGGAAGAGAAAGAGCGATGGAAAAACTAAAGAGAAGAAGAAAGGGGCATGTCCTTGAAGCCTCCTTGGGCCTGCTGGACAACAAAAATGTGTCTTAATTCGGTGTGAAATTGGGTTTGAGCATCAGCAACTGTAGATGCAGTGTCTTCCATTAAAGCTAAGAACACAGAATTCACTCACACACACGCACATACTGTATATATGTATTCACACACACTGCTTGGAGGTGGTTTGCAAAGTTGCATCACTGCAGGACAGAGGAGGGAATTCAATTCGGCCAATTATGAGTCCCTACTGTGCCTTATCCTCCTGATTGCTCTCTCTCTCTCTCTGTCTCTTTCTGTCCCTGCCTCTCTCTGTCTATCTTTTGCACTAGATTTTTTCTTGTAGCTAAGGTCATAGAGTGAGCTTCAGGTAACTCTTGCTGTGCTGACAATGTGGACGAAAAAAGCTCCCAACTGAAAAAAAGAAAAAAAAATACACAGGATAAAATGTCATTGACCGTCCTTCTTTCCTTCTTTCTTTGTTTCATTCACTCTTTGCCTGTCTCTGTCTCTGTCTCTTTCTCGATATATATATATATATATATACAGTGAGGAAAATAAGTATTTGAACACCCTGCAATCATGGAGGGGTCTGAAATTTTCATCTTAGGTACATGTCCACTGTGAGACATAATCTAAAAAAAACTAAATCTGGAAATCACAATGTATGATTTTTTAATAATTTATTTGTGTGTTACTGCTGCAAATAAGTATTTGAACACCTGTGAAAATCAATGTTAATATTTGGTACAGTAGCCTTTTGCAATTACACAATTTGTTTGCAGCCACGACCCATCTTCAGTGCTCTAACTGAGGGAAGGAGGTTGTTCCCCAAAATCTCGAAATACATGGCCCCGGTCATCCTCTCCTTAATACAGTGCAGGTGTCCTGTCCCATGTGCAGAAAAACACCCCCAAAGCATGATGCTTCCACCCCCATGCTTCACAGTAGGGATGGTGTTTTTGGGATGGTACTCATCATTCTTTGTCCTCCAAACACGGCGAGTGGAATTAAGACCAAAAAGTTCTATTTTGGTCTCATGTGACCACAGAACTTTCTCCCATGACTCCTCTGGATCATCCAAATGGTCATGGGCAAACGTAAGACGGGCCTGGACGTGTGCTGATTTAAGCAGGGGAACCTTCCGTGCCATGCATGACTTTAAACTATGACATCTTAGTGTATTACCCACAGTGTGACTGTGACTGTGGAGGCCAAGTCATCTGCCGCAGCACTCCATCACTCTCCTTCTTGGTCAAATAGCCCTTACACAGCCTTAAGGTGTGTTTGGGGTCATTGTCCTGTTGAAAAATAAATGATGGTCCAACTAAACGCAAACCAGATGGGATGGCATGTCGCTGCAGGATGCTGTGGTAGCCATGCTGGTTCAGTGTGCCTTCAATTTTGAATAAATCCCCAACAGTGTCACCAGCAAAACACCCTCACACCATCACAGCTCCTCCTCCATGCTTCACAGTGGGAACCAGGCATGTGGAATCCATCTGTTCACCTTTTCTGCGTCTCACAAAGACACAGCGGTTGGAACCAAAGATCTCAAATTTGGTCTCAGAAAGCACAGATTTCCACTGGTCTAATGTCCTTGTGTTTTTTGGCCCAAACAAATCTCTTCTGCTTGTTGCCTCTCCTTAGCAGTTATTTGACCATGAAGGCCTGATTTGCGCAGTCTCCTCTTAACAGTTGTTCTAGATATGGGTCTGCTGCTAGAACTCTGTGTGGCATTCAACTGGTCTGTGATCTGAGCTGCTGTTAACTTGCGATTTCTGAGGCTGGTGACTCGGATGAACTTGTCCTGAGAAGCAGAGGTGACTCTTGGTCTTCCTTTCCTGGGTCGGTCCTCGTGTGTGCCAGTTTCGCTGTAGCGCTTGATGGTTTTTGTGACTCCACTTGGGGACACATTTAAAGTTTTTGCAATTTTCCGGACAGACTGACCTTCATTTCTTAAAGTAATGATGGCCACTCGTTTTTCTGTAGTTAGCTGATTGGTTCATAATATGAATTTTAACAGTTGTCCAATAGGGCTGTCGGCTGTGTAGTAACCTGACTTCTGCACAACACAACTGATGGTCCCAACCCCATTGATAAAGCAAGAAATTCCACTAATTAACCCTGATAAGGCACACCTGAAAACCATTTCAGGTGACTACCTCTTGAAGCTCATTGAGAGAATGCCAAGAATGTGCAAAGCAGTAATCAGAGCAAATACAGAAAACGCATTGAATGAGAAGGTGTGTCCAATGTGTGTGTGTGTATATATGTATATATATATATATATATATATACATATATGTCTAGCTTATATATATATATATGTATATGTCTAGCTTATATATATTGTCTAGTTTAGCTACAATCTAAACTAGACAAAGCAGAGGCTCACATAGTGTGGAAATGGGTATATATATACCCATTTCCACACTATGTGAGCCTCTGCTTTGTCTAGTTTAGATTGTAGCTTCCTCCTACTGACTGTTATCTAATGCTATTTCCAGACATCTATTTCTGACTGATCTCTCTTGGCTTGTTATGAGCATAAGTGCTCTACATTTCCCGAGCATGTTAGAATTCCTTATTGGATGGGACAGAAGGATCAGTATTGTTTCTCCACGGAACATGGAACGAGGCAATTGCATCTCTCTGTCTCTCTTTCTCTGTCTCTCCCGCACACACACACACACACATGTTCTCCCTCTCATTAGTGTAGTCCTGGGGCAACTTTACCACAGCAGCGCTCCAACCTAAATCTCCCTCTGCAAGCCTAGCTAAGGTTCAGCTTCAGAGAAATCAGTGGAAGCCATGACACATGATTTTTACACACTTAATCCACCCTCTAATCCATCCCTCCTAAACAAACAAAACCTCCAGCATATGTGTCAGTACCAACTCAAGACCCTTACACTCTCTGACAAACACTTATAGACTCATCTTGGCATTGAAGAAAAGTCCTTCTGTGCCTTATAGCAGAATTGGTTCATCAACAGCAAGTTATGTTGCCGATAGTGGCACAGAGCCTTGTCAACTTTGCATTTCTAAGAGCCTTAGCATTCTCTGGGGAGAGGGTGTTCTGAACAATTTACCCTATGTAGTATTTTGAACTACACACCAAATGTTGGTAACGTTTGTATTTCACTTTTGTGATGATGGGGTCACTGCTACATTGAAATACATGTAGCCTAATATCCAGTTAGCCATTTCTCCAGCCACTGAAGAAGAAAAAAAGTTGTTCCAAGCCTTATGAGGGTATACGAATTATGGCAGCATTTAAAAAAACACTGGAATAGCAGTACTCTTTCTGCCTATGTGCTGAACTATGGTGTTTATCGCAAACTGTTTTAAACATGTGCAAATGTATAGAATTGTGTGTTTTCACACAATTTGTGTGTTGTGACTTTGTTGTCTATGAATGAGTTCATCTGGACTTCAACCACAGTTGCTCAGCATCTGTGTTTTATAAAAATAAATTCTACACCCAGTTTATGACTCTGCTGCTGTTGATGTCAAAATACAATTGGGGAAACTAAACCCATGACTGAATTTTCTGCCCATTGCCTGAAATACAAGCGAGCATAACTGACCTCATTCTCTCTGGGTGGGTAGGATGGCTCTCCCCCCATCACTCAGTGCGATTCTAACCAACGTGGGGGTCTGTTAGCTGATGTAACAGCCTTAGACAGTTGACATTTGCCTCCAAGTTAGCAGCAGTTTGTAAAGATGCCATGGTGCTCTCTGTGACTTGCAGGAAGCACATGCTATTCTTCACCTTTCCAGTGTTGGTAGAATTGTGTATGTATGTAGCTAGTGGGTAGGAACTAGAAATGACCAAATTGAGGAGAAACTGCTAAACAAAGGGAACAAAGGGAAAAGTATCTGGTCACATGCTTTGAACATGATGAGCATGAGTACATTTGGGCACTTAGCTCACTCAGATATTGAGTTTGAGGTGAAGTCCTACACAAGATGCGCAAGCTTTAAGCACCTTAATCGACAGAATTTGCAAATTGTTTGCAAATAAAGGGCACTGGTTAGTACCTGGTCAGTAGATTTAATCAGGAAGAAACAGTGGTGAGTGACATCTTATTGGGTTTAATTAGCATTAAGGGTAGACTAGGGTTCAGGCTTTATCTGAAAAGAGGACTCTTTTGACTTTAACCCTTCCTCTGCTCAAGACCTTTGTTTATGAGAAATAAACTACAAGCCTTCATTATTGCAGTCAGGGCATTACCCTCATGTTGTGAGCTTCCCTTCCTTTGTCTATTGCTCATCTTTTGTTATTGAATCATTTATGTCATTTAGTGTTCTGTTTTAACTACCACCACAAAAAGCAAACATCCATCTTAAATTTTTGTTTTTAATGACTGAGGAAAGTATCTGTTTTTGTGTATAATTCTTGCAGTTAACTGATAACTGCATACTAAGATTGTAATTATTTTGGGTAAGAGTTGCTACTTTCTTCTAACTTAAGAGGTTAATGTTTTAAAATATACATAGTATGACTCAAGTTTATTTTTTATAAACAAAACTGCTTATAAATACTGTGTTTATGTAAAGCACTTTGAGTGTGCTATACAAATAAACTTGCCAGTGCGGTAAAAGTCAAAGCCAAACTCCCCATTAAATATAACGACATTAAGTGCAGTACAGGTTGACATTCTCGCACAACTGAAACATGCAATCATGCAAGCACCTTTGTAACTATACAATTTGACATAATAAAATGATAAAGCACTTTCCACACAAACTCAAACACTCACACATCCCCTTTAATGTCCATAGCCAATCCATTACACTATTTGTTTGAATAACCCTCCACTGTGAGTGATATAATGAATCTATGTTGATGGCTATGTTCTAGATTTTAGTGTTTTGGTACTTGTTATACATTAAATAAACAACCCTTTTTAATTAAATGTTTTGTTGTAAGCTTTGGAATGGGAACACATTTCATTTTCACTTTAAGATTCCCAGAAGGCTTCTTTATTGAGAAACATTTTTTTCTCACAGAAGGACAAAAAATGTATGTAGTAGTATATAGGGAGAACAAAGAGAAGAAGTGTGGTTGTCGCATGGTTTATGCATCACAGTTTCTTGTTCTCCTAGGGGAGTGATTAGCAGAGCCAGTGTGATTCAAAGCTAATCTGGAAGGTAGCAGGTTTTATCCCAGGTATGTTCTTGCTTGCTGAACTGGTAACAGCCTCTGGAGACAGCAGTGAGGTATAAAAATGCTCTCCTGGGAACGCTGTCTCGCTGCGCTGCTGCTAATTGGACAGGTTGGCTGGTAAATCTTCACCATGCTGTCTATTTTCTTGTCTAGATAATACTACAAATTGATGTATGAACATGTATGAAATGCCAATGCTGTAGATGGGTGGAAACTGAGTAAGCCATGCTCACACACACAATTTTTGTTATTTCTCCTTTCGTCAATTTCTCTGTTTCTTTCTCCTCCATCTACATTTTCTCTCTTCCTTCCATGCCTCTTTTTTTTTTTTTTTTGATTGCACACTCATAAGGGTTTTTCCTCCATTTCGCCTTTTTTTCTTCCTGTTATCATTGTATATGCCAGCTGCCGGTTGTCCCGTGTGTGCCAGCCAGCTGTCAGCCTCAGGGAAGCAGGGGAAAAAGAGGAGGAGGGAAGAGCGAGCCTGACAGGCAGCCTCCTCCTGTGGGTAATGGATGTCAGATAATACCCCCCGGACTCTCGAAGAAGAGGTTAGCTTTTCCATGGAATCTCATAAAACGGAGAATGTTTAACAGTTAGGATGAGGGGAAATTGACTGACTGTATAAAAGAGGAGAGGGAGGGAGGGAGGGAGGGAGAGAGAGAGACTGGAATAGAGGAAAGATTGGACTCGAAGTGGGATATTGGAATAGAAGACAGATTATTGGTTTCTGGGTTCTCATTATTGAAGAGGCTTTATTTTGAGGTGCTGTGACAAAAGTGAGAAAGGAAGATTTCTAGCCAGCATCAGTGACCCCTGAAATTCTCACAACCACAGCAATTGACCTTTCTCCTGTCTTTGTTTCTGTCTTTTCCTCAGTTACACACCCGCGCCTGCACACACACACACACACACACACACATATACACACACACACACACAAAAAAAGAGAGCCTTGGCACTTGACAGTCCAGCCTTCGTCCCCTGTCCTAATCAATGACTGGAATGCTCTTTTATTTTCACCTCCCTTGCTCCTCTGAGAGAATCCAAGTGAGAGGGCTCATTAAATCGACCCAAAGCTGACAATCAACCCATCGGTTGTCCCTCTCGAGCTAGTTTACATTGAGTTTTACCCCCTTTTCTCTACCTCTCTTCCCAGGAGAGTACCACCAACTCTATCATGGAGCATCAGATCTCATGTCTGTCAGTCTGAGTAGTGTTGTAGATGTTGAATATGTTGTAGATAAGTCTACTTACCAGCAACTATGCTAATACACACATTAAAGAACATCTGCTTGCCTGTTTAAAAGATGATGTGCTACTGTGACTGAGCATTCATACAGATATTAGTCGGTCATGTGGAGCAGAAAGAACTGGTGCCTCGTTAGTTTTGCCTCTCAACCTTCCTGCTCTCCTATACAGAGAGGTTGGGTCAAGAGTTCATCTGCCGCTAGAAGGGGTTAGCGCTCATTCTTCTTAAAGCACAGAGTAAAATGAGGGTGCTGTCTGAACTGTGAATGGGAAAGGATGATGCTCTCTACACAGACCTGTTACATCATCTTGGTCCCTGTGTGTCAGTGCAGTGTGCTGCCAGCTGACAGTGGGCCTCACAAGCGCTGAGCTTCGACTGAGTGCTTGTCAATAGCCATGTTTGGCTGCTTCTGATTGCAATCAGTTAGCAATAATATAAGATACAATAAAGTATGGTGGCACATACGTGTAAAAATAAATACTAGCCCTGTGTAACTTTAAGTTTAAGTAATTACAAATAATTTGTTGGAATATGAAAAAAAAAAAAAGGATCCGCCAAAAAGGACACTGTTCTGCATAAAGCTTTAACACAATTAGTGTCCATAATTGCTGGTTTTTCAAAAGTGGCAATGACAGTTCAGGGCAGATAACTTTTCAATCAAATAAATCAATTCTATTTATCCTCTATTAACATTTGTTAATTACTGTGTTTTGTCATAATACACAAAAAATATTAAAGCACTAGGGATGTTATGATCAAGTTTTTTTTTTTGCCCCTGACCAAATCTAAGTATCCTAAGGTATATCATGATATAGAATCATTGATGAAGTCTATCTTCATTAATTGAACATTTTATCTTGGTTATGATTATTTAACGATTGTATAAGCAGTGTTTGAGTTCTTCCTGTTGCTTCAATGTTGCAGACCGGACAAACAGAGTCAAGTGACTTAAGGAGACATGAACATACACAGTAGGGAAAGTACTAACACACTAAAAAATTATATTTTTGTATAATATTTTACATGTGCAAAATTACATACCACAGAGGTTCTGAGTGCCAACTGATTTTAATTTAATTGCCCAGCCCTACTTCATAGTGTTTGATATCTTATTATCCAGTCGAACTGACCTACTTGATCATTCAGATCCCAGTTCCTCTAAAACGCTGCAGTCACATCACTTTGCGTGTGTGTACAATTAAATGCACTCTATATTCATAGCAGTTTACTTAATTGTTTTATAGCGTGGGTAATAATTCAACCAGGGTAGTCACACTGAGGTTACAAATCTGTTTTGCAAGTGAGCCCAAGACTGAATGAGCTCTGATTTGCTTTTCTAGTGTGTGTGCGCATGTACGGCAAAAACAGCAGGACAAAATATTTTATCTCTGCTTTCACCCTTTTCTTAATTAATAAACGCCTACAAATTTACAACAAGGCTCTGAGCTAGGCTAAGTGACTGACTGCCACAATATGGAACAAAATTGACCCTAAACATTGCTCATTTGACCTTCAGTGAACAAAGCAAAAAAGAGCTTCATTTGATCTGATAAGTATAGTGATGTCACCAGTTAGCCAAAACAAGGCTGTAATTAGCTTCTTATTCTAACTTTCCAATCCACCCTAAATTGTACAACAATCATAGTAGACATCTAAGCAGCAGAACATAACTGCTGCAACATTTAAGGTGGAGCAGAAAACTCTAGTAAAAGACAACTTCAACCTTGTTTTGTCAAAGATTGTTCCAGTAACATTTAGTAAATAAATAAAACTGTGCTCTAAAATTTGCAGAACAGTGCTTGAATTTTTAATTTTTTTTGTAGGGTAAGTTAAAGTGAATATGTTTTTATTAGGAGATCAGGAGATCAGGAGTGCCCAACTTTTGCATTCAGTAGCAGCAATTATTAATATGAAAAGTGATTCCAACCTTTTGAACTGTGGTGTTCAAAAGTCTTTAATGGGTAAGAAGTTAATCTGTGAAACTGGCTTGTCACACGTCAGGCAGCCTGTATGTTAATGTACCTTGTCGCCTGAGTGTTTCTCATTATCGTTTTTTAAACTCTGGTTCTTTTATTCTATCAGTGATTTGTACTAGCTAACCTTGGCTCAGGTCCTTGGCACATGCTGCAGTTCCCATGGTAACACAAAGTACATTGAATAATACAGCAGCACATTTTTCATCCACCCTCTATGATTGACTAAATCCATGGTACCATACCTTGTATGGTTCCCCCATGAAACAATATGCAGTCAGTATGTAGTGAGGTCTTTATGCATTACTGTACTTGGGTCTTCTCACAAGAGTCTGTAAAATGTATTTTTCCCCACACATTTACATGCATGTTTAATCAGAATGGGATGATCCACTTTTCAATCTTGTTTCCTTTTGTAAATAAGGGAGGTTTTTCACTGCCCCAGCAGCTAAGGTCTCTCCTGCTCATAAAGTTCTTCTGTTGCCACTGCTGCTGCCTTCTCATTAGGCGCTGGCCTGGATTTCTGTATAAAGCTGTTTTGCGACTGTGTCTAATGTATAAATATTCCTCACAAATAAAACTGAATTTAATATTACTGGTGGAATATTACATAATGGCAGTATAACAACTTTGTCAGTCAATCTATCCAGGTGGCTTATCTATCTAGGTAGCTTAAACATCAAATCTGAACTACAGTGTTCCTCGTCAGCATCACATACATTTTTTTGGCCCCCCAATCCTGTCCTAGTACCTTAATGCTGAGTTTTGGCCAATAGTAATCCAGTCTTTGTGTTTCTGTAGATACAGCCACACAATTTACAAACGATGTGCTACTACAGATGCCATTAATAAGAAATAGCCACAGAGCAGGTAAAATCACATCCAGTTACCAGTTACCAGTTGTCTCAAGTACAAGTCTCAAGCGTGGCATATTTAAATGCACATGGGGGAAAAACTTGTTTGGCTGTGAACTAGATCGATACAGAACAGAAATCTGATACATCAGACACATTGTAATTTTAAAATAACATCCTCATTTAGAAATAACATTTTTAAGAACCACGATATTCAGTTATACTGCCCAACCCTACTCTTAGCAGTTCTCTTTTGTTTGTTTGTTTGTTTACTACTTGAAATAACTATTCTATATTAAGTTTCGTGAATGTGATGTGATTATAGTTTGTGTACTTTAGCCTTTCTTCTCTTGGTTCTGAATGTGCTGGTTTAAACCAAAATCGTGGTTTAGGCAGCAAAAACTTACATCTGGAAGAAAACAAAAGCTCAAACACAGTAAACGCACTTCAGTCACATATATTACATTTCTACTTTTCTACATAAATACATTCTGCTGTAAAATATATGTTTTGTTACCTTCTGAGAATGCTCCTCACTGCTCTCGGTTGTGAATAATAAAGGATGCCAGGGATGGTTTGCTGGAATGGTAAAAATAATTTGGAACTAGATTGGGCCTAAAATAGCCTATACCCGATCTGTGTCAAATATACTCAAATATGCCTTATTGACCCAAAGCTATTACCTGCTTGAACAAGGGCATACAGTCTAATCTTCCCCAACTGTGACTAGATTATATATAGACCAGCTGCTGGCTACATTTCTTCAAGATGCAGTCTTAATATAATTGCAGTGATTGGAGGACAAATAAAAATAAGATACAGAAATGACTTTTGGTGGTTTGTAAACTAGAAAATTGCTGGTTTTAGTGTTTCTGGAATTTGATGATGCAGTAAGTAATGTGGCCAACTTGTGACCTAGTAGCACTGTGAATAGTGTGTTTTTAAAGCATGGCGATGAGGTACAGGCCTGTCATCAACCAGGCGGTTAGCAGAGACAGCTCTGTCTGAACACTGCTCTGAGCTCTGTGTCAATACCAGCACTTAACAATGGAAACAGATGTTCAAGGCTTGTTCCTGGTCGATTCCCCTACCTGCTCACAGTGCTGCCCACATCTTAACATGCTGTTTATAGCTGCTGCAGTAGGGGGCTGGGTGGGATTTTCTGTTTTCTGTATTGAGTAGTTACTTGTTACCTCGGGTGACACCTGGCAGACTGAGCCACCACTGTTCCGCTGCTGTGGGGCAGATCTTGTTTACCTTGCACTTTTGAGACCTCTTAAGTTGGCTTTTAGGCTTGTAACAGATGCAGATATAGAAAGGGTGGAGTTTTATCATGACCTGTTTTTAAGGTATTGGATCACATGGCCTTGTGCATATCTTGTCTCTCAGACATTATATTTTGGTAGCAGATCTATCTGTTGTATTCTATACATGAGATACAGTGTATCACAAAAGTGAGTACACCCCTCACATTTCTGCAGATATTTAAGTATATCTTTTCATGGGACAACACTGACAAAATGACACTTTGACACAATGAAAAGTAGTCTGTGTGCAGCTTATATAACAGTGTAAATTTATTCTTCCCTCAAAATAACTCAATATACAACCATTAATGTCTGAACCACTGGCAACAAAAGTGACTACACCCCTTAGTGAAAGTTCCTGAAGTGTCAATATTTTGTGTGGCCACCATTATTTTCCAGAACTGCCTTAACTTTCCTGGGCATGGAGTTTACCAGAGCTTCACAGGTTGCCACTGGAATGCTTTTCCATATCTGCTGGCGGATATTCGAGACTTTGTGCTCCTCCATCTTCCGCTTGAGGATGCCCCAAAGATGCTCTATTGGATTTAGGTATAGAGACATGCTTGGCCAGTCCATCACCTTTACCTTCAGCCTCTTCAATAAAGCAGTGGTCGTCTTAGAGGTGTGTTTGGGGTTATTATCATGCTGGAACACTGCCCTACCCAGTTTTCGGAGGGAGGGGATCATGCTCTGCTTCAGTATTTCACAGTACATATTGGAGTTCATGTGTCCCTCAATGAAATGTAACTCCCCAGCACCTGCTGCACTCATGCATTCCCACCACCATGCTTGACTGTAGGCATGACACACTTATGTTTGTACTCCTCACCTAATTGCCGCCACACATGCTTAAGACCACCTGAACCAAAAAAAATTAATCTTGGTCTCATCAGACCATGGTTCCAGTAATCCATGTCCTTTGTTGACATGTCTTTAGCAAACTGTTTGCGGTCTTTCTTGTGTACAGAGGCTTCCTTCAGGGGTGACAGCCATGCAGACCAATTTGATGTAGTGTGCGGAGTATGGTCTGAGCACTGATAGGCTGACCCTCCCACCTCTTCAATCTCTGCAGCAATGCTGACAGCACTTCCGCGCCTATCTTTCAAAGACAGCATTTGGAAGTGACACTGAGCACGTGCACTGAGCTTCTTTGGACAACCAACGCGAGGTCTGTTCTGGTTGGACCCTGCACTTTTAAAACGCTGGATGATCTTGGCCACTGTGCTGCAGCTCAGTTCCAGGGTGTTGGCAATCTTCTTGTAGCCTTGGCTATCTTCATGTAGTGCAACAATTTGTCTTTTAAGATCCTCAGAGAGTTCTTTGTCATGAGGTGCCATGTTGGAACTTTCAGTGACCAGTATGAGAGAGTGTGAGAGCTGTACTACAAAATTGAACAAACCTGCTTCCTATGACACCTGAGACCTATCAACACTAACGAGTCACATGACATTTTGGAGGGAAAATGACAAGCAGTGCTCAATTTGGACATTTAGGGGTGTAGTCTCTTAGGGGTGTACTCACTTTTGTTGCTGGTGGTTTAGACATTAATGGTTGTATATTGAGTTATTTTGAGGGAAGAATAAATTCCCTCACACTGTTACATAAGCTGCACACAGACTACTTTTCATTGTGTCAAAGTGTCATTTTGTCAGTGTTGTCCCATGAAAAGATATACTTAAATATCTGCAGAAATGTGATACTTTTGTGATACACTGTACATGAGATGTTCTCATTATAATAAGCTCTGGCAAGGCTTCTTTGAGCAATGCAGTGAATCCACTGCCTTTTGCTCTGATATGCGTGGGCAGGTTCAGTTATCTCATAGCTTTTATGGCTATATCAAGAGCCACTACTAATTACATCATTCACCTCACCATGATTGTCCTTAGAGTCAGCCCATGACTTTAAACTTTCCCAGCACTCTAGATTTTGCTCATTTACTTTGTCTTCGTTCATTTCACTGTGCAGAGAGAGCATGTTATGGTGATGTGAAAACCATATATCTGTACTGTAATTCACAGACCTTGAAGGCAAGAGTGTTTTTATCTCCCCCCTCCCTTAAGCAAGCCACTTTTTAAAACCAACAGCGCCGAGAACGATTAGCCTGGCTCTGTCCTGGCTAATGAGCTGCTTGTTAAAGTTTAATGTCTGCGTTCCACTGCAGTAAGGGAATTCTCTCTCCCTTTCTCGCTCACTCTCACTCTCTTCTGCCCACCGATCTCTTCAAGGGGAAATGGAGAATGTGCTGTGCTGAAGTGACGTGCAGCAGAATGGTAATAATGGTTATTCAACGTGCTTGATGGGCAATTGTGTTGCCTTCTGTGCATGGACTATATGTGACTCTATTCAGTGCTCAAACTTTTTTTTTTTTTTTTAATAAAACCTTAGACCGGTTTCACACATGCATGACATGTCTTTTGTCTCTTTCTTTGAAGAGACTATAGCTGGGTCTGAAACTGTGACCTATTCACTATATAAGGCACTACTTCAGGGTTCCGCCTTTTTGTAGTGGTTTCCGAACATTAGTGCAGACTTTTAAGTGCACTGTAACAATCCCACAGTGCACAGTAGTAGGTACTGGAATGCACATAATTCATTGGATTGTTTGGTTTAAAGACTTGCTACCAGGGGAAGGCCCTGAGTCATGCCAGCCAGCAGTTAAGCCCGATGTACCACACCTGAGCAAGAGGCTATATAAGCACTCAGATGCAGTTGCCCACTGCTGGATCTTTTACCTCTGGTTGAGTGTTTGTATCAGCCACCTTCTCGAGTTGAAGGCTGAGTGGGTCTCATTCTCCTTCGTGTGTTTCTCCTGTGTTTGTTTCTCTCTGTCTTAACTCCAAGTTTTCCCCCCTCTTTCCCTCGAGTTTGCTGTGTCTGTGCAGTGTCTGTTGGTGTGTGTGTGTGTTTGCACACATACACTCGCTTAGCAGAGGAAGGCAGGAGTGTCACCTCTCAGTTCTCTTGTTTCTTTCGGGAGGTCCTTTTGTCTTTAGATTTCATTTTCCTTAAGGTTTTCAAGGTAGCCAGCGTTTTCCCCTGGCAGCCTTTGTTTGTTTTCCTGCCTTTTCTCTGCGTTAGACGTGGCGTTCTTTCCACCCGTTTTCAAACCCACCCCTCAGCCCGACCCTGGCCCCAGTCTTACTGTGGCTCCTCATTTTGACAGTGTCACTCCTGCAGCTAATTAGACCTCATTCACCAATATCTTCAGTCAGACCCAGAGTTTTTAACCAGAATGCAGAAAAATGAGTAACTGCCGTCAGCTCCATTCAGAGTTGCACAATCCAAGATACAGCTGATACAGCATTCAAACTTGCGTATTTTTTGCGTCTAAAGCTGCTTTTTTCTTATTGCTTACATTTTCTTTTTTATGAACTTTCACATGCGAGTTTCTGGGTCGCATCAATCTCAGCCCACAAACACAACCCACAATAAACTAGCAATGTGTATCCATGCGGTTTGTCCACATATTAAAAATGTGTCAACACCTTGATCTTTGAGCTGTATGTGTGAATGACCAACGAAAGCAAGTAGTAGAAGTAATGCTGTCTCGTCACTCATGCGATGCAGACTGGCCTTTATCATAGTACTTTATCAGATGTAAATGTATAATTACTTTCTTTTAGACTGGGTTCTGTTTTAGTGTACTCAGGCAGGCCTATTGTATTCCATTTGAGATCTATACTGTCTGATTAAGCAGTTTGGTAATGATGTTCCTTAAAACTGCAGGAATTCCACTTCCATATGTACCTGGCTGTTCATCAGCAATAGTCAGGTTCCAGTAATCTTAAAATGACATGGTTGGTCAGATATGTGAAATCACATGGGAGGTAAGCCTTATGCCCTGAAAGACAGTGTCTGGAAAGTCAGTGAATAATCTATGGTAATGTTGCATGCCAGCATGGGCAACCTCCATTCTCCAGGAATAGAGCATCAATAATAAATGTTCTCCTTTTATTCCCCTCTCGTTCCTTTGCAGAGATCATGCTGGAGCGATGAGAGATGCAGGACCCCAGATAAACTGAGGGTTTCGTTTCTTCAGCAGGTGAGATCATACATCTGAGAGAGCAAGAACCAAGTGAAGACTGAAGCAGGAGAAAGAGCAAGAGAAGTGGAAGAAGGTGTTTGGTTGGATCACCAGACAGGGGGAACAGAAAGGCTGGATGCCAGCGTCTATCGGCTCCAGCAGCTCCCAGGTGCCTCAGAGATGGCCTCCAACTTCAACGACATTGTCAAGCAGGGCTATGTCCGTATGCGAAGCAGGAAGCTGGGGGTGAGTAAAGGCAGCAGATTGAGCACTGAGTAAATGCAACATGGCCTTTTTAGTCTTAGTTGAAGGTGAACATGCTTACTCTTTATATAGCAACATTATTTGTAAATTCAGGGAGACCGTTATTTCTCAGGATTTATCCTGAAAAGGTTTTGCAGCATAACAGAAAGTTTTCTTATCATTAGCGTTTTATTTCAAATTATTTATTACTGAGCTGTGTGTATAAGTGATAGAATTAACTATATATGTTCTGATCTCCCTCTAGGTTTATTAATGGATTAAAGATTAATCAGAAATGTATTAGCCATGGCACATTAATGCTGTATATTTTAGAATTTTAGTGTTCTGATAGGTGAGCTTTCACTTTGTGGTCAGGGTTAAATTGTGTTCAACGCTTTGACTCTTTTTTCTAAACATATTTATTTTGACATTAGAAAGACTGTCTAGTTCAAACATAAAACTAAATTTAAATTAATTGAATGAATTGTTAACTGTTGCATAATTTTATCTGGCTTTTTTATTGACTTTCATCTAACCCCTCAGTCTGTTACAGACTTTCCTTTTAAACTTTTATTTGTAGTAGATTTGTATTTGTACACAATATAGACAAAACTATTGGGACACCTGCTTAGTCATTGTTTTATTGCAACTTTTTTATTACTTCTGAGCACATTGCGTTCCTCCAGGACTATGGTGCAACATGAAACAAGTCAAGTCAAGTCAAGTCAGATTTATTTGTATAGCGCTTTTTACAACTGTTGTCGTCACAAAGCAGCTTTACATAATTAGTACTTAATAAAGGACAGAGACAAAGAAGAAAGAAGAAAATAACATGAAGGATCAAAGACCCCCCGTGAGCAAGCCAACAGCGACAGTGGCAAGGAAAAACTCCCTCAGAGCTGGAGGAAGAAACCTTGGGAGGAACCAAGACTCACAAGGGGGACCCATCCTCCTCTGGTCAAAACTATTTAAACATTAATAATAACAATTACCAAACCAGATACAACAGAAAGTTAATAGTGGTGATATTAATAGTGGCAGACAGCTACGAGTCCATCTAGGTTTCAACACGGCCACCAAACAGGCAGCAGCGGCAGGCGGGAGAGCCGCCGGTCCGCCATGGGTGGTGGCGAGTGGGGGGAGCCGCTGGCCGGACTGGCAGGTGGCAGCTGGTTTGACGCAGATAGAGGGGACCTCAGCGGGCAATCTTCCAGCAGGTCGGGCTGGGTGGCCATTTACTTGGAGAAAGTAAAAAGAGAAAGAGAAAGTTAGTGAGAAAGTTAGTTTCCTCTGAGAGGAATTTTATGGAGGGCGGAGAATGTTGAGCATCCGCATCAGAGTGTGTCTGACGACTCTGGCAGGTCTGATTATAACAGCCTAATTAAAAGAAGAGAGCCAGAAGGTAACACGGACACGGGAGCACCCTGAAAACACCAGCATCTATCTGCTCCACCGTCAACAAACCTGAGTGATCGCGTGTAAGCAGCGAGACGACAGCTCCAGCATCTCAGTGTACTACAATTCCCTGGGTCCGTGAATTCCCTGGGAAACAAAAACAACACAGTACAGATCATTAGATTCTATTAGTGCAAACATGGAATAAGAGACACTGTAAACAGACAGGGCAGTGCAATGCTGACACAGCTCTCAATACTGAATGTCTGTGGTGAAAATAAGGTGCATACAGGATTTGTTTGCGTTCAGCAAAAAGAGTGTTAGTGAGGTCAGAAAATTAATGATCAGCACCCAACCTCATCCCAAAAGTGTTCCTTTATACCCCTCTAGCCCACACGTATTAGGCATGGTGCCAATATGTTCATGTTAGTCTGCTCCATTGAGTCCTATTCTATTGGCAGAAGAACTCAGAGACTAGAAAAGCTGTGTGTGTGTGTGTGTGTGCATTTGCTGAATCAGCAATGTGTTACTTTAATGCATTCATTAAAATGGGTGTCAAACACATTTGGACATATTTGGACATGTAGTGTATGTGTAGGTTACTTGTGTCAAGAAAATTAACACTTTTGTGAAAATCAGTCTAAAAATTATTTAGATCAAATCAAAGTGTAGTTGGTTGTGTCCTGCTTTCCCCTTGTATATACTAAATAAAATACTAAAGAGGCCTCGTATTAGTCTGTGCTGATGTTACATGAACAATCTGTACAGGTAAATGTGGCACAGTCTGATGTTCCTCATTAGTTTTAGGGATGTTTTAGTACTATATTTGATAGCTAAAAAAGCATATAAATGATTCCCTTAAAATTACAGTGATCAAGTGATTTCAGTATTTTTAATCCTGCTTGGTGTGTTATATTTGTGGTGTCCAGGACTGAAATGTAAATTTATGAAGTTTGTTGGCTAATTGTAATTTTTAAATGCATTAAAATTAATGTTGTATATTATCATAAACTTTATACTAAAAGTAAATCCAATGAAATGGGACTAATTATGCTCAGTGTTATGAAACTTAGTTGGACAGTGGTCTGCTGGATGAGGGAAGCATATTGTTTATCACAAATACCAACATTTATCATGATAACAGTAAAATATCTTCATATACTCCACCTTTACACTCACGCATGCACATTTGTAGCACTTCCACATTGTTTTATTGTAATTTCTGTGCATTTGTGTTGAAGATGCTTTAAAAAATGTTTAATGTTTAATAATTTAATGTTTGATTTTTTCCGTTTGATTTAGATTTTTTTATTTACTATTTTATCGTACAAACATCCACTATCAAGTAGCCTTTTTTACCCTCCGATGTGTGAAGTGGACACTGTTATAAAATTATGATTTTATAAATTAGACGATTTGGTTCCCTTTTGAGTCTTGGTTTCTTCCTCCTGCTCTTGAGTCCCTAATACCCCATCACATGCTGATTAAGAGCCATTGAATGCCATAAGGCAATTGGTGAGTGTCAGAGGCTGAAATTTGCTCTTGGTTCCTCTTCTCTTTTGACAGTTTGTTGTAAAAATGCTATATAAGTAGTACATACATACATACAGCTACTGTCTACAGACACAGAACATGTCCATTCACAATAGTGACTTTTTAGCTGAAGGTAAAAAGTTTTTTAATGTTTAATGCAGCTATATGTAAATAAATTGCCATGTGAATCTGCATTCTGTGTTTTTGAGTATATCGTTTGGATAGAGTGAAATACTGTCACTGTGTAGAGAGCAATTACACCCAACAAATGTGTTTAACTAAAAAGAAACGGGAAATGGGAAAGTGGAGTCTTTTTTTGAGCGTTACAAAAATAAACAGTGGCGTTCTTTAAGCAACAGATGAAACACTGGCTATAAACGTACAGCTGGTTAGCTGTATATATGGCTACTGGTGTCCAGTAGCCATATATATCATCCATTCAGTAAGGTATTCAGTAATGTGTTTAGGTTTTAGTATAGATTGTATTTACAAAACGACAGTGAGTATAGCACTTGAAATAAACTGAGATTAGTAACTAGCTCTGTTTTTTTTTTTTTAAATAACTGAGTCCAACTGAGGCATTAGCAAGCTAACCGATTGCTATACAAGTAATACAACTGTACTGTACTACACTGTAACACAGGTACACACATAATCAATAGCAGTGATAGTCTTAGTATGTAATCATAAAAAAAATATTTAACTGACCTGTAAAAAATTATTACCTATAAAATATATTATCCCCTCATCATTTAGGACTATGACTGCTTATACCTAAACCCCTTAACGCCACAGGGCTTATTACACACTAAGGTGTATTATTCAGTATCCACAGAGACTACAAATTGTTATGCCCTGCTGCTTTAAGATGAGGATTTTTCATTACAAAGATGTAATTCAAACTAATGCAGAGGTTTAAAAAGTACACTGGCATTAAATGGACAGATATAGTAGAAATTGAGTGGCTATTCCAAGCTCTTGTGAATTCAGTGAATGCTCCATGTGGCTCTGGCAGCAGCAGCAGTCTTTTCTCTCCTCGCTGTGAATGTGTAGGGTCCATGTCTGCTGTGTTTAGTCAGCAGGATTGTGGTTACCGTGGCAGCAGAAAGGTGGTGACACAAGGCTCCCTGTGGGAGAACAACAGCAGATTACCTAAGAGAAGTTTTCAATCCATCTTTTCATTTAAAACCTTTCTCCACGTATTCCTGCGCTTTTTATGATTTTCTTCCTCTAAATATTTCCTTAATTTTCTCCTTGTCTCTTCATTCTGTCTCTCTCCTCCCTCATTCCTCATATTGTCTTAATTCTCTCGTACCCATATCCCTATTATGTGTGTAGTTGTGTGTGTCTTCTGTTAACCCCCCCCCCCCCCCTCCTTGCTGCATTGACTAAAATTGGATGCTCTCTCTCTCTCTTATTGTTTAACAAATGGCTTCTCTAATTGTAAGTCAATTTCCCTCGGCTGTTTAATATTATGCTCTTGCACGTAATACGAGCCCAATATCATAAATCCCGGCTTATGTGGGGCTAATGCTATTTACATCTCGACTGCCGTCTTTCCGCTGGCTTGGCAGAGACGCGGATGCGTGGTAGCATTAGCATTTTGGTTCGAGCTGTGACAAAAAGCATGCATCTCCATCAACTACAGAATGGAGGAGAGGGCGGAAGCAGAACGAAAAGAGGAGAGAGCAGAGGGAAAAATGCATTCCTCCCAAGACCACTGTCTTTCTCTTAGATGAAAGACTGGCTAGATTCGTGTTGTTTTATTTTAGCTGTATTGACTGCTAGTAGAGTGATTGTTGACATTTTTGTGTGCGATTTTTAATGTTTGTCTTGTTAGTGAAAGAGGAGAAGAAGGAAGATAAGAGAGACAGAAGAGGGTTTGATTGACAGGTTAAAATTTCTCCCTGGGTTTGGACCTGGCCTTCTGTATGACACACGTGACAGTCAATGTACAATGGTCAATGTTCTAGCTGTATTCCATCCATTACATACACACACACACACACACACACACACACACACACAAACGAGAACCACACTCCAGTCTGGCCCCTTGCTTCAGCTGTAGATGTTGTCACCTGCTATCCTTACCACAGCTCATGCCCTGCAGAAACACTGCCGTCACACAGCTGGGCACATCTCACATCTCTATGCCTCCCCACACACACACACATACAAGCCACACACACCGTTTTAGCTGTTCCAGACCACTGACCCATCTCCAGCTCTCCACCCCCTCTAGGCCACCCTTATCCTCACTCCCTTCTCTCTTTCACCTAACTCACCCAACTCCCCACAAGACCCTGAAGAAGCTAATTAACCACCCTGTATGCCTCTCTATCTCTCCCGCTCTCCCTCAATCCGTCCACCCCCCCCCCAACCCCCCACGGCTCACTTGGAGATGAAGATCCCCAATCAGTCTAATCAGAGCCCTACTTAGCATTCTGTTCCCGCACTGACGGCCCCAGTATCGCCGGACTTAACGTCGCAACGCAACAGCCCTAATTGCTCCTCTGCCACCCTGCTTCACTGCATTGGTTTTTGTAAGCAGACCGACAGCAGGCACACAAATTAGGAAGCAGACCAAAGGCAAATAAGAGGAGGATTCATCAGGATGAAGACAAAAGATCTGTACTTTGCGTTGAAGCCCTAAGTCTGAAGTGAGTTTTGCTGGGGCTGTATGAAATCGGTCTTAGTATTTTAGTTATTTTCTGATTTTCTGTGTGAAAATAGTAGAATAACGAATTAACATTCAGTTACAATAAGGAAAGTTCGGTCATTTAATGTAGTCTAGTAGCAGGCTGAAGATTCTCCTTTAAGGGATGTTTAAATAGTAATTGTGTAATATATTGAAAGGGTGAAAACCAGCATGAAGTCACAGAAGCACAAAGTGACAAATGAACATGTTTACAACCTGCTTCGAACATGTATGAAGTAAATGACCTGAAGCACGCCCTACCTAATAGAGGTGTAACAAAGCATCAAAAATGTGATATGGCAACCATGTCAATTATAAATTTACTTGCATTGCTTGAATGGTAGTTTGTAAACAACCTGCAAGAATGAGCAGCCCACTCCAATAAGTTTGTGTGTCACATTTCTCCCAACTTTAAGCTTTGTTCGAAATATCCTGAGAATATTTTCATGCTTCTTTCACTTTTGCTAATGGTTCCATAGAGCGTGCCCTTTTGTAGTGGCTCATTGCGCAAATGACACTTCTTGACTGTTGGGGGAGCCCAGGAGGAAGAAATATCAATCAAGGAATGAGATTCACTCAATCCAAAAAACAGCTTATCATCTATAGTAAAGACAAAAAAGCTACAGTGATGTTTATCATGTTCTTATTTTAATGTTTTCTGGATGGGAGATATATATCTAAACATATTTTGAGATTTTGCAAGAATCAAAGTCGAATTCCTTGCTCAAAATCCACATAACCATGTGTGTAAAATTGTGTTTTTATGTATATATTCTGTAATTCCGTTTCTGTTTTCCTTCTCACAGATGTGATTGAGCCCTATTAATGAAATGTCATACATAGTAAACCTGTAAGTGCAGTACAGTGCCCTAGCAAGGGCTCAGACTAGTAACCAGATTGAGCAGTGAATTTTACATTGCAGATAAAATCCAATTTGTCACCATGGTTTCTGCATAATCAGTTGACGTTTTCAGTATTTTAAATTTGATTTTGACTGACGTTAATTGACTTCTGTCGTTTTGTTGTAGTACAGCTCTAAACTGTCTAGGCCTTATTATGATGGTCCTGTTATTCTAAAACAATCCCAAGATGCCTAACCGAGCCAAAGCCTTGGGGGAGGAGCGGATGAAGGTTCAAAAAGCTGAAAACAAGCCAAAATGAAATCCAATTGTGAGGCAGACTGACCCTGCTTGCTTATTAAACAAGTCAGTGGCATGGTGTTAGCTCGGTCTGCTGCGCGCATCTTCACTGACTGTTTTCCATTCTTTAATTTTATTTACTCCTATTTAGCAATATAATCCACTTCATTCCTAACATTACATGCAGCGTTATCACTTGTTAACATGTACCTAAGGGCACAGGTGTTTCACTCAGTCCTTTACAAGCTGACCATGTGTGTAACCTTGTCACTGCTGTGTGAACCTGGTGGTGTTATGTAGCAGACTAATCCTGTTGTTGAAGCCGGCTGGCCCAAACCTGACTGCAGTGACGAGCCCCCCAGGATGGGGATTACTGTAACAGCACACGTTAACATGGGTGTGGGAAAAGTGCCAATTGGACTGGAGTGCATATAGAGGAGAAGAAACTTGTATTTGTGTGCGTGTTATTGGTTTCACTGAACCTCAGACTATAGGGGAAATCACACAAAGCTAGCGACAGAAGCTGTAAAACAAGGCACTCCTATTAAATTCCAGCTAATGTCCTTGTACATCTCTGCCTCTCACTTTTCCTCTCCCTTCCCCCTTCCCTCTTGACACACAGCCTGTTTACAGGGGATTAGCTGAACCTCCAGGGACAAAATTATGCAAACAAGCAATCCATCTTCTACTTGCTCTGTAAACAGCATTGCCCGAACTTTACACTCCTTGCTGCTATAAAACACCACTCTAGACATTTACACTATAGCATTATATACACTTTGACATTGCAGTTCCTTTCTTGCCTGGCTTGTCTCAAGTATCAGGGCTAACTATAGGAAACAATATCTGTAAATGATAAAATGTCGTTATCTTCGAATGAATCAAAACAGTCG
Organism: Salminus brasiliensis; assembly: GCF_030463535.1. Classification (NCBI taxonomy): domain Eukaryota; kingdom Metazoa; phylum Chordata; class Actinopteri; order Characiformes; family Bryconidae; genus Salminus; species Salminus brasiliensis. The sequence continues at coordinate 24,782,165 of NC_132894.1, read as the reverse complement.
TCTCAAAACGGTCCTTAAGGCCTCCCCACACAGCCCACATTTTTGCTCCATCTCTGGCATTATGTTGCCTACAGAAGCAGTATAAAAACCACTGCTTTAAACTATTTGTCTTGTTCATCTGGTCCAGGTGAAAATTTGAAAAAGTGTTTTTTTGGTGTTACAGTAGTACCACTGTGTATGGGGAAACAAATCTCTTCTGGATAGAAAAAAGAGCATTTTGTGGCTGGACCTGGTGTGAAAATTGTTTGTTGTTTAGAGGAAAAACACATAATTAATAAACCTCTTCACATAGTTAATATACCTGTTCATTAACCGTTTATATATCTTCATTATCCAGTCATAATGTTATTTGTGCTTTATCCTTTATCCCTCTATTCTTCAGTTAACTACTGTTACTCTTGATTTGACTGTTGAATTTCAACCCTAGCTAAACAGATGAGGAATAGCCTAGTCACAGTTAGCAAGACATAATGTGTAGCCTATTATACCATGCTATTATTAGTTGCATAATAATTTGAATAGTTAGCAATTTGAACTAAACTACCATCAAGTTGCAATTTGATCGCTGATATAGCCAGTTGTAAAATATTGGAAATTGGAAATGGCATGTTTTTAGAACAAAATTGGTATTAAAAAAGAAGCTATTGGTCTATTCAGCAGCCTGGTGGCCTTGGGAAAGAAGATATTTTGTGACCAATTTCTTTTGATGTTTTTTTTTTAAAGCCAGGCATGTCAAGCATGCTTAGCACCATGTTATTTCTTCTATTGCCGAGTAGTTAAGTATATGATTCTGTGCATGTTTAAGGGTGTTTAGAGTAAATGTTTAAATGTTAAATGTAAATCTAAATGCTTATATTGTATGATTCACTTTCACTAAATACTAATTGCTAATATTGCCTATTTAAATAATAAATTCAATTTATTAGCAATAACAAAGAAAAAATAATCCACATCCTACAGATGTACATTCATCTTTACTTTATTAGAACTTTATTATTTATTAGTTTTCTGTTTTGAAGTCTTATATTCAAATAAAGACAAGAATTTATTTCAACAATACAGCAAGTCAAACTGGAAACTGTAGTGTTATATGAACAATATAGATAACAGTTGTTTGTACTTTGTGTGCTGACATCCTTTTAAAAATGTAGATATGTTTGCACATTTAATTATATATTTAGTTGGTACTGGATGTGTAGTTTAGAAAAAAGTACTAGCATTAGGAAGTTTTTGTTCTCAATAAAATTAGCAACTTAGTAAGGTTGAAAATTCACTTGCACTAATACGTGTGTGTGTGTGTGTGTGTGTGTGTGTATGTGTGTTTCAGATATATCGGCGCTGTTGGCTGGTGTTTAAGAAGTCTTCCAGCAAAGGTCCTCGCCGCTTGGAGAAATACCCTGATGAGAAGTCTGCATATATTAGAGCCTGTCCTAAGGTACAAAGTGCTAACAATCTTCAGTACCTGTCAACTTTTGAAAACACCTGAAACTGAGATTTTCATGCATTCCAACCTGTATAAACTTCTCTATACTTATTATTTGCTATGTGTGCGTGTTCAGACATATACACTGTATGGGCTGGTATTATTAACGATGAGCTGGTTGGTCCTTTCCAGGTTGAAGATGGGCTCAAAATCCTACTGCCAGTTTTTAGAAGACACTTTTTTAATTGAGATTTATTAGCATTTTTGAATTAACCGTTTTTAACTGTAGTTAAAAAAAAAAGCCTCAAAAATAGGACTTGCCTAATAATTGTGCACAAAGTTTAGATAGCTAATCAAAATGCAACTGACAAAAAACAGTTGTGACCAAATTCTGGTGTTGTTTCACTGTACTGTATATGCAGACATTCACATATAAGGAACTCCTGGTCTAAGCTGGATTTCTCTGGATCACAGAAATAAATGGTATTTTCCAAAAAATGTTGCTTTCGCCCTGTGATAAACGAAAGTGTTCCAAACCAATACATTTTGACCTCCGAATGTCACTGGATCCTCTCAGTTACCGCATGGAAAAAAACATTAACAAACTAGTTGCTCCTCATTTGAACTGTAAATACGAGGGGGAATCACAGTGTATTTCTGTAAACTGAAAAAATGTTCATGGCTCCTGAATGAATTTAAAAGAGCAGTCGAGAAATCTCTGAATCAGTTCTGTAGATGCATCAGTGTGAGTGTGTGTGCCCACATGCATGTGTCTGCTTTCTGAACCTCTCCTCCAGCTCTGAGGCTCCCTGTTTGGGGTAATCAATACTCCAAGCAGGAGACCATCCTTGCCTTTACACACACAACCACCCACAGTTGGACAGTCTGTCAGAGATCAATTTATATGGTTGGAGAAAGTAGTAGCCCGCCAATCACTCTCCTAACTCACTTACTCTCTGTCTTTTCTTCAGCTTTTCTTTGATTGCTCAACTACCGCCTTCTTTTTACAATGAGACAACGGGCCAGATTCATAAAACTCAGCAGTAATGGCGTTACGCCACACTAAGCATGTTGCACGTAACAGTGGCGCTTTTCAACATGCTGCTTTTCCTCTACTGCTGCAGTATTTTCACACATATGATTGTGACCTCAGTAAAACCATCAAAATTTAAATGTTTAAATTCATTCTTTGCAATGTTGTGATGTTCAATTATAACAGATCACAATTAGTAATCTTTTAAAAACAGTCAGGTTCATACGTATTTGAACAGTGACTCCATTTTTGTAATGTCTCTATACACCACATCCATGTTTTTTTTTTTAAATATGGCAGCCAAGATGTTGAAGTGTGACTTTCAATTTTAATTCAGTGGGTTTAACAAATATTTGAAAATAACTGTTTATAAATTAAAGCCATTTTTAAATAGTCTATCCATTTTCACAGGCTCAAAAGTATTGGTCAGACTAAGATAATTATTCATGTAAGAATTATTTTTAAATATTTGGATGCAGAAACTTCTGTTTCTGTAAAAGTCTGTTTCTTTTAGATGCATTTTTTATGTATTAAATTGTTGATTTGGCCACTACCAAATGAAAATTTAACACTTGAAATCAACTCCTTTTATGTCCTTAATTTGTCCACAATAATGTTGCCTGTATGTGTATGTATTTATTACTTGAAAACAAAAAATCAGATGTTTGGCTTTTGGGTGAAATTTATGGAAAATGTAAAAAGGTTACGCTACTGCGATAATATATCAAATAATTTAAGTAGAACATGCAGTGGTGATTGCTTTAACTTTTATCATGTGCCCTTGAGCATCAATTACAGCTTGACAATGACATCTCAAGTCGACTTGCTGTCGCACAGTGTGTGACCAGACTGGTGACCAGCATAAGAAGAAGGTGTCTGGCTGTTGTGGCTGTGTATGGTTCTTTACATTTATGGCATTTAGCTGCAGCTTTATCCAGAGTGACTTAATACAAGGTAACTTGTATTACAGAGGTGGGCCAATGCAGTGTTAGGAGTCTTATTGGTGTAGCACAGTCACCCAGACTGGGAATCAAACCCGGTCTCCCACAGGGTGTAATAGCTCACTGGCAGGTAGTGGTGTTATCTGTTGCGCCACAACAACCACACACCACACAAGGCTCCTGTTTGTTAAATGAATAAATAGTTCAGTTGCCATCATGTTTTGTTTCTTCAAACTTCAATCATCCAGTCTAACAAACACCAAACGAGTCAATGGCAGAATAAGCTGTTTGGCATTGGCAGAGAGGATTTGGCAAATTTTGAGCACAATCCACATATTCAACTCTACTGCTCATACCACAAATGCATGTTCCTTACAAATGTGGCACCATTTAAAAGGGAAATTAACAGGCTTTCCAACACCATACGACTGACAAATTTCCTTACTTTTTGTGCTAAGTTGTATGATGTGTAGTGTATAAATGTGTGTATGTGTATAGTATAGTTAAGGTGTAAATACTTAGAATTTCTTCTTTCTTTTTTTGTACTAATGTGAGAGACGAAGCTCTCTGCATCTAAGTCTTTCACTCACTTTTACACCTGTGTAATGTGACGTGACAATAAACTTAATGTGATTTGATTTGATTTTCAGCATCTTTCCAGTGGCATATGTAAAAGTGTAGTAGTGGTTACATATCACAACCAGCCATACATACTCATAATCCTTTATAAATTAGATGTAATAACATGACACTGCTTTCCCTTTAGTGTTGTTCACTTATTTAAATTAATCACAGTTGTCTCCCTTGTTTCTTTTGTCATATCCAATTACCACCTAGTACCTAGGACTCTCCCTATGACAAAATGCTACCAGTGGGGCCACTTGTGCTCTTTGGGACTCTTTGGGCCACAGATGGCTGTGGAATCAGGGATTGAATTGACAGTTTCCCTAATAATAGGGCTAATTTTTCAGACAGCTGCACCACTTAGAAGCCCTGCTGTTTCCTTTTAACATCATGGAAAACTTTATGAATCTGACCTGTTGTCTCTTAATTTTTTATGATAAGCTTCACACACATAAAACTCATAAGTCATAGCTCTACAGACAAGCTTTGTTTTTTCATGAAATCAGTATAACTAAGCATAACATTTCTGCCCTGAATGTCTGCAGGTGACAGAAATCAGTAATGTGAAAAATGTGACGCGACTACCCCGCGACACAAAACGACAAGCTGTAGCCATTGTCTTCACTGATGACACCTCCCGCACTTTCACCTGTGAATCAGGTAATGCTTAATTTAATTTTACTAAAAGTAAACAAACCGCTTGTGTATCATGACCCCTAATATTTTTGGATGGAGAGTTGTTTGTGTGTTTATTTACATCATTAGTATGTGGGTAGTTTTCATTTAGAACTGAACATAAGACTACACAGTTACTTTACTGCCTTTCATGCCTTCATATTTACACTGTAATAATACCCAGTACACTATACTGTAGCCAGCAGTGAATACATTGCACAGTACAATTATCTCATCTAAATCTGTATGTATGTGTTCTGTCCACTAGAGCTGGAAGCAGAGGAGTGGTTTAAAACTCTGTCAATCGAGTGCCTGGGCACCCGGCTGAATGACATCAGTCTGGGGGAACCCGATCTTCTGGCAGCCGGAGTTCAGTGTGAGCACACAGGTAGGTTAAGCTTTTTTAGCTTTAACATAATCTGTACTAACCATAACACAGAATCTCATATGTTCTGCAAAGTAATATGAATATATAGTAACATTAATGGTTTTATGGCCATATATAAGTACTGTGTATACACTGTATATGCTGTATATGCCAGACATTTTCCAGTACAGTTAATATTCAGTCAGTCAGGACAGGCATTTAAAACCTTACTGTCTCTGTGATGTTGGCTGTACTCTCATGCCTGACCCGCTGTTGGTGCTTCCAGAGCGGTTTAACGTGTTCCTGCTGCCCTGTCCCAATCTGGACATCTACGGCGAGTGCATGATGCAGATCACCCATGAGAACATCTATCTGTGGGACATCCACAACCCCCGCACCAAGCTAGTCACTTGGCCCCTCTGTTCACTGCGCCGCTACGGCCGTGACGCCACCCGTTTTACTTTTGAGGCTGGAAGGTATGAAAACACATATAAGAGTGTGGCAGAGGGTGTTCTGGAGTTTTGTTTGTCTACAGTGCTCAGTGGGAGTAGTGTGTTTGATACTGACAAAAAACAGACAGCTTCAGCTATCATGTAAAGAACCACAGTCAGATTAAAATTATGTCAGAAAATTAAAAAACACAAAAATGGAGCTGTGTGACAGTGATTATATGTAGCAGAACTACTACTCATAGCCTGGATCTACTGCAGTGCGTCCCTCAATTAAGAGGGAACCTGACAGACTACCCAGCACATTTAAGCATTTATTAACAGAATGTACAATTTATCATCAAAACAAACACTGACTTAGCAAAGCACCAACAATAAAGGACATCTTCATTATCCTTAGTTCCTATCAATTACAGGACAAAAAGCACGCATCTGACCCCACAATGACAGTGTCCAACAACACTGCTCCTGCATGAAAAATGACCTATGAGCTGTCCGTGCTAAACTAACTATTGCAGTATGAGTCAAGGTCCATTTAATAAGCACTATTAACCATAAAATGAAAGCATTGATTGTTATGAAATCAGAAGTTATTGTTAGCTGTATATATACACATAAAATTAATAGTAGTAGTATTTGAAAGTGATGCATCATGTTCATTGTATCTGGTTATGTAGCATAGCGTTAATGCATGATCCGGACCAGCACCCCTCTAGAAGGAGACAGACACATGCAGAGGTGAGCTCTGTTGAACTGAAGACCTCATAAAGAGATTGATTGAATAGATTAGAGGAAATTCAGTGGTGGATGAGGCATTCTTATCTCCCCCCGGCGCTTTGATCAAATAATAAAGAAAGATTTGCAACGCCTGCAGGGTGCCCCTGAAAGGACAAAGATAAGAATGAAGGATGATAATGCAAGACTACAGTGCCCCCTATTGGTGATGAGGCTATTACATGTGTATGTGTCAGCAACTTTTAGTGGAAAATGATTTAGAAACCTTATTGTAATGTAATTTAAACAAACAGAAAAATACAGTACATTTCCAGCACAAACCCTAACAGTGAAAAAATATACTGTCTGGTAATCTTTCAAAAACTAGGGTCTTCAAATGATCCAAAAGATATGCTTAAAAGATGATAATACCGAAAAGATCAATGAAGGACAAACACAATGATCATTAAATGCCTTTATTGTCTTTCTACAACTATGTTAGTGTTAGTAATACTAACAAATAATAATTTGCTTATAAATAAAAATGGATGCTTATAGAGTAGCTGTTAATGAAAGTGCCACAAAATGAAACAAATTATGGATGCCAGTGCTGTTCAAATTAAATTTGTTTAATGTTATACATTATTATTATTATTATTATTATTATTGTGCTCTGTGCTCCTATTGACTTAATGTGGTCTCTTTATGTCTCTTTTAGGATGTGTGACAGTGGTGAGGGCCTATATACTTTCCAAACACGGGAAGGGGAGCAGATCTATCAAAGGGTCCACTCTTCCACGCTGGCCATTGCCGAGCAGCACAAGAAAGTCCTCATGGAGATGGAAAAGAACAGTAGAGTAAGCATGACCTCACCATGTGACCTTTCATGTGTTCCTGTAATCAAAAGTGTCAGTAATTCGACTTGTTAAGTACATTCAATACAGACCCACCTGTTCTTGTTCTCAACAACTGGTTTAGCTCCTTTCCAAAGACTCAGAAGCAGATTCCTACCCCTGTACACCCACAGCCATCTTGCCTCGCAGTGCCTTCTGGCACCACATCACAGGAACGCAAGGAGGAGTGGACTCTGCTAATGGTAAGGCTAAGTGAAACCCATGGATAGTTTTCTAATAACGGGTGATTATTATATTGTCCTAACTCTTCTCCCCTATGTGTCTCCAGGTGAGATGTATCCCGGCTCTCAGCCAGGAGCAGAATCTGACCTCTTTTCCGCACACCTTCCCCAAGAACACAGCTCCAACCGCCAACACTCAACACGCTACCCAACTTACCCCAGCCAGTGAGGGGCATGACGGACAAATCGTCGGGTTTTGTGCTTGAACCTTCCTCCAAACTGTACTGTGTACGAGTTCTTTTCTCACTGTGGGCAGAAACCATGCTGCCCAAGTGACAGTCAGAGCGGCTAAGGGCACATCCTGAGTGGAAATGCACTGTCCAGCATGGAATATATGGATTGGGTGGTGTTGTTTCCAGACATGGCATATCAGTAACACAAAGTTTTTGTCATATTGATGGAACTGATATGAACAGTCGCCCACAGAGATCATCTGGGGCAGGTGTGGTGACACTTTAAATTAAACAATGCCTCTATCTCTGTCTCCCATGCACGGTCTCTGTCTCTGTCTGTGTGTTAGTGCATGTCTCCTGTGACCGTGGAGGACTTTTGAGATTAGTAGCAGGGCTGCCCTTGGTATAGATTATTTGTATTACTTCCAAGGATGAATATAGGCTTCCACTTCACCTTCCTGCCAGCTTCTAACCTTGTCAGTGTTAAAACTCTTGAGCGCATGAGAGCACAAAACTTCTGTCATGCTTTAAACACAGAACCTCAGATTGAAAGATTGCATATGTGACACTTCCCTGAATCTGGAGAAGAGGGAGGAACTCCAGAAAAAAACAGGGGTGCTTTCATGAGGAACTCTGAAGTAGACCTCTCATTCTTTATTCACTGTTACTTTGATCTGTTTGACTGTTTCTTTTGTCTCTTGTTCCCTATAGTGAGACACCTCAAGGTAATTTAAACTATCAAGAATGCCTTTTCAAGAGTGGTGACTAAGGGTTTAGTTTTTTTTTTTGCGTAGAAAGAATAGACAGGAAAGTTGGGGTAAGTTACAGTGAGACTTTGCCAAGTAATTAATCCATTGTCCAAAGGTACTGCTCAGCTGCTGACCTCATGAAGGAGACCAGGGCTACGATATGGTCTAAATGATCTTCTGAGGGTCAGAGCAGTGAGTGCCACAAGTCCACAAATAAAAGATCAGAGACTATGAATTGACCCAGTTGAGCTGGTTAGGTGATATCTTGTGCTGGGTTTTTGTGTATGTATTTACATTAACCAACAAAGCACAAATTAATGGCATTTTACTACAGTAAGCTTTCCTTCAGTAGCCCAGAAATCTGCAGCTTAAATAATTCACACTGGCACTGTGAGAAGCATAGGATAAAAAAAAAACAGCAACAGACTTTGTACTGTTAAGTGTGTCATGGGTAATCGGACTCATTTCCTATTTGAGGAGCAGTACTTTAGTTTAGTAGCAGGTGTTTCTTAAAATTGACTAATTCATTATGTTTACGTCTAATATTACAAAAAGCGACAAGCTTCAGTAGAGAAGATATCATCTGCAGGGTTTTTTAGGTTGCTGTTGCAGCTGCCATGCCTATTCCGCCCCTGATTTTGTATGGATTCGTATCAGGTAGAGGTCTGGTTGTTCCAGCAAATATTTGAGGAATAGGTCTGGTGACTTGCCAAAAGTTTCTGAAAGAAACATATATTTATATCAGTTTGTGAGAGTTTGTGAATAAGGTATGAGAGTTTCAGGATTCACTTACTGGGTCCCAGTCTATTGTTGAAGCTAATTTAGTGCTGCAAACATCTCCAGATTACCTCTTTATTGCCATCCAATTCTCTGTGAACCTTCTTGTGCTAGACATCTAGCTGCCAAATGAAAAGAAACTCCCCTTGGGTGGGATTCTGGAACTATAGTCAATAGAGGCTCTGATTAACACAGTGTGTATTTTTAATATTTTTGTTGTCCCAGGGGATTTGGTGCCATCTATTATGGTTGAGATGCACTGAGCTTTATGTGTGATGCTTCTTCAATGCTGGAATCCATAAACTTGCATGCAAACACACACACACACTGTTTATTATTTATGTCAAACAAAAGAAGGGCTATATTTACATCCACATGTTTCTCTTCTATATTTTGTTCCTTGTGTACACTATTTTTGACACTCCACAAGGCTCATGTATATAAACTATTTATTTCACAATCAAGTGATTGTATGTTAGCGAGCAAAAGGGAAGCCACTGTTTGAGTGTTTGTTTGTTTGTATGTATGGTTAAATGACGAACAGAAAATGGACTGCATCAAAGTGCATTTGTAGGGAATCCTCCACAGTTCTTTGTGGAGATTTTAATCAAATGACGTGTGTGTGGGGGTTCTTTTCATAAAAAGAAATACACCTTAAAAGAGTTCTGTTTTTTTCTCTTGGGAGTTAATTGACAATACTCTGACTAAATGTGCCCCCTAAAGATAGTTTTGTGTGCTGCAAAGTATGCATGTTGTGTCCAGTAGTTCTTTAGAGTCCTGCGCACCCTTTCTTGGTTTTGCCGTTTCTCACTTCTTACTTTTGCCACGCTGAGCTTTTTCTGTGATCATCACATATTGTTTTCCCACAGTTAAGCTGAACATAACATAAAAACGCTAATATTTCAAATGTGAGCTACATGCCATAACCATGTCCTCGTAATTGTTCAGAGAGCTAAAAGGATGGTAAGGATAGACAGAGCAGAACTTAATAGAGAATTAATGAATTTGAATCATACTTTAGATTAATAGAGAGAAGTAAAAGTAAAAATCCACCCCAGAATTTTGTTCCAACTGCCTGGGCAGCTCAGATTTTGTTTTTTGTTTTTTGAACGAGAATGTTTCATCTCTAGGCCAGCAAATAATAGACAAACTATAGATTAACAAGACAATACAGCTCACTGAATATGAGCCATATAGGCTATGACCATTGACAGTGTAAAACCACACCTCAAGGGAAAATCATCTTTAGTTCTTGTTTTTGCAATCTTTACAGTTCATTTCTTGTCATGTATGTTGTTCACATTATGATATCCTATGCTAATATATTAAGTATGGTTTATATAGCACTGGTGAAAAAAATAAAATAAAAGTACAAATGTAAAAGAAATTCACTGATATTCATTCCAAACAGAATCTTATGTGAAATTAGCTCATAAATATAATGTGGGCTTGAATTAGTCTTAACAAAAAATGGAAAAGAAAATTCAGTATAAACCTATTAAGGTGTGGGTAAATGTGTGAAAAACCTGGTCAAATGACTTTTTCATTAAAACAAATTATTGGGTATTTTCTCTTTTTTTCTGAAATAAATAAGTTAACATCCTCTACAGAGAACATATTACTACACACGGTAATGCACGTTTACTGGTTTTTTTTTTTTAAGATTATTGTATTTTTTTTTATTGTATTTTTTGTTTTTTGTTCATTCAAATATTTTTATAATGTTAACTATGTTGTGATTCCAACCATTATTATGTCACACATTTTCAAAACACTCTTGAAATATTATTTCTGTATTGTTACAGGCTATCACTCCTGGAACCTTTTAAAAACATTGCTAAACATTCCAATAGCATTCTCTGCTAGCTGGAAAAAATACATATTTTTGTTTGTTCTCTCTAGAGGAATTGGTCACTTATTTTCTCATATAAAAGCAACATGTAAAATGTTTCTCTTTACTTTTGCATTTGACGGGAGTGGGCAACTATAGGTCCAGAACCATTTGGTGCTTTATTTCCTGTTCAAACACACAAATTAAACCTACTATTTACCTGATTAGTGGAATCAGGTGGGGTTGAGCAGGAACATCATAAAGTATACTGCGGGACTCCAACCTTCCAGGACCGGAGCTGCCTACCTGTGATCTATTACATATGTGTCTTTGCTACTGAGCACTTATTAAGATTTAAGACTAAAAAGTAAATGTGACCACTGGTCATAGTTCCTGTAGTTTTCATGTATTTCTCCCATTTTTCCCAAATCATCTGGCTCATGCAGAACTAACAAGAAATGTTGAGTTTCACTCTGAACAGTACGGTACTCTGTACTCTGTACAGTTTTCTTAGAGTTAACTTGGAGTAAAATAGAAACGAAGGTTCAGCCGGTGCTTAGTTATGACAGTAATGATTCACATCAGAGCATGTTGTCATGGATGGAACCCTGTCGCATGAGTGCAGTTCACAAAATCCCATTTGTGTCATGTGATGTTTGTGGTACAACATTTTGCATTTTTTACAATAAAAGATGTTTTTTATACAATGGAATAATAAATGGTTATTGTGTTTTATTAGATATTTTCTGTAAGTTTTGTGTATTTTCTATATACAGTGGGGTAGTTTAGTCAGCCGCTGATTGTGCAAGTTCTCCTACTTAGAAAGACGAGAGAGGTCTGTAATTTTCATCATAGGTACACTTCAACTATTAGAGACAAAATGAGAAAAAAGAATCCAGGAAATCACATTGTAGGATTTTTTGTAGATTTGTTTTGTAAATTATGGTGGAAAATAGGCATTTGGTCAATAACAAAAGTTCAACTCAATACTTTGTAACATAACCTTTGTTGGCAATGCGGAGGTCAAACATTTCCTGTAAGTCTTCAGCAGGTTTGCACACACTGAAGCTGGTATTCATTTCTCCATACAGATCTCCTCTAGAACAGTGATGTTTTGGGGCTGTCACTGGGCAACACAGACTTTCAACTCTCTCCACAAATTGCCTATGGGGTTGAGGTCTGGAGACTGGCTAGGCCACTCCAGGATCTTGAAATGTTTTTTACAGAGCCTCCTTCATTGCCTGAGCGCTGTGTTTGGGATTATTGTCATGCTGGAAGACCCAGCTATGTTCCATCTTCAATGCTCTCACTAATGGAAGGAGGTTTTGGCTTAAAATGTCACAATACATGGCCCCGTTCATTCTTCCCATAACGCGGATCAGTCGTCCTGAGACAGCCTGAGACAGCCCCAAAGCATGATGTTTCCACCCCCATGCTTCACAGTAGGTATGGTGTTCTTGGGATATAACTCAGCATTCTTCTTCCTCCAAACACGATTTGAGTTTTTACCAAAAAGTTCTATTTTGGTTTCATCTGACCACATGATATTCTCCCAATCCTCTTCTGGATTATCCATATGCTCTCTGGTGAACCTTAGACGGGCCTGGACATGTACTGGCTTAAGCAGGGGGACACGCCTGGCACTGCAGGATTTGAGTCCCTCTCGGCGTAGTGTGTTACTGATGGTAGCCTTTGTTGCTTTGGTCCCAGCTCTCTGCAGGTCATTCATCAGGTCCCTCTGTGTAGTTCTGGGATTTTTGTTCACTGTTCTCATGATCATTTTGACCCCATGGGATGAGATCTTGTGTGGGGCCCCAGATCGAGGGAGATTATCAATGATCTTGTATGTCTTCCACTTTCTTACAATTGTTCCCACAGTCTTTGGTTTTGGCCATGGTTAAGTTTGGAGTCTGACGGTTTGAGGCTGTGGACAGGTTTCTTTTATACAGATAACGAGATCAAACAGGTGCCATTGATACAGGTGACGAGTACAGGACAGAAGAGCTTCTTAAAGAAGAAGTTACAGGTCTGTGAGAGACAGAAATCTTGCTTGTTTGTGGGAGACCAAATACTTATTTTTTACAAATAAATTCTTTAAAAAACCTACAATGTGATTTCCTGTGATTTCTTTATTTCTCATTTTGTCTCTCATGGTTGAAGTGTACCTATGATGAAAATTACAGACCTCTTTCATCTTTCTAAGTAGGAGAACTTGTACAATCAGTGGTTGACTAAATACTTTTTGCCCCCACTGAATACAAAGCCTGCAGAATCTGTCTACATTTTATTTTTAAATAAAAATAATAATTTAAATATGTATGTGTTCTCAAATATGACTGTATTACGTAGTTGCTGTAAAACATCTGTGTTGTGCAGGAAAGTGCAAAAGTATATAGCCTGCTAAAAGGCAATTTATCCAAATGTAAGTTTATTGGCCATTCTTTGTGTAATTGAATTTTGAGAAAGTTGGCCGGATATTGCAGTTCAAATTAGATGGCTAACTCCATTATGTAGCACTATGAAATAGCTTTCAGAGGAAATACATTTCTGTAAAACTATAATCAATGAATGATGAGTTTGGTTGTTTCCAGTGTCTCTTCTCTTCACAACATATATAGAGTACTGAGTATCTCTATTCGCCAGGATTTCTGTTTCTGTTCAGCTCAGAAAACTTCACCAGGTATGACTATTTCTTGTCTTCACTGGAAAAAAAATATTGTAATGGCATTTTAAATTAATTTTAAATCAATCATCTTAAATCTTCTCAAAGTACCTAAATGTTATCATTCTACAATTGTTGTGACAATTTCGTAAAAAGGATTAACCTTTTTCTACAAGTGGTTAGAGTAATTTCATTTAGTGAATGTGTTAAACATAGCTCAGTTATGGATAAAACATTTGACTCCAGAGGCGTTTTTGCTCCATTTTCTTATGGTTACGTTGCCTAGGCTGCACTATTGTTCCTTCCCTGAGTCATTGACCCTTGTGTGCAAGTCAGTAAAAGCCGTTATCTTGAGTGCTAAAATGGTAGTAACTCTTCATGTTTAAAATGTTGCAGAAGGCCAGAACCCTCATGAGAGGTTTTGGTGGAATGGTTCTTATTCATTTGTGAGTTCAGGAAACTGGTAACTTTTGGCCTCTTTTGCAGTTAAACATAAATCATGATAGATTTACATACATTTCAGTTTTCATCTGACATTAGTTGACTTAAGGTCAGCTGATCAGTGGTGTTTTTTCAGCATTTTAGTGCTTTTATGGTTTGTAATATTTCTATATATATATGTGCCTGTGTTCATATGTGTTATCTTTTATCCTTAATTTAACAACTTCTTTATGCTCCATGACATTTATTAAACCCTAAAGATTACTAATCATTAACTACACTTAGCACAAAATGTTAAAAGTTAAAGTTTAACTAAAGTAGTACAATAACCATTTAGAAATGATTGATTTTACATAGCCCCTCTAATTTCACACACTTGTGAAATAAGACCACGGTTTCATGCAAGATGTGACCTATTCCCTCATTATTCCAGGACAAATTAAAGGAAAAAAGGAGTTCATTTCAAGTGTACCCACCTCTTCCGAGAATACTTGGGCGAGTAGTAGAGTACTATGGTCTCTATACTGACTTGTGTTTAGTAGTGTCTTAACAAAGAGGTATCTTTGAATTTTTAGTCTATTCAAACTAGCTGAGGTTATTTTTGTGAGTTTTGTAAGTAAGCAAAGTACTTTTGTAAGTTGCTCTAGATAAGGGTGTCTTGCTAAATGTCTTAAATATAAATGTAAGCTTTAGGATTGGCCAAATAAACAATTTGGTGCATTCTTTAAAATAGAGATTGTCGTGCTGGATCATGCATGGCAGTGAAAACAAGAACACTTGCAGGGAGTAGACAATGCAAGACTTTATTAAAATAAGCAAGATAACACATGACAGGGTGTACAAACAAGATAGGAGAACTCAAGGTAGCAGCAAACTAAGGGACAAGACAGATAAACAAAACAAACTTGACAACGTAGGCAGGACTGGGCAAAATAACAAACCTGGGAGTTGGAGGAGACAGAGCTTGGTAAAAGGGGGGAAGGGTATAAAACAAAACAAAATGGCGAAGAATACACCCAAACTGCTGAGCCTAGCTCATGAGGGACAGAGGGCAAAAGGAGAACTCAAACCACAAGCAGAGCTTGGGTGTAAAAGGGCAGGGAAACTAACAAGAACAAAAAACAAAAACGGGAGAACAAAACAAAACCACTAAGCAACACCAATTCACACCAAGGAGCTTGTGAGAGTCACTGGCTTTTGTAACCACAGTCCCAGGTGTAATGTATGAGGTTAACGAGAGGGAGGTGACCGCAATGCACATGAGCAGCCAACCTCCAGAATCCTGGCTCCTGACAAGGCACGTGGGCGGAGTCCTGTGATTGCCCCAGGGGAGAGCATGAAAACGAAATCCTGACACCATGAAGTTGATGATTGTAGAATTATTTTCTTGGTGAAGAAAAAAAAACACTTTACAACATCTAGTCAAGTTAATATCACTTCTAAAGAGGTAGATGTATTATTGTCCAAGAAATGTGAGTAACAGAAGGTTTACTTAAAGATGCAAACCAATGGTAACACTCAAGAACAGAAAGACCTGCTTAACCAAGTTTTAACTTAAGTCATAACTAAATTATCAAGATTAACCTGAGTATGGAGACAGTATGGTATGCTATCCATCAACAAAGAAATATGTGTGATCTGAAGCAATTCTAAATAATCTCTCAAATATGGTGGCGGCATAAAATATGCTTTAAGTAAAGGCCTAGAAGGCCTATCCTCTTAAGCAAGGAAACTCAGCATTTGGTGCTAAGCCAGACACTCGCAGAGATGGAATCAAAGCAAGTTGTCTATTAACAAAAACCAAGGTAACAGAAAAGGGCTTAATGAAATAAAAGAAGCAGCAACTGTGGGGTACAAATGTAAACACAACACAAATGTGACAAACAAGAGGGAGAAACCAAACGAACCTGGGACTGGGAGGAGTTGGGGGACCATCTACTTAGCAAAAACGGCTAGGCCTACCAAACCTGGAACCGCAGCGTGCTGCTGTGAGCATGAGTCGCCCAGCTGGGACGTGAGTAGCCAGTGAATCCTGACAGTGAGCGAGCGAGCCTCGCCGCTAATGTGGATAGCAGGGTGACCTGCTCCTGAACGCGGATACCGAGCCGAAGCTGACCTCAACATACTTCTAATCGTACGGGGAACCTCTCGGGTGACCTCAAGGTTCCAAACGCTACAATTCTCGGCATTGAACCATGGAGTTAAGGTGGTTCCTTAAGTACCCCCAGTCCCAGGTGAAACACACGAACCAAATAATGAACAATTACAACCGAACCAAAACACACATGAACATAAATGAACTGAACCAAACACACATGAACGTAAATGAACATGAACTGACTCAACTGAACCAAACACACATGAACATAAACATTACGTAACTAAGGCGGAAGTCCTTATTTGACTGTGAGCGGCTCGGAATCGCCCCGGGGGAGGGCGTGATACTGAGGGGCTGACACGTGGGTTGACTTCAGGTAGTCATTGACTGCAAAGGATTTGTACAATTACTTTTGAATCAGTGAAAATGGAATATGGTAAAAATGTCTTTAATTCCTAAATGGCTAATGTTTTAAATAATCCCTTTGCTGGAAAATCTACACTTTAATCACATTTGATTCTACATTCACCATTCTACAGCGAGGCAAACAATCTACAAATGGAGACAGTTTGGGACAGTGGTTACTCTGCCAAAAGTGGGCACCCAGTCAATATGACCCCAAAAGCACAACAGAGACTCATCAGTGAGGTAAAAAAAAACAACTCAGATTGACAGCCAAAGATTGGTACAGGCTAACATCTGTGGTCATGAGTCTAAACTGAAAATATCATCCCAACCATAAAGTATGGTGGATGGAACATGGGCCTGCTTTGCTGCATCAGGGCCTGGTCAGTTTGTAATCATTAAAGGAAAGATGAAGTCAAGTCAAGTCAAGTCAAGTCAAGTCAAATGGGTTTTATTGTCATTTCAACTACATACAGAGTACACAGTGAAATGAAACAACGTTCCTCCAGGACCATGGTGCAACATAGACAGTGCATACAAAACACAAGTGTAACATAAACAAGTGCGGACAGACAACACAACACAGTACAGACAGAGAATAATAAATAATTGGCGGTAGTGTGCAAATTCTGCAGTGTGTAATAAATATTGAGTCCAGTGAGGTAGTAAAGTTATTAGTGCAAATGCTTTGTGCAAAAAATGCTTCCCATTTTATCTGGGGTAAATGGTTGGAGAGAGAGAGAGAGAGAGAGAGAGAAAGAGAGAGAGAGAGAGAGAGAGAGAGAGAGAGAGAGAGAGAGAGAGTGTGTGCAGTGTATCAACAAATTCTACAGGATAATGTGAGAGTATCTCTACGTCAGCTGAAACTCTGTAGAAGTTGGGTGATGCAACAGGACAATGACCGAAAACACAGGAGCAAGTCCACAACAGAATGGCTTATAAAAAACAAAATCCGAGTAGCCAAGACTTGAAAAGAGCCGTACACATGAGGCATCCAAGAAACATGTCAGAGCTAAAGCAGTTCTGCCAGAAAGAATGTGCTAAAATCCCTCAGGAACAATGTGCAGGTCTTATCCCCAGCTACAGGACGTGCCTGGTTGAGGTTATAGGTGCCAGGGGAAGGGGTCAACCAGGTATTAATTCCAAGGGTTCACCACTGTGAATGTTGAATGAGTGTGTTCAATAAAGACCTGCAAGATTATATGAATCTATAAATGAATGCAGAACGCCATAAGATTCCAAAGGGTTCACATGTTTTTTCTTGCCACTGCATATATATGCTGTTATCAGTGGAGCACAGAAGTAAATGTGAGTGTTTATGATGTGTTTTTTATATGAGGTCTCCCCCATCACACAATAACTCCAACACTGGGAAGATGCAGACTAATACATGTCAAGCCAGTCAAACACTGCATCTTCTTGGACTGCAGCTAATACCAACATTACTGAAAGGTTGAACATGCCTGAAGAACAGTAACTGGTAATTATGTTATGCCAGCTAACAGACACCTGCAGTGATTAGCATTGTGCTAAGTAATAGAAGAGATAGGGGGCATTCCTACCCAAAGAGAGCATGTTAAATTTTGCATTACTTTTTTGCATTTATTTAGGTTATAGTGTACCTTTAAAAATCATTCACAGCATATTCCAAGACTTTAGGGCATTCCTCATGGTTTTGTGTAAATCTGCTCTTTATCTGTATTTATATGCTGCCTCTTGGCTTTATCATTATAAATACAGTTTGGTTTAGCACTGCTAAGAACATTCAGTCATTATCCACTTCTTACTGGTCATGGTTGCAGTGGGTCTGGAGAATTCCTGGAATTACTGGGCACAAAGCAGGAAAAGCTATGAACACAATACCCAAATTAACTTTTCTAGGCAGTCTAAACTTTTCAACTTTGACGTAAACAAAATCACATTACTTTTTTTAAAGATTACTTTACATTTTTACACAACGATGCTGTCATAAATTATCTATTACTGTTCCAAACATTCTCATAATTACCGCAACAGCCTGTGATTACTGTAAAGAATTGAGATAAATATGGTAAAACTTTGTCTTAACCTTTGAAAAGCAGAATAGTGATGTCTGGAGAACTGAGTCAATTAATCATGTATTAATAAATTATGTCTTAATCATGTTATGGCAATATTTAACTTAACTGTTTATGTATATGTATTTAAAGTACATCTGTTCATTAGTGTTAGGACATCAATGACCCAGGGTCTTTTTTCCCAAAAAACACATCATTACCAACCTATTACCATCACCAAGTGGTCAATAAACTTGGCAATGGTAATGACTGTTTTTCATTTTTACCATCAGTATCTTTTTAACTGTTTAGAAATGAAAGTTTCTGAACTCTTTTTCACAGTTTTTCAGTGCCCGTAAGATATCAGTGGAGAAGTAAAATATGAAAAGTGAACCTTTTGGAATGACCCGGAATTCTATATAAGCTCAGTCTTGGCCATCATTTAGTCTTTACTTTAAATCATTCTTGACATAATTTAAACTAAATGTATTTGTTTTTCTAATTTGATTTGTGTAAATGTAAACAGGCTCACAAGCATTACTTTTTCCTCATTCTAGCAGGACACCTAGGACCAGAAACCAATAAACAAGTTGGCCAAAACAACAAGCTCTGCTCGACTGTTTTATGGTTTCAAAGCACAAATGACACAACATTTAAAGTCTTGTACAATATTCCAGGTGCAGAAGTAGTCATTACCTGGATACTTTTCTTTATTGAGCTTCCTGTTGTCTTTTTGGCCATACATGACCAGAACAGACTGTGTTGTTCCTGTGGTTGTCATAAACCTTCTAATCTCTGATCTTATTCAGATCTGTTTCAGGCCCTTCATAAACACTTTTCCTGTCACCACAGAACGTTTGATTGTATTCTGGGTTTATAACTTTGGCATGATAGCTAGCATTGGCTTCATGGTCTGCATCTCATTTGAGAGATACGTAATGATCACATACCCACTTTGGTATCGATTGGGTCGTTCTTTAAAGTACTCCATTTTTATCTGTTTGCTGATTTGGTCAGTGTCCCTCACTGAAATAGGGATTAGCATTGTAATGATACGAGGAGGAAATGTGGAAAGTGTATTTGTTATGTCTGTGATTTTATTGTTTCTCCCATACCCGCTAGCTGTGTTTTGCTTGTTTGGTTCTTGGAAAGCTCTATCACGTTCAGTCTCTGTCCCCCGTGATGAACAAATGAGAATTCTAAGAATCCTGGCGCTGGTACTGTTCAATTATACTGTAATGTTTCTACCTATTACAATCTGTAACATATTTATCTCTGTGTCTCTAGAGAATTGGAAAAAATCCTTCCTAAGAGATATAAGATTTGTGTCAGGAGTCGTGATGTATCTGAATCCACTTGCAGACTGCTTGATGTATGTGTTTATGAGGAAGGATGCCAAATGCATGCTGAAATATTTCTGTTATGAGATGCCCGACAGAAACAGAAATCAAACTCTAAACACTGCTGTAGATGGACGTGACGTGGAGGACAATTAAAAAGAGAATATCAATGAGCAGCTTTGCAGCTTGGTCTCAAAGAAATGTCATGGATGATTCTAACCTCAGTATTAACCATGTATAACTTAATATGAACCTTATTTAACTTACATTTGGCCCTATTTTTAAGTTTTACTTAAATTATGTTACACTTTTAAAAAATTGTATGAGTTGTTACACTGCATTAAAATGTTTTTACTCATTTTACATTAACAGGCAGTGAAGAACAGTTACTATAAACACAGTCAAAAAAGAATAAATAATGGAAAATTCTGCTAGCCATCCTATGGAATTCAAGTAATCAATGCTAATATCAATGCTAAGCTGTTCTTGGTTAAATATGGTCATTGACTTTTTACTAAAATGTGTCCTCTGTGTAAAGATACAGGTCAACACATCAACACATACATTGTTTCTGTTTTACATTGTATTCATGATTTAATCACCTATAACTACAAGTGTATTGTATAGATATTGTATTGATAGATAAATATTAGAATATTACAGTTGCAATCAGTTGCATCAGAACAGGCTGGGCTGATGAAAAGGCTTTGTCTGGTAGCCAGGGGCACTGCCATGCATTTTGAGCCCCATGAAGAAGACATTACATATGGATATTAAAACTGGCCACTACAAGTCTAATAATTCTCCCAAAATATTAATTTTAGAAAAATTTTAAATTTTCTTTTAATTAATACATTTCTTAGGGCCTCAACATACATAAGAAAGTCAAGTGCTTAAGACATTGTGATTATATACAGATTCTTATTTCGACATATTTGACATGTTTTTCTGTATACCATCTGTACTATGAATCAGAAAAGAAGCACTCCAAATGTGTGTAAATATTTGTAAAATATATTGTAAAAGTGTATGTTAAAGTGTACTTTTACTTTTAGTTATATTGAAGACCATTTTTGCAGGTCCCTCCATTTTCTCAGGCCTAAACATGACTGGACATTGATTTGATTAGCAGTTTTTTTATGGCCAGGTGTGTCCACATTATGACAAATTAATGACATTCAAGGTCTGGGGTTGATTAGTAGCTGTTCAGGAAAACTCAAAATATGTGGAGGTCAAGTAAAGTAAAGAACACTCCGAAGGCAGAAAACATTTCTAGGGAGGAAACAGCATTTGAAGATGTTAGGACCAAATAACTTCAGGCAGCCTTTAACAGCAAATTTAACTATACAAACTTTACAAATATACTATACAAATATAACTTTAACTGCATTCAAGTGTTAAAAACACTCCTCATATTTATTATTGTTAGTTTGCCCAATTACATTTGAGCCTGTGAAAATTGAGGACCAACTGAAAATGGCTGTTATTCCTAAATGAGTACAGAGATGGTTTTGTTAAACCCCTTTGGATTAAACTGAAGCTGATCTTAAGGATCTTGCTACTTCAACAGCAAAACTGAGGTTCAGGTTATTAACTCTATCCAACATGACAATGTTATCTAAGGATGTGTGTTTACCATTTAGTACTATGAGTGTACTTTCATAGTTTTAACTGTATTCTGTAAATACTCTTAAAGATAAACACTTAAATGGTCAACATCAATCAATGACCTCACTACATATTGAGAGAAAGTATGTACGATCATATGCTTATGTGTCATGCATCAACATAATTTGTTGTGTCAGCTATATTTTTTAAAAATACATACACAGTAAGTATTATGTATAAGCTGTATTTTTGCTGAGAATACTGTCATGTTTTCTGTAAATTGTTCACATCCCTTACTAAAAGAAGTTTATTTAAGCAGTTTGTGTCAGGCCCTTATTCCCCCGAAAACCCCCAAACAGTGGGGATGGAGGCCCTGAAGCAGGCTGTTCGTGCCCAGGGGCAATTCCTGAGGCAACAGCAACAAACGCTGCAGAGCGTGTCAGACTGTTTGCCACCTGGCACAGCAACAGGCAGGCCAACAGCACCAGGTCGCCCAACTAGTGGGTGGCGTCCAGGAGCTCACAAAGCTGGTACAGGCTTCGCTGGAGCCCCTTAGGTCTTGTTCCCTGGCTCTTATCCGGTTGGTAAGCCAGAGGTCTGGTAAGCCAGTATTCTCTCAGAGTAGACCATGTTATTTTTCAGCCCTGATCGACTGCGGACCAAGGGGAAACTTCATGTGCTGACATCATCGTGCGACAGGGGATACCTATCCGGCCTCTTAAGACTCTTTGAAAATCCCTGGGATGGTCAGCCTGTGGGACCAGCCCCCATTACCCATGTAACGGTGCCGGTTCAGTTGTCTGCCAGTAGTCTGCACAACCCCCATATTCCTGGCCTGATGGGGAGATAATGTCCTGGTCCCCATCCTCTTTCTCCCATTGCCTCGGTCCGGCCCTCATTTAGACTTTTGTCCACGACCATTGAAAGCCCTGAGTCCCAAGCAGTTGTCCCCCCCCCCCCATATCTGCTCGCTAACGATGGAAGAGGAACGGACGATGGTAGAATACACCACTGAAGCCCTAGCCCAGTACCAGGTTATGCCTTATTTCTTGGCAAATGCTCCCTCCGTCTTCCATGCGTTCATCAGTGATGTCCTCCAGGACTATTTAGGGCACTGTCTGGTGGCCTTCTTGGATGACATCATTCCTCCGGACCGTAACCTTCCCAGTCCAGCAGGTATTGATGCTTGGCCCACGCCTTCTAGCATCCAACACCTCCTTAACAGTGTAAACAGGGGCCCCCTCTATCTCCACCGGCTCAGGTGGGACGTCAGTGGAGATTGCCTCGTTCAGTGGATCTGAGACCACAGGCTTTAAGAGGCACATGAAAAGAATTGTAAACGTGCGAATGTGGGGGGAGCTTCAGGTGATAAAACACACAACTCCTTTTGTTAATGAGACCAGAAAGGACCAGAATACTTAGCTCATAATTTGTGGAGGGGATCCCCAGCCCTCATGTCCCGTGTTGATGGCCGTTGAACACCTCCCCTCTGTGTCAGTTCATTTTGGATATGCTGGTGCGTGGTGCTCCAGACCCTGCCTTTATCCACTGTCAGGCCCTCGTTATCCCGCTCTCTCCCGGGGCGCTCCCAGGACTCCACTCCTCTGCCCATAGAAGGAGCTGGGATTCCCCTGATTTCTAACACCTGTGACTGTGACTTTGATGTAGCACTCTCACACCAGTTCTCTGCCGTGAATTGACTCTATGCATTCATGCGTCAGCGTGTTACATGGTCTGCTCAAGGGAAAACTTCTCATGCCTAGCGTTTCGTTTGCCTGCCCTGCTCTGGTAATACCTGCCTTTTGTTTATTCCCTTCTCTGTTTCCCCCTTTTTTTGCCGAAGCACTGCTTCATAGATTTTGTTCTCCCTGTCTAGTTATCCCACCCAAGCACGGCTTACAGCTTTTTGTTTACCCTTGATTCCCCATCCCGCCCTGAGCGCTGCTGAGCATTTCCTGCTTTGGTTGCTACCTTGTTTGTTTACCCTGCCCTGTAATAAATCTTGCTTCTTTTTACTGCCACACCTGACCTGGCATGACAGTTTGATTTCAGTTTACTTTACAGTTTACTGTAAATATAATTGTAAAAACTAAGTATTCTTGCCACTTTTTTTAGCTTGGCTTGTGGTTTGGGGTGGGACGGATTTTGGATATGCTCCATGACACAAATTCTAATATCATCCTCCTCCAAAGAATGTGTATGTCTATTTCTGTTCTTATATTTCTTATATGTGTCAATTTGTTCTTATATTTTGGCTTCCAATACATAAAGGAAACAAATGTTCTTAATCCTGAGTTTGTCTTATTTGTGTGATGTTCATAATAGTTAACTATAATATACTATTAGTTAAAGGTATATACAAATTCTAAATGTTAATTGATAACATAATGTTGACAGAACACAAAAGGCAGAATTTATACGTGAGAAAGTGCAGTGCCCAGACAGTCTGTGAAGTGCATATTACTGCAATGTTTCCAAAAGATGATAATGATGGAAGTGAGAAATCCAACTGACGCCTTTTGCATTAAAAGCTAGCGTATGGAAGCACTTTGGCTTTTACACAACTTTTATTTCCAAAAATCTGCGTCTGTATTCTGGCGTTGAGAACAAGGTCTTTCACGCTATGTTGTACACTTTGGAGATGAGATACAGCAGTGTCCCATCTGAAAGATATTTTACTGATACAGTGATCATACAACAAGATCAAAACCAAAATCATGAAATCACTAAAGAAAACAAGTAGAATATATTTTTCCACTTTCCACTTTTTTCCACCTTCCAGTTGACCTGCCACATTGCTTACATCTGTTTTTTTTTTTTAAACAAAAATAAATCAATGTGCATAAAGATGTATCACTAATCATTTTATAATTGCATTGCAGCCCTCTGAATCAGAATGGAATCATGAGGTGCAGGACAGTTTAACAAACCACAGAAACTGTTATACACAGATTAGAATTAGACACAGAACTGAAACCAGTCTAAACTTTAAACAGTGGTTTTACTGCAAATAATGAACATGATGACTTAACCTTAAACTATATTAATAAGAATATTTCATACACCTTACAGCCAAGATTAACTTATAAGAAAAATAACATTTTTTGAAAGTAACAGTGAAATTAGAGTCCTATTTTCACCTATTCACCCATAAAACCACCATTATTCACACCTCTTTGTAGTGAAAGCAGAGATTCATAAGAAAAGAAAAAAAAAAACAGCTGTATATATCA
Organism: Salminus brasiliensis; assembly: GCF_030463535.1. NCBI lineage: Eukaryota > Metazoa > Chordata > Actinopteri > Characiformes > Bryconidae > Salminus > Salminus brasiliensis. Next base: position 24,757,451 of record NC_132894.1, on the reverse strand, counting down.
CTCATGCTCCTAGTTATTAAGAAATAAAATTAGCCTGTCCTGCTTTATTGACCCACAAATACACATCAAAACTGACATACATTTGATCTGACCTGACCCGATCCAATCACTGCCTTTTATAGGGCACAAGTTAAAATGCAGACAAATGGTGATTGTGAAAAACTGAGTTAATATGGAAAGACAGCATAGCAGACATCATTATTTAATCACTGAAATATGAATAATGGTTTCAGAAATGTAATGTAAAATAATCAGAAAATATGAAACCTTGATTAAGGATGGTACCAAATAATGAGTCGATGCCCAGAAGGCACACAGGAAGGGAGTAAGAACCAAATCTACTGACAGTCTAAAGTCAGCTTCATTCAAAACTGGCCAATGTTTCATACTAGCTGTTCACGCCTTCTTTCTCACTCTCTCAAACACACACACGCACACACTCACAATTAAGAATATGAACAGAAAAGGAAACAAAAGATGACTACAAAAAGTGACAGATACACACAAAGAAAATTCTCAAAAAGCATCAAAAGACTATCCAGATCCCAGAGCTTGTAGCTATCAGAGTCCAGGTGTAATAGCCGTGAATCCAGCCAGCTGGCCCCATAAGCACCTTGCTCTTGTCTTTGGAGAGATAGTCCTGGTTTGGGACTAAAAGGTTATCTAGGCCTGTGATTGGCCAAGAGGAAGTCTTTGTCCTTGCAGGTGAGACAGAGCTTGAGGTTCCTTAGAGAGCCACCAGCGCAAGAGAATGCCCAGCCAGCCATCAAACACAGTATGATATAGGTAGGTATCAGACTGCCCTCATACTGTGGGTTTATAAATGTCTGAAACATATAAGGAACATTCAAAGCTTTTCAGATAGCAGATGACAAACAACATTTCTTTGGCAATCATAACTACACAATGGTTACTGAACCAAAATGATTGACTGTTAGTACTACAATTTAAAATGTAATCATCATTAAAACCATGGTTGATTATTGTACTTTGCAATACAAACATGGTAGAATGCAGGACAGAGCTTCAGGGATCAGCACTGCATTGGCTCCCAGTTAATTTTTGTTTTGAATACAAAATTATTCTATTAACACATAAAGCCCCACATGGCCTCGTTCCTGAGTACCTGCAAGATCTTATTACATTTTATGAATCATCAAAAATACTTAGATCTCAGGGTGCTGGCTTCTTAGTAGTTCCCAAAATTCACAAAACCTTAGCAGGGGGAAGAGCCTTTTCTTATAAAGCCCCCACACCTCTGGAATAACCTTCCAGATAATGTTCAGGACTCAGACACAGTCTCAATCTTTAAATCTAGGCTGAAAACTAATCTGTTTAGTTTAGCTTTTGGTAATTAATGTTTCCCCTCAGATAAAGGTTGTAGGTCCAAGGTTTCACGGACACAGAGAATTAGTAGTATACTGAGATGCGTCATCTCACTGCTTACAACTTTCAGGTTTGTGGACAGTGGAGCAGATGGACGCTAGCGTTTCAGGGTGCTCCTGTGTCTGTGTTACTTTCTGTCTCTCTCCTTTTAATTAGGCTGTTACAGTCAGACCTGCCAGAGTTGTTAGACACACTCTGATACTGCTCAACATTCTCTCTACAAATCCATTCAGAACTAATTTGGTCTCTTTATTTTCTCAGAGTAAAATGGCCACCCAGCTCAACCTGCTGGAAGACTGCCCGCTGAGGCCCCCTCTATCTGCGTCAGACCAGCTGCCACCTACCAGTCCAACCAGCAGGCCTGACCCCTCCACCACCACCCATGCCAGACCAGTGGCAAACCCTCCTACCATTGCTACCTGCCTAATGACCATGTTAAAACCTAAATGGACTCTTAACTATCTGCCACTTTTAATATTACCACTATTAACTATCATTACTCTCATTACTCTGACCATCACTGCCATGACTATATTAAGTTATACTACACCATGATTATTATATTATGATTATGATCAGAGCAGTTCAACAGTATAGATGGTTTGGATGGGTCCCCCTTGTGATTCTTTGTTCCTCCCAAGGTTTCTTCCTCCAGCTCTGAGGGGGTTTTTCCTTGCCACTGTCACCATTGGCTTGCTCACTGGGGGTATTATTATTATTATTATTACTATTATTATTAATACATTTGCTATTCCCCTGTTACCAGAGTGAGAGCCCAGCAGGCAAATCAATATTCAATGCATATTCAATTTAAAACATCTACTGCTGATAGTGTTATTTATTACACTGTATTTATCTTTCAAGACAAGAAGGCTCTTTTCATGTTTGATGTATTCCACCCAGTCTTAAAGCAGATACTCCAACTGATGACTTTAAAAGTCTCTGGAGGTCAGACTTCCCCTTCACTGAAATCATGGCCTGACTTATATGAATATTTTGTGGCTGAAACAGTACATTGATATATCATATCTTAGTCATGCAAAAACAAACTCCTGCATCTCTATATTTAATGGTTTTTCCACTTTTTGGGACAGTCTCTTACATGTCAACATTACAATTTAATGATGAATGGGCCAATGGAAATACTCTAAAACTACTTCCATTGAAGGATGTCAAAAGACACACTTCTTAAGCTCAAACAACTTAATTAAGAAATCTCCTATGACATCTTATATAAGTAATATTAATACTGTATAAGGGAGTGGAGATACCCTCAACCCTTTGCAATTTTGTTTGTTAATTGTCTCTTTTTTACATTATATTATATCATTCTCTCATCATTCTTTTTTGTGTTGGGGGTTAATTTTGACAGGTTAATCATGCAAAGATCATGTTTGGATTATAATTTGAATGTTTTGTAATACTTGAAACAACAATCTTCAGTTCAGATTTGTTCAGTTTAGCCTGCCAAATACAGCGAAATAGTTAAACCAGCACAGCTCTGTAAGATTTTGCCTTAACAAGTGATCTGATTTGCCTTTAGGTCTATATAAATGGATATTTGTAGCAAACCCGTATATCTGCCAGGCTACAAGCCACAACTTAAGGTCATTTCAAGTGATATCTGCAATAATATCACATTTTATGTATTTGCATCTAACTGTAACATAATGAATGAGTAAGAAAGATTGCATGCGTGTGCTTCCTTACCAGACATGACACTAGCAGATGACTGCAGACCACAGCTCCAAGGGACCACCATCTCTTGTGCTCACATGCCTCAAAAAACACCACCCCCCAGAACATGTGCAGCAGGATTATGGCCAGTGTCATGAAAGCTATAAAACAGAAAAACAGTTTAAAACCAAAAGATTGGATGAACCAAAAAACATCATGAAGGTATAAACATTTTTAACTCCACTACCTGAAGATATGAAGTAATGCTGGGAGTCACCATGGATACCCACAGTCCCAGGGCCTACTGAGTCAGAGAGGATGTTGACCACTGAAAATGCTCCGCTCATGAATCCAAAGCCCAGGCCAGAAACTAGATAACATACATGCACAAAAAGATTATTTCCAAACTATGTGATCCGACACAGTTCTAAAGATTAAATATGAATAGCCATTCATTTAGTGTGATACTACCATAAGCTAGCTGACGAACAGAGATGGGCATGGTGTCTTCTTGACTGATGGCCAGTAGGCCTTCATTAGCCTTCCTATGAAAGATATACAGCAAATTTAAGATCAGTACATGGGCTTTTTAGCAAGGCATGAAGAATATGTAATAAATAGTACAGTAGCATAGAACACTATTTAAAAAAAAATGTAACAGTAACAATATTGTCATCATTATTGTTTGTACTAATAATAATCAAGACAAATGATAAATACTGGTAAAGTGTGACAAGCTGTATCACCTGCAGTGGGGGAAAAAAAGTATTTAGTCAGTCACCAATTGTGCAAGTTCTCCCACTTAAAAAGATGAAAGAGGTCTGTAATTGACATCACAGGTAAACCTCAACTATGAGACAAAATTAGAAAAAAAAATAATAAAAAATCAGAAAATCACATTTAAAAAAGAATGTATTTTTAAAGAATTTATTTGCAAATAATGGTGGAAAATAAGTATTTGGTCAATAACAAAAGTTCATCTCAATACTTTGTTATATATCCTTTGTTGGCAATGACAGACACCGTTGCTGGTATGTTGGCCCATTCCCCCATGCAGATCTCCTCTAGAGCAGTGATGTTTTGGGGCTGTCGGCGGGCAACACAGACTTTCAAAGCCCTCCAAAAGTTTTCTATGGGGTTGAGATCTGGAGACTGGCTAGGCCACTCCAGGACCTTGAAATGCTTCCTACGAAGCCACTCCTTTGTTGACCCAGCCACGTTTTATCTTCAATGCCCTTGCTGATGGAAGGAGGTTTGCACTCAAAATCTCACAATACATGGTCCCATTCATTCTTTCATGTACACGGACCAGTCGTCCTAGTCCCTTTGCAGAGAAACAGCCCCAAAGCATGATGTTGCCACCCCCATGCTTCACAGTTGGTATGGTGTTCTTTGGATGCAACTCAGCATTCACTCTCCTCCAAACACAACGAGTTGTGTTTGTACCAAACAGTTCTACTTTGGTTTCATCTGACCATAAGACATTCTCCCAATACTTTTGCGGAACATCCAAATGCTCTCTAGCAAACTTCAGACGCGTCCGGATATGTACTGGCTTAAGCAGGGGAACACGTCTGGCACTGCAAGATTTGAGTCCCTGGTGGCATAGTATGTTACTGACGGTAGCCTTTGTAACGTTGGTCCCAGCTTTCTGTAGGTCATTCACTAGGTCCCCCCGTGTGGTTCTGGGATTTTTGCTCACCGTTCTTGTGATCATTTTGACCCCACGGGCTGAGATTTTGCATGGAACCCCTAATCAAGGGAGATTAGCAGTCCCATTTTCTGATTATTGCTCCCACAGTAGATTTCTTCACACCAAGCTGCTTGCCTATTGCAGATTCAGTCTTCCCAGCCAGGTGCAGGTCTACAATTTTGTTTCTGGTGTCCTTTGACAGCTCTTTGGTCTTCACCATAGTGGAGTTTGGAGTGTGACTGTTTGAGGTTGTGGGCAGGTGTCTTTTATACTGTTAACGAGTTCAAACAGGTGCCATTAATACAGGTAATGAGCGGAGGACAGAGAAGCCTCTTAAAGAAGAAGTTACAGGTCTGTGACAGCCAGAAATTGTGCTTGTTTGTAGGTGACCAAATACTTATTTTCCACCATTATTTGCAAATAAATTCTTTAAAAATCAGATGTGATTTTCAGAATTTCTCTCATTTTGTCTCTCATAGTTGAGGTCTATCTATGATGTTAATTACATGCCTCTCATTTTTTTAAGTGGGAGAACTTGCACAATTGGTGACTGACTAAATACTTTTTCCCCCCACTATATATTGTCATGTGTTCTGTTTATTGTTTTAATAATAAACTAGGATCATTTAAAACAGTGGTGAAGTTTCAGGTGAAATTTGTAAAATTGTGTATGTTAAAGTGGGATGTAAAAGTATTTCAGATGACCTAGAAAGTATTTTTGCTTAATGATGTTATCATAGTATTTTACCCGTTTCACTTCACTAAAAACATACTAGAGGGAAAGGGAGGCACACAGACCAATAGTGTTTTTTTTTTTTTCATTAATTACTTATAACAATAATGATTGAAATTACAAATATATAACAGTTTAATATAGATCAGAAGAAGATTCTGAATTTGATGTTAGGAAAATACTTGGCTTAAAAGATTGCTTGGCTTCTCAAAAAACACAGAGATTTTTTTCCACATACATCCAGATCTTAGTCATATCCTGTTAGTCTATACAATACACCTTTTTCAATATTCACCAAGCTACAACAATAACATGACAATGCAATTGACAGAAGGAAGTTCTGATGGAAGTAACTCTTTATGCTTACTTCAGTAGTCTGTAGTAGGCAAATCGGAAAACCTCCTGAAGCAACACAGAAAGCACCACTCCAAATATGAGGAGACCTTTCTGCTGTGTGGCACTGTCTTTGTTGCTCATCTGTACAGTAACAAACCATACTAACGAAGAGAGCAACAAAGACACCAGCCAAAAGAATGCCCTGCAAAAGAGAACACTGTAAACACCACACCACTCCGCCCCCTCTTAGAAGAAGAGGAGTACAATAACAGACACCGCTGAGAATCAATAAGAGCTGAGCTCTTCAGAAAATGTGACGTTACACAAGCTTTAGCCCTTCTCCCTAGCAGCATTTACACTGTTGTGCGAGAAAATATATAAAAACGTATCTGTGTGAAAGCAAAAATGAACCGTTTGCTAGGACATAACATCCGGGTAATTAACACAATCAGTAGCTACACAGCTGGTTAAAACGTTATGTAATTACCAACAATATTAAATTCTACTAGAGTGTTGGTATAAAATGAAAAATGAATGAAGTGTTTAATAAGAGTCTAAATGCTACATCATAGAAATGTATACCACAAATAGTCTATAGTTATAGTCACAAATAGTTCTAACTACCAAATTCGGTAGAGGGATGGTTCAGTGTGTGGACAGTTGGTGTAGCGAACGTGTAACAACTAGCTAATCCTCCCAGTGGAAGACTAGGGTTTTATTCCCCCCACAAAGCTACACCAATATGTACGTTTTAATCATTTAACACAATACTTACCTATAAAAAACTGAATGCCGCTAAATGCCATAAACAGGGAGATTGTTTTTAGATTTACCAGTATTTTTTTTAATCAACGCAATTCAGAAGGCAATAAAATGCCCATTATTCACATCAAAACAGGTATGTCATTCTTTTTAATTCCGCTTAACTGTGTTACAGCTTACACTCTAACTTTCAACTCATGTGATTGTCCCCTGACTACCTGATGATTTTGAGTCACCGGCTAACTAACTTCAGCACGACGTTAAGTTAGCTCATTTAAGTATTAGGCAGCTACACGAGAGTGACGAGCATTTTGGCTAAGTGATGCCTGAATCAATCTCAGCCTGACTTGCTAGCGAGCACCCTGGAACACCCTGGAAGTGTAAAATTACCACCCTGCCACCGGCAGCTAGGTGGCTAGCAGGCGAGCATTCTAGCTAACACAAACACACACACACGAGTGCGCAATGCTTTAACACTTACCCTGCAATAAGAAAGATCACTCGAAGAGGATCTCGAGCAATTGTAAACAAGAACAGTGCTATGGCTGGGCCGAACGCTATAAACGTACAGCCAAAAAACACAGCTGTTGTCATACTGCAGTTGAAGTGGGTTAGCTAGCTAAATGGATAATCCTGCTCTACTCTTCCTCTTCATGCAACCTGATTTTTTTGAAAGAGATATAAAATGCTTTTCCCGATAGTCCATAGGGTTATGCTTTAAAATGGTTGCATAGGCGAGCAGTAATTCACGGATTAACGTCCACTTTTCCTGAAAATAGGTTGAAACTGTGTAATCCTACGCCTGATGATTCCAGAACCGATGAGTTGCTTTTGCTTCCTGTTCTCTGTCACATGAGCAAGCACGTCTTAAAGGCACAGTCGGTCATTTTTAAATGCGTCTTTGTTTGCTTATCTGCTGAATTAAAAGTTTGGAAAATGTTTAATGTAACTTTTTGGCTTTTTGGTTCCTTTTTATTTAGCCGTATGCAGCACGAGAGAGGACATTATATATATATATATATATATATATATATATATATATATATATATATATAGAGAGAGAGAGAGAGAGAGAGAGAGAGATAATTATCCCAAGAAAAGATACACAAACATATTAAACAGGCTCTTTAAAGAACGTTAAAGTAAACATTGCTTGAACTGATTTGGAACTCAGGATTTAAGATTGAGCTACTGAGCTCCAAAGAAGCTTACAAAAATGAGCTGTTTTAACATTTCATTTTCTTTGTTGTCCCTTTAAATATTGAAGAACAATGTCTTACACAGTGCCTTGGAACAAATATTTATTCATATAACTATGTATAATTACAGCATAAATAAATAAAAACATCACAGTTTAATATAACATATGCCTGCTTAATACTGACAAAACACATACAGTCATGCATACAATGAGCAAGTTCCACTGCTCAAAACCATTATTTGAATGGTTGAAACACATATTTTTGCCATGGTTAGAAACTACTGACGGTCTCATTGTACTTGTACTAAGACGTATGGCAGGTATCTGTATGCTTAAAACAGGGTTTAAAAACACAGTACATTTTTGTTCAGTGGTTAAATCAGGCCTCAGCTCTGCAGACACCTGTAAATTCACACTCTGCAGAGCTGGTTCCTGGAAGAAACCCAGTTTGACACCTCTGGGTTGAATGTTCCATTTTTAACTGATTAACAGATCTTGTTAAAAGAATTCAATATAAATCTGATGGAGAAACTTTCTAGCTGTATGCAAAATTAATGTTCAATCTATGTGACGATAAATGTATACCTATACTGATATCCTCACTCTCCTGCTTCTCTGATACATTTACTTCATCAACTAGGCTGCTTCTTTTAACATTAAGACACAGCTTTAGGTATTTTGCTCATCTGTAGTGTGAGAGCACAAAGCGCTGAAAGTTCCTCCCACAGAGAGGTCATTAAATGACTCCTCCGTTCTTAATAGTATGTAATATTATTATCATCCATCATTTTAACTGATAAAGATGATAATCAGAATTTGCGTGCGAGCTCCATGATAGCAATTGTAGTACTCTGGCCAAAGATGAAGGCTCCGGTAACAACAGTGACCACACCCCATCCGGTCAGGAGTGTCCTGAAAGAAAGAAAAGGTAGTGGAACATTATTTACAGGATTTAACAGCATGCAATAAAGTTTACTACTTTATACACATCACTCACTTCATTCTGTGATCCACTGGTTCTGTCTGCATGGCAAAAATGAGACACAGTCCTGCAAGACAACAATTTTATATTCTTTCTATTTTTATTCTTCATTCTTTTGTTTGTGTGTTGCCTTGTTTGTGTGTGTGAATGCACTTTCATTCATGTCTCACCAGGAAAGATAAAGATAAAGAAGGCACTAATTCCTCCAATTACGCTGATGACATCACTCATGTCTGGCACATAGACAGCAATGAGGAGCGTCACGCCAATCCACAGGATCGTTAGCCCCACCCGACAGCGCCTCTCAAACACTGCCGTAACCATGGCCTGCCGCTCACGGTATCGCAGCATCAGTGTCAGAATTACAGACCTGGGGAACAGAACACAGTGATGTAGTGAAATTGTGTGTGAGAGAGAGAGAGTGAATATAAGATCTAATAAACTGAAATTAGGAAACATATTAGCCACTGCTTATTTTTGCTGTATTAAAACAATGTATTTAAATGTTAATTATGTAATTATGTATTAAATGTATATGTGTTAGGCACACCTGTTGACTCATTTTTGTAGTCACTTTAATTGTTTTGTTAGGGACAGCATCTTTACTGCTTTGCAACTGGTTACACCACTGATTTTTGAGATGTATTGTTTTATTTTTAAATGAGAGAAAATAACTTCAGTTCCTATGCTGATAGATGCTGGATGGACAAAGACAAAGTAAGACAAATTAGTTTTTGATTTAAAATTTGTTGTTATTTTACTGAAGCAAAAATACTTGAGATACTATTTAAAATATAGATGTCAAGCTTTAGTCTACAAACCTGCCCAGCAGAAGTATTATGGGGTAGATAGTGAAGATGGATATCCCAAACAGCAGCCTCGCAATGATCATCACCACATCATTTCCAGGATAAGACATCAGAATATCCGAAGCGACTTGTGGTCCAAATGTAAGAAAGCCAAACACTCCTGACAGGAAAATGACGTGTTTATATTATGTTAAGATAAGAAAGAAAAGGCCAATATAATTTGAAGTAAATTCCAAGTATAAGCTTACCAGTGAGGGTGTAGATGAGCAGGCAGAAGATCATAGAGACCACAGATATGACCACCCAGTGGCTAATCTTTTTGTTCTCCATGCTGCTATAAATAGCAATGCAGGCTTCGTGGCACTAAACAGCATAACACACATACACTCATCAATTTGAATAGTAGACACAAGTGCATTTACATACATTATTGTGCCAGCCAGAAAAGCATTTTACAATCTATAAATACTCTGTGTCATTTGCCAATGACTAACTGAGCACTGATTATCATTACTTTTTAAAACAATAATATATATATATATATTTTAATTTTTTTTAATCCAAAAGTTACTGTTACTGGAAGTTCAAGATATTGCAAAAGTAAGCTTTACAAAGATCTGTGTCAACGCCCCAAGTAATCAAGCCAAAGACTACAGTGCCCTCCCTCAGAGTGAGAGAACCTATATAAAGACCACAATAACAAACAAATACTTATATACTCCAATTACTTAGGTCAACCCTAATGCACCTGCATATCGGTGCCATCACACAAAAATCGTGTATTTCCATTTTTGCTGTTTTTTACTTTTTAACATGAAATCTTTGAATTAGATATGTTTACACTGACTTCAATAGAAAGGTTTAAATGATTTTTCATTTCTCCTGAAGATGCCATTTTGGAGAATCAAGGTGCTGGTACCACATCAAGTTTCAAGAAGAGTTTGATATTATATATAAATGTGAGATATACACAAAGAGAGCTGTATAGAATCTGACCTGGAAGCCAAAGCAGATGGTGGGGACCACGCTGAGCACAGATGCCCAGGAGTCTAACCTGGACCAAGAAAAGTTAAAACAGCATACAATGAATGTGTAAACTGTGAGAGTTTTTTCTTCCCATTTTTGTCATTTATCAACAAGTTAGGGCTCCCACAATCACATAAATCTAACAGATGGGAGGGTGAAAGCTAGCATGTGTTTTCTCTTAATCGCATGAAGCCTTCCTTTTAAACTGCTGCTGTGTAGGGAGAATGTTGCCAGTGCAGCACATTTTTTTAAATCACAGTATTTAGTACGGGAGAGTATTTGAATAGTAGTTTTTTGAGAATCTTTGGCTACTGATGCATTTTTTCTGTGATCATGTATATTGCTATCATGTATGTCTTTACATATCGTGATATAATATTTTTACCATATCACCCAGCCCAACTCTGTGCCACTGTGAACACATTTGCAGGGCAGTGTCAACGTCAAGTTCAGGTTCATGTTTAGCAAGTTCCCAACCAGTATCTGTGTCTTTTCATCAAGACACACCCCCAAATCTTTTCAAACTGTTGGTAATGTGTCTGGACAGCTACACGTGCTTAAAGGAGAAAGGGAACAGCTAAGTCTGTCAGCTAACAGTCACCCATGCTGGCTGGCATCATGCTAAGTGTTTTCACTCAGAAAGATCAAGGCTAGTTATGCTCTCTCACATTTATGTGATATGATTCACACAAATATGATAATCACTCATATAAACTCACCCTTCACGCTGTTCTGGAACTGCTGTGGCAGCATTCTCCTCTTTCGTGTAATACTTTGCTATGACAGCAACACTCAGGTAGGTGGCTGCCAGGGTTCCCAATACACTGCCCATAAAACACACAGTATGAAAGAATTATACTGTATTCAGTACTTACAGACAACTTAGCAGGAACATGGTTTGTTAATTGTTAACAAAATAGGCTTTTGCAATACTGATCTGACAGAAGGCTGCATTTTGTTTTCACATTGTTATTATGGGCTATGTGCATCCTAACTTCAGACATTTCAGATAGGTTAATCTGCGGTTGAACGAATCAAGACCCTTCAAGGATTACATCAAGGTCTCCAGTGTTTTGAATACAATAGCAGTTGTTCACACATCACATAACAACAACAAGGCAGCTCACCCCTCTCCAGGGTCCTGAAATTAACCAAAGGGAACTACTCACGACTGGCAGAACATGAGTATCTCCAGCTGCACATACTCACCCAGGGACCTAGGTCAGCCCTGTAAACTTCTTACTGCTCTGTAGGAATATAGGTTTTACCATTCTACTGTTCTACGTCTGATCCCCTTTAATGCCTGGGAAAGCAAACTGCCATTCTTTTCTCTTTCCTTTTGATTTATAGCCACTACTCATTCCCTTGGTTCTCAATAACTGTACCCCTGCTGTGAGGTTTCTACACCTCCTTTTTCCCATGTCATGCAACCAGTTACTGGTACCCCATATATGCCAACAAGACAATGCAAGATACCAAGCATCTCATGAAGTTACGTGCAGTGAAGTAATACATACCTGGTGTACTTCTGGATGCTAATTTCTTTAGGGATTGAGAGAGGGAGGATAATGACAAGACACATAATGAAGAGTGCAAAACTCTGGTCTGTATACCAGTGATAGGGTATTTCTTTTTCTCCGGCCACCATTTCATACAATGACAGACACACTGAAACAGGCACAGAACAACATTTGTCAAAAGTGTGAATACCACTCTGTTCAGTATTTCAATACATGAAAAGGTGAAAAAACATACACACATTTTCCCCAGGACTCACATATCCAAATATGGCCTTACATACACCCTTACTACTTACACTTCTCAAGCTGGTCTTGCACTACCACGAGGAATGCAACAGAGATCATGAAGAGGTTAAAGACGAAGCAGATCTCGCAGAGCTGGCCAATCCTGCGGCCACACACTTCTCTCACCACGTCATGGTAAGTGTTCTGTCGGCTGATCGATGAGGAGTATCCCAGAATAACCAAGCCACTGATCAAAAATATAAGAGACACCTAGCAGCGGGACAGACAGAGAGAGAGAGAAAGAGAGAGATAAAGACATTAAAGTCAGCTCTATTGTATCTGAATTCTTACTTCTCCTCTATGCAGTACACTGTACAATTAATGGTGTACAAGTTCATCTGAAGTGCTTCTGCGGTTTGAAAATATGTAAAATAGTGCTTTTGTTCATGTGAAGTATTATTTTTCTTTGCATTGTCACACACATAAATTATTTGTTATCACAAGTATTTTACAATATAAAAGTGTGAAATCAAAATGTTTAACGATATGGCAATTGCGTGCCATTGTGAATGTCTAATGTTTTTCATTTCATAAATAAATTGTTCATATAAATGTTAAATATAAAGTTCAAAATTGAGAGTAATGATTTAATACAGAAAAGGGTTGCAACAGTATGGGATTTTCAGGGTGATAGAAAAGATACAGTATACAGTATTTCACAATTTTCCCACTTCTTCCTATTATTATTATACATTGATATACATATTGATATACATTTTTTCCTTTTTTTGTGTTTTTTGCTTTTTGTCTTTACCCTTTGGTTTTTTTGCCTGTGTTTTAGTTTCCAGATTACGACCCTTTGCCCGTATTGTGGATTATGTTTTTGCCTTGAACCTTTTGGACCGTTTACTTCGCGTGACTTTTGTGCTTTTGCCTTTCATCTGTCTTTTGGAATTGACCTTGAACTGTGTATCGAATTTGGACTGTTATTATTCCAGTAAAGCCTCCTTTATATTTACCCCTGTGAGTGTCTGACCCTGTTTGGCACCTTACACAAAACTACGACTAGAAATCATTAATAGATTGTATTATTATCATTTTCTTTTTAGTAGTAGTAGTAGTAGTAATGGTTGTATTATTTTACTAAATAGCAGTATTACTACTAAATGTAAAAAAATAAAATACTGGATTACAATCTTAATGACTCATTCACTTGGGCTGTTTACATTACATTTCAAACCTAACAATGCTCTGAAACAATGTATGCAGATGGCTATGATGTATTTAGTGCCCAATGGCAATACAGAAAGTTATAAACCAACCAGCAGGAAAGGACACAGCACACAAACATGCGCTTTAATATGTACACCAGCTCACCCTTAATTAGTAGCAAACTGTGAGAAGCAGCATCAAATTCACACCCCAGTAAGAAAGGCTGACACAGCAAACATGCTTGCACACACACACAGACACACTTATGTGCAAGGTCTTTAGCCATAAGAAACTACCAATTCTAAACTGAAGATTATAACAGGCAAATTTATAAGCTCACATCTGAATGTCACATCTTACTGCCAGTGATTTTTAACATTTAATTTTTTATGTTGTTACTACCTAGTGTAATCAGTAAAAAAGCCTCAAAACTCACTTTGATTGACTTTGTATAGAAGTATAGAAGATTTTGTGTAGAAGTTACATTTTGAGTGAATAACAGAATCTAGTTTGTATTATAAGATTTGAATAATACTGTTTTGTGTGACTAAAACACTACACCTAAAATTGTACATTTTAGGGCTGCACAATATTGAAAAAACTGACATTGCAATATTTTTTGTTCAAAACAAAACTTCTAGAAGTCAATTTCTCTTGAAGTCAATGATCCAAATGTCATGATCTTAATAATGTGCATCAAAAATATTAGTAAAATAAATTATATTGGACAGATATTGTGCTGGTGCAAACAGTGAAAATGAAAACAGTGTTAAGTAGTAGCAGGACGTGTTTGATTTATTTGTTTTACATGCACATCCTGCAATGTGACTTTTGAGGAGGTAAGTAGTTTTAATTATATATTTATAAATATATAATTAATTTTTATTTTTAGTATTATTACAAACGTGATTCAAGTTACCTTTAATGTTGCAGAATACAACTGCTGTTTCATTCACTAACACTCCATGGTGTGTGTTGGGACCTTAAGGGTACTACTTAGGGACCCTATGGAGTGGAATACAGCCAATGACTTCTGAAGTAATTAGATGGGTCAGGGGAGGTCGATTAAAGTGGAACCTGAAGTCTGACAGAAGGTGGGTCTCCAGGAGAAAAATTTTTCACATTTAAACATTAAAGGTTTAACCAATCCCAGTCATGGTGACCCTACACTGTGCACATTTTTGTGATTTGTCCCATCTAGAACACCCAATTCAACTTATTGACTAATGATCAGTGTCCTCGTGGGCTGGATCAGATGTTAGACTTATAAGCCAGATCATTTATGCCTGGTGGTAAGCACTGTGCAAATGGATTCTTCCCCATCCTGTAGTTAATAGACTGGGGACCATTTTTCATGCGTACCTGATCAGCTCAAGACGTTCCTCAGTTGACGTTGTATTGTTATAGCAAGAAAACACTAACGTGTTGTCTATATATGTATGCTGACCCATATCTTGTTATGCCTACCACATTCATCACAGAAATATTACTATTTTTTGTATTTATATGTATTGCACATTTTGCTCTTGCACTGTTCTGTTTTTTTCCACAATCTTACTATTTGCACTTCTAGTAAATGCTGACTACGTACCAGCTCCACGGCTATGGCTCTGTTCACGCCCCCCGCCTTCTCAAATGCCCAGGGGAAGTTTAGTAGTCCCGCGCCGAGAGCGGATTTCAGCATGATGAAGATGGCCCCGAACGAGCCGAGGCGTGGCGCCTCAGAGCCTCGCGTAGGTTTGGCCAACAGGCTGAGACTGCGAATGCTTTCGCGCGCCAGTTCCTCCATGGTGGATCACACTCCAACCCGCACTCGCACGCGACAGAACGCACAGCACGCGAGCAAAGACTCGGCGGTACCGCACTTCAAACGGAGAGGAAACAGCTGGAATACTGCCGAGTCTCTTAACCAAGCAACGCGAGCTCGGCGCGTCCTTCATTAAGACCCTCTTTAAAATGTCCCACCTAGGTGAGAAATGTAGGACAGATTTGTTAGCTTTTGTGTGATCGCTCGGCGCCCGTGAGCCAAGAGCGCGCAGTTTGAAGATGCCAGATTAAGCTTTGTGAGCACGTGGGCGGCTGTACGCGGGGCACACTGACCTAGCTCGCGCTCTCCCTCAAACCCGGCTGTGTAAACAGACCCCTTCGCCAACGAAGGCATCCACGCTAGTGGAGGGTACTTCTCGGAAATTAAAATGTGTTATTTGACTGTGAACTGGCGCGTTTCGGGGGCGAATGAAAATGTAACACATCCATGTGAACCAATTTCAGAAACTCTGGTGCTCTCTTGAGTCTCCCGCTACAGTAAAACACGTCCTAATGTTACGCTTTCGTCAGAGACTGGTTGGATAGTAAGTTTGTTTAGGGAGAATTTCACGAGTTATAATTACTCTGCTCTCTATATTGGTGACTGTATGCTATTGGCCATTTAAAGCATTAAAATATAGCGAGGAGTTCTTATTATTTACTGAAATGTTTATTTGACCTTCTGACCAAATCTCAAAAAAGGAATTCGAAGTCAGCAAAAATGGGCCATTGTTTGGTAAATTACTTAAACGTCCATTAAATATGCTATGAGATTAATTATATTTATATACATTGCCATGGGTCTCTTAAATATTTATATATTTTTAAAAATGGGGGAAACTTTTGGAATGATTTAGAGTTAGAGTGTGAGCAGACCCCTATTTTTAGCTATGGCACCATGTTCAGTTTTTAGATTCATTAAAGAATCATTTTAGAATCATTTTAAATGTTAACAGTAAATTGACACCAACTTGACATCTGCTATATGTGCCATAGTAACAACTCTGTAAATCGCTGTTGGGATAAACAGGTGCAGGGAGCAGAAAACATGATCTGGTTTTAATTTCATATTAATGTATTTATTTCTGTAATGCATTACCTAATATTATTATATTATAATTATTATAATAATAATTGCTTATAAATAAAGTGAATTATTTGATTATCCCAGTGATGTTGCAGAGGTCTTACTCAAATTTGTATAATACACTTGGCTTTAGAGAGTTTTAGGTGTTATTCCTATGAAACAGGGATGGGGACCTCTGGTCCTGGAGAGCCAGGTTCCTGCAGAGTTTAGTGCCTTTCCTGTCCAAACACCTTATTCATTCAATTCACTCCTTAATTAGCAGATTTGGGTGGAAAATCATCAAATGCCGGAAAAGGCACCCTGCAGAAAGTTACATGAAATGTTTAGAAATACATTGCCTGATGCCTTATACATTGCCAGAAGCTGTTTTACAATCGCTTAAAGATCAAGTTTTATCATGTTTTAAAAATACAGAGAAAGAGTACCCAAAGAGAATATTATTTATGTATTTACACCATTAAAACATCAAGTGATCCCACAAGTAAGGTGCAGTTTGTGTCCCACCGATACTGATTTTTACAAATGAGCATATAAAGTAAAGTGCCTGTTAGTTAAATAACTAAACATGAATAAACACAGCCTTTACAAACCAGCATGTTGTTTGTTTTTTATTCACAGTCCTACAGTTAATATTCTAGTTCATTTTTCCAAACTGGCTCCTTTTATCCATTTGTGTTGTTTATTTAACACTTGGGCATCAATACAACAGTACAACTGAAATAAATATTGGCACAAACTATTGCTCAGATACCCTTGAATTTAACCTCAAGGTTGGAAGTGGGCTTTAATAATGTTTGCTTTATGTGTGCACTTACACATGTGGGTGAATAAAACTACTTCAAACAGGCAATAATCACACCCTTCTCCAAGCAGTCCCTGTCTACGCAGCACAATCATGCTGTCCTACTGTGCACGTGTTCAGTGGCACTGGCCTGAAACTGCTGGAGGGAAACTACTGGGCTCTGCAGTCAGACCCTTCCCACCCCAACCAAGAGTCCAGACTAACCAGTAGCACCTTGTTCTCCAAAAATAGGGGGGAGGGGGAGAGTTCTCCAAAAATGTTTTTGGAGAGTTCTCCAAAAATAGGGGGGAGGGGGGAGCAAGGTGCTACTGGTTAGTAATCACTGAGTAATCACTGTCATGATGTCAACCAAGCTGAGATCTAGACTGCTATGTCTGACACACTCGCACAGTAGAACACACACTAACACACCACCATCATGTCAGTTTCAGTGCAGTGCTGAGCACAATAATTTAATGATCCAGCACAATAATTGCTTCTCTGTGGTGATAATGTGTGGTCCTGACTGTTGAAGAACAGAGTGAAAGTGTGAATAAAGTATGCAGAAAACAGATGGACTAAAGTCTGTAAATATAAAACTACAGAGCGCTCCTATACGGTAAGTGGAGCTGATATAATGGGCACAAGTTCCACACCAGGGTTGTCATAATATTCTTATATGACTGTAATATTTTGCTATGTTATTAATAGCATGTTTGCATTGTAATACATGTTTAAGTTAACATAATAATTAGGTTAACAAATTTATACATTTGATTACTACTTGATACTACTTAAGTCTTTAGCATATTTTGAGATAATGTGAATGTATTTTGTTGTGTTAAATTCACTGAGTGAACTGAGTTGGTTCAATGAAATATGGTGACTGTTAGGGTGTGTCTTAAACTCTCACCTTTCCCAGTGGCTTCTGGTACCTTCCATTTGCATACTGAGCATATCTGTCCTCCCTTACTCACCATCAGTGTGTAGTCAGGTGCAATTGTTGCAAGTTAATACTTTCTCTTCTGCTGAATCTGGCTTTATGTTGGCTATTACACTGACCACTCATGCACTAATGCAGAATTATGTTATCAGTGATTGTGAAGATAGGAACTGTTATTGTGAAAGTTGTTAAAAGTCTATGTATATTCTAATATACTCTATGTTTATCTATTAACTAGCAGTAACACATTAAATAGCAACTATTCTTAATCAGGTCTTTAAATCTGGAACTTAAATACAGTTTCCAGTCGTGGATTTTGTTCATGCTGGAAGTTAAGGGAACAATTTATGTAACTGGTTGTCCCCGTAGTGTCACACTTAGGAATCTGGACTAGAAAACTGTATTCAAGGTCCAGACTGTTTAGAATAGCTAGCACTAAGTAGAATAACTACAATTGACACTAAACGAGTGCATTGTTTGAACTCAATTTCTTCAACTCAACGTAAAAGCAACTGCTCTTGAACGGTAAAACTGAGTAATAACATTTTGATTAGTTCAAGGCACTGTGCTTGTATTTTCTCTACAGTCGCTTCCCCGCCGATCCGACAGATGGCGATCAAAACAAACAGGCGTAAAGCCGGTGTTACGTAGTTCTGGTCACGCACTGGTTTGTTTTTAAGTTTAACCACCAGGCCAAGACACATGTGAGCACAGAAAATGCCGGTAGATACGAAACGTGTTCGTGGACCGGAGGAGTCACAGTCTCCGTTGTTATTTCTTCCTCTCACCACCCAGACGTGTGAAGTCCGGAGCCGACAGGGTGTTCGTGGGAACGGGGACGTTCGACCGCTGTTTGCGCGGTGCGGGCTGGTTAGCCAGGCGAAGGGCTCTGCCTACATCGAGGCCGGAAACACAAAGATAATCTGTTCGGTTTACGGGCCGCGAGAAATCGAACGTAAAGATGAAACCGACATGAAAAGCGGTCGCCTTGTGTGCGACGTGAGGCTCGCGCCGTTCTCCTGCGTGAAACGGGGCACTTGGATCCAAGGCAACGAAGAGAGAGACCTGTCCTTGTCGCTGTCGGAGAGTATGCAGCCCGGCGTGTGCCTGCACCGCTACCCGCGTTCTCAGATAGAAGTGAACGTGATGGTGCTGGAGAACGACGGCTCGGTTTTGGCTCACGCCGTGACCTGCGCGTCCATGGCTTTGGCGGACGCTGGCATTGAGATGTACGACGTGGTGCTGGGCTCCTCGCTGCGACAGGACGGGAACTCCTGCCTGGTGGACCCGGACTTTTTGGAGGAGAAGGGGAGCTGGCAGGCGAGCTACGGCGAGAACCAAGGCCGCGTTACCTTGGCGCTACTGCCCAACCTCAATCAAGTATCGGGCCTGCACGCGGACGGAGAGATGCGCGAGGACACACTGACCACGGCCGTAAGGACGTGCATGGACAGTTGTCATAAACTGTATCCGGTTGTGCAGCAAGCCATATTGCGAGCTGTTAAGAGAAAAGCACCACCACCAGAAAAATAAGACTTTGGCTCCATGTTTGGTCCTGTTTTTTGTAGGCCTCTTTTCCATTCGGTGGTTTTGCATATGGTTCGTGTCACGCAAAACCTTTTTATCTTCACTTGTAATTTGAATCTGGCAGCTGTTCTTTGCATTGTGTGATCGCTTCATGATAAAACAATAGAAATGCTCAAATTACTATCTTTCTTCCTCCTGTAAAATTGCAGTCTTGGAGATGCAAGGTTTTGCACGACTGTGACAAGTTGTTCAATGTTGAAGCTGTGTAAGCAATAAATTGGGGGGAAAAAAATGAAAATGTAGACAGTCTCATCCTTGTATACCAGTGATGACTAGCCGCTCCTCCTAATGATCCTTCTTTAAGCAGTTTACATCCCCAACGCCCTTATTTTGATAATCAACAACTCCAATAGTTCTGTGTAAAGCAGACTACTTTACACATTGTACACATTCAGTTTATGCACATATCAGTTCATAGGGAATGTAAATCCTCAGTGCTGGACTCCCCAAAAGCAACTTTGCACAAAGCTGACTCCTATTTCTACTGTTAGTAGTAATTAAAATGCTTTTAACACAAAGATGCCTTTGGGAGCCTGGGACCAGTTAGATAACTGTATGGAATATCAGGTCTTAACAAATCAGATTTAAGTCATGTTTGTAAGTGGTTTCGAATCATATGTCTGCACCTGCAATCAGTTTGTTGACTCAGGTCAGACATTGTGTGTGTTTAGTCATTCACAGACCAGAAGTTCCATCCAGTAATGTTACTGGATTAAATTATTAGTCTGTTAAATAACATCTGCTCATCAATGGGGCCAAAATGCAGTGTTTGTGGTAAGCTGTAAGCCCAAAAAGACAAAACAACTAATAAAGATGATGGGTATAGATCACAAATGGACCAAACACAAATATAAAAAAATAATAATAATAAAAATAAATTATATATAATATTTTTATGATATAAAAATATGCTTGTTCTCTCATGCATGAAAGGGTGGGGTCATGGTCATTTTCCAGCAGACATTACATCCTTGGGGTCCAACAGGCACACACTTTGTGCAGCCCTGTTTATACTCCAAAGGCTTGTTTATGCTTAACGTTAAAAACTGATAAAATACGGATAGAGCTATTTGTCCACACTCAGCTTATAGTGTAGTTCAAGTCTAATTGCTGTAATAAGCAAAACCCATATTTGTATGTTTGACCTTATTCCCTTCATTAAATAAAGTGTGTAATGACAATTTAAATCTACTGCGTGGGATATAACTGAAAGCTACGAAAAACAGAAGTGTATTGGTGTGTAGTACGGCTCTTCTGACATTTACTTCAAGCTTCAATGGAAAAAATATATGTTATTTTTAGTAAATGGCAGAAACGTGACACTACATCTCTAGGTCAACTCAGTTACAAGTAACCAGTTAGGGTAAACAGAATCAGATGTAAACATTAGCTAAGCAAACACTGCACAAGATCGAATCACAATATCGTTTCATTGTTAGATTGAACCTTTTTACCTCCAGATGGCATATCTTTAGAAGCTACTCTTTACATAAGATACATTTTAAGCTAGTTATCATTATTTTTGCTATCGCCATCTTAGCTAAAAGTCAGATTTCAAGTCAGATTTATTTGTATAGCGCTTTTTACAACTGTTGTCGTCACAAAGCAGCTTTACATAAATAGTGATTAACAAAAGACAGAGACAAAGAAGAAAGAAGAAAATAACGTAAGACATGATGGATCAAAGACCCCCAGTGAGCAAGCCAACTGCGACAGTGGCAAGGAAAAACTCCCTCAGAGCTGGAGGAAGAAACCTTGGGAGGAACCAAGACTCACAAGGGGGACCCATCCTCCTCTGGTCAGAACTATTTAAACATTAATGATAAAAATGACCAAACCAGGTATAACAGATAGTTAAAAATGGTTTTAACATGGTCACTAAACAGGTAGCAGTGGTAGGAGGATGTACCGCTGGTCTGCTATGGGTGGTGGTGGGTGGGGGGCCTGCTGGTTTGACGCAGGTAGAGGGGACCTCAGCGGGCATTCGTCCAGCAGGTCGGGCTGGGTGGCCATTTACTTGGAGAAGGTAAAAGGAGAGGGTTAGTTCTGAGAGGAATTTCATGGAGAGCAGAGAATGTTGGGCAGTATCAGAATGTGTCTGACGACTCCGGCAGGTCTGACTATAACAGCCTAATTAAAAGGAGAGAACCAGAAGGTAACACAGACACGGGAGCACCCTGAAAATGCCTGCATCTATCTGCTCCACCGTCAACAAACCTGAGTGATCGCGTGTAAGCAGCAAGACGACAGCTCCAGCATCTTAGTGTACTACAATTCCCTGGGTCCGCGAACCCCTGGACCTGCAGCCCTTATCTAAGAAACATTCATTTCCAAAAGCTAAACTAAACAGATGAGTTTTCAGCTTGGATTTAAAGATTGAGACTGTGTCTGAGTCCCAAACATAGAAGAAAAGGCTCAATCAATAAGTAATCAATATGGAATTTAACTGGGAGCCAATGAAGTGCTGATAAAACTGGACTGATATGGTCAAATTTTCTAGTTTTAGTAAGGACGCTGGCTGCAGCATTTTGAACCAGCTGAAGTTTATTGAGGTTCCTGCTGGAACAACCTGACAGTAGTGCATTACAGTAATCTAGCCTTGAGGTAATAAAAAAGTGTATTAGCTTGTCTGCGTCCTGTAGAGATAAGGAGTTTCTTAGTTTGGCAATGTTCCTAAGCTGCATAAAGGCTGTTCTACTAATATTAGCTATATGCTGCTCAAATGATAAATCTGAGTCGAATATGACGCCAAGATGTTTAGCTGCTAAACCAGGAATAATGGAAGCATCAGTCAAGTCTAACATTAAGTCGGATAGTTTATTTCTAGTGTCTTTTGGACCTAAAAGGAGAACCTCGGTTTTGTCACTGTTGAGGAGAAGGAAGTTCTGTGACATCCAGAGTGAGTTTTATATCCTTTACACAGTCCTCCATTTTCTGTAATCTAAATTTATCATCAGGTTTGGCTGATATATAGAGCTGTGTGTCATCTGCATAAAAATGGAATTTAACGTCATGTCTGCTTATAACTGAACCCAGTGGTAACATGTATAATGTAAATAATAGCGGTCCTAAAATTGAGCCTTGCAGAACTCCATATCTTACTTCTGTGTAATTTGAAGATAAATCTTTTATCTTTACAAACTGATAGCGTCCCGTTAGATATGATTTGAACCACAATAGGGCTGTTCCTGTGATTCCAACCATTTTCTCTAATCTTTCTAGTAATATAGTATGATCTATTGTATCAAAGGCTGCACTAAGGTCTAGTAGGACTAATAAAGATACATAGCCTTGATCAGAGGCAAGAAGATCATTTGTAATCTTCACTAGGTCTGTCTCTGTGCTGTGATTGGGTCTAAATCCAGATTGGAATTTCTCATACATGTCATTCTTACTCAGGTATAAGCAGAGTTGTTGGGCCACAGCTTTTTCTAGTATCTTGGATATGAATGTTACGTTGGAGATGGGTCTGTAATTAGACAATACACTGGGGTCAAGATTTGGTTTCTTGATTAAAGGTTTTATGACTGCTAATTTAAGGGTTTGGGGTACATGCCCAAGGCTAAGGGATGAATTTATAATTGTTAAAAGATGATTGGGAGTATTTCTTTTAGCAATTTAGAGGGAATTGGTTAGGTTGTACAATTTGTTGAGGAAATATTTTTTTCTAGTTCGGGCTGTGGAAGTGGGTAGAAGGCTTTCAGCCTTTGTTCTACAACTGAGTTATGGTCTAAAGCAGCTACACCAGGTGATGGCCATTTTTGATTTAATAAGCAGGGTTGGATTTGTTGTCTAATATTTTCTATTTTATTATTAAAATAGTTCATAAGACTGGTTAAAGATGTTGGAATCTGGGGTTGAGTATCTGCCTGGCTTTTAGTAAGTTTAGAGATCTCAGTAAAAAGAACTCTGGGATTGTTTTTGTTTTTCTCGATCAGTGAGGCCAAATACGCTGAGCGAGCTTTAATGAGTGTCTATCTATATTGACTAAGGCTTTCCTTCCACGCAGAGTGGAACACCTCTAGTTTGGTTGTCCGCCATTTCCGCTCTAGCTTCCGCACTGTTTGTTTTAAGGTACGAGTTTAATCACTGTACCACGGTGCGAGCCTTTTTTGCCTTGTCATTTTACTTTTAAACGGTGCTACTTTGTCTAAGGTTGATCGAAGGGTATTCTCTAGATCGTTTGTTAATTAAACTAGCTCCTTTTGGTCTGACGGAGTGTAAGCTAAGGTCGATAGGGATGGGAGGTTTTCAGTAAACTGTACAGCGGCCATTGGGGTTACTGCGCATTTTAGACAGTGTTGGAGGGACAAATTAATATTTTGCCTAAGATATAGCTTAAAGGAGATTAGATAATGATCCGATATTACTGAGCTTTGAGGTAGAATATTTAGATAATTAATGCTAACACCCAGGGTCAGGACTAAATCTAGGGTATGATTACAGTAATGTGTGGGCCCAGTTATGTTTTGTGTGATTCCGACAGAATCTAAAATTGATACAAACGCCTTTGTTAATGGATCGTCTGCTTTTTCAAAGTGAATATTAAAGTCTCCTTCTATTATAACTTTGTCACTGCACACTGCCAAGTCTGCAGCAAAATCACTAAAATCTTTTAAAAATTCAGAATAGGGCCCTGGAGGCCTATAGATATTAATTAGTGTGAATGCATTTTTATTTGTGGCTGGATTTGATATATTAATGTAGATAATCTCAAAAGAAGTGAAGGTTATACAGTGTTTTTGAATAATATCTAGTGTATTCTGGTAGATTATACATACTCCACCTCCTCTGCCTGATAATCTAGGGCTATGTACATATTTATAACCTGCGGGAGTGGCTTCATTTAGTGCTATATATTGATCAGGTCTAATCCAGGTTTCAGTGAGGCAGAAATCCAGTTTTTGATCACATATAATTTCATTTACGATGACTGCTTTCAAGGTTAGTGATCTAATATAAAGTAGACCGAGCTTTAGGTCTGAGGTGCTGCTGTTATCGTTTGATTGCGAGAATGTAACACTGATTAAATTATTAAAACGAGCTGATCTAGCATTGTGTTCCGGTGAGCCAGCTGGAGCCTCCCTAAAAGGAGCCTCCCTCCAGCTAGCCACTGCTGTGAATTGAAGCTCCATGTGTTTGTTGCCTGAGCATGTTAGCTGGTATCTTGTTCTGTTTGAGTTGTCTTCAAGTCTGGTTCTTGAGGCAGTTCTGTTACATCGCGTCCTGTTCATGCTCCCTGGTGGCTCAAGCTCACAAGGCAGTTCCGCAGCATACTCAGGTTGTGCTAGCCCTGTTTATCTAGTTCAGGCAGCTGATTTAGTTCTCCCTGTGGTTTTCCAAGCGAGGCTTGCGGTTTTGGTTCTGTTATTACTCTCCTGTTTTCCAAGCTAGGCTTGTGGTTGTCGTTTGTCCCCTTCCCACGTTCTGATCTCTGTAGCTCACGGATCTGTCGCTCCCAGTCCCAGGTTTTTCACTGTTTTTGTCTGTCATGTTCTGTTTGAGTTTCAGTTTTGCATCTTAGATTGCACCTTATTTCAAATCCCTGTTGTGTTTTAATAAATCTTGCTAAGTTTCATCTCTGCGAGTGTTCTTCCCGTCTTTGTCTGGCCATGCACGCCATGATACAATCTGTATACATAGGTTGTTTTAAACTGTAAATGCAGGGATGGACATTTGTCTGTTTTATTTGACAGTATACTTATTTTCTATAATACACATTTGGTTATTCTAGTTATATTGCCTTACAGTGACTGTTCTTAATGACTGTTAGGTAATGTCTAAATGCTGCCCTGAACCAGGGGGCACATTTAGAGAGAGAGAGAATGAATGAGAATGAATGAGAATGATTTAATTATTTTTAAACAGGTGTTGCAGGTGTTTGCAAGGAAATAAACAAATTGTACTGGACTCTTTGGGGAAAATGCTAAAATGTACACTTTACTTCTGGGGGGGCAATAGCAATTCAGGTTCTGGATGTCCTCCAGCAATGGAGTCAAGTACACTTGATCTGTACTAATACAGTCAGTTTGAGGTGAAGATATAACTTGGAGGCCATTATTGAATTAATAAATTATAAACATTTATTGCAGGATGTAAAGTATCATTTGGCATATTGACTGAATATATACAACTTTTCATTTAAAAACCTGATCTTTTTTTTTTATTCAAGTTTAACATTACTTAAATAATTGTAACTCTAATGCGTATTTGTTACATTTACATTTATGGCATTTGGCTTACTCTTATTAAGACAGACTAACATTTTAATCATGTTACACAGGTAGGAAAATGTAGCGTTAGGAGTCCTGTTTTGCCACGGGGAGGGCAGTGTTTTTACCCACTACACTATACCAACCTCTTTGTTAGATTTGATAAAACTGCCTACTCACAAAAAATGTTTCTTAAAACTGGCACTCATGGAATATAATTACTAACAAGTGCTTAAAATGCATGGCTACTTTGGGCTGTGCAACACTCAGACACTTATCCCCTTTTTGGAGATGTTCACACTTGCTCATTGTAATGATTGTCATAAAGCAACCCATGAATGAATGCAGACCATTTGAAACTAAATTAGAATGTGTTCTGCATGTAAAAATAAATGTGAATGGACTAATTAAAATAATGAATTGTTTATATATTTTTCTGTTTTGTTTTAAGGTCTAAAATGTGTATTTCCCACTACTGAGAATGTGTAATGCAAGCCAGACTCTTGAAGAGGGTTGATGGCAACAGCCTATCTGCAGTAGATTAGTGGCACTGTTTGATTTGTAAAATAGACTAGTTAATTGACTGGAGGTGGTATAGATGAGACACTGTAAGCCTGTTCACACTAAGCCTTTTCAAACTATGCAACTTAGGCTGATTGAATAGACATACAGTTATCGAGAGGCACTGGAAACGCAGCTTAGCCTAGTGTATTTTTCTATGTACGTATCACTAACGTTTCCCCAGTGGAATCTACAATCTCTCACATCTGAAATTAAACGTTGATTCATTTCCATAAACCAGTCACCCTATCACTACTGTAAGTGAATACACCTAGCGTTATCCTCCCGCCACTAGCGTTAACTCTTCTCTTGTCTCCTCTTTCATGATGACAAGTGATAACACACATAGCACTGGACAGCTCCAATTACTTTTCATCTTTAAAATATTGCATAACTGTAAAGTTTAAAATGAAAAAAATTAAGGAATCAAGCCATAGGGTGAACACAAATCAAATTTCTGTCTAAACAGGATTGTTATGTGGACAAATTGGGATATTATTTAGACACACAAGAAAGTGTCAATAAGCTCTGTGATGTAGTGGCATCAGTTTCTATTTCTTTAATGAAAAAGGTGGGCCCAAGCTAAATAAGCTGAGCTTATTGTAACACTAATTTATGGAACGTTTAAAATATTTTTCTAAATTAAATGGATAAAGTCAACAAAGATTAACTTTTTAAAATGTACATTGATTAATTTATCAACAATAAAATAGATCAGTGTTTTTTCCTTTTTGACAAAGGATTATGCTCACACTATTTGCTGGAATAATGCCATAGAGTCCGATAAATGTTTAGGCACATTGCAGTTTTGTGGGACCCAAGTGTGGAAAATCATACACCATGTATACTACAAACAAGTGTTGGTATTCCAACAGTGTCAAAAAAATGACTGGCACATAGTGGTGCAATTCAAGCATGCGTGTGTGTCTGTGTGTGTGTGTGTCAGATGTGGTCAGGCAGGTCTCAGTATGATCTGTGTGATCTCTGCACGGCTGCCGATCCTCATTGGAATGCCATAATAGCCGGTTCCTGGGGTAACATAGACCATAGTGTTTTCTGAGACACGGTAGAGTCCACAGAAATATGGGTTCACCAGGAAAGCCAATATAGTGAGAGGGAACAGCTGGCCAGCATGGGTGTGACCTACACATAAACAAACACATTAAAAAAGTGTTTCTGTTTAACAATTTTAGTAATAAAACATGGGTAATAATGTGGGTTCATGTGTAGTACATGTGTAACTCAGCATGTGATCTTTAAAAACAACAACCGTGATCCATCTCAAACAACAACTTTTTTGTGATTTAAGCTAAATTAACAGTCTACCTGATAGTATTAAGTTGATATCTGGCCTTTGCTGGAGGGCCTTTTTCGCAGCATTAGGTTGATGAGCCAGAAGAACAATGGGACTATCTTTACTGCAACCACTCAAAGCCTTTTCAATATCCATGCCATGACCAGGGTAACTGAAATAGCCATGCAAAGACAAAAGACGTATGATAAGCACATAATAATAATAATATGATTTAAATACTTAAAGAGCATCTGAAAGGAGAAAGACATGTATATCCATAGCCTAACCGTAGCATGCTGGCCTCTAGGTCATCAATGCCAGCAAGACAGATCCAGTCTTGGCTTTGACCAGGACGGAACACTTGAGCATGACTGTTGTGAAGAGGTTCAATTCCCTTTGAGTGCAAGAGCTCAAACCAGTTCTCCACATCAGCAGTGTAGTAGTCATGGTTACCTAATGACCACAGAAACAAAGTACATTAGTTTGTTTGTTTACATGTGTTGCTGGTAATTGTTGTCCTCATACTAAGGTGCAATTCTGCCTGACCTGTTGCAAAATAGGAGCCTAGTCGGGCTTGAATGAGCCCCAGTGGTTCTGCAGCAGTCTTCAACCGGCTCACCTGAGAGTCTGTCAAATCACCAACGATCACCACTACATCTAAAACCAAAACATAAATATACAAGAACATATTTTATGCTAAAAAAGTGTAGGACACCTTACAGCAAAAAATTGTTGACCCAAGTCTAGTCCACATACCACAGTTAAGTGCTGCGGAGGAAAGAAGGATGCAGTCTAATTTTATAATGAGAAACAACTAGAATATTTGTCTTAGACAGTCAGGTCCATTAGTTTTGTAACTTTACCTCTGTACAGCACCTCAATAGATTTCAAATTAAGCCATTAATTTTCCACTTTAATTCAAGGGGTTTAACAAAAATATTGCATTAAACATTGATAGCTCTTTTACAGTCCCTCCATTTTTCAGAGGAAATGTTTGATGGCCAGGTGTCCCCTGGTCCCACATTACTGGGAATGATTACTGGAGTTGATTCAGAATGATGAATTTGCATTTGGTAGCTATTCATGGGAACTCAATATGATAAGTTGATAACTATGATAATTTAAGAACCAGATTAGACTGATCTGAAAAATCTAAATAGTCTATCCAGTTGCAGAACAAATTATTTGAGACAAAACCAGCAGACTTTGTCAAGTAAAGTACAGTAAAGTTGCTTTGCCAGAAGTAGCCCACAGCCCACCGAGAAGCTGGTGTTATATACGACAATGTTGAAGTTGAAGCACTTCCACTTTACCAGCTTGAGACCACGTGATGTGATTTCATGTGATGTCATTCAACTCCTTAAAACCTTTAAATTCCATAGTGTCTAGCAATGTTTGAAAACTAGTGTAGACAGAAGAAAAATATGTTGGCTTTGGAACATTTCCCAGCCAACATACTCATATGGGGCTCACATGGGTGAAATGTGGACTAGGTGGGTTCCAGGTGGGCATGGACTCTGAGTGGGTTTGTACGTGTTGTCACTGGGACCCAGTTGGGCTTCTCAATCATTATCGGTATTAATATCAGGTAAACTGTACTGTTAGATTACAATTACCTGGTTCCAGCTGATTGACCATGGTAACAATACGCTGTAATTTGGACCGTCCCAGTGTTGGTCCCAAGTGTATATCTGAGAGCAACACCAGCTTGAGACCATCCATAGAAGCTGGCAGTTTCACCACTGGAACTTCTACCTCCACGATCTGCGGGGGCTGTGCCGCATTCAAAAGCCCATATACAGCCATAATTCCAGTCACCAGCAAGGCCAGAATTGTCTGACTGGACGAGCCACCCGCTGACCCGTCCTGGCCGACTGAGCCTGGTAAGCACAGGCGACGGAGTCGACTCACACAGCTGAATGCCATTAGGAAGAACAAGAAGATTATATAAACGCCTAAACAGGTGAAGCTCAACAGTGCTAGCCAGTGGGGCTCAGTGTCCACCAAGTAAAACATGCTGAGGTAACTGCAGTGAGCGAGGACTAAGAAGAGCAGCACGGCCGCGCGCCAGCATCTCTGAGGCCAGGTCCGGCTTTGGGAAGCCGTCCTGGAGCCGCAGAGGCGCCTCACCAAGCGCTTCCAGATATACAGGGAGCCCAGGAGCAGCAGCGAGTTAATGAAGAGAAGAAACTGCACTCGGAACAACCGTGCCCGCGTGTCTATATCCACAAGGTCCGACAATAGCGTTCTAGATATGAGCATGGAGAAGAACACGACCCCCGTCGCGACTCCCACTTTCCCTTCGGCAGAGAGGCGAGCAAACCCGAACATGTTTGGAGTAAACGTAAGTGCTGCAGTACAGCCTTCATAAATTAACCTGCCCTCTTTTACTGTGAGCTGGATTGATTAGCCTTCATCCAGTGCTGTAATACACTTCCGCAAACAAATACCTACCTACCTGACCTCAGTCGCTCTAAGAAAGCTTAAGCCTATATCTGTCATCATGTAGAACCTTTAGAACAGATACGCAGATCATAAATATATGATATATAAAACATTATCGAACATGTAGAGCAAAGCTGTAAGATTCAGTTTAGAGAGTCATGTGACTGTTTCGGAGTTCAAAGGCAAGTGTGTGCGTCTAAGCCATTGGTTCAGATTCACGGGAGGCGTGGCTAAGAAATTGGCTTTGATGACAAACCCGGTTATTTACTCTTGTCTTTTGCACAACATTCGTCTATGGGCCCACGTTTAATTATTGATCATTATTTAATCCAGATACTTAAAGTTAACTTGTCGGAACAGCATATTCTCTTTTAAAACACAGCACACGTGTGAATCTTCATTTAAATTAATTTAATTATTTAAGTGGTTCCCAAATGTCTTGTACCCCCTCAGACATTAAGCTACCTGCTGCATTCTCCACTAGATCTTCCTTCACACATGCATATTGTTGGCACACACAAACCATGTGTTACAGTGTGCATTTCATGATGAATGGACTAATAGAAATGGTACTGGAAATGGATCTGGAATAAAATCTTTCTACATTTACTTCTATTGAAAAGATTAAGAAGGTTTTCTCCTCCTACAAAGTTACTAAGTAAATAAATAAATAATCTTGCAGAAGTTTCTGTATTGGCACTCTTAATAAATTGAAAAATATACTTCATCAGAAGAGGTGGTTATACTTGCCCAGATGATGTCCGATGCCGTAAATTGCTCTGGCCAAGAACCGGGACCAGGCTGCAGACAGGCTAAACTGACTGTCTGCGAACTGCTTATTGAGACTGTGTCTGTGCTCCGAATTAAACCCAAAAATAAAACAACTAAATCAGCTCATTTAAAACAGCACCACCTCAGACCTAAAGCGTGGTCTACTTAATATTCACTAACCTTGAAACCTGAAATTATAGGTGATCAGAAATTAGATGTGTTCTACCTCACTGAAACCTGGATTAGACCTGATCAATATTTAACACTAAATGAAGCCACTCCCGCAGGTTATCATTATGTACATAGCCCTAGATTATCAGAAAGAGGAGGTGGAGTATGCATAATTTACCAGAATACACCAGATAATATTCAAAAACATTGTGACACCTTTACCTAGTTTGAGATTGTCTACATTAATATACCAAATCCCAAGTCACAAATAAGAATGCATTTACACTCATTAATAGTTATAGGCCTCCAGGTCTCTACTCCAATTTTGTAAAAGTTTAAAGTTTAAAATTGAGTGAATCCAAAATGTAACTGGACCCACACATTACTGCAATCATACCCTAGATTTAGTCTTGGTGTGTAAGTATTAATCTAAATATTCTACCTCTAACTTCAGTAATATCAAAACACTACCTAATCTCCTATAAGCTACATCTCACCCCGCCACTGTCTAAAGCGCGCAATAACCCCAATTACCACTGTTTACTGAAAACCTCCCAGACCGAACGAATTTAGCTTTTACTCCGCCAGACCAAACGGAGCTAGATGGATTAACAAACGGTCTAGAAAATACCCTTCGATTAACCGTAGACAAATTGGCACTGCTTTAATGTAAAATGACAATGCAAAAAAAGCTTGCACCGTGGCACAGTGATCAAACAGTGATTAAAACAAACAGTGCAGAAACTACAGCGGAAATGACGGCCGACCAAACTAGAGGTGTTCCACTCTGCCTGGAATGAAAGCCTTAGTGAATATAGAAATGCACTCAGCATATTTGGCCTCGCTGTTCGAGAATAACAAAAACAATCCCAGAGTACTTTTTAGAGAGATTTCTAAACTTACTTAAATCGGGCACATACTCAACCTCGGATACCAGCTACTTTAACCAGTAATGTTTTGATAAACTATTTTAATAATGAAATAGAAAACATTAGACAACAAATCCAACCCTTCACATAACTTGGTTGTAGAAAATGCTGGAAGCCTTCTACCCACTTCTACAGCCAGAACTAGAGGAAAAAACATCTCCAGACCTCTTTAACAATAGTAAATTCATCCCTTATCTAAGAGCATGTACCCAAAACACTTACATTAGCAGTCATAAAACCTTAAATCAAGAAACCAAATCTTGATTCTAGCGTATTTGTCTAATTACAGACCAATCTCCATCTTAACATTTATATCCAAGAAATTAGAAAGATGTGGCCCAACAACTCTGCTCAAGAAGAATGACATGTATGAAAAATTCATACTAGACCCCACCATAGCACTGAGACAGCCCTAGTGAAGATTACAAACGATCTCCTTCTTGTCTCTGATCAAGGCTATGTATCATTATTAGCCCTACTCGACCACAGTGCAGCCTTTAATACAATAGATCACACTATTCTCTTAGAAAGGTTAGAGAACATGGTTGGAATCACAGGAACGTGGTTCAAATCTAACCGAACGCTATCAGTTAAAAAAGGTAAAAGATTTATCTTTAAATTAACCAAAAGTAAGATATTAAGTTCTGCAAGGCTCTCTTTAGGAGTATACATGTTACCAAACATGATGATACATCTAGATTAAAGAAAACTGAGGACTGTGTATAGGATATAAGACACTGAATATTGCATAACTTCCTTCTTCTTTACAGCAGCCGAACCGAGGTTCTTCTTTTAGGTCCAAAAGACTCTAGAAATAAACTTAATCAGACTTAATGTTAGACTTGGCTGATTTTTCCATTATTCCTGGTCCAGCAGCTAAAAATCTTGGCGTCATATTTTATTCAGATCTATCATATGAGCAAAATATAGCTAATATTTGTAGGACAACCTTATCTCTACAGAAAAATGCAGAAAAAAAATAATACACACTTTTATTACCTCAAGGCCAGATAATTGTAATGCACGTTTGTCAGGATGTTCCAGCAGGAACCTCAATAAACTTCAAACTATTTCAAAATGCTGCAGCCAGGGTCCTTACTAAAACTAATAAAAAAATGACCATATCAGTCCAGTTCTATCAGCACTGCATTGGCTCCCAGTTAAATTCCATATTGACTATAAAATTCTTCTATTAACATACAAAACCTGCGAGATCTTATTACATATTATGAACTATCAAGGTTACTTAGATCACAGGATAATGGCTTCCAGATAATGTTCGGGACTCAAACACAGTCTCAAACTTCAAATCTAGGCTAGGAACTCCTCTATTTAGTTTAGCTTTTGGTAATTAAAGTTTCCCCTTAGACAAAGGTTGCATATTCAGGGGTTCATGAACACAGGGAATTGTAATACACTGAAATGCTGGAACTGTCGTCTCGCTGCTTGCATGCGATCATGCTGGAGCCTCCTTTTAATTAGGCTGTTAATAGTCAGGCCTGCCGGTATTGTCATCCACACTCTGATATTCCTCAACATACTCTGCTCTCTATAAATCCATTTAGAACTAACTCTCCTTACCTTCTCTCGAGTAAATGGTCACCCACTCATACAGCCCGACCTGCTGGAAGACTGACCACTGGGGGTCCCTTTTACCTGCGTCAGACCAGCTAGTACCTACCAGTCACCTCCAATCTTGGTTCCTCCCAAAGTTGTCTTCCTCCAGCTCTCAGGGAGTTTTTCGTTGCCGCTGTTGCCGTTGGCTTGCTTACTGGGGGCTTAGATTTTTTATGTTGTTGATTTCTTGTCTTTTACTAATTACTGATTGTGTAAAACTGCTTTGTGACAACAATTGTAAAAAGTGCTATATATATATATATATATATATATATATATATATATATATTAAATAATCAATTAAATTTTTTTTTCTATTCTATGATCATTGAACATCACTGCCTTCAGAAAGGTAAATTGGGATGGAAACCACTGTCCAGTACATGTGACCGAAATTGTGAATACATGCAATTTACATTTTCTTTAAATAGCTCTACCTCACTGCAAAATTAAGCTGATAAACAACTGCCTTTCATATGCCTTTTTTTAAGAGTGCCAATAATTCTGGAGACCACTGCATGACATGCCACTCCCATATTAAAAACTAGGCTGTTTTGTAGTTTTATTTTTAGGCCTATTATGCAGTAACTATTATCAATGATTTGAGTCAATATAAAGTATAAATCAGTTTAGCTTCAGGTCAAAAAATGACAATCTACATCAAAGCAAATAAGGACCCCTTATGCACCTAAAATATAACAGAGATGAAGTTTATTTTTATTAGATCACTGGCGTCTGCCAAGCTGCAGTGCGACCGAGGAGCCGTCACGCGCCATTACTTGCAGCAGTGCGTGGCGCTCTTGTCCTTGTCCTTACAAGCGCTGTCGCAGCTGCTCGCGCCCTTCGTGCAGCCCGAGGAGCAGCAACCTGCCGTAAGACAAAACACCGCGGTTATGCGACCCTTAGAGACAAAGAATGTTAGGCGCACTCATACGTTTGTCCCGTTACTCACTTTTTCCGTCTTTAGCGCATGAGCAGTTCGTACACTTGCAGTTCTGCCCGCAGGTACAAGATCCAGCTAGAACCAGAAAAAAGGAGAGAGGAATTCACACAATGAATACACGATCTATCTACTGTCAAACGCGTATTTGAGCGTATAACTGAATGGTCGAGTGTTTGTTTGATTGAAATCTTTTTGATTACTTACTCTTGGAGCATTCACACTTGTCCATCTCAGTCCAGATTTCGTCGGGGTCGCTGCGATGCTCTCGGTACTGCGCCTGCGCGGCCTTTTGTGGTGCTGATGGCGTTTGTCTGACGTCACGCAGTGCGTGAAAGCCAGAGGGCTGAGAGAGAAGAACATCTGACAGAAATGTGAAACGCTGTTGGACATCTAGCAGAACAATGAGTCCACTGTGGGTTTTCTTTTAGTACAGAAATATCTTTATCTTCCCACTTAAGTCACAGAAATAAGACTTCTGTTTGACTCCTAAGAATCAAGCTGATTGTCAATGTGTTTTCAGTCTTTATCATTGTCTTCTCATCTGCTTAATTCAGTTCAGGGTCGCAATGGCAGTAGGGCAAGAAGGGGCGCTGCCAGGGATTTTGAGCCCCATGAAAAGATATTACACTGCGACACACCGCCCCCAGGCCACACCAACCCTGTAAATGTAACATTGCAATTTACTAGTTGATGCAAAACTGATACCCCTTATAAGAAAAGACAAATTATCTTAATGTTAATAAATTGCCATGCACCAGCATGGATTTGCGTGGCTGGTCACCAGCAAAACCAGCATATGTTTTGGAAGCTGTTGTGCTGAACAAATATCACTGGAGGTGACCAGCTAAACCAGCACCAGACCAACACTAGACCAGCAAAACTTAACATAGACTTACATAATTAGTGTTTCAATTTTATTGTAAATAATTTGTAATTTTATTTATTTATTATTATTATTATTATTATTATTATTATTAATAATACAAGAAATACCCACTGAGCTTCTGATATTTTTTAAATGAAAAGTTGTTAAACACAATACTACTCACCTCATTCTTCAGTTGGGAGTAGGGCTGTGATATTGTGATGGGGAGGCAGGATTTCTAAGCCTCAATTTGCATCTGCCTGTCCTGGCAGAGGCAGGGACAACTTATTTAGTATGGATAGCTGCTAATAACTTTGCCTGCATTAAATAAATGCCAGATAAAAGAGGAGTGAAATGTAAACACGAGATATTAAATAACTAATGTTAGCCTATTTTACTGTGGACTAAGCTAACAGGTTTATTTTGATCACTCACAGACTACATCCACCTGGGTAACACACTGTCTCAATTTTCTTTCTCTTTCCTATCTGTTTTCTTTCTTTGTTTTTCTGGTAACCAGAACACACCATGCATTACTTCAAACTCACAGTGAACCTCTTGCAATCACAAATTGCACCTGTTTTGAGAACAGACTTAACCATTAACCCACTAACTAACTAGAAGGGCGGAGGTAAATCAGACAATGCTTAGGGTCTAAAAAAACGTTTTAATGTTTTAAATACATGATATGAATGATAAAAGAAATCTTAAAATGAAAAAGCAGTTAATACTAATTTTTCCGGGCCCTGTCAGTCACAGACCCCATTTTCTCCCGCATACAGGCAAGTATAGAAACCCAAGCGTCCCTGTCCCCAAGCCAGTTCCACCAGCTCTTCCAGTGGGATACCCAGGGCCAATGTAGGGTTAGAAGTCTTGCTAAATAACATTTAACAGTGTAGAAAGATGTCCTTACCCAGCTGGGGAACCATGGGAAAGGTAGTGTTTATTAATCCTTATGCTACACCAACCACACAAACATGACTGCTACTACATGCAAACTACCACTACTGACACCATACTTTTGTCAGTTACTGACATATACTGACTGTATATGTTAAGCTGATGGTGTTGTTATATAGTAGCCTTAAAGTTTAGTTTTACTACAGGGTGAAAGGGATGCCATTTTCAAAATCCCTGTCATTATTGTAAAATCGAGCATGATGCTGACTACAGAATAGCTTGTTAGAGAACTTCAGAGCTCTGTTAAAGAGGAGGTATTTGTTTCTGTGCCTTTAAGATTAAAGTGTGTAAATTGTTTCGGTGCTGAATTGTACCTCATTTAAAAAGCATGTATGAGCTGAAACACTACACAGAACTGACATGAACTGATCAGGTGAAACTGTCATATGCTAAAGAGGTGAATATACATAAAAGCATTTTAGCATGTCATAAAGACAGTAAGCTGTTTTTGCAGCTTAGTTTTCATATATGGACATTAATGACTGGGGAGTGGCTTGGATTACTCTAAGGGGACATCATGGCATGGACTGTATTAGGTGACAGAAAGTGTTCATTATAGAGGTTAATTGGTACACTGTGGCGTGTTGATTGCTTTGTATCACTTACCAGAGTCATCAGTGGGCCGTGGGATACCACCATTGGAAGGCACTCAATATGCGAGAAGTCCATTCACGGTACAGCTTCATTACGGCAGCTCTTGAACACCCCACAAAGTGAGTTGGTTCCAAGATGCTTCCACCCTGTGCCATGTACCCTATTATCATGCCCTTTTGGACATCAGTCAAATTGCACCCTTTGCTCAATGACAATTTTGCACTCTGCTAAAGCTGACTGGTGTGCTAGCTTATTTATATGTGCAGCAAACATGGTTTTCCATTTGCCATTGTTGTGACAACCTATTCTTTTGGTGCCCTCATAATTGTTACAAAGTTTAAATGCACTAACAATGTTCTAAAACATATGATGTGGATAATAGGACATGATTGGAATTTTGTCCAAATTTGTTGTCAAGTTGTCAAAAGGTCGACTGTTGTGTGTTTGTTGGGAAACCCTGTCATGTGGCACCTTTGACAACCAGGGCCAAGTGCATTGCTATCAAAATAGCATTGTGATATGATTGTGTATATGGTTATACCTGTGCTTATTCTTCCAAATTCTACATTGGTGAAATATCAAATCAAAGATAAGCTAATCAGTGGGTGGATGTCGAATGAGGAGAGAAACTACTAGAGATGGTGCTAAACTGTGGTTTTAATGTAAACATTTCATCAGTTGGTCAGATTGAACCAGCAGTACAATGTTGTATACCCCAAGGGAGAGAGTGAGCATTCAATACACACACCAAAAACATTCAGAGCTGAAAATAAATAGGACGACTGGGAGAGAAGATGTTAAATAAAACTGGGTGAAGTAAGTGGTCATGAGCAAGAAGAAAGAGTGTATGTATCTTGCAGGCACACACACTCACATACACACACACACACAGATGAAGAAAGTGGGTTAAACACAAACAGTAGCGCATTCATTCAGAAATGTTGTTAAATATGACTTGAGTGCTTTTTCTGTGTTCATTTCTCCTCTAAAGCTGGTTATAAAGCTGTTGGTGCAATTCATTGTTTTGTATTAATAACTGAATAGGATGAATGAATAGGATATGTGACGGGTAGGGCATACAAAACATGTAAACACACACATGAATATATATACATACATATATAATAATAATAATAATAATAATAATAATAATAATAATAATTATTATTATTATTATTATTATTAATAATATTAATAAATAATAAAGAAATAAATAATAGAATCATTTACAAAGATATGAACTTCATTTTAACTACTTGTGCTCATTGAGAGTGAGAATGCTGTTAACATTACACTGATTTATTAGATTTGATCTGATCTCACCATCTTATTTTACAGCATAGAGCCATTTGCTCAGTTCATGCGTGACTTTGGCTTGAGAGCTGCCTCTGAACAACATTCAGTTTCTGAAAAGACATTCAGCTCAATCAGGTGAACAGTCAAGCTTTTACAAGTATCTCATTCT
The DNA here is from genome assembly GCF_030463535.1 of Salminus brasiliensis. Taxonomy (NCBI): domain Eukaryota; kingdom Metazoa; phylum Chordata; class Actinopteri; order Characiformes; family Bryconidae; genus Salminus; species Salminus brasiliensis. The sequence goes on along the minus strand of NC_132894.1, from coordinate 24,718,858 downwards.
TAGTCGTTCAGTAAGATATTCGGATATCATTAAATAAAAATAGTCATAGGAATTGATCCCACTGGGATCTTGACAAGTTAAGGTGAAGATCATACTTCGGGCAATTTCTTTTGAGGTTTTCTGCTCTGCATACACATCAGTGTTCGCAACTAACAGACATTCTCACTCATAGTGAATTGCATTCATACACACATGCACTCTCTTCCCGCATCTACACCCAAATACACACTACTTACCCTAGATATACACACCCATACCCATCCTTTCCACCAGCCAAGAATATAAACATAAATGGAGACAAGCTACAAAATAAAACGGTGAACATTCTGACTAAGACAAAAAAAGGACAGTGAAGCAGGGGAGGGCCGTGGCCAAAAGGACGGGGCTACAGTTCAGTGACTCGTCAGTATCAACCAGTAGGAGCCTGATGAGACAGAGGGCTCAGTACAGGCCACAGCCACGCAGGTTGTTAGCAATGATGATGTCAGTGACGGCGTCAAAGACAACCTGGATGTTTCCTGTGTCAGTCGCGCACGTCAGGTGACAGTAGATCTCTTTATTAGGTGAGCGGTTCTTGCTCTCAAACTGACCCTGTATATAGGCAGCTGCATCCTCATATGTGTTTGCACCTGTGAGAGGGGTCAAAACTGAAAACTAGAGCAAAGAAATGTTTCTTGTTTTTCTCCTATATTCATCAAAAGTATGCACAGCAGAAGAGGAGGGCTCTATAAAATAAAAAGTTTCTTTACGGGAAACAATTGGTCAAATAAATCTCATTGCATAGTACATCACAACAGGTGTGAAGTACTATGACATTTGCATTAGTTTGAAATTCAGGTTCTTCTAGATAGAGATGGAAAATTCTTTCATCTCCACTTTTGGTTCATCTAGAGCAGAGGTTCTCAGTCCTGGTCTTGGTTACCACTGGCCTGTATATTTTAGGCTCCATCCAGACATATCCAGATATTCCTAATAACAGAGATTGCTATCTCTCTATTTTTCTTTATATTTCCGTCCACACAGAGACAAAAACGTTTGCATGAGCATGCTAGTACTGTATGGGGCAATAGAACCTCATAAAGAGAGATATCTAGTGCTATCTGCGTGTAGACGCTGTAGTTTTGTGACTTATGTAGTTCACTATAAAGGGAGAAAGGAGGCATTTGAGATTCAGCGAGAAGTATGCATGCATGGCAGCGTTTTCATTAAGCTCTGTTTTCCCCATCCACGCGGCAACCCTGAAAACTCTCCACCTGTGAACAATGACACAGTTTGTGTGTGTACGGGAGGTTAAAACGCAGACAAAACCTCCGGATACATTAGAGTTTCCTCTGCTCCCCATTCACATGATTAAACTAAAAAAATTTGATGTAGGTCCTAAAGCTGGAAAAATGCTACAAGATGCAGGTCAATGTTACACCAGGACCAGTCTTAGAGAGTACCAACTAACTACTCAGGCTGTAGCTGTGTAAATAGTAGGATATATTACTCTAGAATGGAGAAAATGCAAAAATGAAATTATAAACAACTGCATGTAGCCTAGCTTGTTACTGATATCACAGATACGTATGAAATTGTAAAGTATTTTTAATCTGTAGTCCCTCTATTCTTCTGTGTGTGTGTACATACCTGTATATTCTGGGAAGCATATAGTCAATGGAGATTTCTTGATTTTCTCCCCAAACAGATCCTTCTTGTTGAGGAAGAGGATGATGGATGTGTCAACAAAGAACTTATTATTACAGATTGAGTCAAAGAGCATGAGAGACTCATGCATGCGGTTCTGCAGAGAGCAAGAAAGTCAGAAACATTAAGATTAAGAGCCTTTTAAGACGTATTCTTGTTTAAACATTTGTCAAACATCAACTTATGATGATACCTTTCAGAATAAGCTGGCAAACTGATTATACAGTACTTTAGAATCAGAAACACTTTTATGTACTAGCACCGAACTTAAGTTCAGGATTTCGCTGAACAGTAAAACATACTGCACCAGAGCTGCAGCAACAAAATAGTTCTGTTATGAATATACACAGTCATATCAGAATATTATGACCCCCCCCCTGGTTTGGAATTAACTCTGCCCATTATATCGACTTTACTTACCATATAGGAGTACTTTTAGTTCTATAATTACAGACTGTAATCCATCTGTTTCTCTGCATACTTTATTAGCCTCCTTTCACTCTTTTCACTCGGTTGTTTAATGGTCAGACCTCCTTCCACTCAGTTGTTTAATCATCAGAGCAGGTATTATTCAGGTGGTGGGTCATTATCAGCATTGTAGTGACACTGACATGGTGGTGACATGTTTGTATGTGTTGCGCTAGTATAAGTGGATCAGACTGAGAACTAGGTAGTGTCTAATAGAGTGGACTGTGAGTGGACACTGTGAGTGTTTAAAAAACTCCAGCAGCACTGCTATTCTCTGATCTACTCATACCACCAGCGCAACACACACTAACACACCACCACCATGTCAGTGCTGTTGTAGTGCACAGAATGATCCATTATCCAAATAACACCTGCTCTGTGGTGATCCTGTGGGGTGCTGACCATTGAAGAAAAGGCTAACAAAGTATGCCTTTAGTAATTTTAGTAACAAAAGGTTTTTAGATTATAGAACCATTATATTATATGCATTTCAGAGTAATTAATATGACTTAATGGATCATGTTAAATTCCTCAGTGACAATTTGCAATGTAGCTTACAGTGATGTTGCATAACAGCTTGATCACTTGCTATGTGTTTTGGACTACAATCCTAGATTAAAGCCCTAGATTCCTATCAGCAAACTAGCACAATTAAAATCAGTTTACAGTCTTTGTTTTTTTTTCTCCCAGCCAGTCAGAGCCAGTTGAACTTAGTACTTCGGTTCATAATCAACAGAACTTTAGAATGATTTCCCCACTGTCTTCAGTAATGAGACTTAATATGGTGCTGTTTCAGGCTGTATGTATCTCTGTGTGTAGTTCTTTACCGTTGTCTCATCTTCGTGTAACACTTGGTCATATCCACTCATGGCTACGCAAAAGATAATGGCCGTCACGTCCTCAAAGCAGTGGATCCATTTTTTCCTCTCTGATCTCTGTCCCCCTACATCGAACAGCCTGAGGTGGACACAGCAAAACAAAGTGCAATGTGTTATAAAACATTACGGTGTTACACCTCTACATTGTATACTTCCTGAATGAACATGATACACATTCACCACAGTGAATTACATTTACCACAGTATTCACAACAGTAACAGTAACAATCAGCATTAAATGGAAGATTTTTTATAGAAGAAATTTTATATTTACATACTTAAAAAAGATGGCACACAACAGTGATGCAGTGTGTAATATCACCTCTTTTATACACACTGCATATGCTCACTGATCATTTTATTGGAAGTATTATACTAGTACTGGCAGACCCTCCTGTTGCTATCAAAACAGCTTAAATCATTAATGTAATGGATTCCACAAGATCCATGGATTCAGATTCAGTTACTGGGAAGGTCCCTGAAAAACTGAACTTAATGTCAAGTTTGTGAAACCAGTTTGAGATGACTTGCTTTGTGACATTATTAAGCTGGAAGTAGCCATTAGAAGATGGGTAAATTGTGATAATGCAGAGATAGAACAATATGGCAATATAGTGTATCGGGTTGAGGTGCAGGCCAGTCAAGTTCTTCTACACCAGACTTACTCATCCATGTCTTTATGGACCTTGCTTTGTGCACTGGTGCCCAGTCATGTTGGAACAGGAAGGGGCCATCGAAACTGTTTCCGTAAAGTTGGGAGCATGAAAAAGACTGAAATCTCTTGGTATTCTAAAGTATTAAGAGTTCCTTTCACTGGAACCAAAGGGCAGAACCCAAATGCTAAAGAACAACCCACACCATAATCCCCCCTCCACCAAACCTTACACTTGGCACAATGCAGTCAGACAAGTATTGTTTTCCTGGCAACCACCAAACCCAGACACGTCCATCGAATTTCGAGATGGAGAAGCGTAATTTTTACTCCATGTCTCCACTGCTTTAGAGTCCAGTGACTGTGTGCGTTAAACCACTGCATCTGGCGCTTTGCACTGCACTTGGTGATGTAAGGCTTGGATGCAGCTGCTCGGCCATTGAAACCCATTCCATAAAGCTTTCTATGCACTGTTCTGGAGGTCACTGTTCTATTCCACATGAAGTCTGGAGGTCTGTAGTAATTAACTCTGCAGAAAGTTGGTGACATCTGCACACAATGCACCTCAGCATCCATTGACCCTGCTCTGTTATTTTATGTGGTCTACCACTTTGTGGCTGAGTTGCTGTCATTTGCCAAACCGCTTCTACTGATTGATGGGTAAGTGAATATTTGCCAATATAGTGTATACACTGTCATGTTGGTGCCAAATTCTGACCATACCATCTGTGTGCCTTTGCAGACATCTGGATTTATATATTTTTTTTTTTTTCCAGTTCTCAACTGTCCAGTTTTGGTGTGCCTGTACCTACTGCAGCCTCAGCTTTCTGTTCTTGGCTGACAGAAGTGGAACCTAACATGGTCTTCTGCTGTTGTAGCTAGTCCATCTCAAAGTTTCAATGTGTTGTGCATTCTAAAATGCTTTTTCCTCACCACAATGGTGATCTGAGTTACATAGGCTTTTTGTAAGCTGTTCAATCTCGGCTGACCTCACTCATCAACAAGTAATTCTGAAAATCTCAGCAGTTTTAGAAATGCTCAAATCAGGCAGCACCAACACTCATTCCATGTTAAAAATCACAAACATCACATTTTTCCTCATTCTGACGGTTGACACGGATCTTATCTGAAGCTGCTAGTCATATTTGCATGATTTGTGCATTGCAGTGCTGCCAAACATTGGCTAATTAGATAATTGCATGAATGGCCCTCCTTCTGGACTTATATATCTTTAATTAATTATTTAAGTAATTGTAATAATTTTAATAATCAGTACAGGCAATGTTTTCTAGTTTTTTGTTTTCTGAGCATTGGGTCCTCCCCACGTTTTCTCTCATTTAACATTTTGAGAGTTTGTTCATAGGCCCAGAGAACGGCAGAAATTATGTCCTTATACCCATCCAGAACAAGCCAATGGCAATGAAAACTCTCAAGATGTTAAATTAGTGAAATCTGGGAAAGACCCAAGGCTCAGAAGGGGACATTGTTCTCCTCTGGGCGACACCAGAAAGGTATAGACTAAAAAACACAATTAGGTGTGATTACCTAATGATTGATAACAATCGTTGATGACAATTGTTTCAAAGATTAATAAAGGTTTCCAAATACTGGGTAAAGGTATTTCCAATCATGCCTGATAGTACATTTTATGTTCTTTGGTTTTATATGCCAGGACATTTGAAGATGTGGACACTATAAGAAATGCCCAAATGTTAGGAATTTCCCTGTAAAAAAGTGAACAATATTTTTATACACACCATTGTTCCTTTACTTTGTATGTATAACTGCACACATTACTTTTTTTATTTCTGAAATGGTCATATTCATTACATCATTGCTAAATCTTTGCACTGTATCAGTGATTAAAACCAGTGATGGTACATCTGCTCAAAGAAAAAAAAAAACATAGTTACCTGAAGTTGAGGTTTTTGAAGGTGAAATGTGTCTCCACAATGCCTGTGGTTTTGACACGTGTCCTCAGAATATCCTGCTCAGTAGGCAGGTAGTCTGGTGACCCAATGCGGTCCAGACTGTCTAGGTAGCTACAGGATTAAAAAGTCACGTTAACATTTATGTTATATGTAATTGGTGGTCTTTCTGAATCTGATGTTTGTACATTGTGAACCTAAATGCTTTTGGTATGTCTAATATTGTATATACGTCTATATATGTGTATATGTGAGTCTTACTATTGAGCAGAATCATTGAGTTGGTATTCTCGTGAACGACTGAAGCAGGCCTGAGTTCCTCCATCTTTCCACAGACGCATCATGGCCGCCAGCAGTTCGGGCGAGTATGGCTCTGTGTCCTCCATACGACTGACCACATCAAAGATCAACTTTCCATCAGCCTAAAGATATACACACAGTATGGGACGATTCCCTGGACATAGATTAAGCATAGTCTTGGACTACATTGGATAATTTTTGTTTAGTTTTAAGGGTAGATTAATCAAAAATCAATAATCTAAAAAATCTGTGGAAATTTCATGATGAACGAATAAATGTTGTCCAAAATGCTGTACAAATGACCTTGAATTAGATCTTGTTACATTAACTTACATTATATTACATTACATTACTTATACAGTTACCCAAACATTTCTAAAATAAACAAAGACAGCCTCTCTAATCAGTGCATAACAGGAAAGGTGGTGGTTCTGTGTGTTACAATAACCATTCTTCCCACAAGAGGATTTATTACACTCTGATACACTAGATGTCACTGTAGGTCAGTTACTCCCAAAACTGATGTAGGTCATGGTTGCCCAACCCTGCTTCTGGAGACACCCGCCCTGCGGAGGTTAGTTCCAGCCCTGATCTAAGAGACTTGTTCCAGTTAATCAAGGCCTTCAGCAGCATCACATTCGAGTCAGGTGTGCTTAAACTAAACCCTTTGGAGGGAGGAGGGGGATCTCTAGCTGTGGGGTTGGGCAGTGCTGATTTATGTAATATGTGGCACAGATAAAGTTTCTACTTTTCAGAGCAGGTTCATTTACACAGAATTCTAGAAAAATATTAGAGCAAAGTTGTGCTGAGGAAGAAGGTCCTTTCTACACTGTATATCATGCATCAGTACATTCACAGTGGGAGTCACTGTATATGACACTTTTTTTGAGTTTGTGTACATGAACATATACTCACAGCCCTGTCCTTGTCAGTGTACTCAATCCCGAGAGTCTCCATAGCCCGCAAAATGGTAGCCAAGCTCTGAATAGTGTTACTATAGACGACTGGTTTAAACTGCTTTACATCATCTCCAGTGAAACCATCCTCATGGATAATCCTAATACACAGACACACTATAAGTAAAACTGAATGTTCTCTCTTTCTCTTTATCCCAAACACACAAACACACATACACCAATGCAAAACTGCTAATCTACATAAGCAGAAAAGCTGAAGCCTTCTGTCAAATTGTGTAACTGTTAAAAAGTATTATGCAATTCATTAAGTTAAAAATCGGTTACACTGTATGTTACAAAACTGTTGTACATTGTACAGATGTCTTGTGTTAAAAATATGCTAGGTTGTATTTGGCCGAATAGAAATAGCAAACGCAATAAGCCAACAATGTAACTATTGCTGAGATAATCACATATTGCTATTCAGGTTTTGTAGACTCACTTGAGCCTGTTACAAAACCTAAATGCAAAACCTGCGGTTTTGTATTCCAGTCTGCTGCAACGAAACGAACTGGGCAGATTTATTTTTGCTGTTGTGTAACTGTATAAGCCCATAATGGTGTAGACTTGTAGTAAACATTGTTAAGTCCGTGGTGGTCTTGCCAGTTGTGTCATTTGTGGTTGTGTGTATGTGTGTTTTGTGCAGGGTTGTATGGTTGCAAGGTTAGGTGGCATAGTCGCCCAAAATCCGTTTAATGGGTAGCTGGTGCTTAACAAGACTGTAGGGATCAGGCACTAAAAGCTACCCATTAAGATTAACACACAGAGAGAGAGAGGGAGGGAGAGAGAGAGAGAGAGAGAGAGAGAGAGAGACACACAAACACATACTCTCTCTCACACAGATACATTAAAGAAGGGCCAAGCGTTCACTAGCCCTTTCTTCCATGAAACACTGCAACACACACACGCACGCACGCATGTCTGAGATAAGCACAAACGTTGACCACCACACACTGATCAATCTACACACATGCATTTTTACACAACATACGAGCTCACACAACTCCACAGAAACACACACAACTGTCTCGGGGGGGTGGGGGGGGCGTTGATGTTTCAGCACCAGCACATACTGAACAGCGGCGCAAACCGCCAACCACTGGACGCCAGACCCAGGCAGATATGGGTGGGGGGAGGCACGCAACGGAAACATGGCGGAGGTGGGGGAAAGGAGAGACCACCTCAGCTAACAGCGCGGGCACGAGCACGGGCGCTTCCGAACCACTTACTTCATCTGTTTGACAATCGTGCTCTTCCCCGACTCCCCGCCGCCTGCAAACACACAGGCTGTTTGTTAGGGTAGCCATGGGCTGACACGCATCCATGTATTCACATCCAGTCCTAACATACACACGCACGCACACACACACACACACACACACACACACACACACCCCGGTAAAAGTCTTTCTTTTTTACGCGGCAGTACCTGTAAACGTCCACTGAAACACACACACACACACACACACACACACACACTGAGCCTTCCCGCAGCCGTGGACCCCCTTCCCCACCCTCCCCAGCATCTCACCGAGCAGCAGGAGTTTCACTTCTTTGGCGGCGGTCACTCCGTCCTCGCGCAGGTTCTTTTCGATCGCTTTGCTCCTATCCAGCGCCGCGCGCTCCTCCGCGCTCAACGTGCAGCCCATGGCGGGACCAAGGCACCGGGGCGCGCGAGCGACTCAGTCTGCGGGAGAAATCCCGTCAGTGTCTGCCCCCCCACTCCCTCCCTCTCTCTCTCTCTCTCTCTCTCTCTCTCTCTCTCTCCCTCTCCCTCTCTCTCTTTCCCCCCACCTCACTCCCGCTCTCTCTCCCCCCTCTCTCTCACGTCGTTAGAGCATCCGAGCCGGGGTCTCTGTCTGAGAGGAGGAGGAGGAGTGTCCGTGTGCGCGCTCCGGATCACCGGTGGAGGGGGTGCGGTTTATCGGGTGGCAGCAGTGACGAGCAGCGTGCTTTCTCTCCTCGCGCCGTGCTCACTGTAAGCGCACGCGCGACAGTCAGCTCGAGCCCCCTCTTGCTGCTCGTGCTGACGTCAGACCGCGTTATTTGTCCACGTGCCCGGTCCGCGGAGAACAGTGGAGCGCGGGAGTAAGCGCGAGCTCCACACTTTACTAATAAAGTGGTAGAAAGCTCCGAGCGAGCTGCTACAGAGAGACAGAAAGAGTGACAGATAGAGAGAAAAAGAGAGAGATGTTGAGGAACACATAAATGTCAGCGCGCTGTATGCTGTCTCCACCCCATCACAGAGTCAGAGCTTTAAAAGGAGGCTGGATTTCCCTAATCTCTTTCTCGACGTATGGAAGCAGATGTTCCACCACTTGTTTTCCACCGACCACACGCAGCATAATAGTGTTCGTGTGTTTGTCGGGGATTTGGAGGGGGTTTCTTTGTAAGTTGAGAAGAGTCAGTGATGTGAGTTCAGTTAAACAGACAGACACACAAAACATTTCTTTGAAAGCTCCCCAACAGGGTGAGATTTCGCGGCTGGTTGATAATCTGTGGAAATTAGCAGGTATTTGAGGTGCAGAGTTGTCAGTAACTGCCACGCACAAACATGCGCGCGATAATTGCTTAACACTAGGACACTGAAGTGAATCTGTAAGAAGTTAGAGAGAACAAATAATCCAAAGCATCCATCTTCCAGCGTTCACTTGTCCCAGGTGCCCCCCTCCCAACACACACACACACACACACACCACAGACGGCTCGTTCTGATGGATTACTTCACTGAGATAAGAGCCATATCGGGGCGCGAGGCCTGCTTAACGTGCTTTTATCTTTATTACCGGCGACCTCGCCGATGCTCCTCCGTAAAGCCCTCGACGTCACACGCACAACAGAGTCATTACATAATCACCAGCCTGTAGTGTGTTAGCCAGCGGAGGAGCCCTTTAATAATCAAACACACACACAAAACAGAACATCACAACACACTAGTCAGAGTGGGCGATGTTCCAGCAGAGTCTCTTGTTCTCAAGGTATTCCTCTTCGGTGGTTTTCTCCTAAAACTGCCAGAGTTCCCTGTGGAAAATGAGCAGGAGGAGCTAAATCCCCATAACTAAAATGAATGTGATCTCTTAACCATCTAATACTTTAATGGCGGACCCTGCCTAATGCTTTAATGGAGAAAAGCCTCCTCCATTTCATTAATCTGACCGTCCTCAATAGATACCATAAAGCTAAAATTAATTTCTAAGAATAATGACTTTTCATTTCAGAATACAATTGTCCGCTTGCTGTGTTTTTGTTTTTTATTTTGTATTTTCCACCACTGGTTTATTAGACTAATGACGCGACCCCTACACCTGATATCATGATTGACTTTCGGCGAGGTCAGAAAATCAGGAGACTTTTTTCGTTTTTAATCTTCAGAGTGGCATCTCGTTCTCATTCTGTCTATCATACCATGTTTCTGTTTGTCAGATCTGAGAGTTAAAAAATATAACATTATCTGTGAAAATGTTTCAGATTCCTGTGGCCCCCATTCCCTTTTAAACAAAGATAGAAAGAGAGCAAGTCAGTAAGAAAACAGGACATCTGCCCTGTGGTGTCTCTTAAAATGTATATACAGAACTTTATTGAAGGCCTCTGTGGTTGCTGGAAGGATCTATTGTTAGTAAGTTATCTTGGTCGCGACATCGTCGGTATTCCAACAAACAAAACCACCATGATATGTATTAAAAACACACATAAAACAACTTGAGACAAGCATGTTATAATTCTAAAAATAATATACATAAAAAAGTAATATACAGAATCCAGACACAGTTCGGTCCCCAAATTTACAGACCATGATCTTGAGCTAGTAAAGCAGTCTAACTAAAACTATTACAAGTAGTACACTAAAACATAAAAATAATACAAATATAAAATATTCAATATCACATCACAGAATTTCTTGAAAAAATATTACATTTCAAATTCCTGTGCTCTGCATTCACTTTGAAAAAAAGAGAGATTGTAGATAAGAAAACAGGACATCAGCAATGTGGAATCCTTTAAAATTTTCTAAAAGTAACTTTATTGAAGGCCTCCAAGCTGAGTGCATCTGATAACAGAATTTTCAGATGCATAAAAGTTGTAAAGAATAAACTAGAAGGAAAAACTTCATTGGTGCAATTTAGATTAAACAAACACACACAGTTACAGGTACTACAGGGGGAGTAGTTACAGTTTCAACTTACAAAGTGCAATATTTCAACTGCAGGTGGTGGTTAAGAGAACATTTGGGGCAGTGGTATATATCTTCCCTTTTCTGACCAGTACAGCCATGTTAAATACATACCTCCTATTATACCATAACATCTCTACCTATTCCTCAAGCTGGGTAGTTTCCTCAGGAAGATGGAAAACAAGAAATGTGTATGCCATTCTGATTAGCACACAAGATAGCACACAAACAGCTGACTGCTGACCCTTGAGACAATAACACTGGTTGGTTTGGCTCAGTACTCCAGTATATTACAATATTTCATTTGCGCATAAACAAAAAAAATCAGACCTAAAATGGAATGTTAACATATGGGCAGTAGGGGTATTTGAACAGTTATGTTGCCTAAGCTTAAGACACAGATTGTCATGGGAGGACAAGCACCCATTATGTGTCTGATGCTGATGTTGGTATGTTCACTGGTAATGCTTTCTGGCAAAAGTACATCTAATCATGTGGAATCCATGCTGGGGGAAGGTATTTCATAAAGCAGGATTTCTCTGTTTAGACAGATAACGTGGGCTACACCTCTCTATTACAGCCCAACAGACTGATGCCATTGGTCAATATTGCAGATCTATAGTTTGCAGAAACATTACTGATAATTAGCAAGTTCTCTTGGCCACAGCATCATCAGGATTTAAACATACACCAACATAATGCTAAGTATTCCAAAAGACACATAAAAACATGTATCCAAAACTAACTTATAAGACTAAAACATAAGGAGAAAAACAATAGAAAAATAAGATCTACAGAACGGAGAAGAAATATTAGCTAGTAAAGCACAGTTTAACTAAAACTATTACAAGCAGAACATTATAATCCAAATATACCTATTTACGAAGGAGGAGGGGGTTACAAATATATTTGTACCCTCCCTTAAATGGCATTGGTGGAAAATCTAATATTCCAACTGGACAATTTTGTTCAATTTTCTTACATTATTCATGTGTGAACTTATTTCTCAACCATCTCCTTAATTCTTATTAAAATACTCCTGATCTGATATAAAAAACCCAAAACAAAACAATTATCTGTAAGAAAAGTAAGAAAACAGGAGACCAAGCATGTGGCATCCTTTAAAGAATTCTCCTTAATTCTCCTTACTAAAATGATCCTGACATGTTTTGAGTTTTTCATTAAATACACATGACTCTGCCCATGCAGCCCTTGGTAATTACCTGATAAACTGAATGAAAGTGTGGCAGATTTGGCAAACGCAAAATATGGAGTATATGTACACTATAGGTACACTTAGGGATTAGGGAACACGAACTAGTCATGATCACACTTCTTCACTTATCACATCAATCCAGTTGCATAGCATGAAAAGGACAGTCTGTTAAAGTGAGAATGCAGACTGCAATAAATTTCTTAAGTATTATTAAACACTACATGGCTTTTGTTTTGCTTCCTTATTGAGCACTGGGGCTTTACAGCAACTGTTGCTAATAAACACTAGAAGACAATATTAACCCAAATCCTTTCTGAAAACATATGCTCACACACATCTCAAACTCCTCATCAAGGTGCCACATGATGTGGTTGTACATGATGGGTTTCCTTTGGGTACTCTAGTTTCTTCTCACCCCCCAAAATTAAAGCAGTAGGTGAATTGGCTATTCTAAATTGTCCCTAAGTGTAAGTGTGTGAGCAAATGCTGGTTTGTGGTACCCTGCAATGGTCTGTCCCTGTTCAGGGGGTATTCTTGCCATGATCTCAATGATTTCAAGCCCTACTGCAACCCTGACCAGAAAGAAGTGCAAAAGTTGGATGGAGAGAATTTTCCTAAGTCCTAAGTCTCTAAAATTACAACTTTAAACACTTTGATTACTTACATTCATTTCTGATTCAAAAAGATTAAAACTGAAGCCTGTTCTTGGAGTACTGTTAGAAATTTAGGAACATCTTAGTATTTATCTCAAGAGCTCTTGTAGGTGTAGGTGGCCCCTGAATGTGTTTGGAATGGGCTGAGAGAGGTGGGTGGGTATGTACCCATTGACTTCTAGTGTTTGTTAGCAGTGTTAGCCGTTTAGCTCCACTACTTAACTAAGGAAGTATAAAATGGACACCAACCACTCTTGTAAAAAATACCTTCCCATTGACAAAGTCATGAGGACAACAGGCTTTTTATCAACTCTCAAAACAAAACTGCACTTTCAAAGAAGTTCTATAAAACTAGAAAACCACACCCCTGTAATACCAGACAGACAAGACAGAATTTCAGTCTTTCATTCTCGTGGCTGGATATCCAACATGATCTCGGCCATGCTGGTAAGCTTGCTTTCCTCCAGTGCACTGATCAGACGTCCCAGCCTGGCACTCCGTCCTTCTGATTGGATGAAGCGTCCCAGTAGCTGATAGGCCTGTTCGTAAAGCCCTTCCCGCTCATACTCATATGCAAGATTGTCGATAGCGGTCCCCTTCAGAGCCCTGCAGTTTTTCTGTAAAGCTCTACCCACTCGCTTCCAATCCCGCCCCACATGAGCAGCAAAACGTTGTTGGTCTGCAGACGTCAGTGGTCTATCATCTTTAAGAAAATAAAAGAAGGTGACAATATATTCTTTAAATCATAATCATTTTATAATTCAAGAAAATCTAAAATACAGACTTCACATCTATTCTACAGTGACAGGGTGGCAAAAATAAGCCTACTGTCATTTGGAGCATGTTTAAAGGTAAGTTGTGGCTGCATAGCTCTGCATAACTCTGTGCAAGGATGCAAACAGTAGCTCCACTGAATGACTAAATCAAATGGTCAAGACATTTTGGCTAGACAGCCATAATAAAACGCTGTGAACAAGGCTCAATTTCTTATGCTTACTTCAGTGTCAAACATGAAGGGTAAAGTCAGAAGACAGAATTAGTCCCTTTGCACAGCGTTCTCCACAATTCAGTCACCAATAATTACCACCATCTGGCTAGACCTCCCTATAACACAATGCTACCAAGCTGGAAGGGTAAAGGCTAGCATGTGCTTGCTCCAAGTCATGTGAAGAGCTACTGCAACTTCCTGAACATCAGTAGAAAGATTAATACATTTGGAGGAGCATGCCAACTGCCAATTTCATAACATTAGCTACCAGACGCCAACACTGGCTGGTGATTGGGAAGATTTTTTTTTGTAGTATTCCCTGTAAACAGACAGACAGTAAAAAAAAACTGCTAATAATACTCACCAAACACCCGTTTCTGGAACAAGAAGCAGTTTTTGGGTACTTCCTGTGGTTTCGTAATGGGTGAAGCATAGCTATTTTGTAGCTGCTGCTCAAGCTGTGCGACCTCGTCATCTCGCAAACGCACAGGCTATAAAAACCCAGAGAGACACATTTTTGTTTCTTAGACACATTCTCGGAAAGATAGTGATACACGGCCTTAGCATTCCCATCCACGGGTAAAGCATATAGTAAGATATACACGGTCATATCAGAATATTATGACCACCTACCCAACAGTGGGAATAACCACCCTTGGCTTGGATGACTACTGCAAGATGTCGTAGCATGGACTGTATTAGGCGATAGAAGGTGTTCATTATAAAGCTAAACTGGTTCACTGTGGCGCATTGATTGCTCTGTACCACTCCGAGTTACCGTTACCCTCTGGCATTAATAGCCATTGGGGCACCACTGTCATGCTGGCAGGAGACGCTCAGAGTCCATTCTTGGTATACCTTCACTAGAGTGGCTGTAGAGCATCCCACAATACCCTATTATCATGCTTTTTTGGACATCAGTCAAAGCCTCCCATTTTGACTCTGACAACTTTATTTGCACTAAAACTGCTTGGTGTGCACACTTATTTATACGTGCAACAGTGATCTTAATATTCTGTGTATTTCTGTACATAGACCTGAAGCAGCACCTGTTTCTCCAAACTGGATTTTCTGAAGTTCATGTAAGCAAACACAAATAGTAAATTGAATAACTGAAAAGAGCTCTGACCACTCAACTCATGGACTGCACAAGACCTCTGAAGGTGTTCTTGGACCAAATAGCAGCAGGTTCTTTAAGGTCTGTATGTTGCAAGGAGGGGCTTCGATGGATTCAATTTTGTTTTTCCAGCACATCCCACAGATGTGGACTGAGATCTAGTGAATTTGGAGATCAAGTAAATACTTTTGTCATGTTTGTGAAACCATTCCTAAATGCGCCTCAATGAGCCAGTATACCAGTTGTCTTGTCTTGGAATATTTTTGCAAGGAACTTATATATTGCACTCTGGAAAAGCTTCACAAGACCAGCTGTTTTGGATGGCTCTTACCCAATTATCTAGATATCACAATTTGGCCCTTAAAAGCATCCTTTTTTTTTTTTTGTTTTTGCTTCAAACACATCACTTTCACATTTTTTGTTTACTTGCTACCTAATACAATAATAATAAATAAATATAAATATATATACCCTTGATGGGTGCAATTGTAACAAGATAATCAATGTTATTCAGTACTGTTGTGGCTGATTGGAGTAGACAGTATGAGACTCCTAACCAATGTAAAACAATGTGACCAATGACCGACAACAATGCCCCCACCAAATAAACTGTACCCAATGCTTTCATCTTTGAGAAAATTACTCTCATCTCTTACTTTATACTCTTACTGAAAAAAATTAAGAAACAATAAAGAAGATTAAATAAAGAAGCTACTGGAAGTATGGACTGACCAACATGACTGAATGTGTTTGGGATTAGGTGGACTGTGAGAAGCAAATAACTTCTATTGTCCTACTTACAGGAGATCAAATTGACATTTTTACATTTACATTTTTTAAAAAAAAAGTGAAACAAAGTTATCGGAATTCCCACATTAAAGTATTTTAAAGATCTGCAAATGTTCACCAAGCCACAGAAAGCTTAAATTGTCAGTGAGAAATTGCAGTTAAGATATACTGTGAACAATATCTGAAAAACCAAGAAAACTCTTAGACAGAACATATGCTGGCCTCAACATGACCACAAAGGAAAAGCAGGAAAGTTTATATCTTATATTGCAGTGGAGGTGCATCATTCTAATTTGCAGGATGCATGTTCGGGGAAATGCAAAGACATGAAGGGTCTTGTGACACAGTCAGTCAAGAAAGTGAAGCTGAAAATGTACTTTTTTTTTTTAATTGTAATTTTTAAGATGTCCCTCACAGTGTCCTGGTTCAAACAGCATTTAAAATGTGCTGTAGATACAAGTTGGCCCCATAATGTCACAGAAGTAAAAGTGTCCTGCAAGGAAGAGCAGGAAAAGAAAGATTCCTAACTTCAAAAAAATGTTTTGCAAATGCAAATTATGTATGCTAAAAGGAGCAGTACTGCTTTAGTAGGCTGTCCAAACATTTGCACATGCCACAATCTGTAATTCATAATTTCCTTAGCTATTCAAATATAAGTTTATATATATATAATATAAACATTTTCAGTAGAAAACATTAGTTTAAAAAATGTTTCCACAGAGGTTGTTTTTACTTGCTTTAACAAAGAGTGACCAAGTTGTTACTATATACGTTTTTGTGCTTTTATTCTTGCGGGAAAATTCAACATTTGTACTTAACGGTCCTTCTGACTGGAAACTCAATTAAGGGTAGGACCAGAGTTGTGACTATGTGAATAAAAACTTTAGTTTTACTTAGATAAATGTATCATATTTTTTCGGACTATGATCAACCTAAAAGAGAGTATAAACAAGTGTCTACCTGAGATTGGTATATATGTTGCAGGCAGAGTTCTGGGTTTTCAAGGTTATGGTCCAAGGTGTGTGTTCCTGCCTTGAGCATGGCTTCCATAGCAACCCCATCAGGGAGAGTGAGTAGGCGTGACGCATGTTGAGACACAAACTGAAGAAGCGAGCCACAAGCGTAACTATCCAGGAACCGCTTACAAGGAAGGGTGTCCATGAACTTCAGTTCCACCCCCAGGAAGGGATCAGCATCATGCAGCTTCAGGATTTCATACCCATCGAGGCCACCTGCAACATCTAGCCCACAATTCAACAGTCAATGTATTAATGAAATGTTTACACTTTAAATATTTCAAGTATATAATGCAGAAATAAAACCACCCCTTCCCTATGTGACACTCACCTGTAAGAGTCAGTTTGATAACCTTGAACACGCTAAACTTCCCATGCTTGTCTTTGTAGAAGTTGAGCAGATCAGATCCAGGACTGCAACACCGAAGGAAGAGCACAACACACCCTGACCACGCACGGTCATCTGTGCTGTTCACAGCCATCTTCTACAACCCAGACAGACAACCACAACAAATGTTTTTAAAACATGCACTTACACCAGTGCACACAGTGAACAAAACCACACAAAAGAAAATACATACCATTTTTTCTCTACTGTCCATTTCCTGAGCATCCCAAATACATCTACTTCTCTCAGTGCCTGCAGAGATTACATTATTAGTGAGTTGTGCAATGACTTAAATTACCATATACACAGTGCAACATAATTCAGTATTCCACATTTATGGGAATACTTTGTAAAGTGGAAAAGTTCTAGACCACATTGTTAATCACAGAATGTTTTTGACTTTTGAAAAACAAAAACAAAAATATTCTTACAAGTAAAATGAAGCACAAATATTAATGAACAGAATGTCATTAACATGGGGACAAATCAAATAAAAAGAACATTTTCAGGTGATTTTACTTTTCACTACTGTTGTTCAAAAATCTAACTTGTAAAACATTTTTAATAATGAAAAAAATAATGAGGAAAAAAAGAGACCAGACCAGCTACACATAGCTATAGCTTATTTTCATAACATTTCTAATATTAAATAAAAGCATCAGTTACATAAGAGACAAACAAATGTGATGAAACTCCAATGCATAGTTCTTGTGAAAGAGGTTTTGGTTAGAGGCCAAAACAAGCATCTAACGAAAGGGGCTAAAGTAGAAGACCAGAGATGCTGCCCAGAAATATAAGCTTTGTACACAGGAACTAGGACACCTTTACTAAGTGGAATGTGTCTGCAAGTACTAGACCTTAGGATTTGATTTCTGTGGAGGGATGACCATTAAAGAGAAAGATTTCAGAATTTACCTAAGAAACCTCAAAATTCCTAGTAGTGTGTGAAGTGTAAGGCCTTCAGTCGTGATGCAGGTTAGAGTGGCCCATAAACACATTTTGTGTTATTTAGTATTTCAACAATTAAGATCATTCACACAAGCAACCTACACATATGCTACAAATAAAAACATTAACCTACCGTTTATGAAATATACTGAAAAAAGTGAGTGCAAATAGCACAACTTACCCCATTAGGTCAGGGTTAACTGTAACAGAGAGGCTAGTTGCAACAGCCTGAACTAAATATAAATATAAAGGGAGTTTGTACCCTGTAGGTTATTTATGTGATTCATAATTATGATCATACAGGCACTGTATGTGTATGGATTCTGTAATAAACATAACATGTTGGAAAACGAAGTTTAAGTGTGTGTGTCTTGTGAGCTAAAGCAATATGTCTGACACACAACATGGTATGGTGTGGCATGAGAACATCTTAATAAAACTAAAAGCATGTTTTAACTATATAAAAATGTTCTTTTTACACACTGCACCACTTTGGCTGCCCTGCAGACCCAACACCAGGAAGTGTTTCAAAAGACTGCAAAGTAACAATTTCCATCATGCCTAGAGTGGTAGGCCTCAACCCAGGTCAAGATACCGAATAGGCACATTCTGGGAGACATAAGAGGAAAATATGGCTGGGTGTTAACAGTTCGTATGCGATGACCTACAAAATCTCCATAAAGCTGTCACTGTAGAAAGATTCCAGACATATTAAACCACGTCTTTTTAAATAGATGCACTCGACAAATGTACAAATTGTTTTGCATCAGCAACATCTAAACCACTTCCCTTCAGAATATGTAAAAGTTATGACTAAGTGGGGCAGTGTCTGAAAAGGTGCACGCGTCACGCGAGTTGGGCTGACAGGTAGCTAGCTAGCTAGCTAATGGAAAAGCGACCCATTAGAAAAACTTAGATAGCTACGTCACTTGACAATAAAACCTCAACCTTTGAGGACAGCGGTGTATTCGAACAAGTACAATGCAAATACAATAACGATTTATGAATTAATCATTAACACCTGCTCTGCTACCGTGTACTGCTAGTGAGTATGCTAGCTGCTGGCTAGGACAGCCTCGCAGTTTCAGCTAGCAAGCTAGCATAAAAGTTCCACTTCGAAGGACCTAGTCAAACCACATCGCGGGCAGAACGACTATTTAGACCGACTTGATTTAAACTACTCACGTACCAATGTAAAAGACCCTTGTCCGAGCGATACGAGCGCCTTGTTAAATCGCGTAGTGAAATCTTTTCGAATTAAAAAGTCGGCAAGAAAAGTACCTAAGTTGGTTGATATTGGAACACACCCACGTCAACACTCGGTGAATTCTGATTGGCGGAAACGAGCGGGCTTCGCGCACTGATTGGTGGAAGGTTGTACTCCTGCACTCTTTTGGCTGTTTAACAGCGGAACTCGTGGTGCAAGAGGAAGTGGAGAAAAACATTTACTTACTTTAAAGCAGTAGAGAAGTTTAATCACACCTGGCTGCAGGGTCTTCCGGTATTGAGATAAGCAGTGTACGGTAGTCTATGTAGTGTCCGAGTTGCTTACGGTTTTGTCGCGGATTTCTGAAGAGGCCTTTGTGTGAATGGTATCATGTGTCAGTGATTGCAAAGTCTGTCATGGTATGGAGCTGCCAGAGGAGGTCCTTGCCCATATTTTTTCTTTCTTGCCGCTGTTGGATAAATGCAATGCCTTCACAGTGTGCAGGCGGTGGCACAACACCATGACTTATCCCAGTGCATGGAAGCACACTGAGGTCAGGTGAGTAAAAGGATACCCCAGAGGAGAACTGGTAGACTACTCTCGAAGCCCTCTAATAGATCAAGGCCTATAAGAGCTGTGTGAGTTTCATTATTTGTGCTGTACAAAGATGCACGATTAAACATATCGGAATCGAATGATACTTGCTTAAAACAAAGATTTGACCGATATTTTAAACCATATTTGATGATGTATTAATTGCACTCCAGAAAAGCGGCATGTTTAGGTGAAGCTGGGATGTTGCACTTCCATATACATTTGTAACGCTCTACAGTTAAATGTTATATTTATTCACAATGCTACTCCAGATAGATTCTGTACATTTAATAAATGTTTATGCATCGTCAGCAGCAGACATGAACATACACATATTGGAGATTGCCATTCCTACTTATTATTATTATTATTATAATACATTTAATTGTATTTTCTGTACTGCCCACTCCCCACACCCTCAGGTGTGATTCTGAAGTTGGCGTCCCTCAGAGATTCTCTGACTTTCTGCCCATGGTCAGACACTTGAAGCTGAGCATCAGTGTGTCCAACCCTGCCAACCGAAGGACTGGACTGTGGGTGCTACGCCAGGCCTTTGATGGGGGCGAAGGACGGCTTCAGGTCTTGTGTGTAAACTGCTTGGGAAACCCGCCTCTGTTCTATGCGGGGCAGGACCTGCTGCAGGGACTGCTGGACGCACTGACTGACGGCTCGTCACTCACCGAGCTCGACCTGAGAGGCGTGCCCTTCACCCTGAGCGACGCCTTTGTGAGGGGCGTGGCTGCGCTGTGCCCCGCCCTTCGAAGTCTCTTTATCAATAACAGTTCACTGGTGTGCGGTGTCGTGGCCGAGACAGTGAGGGACGTGCTGAAGCTTTGTCCGGGCCTAAGCACTATGGGGCTCTTTCAGGCCAGCCTGTCGCAGGATGTTCTTCAAGACCTACTGTTGCCCCAGCGGCCGGCGCTGAAGCGCCTTGAGCTGCGCTGCGAGCGCTCGCTGAAATACGCCACGCCCCTCCGTGACCACACGTGGGCCGAGGTGAGACGCAGACACCCGGCGTTGGCGGTGGACCTCGAGCTGGACCACACCCTCCCGGAGCTGCACGTCCCGGCTGTGTTGCAGCCAAGCATCCCCGTCCGCCAGCTTCGCCTGCTTACCTGGACGTGGCTGCTGGACGAGGTGCGCCTGGTGGGGCGTAGTTATGCAATTACGTTGGAGATGTTGGAAGTGCAGACCACGCCCTCTCCAGAGTTTAACGACGCACTGATCACATTGGCGACGCGGTGCACGAGGCTGCGGGAGGTGCACTGCTACTGCGTGGTCTCACCGGAGGTCGTGGCAGCTTTCCAAACACACTGTCCTGATCTGCGTAGGTACACTCTTAAAACGCGCAAAGAGCCACACCCGTGGACCTGCACCACACTCAGATAACACGCAGGTGCACATGTGTACATGCACGCTCACACACAGAGGCCCTAAAATGCACCTGAATCAATTACACATGTACTGTGCATTACTGCACTGTCGTGTCTAGAACCATTTTAGGGAGGTTGTGACTACAACTGTTTTAGGCACAAACCGTATTGATTACATTGGGAGTAAAATGCAAACTGTTTTTAGTCATTATAATAAATAATAGGTGTAATTGTACACAGGAGTCATGATTTAGTTCACACAATGGACTTCCCAGCTCCAGTTTGTTACACTTAGTAAGATAAAGCTGGTAGTTTAAGACTAAAAACAATACAGTGGCTACAAAACTAAAATTTAATGTGATGAAAGCACAAAATAAATATAATTTTTTAAAAATAAAACGTATTTTAAAATTTTGACCTTACAAAAAAAAATACCTTTCACCACACCTTTTTAATATGATCCCTACATCCAATAATCAAACTTTTACAAAAATTGTAATTATATTTACATTGCTCAAAAGGGCAAAAAAAAAACTCTTTTAGAAACTCTGTTGACAAAACATATTTTTACCAGAAGTTGCTTTACTCTAAGAACGGACATTAAGCTGCTAATTCAGTAAACATACTCAGTTGATTATGCTCTTAAATTACGTTCACAGCTGATACATCTGCATATCTGTGTGAGGTGTTTTCCTGCTTCCATGCTGCTTATTTACTACAGGAACTCAGAAGTTGTGCAGGGTAGTGGAACTCTGGATCAGGACTGAAAAACACTATATTAAATTAATTCACCACATTTTATTTATTAAATGAATTGCATTATGAATGTGATGCATGATTCACACCCTCACATGGTATGTAACAAGGCACATTTGTTCTCTGCCACAAAACACAAATAAAAACTAATATCAATTCCATTCACTTGTATTTGCACATCCCTCGACCTGGATTCAAATTTATCGGTTGCTTCTGGATCCAGATCCCTAATAGGTAAACCGAGGACCACAGAGGCAGAAAATATCTGTAAGGACATGAAGAATAAAGCACTGAGAGGACCCATGACTCAAAAGGAGAAACCACTTTTTAATTTTTTATGACATTTGACACCCAGACAGTTCATTCATAATAGGTGAAGGAGAAGTCGTAGAACACTCTGTCGTCAGGGCGCTGGACAGTGCTGCTGATATTGATGTGTTTGATGAATTTAAGTGTTTCTTTGTCTCTGTAGACAAGAGCCAGCGAGTTATCCTCTGGATACACAGTCAGGAGCTGCAAACCACACAATGCACATATGTATACAAAATGTCTGATCATTTGATGCATTGTTTTTGTATATTCTAGATCACTCCATTCTGATGTTAACCTGTAGAACATCAAAATGCATTGCTGAAATGTCTTTAAAAAAGAGAAATCAAATGACGAAGAAATGTAGGTCCTCCACTGGCCTTGATCAGTACCTCACACAGCTCTGTCATATCTGGCAATGTTTCTTAAAAGTGTACCACACATCCTTCACTCATGTCAACAAACCTCCTATAGTGGCTGGACCTTTTCTCCTCCACACATTTCCTAAAACAGTCCAAGTTTTTAATGCTATCTGGTGATTGTTGTCCATTATCTGAACTTCCACACGCCTCAACCCACTCAATCATTTAATGAGCTGCGTGGCATCTTATACTGCTTTGATGGCATATAGCCTTTTTGTGAAGTAAATAAATCAATTCAAATTTAAAACTGCTGTTAAACATAAGTGTGTGGCAGGAACATCTGAGCAATTATTTTTGACCACCAGCATACATATCAAATTTATCATACAGTGTAATAATAATTATTCTGTGATACCAACACTGACCTCTTCATCTTCATTGCGTGCAATATAGGAAGTGTACCCCCCAAACTCTGCCTTCCAACCTAAGGGTGGGGGGGGGGGACCACAACACAGTACAATAAGGCAAATGACATTTACTAAGCAATTTATTAGGACTTGAAATAATTGCACAATTCATCATAAGGCTACAGTAACTCAGATAACCACTCTGAACAATTGTGGTGAGCAGAAAAGCATCGGAGGCCACGTTCACACCTGGCAGTAACATGCTTCCTGGAAGATCCAATCATAAGTGGACAGCACTAATTACAGGTGTGAACAGGATACAATGTGTCCTCAAGACACATTCATCATTTAAACCACATTCGGCGGTGGTCAGACATGCACATGACCACATTATGCTTGTAGTATGAACGCATTGAAAGCATCTCGATGTGTCCCAACAGTAAAGCACCGCCTGCATCAACCTCATCAATGCCCCAGCCGGAAAAAAAAAACCAAACCGAAACCCCGTAATAGCCACAATATCACAACGCTCACAATTCGCCTGAGTTTGCTGAACATGCTACAATAACTAACTAATCAGTAAACTACTAAATTAAAATCGCTAGCCATTTTGGGGTCAAAACAAAAGCACACTGCATTAATGTGCCCCTCCTTTAGTGGAAATTATGTGAGAAATTTGATCACAAGCGTTCACAGGAGACACATTAATACCAGGTGTGAACGGGGCCTCAGAATGCAAAACACATCCAACCTTGAGGCGGATGGGATTCATCAGCAGACCACAATGGGTTCAAGAATTGAGGCGGGTTTGGTAAGGAGGTCTTATCCAGTATAAGAATATACGAATACAAATATATTGCTTGGTGAGTGTATAATGTTTGTTAATTATTGCAATACTGGTCTGATACAAATAACACTGATATTACAAAAGTATTCAACATGCAAATAAGGTCTACAATGTTATGTACTGCATTGCACTGTGTGAATGAGTGTTACCTCTGCAGCCCAGATGAAGCAGCAAGTCCAGTGCAAACTCCATTTTTACAGAATCATGCAAAAGTGTGTAATCACCATGTCCCCAGCGACGCAACTCACCAACACACACTGGGGGGCCTGAAACGCACAAATGCACAATCCAGCTCAAACTCAACAGGCAACACACAAATCCATTCAATATCAAAAGTAAAATAAAATAAAAAAATAAAAACCAGCTACGTAGAAAAAGGAAAAAGTCACCTTTGTTTTTTCTCTCAGTTGATGAAGTACTAGGTCCTTGCCCTTCTGGGTTATTTCCATATTCCTCTTCTTTCTCTACATCACTCTCTCCATCCTGACTGTCTCTCTCGCTCTCCTCATCTTCCACTGCCAGGTAGTGCAGAGAGAGGCCCGTCAGGTTGGAGAGCAGGAGGAAGAACGGCTCAGAAGAAAAAAGCTCCCAGCACTCTTTTAGACATGCTGGCATGCTCTGCACCTCTGCACGGGCATAGCACCTGCGTGCACACACACAGATGTGCTAAGTTTAGGTTCTTAAGTACTTCTATTTTGTACTTTGCACCACAAACGCAAATCAAAATCTTTACTTTTATGTTTTAGATACAAATAGTATATAAATGTCCTTTTATTCTTTGTAATGCATATTATATACCTACACAAACTAAAATAGAGTGTATCATAATGACACAAACAAGTGTCTGCAGATGTAAAAGTGTATAATTGACAAAATGTATTCCAGTCCAACATTTGTTCCCCATAACAGTTTCATTTGTGATTCATAATAAATTACAGCATAAAACTGTGGTACATCACAGTACATCCCTTACTGACCCACATTGGCTGAGCTCAAATGAGCCCTTTTATAATCCCACCTTCAACTACTCTGCCTGGAGCCTACCATTACTCAATGACAGGTGAACATATTTATTAAACTGGTTGGATTTGGTTTAATAAATGAGCCAAACCTATACTGAATCATACTCAAACACTGATACAAACCATTCACAAATTCATTTATATGCTATTCATAAACACCCACAACACCCCTCCCGCAACCCCCTTTTTAAGAATGTCAGACATTCAATACATCCAAGTAGTTTTGCAATATGCAGATGAGCAACAGAACTATGCTCCAACACACTCACATCAATCAGTAGATCAGGTGTGTTAGAGCAGGGAAGCCACCTGAATATTCAGGGCGGGGATACTGCAAGACCAGATTCTCAAAGCAACATGTAGGTTATTAATGGGGTGTATTCACTCTCTCAACCCAGGACCCTCAGTGCATCATTCTTAATGAAGAGGCAGCCTGTCATTCGGACGATGAGTGTTCCAAATTGAATGCAGCCAATTGTAAGGCTGCGAGAAAGCAATATATAGCACATTACTGCTCTCAGCCCATTATAAACCAATAGCAAAAAAAAAAAGGGGGGGGCATTCTTTTTTTTTCTTTTTTAATAAATGTACCTGACATTTAAGAACAATTATGGCTATAACTAAAGAAAGGGGAGGGAAAACAACATCTAGTCATTCAAAGTGACATAAGAATACAATAAGAATAAATATTTTGCTGTAATAAAAACATGCCTTACAAATCCGTGACAGCAGTCACTACACCTACAAACACATGAAGGCAAGTAAAGATTTACCCTTTCACCTTTTATTGGGTGGGCCTCTCTTCTCCCACTGAACTTCAGCCAATCGTAAGGCCTCACTAACTTGTTTAAATTTCTCTTCCTAATTAAAAAAGGAAACAAACACAATCAATTGATCACTTGTCAGGTTTCAATCTAGCTGTCAAATTCAAAATACAAGCAAACACACACATTAAGGGAGCTGACATTAAAAGATGATGATCTGGTCATATAAGACTAAGACTATTTATTGGTCTTTCTAAATAAGTACATGTTTATGTATTAATGTATATTTACATACTGTCGCTGCATGGTTTGAGAACAATTTACACCCTTACACATACACATTACTCCTACATCAAAACTCACTAACACTGGACAATGCAAGTTTTTATGTGTATTCCAAATAGTCTTAGCACTCACTGGAAAAGAAATCTGCAGGCTGAATCATACATTTGCAAAATTAAAAATAAAGCAGTACTTAATTATTTAGGTCGTACACTCAACATGCCTCTAGTGTGCCTGCACATGTGAGTGAAATACACATAGAGGAGTGCCTCCTCTTTATACATTATCCATGAGCTTTCCTAGCAGAGTCTAGTGAGCAAGGGGTGAAATATTTGTCCCTTCAGGTGTGGCAGTGAAAATAACTGGATCTCAACCAAACAAAGACACCATGCTTCTTCTAGTCTTATTTCTTATTGTGCATCATTACATGCAACACCAAATTACCTGTAGAAAGTTTGGCAGGCGGATTTCGGAACTGTCCTCAAATTCCTGTTGCACTTGTGCCTGATACAAGGGGTCCATGTAGGTCTCGTTTACCCACTCAAATAAGACTTTCTCCTTAACAGACACACAGTTTCTCAGAACCACACAATCATTTGGCACAGTGTTTGGCTTGCCACATTATTTGACACACCCTTAACACATGCAGCCTTGCTTACATCTCTTGGGATATGTGTGTGACGAGGAGTCGGGGGCTCTATGCAACGTGGAGGTCTCTGCAGAGAGGGTCCGTGAAACCAACCACTGAGGGACAAACGACACTTTCCTTCAGCAAGGACCTCTGACACCTGAACGAAAAGGATACATTTCTGTTGAACTGATCAGCAGTCCTGCAAACAAAGCTGCAAAGCTGTGCACTCGCACACCACAGGGACACATTTACAGTTCAGTGAGATTCAAGCCTGCATAAATAATGAATGAACAAAGAATCTGAGAATGGTCTGTATGTGAAATGCTTAACTTTAAAACTACCTGATGGAAGGAGACAGGAGACACCTCAAAAAACACCAGTGTGTTCCAACAGGGCAGCAGAGACTTTACTACACTCACGGGCTGATAATGCTCTAAACACCAAAACAAACAGTTAACAAACACTTAAAAGAGGGATCATCAGACAGCACAATTTAGTGATTTTCTGACTCAACGTATTGGTTAATTACCAGGTATATTAGGCATGTTTGAGCAGGAAATGTCCCCCATACGACAATAGCACTTTCAAAACACTCTGTTCTCAATGACCGGGTGGCCAATGTGGACGAACGGCGACAATACAGACAAAAATATCTGGATATGAACAAGGCCTATGCTGGACATAAGCCCTCCAACTGATGACTCCTCAATTACAAAGTCATAAAACCACTGCGGTACTCAACTATGACCCTAGTTCTTTTTTTTGAGAGTCGGGTGTGAACATCAGTTCCGGAACTGGAACTGATGATTCCCGCTGTTATGTTTTCCTGCTCTAAAACACCAGATTCAATTCCACCTTTTACCAACCTTGGGAATACGGTCATCCTTAATGGAATGACAGAGGAGGGGAAGATGACAACAAGCTATTTACATGACGTGTTGATTGGGGTCAGGTCCATTAGAGATTTCTCAAGCTAGTGTTTGAGTTTCGAGAAAGGTCTCCAAGACGAGCTACTTCAGCTTCATGTTAACAGGAAGTTCAACGACTTGTCCAAATTCCTGCAGGTGTCTACTTACTTTCCCACCATTTTCCAAAAGTGGAAACAAACACATGGGTAACTCTAACTTAGTATTACATTGGGGGATTTGTACTAATGTATTATGTACAAAATACGTTTTACCTACACATTTCCATTCAAAGTACAGTTTACAAATCTCAGAGTCCTGGGGATTTTTCTCAATCAGTTAAGTTCCTTTGCATTGGAATTGATTGTGCTTTTACTTTATTATTATTTTTTTTAACCTCTATCCGAAGAGATCAATTTATTTCTTTTACAAGCTTATAAACACACACACACACACACACACACACACACACACACACACACACACACACACACACACACACACACACAGACTACGTACATAGCTTGTCTTCTTCCACACCTCTTTCATTATATTCCAAAAAATCTTCAAGGCACCCAGTATCCTCAAAATCAGGCATGAAGTACAGGTGCCACAAAACAGGTTTAGAACTACCATCTCTTTTCTATTCAAGCTCAGTTGTAGTCAAGCTGTTCATCACAAAAAAAAGAACAGAACATAATCTAACACAGTGTAAAATCTAACTCCTACAGTGAGAGCTACCCAGGATGAAGCACAGCTTCCACATGATGGTGTTCATTTTAACACAGATAAACCTCCCTAAATAATAAGAAATGTCCACACTCACCATATAAACTTAAAACAGATACGTTTTACATTTGTTTTATAGATATGTATGCACATATTCATGAGAAATGTACTGCTGACTAACCAATTCAACTTCAATTTTATCATGCTGATCCACTGTGCAATGAAAAATACATTTGCCACTTTTTATACACATCTTTTCAATAAGAACATATACTGTTAATGCAGATATTGTCTATTTATTTAGGCTTTAAAGCTTTAAACAGCAACAATTTATACTGAATTAATTGTGTTTGCTGTGACTTACCAGACTTTCAAGTGACTGTTACAACTAGCCCCTTACTCTGTTACAACTAACCCCATCATTATTTAAATCATCTTGCTCACATTTATAAAATTGATCAAAAAACTAAATGTGTCAAGTTGTGCCATTCTTCTCTACTGTTGTCTAAAAGTTTCATCTAAGAAAATTCACAAACACACACCATCAGTGCTGTACAAGTCAAGCATTCCTCCATCCCTAATGTCCCATGGAGGTAACAGGTAAAGGATAAATGCAACCCTCCGCCCTTCGAGTTCATCATCATGACATAGCAACACATCTGTGAAAAAAGGTAAACAGAAAGGTGAAGACCAGAAAACAAAACCAGTTGCACACATTTTCATCACTCATGACCATGCAGCTTTCCAATGGTCACTGATGAGATTACCTGTTTGTTCATACTTAGCACAGGATATGTCAACTGTGGGCTCCAAATCCACTCCTAAAACCTCAGTCAGCCATGAGCGGAACTGGTCAAAAATAAGAGACCTAAAACATACATACATACACACACACACACACACACACACAAATATGTATACACTGTTATTTCACTAATTAAGACAAATACATGACACAATTAAACTGTAAAAGCACTTGTTGACTTATCACCATTGTGATTAACATGCCTCATCTCAGAAATGTGATGTTCTTTTCTTTTCTTCAGGTCATCAGACTGTAAAAAGTACATTTCAAAATTATTTCTTCTGGGCAGAGTTACAAAAAAAAAAGATTTTGTTTTTTTAAGTGCTCATATATTTCCTAACCCTTTTTAAAGATCTCTCACTGTCACTGTGGGGGGAAAACGGTGGAAAAGTCAGTAGGTACCTGCATGAACTTGTACAGGTCGTTGGACTTGCTGTTGTAATTTAGCTTTAGTAGCTCGTCCTGCAGACCTTGCGCAAACCTCTCGTTATGAACAAAGTTACTGATCTTACAGTGAGGGAACGGTTCACAGTCCAGCTCTATGCTGCCTATACAGAGGGAGAAAGAGAACAGGGTCACAGTTCTAAGCCTCAATCAAATATAGTACATTAGGCTCTATCATTTAAACTGCAGGACTCTACACGGTTACCGAAAGGCTCGGAAAAAATGTAGCTAACGTTAACGAACACTACCCCAGTCAACAGAACCACACATGGCAACACACTGACCATGTGAATAACTGGTCTTCTTTTTCCACGCATCTCTCATTCCACACCGGACAACAGTATCCTCGAGGTCGGGGTTGATAATGGCACTTTCACCACGCTTATCCTTTTTACTACATTTCCTCGCTGTTTTATCATTTGACTGCCTTTTAGCAGACATGCTAGCAACTAAAATAGAAGCGACAATGTCGCAGATTGATGACGTACTGAAAACGTTTCTTGTAGTGTGTATTTTTCACACCCTTATCGTTTATAAACGTATTCGTATTTCTCTGCGTTTTTATCGACCAAACACAAGTTATTAAAAGTTTGCATGTTTTACGTATCTTTACTCTTACTGATAAAAGCCCCTACCATGACGACCAATAAATATTTAATTTTAAAGATAATAATAATAATACGAATACTTATAATAGAAACATTATTAATAATAATATGACAACTACCCCTTCCTCCTTCACCATTTTTTAGATCACCTTTGGCTAGAAACACCCCAAAAAGGTAGAAAACTGACAGGAACCAAGACTTACAAAATATATTCCAAAAAATAAAATTCACTCTCTTACTAAGGGCCCTAAAATAAACACTTAAGATCCAGACTAGAATTAAGACACAAATAACCCAAATTAATCTGAGATAAATTATAGTTTGTTAGATATGCCAGTGACTCCAGTTAGAGCCACTGAATTAGTAAGCCACACAAAGGCACTTGCTACAATGAGGTGCATTTTATTCCAACAGCAATACAATTAAAATGATTTTCAATTAATCACGTCAATCTATTTTAGATACAGAATACACAATTTCAACATGTAAAACACCC
Organism: Salminus brasiliensis; assembly: GCF_030463535.1. Classification (NCBI taxonomy): domain Eukaryota; kingdom Metazoa; phylum Chordata; class Actinopteri; order Characiformes; family Bryconidae; genus Salminus; species Salminus brasiliensis. The sequence continues at coordinate 24,688,163 of NC_132894.1, read as the reverse complement.
ATGTTTAGCTATCACAGTTTATAATCTTTTGATCCTTGTGGCAACACCGGCACCTCTCTCAGCTCAGGTTTCCTGCTGGCAACGAGCATCTGCTGTGGGGTCCCAAGGTAAGTCACCGCCCACTGCACCAGCTGCTCTGGGACTCTAAACAAACGCATACACAGGCACACAAACAGACACACAGTTAGCCTACTCCCAAAATTAAAACATACATCTCTATTACAGAACCCAAAAAGAATTAAAACAAATGAGTTCAGTTAAACTAATAGATTACATTCACAGAAAACACACATAAAACAGGATCAGAATTTTTACTGATGCTCTGATCTATCTAACTGGCCCAAAGCACATTCAATGCAACAGTGTAAAAACTGGCTTTTCACATGTAGCAAAATAATCTCCAATTAAGGAAATTCCTTCATTCTCCACATTTACAGAAACAGCATCATCTTTTAAAAATGCAAATTAAACCAGACCTGTCTTATGATGTACTGACTTACTTAAACTGGCTGAAAGCTGAGACAACTTGTGGACTAGTTTCATATGTGTAGGAAAAACCACTTCCATCTGAATGCACCTGAGAGTGTACAGAGGACAAGAACAAAGCACAGGCAACATTAAGTCAGCTCAAAGCAGATTAGGTAAGGTGTGCCTCTAAGATCATGTAGTACTTGAGTATACATGTAGACCTACCCGTACCTTTTTGGCAGGTGGGCACTCTGGTAGGGTCTTTATAGAGGTAGGGTCTGTTGGGGAGTAGTCTTGGGTGGACAGGGCTGTATTCTTAGTAACCCATGTTAGTGGACTCAGAACTTGCTGCTTCTCCTGTTCTTTCTGAGTTTGTTCAGTGGTGGTCTTTTCACTTGAGTAGGTGGAGCTGTGCAGAGATGGGTGTGGTCTCTGATAGGGCATAATGCTACCGTCTGACATCTGTTCTGTGCTTATATTGGAGGACTGGGTCTGGGTGCTTGTTGCCATGGGCACCTGAGGGGCTATGGTTAGCACGGACTGACTGTCCTTCTGTGAGTGGGGCTCTATACTGTCTGGATGTAACAAGAACAAACTAAATATTAGTGCCAGAAACATTTATAAAAAAAAAAGTTAAATGTTAAAAAAAGTTCAAAAACAGACTTAATAAATGTATTGATACATTCATCTACATATAACTATGTATGCACACAATCAAAATGTGAACATTATATTAGTATTGTATCATTAATCTCACTACAGCCTGTTTGTATAATTGTGTAGAAGTGTGTGTTGAATGGCATAAGTAAAAAAAAAAAAAAATACTCTCTGGGGAGGAGGATGGGGTTCCTAGCAGGTCTGGAGCAGGACAGAACATATCCCATGGGTTTATTCGCTCCCCACTTTCTTCTCCTCTGCCACACCACACCTCTGAGAAACCAATAGGGAAAATACAATAACAGCACAATAAGCTCCCTTGAGCAGTATTTACTCTCCTCAGCATTTCCACATCACTGCTTGGCTTTCGTACCTGGTCTCAGGTGGTTCAGAGTGGGCTGTTCCAAATCTACCAGCCTATCAAAAGCTGGGGGAGGCGAGCCTCTTGCTTGGTCCTGTTCACAGACTGGCTGGTTCACAGTGACATTTACATGGAAAGGCACCAAGCCACTCAGAGTTTCACTCCTACTAGATGCACCTGGGCTCAGGAACATTTAAGGGAAAAACACATTCATTGTGAGTCTCATGCACACGTCTGGTAAAATTCCCAAAGGATTTTAATAATAAGGAGCAATTAATTAGATGGCAGACAGTACCACAATCAGCTGTCAACAGCTCCCTCTGCTCCTCTGGGATGAGGAGATGAGACATAGGAGCACTGAAACACTCTTCACCCTGGAAAAAAAAAAGAAAAATAACTTGTACACACAGATTTGTTTGGACTGTCTGCTGACAGCTGGTGCCACTTGGTAGCTATGGAGACCACCTTACCCTATGGCGAAGTCTCTCTCTGTGCCAGTGAGTAGGTGTAGCCACACCTTCTTGACACCCAGTGGGTGTGGTTATTTTCTCCATTGCATCATTCAGCATATCCATTATGAGGTCATTGTGCCACGCTCCCATTAGGCAGGAAAGAGGGAATCCTGGATCACCGTAAAGAATGAGACATTTTTTTTTCAGATCACTTTCATAAATGTATTATCATTTTAAGTAGTTTGCTTCTGTATAAACAAATCAAAACACTGTTTGCTAACAAAACGATCAAACTTATAGATACTTTTTTCTATCTAAGTGTCTATCTGCTTAAACAAGTATGTTTAATGGGTGAGAGAAGTGTGTGTATATAAACGTGTGAGAGTGCGATTTCCAACCTGTCTGTGAGTTCATGGAGTTGACAGAGCATTCCTTCATTAGGGATCTGAGGTGAAAATTGGAAATTATGGCCAACATCACCCGCTGCTGCCCACCAAACACATTTTTAGCTCACAAGTCTATTCTGAAGGATATTCACACCCACACAAGTACAACACATACAGATCACATACACCTACCGCCATGCTTTTAGGATTTGTTGCTTAACAGATGGCAGTGTTGTGCTGAAAGAGACAGAGGCAGGTATTTCAAGTGAAGTCAACCCAAGTCACACAATGTTTAATTGTTGTTCCTCTCATCACAGCTAAAAGTTATTTAAGGAATTAAATAGTTACCCTGGAACCACAGAGCTACATTGAACAGCAGCATAAAGTAAACTAAGAAATAAAATACAGCAAACTCAAAAAAAACTACAAATACCTAATGCTTGCAAATATTTAGACTTTAATATGTTTTACTATATATTAGCAATGTCTTACCAGCTAGGGGGATGGAAATGCTTTGTGACTCTACCAACACTGATGATCTGATTGACAGTCAGGTAAAACTGACATGATGTCTGAAACCACAGTCAATTAAAACAAAATCTCAAAAAGGTCATATGTTAATAAACATAATCCATACCTAAATTACCTTCTAACTTTAGTGCCAGTTAAAATAATTAAAATCACATATATATGACATCATAAATTGGTTTCCCAGACAAAGATTAAGCCTAGTCCTGGACTACACAGCATTCTGAATGGAGATTCTCCAATGAACATATTCCTGGACTAGACTTAATTCCTGTCCAGGAAACTAAACGTGTATGTTCTATTATAAAATACTGTTGAGCCAGTTTCCTAGACAGGGATTATGCTTAGTCTTAGACTACACAGAAATCTGAATGGAGATTTGCCAAAGATAAAGTAGGTCCAGGACTAAGGCTAGGCTAGTCCTAAAACTAAATTTAGGACTAGACCTAGTCTTAGGCTTATTCCCAATCCACTAAAACAGCGTTTCAGCACTAATGTTCATTTAATGGAATATGGTGTTCATTATAAATGCTAGCCTTAGCTCTTTGCGTCCTACCAGTTCATTGTCCATGTGGAAGTTCAGCTCGAATTTTCGCACAGACACTGTTGTATTCTCCAGACCAGAAAAGGCCTCCCTCTCTTCCAGTCTGACGTAAAATACAGATTTTTTTTTCAAGTCATGTTCTTGAAACATTCGTTTGAAAAACTCAATCAAATGACATTTGTTTGAAAAGCTGTCACTATGTCACTGTTGAAGACGTAATGGTTTTAAAAGCAGATCCCGATTTACCATCTCATCTCGCTTTAAGATGAAACGTCTATTTAGAATACACAGTCTTTAGTTCAGGCTGATGATGGCTTAATATTAGCGGCAGTACTCAGGTGTTTAGTCACTGATGTCATAACACATACTTAATAAGTGTGTGGGACGTGTACTCACTCCTGTATTCGTTCCCAGGCGGCTGCACTAAGCACTGCAGGGATAAAAACAGCGCCGTCGGACAAGAACAGCATGCAGGCATCGCTCTCGTCCATCCGCACGGAGTCAGTCAGATCGCTGACCTAGACTCACACGATACAATAATTTCAGAATCTGGCCTAGGTATGTTGGGTCAATGTGTTAGGTAGCAGCAGTTCAATCGTACCCCCACAACATGTGCTCTCACACTGACGTCTCGATGACTTTGACCGTAGTCCTGAACGAGCCGCTCGATCCACGGCTTCAGTTCGACCTCAGCTCTCCGGTAGCGGCGCATGACGGTGCTGAGAGGAAAAGCGAACTCCTAGCACGGCCAGTTAATTAAAAAAATGTATGAAAACAGTTACATATTAGATGTTAGATTTTGTTTTACATGTTTTATAAAATTTGACTGGATGTAAATGCAATTCCTATAACCGTGAATAAAGGGAATTTTAAGTTGGTACCCTTATGTTCCACACACACTCAATACGATATGAGAGTGAATGAGGTCCTGAAGCCTTTTTACCACACGTGAACGAGCACACCTTCTCCAACAGAGATGCAATAACTGATGGGTAAACTCTGCTGTGAAGTGATAAAACGTTGTTCACTTCTCACATTTAACACTAAAGAATTAACCAAAACATTTCCCCAGAGCTGTTTCCGGCTACAATCACGTGAACAAAAGTCGTAGTAGTAGAAATTTCCTTTTCCTTTCCTCTTGTTGTGATTATCTAGCATTTTTGCCCAGTAAAACTAAACCAGAATTCAGGCATGACTGGTGCAGCGTAGGCAGCGTTTCTTACGTTTTAGACACACACTTGAAGTCAGCATTTGTTTTCGCTACATGGATCCCTTCCCTTCTAACCAACGCTACTTTCGCGGCTCACTCAAGCAGTACGCCCATGTTTTCACTCCGTTCAGCAACCTGTGTGAATGCCTTTAGAGTTCCATCTGATGGCAGAGCAATCGTGCATCTTGAGCGCCCCCCACCAGGCCGTTACGGGCCCTGCAAGCATTGTTTTTTATTATTATTATTTATATATATATATATATATATATATATATATATATATATCACTCAGGAAATGTTTCAGAATTATTTTTAAAAGCTGGGCCAGGTGTGAATTATGAATATGAATATTCATAATTGAGGCTGGTTTCCCAAACTAAGATTAAACTGTAGATTAACTAGGGTCGCGGTTGGTCCAGAGCCTCATCTTCCATTGAAGAGTACACTCATACCTCAATTGGCAATTTAGCATTGCAAATTCATCAAGACAAATAGAACAAAATAAAATAAATTTGTATCAACATTGTTTAATTGCAAATGAACACACACATAACTACCAACAACTGTGAATTTGTTTAAAAACTGTTAAAACTGTTACCCAAAATGTTCAGAACATAATTCCATTCCCAGGTGAGGCCAATAACAACAAGCCCAGTGATAAAAGTTGTGACAAACCATGCTATCATTGTGGTAAACACTTTGAAACACACCATTAAAATAAAATCATGAGTAGAGTTCCCTTTAAAAGCAAACAGTCTGAAAGGAAATCCAATGTGCAATTGTCAGATGCAAGTGTCATCTGTCATTCTGCTGTTCCATTTTTTTCTTTTATCTTTTATCTGTGGAAAAAATGCTTGCAATCAGAATTCCACAATCATCGAAGACATACTATTACCAGAAACAATACAATCTTTATCTAGCTACAGGATGTTTTGTGTGTGTATGTTACCTGCAAATCAGTGGCTCTCCCAATGTCCCACCCATCTTTTGCAAAGCGTCATTAAGTCCAGCTTTTAGAAGTGTGTAATCTGGCTTCTCAGTATAGTGCAGGCCCATTGCGTGAGACAAGTAGCTTTGCAATCCACCTATTGACACATGCACAACATAATTAATATGTACAGTCCCCTCTGAAACTATTAGCATGGCAAGGTCAATGCTTTTGCTGTAGAAACTGTGGACTGTAGATTTGGGATTGCAATCAAATACTAGATAGACTAATGCTCAGAATTTTAGCTTGTACTGGGTAATTGTCAAATACAGTGGTGTCATGTCTTGGGCTGCTTTTAAAACAGACTCACTAATATTTATTGATGACATAACTCATGATGGTAGCAGCAGAATTAATTCAAAAGGCTATAGCAACATTCTGCCAATATACAGAGAAATTCAAGCTAATGGAGCATGCAGCATGCCAACACAACAATGAACTTTATCAGGGAAAAGATGCAGAAGGTTTTAAACTGGCTAGGTCAATCACCAGTCCCAATGAGCATGAATTTCACCTCCTAGACAGAAGAGTGAAGGGAGATACCTCAAAACAAACAACCTGCTGAAAGATGCTATGGGAAAGTATCACAGAAGAACAATGCAAAGGTTTGGCAGTGTCAAATGGTTGCTGGCTTGTTGCAAGAGACATGCATTTTAGTTATTTACCCAGTGTTCAAATTTGCACTGGGTGGCCTGCCACCAAAGCCATGTTCAACATTTAAATTTAAATGTGTTTAACAAATAAAAGCTAATATTCTGATTCATCTCAATTAAAAAAAAAGCAAAAGCAAATAAATTGGCTTTGCCATTTCACCATTGCTAACACCAACATTACAGTACTTATACATACCTGAAACCCTCTTCTTTTTAAAACAGTAGCTCATTAGTCCAAGACTATCAGTCATGTACCTGTTCAGACAAAGAGCACTGCTTACCAACAAAAGCAAAAACATATGCTAAATGTCAATTATTACATTTTGTCAAAGGGGGTTAAAACATTGTTTTAACTGTTTAGGAAACAGCCATTTTTACAATCCCTTTTACAGGCTCAAAAATAATGGACATAAGCAGTTTTATGATGAAGCATTTGGTTGATATTTAGCCTGAAGAGTTGGCGATGCAAGTGAATAAGATCATCATAAGGCTGAAATGTAGAAGTGGCCAAATCAACAACTCGGTACATTATTAAAAATAAATAATGCACTGAATTCAAGATGCAAACCAATGGTAACAATCATATTCACTATTTGTGTTGGCCTCTGCCTTTAACACATACATGTACATTAGTGAGATTTGCACAGGGCGGTGGGCAGTCATCGCTGCGGCAGGGAGGGTGAAGGGCCTTGGTCAAGGGCACAACAGTGGCAGCTTGCTGAGCCAAGGTATCGAACCCACAACCCAATCATCAACAGTCCGGTGCTCTAATCTCTGAGCCACCACTGCCCAAACAACATTCATTGGACAAATGAAATAGATATTAACTAGACTAGGGAGAAGGAAAGGAAGGGTTCATTATTTAAAGAAATACAAATGGTTTGGCTATCAATTAAACATGGTTTAATTTAATCACTGGTGTTTACTGATATGACAGCTGATGCTGAAATAGCATGATAAAATCTGAAGCATACAGAACTATACTTTGTTAGTCAAAAGATTTAGTCAAATGACTCAAACCAGATAGGATAGTGCAACCCAAAATCTTAATAAAACAAAGAAATGGAATGTTTTAAATGTCAGTCTTGCTGAAGCCTGAGCAACCAAACATTTGGTGACACCCATAGGTTCCAGACATCATGCAGACATTGACTGCAAAGGATTTGTATCCAAGTATAAAAATGGCTAATTTTATTTAGAATTATATTAGTTTGTCCAATTACATTTGAGCCTGTAGAAAAATGAGAGACTATTTAAAAATGGCTGTAATTTCTAAACAGTTAATACAATAGTTTTGTAGATAAGTTTGTACATTTAAGATGACAATTTCAACCACATCTTGATTTCCTTTCAAATTATCTGTGCTCAGAGGGCAAACTACTACATCTGTCATGGTCCAAATACTTACGGACCTGATTATATCTTTGTAATGTATCTTAAATAGAAAAACATGTGCAAGTATGTTACCTCTCTTTCTCAGCAGAGATGGCAGAGCTAGACTGAGTGAAGTCACTCCAGGGTAGAGTGCCTGTCATCCAGGAGAGCAGACAGTAACCCAAGGACTGCAGGTCGCTACGTCGAGAAGGACCTGTATTGTGCATGCACTAATCAATATAAACTCACACCTACATAACAAGGCACATTGGCTTTGGGTATGAGCAATGTTGCGTGTAAGGTCAGACCCCTTTTTTTGTTTAAAAGTGCATTTTGCCTTTAAAACAAATCATTAATGTCTGCTCAATGACACAGATCAAATGAATAAATATGAATGCATTAAATATAGTATTTATTATATTTCACTACTGCCCACGACTTGGGAAAAGTGCTGTGCGATATGACCTCCAATCACCATCACAATTAACTGAACATTTAACTGAACCTTGATAATGATAGAACGAATCTTTAAATGAACAGCATTTTTCTCTGGTGTAAGCTACTCAAGTTGCTCAGTTGGCTCAGTGTTTGAGTTCTCTTTCATGTTGCAGACTGGATGGTTCCATGGAGACGTACATATGCAGTAGTACGTTTTTAAGTGAACAGTACATGAACACACACAGTGAAGAAAGTATTTAACAGTATGGCTGGACGGTATGACCAATGTATATCACAGTATTTACGATTTTTGGCAGTTTCATATGATGGTATTTATTTATTTTGCATAACTGGTACTCATGATTTTTATGGCTTCTTTCATTTTCAAGTGTACAAAGACTAAACATTTAAAAACATTTTATCATGTATAAACAACTATTGGATTTGCTTTGCCCCACAAAATGACAATATATGAAGTAATCACTTAGAATGAAACTATTTATGTTTAAAATATAGCATTAAATTCACTGTTGAACAGTCAGAATGCCCTTTGCTCTCCTTGTAGCGGCGGTATGGGCAAAAAAAGTCTTTATAGGTTAACAGTGAATTTGGGATTTGGATTAGCCGTCAATTGTTACGCTATTTCAAAGTACAGTTTAAATAATCTGAGATGACTGACTGAACAATTTGGCAGATCAGCTTACCAGCCCCCTTATGTGAATCCAAGCTGATAAAGTTGAGGTTTCCTTGGTGGGGAGTGCGGCTGCCCTCCCTGTACTCCACATGTTTGCCTCCAGGACAGAACCTGAATGTATGGCCAAATCCTGACAAGAACACCTAGGAGGCACACAGTATAAGAAATGGAACAGAACAAATGGCTAACAAGAAAAACAACTAAGCATCAACTAACTGCACATAAAAAAGATGCACTGACCTGAGAGTGTCCGTTTGTGTTGATATAGATGTTGCCAGCATGGATGTCTGCATGAGCATATTCATTCTCATGTACAAATTCCAAAGCATCCAACTAAAACAAACATACATTCTCCTTAAATTTAATAAACAAACAATTATAAAAATTCTTATTTGGCAGAGCAAGAAGTGAAATCACAAGAATGAACAAACAGCTCACCAATCGCAGTGCCAGCTGCAAGACTGCCCTCTCAGGAAGAGATTCCATCTTTTTGTCCATAAGTGATTGCAAAGTTTGGCCCATGTCAGGAAAAATTAAAAATCTGTCAATAAAAAGGCACATATTTAGCAATGTTAAAAAAATAAATAAAAAATAAATAAAAAAAAGAGACATGCTGTTTCACTTATTTGACAAACACACAAACCTGTATGTATCATGGACACCAAAGCCCACACATGACGGAATTCCAAGAAAGTCCATATTGTGTTTCTTCATCCACTTCTCCACTGGAGAGAACACCACACAAGCACGCACACACACATCATTCACTTATATACATGTTCCCAATGAGTGCGGTCAAACTATCAAACAAGCCCTTTGCAGTCAGTTGTAGTCACAAATTATTTGGCAAATTAAAACTTTCAGCACCACTTTATTAAAAAAAAAACAAGTGAGTGTCTATATATTTTTGACCCTGTGTTAATTTCAGACCCCCAAAACTGTAAACAAAGTTACACTGATTCTGCCTCAGAAAAAGATCAGGTAAAATGAGCCACTGATATTCTCAAAACATGTAGCAAACTGACCAGCAGCGGGTTTGGCAGCTCTTTGAAGGAAATTTTGTTCACTGAACAGTTGTCCTTCTTTAGCACCCTAGAAAGTAGTAGTCACACACAGTCAGCATAAAACAAACACACACCTTTCAGTAAATTATGTTACATACCGTCTCATACTGGGGACAGTTCTCACCATTCTCAAAATGTGCTTCCATTCTTTAGAACTGGCTCCCCCACTGACTACAGAGAAGGTCAAGAGTTAAAGTTGTGACACCATACTGACTTGTCCAATACAACATCTAAATGTAAGATTTTAATCAGTTTCTTTTCAGTAAGATTTTAATCAGGATTTCCCCATACTCCTTTTGGTATTGCTTCTTTAGGTGGAGGATTTTACTAAGCCATGCAAAGACCATAATGCTGTTCATAATTAGATAAATACTGTACCACCATAGGTCAGCTCCACTTCTGTTTGAAACAACAGTTTCACTAGTCTCCATTTTTTGCCTGATTGGTCACAGAACTCCATCTCTTCCTGCACAGGCTCAACAACACACAATCGCTTGGCCCTCTTAGCTTTGCCTTTTGCTGAGAACACAAGTAAATGTTATTAGAAGGGGGAAGGGGGGGGGGGGTTGGGGGTAGCAAGTACCAGCAACAAATCTTAGGATTCAGTGAGTAAGCACATTAGTAATATGATTGGTTATTACATAGAAAGCATAGTCTTATTACTTAGATCCGAAAAGCTGTATTTGGAGTAAAAAATATGATAAAGTGAGCTTTTTTTAACATCACAACTATGAAATGGTGACAAATGACACTATTTGTAAAATGTAGATGTATTAATCAAAAGTGTCTATGTTAATAAAAATAATTAGTATAGAAATTGTCACATGCTGCGCTGTGGCAATTATGGGCAATAAAAGCAATTTCTAAGCAACATAAGGATGTATGCATATTTAGAAATAACTTATTGAGAGTGATTACTGTACCTCTCATTATTGGATTATTGAAATACTTCAATGTCAAAGTCTATTGTTCTGCAGTTATAGGATTATGTGCATGTAAAACACAGTGACATGCACAGTCATTTGTAATTACCTTTAAATTCAAACAATTATTTAGCTTTTGTTTTTTTAAACAAATAACAATTGTACTTAATTTAATTGCCAACCTGAGGGGGACGTCTGGACTGGTGTCACTGTCTTCAGCTCTTCCTCCTCCTGCAGCTTAGGGGATGCCTTTCGTTTCCGAGGTGACACTAATCGCTGCTGGTCTGTCATAGGAGGAAATAACTGTCTAAGAACAAACTGTCTTTGGTCATCTACTGCACAATCAGTTAACTGAATGTCATCAGAGTGTTGCAGGCTGAACTATGGATGGTTCCCAAGTAATCCAGTAAAAAAAAAAAGTAAAGGTAAAGGTGCACGTATTTGTCACTGTACAGTGTGCACTGTACAGCAAAATGGGTCCTCCGCATTTAACCCATCTGTGGTAGTGAACACACACTCACACACACACACTAGTGAGCTAGGGGCAGTGAGTACACACACACACACACACCCAGAGCGGTTGGCAGCCAACTCCAGCGCCCGGGGAGCAGAGAGGGTAAAGGGCCTTGCTCAAGGGCCCAACAGTGGCAGCTTGCCAAGCCCGGGAATCGAACCCACAACCCTGTTATCGATAACCCGGCGCTCTAAACGCTGAGCCACCACTGCCCCTGTAGCCACCACTGTAATGTGTAGTTTTATAGGAAGACAATGTATCTGTGTATCTAGATTTGGATTTACTGAGTTAGATGCAGAAAGCAACCTGCATGTGCATTAATTGGAGACAGTCTTATGGGCAAGATGGATTTGGAATCCAGGCTACTGCTTTTTCACTTTTTTTTTTTATCATTAATGTTTAAAACAGTCTGGCCAGAGGAGGATGGGTCCCCCTTGTGAGCCTTGGTTCCTCCCAAGGTTTCTTCCTCCAGCTCTGAGGGAGTTTTTCCTTGCCACTGTCGCCGTTGGCTTGCTCACGGGGGTCTTTGACGCTTCATGTTATTCCTTCTTTCTTCTCTGTCTCTGTTCTTTATTAAGTACTAATTATGTAAAGCTGCTTTGTGACGACAACAGTTGTAAAAAGCGCTATACAAATAAATTTGACTTGACTTGACTTGACTTATTTTTTTCATATTTACTTGCAAGGTTCTGGGGGGAAATTCCTGATTTCATTTATTTTGCAAAGACCTGTTCATATTTTTCAGCATTAAATGCTACCGCTCTTCCTTTGAGTGGTACAACATACATGTGCATTGTTTGACTGAGCGTGAAAAAAGTACAACTGTTTTATTTGCCAACCTGATAAAGACATCTGGGGTGAGGAAGAGGACACTTTCTTTGATTCTCTCTCTTCCTGATCCTTGGAGGATGCTTTTCGTTTCCGAGGTGATGTCAGAGCCTTTTGATCTTAAAATAAAAATAAAAAAATAGTTGAAGGCAAGTTTTTTTGATTACAATCAGTTGAGTGTAAGTCCTCAATTCACCTGTGTGGTGTTCTTTTGGTGGTGTAGCTGGACTACATGCAAACTTGGTTGCTGTACGTCGTACAGACCGGATGGGTGAGCGCATCAGCGTTGAACAGGCAGAAGCCGCAACAGAACCTTAATGGAAATTTTAGAATTTTAGAATTTAAAGTTAGACAGGAACATAACTGCCAAAGTAGTTTTCTACAAACTACTGAACTCATAGGAGGTGCTTGAACACACCGACTTAACAGGACTGGGTATTCAGAAAGCATTTTAAAACAAACATAATTCTTAAAGTAGAGAAAACTCCGGTAAAGGTGATCTTTGTAAAAATGCTTTTGGGAAACCAGATGTGTTTCAGCAGGAAAATCACCAAACTGTCAGACACTGACCATTCAAGACCTGTTAACTGTGTTTCCGTCTGCAACAAAGAGTACTTTTAACATTGCTACCAATGCTTGCTCAAGAAGATGCAAAGGACAACCGTTCACTAGTCTGCACACATAATCGTCGTTTACAATGGTCAATTATAAACTTCTAAAACACTATACTGTGTAAAATATAAAATCTTTATACCTCACTTCTAGGCCAAGTCAGAATAAAGCACTGTTTATCTGTGAATCTAGATTTACCTTCACTGTTGAGAACACCTGACAGGACTGACTGTGGACCAGGAGACAAGCAGTTTATGCTGGCAAGTGAATCTGACTTGAATGCGATCTCAGGGCCTGTAGATTCAGACTGATCAGCCAGACTGGGGAGTTTCTCCCCGCACGATGGACAGAACTTAAACCCAGGCTGCAACTTTGAACCACACTGTGGGCAGTAATGTAACGACATGCTGGCCTTGATCAAATTGCGCAGTGTGCTCTGGCAGAAAGAAAAAACAAAGTTAGCTGACTAGCTGTATCATTTACTTTGCGTTTGCTCGTCTGTACTGATCTGCTCGATTCTGGATGACTAAAGGATAACCTAAAAACTTAAAAAGTAAAAAAAGAGGTCAAAAAACGGAATAAAATCGAGTAATAATACGTTTACCAAACAGCTAGCTAGCTAGCTGGCCAAATATTGCTTCTGCACATCACGTGACCCCCACAACGGCGGCTGGCGAGGGCCAATAATGATGCGCTTTTTAAAATGCTTTTGCTAGATGACTTCATTTCTGTGTGCGTTGCTAATTATGAATCCTCGCACTTTGAAATCCAAATGGGCAGCAGTGAGAGGTCGACGTTGTTAAGTATTACAAAGAGGACTTGACTGCCAAGTCAAAAGTGTAAGGGTGAGCATTTAACCAAGCAGTAAAATGTGTCTATGAAGAACGATGGTTGCCTTGTCTTACACAAATGTCACACGACTGTAAGTAAACAAAACCAAAGGTTTGGCTTCCTGTCAACGCCTGAAAACTACTGCATATTGGCAATAAAATATGGACCCGTTTCTTGAAAAGAAACTTTACAGTATAACGCCTTTCAGAATGCACTTCGGTCCAAGAATGCTTAATCCCTGACCGAGAAATCAGCAGAAAATATTAAAAGGCCGAATGCCAAACATCTCTCATCATGGCAAAACACATTAACAAAACCGTAAACTCTTCCAGCACAGAAATTGTAATTGCTTTAAGCATAATTAAAATTTGGTATTTAAAAATTTTGGTTATCCAGGATGAAAGGTTAGTCTCCTGCCAAATGCCATTCTTTTTAGACGTTTTGCGCGATGACATACTTGTAATAAATCAATTTGACCCCAGTATTTCTCATGCTTCACAACTGTTATTTTAGCAATTTTTAATTATTTGCTTAAATTAAGCAGTCATTGCAGATTTGACAAGAAAGGAAAACAACCAAAACAAAACACATTTATTCGAAAAGGCTGCACTACGAACTTGCCTTGAAAATACCATGGATTTTTTTTTTAATGGGGAGCGTGAGAAAAAAACAAAACAAAACATGCCAACACGAAATGAAACCTTGGACCATTTTAAAACAGATGAGACTAAATATGCTTTAGCAAAAGCAAATGATTGTTCAATATACTTAACATTTAAAAAAATAATAATAAATTATAAACTTAATAAATAATTATTAAGTTGGGTTTTTTTGTATTCCATCACTAGCAAAATAAGAAACCCTTTTGCTTACGGTGTATTTCTGAGGGCTTCAGAGGTTTCTGAAAGAACTGCTCTTTGACAAGGGTGTGTGATAACATTGTATTGAGAAATGAGTTTTACAGATTATTTACAATGAGTTTGTTAAAACCACAACCCAAACACCCTCTCACAACATCTTATTTGAACATGTTTTTTTTTTTCAGAAAAAATGCAAAGAGATGAAATGTTATCAGCTACTATCACTAAAGTCATTTCCCCATCCCCCCATAAAAATACGAAATCTTTCTTTAGTTGCCACGGAGATACATGAACTATGTACACCAATCAACAGTTGTAAAACTCAGAGACTTGGCCCTGTATGTGTCTGTCTCCATGAATTTCCTTCTCCGCAGCCAATTCCTGCCTCTGTCTCTCCAGCTCCTCCCTCTCTCGCCGAAACTCCTCCTTTGCCTTATACAACTCCTCCCTCTCCTTATGGAACTCTTCTCTCTCCTTCTGGAGCTCCAATCTGGTGTTCTCAAGCTCCTCTTTTTCCCTCTTCAGTCTATGGTGCTCATCCTCCTGTTCACGTTTTTGATTTTGAAGTGCACGCCTCTCAGCTTCCAACTCTCGGATCTGCTGCATTAATTCCCTCTGCTGCTGTAGACTTCGGCCTTCCTCTTGTTGCACACGCCTCAATGCTTCAGTCAGCTCCCGCTCTCGCTCCAATATTTTCCGACCATCTGACCAATCCACACCTAAAAAGGAAAACAAACAATTCATGAATTAGTCATTAATGTTTAGGTAAAATATAGTCAAAGGCTAGTGGACATGCCTGTCAGACTGAAAAAAATAATTTTAAATAAGAAACTCATGCCAAAACATTGCTGCAATTAAAGCTGATCCATACCTGAATATCTGTCAGAGAAGCTACTGTTAAGTGGTGACTGGACATTACGACTTGACACTATGCGGCTTTTGGCAGGACTTGGGGGGCAATATTCTCCATCCTCAGGTTTACGCTTTGCAGGGCGTTTTTGGGGGTGCTCCTCAAGCTGTGCATACTCAGTAGGATGCTTATTTTGCAGGTGCCGGATGAGGTTGCTGGTGCTACTCTGGTGCTGGATCTTCTCCATGCAGAGCAAACACAGTGCTTTCTTCTCCTGATCCACCTTTCGATAATGTACCCACACTGCACTCCACTTGCGAGTATTGGGAGTCAGTGGTAGAGGACTGCCCTCTGGCGCAACTTTACTTTCTGCCTCACATCCAGATGCTTCTGCCTCTGCTGTTCCTTCTCCCGCAGCAGCACACAGGATTCCTCTTATGGCTCCATCCATCTCAACTTCACCCACTTCATTCTGCACCTCCACTTGTTGCTCATCCATCATTACTGTAACTGTACAAAAAAGAAAGTTGCAATAACATAAAAATTCAACTTGAGTTAATCTACTCAGAGGGGGGGGGGGGGGTGTCAACCTAGGGCTGCACAATATTGGGCTTATAATATTAGGTTACTGACATTGCAAAACTTACAGCAGAGTTCAATAATCCAACATGTCATGATATTAATAATGCACTCTGTCTCCAATATTGAATTAAAATAAACAATACTGGGAAGGTAAACTCAGCATATGATATATCTGTTATGGACAAAAAGTGTTTTTTCCTTTTCTACAAAAAAGATTTTTACAATTTAATGACATTGCACATCCTGCGGCGTGACCAATGCGCATGTTCACATTGCGATAATCATGCTTAAACGATATATTGTGCAGCGTTAGTTTAACGTTACATCTACTGTACTGCCGTAAAAATAAAGAGAAAACTACAGTTAGCGTCAAAACAGAAACTTTCACTGTATGTTATGATACTTATGCATGTTATGCAAGCTATAAAAGATACCATATAACGACCCATTTAAGTATTTTAGTTAAAATCCTTTTACGATAACCAGTGACGTGACCGTTAGCTAGCATACGCAGAACGAACACACTACTCGGTTGTCCAAAGATCCGATTCGGTTCATCTGCTAGCTGATCGAATCACTAACGCTGTGTGAGATCTGAATCGTTTCTTGCTAGACTCAACCGCTAGCGCTACATGTTTTGTTAGCATCCTGTTTTTTGTTTTTTTTTGTCAACCTGATAGCGTTATGCTAATGTTGGCGCCAAGAATTAGCTTAGCCAGCTGATAACCTACTTGGGACACGGAGCAGACGCAGACCAATAACGCATAAATAGCCAATTAGCAAACGGTAGCGATTAAATTATCGATTTCGTTATTTTATCAACTGTAAAAATGCCTTGAGTAAACAACGGCGTCAGGCCTGCTAGGCAACTTGAACAACCCAAACCTTCTACACAGCCATTGTTGGATGCTGCTTTTCCGGCTGTTGATTTCCTCTTGTCCAGAGCGGAGAAATCGTTCGGGTGTTTCGCTCGTAAATGGCGAAGCATGTTCGTCGTGTGACCGAAATATAAAACCGTCTTCATACAGAGAAGACATAGTACTCTTTTTTCATCCTCAGCTTGGAAAAACGACCACACTATACTCCGTTTTCGAGCCGCCATTTCTGAGTTGGTTTTGTTCTAAACACTTCACTATACCGTTTTGCTGCCCCCTCAGGGTCGGCGGACAGCAGGCGCGCCACTCCGATAGCGCCTCGATGAACGCTGGGAGGTGGGTGGAGCTAAACTTTCATTCCCGCCCGAAATGAGTCCTTTGCCTGTGCTGACGTAGAGACTATAGCTATTAGGGTCACTGTCAAGTTAAATCTATTGCAGTTAAACGAAAAATACTAGCTGCCTTATTTATGTTTTCAGTATTTAAGGTGATGTATGGCACAGCGGAATGTAATGAAGCAAGTTTGAATACAGGTTTGATACTCTTTCTTAACTATATCACGTTTCATAAAGTTACTGTAATTCTGTCAATTATTATTAATTATTATTACCTCGATATGGGAAACAAAGCTTTAGAAAACCTATAAAAAACACCATTCCTCTCAGAGATCTAGTATACTTCTGGACATTTTAAGGTATTTAATAGTTATGTATTCTATGATGTTTTACTAGACGGAGGCAGGATGGCCTATTTTAAAGTGGAGAAGTGGTACTGAGGGGCATGCAAGTATAGGCACTTTGTTCTCTATTGTAAATAGTTAAGTGGTAGAAATAAACGGATCTCCAAAAAGCATAAAGGTAAGATTAAGATTCATATAACTATTTTCAACATTTAAGCAACGTTGGTGTATTATTGTTTTGTAAAAGTATTTGCGCTCACAGATATACAGGGTTTTAGAACTTAATTAGCTTTTTAGGGCAATGGTTTGTTCAAAATAATTGTTAAGAGAAGTGATGCGAAGCCTAATAAATACTATGACTGCCAAAATCTTGTCCTAGACAGCTGCCTAGCATTTTATTACAAGACAATTACAAGAATATATACCCAAAAATATAACTATATATATATATATATAACTATATAAAACGCTAATCTGAAATCTGCTTATGGCTCTCGCGTCACGCCTTTTAGCAGTACACACATAGCGACCAAACTAGCTCCGAGGTAACGCCGATTGGCCTGTCCTGAAATTTTAGTCAGCGATCTTCAAAAACGATTGGCGACTAGAAAATCGGGGATAAAGTCGTGTAGCGTAAACCTGGCAACACCTGACTTTGCTATCCACTGACACAAGAGAGTGACGTCGTTTTATAGAAGGCAACAGCAGGATAATGAATGAAAACTCAAAATGTATATGCAGTGGATAGTACCTACCAAAAGTGGTTTCAAGAAAGGATGACCTGTGAACTGGGGTCATGGGCACCTAAGTGCTCATTAATGCTATCCATTTTTAGCCTTAGGCCCCAACTCACACCTTGCAGGACTTAAAGGATCTGCTTCTATCTTCTTGGAGAATCATACCACAGTATGCCTTCAGAGGTCTTGTGGAGTCCATGCTTCAAAGGGTCAGCTCTGTTGTGGCAGCTCAAGGGGGAGAACTTAATATTAGGCTGGTAGTATTAATATTATGGCCGATTTGTGCATGTCAGAATCATTTCATCTTTAACATTATCTGCTGAGTAAACGCGAGTAAATGCTGTGCTGAAACTCTTAGATGAGCAATCACATAAATATTCACCAACAATGGCATCAACAATCACACCACACTCAAAACTCTGATCACATTTCTCCCACCATTCTGAAGGTTAATGTGAACATTACCTGAAGTTTCTGGCCTGTGTCTGCATAGCTGTTTAGGTAACTGCATAAATGAGTAGATGAACAGGTCTTCCTAACAAAATGCTAGGTGAGAGTATGCAGCAAAAGGAGTACTTCAGGACCACCGGTGTAGGAAACCAGTGCATAAAAGGGGGGAAGGAATTACTTTTTGTTTCAAAAAAGAGCTTGATTAAGTTAGACTGCATCCTTTAAACCGTGCATGTGGAAATCTATTAATTATTAAACCGCTTACTAAATTAGGAAAGCATTTATTAAACAATAATTGAAAACACTAACAAAGACTCTCTCTAGGTCATTTTTAAATACACAGTAAGTGCAGCCAATGGAACAACAAATTCTGAAATAAAACATAAATACACTCTGCAAACTCTGTGCAGCTTATTAGAAATACCAGCTTCTAAAACACCAGTAGATTATAACTTTCAGCAGGAGGTACATTTAAGTCAAACTTGTGCATGTCCAGTATGTCATATTTTTCATGACACCCCCCCCCCCCCCAAAAAAAAAAAAACACCACCCTCAGAGTTTAGTTAAGAGAATGAAAGCAAAATGAGCACATTAAAAGCTCAGTTTATCAAAATTAAAACATTCTTTTACTGCAATTTTAAACTTAAAGTGTAAAATGAAAAAAATTCACAGTTAAACTTAAATAAAAATCCATTGCCTCCAGTAACACAACTCCAGTGTTTCTTCAGTTCCAGACAAAAGGAACAGTTCTGAACCCTGAAAGATTTGGGCTTTTTACATTCAGTAACCATTTTTGTATGTATTAATTTAAACGTGGCCATGTTATCCAGGCAAAAAAAGCCATGTTATCAGTGTCTAAATAATAACTGGAGAAACAAGAATATGGTTAGTTAGGAGGGGTTCTGTGGTTGTGGTTTGGATCAATATCCTGGGTCCTGACTTCCACAGCTTCCCACTCTCCAGTGCGATTTGACCGTTTGATTGCATCAACAACTGTCTGAATATACAAACCATCCTCAAAAGTAGCTGCCATGGAAACGGGATGCCGTGCCCATGACCGCCTGTCCTCCTGTGCCTGAAAAGACAGACGTAGTTGAGTCACCATAGCATTCAGTCCTGTGACAGATGGCCCTGCAGCTGACCCACTGTCACTCAGAAGGAGTTCCTCCCCATGTGTGCTGTTGCGCTGGCCATACAGCTCAGTCCCCTTTGCAACAAGTCTCCCAGATGACCCCACCAACATGACCTCATGTAGGTCAGCACCTGGGAGGTTAAAGTTCAGCGTCACACTACAGACCACACCCCCACCCATCAGTAACTGAAAGCAAGCATAGTCATCAGCAGTCACAGAGCGAATCCCGCCTCCTGTGCTGCCCTGACGCACGAAGGTTCGCAACATTCCATGCACACGAGCAGCCCGTCCGCCAGTCACATAGCTCAGGAGGTCAATGATGCAAGAACCAACTGTGTGCAGGCCACCACCCCCCATCAGCTCTTCCCATGCCCAGCCGTAAGACTGACTAAGCAGAGAGCCTCCATATACACGTGCTTCACACACCTGTCAAAAAAAGAGAGACTGTTACACCTAGTGCACAACTTATTAGGGATGTAAAGGTACTTTTTTGTACAGCTATAGGAATGTATTTGTAAAGTCATCATGGTACGGGGTTTGCAGTTTAGTACACGCGGTTGCACAAAGGTTACATGGTACGTGTTATTAGGAAAACATTAAGCTGCAAGTTGTTGGATTTGCATGGTATTTTTAGTGCTTTAGGGTTATTGCCATGGTAACTGCAGTCTTGTTTCCCAACTCTTTCTGATCTTCTGGTTTTTTTACATCTTACTGCAATTCATAAAATCATGGGGGGGAATTGTACAAGGACAGTGTATCTATATTGTTGGACAGCTGAAGGGTGTGTGTGCGCTTAAACACATTCCAAATGAGAACATTTAAACTCTACAGGCTGTACCAGAGACTATATGTCACTAGGTGAAACAAACTTGCATGACTGTTCTAAAGAGTATTTTTGCTATTTTTCTCGCATAACCTTCTGCGCTGGTACGGACCTGTTATATTGGTCATAGTTTCTTTTTTTCATTTGCTGCATTGCTAATTCAGGACAAAGAATGCATGGCATCTCGTAATAATTATGTGACCGTTTCATTCGTTAGTCTTGCACTGCAACTTCTAAGATAATGTATCATTAGCTAGCTAATGCTAGCAAACTTACAGAGGCCATAATTCATCTGTTAGCATTATGTAATCTGCATGCATAAATCACACTTATATTAAACCACACCTAGGAGGCAACTTTATAGATGTAGTATGCCAAATGTTGGAATCCACTTAAACAAGTCTGTTTGAAACTCAGTGGGGTTTTATGCGAGTCTGTGACGACATTGGCATGCGGTTAGCACTATGCTAACAGATAGCCATGGTTTTAGCCAAAACAATGAGCACAAAAGTCACAAAATCATGATCATAGTCCAGCACGGTTGGTAAACAGTAACTTTTAATTCAGAAACCAAGCAGTTCGCTTTCAATTGTTTGCTTTGCAAAGGGAACACTGGCTTCAACTAAGCAAGTTGGGCCACCCTCATGCTGCAGGAGCGATGCTGAACTAGCTGTGCACTAAAGCATACTTATTGCCACACTAATGATTAGTGCACTTGAGGAGAGCTAAAATCGTATTATTCGTATACTTATTAGATACAGCCTCCGCCATTTTCTGTACTGGAAATAACCCAGGATCGTGTGGCACAAAGGTAACATGAATATGGAGCCAATCAGCAGATCCCTAAGCCATTAAGCCCTACCACCGTACAGTTCTGTGGCCCAGTTCTAAGTTTGGTTAGCTAACAGTGCTGGGAAAATCGTGCCAAGACGAGTGTGAAAGCATTCCGTGCAAAACCGTGTTTGTGTGGAAAGGCCACCAGAACGATTGCCCTCCATGCTCGGAACTGTTCGGCCCTGCAGTGGAAAAGCAGCCTTTATGTATCATTATACCCCTACAACTCTTGTTATAAACAGGTCCTCTTGTTTATTGAGGACCTGTTGATTATAAATTATATAAATTAACCAATATGCTCTCAAAAGTAGTAAAAATGACTACTTACCTGCAGTGTCCCACAATAACCTTCCCCAAGCAGACGCTTCATCAGGACAAAGGCAGGCAGGAAGCGCAGTGCATTGCTCATGATGCTCATCAACTGCGGGTAATACCGTGCTGCTGTCACCATTTTACAAGCATCAGTTAATGTTGCAGCCTGCTCACTAATCACATTCTTTCCTATCCCTGCAGACATAAACAAGGACAACACAGAACAACAGCAAATGAATAAGACATCCACTTCAGTCAGCTGACATAAAGCCTCTTCCTCTAATATAAGCATATATTCACTGTAGTAAATATTTTTTTTTAATTACTAAGAATATTTACAATGTATTAATCACTGATTCAAATTCGCCACTCAAGTGTGCAGCCCTAAACAAGATCAACAAAGAATTAGCAGCACCAGTAGTTGAGTCAGCACTAACCGCTTCAATCATCTTAACGAAAGTTGCCATGCTGCTCTGAAGGAGTATTTTGCACGTTTGTAGAACAAGTATTGTACTGCCTGCATCAAAACAAAGTGCATTATCTTTTAGCTATATAGTTTTTTTTTAAGCTGTATAGATCTAATGAGATGTTTGTGGCCTTAACTCAAAATTGTTATATAAACCTAAATGATATATATAAACTTCAGCTGGTGAGTTTCAGGGTTTATTAGTTTATGGAAGTGAACCAGTAAGTAAATATTTTTTATAAATCACTGTGAATGTCCTATTCTGAAGCTATTACAGAATTTTGATCTTTGGCTGTCACAATGAGAATATGGACTTACTTGAAGGCAAAATACTAAATACCATACTTTTTTTTAAATATAAGGAAAGTGCCCCACCCCAATAAAAAAATAAAAATAAAAATATAAACATTAATTACAAGTAAAATTGCGTGTTTACAGTAATGAAAATATTTATGCTTATTTTCTCTAGGGGATTTATTCATTTACAATTAGGAAATCAATAAAACTGTGTTTCACCAGGGATGACCAAACACAAATAAGGGAATACATTCTCTACAGGAAATACAATATGTAAATATAAATATTTTGTGCACATTTTAAATTTTCTGAATATAACAAAAATAAAGAAAATGTAAAGAAAAAACCTATTTAAATGTGCAATTACTTTTACACATGCCACGTTACTTTTCTATTCTTTGCTATAAATTATGCTTAAGAATCTGCAGAAGTGTGTTCTTTGTAAAGGTTTATCTTATTTTGTATCACTTTAATGAAGAACACAAATGTACACATTATATGGACAAAAGTATTGCAACCACTGCTGTGAGAATTTGATTGCGTTAAAAAGAGCGTTACTGAGGTCAGTGAGTTGGATGGCCACCACCCCAACTCATCCGAAAGTATTAGATGGAGCACAATCATTCCAGGGAACACAGTTACACTTCTCCACAGCTCAATGCTGGGGGGTTTATACCCCTTTAGAATTAGTATCATGTTAACACATTAAAATATTTTTTGAGTGTAATAAAAAAAAATATATTGTGTATTTTAGTGGAATTGATGTTTAAGGTTCGGCTGTTCACCCTGTTTTGGGGGAGGAGTCAACAAAGACATTGTTTAAGCTTATTCGTTTGTGAAGCTCTTCTGGAAAGTCTTGCAGAACATACTCTTCTTTCCATATGTTCTTTGTCAATTAGTTTGTTAATTATTGGGATTGATCATTTTCTGGAAACTCACCACTAAACACTGATTTGAAGTCCTAATTAACTATCAATCAACAATTTCTAAATAGACCTGAAATATCTGCCACTAGTGAAAATGTATGTTGTTAAATGTGAAAAAGAGGTCTGCAATTTAATGTTGACTAGAATAAAATGAGTTTCATGTTTACATTTATTTGCTGCTTAATTATGTTTAATGTACATAATGTATATATCTACTTAGTACTTGATTATCTCCACTTGCAGTACGTTTGTAAAATGTATTGTTTTTATTAGATGTTTATATACATATTTTTCTACATTTTATTGGATTTAATTTTATATTTGACTCTTGCACCAGGCTAAATGTCTTGTACACCTGGTACTTAGTAAACAGAGATCATTAAATATATATATATATATATATATATATATATATATATATATATATATATATATATATATATAATAATAGTTATTCTTTAATTACTCCCAATTCAATTAACTAGTTTTACTAGTACTAGTAAACTGGGCAGTTTAGGCCTTAAACATCCTGAAATAATGTTGGCATTTTGCTTATTTTGTGTAACATGGAACATGACCTATCAGCATGATCTTTCCATCCCACTGAACTCAGAGAATGCTGAGAAAACATTCTATCAGCACTGGAGGAGGAATTCCCTGCCGCTACAGCCCTGGTAAAGTAAGCATTTGGGCGGGATCCAGGAAGGAACCCACCCTAATCCGCTCAGTACACAGATGACTGAGATAAAATGAGCAAGAATGTGAAGTCTCACCTAAAGCTTTCACTGCAATCTGACGCGTATGTGGTGGGGGTGTGAGAATACACACAAGGTGGACCTCTGGATGCAGAAGAACATCATCGGATTGGCTTGTAGAGAAGGGGATGTCCAACTCATTAGCCAAGCACTCTGCTTCTTCCTGAGTTCGGCCCCAAACAGCTTGAACAGGGAATCCTTCCTTTTGGAGTAATGGTACCAGTGCACGTACCATCCGCCCAGTCCCAAACACACCCACACCTGGCAACATTTTGCTCCTACACTGTCAATAAAAACAATCACCAGCCTGCTACTCTCACACTCCCTCAGTCATTACGCACATCCCATCTGAATCCAAAGCACCATGGGGCAATCCTGCAGAGAGAGGACATATTAAGGATAAACCCAATGTATATATGGATATGCACCAATGAGTCAGATCAATTAGTAAGGGCAAGTTAGGCAAGTACCATTCAGTGATAGAGATTACATAATCAGTTTAAATGTATGTAATGTTGCTGCTTAGTCACTGCATGACAGAGACAGGTCTAGGCAGGATCAGATCAATGTACCGGCGAACTAAAATTAAGCCCAACCTCTTCAGATAAGAGACCAGAAGTAACAACACATTCTGTAGATAAGTATTCCTATCACTGTCACTGAAACACCTCTGCCCTGCTAGACTACCGTCCGCCAGTGTTGGCTAACTCTGTGTTTATTTAAAAGCCTGTGCACTTGCATATGTCGAAAACAACAACCTTTAGCATCCAGTTTTGCTTGCACAAACCAAAACGCACATTCTCAGTATATTTAATCAGCATATTTACCGACTGAGCATGTAGACAGTGTAGGGTTTTTTCCTTCCAGCGCGTTGTTAGCTAGCATCGCTTACTTACACGAGAAAACGGACTAGCTATGAAGTTAATTGTTGTAGCTAGCTAGCTACACTTTAACCACTGTACCACTGTGCTGTTGGAAAAAGCACATTTGCCTTAGCTACAAGGCTACAAACAAGTCTCACAAACATATAACTAAAATAGTAGCTAGATCTGCTGCCATTTGAAAAGAATATCCAACATTAATCATTACTAGCTAGCCATAGCTTTTGTGCTTACTTACTAAAGCGAACAGCTGAATGTTCACATCTGTTTACTCACCGAAATATAAAACCCTTTATTGAGTCAGATAAGAGCTGCTCCGTTAATGTCGCTGAAACAGTCTGTGCCAGGCCACCTCCCTCAGGATCAGGACAAGGGGTCGCCTTGTAAACTCACCATCCCTCTTTCGGCAAGGGGGGGGGGGGGGGGGTGGGGTTTAGGTCAGACCCGTCACGGCTTTCTCATTTTCAAATTAGTCTAATTCCTTCAGTTTTCTCAAGCTGTAGAGTAATATTTCGAGCGTGGGACCGGCGAGGGACCCGGTGTGTTCTGTTCTTATTGCAAACGTATCCGGCTCTTGCTTCTCACTGGCTCCTCACATCGAGACCAACGAAGCCTCTTTGCGCAAGTGCACGTCGAGCCATTGGATACGATCACCACGCCCATTACGATTACATATGAAAAAAAACCCACAAGACAGAATTGAAACCCTAAAAAACTGACCGTGATTTATTAGTTTGTTCAGTTTCCCCCACAGATCACTTGATTTACTGATTTAATAAAGAACCCAGAACCTAGGTACTGTAAATACTAAGCTTCCGCAAAGGATGCTTTAAAATGCAGAAAAAACGAACACATACACAATTGCAACTGTTTGTGTGTAATACTATTTGCTACTTTCTTTTGTTGTAGTAATACACAAATACAGCAAAAAGTAACAATTTGTTATTCGTTAACGCGAAGAGAAAATTATAATAATTATAAAACAAATATCTGTGGAATACCTTTATAGTAGTTGGCTATCAATAGACTAACAGCAGTTTTAATACTCTAATCTTGTGAATAAGAACAAATATTTTATTAGAAGCAGTTGGTTTTGGGAATGACCTGTCGACTTAAGATCCACTGACCTCACCATTGCATTCTTCTTTTCCTTATGTCTCTGCTTCAAGAGGGGAAATGCATGCCTTAAAAACCTTCCTTTAATTTACTCATGATGATTATGTTGTTAGCAGTGTTTTAGGTCATTGTCTTGCTGTTTAGGACAATTAGTAAACAGAGACCCCCCCCCCCCCCCCCCTTTTTTTTTTTTTTTTTTTTTTTTTTTTTTTTTTTTTAAATAAATGCATCTTCAGTATTGCAAAACTCAGTATTAATTGTAACAGTGTACATTTTAAATCTAAATTTGATCAACAAAAATTCTTGTGTAGAACAAAAACAAAATAATAAGCTGTTCCTATACTTTCATACACTGTACATACACACAATCGATTAAGAAGTGTTTCATTGTCAATGAATCACAGATGCCAGTGTATCCTTGCATGCTGTCCACCCTGTTACATAAAAATACTGTAAGGACTACACACTCCGTATTGAACAAAATTGGCATGTTTGAATGCTCAACTTTATTTTACAAAATGCTTGTAAAAATTACGAAATGGCCACAGAAGGCGGCGTGGAAGATTTATCTCTTTTGATTAGGAAGGACTTTGTTTCCACTGGATGCAACAGGTATAAGAAGCTTCCTGTACTCAAGAGGGAGGAACCGCTCAATCAGTACATTGACCGGTGTGCTGTCCGTCACAAAACCCTGCCTATAAAGAGACAAAAAAAAAATCTAAATTGAATCAGATCACATCATTACATTTGTCTGGAATACAAATGACCAACTGAGACAGCCTGACAATACTTTCTCAGAAAAGGTGAACTTTTGGTTAGATTTTTTTCCATTAGATACAACCATGTATCTAAACAAAAAACTAAAATGCTATATATCTAAAAACTAAAATGCTATATTAACAGTTATTTTGATTAACTTGCTGTAGGGGGCTTCTCTCGACACACTGCCAAAAATTGTATATGAAACAATTTACTGAAAGTGGCACACATCTGAAGAACAATATCAGATTTGTGCGCAAATTATGTCAACATGTCAGATTTGTGACATTACTACTGCAGTAACATACCTTCTCATAAGAAGTTCAACATCTTCAACCTCAATGGTTTTCCTTTTAGCATGAGCAGAATATGCCTCCAAATCATCTGCTAGGCGATCAAAGTATTTCTGCAGTCTGTGGCATAAAACACACATGCAATAAATGAGGAAAAAACTCCCACTAAACCAATATCAAATTGAAACTGTGATGAACATCACAAAACATATGCCATGCAAGCTTACATTTCATTAATGACTGGATAGACATCACTTGCCACCTTCGTTTTGGCAAAATGTTTAAACACACTCATAACATAAGTCTTTGGAAGGACATCAGAGGTAGTCGGATTCTTCGCTTTCGCATGAGGCTTCACAACCTTTGGGGCAGAGCTGAAGACACATACAAATCAGAGATGCATTCGAATTTAGGAAATGTAAATACAAGCACAATGGCACTGAAAGTTTCAATGGAATTACCCAGTGTTCAAAACTTTAAGGATTGTGGGTGTTCCGAGTGCTTGAGGAGTTGCTATTTCTTTTCTTTTTCTAATGAAAGCAGGAGTTTGCATAGACAGCTCTGTAAAAAAAAACAAATACATACAGATATACAGTGTTATACATTCCTTTTTTTGAATACCCATGGCCAAATGACATTTCCTTTTTCTCTCTCTCCCCTTCAACTGAGATGAAGTAAACACCCTCTGTCAGTATCGCAATGTGGGCACACGTAGTCACATCATAGGTGCAATATAATGTAAGGCAAAGTTAATTCAAATATTACAACTTTTTTGCTGCTTGATGTAAAGAGAAAATCTGCATTGCATTACATATTTACCAGAGGCAGATGTCTGCCCAAGTTTTATTTTACTCCAATTATGGATTCTCAGTATTAATATCATGACCATGTGATCCATGTTGAATCACTGACTTTTGGTGAAATCTATTTTTGTTTAATTTTGCTACATATTGCAGGGACAAAAAATTTGGCAGTGTCAGCCCCCCCCCTCCCCAATATCATGCAGCCCTACATTGTGGCTAATCAGTCTTATTTTTTGGAAAAAAATAACAGACCATCCTACATTATCAGTTTCTTTGGTTTTACTATTTATAGGCAATGGATAGGGAAATTTACATTTGCTTTGTATTTCATAAACCATGGGCAACATTTCCCCTAAATTCCAAATACAAATAATGATATTTAGAGCATTTATTTGCAGAAATGACAACTGCTCAAAAACAACTGCTTAAATAATGCAAATAAGTTATTATTCAAATTTAAACAAACGTAGTATACAGTTTGAATCAGATGTTTTAAAAAGTCCTTGACAAAACAAGGTTTTGGACTCTAGACCGGTTGCACAAAAAAAACAGGCTGATCACTATTGTTTATTTCTGTATTCAACTGATGTGCAAACAACATGCATATTTAATAGTGCACATTATCAAATATTATGTATAAGTGACTTTCATATAAGAGGAGAGCAAATTTAATTTCTTAGATAAAATAAAAAATCAATTAGATTCAATTAAAAGAAAATAAATAAATATACATTAATTTAAGTGAATCAAGCAATGGTGGTGTAGTATGTTTGATTGCACAACAGGTGGCGTAGTACAGCTGCGTTTTAAATGCTTTGAAGCATCCAAAAACATTTCCTTCACGGGTGCCCACGCTTATAAAATACAAACAGTAAGACTATATCCTCTTGGTAAACCATTTATATCTATATGATTACAAATGCAGTAAAATAGAAAAAAAAATAGATAAGAGTTTTGTCATCAAGTATCAGTTTGAAATACTGGTGAAAACTACCCGTCCAACGCTGATAATTTTTAAGCCAGAATCAGTTCATACAAATATAATAAAGGTATCACCGTGCACCGCCAGAACAACAAAACATTTACTGTTGTCTTGTATGTGGCAGATATACCTTCGCTTGATGCATCTTCTTCTTCATCTCCCTTTTCTTCCTCTTCCAGCTCCTCCTCCTCCTCCTCCTCCTCCTCAGCAGCAGGAGACTCGTTTTCAAAGTTCAGGCTTTGATGGATAGGAGACGTGACAGCATTCTCCTCCTCTAACTGGCTAATATCTCCTTCAGTAACACCATCCACTTCATCATCTTTAACCTCCGCCAGACCAGTGTAGTTTGTCACAGATGGAGAGTGCTTCACGGTATGTGTAATGGATGGTGAGGCAGGACTGTTAGATTGTTCCTCCTCCAAGCTAGGTAACTCGTCTGGAGCACTGCCATTTGTAAAACTCTGAGTTTCTACATTTAAAAGCAGATAATTATATGCATCTTCCTACTGATTCAAAACTATATTTGCATCATTCTGTCTGACGTATACATACCTTTTTCTGTGGGATACAGTCCTGCCCCAAGACTCTTTGTGGCTCTTCCTCTTGCGGTCATTACAGGAATCACTGTGCCACTCTCTGAGCGATATGCTCTGCGGGTGATTCGCTCTGATAATTGTGATGGAAGTTCCACTATTGGAAGGTCTTTTACACTTTCTTTCCATCCCATTTCTTCCAACTCCACCTGTACCTCAGACTCTTGCCCCTCCTTTCCCTGAGTCTGAAGGACTGGTTCGGTCATTGCCTGCGTTGGTGCAAACGGTATGTCGTCAGGACTCAAAAGGACTGCCTCTTTCTCTTGTGATGAATAAGCCACGTTCACCTCCTCCCCCTCTTCCTGTAACTGAAAATCTGGGTCTTCCATGTCTTTGAATGGCTCAGGGTTACTTTTATCGTTTTTACTCAAGGACTCGCTTTCATGGTACTCCACCATCTCCTCTTCTTGATGGTCCTCCTCTTCTTGATAGTCACCCACTCCCTCCTCCTCTTGTTGGTCCTCCACTACCACCTCTTCCTGATGTTGGCCTTTGATGTCACCATCTGTCTTTCTATCAGCTTCAAATGCTTCTTCACACTCATATCTGTTAAATTCTGGAGCTTTCAGCTCAGATACAGAGACAGTTGGCTGGGGATAGAGCTCTGTGTTGCTCATGACAATGTCTGTGGTGAGATCAGGCACTGTGACATTGCTCAATCCAAGAGTAAACTTCTGCCAGTCAGAATCTCCAAAAGTTTTTCCTTCCTGCACTACTGAATAATCTAAAAAAGGAATTGTACATTTTGTGAGACATGATTTAAGAATATGTAATGCAGTGTAATGTGAAATTATTTCATATTTGTACCTTGATTGCAATGTCTTTCTAAGCGTTTCTGAACAGCCTCGTCAAACGCATCCACAGAAGGCTGCCTCCGACTGGCTGCCTTTCGCCGTAAACCTGCCCTCTCTGACTGAATATTCACAAATGGGGTCTTCAAAGTTAGGCTCAGGACACTGTCACAACCCAAACGAACAATGCAAATGAAATGATACATTCATTTTTACCAGCCATTTAATTTATTATACCTTTGTCATTGACAATTACAACCAGAAGTAACTAAACAAAAAGCAGCTTTGTCTTTTACCTTTTAGACCCAGCAGACAGATCCTGTTCTTCATTCACATCTGAATTCTGCTCAGTGACATCACTCTCTGCTCTTTCACCTTAGAAAACATTAAAATGAGTTCCGGGGTGTTTGATTTGTATCAGCTTGTATAAATGTACTGCAGCAAGGATTTGTGCAACCCTGCTTTCAAACGTCAATGGACTTTTTAGATTGTAGATGGCATGTTGGTGCGAATTGTGTTGCATTTTTAAATATTTTTTTTTTTATGTAACGATCAGTGTAATATAAATATAAGTAACTGTAAAGTACCTGTTTGCAGGTCGAGTTGTCTCTCAAAGGCTGACACATTGAATGTTGGTGGTGGCCTTCTACGACTCATGCCCCTGATCACATTACTCAGTGGTTCTGTAACCAAGTCTGGCAACTCAAGCCCAGATGGTCCTTCACTAAGAATATATAGAACACAGTCAAAGAAAATGAGATTACCATCTTGTTTCAAATTTAACACAGTTATTAAACCTTCTGAGGAACAAAGTATTAAATAGCCCCACCTCTGTCTGTTACTATATATGCTAGTCTCAGTAAGTTGCTGGTTTGACTCTGGTGCCACAGGCTGACCAGACAGCAGAAGAGAAGCCTCAGCCTCTGAAAGGCAGAGTCCATAAAAAGTCATAAAAAGAAAGGTTTGAGCTTGATAGGCATCAAACCACTCCAGCACAACTCACTCACCAGTCTGGATGATGCCCCTGAGCAGACCACGAGGTGTGATGTCCTCATCATACAAAGAGGATGAAGCCACAGCTGGTGTCTTCACAGCTCTGCTCTGTGACCTTGGTCTTTTACTGGGAGGGAGTGGTGTCTGAGTAGTGCTCTAAACAAGAAAACAAGAAAGTGAGTGTACACTCAAAAACATCAAACTGTAAAATACATCCACCACATTCATACCTCATGAAGCTTCTGTTTCAGCTTGTGTCTGAGAGCTACTTGTGGGCTCTCAACTCGAGGGATGTTCCTCACTCTAGAACTCCTCCGCTTGCGGGAATCTGTCTGATTACGAGACACACTGCAGGACAAGGATCGACTTCATGTTATGAAGGTCACATTTCCACAGCAATGAGGGAGCCTGCCTACCCAATTTCCATTATAATCAAACTGTATATGAAGGCTTTAAAAGCAAAACTTATGTTTTTATTAGCATTTCTGTGTAATAATTGACAAAAATGTTTTAATGTGCAGATTATACAGGGTTTTGGAAGATAAGGCTAAACAAGTGTTTCTGTGTGATTGTCTGACACTGCTGCAACATTATATTAACATTATAAATATTATTTAGTGTCAGAGGCAGTCGTCCTTAAAAGCAAGATCATTCAAAACACCAAGTTAGCTCACTAGTTAATCTAATCTTCACAAGCAAGTATGCATCCATAACGGCATACTACCAGAGTTAGCTAATAATGTGTTACAAAGAGCACGCCATCATTATAAATATATGCATTCGTACAGAAGCTCTGAAGAATACAGCACTATGTAGTCTGGACGCGGTCTAAACCGCTAACAAAACTGATATGACATCTTCACTCTAGCGCCTTAACGGTGGTATTCGAGAGCAATGGCTTCTTAACGCGTCCGTCTTTTTTTTTTTTTTTTTTTACAAAGTCACAAACATACATTCTTTCAACAGCTAGCTAGTGCTAGCTAGCCTAGCGCAAAAAATCACCTTCTGGTTACTGGAGACCTGGCTAACTCCGAGTGCAAAACGTTCTTCAACAAAACCCGAGCGGACACGTCCTCTTCGGCCGAATCCATCGTTAATTTAACAGCAAGTTAAGTATTAAAAACGTATCTCACTTATATACAATTATACACTAGCAGCAGCACAGCTGCAAAAATGTTCCAGCGGATTAGATATATTCATAACACAGCTTTAACGTTACGTGACAACACAGAATTCAAATAAATTAGTGATGGCGTAATCTCCCGCCCGATGAGGCATCTTGGGATATGTAGTTTTGTAAATCCGTTTCCGGTGACTACTTTACAAACTTAATTCCGTTAAACAGTTTACTACGTGTATGTAGCACCATATACTATCAGAATTGTTCTCTACTGCTTTGAAATGCAACGCGAGTTTATTGTATAACAGGAAGCTGCCTTGCTTCCTTTGTAAGGGGCCGTTTTGATATTTGGTTCCAGTTAGGAAACATTCAATCACGATGTAAAGTGGTAAACATGCGAGTAAACTTTTGGAAATACACACTAAACGATTTATTTCAGTGATTTGCTTTTTCATTTTTGTTAAGGACCAAATAACGTCCCAGACATACCATTCACACACATGGACAGACAGAGCACACCTGCGCAGTTTCGCGCAGATTTGACCGCATCAACTGGCTGCGGAAACCAAAACAGGATGTTGTAAGCATTGTGGGACGTGTAGTTCCGCTTGTAGGCCGCTGCTTTTGATAACAGCGCACGAAGGAGCCAAACAAAACAAAATCAAAGAAACTTTCGTGTTTTTTTTTTTAACAGTGGCGAGACTGCCGTGCCGCCATGCCTGGGTTCACATGCTGCGTGCCTGGATGCTATAACAATTCCCACCGGGACCGCGAGCTGCGCTTCTACACCTTCCCAAAGGATCCCACTCAGCGGGAGATCTGGCTCAAGAACATCTCGCGGGCCGGAGTGAGCGGCTGCTTCAGTACTTTCCAGCCAACGACTGGGCACCGCGTGTGCAGCGTCCACTTTCCCGGAGGCAGAAAGACATACACGATACGGGTGCCGACGCTGTTCCCACTCCGCGGAGTAAACGAGCGAAAGAATCGGCGGGGCAGGAGCAAAAAGGTGCCCGCGTCTGTGCCCATCATCACCAGCGTAGTGTCGATCGGCAGCGAAGCAGCGTCGGTCGAAGGAGAGGGCAACACGGACTCGACCGTGGTGCAGATAGGACAGAACGGCCAGTACATCACGCCCGTGGACCTGACTGCCGCGGGAGACGGATCGTCCCTAGCGGCGGTCTCGCCTCCGGAGGATTTTGCCGGTTCCAGTCCGACCGGCCTCACACAGGCCGCCGCTGCTGGGCAGTGTGGCGGGTTATGCGGAGAGGACCACTCATACTCGCTGACCAACGGCACGACCTCCGCCGAGCTGCTTAGGAAGCTGAACGAGCAGCGTGATATTATCGCACTTATGGAAGTGAAGATGAAGGAGATGAAAAACACCATCCGTCAGCTCCGCGTCACCGAAGCACACCTCCAGGAGGAGCTGCGCGAGAGAGACCGCTTGCTGTCCGCCGCCGCCTCCGCCTCAGTGAGGAAGAAAGTCTGACAGATAGTCGGACTTGAAGTAACCACAGGCTAAAGAACGAAAAAAACAATGTTTTCCTGAGAATTACGGCAGCAAGGCGACGACAATTGACTCTCATTGTAGTTAATTTGATCGAGCAAGTTCTCTTCTGTCTTTAGGCTACTTCTACCCTCAGTAGTTAGGCGTCATGTAATAGCAGGATGCTACAGTAAATGAATAAGGTCATTTGCGTGTATGTTGTTGAGCTGTCACACACCTGCCAGCGGATCGGACTGGGATGTTGCATTTTTCATTTTTAATCCGTTTTATTTCTCCTTTTAAAGTGTGGGATGAAGAGCTCTTCCTGTGCTACAGCTCGGGATTCACCAACTGCAACCACCACATGAAAAACTCAGCCTTCACTCACACGAACTGTTGGGTTTTGCGTGAAGGCATGTCATTTATGAGTACTTGAGTACATAAGCTTTGTTATTCACTTTTTTATATCGGAGTGGAATCAAAGGATTTGTTTGACTGGATTCTCACCAATTTGTAAAGAATAACCGAGGGTTTGAAGTAAAGGGGAAAAAAAATCAAGTTCACGAGTGAGTCTTATTAGCTGTAGTGATCCACACGTACAAGGTAAAGCACTGGGTATGTTGTGTTGGTTTAGAAGGATTAGATTAGCTTAAATAGGTAAGTATGACCATACATTCAGTAAAACATAGCATTTATTTTTATTCGCTCAAAACAAGAATACACCTTTAGTCAGTGTCTGTATACAAATGTACATTGAGACCCCATGATTTAATTTCTTCCCCTTTTTACTGTGCGCTTAAATAACAAGTAGATGCCAGAGACCCCAGTAATCTCCACTGCATTGACTGTATTAAAGCCGTAATCTTTTGATGTCCTCGCTGCGGAAGTCTACTCTGAGTGCCAGGACCTGCCGGACCTCGGCAGGTGTCAGGCGCCAGGTAAGAGGGCCAGAATTCGGCCCCCAGTAATCCAGGATTTCTGACACCTGTTGGAAAGCAACGAGGAGACAAAAATATGTGTCTGGAGTTCAAATTAGATTTCTAACTTAAACAGGACATGTTGAAGATCGAGTAAATGAGGAACTTGATAAAGGTTGCGGCATTCATATGTTTTCGTAATAAGTAGTCCACTGACAAAAAGGCACATTACCCTCTCCAAGTTGAGAATTGTTGCCATCTGGGTGAGCCGTGCAAATTTATCCCGGATGGTCCACGAGGTGACAGATGAGAGATAAGCCACCAGTGAGCGCAACTCTTTATCAAACTGTAGGCCGCCCAGCTGCAACAGAGAGGACAGAACACGTGAGCTGGGGGTTAAAGGGCAGTTATGTCTAGGAATGGGGTGGAAGAAAAACAGAAACTCACCCTGCTGAAGGTACATTTGAAGACAGTCTTCTCCAGCTCTATGGCAATAAGGCTGGTCATTAGGCTAGTCAGAGTATCATAGATCAGTGGAGACAATCCCACCTGAGGAGAGAAATACACTCAAAAGAAACTACATTGACTACATACTGGATAAACACTTACTTTAGTAATTTATTAGAAACCTTATGCGAATACAGCCTAGGACAGTTCTCAGAACAGCTCATTTTTGAGGGAATAGATTCCATTAGAAATTGAAGACATCCTTTTGGGATTCTGGTCATTAGTCACACTACCCCAGGAGATCAGGTTCACTTTTATGCTATAATCTCCTCACAAAGGTGCTCTACTAGATTCAGACCAGGCCAATGAAGAACACCAAGCACCAAGATTAATGAAACCAGATTGACACAACTTTTGCTATATGGTGCATTATGCATCCTGGAAGTAGCAGTTAGAAGATGGCAAAAATGTTTCCCAAACCTTTACACCACCTTCACCAGCCTGGACTGTTGACACAAGACAGGTTGGATGGATTCATGCTGTTTGTGCCAAATACTGGCCCTACCATCTGTCTTCAATTGTCCAGTTTTGGTATACCCGTGCCCACTTTAACCTTAGCGGTCTGTTTTTGGGTGACCGAAGTGGAACCCAAAATGGCCTTCTACTGTTGCAGTCTATCTGCCCCATGGTTCGAGGTGTTGTGGATTCTAAAATGCTTATCTGCGTAGTTATCAGAGTTACTAAAACCTTTCTGTCAGCTTCAACCAATCTGGATCACTCTCCGTTGAGCTCTTTCAACAAGATATTTCAGCCTACAGAACTGCCTCTTACTAGATGTTTTTTCCTTCACTGCATCATTCTGGGTAAACTCCAGAGACTGATGTGCTGAGAATCCAGTTATAAAAAAATACTTAAACCAGCTCACTGAGCACCAACAATCATGCCATGCTCAATTTACCCCTACCTATTCTGATGGTTGACATGAATATTACTTGAAACTGCTGGCCCATATTTGCCATATATTGTCTTGATTAGATACCTGCATAAATGAGTAGGAGTATAATCAAGACCTTTCTGACCTTAAATTCAGCCATGAGCTGCTCCATCTGCACAATGAGCTGCTGAAGCCATGGGTCATTGGCTTCATATTCACTGAACTCCTCCTGAAAAAGAAACCAGAAAGATTGTGTGTGGACAATATCTGGGGAGTTGCAGAGGGCAAATAAATATGAAATGTAATTTAAAAATGGAATAGCGCATTGTCTGTGGTTATCATAGTAGCGTTACACGTTATATTCAAAATAAAAGGTAGTTCTGCCCAAAAGTACAGATGGTACAAGGTTCATATGTTACTTTAATAATTAGTGAATTCAGCTACTTTAAGTTAGGGCCAGTTTGCCCATTCATAAATAATGAATAAAAGATTACTGCTTGTTTGTTTCACTGCTTATGTGGAAGGAGGCATTACCACACCTTTCCCCTTATTAGTAAGAGACAACAATGATTCAATGTTTTCCAACAGGTTGGGTAAGACACGTAGGTAATCAACAAATTCTGCACATTCAAATTCTCAGCCAATTAATAAATATATACAAAAATCATATATACAATTTTTTTTGATGTGCTGAGATGGTAGATGGTACAGTACAGACATTAATTAGAGGGGGGATCAGATTAAAAGTAAATAAGATACATACTAAAGAGTGATTTTGCTGCTTTCAAGAAGTCAACTCAGATACATAGTTTATGCAAAGAGCTTGCCCCTTTTTTTGGGGGGGGGTAAATTCAATACATAATACATTCAATAAAATATTGTTTGGCGTCTACCAATTTGTAAAACACTGCACTGATTACAAGACAGTGAAGCATTTAGCACTGGCAGAGGGACTTTATGAATAGGAATTAAGTACCAACCTTTTTGCATAGCATTGCAGCATTATGAATCTGACCATTTTGTTTCAGAGTTGTGCCCAGAATGTATAATCTCTCCTAATCTTTTACAATCTCTCACAATATTCACACACTGTACAATGTAATGCAACATATACTTAACACATAACTATTTTGTCAATGGTCATCCCAAATATCCGCTGCTAGCAGCCTTTTTGGCAAAAAACTAGAATTATATTCCTCGCTACATATGATTTTGTTCTCAACTTTTCATGTCTGTTGTAATGACCACTGTATTGTTACTTTCATGTTTAGAATGCATGCTTTATTTTTGATTCCAGCTTTCTAAAAGTAAATTGAAGGTATTCATTTTTGAGAAAAGGTAAAAACATCCAAACTTAAATGACACTGATGTCACCCCCACTGCCAACCCAATTAAATTAAACTTCCTACCTCTTCAATATTGTGTGAAACAGACAAGAAGTTGGTGATCCAAGGTTTTACTTGAGGCTTGATAGCAGTGTTGTTCAGCTCATGAAGGCCCTCCTAAAAACACACACACACACACACACACACACACACACACACACACACACACACACACACACACACACACACACACACACACACACACACACACACACACACACACACAACTAGCATTTTTATCTGAACAGACGTCACACAGCACACACAGGCTAATGCTATTTTTTTTTCTAACCTGTAGGAGATCCTTGAACTTGCTGGAGGTGTTCACCAAGTCAGACAGACAGCTGTCTATCTTGGCCTGAGCATGCTCTGAGCCAGCACCTTGACTGAACAACTTGGCACAATCGCTCTAAGCAATAGAGCAGGTGACAAAAAAAGCAGACTGTAACATTCACTTTTAAAGAGCAATGTCTTGGTGTTTCTGTTTAACTTTGTCCACTAGCTAAACAGAGCATGGGAGCATTACTATAAGAGACTAACCTCCAGGTTCTTTTTCAGAGTGCTGATATTCTCACTGCAGACTTCCACATTATTCAGAGTCACCTGTAAGATGGAGGTACGCAACAATACTTTTAGGGAATATGGCTTGTTGTATTTTCAAGAGTACACAAAATATGCCATTTTTATTTGATCATATATATAATGAAGGCTTTGAGTACTATAGTGTTTGCTTGGCCCCATAAAATGACCAGTTTGGATGGGCAAAAACATAATGAGACAGTATATTTAAGGTTGACTTTGAAAATTGACTGACTTTTTTTGTGAATACAAATCTATTAAAAAAAAAAAAAAAAAAAAAAAAAAAAAAAAGTAAGCCTATTTTTAGGTTAACCGTGGCTTATGTTACCACAAATAGA
This sequence comes from Salminus brasiliensis, assembly GCF_030463535.1. Lineage (NCBI taxonomy): Eukaryota > Metazoa > Chordata > Actinopteri > Characiformes > Bryconidae > Salminus > Salminus brasiliensis. The sequence goes on along the minus strand of NC_132894.1, from coordinate 24,649,643 downwards.
CATTTATCAACTGAAGCATATTTGTTTAAATACATTTGTTTGTTAAATATTTCTCTTTTCTCCCAATTTGTTACTGCCAATTAACCCACCTATTCATAGCTCACCCTAGCACTAGCTCCTGCTCCTGACACTAGAAGCAAGGACTTAACACATCTCCTCCAACACATGTGAAGCCAGCCACAGCCTTTTTCCTCTTTTCAAACTACTGAGAATGCAGCATTGCCAACACGCTCAGAGGAAAGTGCAGGGTCACGTTTCCACCGCACCACCTAACAGAAACCTATACCAGCCAACACCGCTTTTAAGAGCAAGGAGGGTAGAGAGCACGGCCAGTTGTGCTCACTCAGACTTCAGCTGCTAATGGCGTGTATAAAGCAGTGTGAAATGTTTTATTCACCAAGTAGGCACTTTTGGCTTGCTCCTGGCTCTCTATGCCGATTGTTTGTATCTTTCCATGCTGGAGGCTGCTCTGCATCAAGCTGACAGCACTGCTGACACCACGCTGTAGGTCCTGGAGCGCACTGGCAGGGTAACCTGCTCGCAGCTTACACACCAGTACTTCCCTGCCAACACACATACATAACATTTATTTTAATGAAACATCTTTAATGGTGTAATGCAAATTGTTACTCATCCATATATGAAGCCATCACATCTTATGAGTGGTTTACAACTGATCCACTAAAAATGAATGGTAAAAACACAAGCACAGCTCCATTGTCGGAAGAATGAGGTCCTTTGACTGGAGATGTTATATTACAATTTGTACCTGAAGTCTGTCTCCAGCACACTGGTGGCATGATTGATCATGGCACACACACAGTCAGAGCTACCACTGGTTAGAGCTCGGCTGATGCACTTCTTTACAATGTAGAACACGTCATCCACCATGCTGGAGCTCAGCTGTCCCACTTCTGCTGTGTCCATGGCAACGGCCTGGGCAGAGAGCAAAATTCCCATTTGTGAGATCAGACAATGGCTTCTATGTATGATTGTAATGAGAGAAGACATTGCATGACTTTGCAAACTGGTGTTTTCAATGGTCAATGGAGGTAGGACTGAAATGGGACTGAGCAACAAAAACTATAGCTTATTCATTCATGTGTATTTAAAGTAACCACAGAGTGGGGTGGAGTGGGTTGCAGTAGTTGCAAATTAATATTTGATGAAAAGATTTTAGTGATTTACCTTGTTTACAGTCTCTCTCATGTAGTATTCCTCCATGGGAATATAGTAACCAATAAGCTCCTGCATGGTGCGACTAAGTTGACAATCCTTTAGCAGCTGCTCTAGAGACTGATGATGCTCTGCAACCCAACACAACTTCACATTAAGATGTTTCATTGATTTTACGTACATTTGTCTAAACAGATTCAGAAAATGTTCAAACACTGAATTAAAGATCAGACATGAAAACTCATGAGCACTGACAAGGGGACAATTTCCTAAACCACACCCCTAGGAGAAAGCTTTAGTGACATTAATTTCTGGTTCATTCGGAGACAAAAAGAGGGTGAGAATATCTTTTCACATGGATTTCACCAAAAGGTAATACGTTTGGCATCATGGCAGATCATAATTCATTACCTAGAGTGATGGACTCAGCAGCCACTGCATCTCCAACTTCAAAGTCAGCTGTGATGCGCCGCCTCAAAAATCTCAAGTACAGTTCTGCTCTAGAGTTCATCAGGGTGACCTCACATAACACTGGGTCCAGTTCTCTACAAACACATGCGCAAGCACAGTTGTCACATTAACAGCTTTACTGTGGCATAACAGACAAAATATGCAGGGCTGAGGTATGCTAGGATTAGGGCTGAGAAACATACCTTGGTTCAATTTTCTCAGTAGACACACCCCTCATCATACCGCTCTGTACTACCTGAAACTACAATGACCGCTGCCTCACTCAAATGACAAAATGATACAACTAAGTACAGAACAAACTTAAGAGCTTTAGTTAATAATAAAAAAAACTGACATTACACAAAAGCCTACACCCAAAGTATATACACACACACTACCTTGTTGTGATAGTCCCTCTGCTGAATGAACTTATCTACCACTTTTTGGGCCTGCGTGTCACACTCTTTCTGAATGTGTGTAATCAGTGTATAGAGTCGACCTGGGCCATAGTATGTCTCCACTATGGGTTGATGGGTCTCCACAATCCTTGCGATACCTAACACAAACCCAAATCATTATATGTACATATATTTATTCGTTTTTTTTTACTCAAAAAACACTTCTGTACAGCTGTTTCTGGAGTATGTAATAAGAGGTCTAAACATAAGGATGGGAATATTCCAACATCATAAAACACAAATGACCATTTAACAAAACTTGTCTGGGACAAAATGTGTGAGGTCACTGTTAGTAGTGTAGAGGTAGTGTTTGAACAGGTAGCCTGTGTTTAGCTGCAATCAGCAGCCAGAGCCTGAGAGAGCATAATTGGCTCTCTGGGGTGGCATGGCGCTCTCTCGCCACATCACTCCGTGCGTGATATTTGACAGCATGGGGACCTGTTACCTGCTGTATCAGAGTGTGTTGAATGCCCAGTGATGTATTAGCAGCAGTTCAAAAAGAGACTGACTGCACATGCACATGTATTCATGTCTCTTATGAGTACAAATCAGTATAATGGTCAATTGACCATCTGAAATGGGGAGGAAATAATATACATATAAAAAAAAGTAAAGTGCTAATTTACCATTTCTATGCCAAAAAGACCAAAAATATCAAGCGATAGCTTCACTGTGGCAATATCTTGGACATTGGTGGTTTGCTGTGGGCGTGTTTGTGGTAAGATCTTTGTGGGCAAAAAGTTCAAACGTGAATCCTGCAAGCAACTTTTCACCAGAGGCAGTGAAAAGTGAGTTTTATTTAAACCACTCATGGTCTGGGCACTTCTGTGCAATTTTGGATGATCTGACAGCACAAATTAGCTTCTTCTCATTTTGTTCATAATCACAATGACAGAACCATGGTGAACTTAAATGGAAATGTAGCATCATTGTGATGCATTGCCATGCCTGCAATCATTTGCATCATTTTCATAAAAATCTTTAAATGTTGTGCTTTTTTTTTTTTTTTTTACACAGACACAAATATGTCAGCGAATGAAAGTGCAGCATGCATTCTCACCCTCCAGTAGCAGCGTAAGTGTGTCAGCAAAAATCACAGGTGCTCGGCGCTCGTTGAAATCAGAACCCACTGCAAGTAGCAAGTTCTCTTCTGCCTTCCCTGCCAGCTAAGAAGAAAGAATGACAAACTAAGCAGACATAAATATTATGTCAAAGTCATATTATGCCTGATAAATACATCCACCAGAAATACATTCAAACCTGGCTGCAGAGGTACTGGGCGAACTGTGCAAGTCCCTGCTCATGGAGGCCAAGTAGGGGAAGAATTTTAAAGAAGCGTTCCACCTGAGGCAAGTCACACGCAGCAACTGCCTCCTCTAGTCGCTGAGTAACCAGTGCTTTTAAACTAAGTTCTGCCTCCTGCAACAGAGCGAGACTGGCATCCACAGCTACACCTACAAAGTGACATGCAGGAGTTAACCAAAAAGCCAAAACAAAAGTGGATGTTTGTCAGATACGCCCTAAGACTGAAAGCATTAAAATGCTAGGACTCACTCTCTCCACCCTGTCTGCTCAGCTCAATGACTGACTGGTCAAGAGAGAGGTAGCGGTGGATGTGAGCCGCAGCTTGTTCATAGTCCTGGTTACGCAAAGCAGTCTGGACGCCATCTGTGCAGAACTTCAGATCAAGAATGTCATCAGCCCGCTGGATCGCCTGGTACAGCCTTTTCTGAAAAACAAAACATATTTCTCGTGTGCACATTTTTGACAAATCTATCTTGGTGGAGCATATCACAGTGTTTGTAGGTCACCTTAGTAAGGTCTAGCTGTCTGACTTTGCTGCTGACATTCTCTGCCAGGCTGCAAGTGAAGCTGATCATTCCAGACAACTGTGCAGCATCACCCTCAATCAACTGCAGGTTGGGACTGAGAAATACAAATGCAAATATTGAGTACATACTTGGACAGCTCTTTAATACAATGTTTGCTACAGTAGTACAGTAGAAAGGCATTTATGGTCACACCAAAACCTTGTATTTCTGGCATTTTCCCCATTTCTTCACTTGACATAATTTGAATCTAGCAGGTGTCCTTTAAATTGCATCACAAGTTCATGATAAATGGACCAATAGAAATGCTCCAAAATTACTTGGAATTTAATCGTTTTACACTGACACAACCATTTAGATATAGAGGGCAAGACATCAAAAAGGTTAATGAGGTTTTAATGTTTAAGGAAGGACAGACTTGTGTGCCTTGCTGGCTTCATATATGATGTACCCTGCTAGATGAAGTTACTGCTAATGCTGAATTTAAAAATAATAATAGTAATTTGCATATTTATAGTGCCACAACACAAATTACAAGCATGCTGCAGCTCCATTATTACTATTAATTAATGACAGAAAAGAAAGATTCTTTAATTATTTGTAGACACTTGGCCTTCTTAAGTTACATTTAGATCCCATAAGAAAACAAACAAATATGCTTACGATCAGTTACAGGTCACCCATTAAAGGTAGTTTAGGATTCTTTACATGATGGTATCAATTAATCAGAAAACCACAACAGACTACTACTAACCATTAGGCATCAACATTGACCTTTAAATGTATATATGATTATTTTAGCAGTGCCATCCTCTGCAAACTAAGAACTATTTCCAAACCCACACACTCACCCCAGCCTCTGTAGAGCAAGCATCTTGGTTTCGATGTTGCCCTGCTGGCCAGCAAGGGCCTCCAACTCTGTCTGCACCTCCGCCTGACAGAACGCGTATAATAAATATAATATTAAAACCAGACATGACAAGCACAGGAGTGGTTCAATAAAGTAAAATCACGTGGAATGAAGCAGTATCAAGCAATATCAATGAGGAAATTCTGCGATGGCATTAATTATACATATATATGTCTACGTGTCATACTGTTCTGACTGGCTATCGAGTGGACTTGTCTCGTCCACAACGCACAAGACACGCACCTCCTCTTCACAAAGTTGCGTGTACACCCGCTCCAAATCTTCAAGCTCTGTCAGGCCTTGTATAGTCTCTGCTCGGACGGCGGAGAAACCCGCGGTGCAGCTTCGGCGAGCCGCAGGAGAACCGACCTCCTCCATCACACTTCCTCATGTACACAATCTGCGTCACTTCCACGTCGCTTCCCAGCTCCTTTACTGCAGTCCAAACAGTGGGTGACAATATCGCCATCTAACGTTCGTCAAAAGGAGAGACTGAAAAATAATCTGTCGACTGCCCCGTGTAAAACCAGTAATTATGTCATGATTAAACATTCTTCTGATGTTTAAGATTTGGCTGTACATTTACACTTCATAGAAACGAATGGAGGACCATTCGTGCTCCATAGAAAATAATGGAGCAACTAGGAACTTTGCGAGGGATAGAGAGTGGGATAAAAAAGAGGGAGGTGGTGGTTTTATAGGAAATATCCTAATCTGGCTTTATTCTACTCTCCCAGTAGATTTACGCAATGACACAATCCGAGCCTGTCAGTCAAACAACAACAGAGGACCCTCTGCCCGTGTGTGTGAAGAAAAACGGTGTTGAAGTAGAAATCCTAGGCCTGGTAGAGTTTTCTCTGTGTGATTGTGTGTGTGCGTGTGCACATGAGTATATGTATGTGTGTAACAAAATAAAAACAGATATAGATAATAGCATGTGAGATACGCAGATACATTGTAGCTGTAGGTGTTTCCTCCTTAGTCATGATGCACCATGCAACCGGAAATGAGCTTTAATCCCACAGTTTTTTTTTTTTATAATCTGATGCTGCCACAGTCCTCCCTGATCTATTTTACTGGCATGGTTGTCTCAACTGCTGCATTTTCTGGGATGTAGGAATCGCTGAGATATGTCTAGAAGGCTTTGAGTACTTGAGCTTGAGTATCAGGATCATTATTAACAAGTCATTCAGTTTTTGCTGTGTGTGGAGTTTGTATGTCCTTTTTGGGGACAGACAGATTCAGGCTTTACAACGGAATGCATCAGCTTTTGTACATCTTACTCTGCTTCAGTGAGTAAAACTTTATTAGACCTCTAATCACGTGTGTGTGTGTGTGTGTGTGTGTGTGTGTGTGTGTGTGTGCACATGCAGAGCCACACTTCTTCAGGTTTGTCTGCATGTGTCAAAATAGTTCTGCAGTGATACAATATAACTGCAGTGGTATGTAGTTGTAATAGTTGCAATGTCATGAAATTGCCACTGTCAATAGAAATATACTGCCTATATATTGTCAGAAGAACGTAATCCATAAAACACAGCCTGGGGAAACTTTACTATTATTTACTGTGTTATTTGACAGAAAAAAAGAAAAGAAATAGACAAAAAATTTGACTTTTATTTTGACTATTTTATGTCTAATACATTTTATTCTGGATGAACTGTGTCTAACATTTGGTGAATTGCCAAACACTGAACATTAAGTCTCACTGTAAATGTCTCTTTAATCTGCTGTAAATACATCTAACTGCATGATGCCAATTGTCGGTTTGACTTGTGGATACAGGGCTTTCCTGGCAAGCATAAAAGACAGAAGTTTTATGCATTTTTTTGTGTATGTTTTGAAATTGGAAGTATACAGCATCCAGCTGTTACTTGGAAGTTTACATACACTCATTGTGGACATGTTATTTTAAAATTGTACTTTCAATATTTTTTTAACTGAACGAGCTTAACTAGAAACAGTAACTAGTTTTCTGAAATCAACTTAGGGTCAGAATTATACATACAGACTCAACAATATACATATTTTGTGAAATGTCCTGTAGCAAGTTGAATCTTGTACCAGACACTCTATTTGAACTGGGTCCAGATTGTCAGCTGTCTAACTGATAGTCTGGGATTATTCTGAAGAATCTTGAAGTTATCACCCTTCTTCATTATTTCATCCACTTGGAAATTGACTGGTTTCACTGTCAACAGTCCTAGAGCATTATGTTACCACCTAAACAGTTGATACAATGTTCTGGAGGTTTTTTACTCCTTTAAATATACCTCTGGTACAACTCTGATCATCTATTCATACAACTTTCCTCCAGAAGGATTTTTCTTTGTTCATGTGTTTAGCTGCCACTTTTTATTGAGTTGTTGACCAGGGAGCAAGAGTTTCTGTCTTGGATGGCAGTCGCTCAGTCCAATGGCAATGTAAAACTTGGTTGATTGTAGACAGTGATACTGTTCAACCACCTGAACAGATTTCCTCTTAGCTGAGGATGACCGTTTAAGTCCTCTTCCAGACCATGGAAAAGTGGCTACCCCTTCCAGTAACTTTAATTTATGTACTTGTATTTTTCTGAACAGATGATCTTGGAATCTGAAGTTGTTCAGAAATGGCCCCAAAAGACATACCTGATCTGTGTAAATCTATGACCATCCTTCTGACTTTCCCATTATACTGTGTGTTGGTCAATTCATTAATGGATATCAACAAACCTTTTGACATAGGCACAGAAAAGATACCAGCTGCAGTCAATTATGATCACTAACAGGAAGTTAAGAGGTCTTGGCAAATCAAAAGATACTTTCAGCACAACTGAACATTCAAAATGAGAGTATGCAATCTTCTGACTACAATTGTATATACTGGGAGGGAATGTAAGTGTTTTGGGTGGGAGGGCAGGGAAGTTAGAATCAGACAAATGGAGAGATTTGTGTTTACAAGCTTGTGTGCAGTGGGATTAGGTGAGGTTTGGCCTATGGCTGTAATCCCTGGATTAATTCTGCTGACGTGTATTTCTCCCCACAGCCCCACTCAGACATGTAGTCATAGTCATGTAGTCATGTAATATACTTCATATATTTTTTAGAACCCACTTTAGTAAGCATAAAAAAGCAATAAATTGCTGATTGCTATCCAACTTTATTTTTTAAATGTTGGGCAGAAATGTTTTGTTTGATTGGCCGTCATGCATATCCCAATAAACCACAGAGAATCAAATGTATATAGCTGTCATTTACAATAAATCATGAAACTGTAATTTGCTTTCCTAAAATTCCATTTTATCACCTTGTCAGTAATATCCCTGGCATGTATCTTTATTTCATGTCAGTAAACATCCCTAATGTGTCTCCTTCTCCCTCTGTCTCAATGTCAGGTGTCTGTGGCTCTGCACTGGGTGCAGCAGTTACTCCTCTGTGTAGTTCTGTGTACAGGGGTTTCGCAGATTGTCTAGTTACTTTGGGAGACAGTGTGAGCAGCCAGTCTGACAACGTTCAAGACATCAACTCCATTTGCAAGTGAGGCGCACACACACACATATGCACATACACGCACACATGCTCACATCAGTGTAGTTTTTATGTCTGTATAAAAGTCAGAGACCACATTTTTAACACTTCAGGGAGATTTGTCCACACCTCCAGTACTCCAGTTTAGTATTAGAGTTTTTTCTTTTTTTCTCTATTTTTCAAAAGCAATTTCTGCTTCTCACAGGCTAAGTAACCCCAAAGACATTTAATGATGTTAAGGTCTAGGTTGTAGGATGACCACTTCTTTCCCCTTCCTGATGCAAATAAATTTACTAGTGGGTAGCATGGTGGTGCAGCAGGTAGTGTCTGTGCTGCACAGTTTTGAGTGCCTGTGGTTGTGGGATCAGTCCTCACTCTGGTTACTGACTGTGAGGAGTGGTGAGTTCTCCCCATGTCTGCATTGTTTTTTTCCCAAAAGACACATATGGTTAGTAAAACGACTATACTTAAGTGCCCCAACACTCCAGCAAATAAATGTGATTCAAAGGGTATTCCAGCCTTGCACCCAAAGATTCTGGTAGGCTGCAGACCAGAAAGAAGTGGATTAGTAGATAAATAAATGATACATTGTAGATAAATTAATGACCTCTCCAGAAGTATATTCTGAAAAATTAACAACATGCATTTGGCATTTTAACTAGAAATGAAACAATTGAAGCGTGACCTCAGATATTTTCACAGTATTGTATTTATAAGCAAAGTAAGTAAGTTATAAACATGTTTGATATTTGTCTAGTTAGGCATAATAATAGAATTTCCATACAAAGTTTATTGCATGATTATTGCTTATTTGTAAATATGCACATACATTACTTAAATCATTTGTTTTCATAAAAAAAGGAAATAAAAATGCAAATAGAAATGGCACAACATAACTAATTAGTTAATTTATATTAAGAAAATATATTTCCTAATGTATACATTTATATATTTGTATTTTATACTTACATACAACTACTTCATGGTTGCTTTGGTGTTGTATTTAAGATCACTGTCCTGCTGAAAGGTTCTCCCAAAGCTTTGTTTACACATCAGACTGGAGCAGGTTATCTGTAGTATTTACCCTGTGTTTTAATCCATCCATTGTTTTTATTGTTCATCAGTTTCTATTGATGAAAGCCCCCAAAACACCATAACAATGCTAAAATCATACTTCAATGTGGGAATGGAATTTCTTGATTTCTTGATATATAATCCAGGAAATGTTCATGACTTTCAAGGGGTTTGAATACTGTGAAACTGTGTTAACATGCAATGTCAAATCTTGTTTGTTGTTAGTAATGTCTAAAAATGACACATTTTTAATCACTCACTCTCTTGTGTTTTATTTTGGCAGATATTGGGATGCCTTCCAGGAGTGTGTGAGTGGCGTGCTCTCAGGCTGCCGTGGTGATGCAGCAGAGGTATGGGAGTCCTTAAGGGCAGAGTCTCGTCGGACACAGTTCTCTGGAAACCTTTATGAAATGTGTGCCAGCCGCACCCAGACAGCTACCCTGAAAATGTCCCAGACCCTGCCAAGTACTGATCAGACCAACCAGGAATCTTTAAAAGGACTGGCTGCAAGCAGTGGCCACACCCGCTCTGTGCAGTTGCTTCTAGCGTGCATAGCTTTTATTCTGTTTCGATAGTAGCTTCTTACATCTGCTTAGACATATAAGCCCCATGTGTTAGTGACAAACAGCAAAGTGTTGTATATGATGTATATCGTAGAATAACAAGGACAAACAAACTAACTGAACGCAGTCTATCTGCCCTGTATACATTATCTAGTTTGAACCAAGCTTTTAACATTTTTTAGCTCATCAGTGTTTTTTGTTGACTTGGGCATGATGATAGACTAGAGGAGGAATACACAAAGTTATATTTTACCAGCCACTTCATAAGAAACACAGGTTATTTGGAAACATAGAATACACCCCATTTCTCCAGCTGAAGAATGTAGACCATCTGATGCAGTGGAATTTGTATTGCCCAATCAGGGGTTAACTTCTGACTGCATAAATGCTTCTGGCCCATAATTTTTCGGTGACACACTGTCAGCCAAGCAGCAATTCTTTGTAAAAACAACACTATTGTTATAGATTCACTTGTACCAGCACCAACATCTGCTACCATGTCTGATATCTGGCAATGATAATGATGTCTGTCCAGAAATTAGCCAATGATAAATGGGGTGGAGATGACAAAAAGTTCATAAGAACCAATAGGCTACAGTCTCTGTTGGGCACCTGTATAGACTCCCTGAAGCTAAAGTATGAAAGATGAAAGTTTGATATCATTTCAGCGTTGTCGTCGCAATGTGCACATGCAATAACATTGCAGGCAAGTCAAATCGATTTTACAAACAGCCACTTAGTCAACAGATGCCTGTGCCGGCCAGCATTACAAAAAGATTGTGCTCTCTTGGGCTCTGCCTCCTAATGGTTTTTGATTGTTGTTTTTACTCGTGAATAAATTGGCGTAGTTATTTCAGGTCTTTGGTTTGTATTTAACAATCTTTACTAAGCAGCTTTTAGTATTTTGAATAAAACCCAAAATACCTAATACTGTTTTTGAAGTGGCGTCTTGGTAATATAATGACAGAGAACACTGAACTGAGATGGCACAAATTATGTGTAGACAGGAACAAATCTGTTCAGTGTGTACAGGAGAGGCAGTGTGTCCATTAATAAAAACGTCAAGAAAAGCTATTAAGCCTTTTTATTTTAGTTAGTTGTGCAATACGGAATAAAGCACAATATAATCTACATTTGTTTGCCATATAACTGTCTGAATTGTATTGAACCAATTCAACCAATTCCTTATATCTGTTGCTACTAACATTTTATTCCTATTAAAAAAACATCATATGGCTTTTACATATTATTGCTGAGGCTCCCATAGAGTCTCCTCAATGAGCTTTTTTCTTCTGCAACGGGTGGAGCATTCCCTGCATCAGAATTCTCTCCTGTTTCTGACTCACAGGTGAAAAGAAAACTCTGATCTCTGATTGACATGCTCTTAGAAGAGACACCAAAGAGCTGGTCAGAAGACTGAATTTTGTCATACAAAGTCGCCTCTGGCTCCTCCTCACTGTCAGTGGCAGAGATTACCTCAATTTTGGGACGGAAGACAGCCTGAAAAAAACAATGTTTGTTATTTACTGAATTGTCCACTCTGCACAGAAATGACTTGTGCTAAACTTTGTGTTTTGCTAAAACTGATCTTTTTGACTATGGCTATTTGATCATTTACTGTACCTGATTAACTGTTTGTGTGTAGTTTGTATCCACATCTTCAAGATCGGGTAGATCCTATGGAGAATTATGTTATTATATTAATGCAGAAAACTCATAACTCTTAAGAAAGTAATCTAGAAGTGAATGTTTAGGTGGAAGGGGTGAGCTCACATTGACAGTCAGTGATGGAACATCAGATAGCACTATGGTCTCTAGTTCATCGTCTGAGACCAGTTCAGTGACAGGACCCCCTGTTCCATACTTTAGTGGATTTTCAGACTTTGATCCTGACCATGAAGGTGCATCATGTTTCTTCTTCTGTTTCTTCTCCGATGTTAACTTACGAGGTGGTCCTGATTGGTGAACCTTCTCTATCTCAGATACTGGTTGCTGAATTTTGCTTGCATCTGGTGTTGACTGGAGATTCTGCTCAATTCTTGACACAGACTGGAGTACCTTGTTTACACGTACTGCTGACTGTAGAATTGGTTCCATCTCTAGCACTGATTTGTTATCTTGTTCTTCTGCTAATAGGTCAGTTTGGTCTACCTCTCTGTTATCCTGTGCTGAATAATGCATGTCTTCCATCTCTGATACTGACAACTCATCCAGTGCCTGGTCTGATTTTAATTGGTCACTTGGCTCTACATTTAATGCAGACTGACCACTCTCTTCATGAGGCTTGTTGTGCACGTCCACAGCAAGACATTGAGACTCAAGGATTCCTGGAAAATCATAGTTATAAAACATGGACCCATTTTCAGAATGTAAAAAATACAAAGTAAAAAAGAGTGAGGAAAAAAAAGTTCTCGCTTGCCTTTCTCTTGCTGTTCTTGAGCTTGTCTTCGTTTGATTGCATTTTCTTTAATAACCGCCATAGCATCCAGACTCTCCTGAATCTTCCTTCTTTCTCTAGTCTGCCAAAATTCCCTTTCTTTCCGCTCTCCTTCCAAACCACCAACTGCCCATGCCTCTGCACATGCCCTGTAGGGATATACATATTAGGATGTACATAAAGTAAATACAACATATGTATAATATATCTTAGGCTGCAAACTGATCCCTTGAATAAGCCCATCATCACATGGCACAACTAGACAAAGAAAATGACAAAGCAGTTAATTATGCTTTTAACAGAATAAAGGTAAAAACATGTTTTGATTACATTATTGTGATCAAGTGACAACGTGTGAATGTAATTCATTAATCTATTGAATTTATTGCTACACTGCTAAATGGTATATGGACAACCAGCTGTAAGACTGAATCTGTTACCATAACCTTAATGTTTCACTTCACAACACCACAAGTTCCACATACAATACAACTAACATTACACAACTGACATGCTCACCTTTCCCTTGGAAACACTGGACGGTCATCCAGATATGTTAGTTGCTTTAGGCGAATGATCAGTGACTTCCTGTAGTTTGGAATTTTCTTAATGACTTCATTACCCATAAGGTTCAGTACCCTCTGAAATAAATAAATACAATCATTTTTGTTTAAATCAGTTTTCCATTTCAATTAAAATTATAATGCAGTGTGTTGTACCAAATCAGGCATCCGCTCCAAAATGGTAATAATTTCAGGGTCACAGAGATGGTTGTGTGACAGGTCCAGAACACTGATAGATGGACAGTGACAAAGGTCCTTCACATCATTTACACTCTCCAATGCATTATGGGATATTTGGAGTGTCGACAGCTGACTCAGACAGGCTGAAATAAGAAGGAAAGAGTATTTCAAGGTTCCACATGAAGGTGAATTTTATCTGACAGATATTTGTATGCATGGCAGATGTGGAATCTCACATATGTTCTGGATGACCCTTATGTAGTTGTTTGAAACATTGAGAGTGCTAAGCTTGGTGAGTGGTTCAAGGTTCTCCAGCATGTGAATGAGGTTCTGGTGGAGGAACAAGCAGCGAAGCTCTGTCTGATTCTGCAGGTTCTCAATTCTCTCGATCCCGTTGCACTCAAGCCAAAGACAGCGCAAACCTGTATACTCCTCTAAGCCTTCTATAACAGAGAAACCTATAATACAGATACAATAAACAATTATGAACAACTTTATGTACTAAAATATCTACAGAACTAATATTTCCCAGTCATGCAACATACTGCAGCCTACATGCAAAGGTTCAAACCTTTGTAGTGAAGGTAGAGTGTGTCATTCAGCGATGGCGTCAGATAGAGTTTGTTTTTTTTGCAGTGGTCCCTTAGAAACATCTTAGTAATTCTAAAATAAATCAAGAAAAATATATAGCTAATTGGTGTTCATTGTGCGTAAAATTAGATTAAGGAAAGTGAAACTAGAAATGACACTAGAATATATCTACACAAACACATAAGCCTTGTCTCTGAGCCGAACATCACCTGGGAAACGAAGTGTTTATCCTGCTGTCCGATGCTGCCTGTTTCAAACTTTCAGCTCCGGTAACGTTACCGTTTTCGGAAACATCGTTTTCAACTTCATACTGTTGCGCTGGATAAGACACCAGACACTTACAGTGAACACAATCAAAGTATTCTTTTTGGTAACTAATAGCTACTATTAAATGATAGAAAGCTAGCTAGCTATTGAGTTTCACGTTGTCTTAGCAAACGGTTAGCACTATGGAACTTGCTAGCGCTAGCTAGCTCCGATATCTTAAAAGGGAGACATATAGCTAGCTAGCAACACTGTTTTTTTCTTTTACCTGAGTCAGCATGAGCTCCGTCTCCAGCGCTCAATGTCGAGTCACTCAGTTTTGTTCGCATATTTTGTAGTTTGGCGAGCTGAGACACACCTCTGTATTCTAACGAACGTTGTTGCTTATAGTGCATTAAAGTGTGTACTGTTTCCATAGAGACGAGTAGCCACACCCCCATATCCCCCAAAAAATCTACCTACATTGCTCGGTTTCGTGCTTACCCTTCTTTCTTGCAGAGTTGGGTTTAAAAAAAAACTTATCTAATAATTTCTCAACATTAAGACTCATTGCAAAGGAAAATGACACATTATTAGGACAATCGTCTGTAAAAAAGGCGACGTTATTTAGTGAGCAGAACTCGTATCCATGAGTCTCTACTGCAGGTAAGCCGCCTTTTGTCAAACTGTAAAGACTGTAGATAAGAATCTGTAAATAGGAGTCAACGGTCAAAACAAGATTTAAACCAGATAAAGAAATTAACTAAACCTTATGCAAAAATATTACCGTTTTATGCTTACAGTTGCCCTCTAAATGATTCAACCCCCACTACAACCCATTTTCTGTTATGACATGTTGCTCACAGGATGTATAGCCAGACACCAGCTTCTGGCAGCGAACCTGAGATCTGCACACGCTGCAGGTTTCCAGTGCCAGATGAAGCAGTGCAGGTCCAGAGTATCACCAAGCCACTGCCATGCTTCATAACATTTATTCTGACATTTAATGTTGGGACATCTCCCTTAATAAGTTAATGTAAAAATCAGCATGTGGATTCGGGTTACATTAATGCACAAATACAAAAAACACGGTTCACATACCTTCCAGTGGCACTGTACTTCTGTTAGATTCATTGGTTACTTATTGACAGTTAAATTGAACATTGTGCCACCAGACCAGACTGAGCTTAAGTGTGTGTCCCTGAAAATGGCACTTAAGGGAAGAGGCATATGTGTTTGGCACAGCCATACGGTTCATGGTTTTCCCCCCCACTGCAAAGATGGGCTGACTCCTGTCAAAACAGTGACTCATATTATCTGGGGGAAGGGATTCATGACTGATGGTCACACACTACCAGCTTGGAATGGCAGGGTGGAGAGACCCCAATTTCCCAGGGAAAACCTTAAGTCTTATTTATTGGTGGACTGTATGGCTGTGATATAAATTATTGGGGATGTTTTAACTTCTTAAGCCACTCTGGTTATGATGTTCTGTAACCTTTATAGGAATGGCCCTGAATGTGGTTCTTGTGGTATCAATTTATTAAAGAATGAAAAACTGCAGTCACTTTGTTTCTGCAGGGTTGTACTACTGTCATTTCTGATAGAGCTGCTTTTTAACTGCATTTTTAATTATACTGTAAGTGTATAAAAAACTGGGCAGTTCAATAAGTATCAAATAAATTAGTAGTAATTATAAAATAATATAGTTTGACTAGCTTGAACTACTCTTTCAGGGCATACAATTATACCTGCATTTCCACTGGTCTAAAAGTTAATGCCTGTTAAACCAAGTCCTCTAGTCTGATATTTAATTAGATAAAACTTAAACAAATAAACTTAACTGAAAACTAAAACTACTTTACTGTTAAGTTTCTGCAGTTGAGTGTTCCCTTGTGTGTTGGGTCCCCTTGTGCTGGAGAAGCTCTTCCGCCTACTCATGTAATGCATTAAATGGTTATGCTTTTGCCCTTACATTTCCAAGTTAAACCACACATGAAAAAAGTAAGACAGGACAGTCTAATATTGAAGCATTTATTTGTCTCTGTTATGAAACTGGGCGTAGGCAATTCAAAAATTAAAACAAAATAAATATGGACACTTATGTAAAACTATTTCCTAATGAAGCATTATACACAATGTACAATATTGTTTCCTTTTTTCAATAGATCGTTTTATACATTTTTTCCCCAAATTAAATAAACATATGTTCATGCCTAAAAAAAGGGATGGAGCCAATAATTAAACAAAGAGGAGATTAAAGAATGAAGTGTACAAAACTGAACATATCTTAATTGATACGCTGGCCACCCTAGCTCCACTTGATTGCTTAAACTGCTAAGAAAACAAGTGCAAATAAAAACCACAGTCGAATGAGTTTAAATGAGTACAATAACATTAAATGTTTAAAAGTGACAACAGCCTGCACCAAGTCTTCAACAGGGTTCATACAGGATACTCTGTATGTCTGCATTTGTGCATGGGGGTTCAGTAGTCTGTGTCTGAGCCCTCAGCATTGTCCACATTGCGAGATAACATGTAGTTGTCCATGTCAATAGAACGACAGTTATTTATAGCATAGCGCAGCCTCTCCGCCATCAGCGATTGGCTGGAATAGGGCGGTAGGCGGAGTTGGAAGAAACAGGTCTGAGAGGTGGGAAGACTGTCGTATGGCTGTGGAAAGAAAGAGAAAAGCATTTTATTGCTTGTTTGGCAACCATGCAACCCTAAGACAGCTTGCACTTGTCCTGCAAAAACAGTGTCACAATACTAAACACAATAACAGAAATTGTGAAAAACAAGGGAATAAAAATAAATATCTTAAGCAGAGAAGCACCAACTTAATGATAAAACACTCCTTTTCTTTTCCAACAGAAAAAAACTTGGAGATTTCTTCAAACATTTACATGTGAGACCTATTATCAGGAGATTGCAGATTCCATCTCTGATGATGACACGGACATCCATGGCTGGGAGTCAGACAGCATACTTGGTCTCGAATTTCTCGAGGTGTGTGCAGGACTACCCTCCCTTTCCCAATCATTTACCATGATGCTAGCAAGCACAGGTGTCTGTAAATTTTTTTTCCCCAAGCACATTCAGCTATCTAAAGAATATGCATTAGCAGCAGCCTGAAAAGGAAACATGTATGCCTTCATTTTCCCTGCACTGGTTAGCATTGTGCCATATGAAATCCCTATCTTGCAGGTGGGAACTGACTGGAAATTACAACATGTGAGAGGAAAAATTGCAGGAGGAAAAAAGGTTTCATTGGCAGATGGCAATGGAACTCTGGAGTTCCAAGTAATACATGAGCAGACAGGCCGTCGGTTGTTCCGTCCACTTCATTTTGCCTGTCTGACCGCCTCTCACTGAACACAAATGGACAAAGTATGATTGTCGCTTGCTGAGTGTAAAGCCCTGAAGAGATTTTGGCCTTACCCGGTCCACCTTCATGATCTGGAAGCGCTGTGAGATGTCGGCGGTGTTGGCAGGGAGACGTGAGCGGCCCGAGACGAAGCGCATGAAGAGCACGCGCTCCTCGTTTGAGAACTCCTCCAGCGTTTGCCAGAACCACTGCACCAGCTGCTGCTGCTCCTCCACCTCCCGGTAGCGCACCACCTTCTTCAGGACCTCCACACTGATTTCAGGGAGGCCACATACCATCTGCTCCAGCTGCCGTGCTGTCAGCAAAGAGAGGAGAGGAACTGGCACGATCCAAGACATGCCCTCACGCACTGCCGCCACCTAACACAATAGCACAGTTGCTTATCTTAGAGTTGCAGTATATAAATGTATAAAAGCTGTGTGAAAACAAAATCAAGCCCACTTGGGATTATGTACACAAGCACACACCTGGCGGTCAATTTCATGAAGACGGTACTCTATGGCACGCTCCACATACTCCTTCCTGTTAGAGAAAGTCAGTGGAATGCTGTTTCCTCCTGGAATTATGGGCACCATTTTCCCATCAGCGCTCTGGCCCACAAACGAGTCTAGAGGGATCATCTACAACAGAAACCAAAGAATTACATTAAACACAGGCAAATTAAATGATTGTCTTGTCTTGTGGTTATGTAACTAAAAAGTAGCCTTTCTAAAAGCATAATTAAGTATCCACAGAATACACAGTTGTAGTCTAGTCCTGAGCCCCAGGTGACAAGGGGCCCAACATTAAGTGCTAAAATAAAATTACCTGCCACTGAATGTTTATAAGCACTTACCTACACTTGTAACATTGTAATACCCTGCTCAATGTAAATTAATACCAAAATTCTTCAGAGCGTGCACCTTGTCTATGAACACTGTGCGGTTTGGTTTGTGGTACCTCATGGAAGTTTTGTTCAGTGATGCTGCTGTCTTCCAGATGTAGGATGCTATTAAGTGTCTGCACATAGAGCAGGTCAACTTCCTCCAAGTCCTCCAAAGTGAGTGGAATACAGCACAGCTGCTTCCACACCAGTGGTGCCAGGTGTAGGTCCAGTGGCTTCTTGGTCCGGATGGCCACACCCATCAGGATGCCCAGGAACTTGAACTGTAGCAAATGCTCCTCCAGACAAGCTGATGGATTTAACAGGAATCTAAAAGTGTTCCAACACAAACACACACAAGAGTTTCACAAAGATAATTAAATGAATGAAAACTATGCAATATTAGGGACTGAAAAAATTTATTACCTGTCCCTGTTGTAGCCCACCTCTGCTGTGGCATTAGGAGAGGGGATGAGCAGATCCACCACCCCCGTCTCAAGCTCCTACGCATACAGAAAACAGGTTACAATTATTAGTTATACTAATTAAAAATATTAAGTAATTTCGCACAACAAACTCATTTGATTCCAGAAGGATCTAAATGACAAGTTCCTGTGCACTATGTTTGTAAAAAGTGATGTGTACCTGGCACATTTCCGTGATCGTGTCATCAAACACACCTCCTGCATCATCAGCCCCTTCTCCCACCAACTTGACCTTCCAAGCACGAGAAGGCAGCCTGAGGTCAGAGGCATTTAGCTTGACCACTTGACGTGCAATTTGAACGAAGATGGGCTTACACTTTCTCCCTCTTGAGAAGGACAGAAAGAAAGAGTGAATAAGAGAAAAAAGTATATTTTACACAACCTCCATCAAGACTACTTATCTCTATGAATAAGGCTCTTATAAGGTGCAATAAGTTATAAAGTACTGACCGAGTGGAGATTCTCTTGACCGTGATCTGGGGGCCATAGTTTTTGCCCTGCACCATGGTTTTGCCAATGGATCGCACCATTGGAAGCATGTAGACTCGTGGGGCCAGAAGGGGTCGGAGCTGCCCCTGAACTATACCCCATGTTCCTGGATTATAATGAGATGTGCAACTCTGGAATAGAGGAGCAGACATACATCAAAATGCATCAAACAAAAAGTGTGGACCTGACTGCTGTAGCTATGTTACACACATGTATGAGTGTGCAGGGGTACCTGGTTGTTGGGGCTCAGGTTGAGTAGTCTCCAAGAGGAATACATAAGGTCAGAGAAGTGATAAAGGACACGCAGCCTTGCTCTCAGTGCCTCCATGCTGATGTCTCTCAAAGCGCTGTACTGAGGAGGCACACACATGGGCAAGCCCAGCTGCAGCGGCACTGAAGACCCTAGAACATTTGTGTCGAATTTAAAGTACAGAACAGACAGACTGGGAAGCCTCAGCCTTACTGGCTCAGTCAAACTATACTGGTAATCATTGTGCATAGTTTATAATATGTGTGCATAGTTTATCATTTGCACAAATGAATAACTTCTTTCACCAAGCCGGTGTTGGTTAAAGAGTTACTTCAATTAAGGTTTAGATTTGTCTACATGCGTGTGTGAAAGTGTACCAATCATTGTGGACTTGCCTATACAAACCTCATAGATACATTTTATCCCTACATCCTACTGTGTACCTGGTGCTCTTGGTGGGACAGATGGGGCACTCCATGCTGCACTGTGGCAGCGTCCTGCAGAGATTTGCTGGATGTTCTTGCCCTGCAGGGCAGTGATGAGAGTTGGCTCTCTTACATGGTTTGTGTGACCCAAGCCCAGCTACAAAACACAAACATGTGTAGAAACACATCATGACCATGAACCATAGCCATCAAATCTGAAACTGTAGATGTCAAAAGGTTATCTCTGTACCTGTCCCTCTGAGTTGCTCCCCCAAGCGTAAACGTCTCCCGTGGACGAGAGAGCAAGGGTATGCTCTGCTCCAACTGCTACATCCTCAATGAACACACCTGTCAGGGCAGGGATCTGTTGTGGCCGGTTGTGATTGCGTGCCCGACCCTCTGGCAGGCCAATGAGCCGATCTACAATTTTGTTATTATTGAGAATAGATAAAAAACAATTAGTTTTTTGGTAAAATCATCAAAATCACAATAGCTTTTATATATTTCAACTGTAGATAATTAAGTTTTTAATGCATGTACCTTGTCCAAAGGAGTAAACATTCCCATCTTTGGTCAAAGTCACTGAGAACTGGGTCCCACAAGCCACCTTTTTAATCCCCAAGCCACACAAAATGTCCACTTTCTAGAAAACACACACACACACAGACACAGACACACCTCTCTCAGTGTCGCTTGTGACTTGCTATGTATTTCAGCAATGGTTGAGTATGTGTTAGAGGTGAAGGAGAATACCTGTGGTGAAGATTTAGCAGTTGAATTTCCAAGGCCCAGTTTCCCATAGTCTCCATCTCCAAATGCCCAGACAGTCATCCCATCAGCTGATACAGCCAATGTGTGATTTAGCCCACATGCCACCTAAGTGCGCAGACATACACAATCATTTACAAACAGGGATTACATCGCCATGAACATAAAAGAAGGGAAAAGGGCTAACCCTGTTTTTCTACTGAATTATTTAATCTCAACTTACACACATTTGAGAAAAGTTGAAAATTATGCATACTGTTGCTTATGTTAAGTAGACCGTTGTAATCTATTTGGTTTCCTCTTACAGTAACAGTTACTAAAGTGTCTTTTACGTTTGTTTGTTTTTTTTTTAATCTATGCAGAACAAACATACTAACACAGTACTTAGTGCTACAGCTTCAAAGCCCAGAATGTTTCAGGTTGGATGTTCTAACTGTGTATGTGTGTGTTTACCTGCCCAACTTGTTGACCTTCCAGCGCAGTGACTCTCTCTGGCAGTTTCTTGTTAGAGGTATTACCCAGGCCTAGCCTGCCATAGTCCCCGTTCCCAAAGGAAAAGAGTTTGCCATCTGCTGTCACTACAGCTGAGTGCTTAAACCCACACGACATCTGTGCACAAACAAGTTATTTCACTCTTACAACCAAACAAACCTTAAACCCTAGATAGTCTTTCTGTAACTCCACTGCAGTATAAGTAGAAATGTTGTAAGTTTCGTTTCTGGTGAGCACATAAAGTGATTAAATAAAGCAGACTTAGATTTACATTTGTGGTATTTAGGCAGATGCTCACATCTAGCTACGTACAAAGGTACGTATAAATGCTACTTATAAATGGGCTAGAGTCCAGAGATATTAATAAGACAACATCCTGCCAGACACAGGAATCGCAGACACCTAGATGCAAATGTGCACATTACAATAAGTCTTAAGTGAAATCCCAAGCCATTGGCACGTTTAAGGACATACCTTCACTCACAAAGTTGTTTTAGATGAATGTCTGCTAAACTTCACCTAAGTTATACTGAACTTCACCTAAATACTGACAGTTTCATTCTCCCCATGAATGAAAATTTAACACCCTACACATTTAACACCCTTTATTGTGTGTGTTTTATGACGTACAAGGTTTGGAGCAAAATTCTTGTGGCAAAAATTCTGCAATTGGTTCGGCTGTTATGGAGGAGATCTAGGAATTCGATTTGAATGTGTGTGTTCTTGATTTTTTGTGTCTGACCTGAACAACCTCCTCTCCTTGCAGGGCCTCTATCTGGCGTGGTCTGCGTTGACGATCACTGTTTCCATGGCCCAGTTTGCCATAGTCCCCATCTCCCCAGCTGAACACCTCACCACTTTCAGTCAGAGCCATTGAGTGCCCATCAGAGCCACATGATGTGACCAGCTGAGTCACTACAAACCCTGCACACACACGTGCGCACGCACACACAGACACAAGAAATAAATTTGAAATAAAATAAGCATTGTTAAAAAAACAAACAAACAAAAAAAAAAAAAAACCCTACTGGCTACTGACTATAATGTTTGTTTGCAGTCAAGTGATCCTGCGTGTAATGCTGCTGTTGATGTGGTTTGTAATGACTTTCCTACTTTTAAATGACTAGCTAGTACTAATAGCAACCCCCTGTGGAGAATCTTCAGCTAACCGGTGCCCTCCCAGCATGGACACTGTGTTGTCTAAACCTTTCTTTCTGTGGCTAAACGAGTGTGCAGGTGTGTTTGTGTAATATTTTGATAATAATAGTATGAATCACAATAACTTGTAAGCCATTTTATATATCTATATAAACACAGCCCTGCTAGAAAAAAACAGCATGCACCAGCAAACCCGACCAGTATAAACCAGTTTAGATCATTTTAAATGCACATGGAATTCATACTGGTCTAAGCTGCTTGTTTCAGAAGATGTTTGAACATTTCATGATTAATGAGTCTATTCAATTTTTTTTTCAGAATTCTATTTAACAGTAACTTTAAAAATGTAAGATGTGGACATGAGGTTTCGTGTGAATGTATATGTTGTCCTTATTTGAGTATGTGGCTGTAAAAGAACAAGTGATCCCAAAATAACTGAAAGTAATCAGATTACGATGCTAGAACCTCCTGAGACCCGGTAGGACCTGTATATATATATATATATATATATATATATATATATATATATATATATATATATATATATATATATTCTAAAAAAAAAACCAACAACAAAACCCACACACACAAACCTTTGTTTTTTGCAAAAAATACTTCTTGTACAAAGAATATGCCCTCATATGAGGCCAAAATTAAAATAAATAAATAAATAAATAAATAAAATTAAGTATCATGGTGCAGAGAAGAAGGAATGTTGAAATGTGATGTCCCCAGGACGCAGGGGACAATATAACAACTGTGTTACAATATTATGTTACAATATAACAACTGCTTTTAGCTACCTTGCAGTGCTGAGATGACTGTAAGAACATGCAGGTCATCAGAGTTGCCCTGCCCCAGACGACCATAGCTTCCCTCTCCACATGCAGATACCGTCCCATTGGCCTGAATCACAAACGTGCAGTTCTGCCCGCACACAACCTGCACACATACAGATTCAGCAAACACTTCCAGTTCAATGATGTTACACTGTTAAGTGATGTGGCTAACTGTGAATATGTCTACGTGTGAGAGCTTGCTGTAGTACCTGCTGAGCCTGAGAAAAGGAGGTGGCAGGCGTTGGCGCAAGAATGTTGCGTCCAGCCTCAGCCAGCTGACCATGGCGGCCTGCTCCCCACAAATACACATCACACTTTCCACCCAGGTGCCAGTCCTATTAATTACACACTATTAACTTCAACCTCATGAATTTTGTTTAGTTGAGTATTACTACAACATTTTTGGTTCTGTTACATTCCAATACTAGGTTCCTGGTCTTGTTACCTCTGGTCTGAAAGTGGCCCAGGACATTATCTGCTCATCCATCCCAGGAACCCATTTGCTGTTGTCCTGGACCACCCAAAAACAAGCACAAAGATAATCACATTAACCAAGACCTAGTCTAAGAAAACTATTTTCTTCAAGGCAAACATACTTTCGCTTTCAATACATGTCTATGCATCTCACCATAAGAAATGCCATCTTGTCCTTGGCCACGGGCTCCAGATCAGGCACGCTAAAAGATTCTGGGAAGGTGTGTCCACGGGCAAGTGCCTCGGCTGTCTTCACAGTAGTGGAAAAGCAGTGTAGCCATGACCACTCACTGCTGCCCCATGAATTTGAGGAAGAAGAAGAGGATGAAGAAGATGAGGAGGTGCCAGGCTCAACAGGGCAGTGGGCCATGTGAGGAGGTACTGGAGGCCGACACAGTAGAGAGTCCAGCTGTAGCCCCACCGCCAGAGAGGCCAGACACTGCATGTATGGGCTGTGGATCAACTGCTCTCCACACACGACATGTGGCTAACACAGACATACACAGGGTGAGTGAATATAGCTGTAACTTTTAATTATTCAAATTTTTTGATTGGATACACTTGGATAAAAAGGTGTGATTTTTAAATCATTATTCAATTTTTATGTTTGTTTTTGTAAGTGAACCTTCTCATAGGTGTACTGTTCCTGGAGCATGATGGGAAGTCTCTCTAGGAAGGCCCTCATGCATGGAGCCATGTTCAATCCCACAACACCTTGCTTTTTTAAAGCAGTGCGGCAGGTGGCCAACACGTGATTGGCAGTCATAAATTCTGTGGAGCAGTTCACAACCAGAATATCCTACAACAGAAATGAAAGCACATTGCGACTGTTAAATGACATGACAAACTGACTACTGAAGCAATACTTTACAGGGAGAAAACAAACAACAATAATACAAAAAAATAAAAATAAAAAAAATAATAATAATAACTTCATTATATCTGGATAAGTAACCTTTGAGCGGTTGGAACACACAGCCACCCCGACATCTGGGATCCATACAGTGTTTTGAATGGCTCCAGAACCAGCAACTACAGTTTGCAGCACTGAGCCATCCTATACACAGACAAACACTGTTTCTTACACATCCACATATACATTACACCAGACAAATCATATATCACTATAGCAAGTGTATGTATTTGCTGTGCAGAAAAACGATCAAGGATTCATGATACATGGACCTGAAGGCTGCAAGTGTGAAATGCAATAACTAATTATAATGGTTAGAATTAAAGCAAAAAAATACTAAAAATAAGTCTTATGAAGCATGCATGCATGTATGTATGCGTAACCAACCCGTAGGGACCAGATGTTCAAGAGTCCTCCAACACCTCCAGACACCAGAGCTAGACCATCAAGACTGAATGCTACTGTACGCACTGGGGTCATGTGACCCCGCAGCTGGAACACACACACTGCTCCCTCACATCGTCGTGGTGCCAGCTAGAGATCAGACACATCACAACACACACAAAATCATCAATAGCAACTTGTGGTGATTCTCAAACAGGTGTTATGTGTAACCTTACCCTAGGTTTAGACTTGGACTCTGTTTCCCACCATGCCTCTGAGCTGGCACAGCTGGATTCTGAGAAGGCTGAGGGATCTTGGGGTACTGTCCACACAGACACAAGTCCATTCTGACAACACCTGTAAAGCAGACAGAACTATCAGATAAAAAAGTTGAGAGAGAGAATGCAAAAAAATATATATTAATCAGTGCAATAGAGTGTGTGTGTGTGCACGCGCATGTGAGATTAAACATACGTAGCCAGCATATTCAGTGCTTTGAGTCCTTGTCCAGGCAGGTTGCACCAGGCAACAGCATTCACCACAGTGGGGTGAGTGATGCTCTGAAGACATGCCCAGTTGCGTCCCAAACCTGCACCAGACCCAGCCCACAGACGGACAGTCTCCTCTTTGGCACAGCTTAACAGAATTAGACCACCTGGAGCCCAACGCAATGAACTGATGCTCTCCTATGTACAGAGTGGACACACAAATACTTGTGAATTCTACAAAATGGAAATTTCAAATGCTGATGCAGGGCCCAACACACTTTGGTATCATTTGTTGCAGGCAAAAAGATGGCTGCTAACCTTGTGGGCATCAATGACCACAACAGACCCATTCTCCAGGGGCTCCTTAGAACCAATGAGAAGCTTTCCATCAGCATAGCCTACAGCGAAGGGGCGGTCCTCACTGTACCATGCAATGTGCATCACAGCAACTTAAAAAAAAAAAAAAAAACACATTTATATGTACATACCAGGCCAAATGACAGAATATATATAGTAATTACTTCAAGTACAAGTAATTCCCAAATTCCCTACACCAAATATTTCAATCATGTTTATGTTCTGGATTTTACACAAAATAATTTGTATAAAACACATTAAAATAAATGTATTTATTAAGCCATTACTGTCGCACATATAATGTTGTATCCTGACACTTTTCTACCATAGCCAGCCTTTAATAAGTTTAGTAATTTGCTCAGTGGCTCTTTCTGGGACACCTAATTTAATGTACTTAAGCACTGATTTGCCAAACCAGACACTGGATTATAACTACAAATACTAGACTCACGTGAAGACAGATTTGGAAATGGTTTAATGAACACAGACACAAACCTCTACTTTTTGTATTAATGTCATTTGTATTTCCTCTAACATTAGTGTTACTAAGCAAATAAATATTTACTGCACAGATAATGAGCCAATCAATTTAATTTTTTTTACAGGTGCTGAAAACCTTTGAAGTATATATTTATACACACAAAGTTTCTTTTAATGACTAATCATGACTGTGTCTCAGTACCGTCTTTTCTGTAGCAATGCTGCAGTTCAGTTCTCTGCATGTTGGAGGCATCCAGAACTTCAAGAAGGCCTAGAGTTCCATCCATGCGACCCACCAGCAGAAGCTCACGAGGCTCAACAGTCCACAGGCAGCCTGGCTCATTCTCTGGCCACGATAGCGATGACACCCAGTGAGACTGCATGTCCAAAAGTCCTTTACCACCTAACACACACACGCACGCACACAGTCAGGTTCAAAAAGGTCCATACTTCTAAAAATGTCACTTTTGATATAATAAAATTATTCAAACAATTAAACAACAACTGTTCGAGACTTGAGACTAAGACATCAATTATAGACGCAACTGTTTCGTGAGTAGTGTGCTTTACAGTGGATGAATCTGTGCCGTATTAAATTCAGACAGAGACACAAATACCAAAACACTCAGCTGACAGTGTGTGGGACATTGCTGAAGCTATATATTTTTGTGACACTTAAACTCCATGCAGGGCCTTGTGAACTAAAAGTAACCAGGAACCAGGGGCAGTGCTTTGCAGTGGATGACAATTGTCACAAAGAGTGCATCAGAAACAGTCTACAACATGAAACAGAATTGCACATCCGCAGTGAAGTTGTAGAACTGTGAAAAAGTACAAGGTGAAGACACAAAACTGCCACATACATGTCCACAAAGGGAACACCATTTTACAACAACCCAGATCGCGGTGATGCCCCTAACAGACTGTCCGGTCATGGGCATGGGCAGGATGCGACCAGCCAATGTAAGAGTCAATGTTTTGACAGTGGCAAGTCCAGAAAAGCACAGAAACAGTGGGCTGTCTTCTTCAGACACAAATCCCTCTAAAAATGTAAGAGGATCTACCCACTTTCAGCAAGAAGGAATCCAAGAAGACAACAACCAATAACAGCCCAAGAGGTCAGATAACCAAAGCTCTGAGGCTGCTGGCTGACTATCAGTCTGAAAGTGAGAGGAGAAGGAGGACTGGTGTGTGTCATGCATGCTTTTCTTAATCCTTTTAATGAACAGTCCCTGCATAAAACCTAAATGTGCAATATAAACACAGGCACTCGATACAAGTCAGAGGACCAGCCAAGCACAGAACACAAACTAAGGATAAACTTAGCTACCAAATTATACACACACGTAAAATCACACTAAACAAACCCCACAAACCAAAGCAAATTTTGAACTTTCATATTAACCAAAGGACTGACACAAAATGCAATTTAATACAAGTATGTTTTACAAGTTTCAAAGTCTATTAGTGCCATTAAACCTTCAACTTACAGCACATGAAAAGTGCTAATGGAGGATAGCATTATGCTAACTGTATGTAACAGAGGTTTTTAGCACCACATGGCTTGTGCATTTTAATGATTACATGGCAGAAGTGTTACTAACCCTTCTAGAACTTTTTTGGTACTGGCTACATAGATTATGAGGATCATTTATAATTTTACATAACCTGTTCAGTTGATTTTACAGTTCAGAAATATGCAATACGAGTTGCTTTAATCAATCAGTATTATTTATAGTATCAAAGATAAAAACAAATGACAAAGAAGAAGCATTTAAAATGTTTACAAAAATCTTGAATGAAAATAACTTTAATGAACTTTAATGAAAGGAGAAGACTTTTGAGAATATGGGAGCCATTTATGGACCTCTGCCTCGGTTTTTAATTTTGGCATGTGGATATTCAGTTTTTTTTCTTCCTTAGTTCCACCTTGCCCTAACATCAGTTCAGTTCAGTTCAGGTTAATGGCGGTATAAAGGAAAGCTGGCTACATAGTTCAAAAGTATTGTTAATACTAGAGAGTCACTAACAACAGGAAAAATAAAAGTTACTGTTCTTTGTTTCTACATAAGGTTTTGGTTTTCTTTTTCTTGTTTAAATGTTGTCACTACCTTTTATTCACTGCAATTTTATTTTTCAGACCTTAATTTGTTTTTTAATCTTTTTAATGTGTTCATAAAACAAACGAACAAACAGAGCTCAAAAAAATGGTATTCGGGCCAGCCCTAGTAAAAATACATACTGTGAAAATATTATTAATCTTGTTTTATTTATATAATTTATTTATTTATATTTCTTTCCTTTTAAACCTGTATGTTCTACTCTTTACCTTTTGTTCTTGAAAAACAAAAAAGGCGCAAATGATAATAAATAAATAATAGTTAGCAATGTAACAATTTTTACAAGTATACAGACAATCACAGACTTGCTATTTGCTTAGAATTTTTAGTAAGAGTAAGTGCTGACTCACCATTGACCTGCCAGATGTTGATTACTTTCTCCATGGCAGCAGCCAGGAATTTCCCACTCACGCTCCAGGCCACTGGCGCCAGGCTTGTCTCACCTGGAGACCCTAAACCACTCACACACTCCTCAGGGGAGCCATCCCTGAGAAAACATTAGCACATAAATCACTCACACGTTTTACTTACAGAGGGAATAAAAAAGGGCATTATTCAATAGTCTAATTTAGAAAAACTCACGTTTTGTTGAAGACACAAGTTTGTTGTAAAGTGTACTGGTTTTTAGTCACATTCCACACACGAACTGTTCCATCGTTCCCACTGGTGGCCAGCAGGCCTTTTTTACTGCACCAGCCACAGGAGATCACCTATGGAATGCAGTCAAGACATTACCAAACCTAGTACAGAAAATAATTTTGCCAAAAGATGTTAAATTGTAAAATCAGTTCCAAACATTTACAGCTTATAATATTGTAACTGTGTTAATGTAAAATTTTCCAAACCATGTAAATGGGACATGTTTAGTAAAATGTTAATAAATTACGTAAATAAATCTGGTAACTGTCCCATGCCTAGCACTCAAATACCAGTACGCAAAACATTACCTACCCTGCAAATGTAAAAGTGTAACTATCCACATAGGTGCTACTCAACTTAGCAAAATGTTTCTCCATATTCAAGCATAACAACACATTTAGTACATCTTACTCTGCCCTGGTGAGCCTCTAGTTTGATGGTGGAGCACTTGCGAAGGTCTCCGGCCATATCAGCAAAGGTCTGCGGCCGGCTCTGGTTGTCCCGGTCATGGGCTGCCAATGTGCGCACCAGCTGCTGTGCGGCCCATTGACGATGTTGCGAGGAGAGGCGGGATGAAAGACAGCACGCCGCCAGCGCATTGGCCAGGTCCAACGGACCTATAGCAGGGGGGGCAAAGGAAGGGTGGGCATATAGAGAGGACATTAACCCTGCAAGGAGCCAACAGGGATAAAGGCCAGGTTGTGTGTGAGGGACATGGACACAAACACAAAAGAAGATTGTTTATAAAAAATAATAATAATAATTTTTAAAAAGAAGCGTAACAATGATCACAAAAACAAAGTTGCATGCAAAGCTAAGCATGACTCTTCAACAGGTCCATGAAGAGAATTTCCAAATTGATGGCAATAAATAATGTATGGACAACAAAATAAATTATCATAATATTGTTTTTCTACCTCTCTTCTCCAGCTCAGCCTTGTCATAGGCAGGTCTCAGCCTGGCTCCCTTATCAGCTAGAAGAGCCACCAGAGCCTGAGTCACCACAAAGTTGGGTGATGTTACTAGCTTGTTCTCTTCAGCCACCCCTCGCAGGAAGCTGGGCAGAAATTTCCTTTGGATGGGATCATCTACTGTAGTCAGGTTCATTCCTGTGGCTGCTGAGATCAGATTCTATAGTGAGAGACCGAAAGGAAAGAAAAGAAAGACAGTGTGAAGATTTGTAAGCAAGTACGAAGTGTGTACATTTGTAATACGCATGAATATGTACCAATAAAAGTGTTTTTACCTGGGTGCACAACTGGACCAGCAGTTTGGCAGCACTGGGGCTATTGGAGGCAAGACAGCCCACAGCAGTGCTCAGGTAAGCCAGACAAGATATGGGTTTGGTGGGCTTGTTGGCTCCTCTGGGCCGCTCAGAGGCTCCGGGGCCTGAGGCAAGGCCAGTAGAGAGGCCAGCTCGTCCAGCTGCAGCCAGACACATCAAACGCACCAGTGTCCGAATGTCTGTGAGGCCCAGAGACTCCAGCCCAGCAGCTAGGCTGCAGCTGGAACCACTGTAAGATGTAAGGGTAAATTAACAAATGCATGCAAATAAGGCAAAGAAAAAAGGCTGGCATACAGGATCCACACATGGCCACACACACACACTCTAACCTGACTGAGAGCAGCGAGAGAGCTCTCATGACCATGGTCCTAGCCAGTAGAACCTGGGCAGCTGCTGTGACTCTCCTTAACGCCACCAGGCGGTCAGCAGAACTCTGCAGTCCTGCTGCTTGCTCCCCCAGGGACACACGGCCAGATGAGCCCTTGTCCACTGAACTCTGGCAGCCTGCAAACATATGGAATATTCCATATGGAATATGGAAATCTCTCATATCGAGATGCAGTTGGGTGGGAGAAAAAAAGCAATACTGTACAATATCATAAAATGTCAGGAACAATGTACTGTGGGCACAGAGGCACAAGTATCACTATTTTAAAATAACTTATTCCACACTATAGATGGGATGACAGTAAACTGCTGCCCAAATCTGTATTAGGAACCATCTCCTGCCTGCTAGTCGTCTGCATGTACCAAGTACATCAAATATTACTGGGAAAGCATCACCCCTCACGCTACTAAAACTGAACGTATAGAGAATGTAGGTAAGCAAATGGAGAAGGGCTATTTAGAACTGCTGCAATACTTTATATTAGGTGTAATGAACAATTTGACTTAGGATCTGACTAATAGGAAGCCATCAGTTTGATGCTGGACTTAAAGTGGGTTTCCTTCCTTGAACAGTGATGACCAGCAGTGTTTTGAGAACAGTTGCAGCACTCATTCTACCACTTATATTACAGAAATAATGCTATTCAAAGGTCACTTCATTCCCAATCATTCTTAAAAACAAGCAGCATGCTACATTACTGCACAAACTGCATTATACCAGATTCCTATTTCAATTGCCATTGTAAAAGCATCAGGGAAAAAAACACATTAACTCATTCAGCTAGCCTTTATACTATTGTAACTACAGTTTCACATGCAGCCAAGCAAATAGGTTCCAATATTGCTGTAACATCCACAGTAAAGAATACTTCACATGAAAGTGTGTAACAAGCTTTAAATGGTGGTGTTTCATCTAGAAGACTTCTATAAAATAAAAATGTTACCTGTTGTTGACCTTGCACTCTATTAAGGAATTTGGAATTAGTAATGAACTTGGAATGCTGTTGTGTACTTTAAAAATTAAACCGATGACAGATTTGCAGTCTTTTATCCCAGCCTCTTATTTGATAACATATTCTATTGTGACATAAGAGATGTTACTAAGGTAGACATATAACTCTTTAACTGGGAAAAAAGTAAATTTTGGTCGATACATTAGAGTATGGCTTTATCAAGGCATGGGAAAGACATGTGTCATAATCTTACCTATCTGCAGTAGAGTTTCTTCCATGCTGTTAGTGGCAGTGACCATGGCAACAGATGCACCAAGCGGGTCAGTGTCAGAGAAGTGAACAGCCTCAGGAACAAGTCTGCGTTCACTAAGTCCCAGTGGTGCTGAGAGCAGCTCAAACTCCTCCTCCCCAGTAAGCCGCTCGGCCTCATCCACATCTAGCATATCCCAGTCCTCTGCAACACAGAACACACACACTCAGACTCTACATTTACAAAAGTACATGACTAATTACGAAAGTGCAGATCTTGACTTCTAAAAATACCCATGGACAAACTGATCAGTACCTTCATAGACACTGTCTTGCTTTCCCAGCAGGTCTGGGGCTTGACCTTTATACCTAAATGGAAAAAATACATATTAGCATATATAATTCAGGAACTGTTTTAAGGGGCCCTTTAAAAAAAAAAGAAAAACACCCAAAAACCCCACCCTTTTGGTGCTTGAGCTATTTGAATGCCTACAGATATACAAACTGTTAAATAAAGCAACCCTGTCAATTTTGTGGGCTGGCCAAGACAGAAAACATGACATTCAACAAGCTGTTCAGCTTTCATTCCATTTCCTATGTCTCTTGCAGGCTCTTTAGATAGATACCACTCCCATCTAAGTATCTCCACCCATTGTCTGAGAACAAACTTTGATAAAAGTGTACCAGACATGACCTAAAGGTATATGCTTACCACTTTATGTCTTGTCTTAGCTTTTCCGACCTGGATCAATACAACTAAGAACTGTCAAGTAAACTTTAACTTAAAAGGAAAAGAATACCTAAAAGGGAAAAGGTTAAAATGTGATAACTATTGTAGGTTTATTGTTTGTTCCATGCAATTCCTGGAGATTTCAGCAATGAGCATCAGAGACAGGGCATGTCAGTCAGATAGTTATTCAATGAAATGAGAAAACTCTTGAAGGGCTTCCCAGCAAAAACAGGACATATTTCATACTAAACTAATCTGAAGTTAGTATACACAGTTGTACCAACCTCTCTGGCAAGACTCCTTTGGTCTTGCTCTTCATGCTGAGGTATTTCTCCCGGCAGCTCCCACAGAGCAGGTAGTAGGGGTTTCCACTCCCACACTCGCCTCCAAACCAGCCATCCACGTAGGACCCGTTGCTCCGGTAACCCTGGCGGTTGGCACTGCGACCACAGCCTGGGTGGCTCTTCTTCATATGCTGATTGAAGCTGGACACATTCGCTTCACAAAGCTCACATACCACTACTTCCTCGCGGTCCTCCGACTCGCACACATGCTGTAGACACACACACACACACACACACACACACGCGGAAAGGAAGGATATAGAGCAGAAACCTACATTTTGAAGCTGTAGCACTGAGCACAGTATTAGCAAGTTAGTGCTAAATACAGAGCAGCAAGAGTGAAAAGGCATCTACCCTTTATAAATGTTCTCATGTGTAAAAGAAATTGCTAGTTCACAACACTCTGCTAAGCATGCAAGCAGCACTTGAATGTCAGCATTTGTATTAAATGTGAGTGATCAGGCTATTAGCAAGTAGTAAAGCAGCAGCAGCCCCAGGCTGCAGTCACACACACCCATGTTGGCCAGTCCAGTACCTCCGGGATCCACATTCCAAGGATGTCAGAGTCGGAAGCCAGCTCCTGGGTGAACATGGCCTCCATGGCCTCCTGGTCCAACTCCAGTTCCAACTCCTCGTCCAGGTTGAAGTCATACAGACCCCCCAGTGAGGCAGGGTCCTGCTGCAATCCAGGGCCTTCCCTCCGAACTTGAGAGCGATGTGCCTGCACTGAGCGGTACAGCCCAGCTTCACACACACAGTTGAAGAGCATAACCAGGTTGAACACCTGTGCTTTAGACTAACAAATGCATATGTATCTGACGGGAGCATTCAACTCTGGGGCTTTGACAGAAACTTGCCTACTACTAACACCTATAAGACTGCCTTTCCAAGTTTTTTGGCTTTAAGCAGGTGTTGAATTATGCCTTTCAGTTAATAATGTAGCCATCCATCACTAACTCCCCATTGAATCCTCCACTGTTAAGATCATCTTCAGATACATTTGAGCACAAATTGCACTGACTACGAAGTATACATGCTGGCAGATGATTAGTATGTGAAGCTTCTACAGAATTCTACCTGCACGAGCCAATAAAGTGCGTGCTGCAAGGTCAAACCGATGCTTCCTACTGGCTGCTGAGCGTCCTCTGGGGGCATGACCAGTGGAGGCAGAGGGGGAGTCTTGATCTAGTCCTTCAGGGCTTAATAACAGAAACACAATTCAAACAGATTACTAATATGCACAGTGAAAGCCCTAATTTGATTTCAGTTTTTAATTAATCTATAACACGTTTTCACCTCTCACTAAAGCCCTCCTCCATCTCTGTGGCATCAGCGTTGGGGATGTCTCCAGGAGAACGGAGGTAGCTTCTGTCTCCACTCTTGCCTCCTCCTGCTGCTCCTGAAAAGGAATCAGGAGCTACAGCATGGGGATCTTCTGAATCTTCAGTACCAGGGTGTTCAATCATCCACATAGCCAGCACTGTGATGTTCTGGGCATCTGCTTCTCCACGTGCACCTGGAGGCACACATTCACAGCTTCAAAGAGTTGCCAAACAGCCAAGATGAATGGAAGCATGCATGGCCAGAATTCTGCATGGGTACCTAAATCAAGCTGATCCATTCCTTTAAAGTAACATTACAGAGAATGGTTATTTATTGGTCTTGGACTAGGAGTGTGCAGTGTGCCAAGCCCGAAGTAGCAATGACAGCGACATTATTTTCCCTTTCATAAGTCAGTGAAGCATCAATTTTGAAGCTGCTTTTTTAAGGTAAAAAAAAATTGCAACGTAGTGTGACTTTAATGCAGTAAAAAAAATTATAATAAAACAAATTTTTTATATATATTTTTATATATATACATATATATACACACACACACACAC
Source organism: Salminus brasiliensis (assembly GCF_030463535.1). Taxonomy (NCBI): domain Eukaryota; kingdom Metazoa; phylum Chordata; class Actinopteri; order Characiformes; family Bryconidae; genus Salminus; species Salminus brasiliensis. The sequence continues at coordinate 24,614,821 of NC_132894.1, read as the reverse complement.
AATAATAAAGATGTAGCTATGATATGTATATGTAAATATAGCTTTACTCTTCTCGCAAATGTGACTGATCTGCCAATTTACAAAAAAAGGCATGACTAAAGAAGAAAACATAAGACTACCTAACTGACTACAATTGGGTAAAAAAGAAGCTTTTCTACTTTAAAACAGGTGCAATTACTAAATGACATAGTTGACTAATATCAACTACTTAACTATTTTTGGTGACCTTTAAGTGAACTAAGAACAGTGCGTTACGCACATGAACTGCAGATTACTCACCCAAAATTAACTATAACGGCATAGAATACAGATTTATGGCCACTGTTACTTTTTACAGTAATAATTTCCTCAATCTGAACGCAGAGCTGCAGTGAGAACATTCAGACTAAGCAGAGAAACAGAGTTGAAAGGAAATATACTGGAGTTTTATGTATCATTTATATTAACAGTAATGTTCAAACCTTTTTATTTAAGGTATACATCCAAGTTGTATTTGCTGTTAGTCTTTACTAAATAATCAGATTATTTGACTCTAAAAAGCATGTAAATATGTTTTTGTGAGTATTTGCTTGAATACCTGTGGCTTCAAGAGCTTTCATAATTTGTCTAAGTGAGAACCCCATCTCCAGCAGAGGCACAGCAATGGCAGGGGGTGGGGGAGACGTAGAGAGACGACTGCTTGGGTCTGACAGTGCTGCACACAAAGAAGAACATGCTGTAAAGCTTGTACTGCTTGTGAGTTTTCATACATTGAATGATATATATCAGTAAAACACTTTTTGGACCAGTGTGTAGAAGACATTGACGTTGTTCTGGTGGCCAAAACTATATATATATTATATATATATATATATATATATACACACACACACACACACACACACATACATACATACATACATACATATACATATATTAAAGAATTTATTTGCAAATAATGGTGGAAAATAAGTATTTGGTCAATAACAAAAGTTCATCTCAATACTTTATTATATATCCTTTGTTGGCAATGACAGAGGTGAAACGTTTTTTGTAAGTCTTCACAAGGTTGGCACACACGGTTGCTGGTATGTTGGCCCATTCCTCCATGCAGATCTCCTCTAGAGCAGTGATGTTTGAGGCTGTCTGCGGGCAACACAGATTTTCAACTCCCTCCAAAGGTTTTCTATGGGGTTGAGATCTGGAGACTGGCTAGGTCACTCCAGGACCTTGAAATGCTTCTTACAAAGCCACTCCTTTGTTGCCCAGCCACGTTTCATCTTCAATGCGCTCGCTGATGGAAGGAGGTTTGCACTCAAAATCTCACAATACATGGCCCCATTCATTCTTTCATGTACACAGACCAGTCGTCCTAGTCCCTTTGCAGAGAAACAGCCCCGAAGCATGATGTTGCCACCCCCATGCTTCACAGTTGGTATGGTGTTCTTTGGATGCAACTCAGCATTCACTCTCCTCCGAGTTGTGTTTGTACCAAACAGTTCTACTTTGGTTTCATCTGACCATAAGACATTCTCCCAATACTCTTCCGGAACATCCAAATGCTCTCTAGCAAACTTCAGACGCGTCCGGATATGTACTGGCTTAAGCAGGGGAACACGTCTGGCACTGCAAGATTTGAGTCCCTGGCGGCGTAGTGTGTTACTGACGGTAGCCTTTGTAACGTTGGTCCCAGCTTTCTGCAGGTCATTCACTAGGTCCCCCCGTGTGGTTCTGGGATTTTTGCTCACCGTTCTTGTGATCATTTTGACCCCATGGGCTGAGATCTTGCGTGGAGCCCCTGATCGAGGGAGATTAGCAGTGATCTTGTAGGTCTTCCATTTTCTGATTATTGCTCCCACAGTAGATTTCTTCACACCAAGCTGCTTGCCTATTGCAGATTCAGTCTTCCCAGCCTGGTGCAGGTCTCCAATTTTGTTTCTGGTGTCCTTTGACTGCTCTTTGGTCTTCATCATAGTGGAGTTTGGAGTGTGACTGTTTGAGGTTGTGGGCAGGTGTCTTTTATACAGTTAACAAGTTCAAACAGGTGCCATTAATACAGGTAATGAGTGGAGGAATGTGGAGGACAGGTAAATAGTTGAGGTCTGCCTATAATGTCAATTACAGGCCTCTCTTATTTTTTTAAGTGGGAGAACTTGCACAATTGGTGACTGACTAAATACTTTTTTCCCCACTTTTCCCCACTGTGTGTATATATATATATATATATATACATATATGTGTGTGTGTGTGTGTATGCCAACAGTTGTGCTTACAAACCAGTTGTGCTCCTGTGTGTCTACCTGTTCTGTTGGTGGTTCTGGCAGGCTGAGACTCGGGGGAAGTGAGGCTCTGTCTGCGGCCATGTTCGTCTGATGGAGAGGTGGGCAGAGATGAAACTGGTGGGGTCTGAGCTCGGCGAGCTGGCAAAAGAGTGGTTGTGGGGTAGCTGGAGAACATCTGCCTGCTCATTCAAATAAACAGGCACACTCTTTTAATTTATTCTTATAAAATCGCTTAACAACATCACACAAAAACAAGAACCTGGACCGAAAATTCAGGTTGTAAACAAATGTGCAACAAGTCTGTGTACCTAAGCAGGCTGAGGGGCATAACTCCAGGTGACTCAGAAGCTGGTGCTGTCTCTGCATCTGTAACTGGTGTGGTTGCTGTGGTGACTGGTGTTGTTGCTGTGGTGGTGTCCTCTAACGAAGAGCTCATGAAAGAGGTGCTGCTGGAAGCTGATGGGGAAGTGGTCACTGGAGTCTGAAACTGTTGCTCCCCCTCCAGCTCCTCACACTCTGCATCTACTAAAACACCCAAAGTTCTGATTATAGTAATAGAATACATTTGTGGTAAATTGTAAATTTCTAGTTTTGGGCAGATTATCAGCCAAGATGCTTCATAAGTTGATAGCAATGGAGCTACAAGTCTGTACATATCCAACCATGCTGCTTACAAGTAATGGAAGCTTAAGACGAAAACTACCATAATGAGATTTTCTAAACAATCAATTTAAGTTGAGTTTCTGTTGTAAAAAAACAAAAAAACAAAAAAAAAAAAACTATGCATTCCAAAAACGTCTAAGCAAGTGTGAGAGACTCACATGGTTTGGTCCTGCCTCCCTCTTTCTCCTCCAGCAAACTATTGACCACAAGTTTGTAGATCATTGCCTGTGCCCGCTCCAGGTCAGCTAGCCCAAGGGCCCGCTTGATGGGTGACCTCATCACTGCTCGTTTCACCATGTGCCGCATGAGAAACTGCAGCGCTGAACGCATCTCTGCCTCCTCTTGTGAGACACTGATACCTGGGCTGCCACAGTCAGCATTGTGTCCATTGTCGGGCATCATTTTGGGAATTAGCAGAAGTTCTGCATACTTGCTACAGCTCAGAAGCACGCTCAGAGTCTTCATGGCACCAAGGTATAGGTAGGATAGCTGCACTGCATGCACCTCAGCCAGTGCAGCTGCCTCCTGGGCACTCCCTCGTGATGCTGTGAGCTCTTGCTGTGGCTCTGTGCGGGTGCTGGATGCAGCATGGGCGCGTACCTCATCAAGGCTGTGGGAGATGCGTAGATCACTTGTGCCCTCCCGGCCCTCTGAACGCCCCTCACCCTCCCGCTCCGGCTCATGAGACTCATGCCGGTGCCGCCGCTCGTGGCGACGGGAAGATGATGAAGATGATAAAGAGGAGGGCTTTGCACCATCATCCTGCAGTGAGGCCAGAGCCGTAAGGTCCAGCAACAGGGTTGCTGTCAGGCCTCTGAAGCGCGCCACATCAAAGGCCAGCGGCTCACATGGCTCCAAGTTGTATAGCGGTGTGTCACTAGGCGACCAGAAAGCGGGGAAGCTTCAGTCAGGTGAAGTGGAGAGGTATGGGAGAGAAAGAGGAACAGGAGAAAGGAGAGATAGAATATGAGGGAAAGGGGAAGAGGGCATGCAAAGTCATGGAGTTAACTAAAAGGAGAGGGGGACTGGAACAGGGTCGTAATAAAAAGTCAACATAAAAAGAAAGTGTGACAGAAAAAGGCATGACCGAGGGAAGAAGAAAAGCTACTACGGGATAGTGAAAGATTAGGGACTCATAAAAGAGCCTTATATAAAAAAAAAAGTGGCTTGAAAGAAAGATCGATCATATGTACATAAAGGAGAACATTTTAAAGGAATTCATGACAATGTTTCCTAATCCTGGTCTGTATGCCCTTGTCTTGCACATTTTAGCATTTTCTCTACTCCACTAGTTCCTAGGTGGAATGTTGAAGACGACTAAGGAAAAACATCAACACCACCTTAAAAACAGGTGTGGTACAATGTTTCAGCAGCATCAGAGATGCACAAATATTTAAATGAAATTACTTATGATACAACACTTCTACTGGTCAGATTAATGAATTAATAACAATGATTATAGACAGACTAAAAATAAATTAATAAATAAAAACTTGAAATGCCCTACAAAAGACCTGACTTAACCCTAAAGTAAATGTGTTCACCTATCCAAAGGTAGCACAAAAAATCCAAACAAAAAAAAAAATCCAAACAAATCACAGGCAAGCAGGAAAGCCATCCTCCAGAACCAGGTTTGGGAAACTGATGTATGGTATCTAATCCATGAAAGATACATGTGCATTACATTAGTTTTACCTGATTGTAATCTCAGCCTCGTCCCATTGCACTTTTGCTGATGTGCTGCCCTCCTTCACTACCCCCAGCAGGGTGGCGTGTCTCCCGGTCTGTTTGTGCACACAGCGACCCCCGACCCTAAGTCCACCGTCCGTCCCGCCGATCACAGCCAACACAGGCCACACCTGGCTGCACAGGGTCCGCAGGTGTACCTCAGAGAGCTCCACTGAAGTGTGCCGACTGCTCCTCCCTCTATCATCCTCCCTGTCGTCCTCCCTCTCGTCCTGCTCTTCACGGCTCTGGGCAGAGCGGCTCTTGCGTAGCCTGGAACCACCAGGTGGCAGCCCGCCGTCCCGCAGGGAGCTCCTGATATGCTGAAGGCGCTGCAGCATGCAGCGGTTAATGGTTTGTGTCCAGCGATCTGAGCGGTGTAGTATCCGCACTAGCTGCGAGGTGGCTTCAGCCAGTACAGTGGCCACAGGGCTGCAGATGGGGTCACCAGGCAAAAGGTCACGGGGTGTGCCTCTCATCTGCATGTCACAGATTTTGACCTAAGGGGAAGGCAAATTAAATGAAGAAGGTCAGAATAAGGATAACGTTCTAAAAGTGCACTGCAGAACTTAGACCACATAAGTAAGACTACTTGAGACTGCTTAATTTAAATGTGGTATGTGGTGAGCGTCTGATGAATTAGGCATGCAATTTGCACAGTGCTTCACTACTTAGCCGCAAAGCTCCTGTGCAAAACAAAAGAAGCAAACTAAACACACCAAACACAGTACTGGGTGACTAAACATATTTTAGGTAAGGGACAATTGTGAAAATTAGATTCTTGGCTACTATCACTTTAATTGAGCAGATAGGGCTCACCTTTTCTCCAGGATTGCTGCTGTAGAACATTACACAGGGATAAAGCTCTGTAGCATCCACATCTTCAAAGGCCAGCTTGGGCTCCTGCAGCACAGACAAATCAAGGTACACAAGCAACCTTACTGTATAGACTGAGCAGCATGATATATACATTAAAGGACACTCACTAAACTGTTTATAAATAAAGCGCATCTCTTACAAAAACACATGCAGACATTAACTGTCTACAAACAAGTGTGTTGTTTTTTATGCCATTGTTACATTCATTATGTCGGTACAAATGTTCTTTTGCGTATACAACATTTTATGTCCAGGCTCACCTCTCCATTCTTGCCGAAGGACACAGTCCGAGCCTCCATGTCCAGTACACAAGTTATGTAATCTCCTTGCGTGTAACTGGACAATGTAAGTGTCTGCTCTCCATTGTGGTAGAGATTGCCACTGTAGGCCCGGTATAGCCACATGTCGGCTGTAGTGCGGTGGTTGAAGTCATGCACAGGCCATCGGGACACACCCACACACGTACCTTCATTTCCACGATTCTCCTTCACTATGTAGAACTGAAAGAGAATAGAACACTTTCACATTGTAAATGTACTGGTCATTTTTCATTAAAACTATTCAACCAAAAAGGTAAATCAAATGTGCTGTGCTTCAAGATTTTCTGTGAGATTCTATAAAATGTTTGTTCCTTTTTTTTTTTAACCCTCCAATATCCAATCCAGCATTTCTGCTAGTATTGGATCAAATCTGATACTGGGTATCGGAGCAGTCTCAGTCACTAGTAAAAATCATGTGGGGACATTGCTTGAAAGTATGTAAATTTTTGTATGTGTTTAGTACCTTCCACTGGTAGCAGCCTGAGGAGATACCTGTGGATGCCAGGCCATAGCCTTTCCCTCCACTTCCATGTGTCAGACCCTGCCCACTCTCTACCACACAGCACTGAGCTTTCTCGGGGTCAAAGGTGACTTCTTGGATAGGTAGGTTTTCCTCTTCCTCTTCTGCCTCACCCTGAGACAAAGACACACCCAGAGTTACAGAGTGAAGATTTATATGACCATTGGACGGTAACTACTCGTAATGTTAGATAATGTTTCTCACATGAAGTTTGAGCTCCTGTTCTCTCTCCTTCAGCTGGATGGTGTGTTTTGCCTGAGCTACTGGGGCTTCCCACATGCAGTCAGAAAGCAGAGAAAACAACCTTTCTACCACCTGTAAGAGAAAATAAATTAATGTGGATGACTGTGCTGCATATCCATTAGTGTTTGTGTTTGTGTCTGTAGGACATTACCTGGGCCATTTGATGATCCTCAACGCTACTCTCACATGCAGGAAGTACAGCTTCCAGGACATGCAAGGCCAGCAACCGTGTTCTCAAATTACCCACTAATGGGATACCTGAAATACACAAGCATTTCATGAATCTTCCTTCTGTTTCATGAACTGTTCTGCATAAAAAATACAACGTGACTACCAGCAAACAGTATTAATAGTATTAATAGTACAGAATCAACAAACAAACACACACCTTATCTTAAACTCTCTACACTACTCAAAGATTTGGAGTCACTCATCTTATAAAATTAAATGAATATTACATTGATCAGAAAAAGTCCTTTGGATTGATAAAGTCAAAACAGAACTATAAAACAAAACAAAAATATCAAAGCCGATGTATGAGGTATGACAGTAAACTTTTGAGCAGCAGCTTGTGCACATACTAATGCTTAGTTTATATATATATATAAATATATATATATATATAAATATATTTAAATATAATATGCTCCTCACTTTGCCTACTGATGTATGTGCCAAAGCATAATTTGTGTCAGAACAAGCTTTAACAAAATAATAATATTATTTTTTTAAATGGGCAAGATTAACAATCGGAGACAAAAACCAAACTATGATGGCTAAATGACTGGGTCAGAGCATCTCCAAAACATGAGGCAAGTCTTGTGGCATGCAGGGGTCAGTAGAAAAAGTGGTCCAAGGAAGGGAGAACCGGTGAACCGGTAACAGGGTCATGGGCACCCAAGGCTCACTGATGCTCACAGAGGCCCTAACATTCAAGACATAAAAGGATCTGCGGCTAACGTTTTGTGTCAGATACCACAGGGCACCTTCAGAGGTCTTTTAAGATCAGAGCTGTTTTGGCAGAAGAATATAAGGCAATATAAGGTTTTAATGCTATGGCTATTCACAACAAAGCCTGTGCGCTGATACCTGAGCAGCATTTCTGAGCTGCAATGTTGAGCAAAACTTCTGTCCATTTTGGGGAAGCCATCTTGGACTGAATGGCTTTGGAGGACACCACCCTTCGGAGAAACACCAGGAAGTCGCCTAGATGCAGCTCTGCAGTGTGCTGCTTTCGGAGTAATGCTATAACCAAACCACAAAACGTAACATACAAGTTTCAGTGTTTGTACAAGTAATAAGGGTTAAAAAGATTTAAATTCATAGTGATCGCAGACTCTCAATTATAATGTCATGAAAGATCAACCTCTGACCTTTGAAGTCTTTTTTCTGATCGTCTGAGCAATCATCTGTCTTCTCCTCATGCTCTGGGCCACTCAGCACACTGCCTGCAGCCTGGGACAGCAGAGTCTTCAGCTGACTGCACAGGAGGTCCAACAAAGCCTGAACCACTTTAGGACTCAACTTGTCTGCATATGTCCTAAAGGGAGTAGCAGTATCAAAGTTTGTGATTGTTCTTGACCCACTCTGAAGTTTATCACGAGGTATCAATTGTCATGGTTAGACTTATGTACCTATAGTTGTTTGTGAAAAGAAATCTGATCTGTTAGATCACTTTTTCAAAAGCATTTTGTTTTGTTTCCAATTGGCAATTAACTTTTAAAAACACCTGTGAAACATATGTACATTTTTCATATGTCCATTATGTAATTATGCTGTATATAGTTACAAAAAAATAACAAATCAGACTGGATACTTAACTACAATAAATCAAGGGACTATAAAATAATAATGAGTATGATAAACAGACAATGTGGTTAAATACTTAACCAATTCTCTATAAATATGGTCAATGGAACTTCTCAGCTTAAATTGTTGTCTGCTCAGAAAACTGGCTACAAGTGTCAACAACACCATGTGTGTGTTTGTTTTTAACGGTGTTGCAGTTTGTTCCAGAATGTCCTGTGTGGTATTAAAGTCTGGTCATCCAATTTTTATTTTGCACAGCCTGTAAAAGCAGACTAAGAAAACTAAGTTTCTCAAGGCCTTGCGGTTGATCAGGTGCATGCAGAGAGTACTGCAGCTGTGGAAGCTTTGCGTAACTACTTTTACATTTACAGCATCGGCTGATTTGTCATACATCTAATTTGAACAAGATCAGGGAGCTGGGGTAATATAACAACAGTTGTGTGATATTATTTCAGTGATATTTACTCCCCAGGCTATATCAACACTGGGCAAATTGATCTATTGGTCAATATTCCATTACATCCTGTGGGAATAATTTTTGGCGCTTTTCTCAAGTATATAAGAGCTAAAGCAGGCACTTAGACGTCATATGTGTGACAACTTTTAAGAGGAGCCACTTCTGACAACTTTAGCCCCTACACATGGATTAAGTATTCATCTGTGCTGCTTGTTTTTTGTCTTACCCAGTACTGATGGCGAGTATCTGTAGCAGTCGAGTGCTGGCCACTTTGAGTGCCGTGCTGAGCTGGGAGCCGGTGGGCTTATGCAGCAGCTGCAGGGTCTGTCCCAGCAAGGTTTCTTTGCCACAAAGCTGAGAAAGCACATCCAAGAGCCCACTAGAAATCGCCAATGACACATCCACTGGCTGGTAACGCACACTCAGAGCAAAGACAGTCACCAAAAGCAGCCGCTGCTGAGCCTCTGTGTGCATAAAAACACATACATGTATAATTCCAAGTATATTCAGAAGGAAGAAGGGAAGTGAGCATGCCTGTGTTCGCATGAAAGGGTATTTTTATGCATTACCTATATGGTGTTTGTTGGCTTGTAAGGCTCTTTCCAAAGTAACTGAAAGCTGCTGGTAAATTTTGTGCACTGCTGTTTGAATGTCCATTTGCAAACCTCTTTTAGCAGCTCGAACACCATCCTGTAGAAAGACAGGATGAAGTAGTACAGTAATATATAACTACTTTCTAGAGCAATAGCTTTTCTGCAGAAAATACAATTAATTACATAACTTTGTAATCAATAGTGTGTATGAAGTAAACCAACATGGCCTAAGAGTAGGGTTTGTTCATTACACTGGACACAGTATTAAGATTACTATACGTACAGTAGTTCCTTACCAATCACCAAATATTTATTTGTATGCTGTGGGCATTCTGACCAATCAGAGATCTTTTTTGTATGTTTGGACACATCAAGACATTAATCTTACCCAGCAAACAAATACTTTCTTAAAAAATATGGAAGGCCACTCCACAATCATACTGACAATGTGTTAAACAATTACTGGAATACACTGGAAAATATATAGAAGCAAATAAAATATGCAAGCAATATAACTATGTAACCAGAGTACTGAATTGCATTCATTCCCACTACATACACTCTCAGTGTTAACTAATCTGTAACTAGCTACAGTAAATTCTGACTAACAAAATGTACTACTTATCAATTGTTCAGCCCTACCTGGTAGTGGTGCAGCTGGACACTCTCCCCCTTAAGGTCCCCATTACTGACGGCGCCTAGGCCGAAGCATCCAGCCAAGAACTGTAGACGGACCGATGTCAGCAGGGAGGCAGAGTGAAAGGCAGGGCCTGCATGCCCAGCCACACTTCCTGTTCCAGCTTGGCTACTTTTCTCCTCCATTCCAGAGATTAACACCACAATCTGATGAAGGGCCTCCAGTCGCAGCTACACACACACACACACAAACGTGATTTTTACCTTATGTTCCCTTGCGATGGTATCCCCTATGGTATCCTCTATGGTATCCCCATTAGAAAGGATCTAAATACTGTATCTACCTCTGCCCTGCACTGCTGCTGCTCCATGGCTGTAATAGTTGCTTGTGGGCTGGTGGACAGGCTCTCCTCTGGATCCTTGAATGTAGGTACGTTGCCCACATCACCACTGACAAAGCTGACAATGTTATCGATGAGAGCATGTATGCCTAATGTACGGCTCAGGTCCAAGTCAGACTCTTCGTAGAACTGAAGCGAGCTATACAGACGATCCCGTCCTGAACGCCCACCAAACCAGTCGGCGGAGGAGTCTGGAGTACTGTGGAGAAGACCTTAAAATAAAAAATAAATTATAAAAAATAATTCAAATAAATGACATATTGACACCAGCCAGTGCACTAGAGGAAATACTTAATGAAAATCATGGGAGTTCGGTTTATCTTGAGCTTCAGGCTCATGAAGTCAAAAAAGCTGCCAGCAAACACAGATGGCCATCAGCATGATTACGAATTCTGATGTTTATTAAAATAAATAAATAAATGTCAAAAATTGTTTCAAATTATCAAATGTGATGAACTTTTTCTTATGCCAGGGGTGTCAAACTCCAGAACTGGAGGGCCTCAGCAATGCAGGACAAGGTACAGTTTAGTTTCTCTGCATTAACAAACCTTATCATGAATGCATTATCAACCCGATTAGCCATCTGTGGAATTGTGTGTTAGATGAAACCCTGAATGGTTGTTGCCTGTAGTTTGACACTTTTGATTGATGCTGATATAATCTGGATGTACAGGAAGTTGAGAGCAAGATGGAAACGTGCCATCAGGTACTTGCTTGTTCCTTTTATTTCTTGGACTCATTTGACCAAATAGGAGAACATACACTGATGCACAGAGTCAGACAGAAAAAGAAACAGGTTACACTCACATGTAAAGTACACATACCCTCAACAGGTCTGAGAGATAATCAGGAGGAGAAATACAAGACATTCCAGCACAAAATATCACATAATATACAGCTGTTGTTTACATACACACTTTTCTATTAAAGATGTATGCTGTATACTCATTCTGCCCCAGAAAAAGAAATTGGCATTATTACCCATGACGAGCACATGAAAAAAAAACTCAACTATACCTAGCCCTGAGGCTTATTATATATATAATATTGTAGACTAAACTGAAAGGGGCTGTGGTGTTAAGTCAAGTTAAGAAGTACTAACCTCTCTTTTTATGGGCAAATGCCAAATCCAGATCAACATTCCTCCTGCCACTCTGAAACAGGTCACACATCAGTTATATAACCCTGATACTCCCAAACAAGCATGCATATAATAAGGAAATAGCAAGTGTGTGTGTGTGTGTGTGTGTGTGTGTGTGTGTGTGCGCATAGACTCACCAATGAATATCCCTCTTCATCAGACTCTGGTTGCGACAGATCAGACTCACTCCGGGATTTAGTGAGTCTGTAACTTGGACTGCCCTGGATAGAACGGCTTTCAGTAGATAAGCTCTCACTCCTATTCATGCATGCACAAATGACATTACATTACTTGTCAAGTCTTGAGGGTTCCTCATATCAATATAATCCTATAAAGCAATACTGACCCAAATATAAATGAATGCCTCTGAATGTTCATATTCTTACTGAAAGTTATGCAACGATCACAACTGGTCTCAGATTATATACAGTTTAGAATAAGGTCTGCCCACAGAACATGTTACAACAAGTGTGCGTTTTTTAGCTGTAGCACCAAAAGTGCACCACACACACTCACCAAACACTGTACTCTACCTCATATTCTTTCATGTGACCGCATGCCAAAGGTTCTATTGGACTCACTAAAGAAAACCAACCTCTGAACTTTTTTTTTTTAAATAAAAAACTGAAAAGTGGGGCGTGCAATATTATTCGGCCCCTTTATTTTTAGTGCAGCAAACTCACTCCAGAAGTTCAGTGAGAATCTCTGAATGATCCAATGTTGACCTAAATGACTGATGATAAATAGAATACACCTGCGTGTAATCAAGTCTCCGTATAAATGCACCTGCTCTGTGATAGTCTTAGAGTTCTGTTTAAACCGCAGAGAGCATCATGAAGACCAAGGAACACACCAGGCAGGTCTGAGATACTGTTGCGGAGAAGTTTAAAGCCAGATTTGGATACAAAAAGATTTCCCAAGCTTTAAACATCTCAAGGAGCACTGTGCAAGCGATCATATTGAAATGGAAGGAGTATCAGACCACTGCAAATCTACCAAGACCTGGCCGTCCCTCTAAACTTTCAGCTCAAACAAGGAGAAGACTGATCAGAGATGCAGCCAAGAGGCACATGATCTTTGGATGAACTGCATAGATCTACAGCTGAGTGGGAGACTCTGTCCATAGGACAACAATCAGTTGTACACTGCACAAATCTGGCCTTAATGGAAGAGTGGCAAGAAGAAAGCCACTTATCCATAAAAAGTCTTGTTTAAAGTGTCACAAGCCACCTGGGAGACACACCAAACATGTGGAAGAAGGTGCTCTGGTCAGATGAAACCAAAATCTAACTTTTTGGCCACAATGCAAAACGTTATGTTTGACGTAAAAGCAACACAGCTCATCACCCTGAACACACCATCCCCACTGTCAAACATGGTGGTAGTAGCATCATGGTTTGGGCCTGCTTTTCTTCAGCAGGGACAGGGAAGATGGTTAAAATTGATGGGAAGATGGATGGAGCCAAATACAGGACCATTCTGGAAGAAAACCTGTCTGCAAAAGACCTGAGACTGGGACGGAGATTTATCTTCCAACAAGACAATGATCCAAAACATAAAGCAAAATCTACAACGGAATGCTTCACAAATAAACGTATCCAGGTGTTAGAATGGCCAGGTCAAAGTCCAGACCTGAATCCAATCGAGAATCTGTGGAAAGAGCTGAAAACTGTTCACAAACGCTCTCCATCCAACCTCACTGAGCTCGAGCTGTTTTGCTAGGAAGTATGGGCAAAAAAAAAATTAGTCTCTGGATGTGCAAAACTGATAGAGACATTCCCCAAGCGACTTGCAGCTGTAGTCGCAGCAAAAGGTGGCGCTACAAAGCATTAACACAAGGGGGCCGAATAATATTGCACGCCCCACTTTATGTTTGAAGCCTGAAATGTGGCAAAAGGTTGAAAAGTTTAAGGGGGCACTGTATATTGTGGCTATTGTATGCAAATGCCTGGGCACCCTTGGCCAAATAAAACAGTCATAGTCAGTGAAACACAGTAAAAACAGCAAAAGAGTCTAATGTATAGTTAGTATAGTTTTTTTTTTTTGGACAAAGTTACGGACCTTGATTAGCAAATAAATTCTAAATTCTAAATTAAATTTCTCAATTTAAACCTTGTGCTAACACTAAAAATTAGCACCTCTTAAGATCCAAAAAAGTAATGATGCCCACACATGGGCAAGATTTGGATGATCAGAAACATTTAAATGTGAAATACAAGCAAAAATAGAAGAACTTCTCTGCATTGTATACTGTGTCTAGAATATCATGTCAACAGACCACAACTGAAAGAGCAGATGGAGTCTGGTGTGTAGTGGTGTCTAGTGTTCCACATCTAGCCACAGTCACTTACCTTGTCATAAATCCACTTCCCTCCTGTGTGGCACTACCTGAGGGAAGCTGCTGATTGGTCTGCTGCATGAGCGGTGGACTGACAGCCAAAAGGAGCATAGCACAGCGGTGGATGATACCGTTGCACGCTGTAGTATAAAGGTCCTGCCCCTCCTGTAGGGCTGTGCTGTTCCTGCGCTCCTGACCAGGCTGAATAAGCTCCTCTTGGACGCTGACACTGCCTGTACGGTCTCGCTCTCTGCCCCGCACCACCTCCCGTGCTGAGAGGAAACATTGAAAGATTTCTGCGTCCGCCAAGACACAGCACAGAGAGCAGCTGGGTTAGAGAAGCAGCAAAAAAGCTTTACACACAGTTATAAACACCACAGATAGCTTCTGTCATATGGTAAAAAGTTAAATCTTTGAATGAAGTGAGTCTCTCACATTACCTAATATAACACACCTTTTTCATGCCTCTATTTGCCCTTTAAATGCAAATACTTAAATTACGTATTTTCTAAATCTGTTTATGCTAGGAGGCCACAGTTTCACACCAAACAACTCAAATTCCCTTCAGTTGTGCCTGACTGACCACAGACCACAGAAATAGCAAAGTGTTACAAAAGATCAGTGCCACTATTTTACACAAGTAAAAGTGGGCTTTGGAAAGCAAATCTTGTCATGAGAAGTAGGTAGTCAGAGAAGATGCCTCACACACAGGTAAATCAACTAGCTACAAATCAAAGCAACAAAGCTTAGCATCGCTTGAAAAACTGGTTGCCCATCACAGACACCTAGCCACAGCAATGTTTTAGCAAATGCATACAGCTTTTGCATAATGTGCTGGCTAATTCATACTTGTGTTAGCTACTAACACCTACCACCATGTGTACTATAATTACTCTCACATATTTACCTACAAAATGAATTTCTTCCTAATTTAAACCATAGTTTAACTGCCTGTTAATGTGTTTTACTCAACGGCTGTGGCATTGACTGAAACGCCTACTCAGACACACGGTCTAAAATGGTTTTCCCATATCTTTAGCATGATTAAGATAATATTAATGTTTGCAATCATGTTACCAGTCCCCTTTAAGACTTAATTTTCAGTATCCTATAAGAAATATACAGTATTTTTAATTACTATGCAAGTTATGCAAATTATGTGGTTTAAAAGTTTGGACCGAAATCTGTATGGGGTTTAAGGGCTTAATTACTAAGCCAAATCAGTTAAATTACAACAACAAAAATACTTCCGTTATTATAAAATGTTTATGTGACAGAAAATGCTACTGCCAGAGCACAAGCCAGCAACAGCCAACACTACATCAGCCGCACAAAAACATGCATGTATTTGTGTATGTGTGCGCACAAGAACTCACTTCCCGCAGTCATGACCTCATGCTCCCTTTCCTCCTCTTCCTCCTCCTGCTCCTGGTGGCCCTCCTCTCGGTCTCTTTCGCGGTCTGCCCGTTCCTCCAGTTCAGCCTCTTCATCAATGGTGCGGGTAAAGGAGTGCTCCTGTGGGTCCAACTCCACTGACTCTACGTTATCAGAGATCTGCAGAAGATACACACAAACACACTGGTTGAGCAGATATGTATGAATGCATCTAAAAATCATGTAGATTTTGAAATGTGCATGTAGAACTGGGCAGTGAATGTGTGAGTGTTCCTGTACATTGCGGTCATACCCTGCGCTCTCTGGATGATGAGCGGGTTTGTGTGAGCTCCATGTTTTTACAGGCCAGCAAACGGTTTCGCACCTTATACACACTGCGGTACACCTCTGCCAACAGTTTACACGGCTGATACCTATTATACCATTTAACAGATAATGCGCAGAACACTTTCATTTAATTTCAATTTCATTATTGTACTTGTTACATACATTAGATGCGGACATCAAATAAACATTATTTAATGCTTAGGTACACAACTGCAGACACCATGAATATAGTGCCTCCAAGTAGTATTCAACCCCCTGCAGACTTTGCAAATTTAACAAGTTGCAAATAAGTCAGAGCCTTCAAACTTTGAACAAGAGCAGCATTTATTAACAGATGCATAAATATTACAAACAAAAAATATAAGTTGCTCAGTCAAATTATAATACATTTTAAACATAAAATATGGGTCAATTATTATTCAACCCCTAGGTTTAATATTTTGTGGAAAAACCCTTGTTTGCAATTATAGCTATTAATCATCCTGATCAGGCCGGCACAGGTCTCTGGAGTAATCTTGGCCCACTCTTCCATGCAGATCTCCTCCAAGTTATCTAGGTTCTTTGGGTGTTTCATGTGGACTTTAATCTTGAGCACCTTCCACAAGGTTTTCTTGGCTGTGTGCTTGGGGGTCGTTGTCTTATTGGAAGATCCTTGATGGAGGAGCGGAGGTTCTTGGCCAAAATCTCCAGGTAGGCTGTGCTATCCATCTTCCCGTGGATGCGGACCAGATGGCCAGGCCCCTTGGTTGAGAAGCAGCCCCACAGCATGATGCTGCCACCACCATGCTTGACTGTAGGGATGGTATCCTTGGGGTCGAATGCAGTGGGATCCTGTCGCCAAACGTCACGGGTGTGGTTGGCACCAAAGACCTCGATCTTGGTCTCATCAGACCAGAGAACCTTGAACCAGTCTGCCTCCAAGAGTCCTCCAAGTGATCATGAGCAAACTGTCTTGACATGGCGCTTTGAAAGTAAAGGTACCTTACGGGCTCGTCTGGAACGGAGACCATTGCGGTGGAGTAAGTTACTTATGGTATTGACTGAAATCAATGTCCCCACCGCCATGAGATCTTCCCGGAGCTCCCTCCTTGTTGTCCTTGGGTCAGCCTTGACTGTTCGGACAAGCCTGGCCTCGGCACGGGAGGAAACTTTGAAAGGCTGTCCAGGCCGTGGAAGGTTAATAGTAGTTCCATAAGCCTTCCACTTCCGGATGATGCTCCCAATGGTGGAGACAGGTAGGCCCCACTCCTTGGAAAGGGATTTGGCCTTGGAATGCTCCTTAGTCTTTCTCATGTTGACCATGTATGAGTGCTGTTCACAAGTTTGGGGAGGGGCTTAAATAGTCAGAAAAGGCAGGAAAAAACAGATAATTAATCCAAACATGTGAAGCTCATTGTTCTTTATGCCTCAATTACTTCTTAATACTTGAGGAAACCAAACAGAATTCTGGTGGTTTGAGGGGTTGAATAATAATTGACCATCTGAATAAACCTTTCACAATTTTAAAAAACAATAAACAAAGAAATAACATTCTTTTTTGCTGCAGTGCATTTCACACGTCCAGGCTGATCTACAGTCCAAATGTCACTATGCCAAGTTAACTCCAAATGTGTAAACCTGCAAAATCTGCAGGGGTTTGAATACTACTTGGAGGCACTGTCTATATATTAATAATAAGGTAGTTTCATTATCAAAATATGTGTATTAAATCATAAAGATATGTGTTGTGAAACTGTATTTATTACCTGCCCTCCCCACAGGCTTGGCCCAGCAACCCTGTGTGTTTTAGCAAGGCTGCCAGAACAAAGCGGGAAACTGTATCCAGCAGAGCCTCATTTGTTAAAGTCGCACTGTCCCAGTCTAAAGTCAAAACAGCACATAAGACAACACACCCAAAACTAAAATAAATACATACATACATACACACACTACATACACCTGTAGTGTTTGGAGTGCTCTAATACCTTAACTTGTGCTTGTAATGCTTCTTGGTTTTTAACATGTTTGCTTGTTTGACTTGAATAATGGATTTGCCTGTGTTTTGACCCCTGCATGTCCTGACCATGAGTTTTGCCTTAGCCCTTATAAAACTAGTATGTTACACACAACAGTACTTTTGAAATTATCTTGCCACTGTTTTCTTTCATAGGCCAGTTTTAAAGATAAGCCGCTAGTGTATGCATGTATTACCTTTGCTGATGGCATAGTCCTGCATGTTGGTCCACAGGCTGTGTGTAGGTTCCTTGGTAGAGCCAAGGGCCAGGTCCACTAATACACTCATGTCAGCACGCATAGGACAGTCAAAAGGTTTCTGCTCTTCATTCCCAGACAGAGCCACCTCCAGCAGAGAGCTGATGCACGTGTCTATATTGCACACACACATGTATTACATATAAAATGACCAGGTTATTAGCATAAAGAAATTAACAAAGAATGTTTGTGGTAGAGATGTCATAATAACATTTTGTTACCCAAATTCTTTTAAGTGAACAGATACCATCAGAATATATTTATTAATTTCAAGAATTAAATTACATTAATTTAATAATTATTACATAAGCCTGAACAAGTAAATATGATTTCTGTAGTGTTATGAAGTATCAGCCAATGGCAGTATAGACGTTCATAATTCATAATTATTACAGTCAATGGTTGCAACTCCCGTGATTGTAGCGTCTTGCTATTCTGCATACAGCTTGTTGATTCTTAGGTTGTGTATCCTTAGCATAACCTAAGAAATTTTTAGCATTTCTAGCATCAGCAGTATGTTTTGGTAGATGACAGTTCAAAGTGTTTCAAAAACTATTTCACAGACTGCCAGTAACTAATTGTACTGGCCTTTAAAAAGCTATATATTATTGTAACAACTACCGTTGCAGAGCACATTTGTTGGCTTTGACAGCACAAAAATGTGTACTGTGTTGAGTGCAGCATTTTTCTTGTTTTGAGTGCATTTGTGGTAGATCCGTATGAAATTCTAGTGTTGAGTGTACCTAGTTGTGGTATGTCCGTCTCCAGTCCATTGCTAAACAGTGGGGTTTTGAGCCAGTATGCCGAATGCTGTTCCTCTGGTGAAGGTGCAGTGCCTTGTAGCATTCCGCCAAGGCATCGACCAACAAGCAAAGCCACTGTGCGCTCCAAATCTACAAGCCACACCCAGCACTGTGCTGAACCAGATACACACACACACACCGGCTCCACTAGTTCTGGGGTTCCTGCAGTGAGACAAATTAATCTTTTATCCAGCAGGCTTAGAATTCTTTTATTCATTTAAGGCCTAATAATTAGGCATTTAAATTAAACATCAAAAAATATATATATTATTCAGTTATTCATATTATGATGGTTTTAAGATCTAACCATGAAGGGGCCACTGTAGCTCTTGGTCCTCTAATGGGGTTGCAGCTGGCAGTAGTCTATTGAGACGGTCTAATGGAGGCATGAGGTCTAATAAAAAGCTCAGCAGCGGTCGAGCCACCCACACAGGTAACAACAGCAATGATGTCACAATCTGACACAGCATGCTGCCAGCAGCAGACACGTAGATCACATCTACAACACATGTAAACACACATCAAAATTAACAAAGGTAGTAGGTTTGATTGCAGTTGTACTTGCCAGTAGACAAGCAAATCCATATAGGTGGGTTATCAGCTTTGATATTACACATTTCATTATGCTGTGTATGTACATACATCATTGTGCTTACCTCGTAGCTTCTCACGCACACTGCCATTTCCAGAGCTTTCTTTCAGAAGCATAGCTGAGCGAGTGAAGATGTCTGTGGCATGGGGCAACAACAACTGCAGGTGTTTATGGAGGAGAGCCACACTGCTGGAGCCCTGAGGCAAACAATACCCAAAAATTATCAAATTAGTCAATCCATCTGCAAACAATCATTCCACTTTCCTGAACGCAAATATTTACCTCTGCTACAAAGTTAATATGGCAGTAGGCCAGTAGTTGTTTCTGTAAAGAGCAGAGCAGCTCATGAAGGTGGGCTGGCTGGCTGCTGTCTGATGAAGATGTACCCTGCAGCTGCTTATCACTGTTCTTCTCCAACTCTCCGAATGCCTGATCCTGTTAACACAAAAACAAACTGATTCACACTCTACTTAAAGCAAACATGAAATTAGGTAGGAGTCACTGGTCTTAAATAAACAGTCATGTAAAAAGTCATGTTATCTGGAATGCTAGTTGAGCTGAAAGTGTTGCACACTAACCGTGTAGAATCCAAGGTTCCGGAGTAGAGTCTTCATAAGAATCTCTGCAAGATGAGTATCAGGATGTGTGTCTGGGTGTATGCCAGGGATGTGTGTGGAGTCTGAGGGCAGTGTTAGAGGCTCTGAGGCATCAGGGGGAGAGCTGTAGCCCAGCAGAGATGCTACATGTGTATGATCCTGGAGACTGGTTAGAATGATGTCCAACTGCATTCTCTAAAATACACACAAACATAGCTTCTAATACATACAATACCATACCATATCACAGGCCAACTTAGTAGTACACACGTGGACAAAATTGTTGGTACCCCTCAGTTAATGAAATAAAAACCCACAATGGTCACAGAAATAACTTGAATCTGACCAAAGTAATAATAAATAAAAATTCTATGAAAATGAATAAATGAATATCCAACATTGACTTTGAACCACGCTTTAACATAATTATTTTTAAAAGTAAACTCATTAAACAGGCCTGGACAAAAATGATGGCACCCCTGAAAATAATGTGACCAAAGGGACATGTTAAATCAAGGTGTGTCCATTAATTAGCATCACAGGTGTCTACAATCTTGTAATCTGTCAGCGGGCCTATATATAGGGCTAAAGGTAGTCACTATGCTGTTTGGTGACATGGTGTGTACCACACTCAACATGGACCAGAGGAAGCGAAGGAAAGAGTTGTCTCAGGAGAACAGAACAAGCATGTTAAAAGGTAAAGGTTATAAGACCATCTCTAAGCAGCTTGATGTTCCTGTGACTACAGTTGCACATATTATTCAGAAATGGGACTGTAGCCAACCTCCCTGGACGTGGCCACAGGAGGAAAATTTATGACAAAGAGACGGATAATACGAATGATAACAAAAGAGCTCAGAAAAACTTTTATAGAGATTAAAGGTGAACTTCGAGCTTAAGGAACATCAGTGTCAGATCGCACCATCCATCGTTGTTTGAGCCAAAGTGGACTTCATGGGAGACGACCAAGGAGGACACTATTTTTGAAAACAAATCATAAAAAAGACAGACTGGAATTTGCCAAACTACATGTTGAAGTCCCAAAGCTTCTGGGAGAATGTCCTATGGACAGATGAGACAAAAATGGAACTTTTTGCCAACGCACATCAGCTCCATGTTCACACACGGAAAAATGAAGCATATCAAGAAAAGAACACTGTCCCTACTGTGAAACGTGGCTCTTTTATGTTCTGGGGCTGCTTTGCTGCATTTGGCACAGGGAATCTTAAATCTGTGCAGGGTACAATGAAATCAAGACTATCAAGGGATTCTAGAGAGAAATGTGCAGCCCAGTGTCAGAAAGCTTGGTCTTAGTCGCAGGCCATGGGTCTTGCAACAGGATAATGACCCAAAACACACAGCTAAAAAAACCCAAGAATGGCTAAGAGGAAAACATTGGACTATTTTGAAGTGGCCTTCTATGAGCCCTGACCCAAATCCTATTGAGCATCTTCGGAAGGAGCTGAAACGGGCTGTCTGGAAAATGCACCCTTTAAACCGGAGACAACTGGAGCAGTTTGCTCTTAAGGAGTGGGCCAAAATACCTGCTGAGGGGTCATTGTCATTGACAGTTACAGGAATCGTTTGATTGCAGTGATTGCCTCAAAAGGTTGTGCAACAAAATATTAAGTTAAGGTTACCATCATTTCTGTCCAGGCCCGTTTCAAAAGTTTATTTTTTTTTTATAATTCTGTTAAAGTATGGTTGCATTTTTATTTATTATTACTTTTGTCAGATTCAAGTTATTTCTGTGACCATTGTGGGTTTTTCTATCATTAACCAAGGCGTACCAACAATTTTGTCCATGTGTGTACAGCTGTTCCAAAAGTTAAATTTCAACATTGCAATTCTACATTTGGGTTCCTTACCACTGCCTGACACTGTACAGTTGGGTCCAATAACATCACTATTGACACATGTTACTGAAAACCTGCTTTGTGAATGCATTTCAGCATGCAACCTTACTGCTTCTAGTTTACAATGTACTTTAGGGGTGTAAAGATTATGGACGTATGCATATTTTTGAAGGTAACTTGTACAGCACTGCTGTCAGCCATGTGACAATCATTTTGGCAGTCTCACTAACAATAAACAAACCAGACCTGTCCTTTGGAGAGGCTCTCCCAGCGATCAGGTCCTTGAGGAAGGAGTGAATGAAGAAGTTCCATTCTCTCCCTCAGAGGAGGCAGCAGCATTGTGGCACCAACAGACAGAGTTTCAATGACCGCCTTTAACACAAACAATTTATGGATTACATGCAGTATGCATGAACACCTTCACATTCATGAAAAGCAGCAAACACAAATAACAGACTCGCACCTCCTGAATTTCATCAGGCACTGATGCATCCATTAGTCTAAAAAGCAAGTTGCGAAGGGGCCGTGCTTGTCGACCCAGGATACTAGTGGCCACACCTCCGGCCAGAGCCAAAGCTAAATGATTGGACAGCAGCCTCAGACATAGCTTTAGGAAGTTATGATGCTCTCTGTGGGACAAAAATAGAAGTGATACAAGTCAAAAACAAGTGGCAAACTACCTTTCACAGTAGAATTACTAGGAAAATGGATAGTATTACAGCGTGAAGCAGCTATTACATACTTGGATGAGGGAAAAGGCAGCGGTGGAACCTCATTATTGATACCATCACAATAACGCTCCAGAAATGAGCGCAAGTGAGAAAAAGTGCTCTCCTCCAGATCTACACAGTAAGGCCTGTGCCATGCCACCACTTGTCTGCACACAACCACATATGAATGCATACAAACTAAGAGCAACTATCCATAAAGACATGTGATATAAGAAGGACTAATTCAAACAACCTTCTAAAACCAGTTACTTGTGCTGGGAATTATTATTAGTCTAGTTTGAAGGCTACTACTAACCTGTCTCTAGGCAGGGCAGTCCACGCCAGGCTGTGGGATGTGCCAGCAGAAATCTGCTGAATGGCCACTCCGTCTAAACCAATGACTTTCTTGGGTTTGGTAATGGGACCAGTGGAGTTGCCTTGACCGCATTGGCCCATGGAATTATTACCCCATGCATAGACCTCATTGTCTACAAAGTACAAACAAAAACAACATACATTAAAACATAAAAACAAACAACAATCTAGTCCATTAAGTTTTATGATAATGCAGTTTTATAACTTGATAGAAAACAAAAACAAGAAAATAATGATATGGTCTTTTACTACATGCAAGTTAGACTATTTTCATGCGTTTCATATGAAGATTACTCAAGTCGGTTGTGACAGCTAAACATACACAATATTCAACAGGGCCATGTTTGCTGTAATATCATTTCTGGACACCCAGAGCCTTGCCTTTAAAGTGAGACCCTCAAAAAGCAAGTTATACCCTCTCAACTCTGTTTTGCGTCAATATGTACTCCACAGCTCCATTATTAGGCCACCCCTCTGTATGCTTGAGTAAGTGGTTTAAAATGGAAAATAAATCAATAATGCTTTGTTCAATAGCCAAAGAGGGAAGACTTTAGGATGATTTTTTACGGTAATATGTAGTGCCTAATGGACGTATACTATAGATAATAGGTTGAAGGCAGCATTTTACCATGCGACAGTGCCAGACAATGACTGTCCCCAATGGATATGTCTACAACTCGAGTGGTAGCCAGCTCCTCAATCAACTTTGGTCTCAGAGCAGTGGCCTCAGATGACCCACATCCTAAACAGGCACCACAACCCCATGCGTACACCTAGAAAAACAAATAAAGAATGAACATACACAGTCAAACACTGATTTGTTGCAATCTTCCAAGATATTCCAATGAAAAACATACCTGTCCGGTGGAGGTAAGAGCCAGAGAAGACTGACTGCCAGCACATACTTTACGGATGAACATGCCCTGCAGAGCCTCAACCACTTTAGGTTTGTACACACGATTAGTATCTCCATGACCAAGTTTACCTGCCATTGAAAAACACACAAGTGATGTAAGTGAATAATGTACTGCATTCTAATTAGCACCGATCCACAGGACCTCAATATCTGTTGCCGGATGCTACTAAAAAAAGGTAACATCTGAAATCTTTACAACGTTACATGGTAAACGTAGACTCAGACTCACAGAAAACATCAAAGATGACTAAAACCCCTGCACACATTATCTCGTGAATAACTGTGGTGTTCTGCAAACAAGTATTTTCAACGTAACTCACCATTGTCTCCACCTCCGAAGGACCACACAGTTCGGCCATCTTTTGACAGCGCAATAGTGTGGGAACTCCCACAAGACACCTCACCCACATTACTGATGTCCTTCACAAGCGTAGGAATGTTTCTGCTGTTACTATCACCATGGCCTAAATATCAACATACAATATAGGCAATAAATACACTACAAACAAATATAAGCACTAAACAAATAAATGTAATTCTATAAACAATAACACCTTCAAATAAACTAATGATGCTTTGGACAATAAACGGCATGGTATTACATTGCTAAAAAGAAATAATTTCAAATATATATGTAATTATATATATATGTAATTATATATATATATATATATATATATATATATATATATATATATATATATATATAAATAATTATATATATATATATATATATATATATATATATATATAGATATAGATATATATATATATATATATATATATATATATACACATACATACATACACACACAGAAGTATATTTGTTTCAACAACATTGGTTTATATATGTAATAAATTGAAATTTACCAAGTCTTCCAAAATCACCTTCTCCCCAAGTGTACAGCTCCCCATCCTCACTAACAGCTGCACTATGTCTGTAGCCTGCTGACACACACACAACCACCTACACACACACAAAAACGCATACTGAGCCAATATACACTGTACAGCAATGTCTGTAAACACCTAGACAGTAATTCAACATCAGATGTATCTGCACTGCACACACTGCATTTGATATAAAATGATTAAGAAGTGTTCAAAATGAACACTTGAATTGCAGGGTTTTAAAATCCATACTGGATGAACAACAGAAAACCAGAAATACACAGTTTATGCAAATTTACTATAAATCTTTTATTTTATCAGATGCAGTGTCATGGCACTACTAGGTTAGATACAAGAGAGGAAATAACATTTTTACAGCAGATTCTGCATCTACAAAATTTTGCTTTCTTTCAATATGATCATTTAAAAGGCATCCTGAGGCTGAATGACCAGATTAAGTCTTACACACAACTGGGATGAAATAATGTCCAGTGACAGCATGATATGTGCGAAAAAAGACTTAAAATGAACTGTTCATGATTAAAAAGTATACCATTGCCTAGGCGCCAGTGAAAATGGCACATTAATAGAGTTCAGTGTCGAGTGTTTAACAAAAGTTTACAAAAAAAGGAATGTGTCGAAACAACGATTCAAAACTGTGTCCAAATGAATAATAAATAAAAGTACTAATGACAATGCATCCTATAGTCTCAAATAATTTTATAAATATAAATTAAATATGCAATACAAATGAGGTGTGCAAATTTGACACATCAGCATTTGAAATCACTATAATGTAGGCCTTTTAGAAACTTTAAGTTGGCCTGTTTGTGCAGGCATGTTCTGTAGCTATGATTTTCCTATTGCCATGTGTTTATTACTACAGAGATGTGCAAAAAAGACTGGGTACCAATTTCATGCCTTTCCTTCATCTACCACTGCAGTGCTTACTGTGCCACTGGCTGACACACAATCCCAGAAGGTTTTCTACAAGTTGTGGTCAAACACCTAAATTTGTACTCAATTAATTAATGCACAACCACCTCAACTAAACCTTCCAGCAGTTCTTAGTTGTCCAATTATGGTTTTCTATTGCCTTTCTGATCAGCATACAAGCACCTGAGAGTGTTCTTGGTCTTCCAAACCTTACCATGACAGAATTTATTAATGAAATTTCAGATAGAGGAAACAATATCATTTTCTTAACCCCATCTTTTTTGTCTCAAATCTCAAATTGAGATTCATCTTTTAAAATAGTGTTAAAAAAATCAACAACATATGCAACCTAGCAAGTATATTTTAGTATATTAGACTGCAAAAAAAAAACCTAAGCAAACACCAATTGTAATTCAAAATATAAATCACAATTGCCCTGGTTTTGCTTTGGGATCAAGTCCTTGTATGCTATTTTATAAGGTCATTACAATGTCAAATTAGCCAAACATTTTCAGCATCTTTTTGAGTGTAGTGGGTCTTTATTACCTTTCCTTGCAGGGGTCCTTGTATGAGTTTGGGATATTTCTGTGTGGAACTGTTGCCATGACCCAGTTTGCCATAGTCTCCATCACCCCAGCTAAACACTTCCCCTTCACTTGTAAATGCCAGAGTGTGACCATCTGAGCCTTTGGATGATGAAACTTTCTTTATAGCGCGATGGGGTTCAAAGGTTAACTTCTTAAGAGTGGACTGGTTGTTGGAATCACCCAGTCCCAAGCGACCATAGCTTCCCTTTCCACATGCCCGAACCGAGCCATCAGAAGAGATGACAAATGTGCAGTACTGACCAGCCTCAATCTAAGATTAAACACAATGTGGCACAGAGCATTACAAATTCGTCACCAAGTCAAGTAATGTGAGTAAAATGAGACATTTGAGACAAAAAACAAATGATTAATTCCAAATATTAGTCACTATCAGGGGTGTAAATATGTTTTCTTAGAGAGGAAGCTTCCAATTTTTCTGGAAATGCATCATAAAATCTCAATTTACTATTTTGGTGCATTCTTAAAATATTATTGCACATAATTAGATCGCATTAGATCCATCCAAATAAATACCATTAGAACATTTCCAAAATGTATGCGATTCAAATGACATCTTAAGACTGATTCATTAGACAAAACTATTCACTGCTTACCGTCTGTGCATCACTAAAGCTGGGCGCTAGTTTGGGCTGGAGAATCTTTTCCTGCGTTCCCTCCACAAGCTGGTGGCTGCTGTTACTGCCCCAGACATAGACTTCACATGTCTCAGACACCATGGCTGCCTCGCCTGTCTGTATGCTGTCTGGACTTGCACATGTCCTTGAATAATCCGAGGCCATGCGGCAAACCTGTCACATCACCACAGAAAATCACTAGCAAGAATTTTTTGTTCCCATGACCAAGGTAAATTAATAATACCCTACACAATGTGTGAGGGGCAAATTTTTACCTCTTCAAAAAGACAAAGTGCAGCCTCATATAGGGAGCAGAGACCATCTGGTGTTCGAGTTGGTTCCCTCCATTGGCTCCGGTCCACAGATGAACCCTACAAAACAGTCATTTAGCCTTTCAATATCAGTCTGAATTTGGAATTCCTCAAATCAAAAACAAAGCCCAGACTTATATTGTAAATCATTAAAACAATTAATGTCAAATGTATAATTGTTATGACAACCGACACTTCTGTACCAAGTCAATGCCAACAATGCAAACATTGTCAATGACAACAAGTGGAGAGGAAACGATCTGCAACTATAGGCAAAATTGTGATTTCTCCAAACTGGCATGGCAGCATAAGACAACACATACAGAAGGGGAAGAAGAAGGTGCTCAAGGTGAGCATTACAACACATGGAATGGTGCAGGGAGTTGAGTCGGATGATCAGGGATTAGTTCACAAATTGTCACAGAGCTTTAGAAACGAAAGGAGGAAACACTTCAAACTTATCTAAGCACAGTTGTGTACAGACATCCAGATCTGTACACAGAATTCCAGGTGAGAGTGTTTCAACAAAACTATAATCTGGAATGTTACCATTGCCTTTCTGAACGCAGTTCAAAAACCAACAAACAATAGCTTGCAATGGCTCATAACCAGGAATACTAGCACGCTGTGCAGCAACCTCTTTGGTTTTCTTAACACCAGAAACTAGCCTACTTAAATGTTTTACTATATGTTATTATGTATAAATGATCCTATAATAATCACTAGATTGTTGCTACATGTCACTGTTTTTTTGTCTTGTTTTGTATTACACTGAGGCTATTTGCATTATTTGTTTCCAGATTTGTTTTCAAATTGAGGCAGCTCAGTTCTGCAGTAGAAATGCTATGCCACCATAAAGTTGATTTGTTTTGGATTTGTTTTTTAGTACAATATTGCTTTGTGTTAAATAATGGTTATGTCTTTTTTGTTACTTTTAGGTAACCCTTTATTAATATTCATCCTACTCTTGTTGCTGAAAAATGGAATTTAATACTGGATAATAACTGTGTTCATGTTAAAATGCGATTATTTAATTGGTTTATCCTTCTTAGTATTTCAAAGTAAGCAAGGATTGTAGAATTTTCAAATACATTTAACTTTTAACAAGTTGCAAAGTAGTAAAGAGTAGTTGTAGGGTAACAGCATTAAGGACTGAGGTACAGACTACATACCAGTGAGCGTCTCATCTGCATGAGAATGTTCATGAAGCAGTCATATCCCATTAGGCCCTCCTGGCTCTGCACAGCCTGGCTGGGCTCCAGGCTGCTGACCCCCGCAGACGCAGCCAGCGCCATCTCTACCCACTCCAACAAGTAGCGTAGGGAGCCCCTCTGAGCTGCCAGCCCCAGGAGCAGCTCACATGCCAGCCTCCTGCCCACCACGTCTGCCCCCGAGTGCCGCATGGTCACTCCCTTCAGGAACGTAGTTACCTGTGCCAAGCAGTCCAGGCCCATCGGTGGAATCTTGCTTTCATTGGCCAGTGAAAGTGGTGGCAAAGAGCCGACCACTTCGATGGCAGTGGTAATAACATCATTGCAGAGGTTCATTCCGGGTCCGGTGGGTGGAAGCGTCCAACTTTGCCGTAACAAAGCGAAAAGCAGACTAAGACCTGTCCTCACACCCATCTCAATTAGTGCATCTGTGCTGGAGCGAGGCCGCTCGCTGACGGCCTGCAGCTCGGCTGAGTTCAGTGTGCTCTCAGGTGAGTGCTGCTGCTGTTTCACCTTGCCCTTGTCATGGTACTTGTTGGAAAGTGCGTAAAAGATCCGCTGCAAGACTAAAAGGCGCTTGCGCAGGGCAGCAGCAAACGGTGAGTCGGAGCAGACCGTTTTAGCCAAGGCAAGCTGGCTGGCCAAAAGTGCGTCCAGATAGTGCTCTTGCTCATCGCTGGACAGACATTCTCGTTCAAAGTCTGGCAGCTGGGGCCCTTTTAAGCACAGCACTTGTTGGGGCAGCATCACCACTTCTTTATTGACCAGGAGCTTGGAGTACAGCAGGGCCACACCCTCACGTGTGGAGATGGATTCGCTGTCCTCAGCAATCCAGGAGCTGTTCAGGTGCTCCAGCCATTTTAGCTTCACTGGTGGGATCATCGCGGCCATGGTGCCGCCTCACATGCACACCGTCACACCTGTCAAGTGTCCACAAGTATTAGATTAGTAGTAACAACAATTGTACCATGTAACAATGACAAAAAGCAAGGCATTCATTTACTTGAAATAAATGGGCAAATCAGCAGTGAAAGCTATTCTGCATCAGTGTATGTCGGATACAGTAAACTAAATTTCAATTATTGAACTGTCATGAAATTCTTCAATGATCAGTTTACAAACGTGACCCAGACGTTTACATAATGGATCACACAGGCTACTTTTATAAGTTTACATTTTATGGCCTGGTGCACACTTCATAAGCTGTTTGATCTAGTCAAAAGTAATGCAACATGAGCCACTTCCAAAGAGCACTGCATGGGGATTTTCTGCATAAACTCACAAACACAAACACACATGACACTGTATTACAGGTAGTGAGGTTACAATGTGAATCTTTGCCAGTTCCTTGTGGCAAACGCTTGATTATTAACTTATCTATCAAGTCATATTTTCATCAGTAGGCCAACCCACCTGATTATTTCCCACCAACTTTGTCTAGAAAGTTACAAGTCAAAACGTCTGTTCAACTACTTCCGAGAATTTGTGGGGGAAACCGAAGCCCAGCTAGGTGTTATTACTATTGTCAGAACACAACTAGAGTGAAAATAAAAACATATTTCCTTTACTTTTATTCACCTTTAAATATAGGCTACATAACTGTGACAGCCCTGTACATTGACTAAGCAAACTCGTTTTTTCTGAGGCAGTTATCTGAGGCTCTGCAGAAGCGGTTAATCAATGGCAAAGTTTGTTTGCTAAAAAACTACTGACTGCGATGTAGTGTCCATTTGCTAACTCCTATGTATATATTTACTATAGCTATAGCTATATTTTACGTACAGTGTTGGTAAAATCGGACGATTAAATCATATATCAGTGATTAGCTAGCTAGCTAGTTTTCTTAATACCGGGGAAAATCACAGACAACTTGCCAGCCCTCAACAATAACCGACTAACACTTAGCATGTTAACCGAGGATAACTGTGCATATTACAATTAATGATCTGTAACAAACATTATCGCTAGCTCCATGTGTCATATTTATGAATAATTATGAAAAGGTGCGGTTTGCCTAATCATCCAGCTGCCTTGCTAACCCTACTGCCCACCGATTATTGACGTAGCTAGCTACCTAGCTAATGCTAACGACTGCGTTAACTTCATGTACACAGACATCAACGAGGCAATGGACTCGTTGGGATAAAGCTAATGTCTGTATCACTAAAACACTGCAACAACATTGTAAGGGACCTATTCGCTACTTAGTTTGGTGCCGTGAAGGTATAACCCCAGGAACAGCTAGGGTTGGCTAGCTGCCGTTAGCAAAAAAAAAACGTCAGTACTCTGGCAGATATAGCTAGCTAGCTAGCTAGCTAGTGCTAACATTAGTAGCTAGCAAGCTATGTTAGCTCAGGCTGACTAATCCAGAAAACGAAACAGTAGCAAAGGTAGCAAGCAGTTGCTGAGATGTGTAGCATGCTACATGGGTGATGTTTTGAAACCCGTAAAATGGTTTAGGAATGACCAACCTTGGTGAAAATGCCAAGTCAATACAAAGCCATTGTATATCAGGTCTAGTGCTAGCTAGCTAGCTAGCTAACTAACTAACTAGCCGGCTGGTTGCCAGGCTATGTCGTTAGCTGTCCATGTCTGCACATGAGTCAGCTCAGCTGGTGAAATTCCTAGGTCTGCTATCTCTAGCTATAATCTCACAGCAGCGGCCCACTAATCATTCATTAAATGATATACCTGCAGTCAGAATTACTAAAACGTGACTTTTTAAGCAGACTGAAGACGTTCTAAGTGGCCAAGGCCTTGTCTTGACCTGTCTGCTGTTTCTTAAGCATAATCAGTAGAAGGTGAAACTGGAGCTTACCACAAACTGTCACAGGCCTCTTCTGTGTATAAACAATATAAAAGGCGTTCATTGTTACCACTTCAGCACGTGTACGTGCTGATGCAAAGCAAGCAATCCCTACTGAGTTGAGAACCTCATCAACCTGGATGAAAGAAATGCTAAGACTGAGAGGGAGAGGACTCCTGTCTCCCTCGCCTCCGCTCCCACTACGATGCGACCAAAGCCTCTCGACTCCTCTCCCTCCCTACCTCTCACCGAGCCCCAGCCCCAAAGGCGCACTGACGTGTGTGTGTGTTTGTAAAAGAGAGTATCAATGCACAGCTTTACACAAAAGTATGGGCATACCTGGCCAAATGACATACTTTGTTGATTTTCTTAAATAAAAAGAAGTAAACAGAATCAATTAAAATAATTACACAAAAAAATTTAAGGCACGTTTACTTTATTTCATAACTTCAAAAAACAGACACATACAAATTTCAACACCTCTCTTTTTCAGAACTTTGAGGTTAGTGTAAAATGGCCAGTGTGGTCTTATTAGTTGTTTGCCAGCCAGCTTACATTTGTGTTACGTCATGTGCTGGGCTCAGTAGAGTTTATAATTAATCTTGCCTAAAACGCTCAACAAATGCTGTTTGAAACATTGTTTTCCTTGTTTTAATTGTCACCATTGTGATTAAAAATCTAAAAATCATTTTGTAATAAAATACATGAACTGCAGGCATCCAGGGGAATCCAGGGGGAAATCTGCTTTGCTTCTGCGCTGTAAGCTCAGTGAAGGTGGTCTGAGACACACTTGGGCCATGAGAAGGGGCGGGTCTACCAAATAAGTGAGTGAGTCTGGCTCCTCCTCTGGTCTCTACTGTGCAAACTCTGGTTGCAAATTTGACAACATAGCAAACAATTTTAGCTTAATTTCTATATAACAGAAGGAAATGAAACCAAGTTGTCCATGGTTTTTACAGTCATTGCCTGGACCTCACTACAGGATAATCAGGTCAATTTGCTCCTCCTGACAAATAGCAAAATGTTGCTAAATGATGATCTTCCCAGATTATCCTAAAGTGTGTGGTGTCTGTCATCCAATCTTTAGTCCTAGAGTCTTCTCCTAGTGCAGTCAGGGCCACCTCCATTATTAATCACGAACGTAAAACATTTCATAGTTACGACAAATGTATTTCATATTCATGACTTTTCATGACATATTCATGAAGCAAAACTCTGAGCCAAATATAAATAAGCATGAGGGCAATAAAATAATACAGGAATTACATATCCTTCTGCAAACCCACCATCATGACACTCTATTTTATCCATTTAACAAAAGCAGTCAGGATGATAAACTACAAATAATACTGGGCTACAGAAGTTTGGATATAGTTAATACTTTAATATATATAAAAAGTATTAATCTTTGTCTTATTGTATTATTTCATACTTGCATTTACATTTACATTTAAGGCATTTAGCAGACGCTCTTATCCAGAGCAACTTACAAAAGTGTGTTGCTATTTACCCAAGAATAACTTGAGCTAGTTTGAATAGACTAAAAATTCAAAGATACCTCTATGTTTAGACACTACTAAACACAAGTCAATATGGAGACCGTACTCTGTTATTTGCCCAAGTATTCTTGGAAGAGGTGGGTCTTCAGTCTGCATTTGAAGGAGCTGTTCGGACACCCAGGGGAAGTTCGTTCCCGGGACAGGACAGAAAAAAGCCTGGGCGCTTGTCTTCCGTGGATTTTAAGGGATGGTGGGTCAAGCCGAGCCGCACTTGAAGTTCGAAGGCCTCTTGGAGCAGATTGGCTTTTGACCATTGCCATCAAGTATGGAGTAAATCCATTGCCATATTTTTAGCTGTTGTTGATGGGACATTAGGAGACTTTCACTTCTATATATTAAATTTTAGTAGCTGTCCTGTCAGACAGTATTTCCTGTATACACTTGGTTGTATTGACTATTTTAAGAGGGTGTGTGAATGGGAGAGTGTAATTATCTCTACTCT
This sequence comes from Salminus brasiliensis, assembly GCF_030463535.1. Classification (NCBI taxonomy): domain Eukaryota; kingdom Metazoa; phylum Chordata; class Actinopteri; order Characiformes; family Bryconidae; genus Salminus; species Salminus brasiliensis. Next base: position 24,581,637 of record NC_132894.1, on the reverse strand, counting down.
GCAGGCACAGATAGGAGTGTCACAAGAACTGTATCAGACATCACACATGGACAAAATTGTTGGTACCCCTCAGTTAATGGAAGAAAAAACCACAATGGTCACAGAAATAACTTGAATCTGACAAAAGATGAAAATGAACAAATGAAAATCCAACATTGATTTCTTTGAATTATTTTAAAAAGTAAACTCATTAAAGTCCTGGACAAAAATGATGGTACCCTCGAAAATATGGGGTGACCAAAGGGACATGTTAAATCAAGGTGTGTCTACTAATTAGCATCACAGGTGTCTACAATCTTGTAATCAGTCAGTGGGCCTATATATAAGGCTACAGGTAGTCAATGTGCTACTTGGTGACATGGTGTGTACTACACTCAACATGGACCAGAGGAAGCGAGGGAAAGAGTTGTCTCTGGAGATTAGAAAGAAAATGATAGACAAGCATGTTAAAGGTAAAGCAGCTTGATGTTCCTGTGACTACAGTTGCACATATTATTCAGAAATTGAAGATCCATGGGACTGTAGCCAGCCTCCCTGGACGTGGCCGCAGGAGGAACATTTATGAAACATCAAAGAGACAGATAATACGAATGGTAACAAAAGAGCCCAGAAAAACTTCTATAGAGATTAAAGGTGAACTTTAAGCTCAAGGAACATCAGTGTCAGATCGCACCATCCGTCGTTGTTTGAGCCAAAGTGGACTTCATAGGAGACGACCAAGGAGGACACCATTGTTGAAAACAAATCTTAATCAAAAAGCCAGACTAGAATTTGCCATACTACATGTTGACAAGCCCCAAAGCTTCTGGGAGAATGTCCTATGGACAGATGAGACAAAAATGGAACTTTCTGCCAAAGCACATCAGATCTATGTTCACAGATGGAAAAATGAAGCATATCAAGAAAAGAACACTGTCCCTACTGTAAAACATGGAGGAGGCTCTGTTATGTTCTGGGGCTGCTTTGCTGCATCTGGCACAGGGTGTCTTGAATCTGTGCAGGGTACAATGAAATCTCAAGACTATCAATGGATTCTAGAGAGAAATGTGCTGCTCAGTGTCAGAAAGCTTGGCCTTAGTCGCAGATCATGGGTCTTGCAACAGGATAATGACCCAAATCACACAGCTAAAAACACCCAAGAATGGCTAAGAGGAAAACATTGGACTATTCTGAAGTGGCCCTGACATAAATCCTATGGAGCATCTTTGGATCAACTGGAGCATTTTGCTCATGAGGAGTGGGCCAAAATACCTGTTAAGGGGTGCAGAAGTGTCATTGACAGTTACAGGAATCGTTTAATATCAGTAATTGCCTCAAAAGGTATGCAACAAAATATTAAGGTAAGGGTACCATCATTTCTGTCCAGGCCTGTTTCATTAGTTTTTTTTTTTTTAATAATTCCATTGAAGCATGGTTCAAAATCAATGATTTTCATTTGTTCATTTTCATTGAATTTTTATTTGTTATTACTTTTGTCAAATTCAAGTTATTTCTGTGACTATTGTGGGTTTTTCTTTCATTAACTGAGGGGCACCAACAATTTTGTCCACGTGTGTACACAACTTTCTCTTGTACACACACACTCCGACACACACATATACAAAATTTCATGATTAATTGACCAAAATAATGTTCCAAGATGACCCAGAAAGGTTTAAATGAGAAATAAAACAGTTTTTACATAGAATCTCATTCCTAACCACTTGAAGTTGACATTTTACCAGTTTGTGAGGTTTTCTTCTGACAGCGACAATATGGTAGATGGCATACAAAATCTTGCAGCCTTGGCTAAGTGTTTTTAGTTACTTACAAATAGTCACATAGACACGTTTGCATGGGTCAACAGCCATGCACCTGGGGTCATTGTACTTACTGTTATCCAACAGAGAATTGCAGCCTATTTATAATTTATGAGCCCTGCTGCCCTCTGCAGGTTAAAAATACAATATACATGTCTTCAGATTTCTATTGCTTGCAGGCCTTGCTTGTAAAAATCAAAGCAGGATCACATCTTGAGGATGTTCAGTATGAATAGAGGACAAGAATAGAGGAAAAATGCATTATCAACTGAAATTCTAAATTTCACATTTTTGACCCATGTTCTACACTTTTACAGAATGTGCAATTTATTATTGAAAAACATAAGGCAACAGACAAAAGATGCTTAAATTAATAAATTATGATTCATTATATTGAATTTAGCCTTTCAGTAATGAAGCTGATACTCCTGTTAAACCCCACATGGCCTGTATCATATTTGTGGCATTAAAAGTACCATTTTATTTAATAGTTTAAATTGAAGTGATTCACAGATCATAAGGATGAGAACTTACACAATGAGAACTTACACCAGCCAGTGCCACGAACCATGGCAGATTATGTAAACATGAACTGAGCAAGTAATCAGGAACACACTGCTTTGGAATAACAGCTTGTACACAGTGACCTTTCTTTAGTCCATCCACACACACACACACACACACTCCCTTACCGAAAGGTCAGTAGTAGGCCACCATGTAAATGAATTACTCCAGCTACATAAGCCAAGTTTACATAAAGCAATCCTCCAGAACATCTGATAGATTTGTGTACATGGTCTCTAACCCTTCTAAATCCTTTTATGGGAAGTTATTCCCATAACATTTTAATTTCCTTTAAATTTCTACAATACAAAGCAGCAGGTATATAACTGGAAACAGAAGAAAATGTACATTTACACTTACATTTATGGCATTTGGGTGACATTGCTATCAGGAGCAACTTACATCTCAATGTTAGAACTTTACAGGCAACAAGATCTCATACAATTTGTATATACCACTAAAATGCACCCCAAAAACATGTAACATTTGCACAAATTTATTTGTATATGCTTTACGATTCACATGGAGCTCCCGTCTGAGATTTCATACATAATTTCTTAGTTTCCATCCACTGTTTGAGAAAAAAAGAAGCTAAAGCAATTTATCTGGGTGGTAGATATATAGAATACCTACAAACTAACAAACATTTAACCATGTTAGCCACTTCCAGAGCCCTGCTCGAGGCAGCCTAGAATGTACAGATACCATCCAGTATTTAGTTAATCTAAATCAATCCTTCCTTAATGTAAATGAGGTAAGCAGCTGAAGAGATAAGATGAACTGAACAAATTAGTACAGTGGCTGGAGTGCACAAGCCAAAAATAAACCGTGTTCTTATAACTGTATTCTTGTGGTAAGAAATGACTACTATATGAACTTTATAGTTTGTTTATGTTAATTTGTATTAATTGTAATAATATGTAGTCTAAATATACACTTAGTCCTGAGATAATTAGCACAGTACTGAACATTTGGGAAAAAAGTACATTTAGAGCACTTTTTTTTTCAGTGTAAGGATGCTATAAATGAGGTAGATGCAGGTGCAAAGTTCATAAATTATGAGCCAGGTGTGTTATGTAAGCTCTGTCTGTAGATCAATTTGGCATGTTTCTGTAGAGTAGTGGGTACCAACAACGTGTACAAAGTACATGGCCTTGTGCAAGACTTTAAACACTACATTGACCTACCTTTGGAACATGATTGAGATGTAAGTCACTTTGAATTGGAGTGTGAGTAGTTAAGTGAGTATTATTTCCATGGTCCATGGTCAGTCATCCCCTTTGGCACATATCACAGCTTGTACATTCTATTTGTAGCCAGCTAAAAGTCTTTCAATATTTTTTTTTTTTTTTAGGGTTTTCCCCACTTTTCCTTGTAAAGGCTTCTACTTTTATGTTTTGACATGTCTAGCTGGTTTGTGCTTTTGGAAGTTGACCATTAAAGGACTTTATGGGTGTGTTTAGGATCATTATCCTGCTGTTTAAACCATCTTCTATTAATCTTCAGTTTTTTTACAGACAGTGTGATGTTTGCTTTTAGAATTTGTTGGTATTTAATTGAATCCATGCTTCCTTCTGCCAGTGAAATGTTCTCCATACTACAGGCTGCAACACAAAACCAAAGAATAATTGATCCACCACTGTGCTTAACACTTGAAGATTTAAACATATTTGATATAACATTTTGCACTGCTTTTTCTCCAAACATTGTCATTGTCCAAACATGGTCATTGCAGCCAAAATATTACATTTAATTTTTTCCAGATTTGTTTCCAAGAAGCATCAGGCTTGATTAGATGTTTCAATATGAACTTCTAATGCTGAATTTTGTGGAAAAGGAACAAAGTTTGATGACATGAAGGTCATATTTGTGCAGGGGTAGATACACAGTAGATGGATGCATAATCATTCCAGAGTCTGCTAAATCTACTACAAGTTTGTTTTGGTCAAACAAGTGCTTTGGACTTAGCAGTCCTACCAGCAGTTCCTAGCGCTAGGCAGTTTGTTAGAGGAGCCCATGGCTGATAATTGTTGGGACAAGGCTTGAGGAGTGTACTAGGGCATCTAAAAAAATAGAACATTGTAAATTCTTTTTTGTTCATGATTTAATTTTAAAAGATAAACTGTTATATTTTATATTCATTACATGTAAAGTGACATATTTCAAGCTTTTTTGTTTGATCAGTATGGCTTATAACTCATGAAAATGTGTAATCCAGTATAATATATTATTAGAATACTCAAACTGTATAAATACCATATATCTATAATTCTAGGCTAGTTCAGCACATGCAACTAAAATCATGGGGAAGACTTCACAGACTACACACATGACACACAACTGACTTCACAGTTTTCCAGGAGATTATCAACACCCTCCACAAACAGGGAAAGCCCCAAATGTAATTGCTGAAAAGGCTGGCTGTATCCAAACACTTAATGGAAAGTTGGAAAATGTGGTAGGAAAAGGTGCATGAGCAACAGGGCTAACCACAGCCTTGAGAGGATATTCAAGAAAAGTTGATTCAAAAACTTTGAATCTGAACTTTGGCCTGAGGTGGTTGTCCGGGCATCTAGAGCAACCACACACAGACTACAACTTCCAGACTCCTAAGCAACGACGTCAGAAGCATCTAACCTGACCTAAAGGGAAAAGGTTCTGGACTGTTGCTCAGTGATCCAAAGTCCTCTTTTCAGATGGTTTGGGGTGCCATGTCATCTGCTGGTGTTGGTTCCAAAATCCTAAGTCTACCACCACAAGATTTTAGATCACTTTATGCTACGATGGAGATGCCATTTTTCTTTTCCAGCAGGAAAACACAGTGACAAACTACTACCAAATGGTTTACTGACCATGATGTTACTTCAGGTTTCCGGATCTGACAGTTTCTACATTACAATTTATACATTGTCAAGGATTGTGTTGACCCAACAACACCGATGAGTTGACGGCCACTATTAAAGCTACCTGGGTTTATTGATTATCATGCTGGTAAACATGCGGATGCTCATGTATGTCATTTGTTTAAGGGGCTTTTTTGCATACTTCAGACCCTTCTGAAATATACTGGCGAAGGCCAGTATCATAATTCAGATCAACAGATGGCACAGTCCTAGTGTGTGTGCATCATCTTTGCTGGTCCAAGTTAAGGCCTGTCAGCAGCTCTCCACCACAGGTCCTGTTCAGAAGCTCCTTTAGTGCCTCATTCACATCAGCATTGAAGACACTGCTGAAGTTACAGTTGGGGAACCCTCCGTTGCACCCGGCGACCTGGAATGACCCCACCACCTCCTGAACCCACTGCAACTCTGCCCCCAGCTCCTTCTGCAGTGACTCAAAGTTTGTGTGCCTCTCTTTGTAGCGCTCACTAACATGACTCACTCCAGCATCTATGCTCCTCATGTCATCCTGCACACTGCGCCTCTGCGCCTCCACCTTGCGGAACTCGTACCGGAGCTGCGACAGCTCGTGATGGATGCTCTCACTCTCCTCTTTGTACCACAGCTCCTTCTCATTGTAGACAGACACCAGGGCATCAATGTCTTCCTGCAGGCCATTATGGGCCAAGGCCAGCTGACTGAAAGTGTCCTCCATGCCCGAGATGTCCTCCACCACCTGGGCGAAGCGCTCAAAGTTAATGTAGGTATTGTTGGGTGGCATGCTCGAGTGTGATTTGATGGTGTACTCTTTCAGCCGTTTTGTCTTCAGCTGGCGCCGCACATGTTTTCTCTGTGGGACCTTACTTGGCTCTTCCTTGTGCTCATTAGACTGTGAAGAGAGCCAAGGAAAAGAGAGAACACAAGGTGAACACCAGGTGACTGAAGTTGTAAAATACATAAATAAATAAATAAATATAATTTATAACTTATCTTTATGTAAAATGTTAGATTTTACATGTATTATGTAGTAAATATACTTTACAGGTATTTATTATATTTACTTTGTATTTTGTGTTGCAGTTTACCAGTTCAGCCTGTAGTGCTAATGTAAAAAGTTAAACAACTTTTGTGCTAAAGTTAAACAAATGATTCTGCCTCTTATCTTCTGATCATAAATGCACACACCCTGTAAAATCACCTTAGGCTGGTAATTCTGATCAGCCAGTTGACTACACTATGTGTTCACACAATGATATCATCAGTTTAGAGTTTATAGTAAACAGTTTGATGTTCATTCATAACGTGTATCTTTTGAGTTAGTGGTCTCAATTCATTAAAGGCACCTTATGTAATTTTGATTTGTAATTCATTTAAAAGTTTAATTACATTGACTTGAACAGTTGTTCACCCTAAGAATTTACATTTTGTGCAGCTACCATGTGCAAACCTATTCATGTAAGTTCAGTAAACATCAGACTATTATATTAAGGCAACTTAATTGTTACCTTAATTCTTCTGAGCTCTGTTTACTAATGCAGATTTCAGTGTACTGTGAAATTAAAATATGATCAGCCAAAATGTACCTTGATCCATGGATGGTTTAAAGCATCTTGAATTGTGAGCCTCTTTCTGTAAAGCAAAAACCCAACATTGTTATTGTTATTATATAAGTTATTTGGACTGTAGGTTAGAAGTGGCAGCTGTTCCATTTCCTTGTCAAAGACATCTAAAGCACTCAAGGTCTGCTGAATAGGTATTCACACACTCCCATACATAGACTGTCCAGGTATCAGTCCTTACTTGGTGTCCTTCTGTAGCAGTTGTCTGATAAAGTTCTTGGCGAGCTCACTGGTATGGCCGAAAAGCTCGTCATCAAATTCGTAGTTCATCGCTGAAATGTTTCCTAAAGTGTCCTGCTTAGTCTCTCCTAAAAATGGAGACGCTCCACTCAGCCTATAACCCCCCCAACACACACATACATACACGCAGTCAGAATGTAAGCTATGATATAAAGCTAAAGTTCGGTGATGAATTCATATTTCTTCTTAACTTACAGAATATATGTGATCACTCCTATACTCCTGCAACAAATAAGCAGCATTGCTTAGCTGAGTGAGTGTGTGAATAAATGGGAAAATGTTAAGTTAATGCAAAATTAGATTTACAATTTAATATTAAAATTAAATAATAAAGCCTCACCACATATCTGCTTCTAGACCCAATGGCTCATAATTCACAATCTCAGGTGCTGCAAAAGCCAATGGACAAAAAGTTTGTTTTATGTTCAAAAATTTGAACTGGTCAGTAATCCAAAAAGGTCACAAGCTGTGGCTGGCTAGCTGAAAGGTGTAAGCCATTTATTTTTCCATATTGATTAAAAAGTCTTACCCACAAATTCTGGAGTTCCAAAGATATTTTTAAATTCAGCCCCTTCAGCAATTTTGTGAGCTAGGCCGAAATCAATGAGTTTGATCCGAGGCAGAGGAACATTCTTATCAAGAAGCATGATGTTTTCAGGCTACAGAAAAGAAACAAAAAGTTACCACACATGCATTGTGACACATAAATACACATGTATGCAAACCTGTCTACAACCTGTCTAATCATGGGAAGTAATGAGAGTTTGTAGTTGGTATAGTTGGTAAAAGTTAATATCATTAACATGAAGAATATAATGTCATCTTTGGAGAAAAGTGGACCATCTTGTAATTTCACCTTCACCCAGTTAGCTGTGCAATCTCTTTACATGTAAACACTGGGGTCTTTTTTCTTTTGTCACTCATTTGAACAACTCTGGACGCCAGAGTAGGTGGCGCAAAAGGCAACACCGAACAATGCGTATATATATATATATATATATATATATATATATATAAATATATATATATATATATAAAAACAGGAGCAATCCAGAACAACCTTTCTCCTCATGAGTCGGTGTAAGTTAAGTTTATGGTTAGTAAATGTACCTTCAGGTCAAAATGAGCAATGCTTCTGGTGTGCAGGTAGTGAACACCCTTCAGAATCTGCTTAATGAATTGAGTGGCCTCTTCTTCACTCAGAGACTCTTTCTGGGCCAGGAAGTCAAACAACTCTCCACCAGACACTCTGTAATGCAAGAATCTTTAATAAAACAATCAATCAATCGCTTATCAAATATTATAAAACCTCTTATCAAATTTTGGCTTATCATTACATAACACTAAAGTCAACTGTACGCTGCAAAATCCTGTGATAGGGCTAAAGTAATCAATCAGTGTAAGAGTGAATGTGTGTCTGTCCTTACAGCTCCAGGATCAGAACAACGTCAGTTTTGTTCTCGTAGACGTCATGCAGTGTGACAATGTTGGGGTGGCGAATCTGCTGCAGAATGCTGACTTCCCGCTCAATTTCCTCTCGCAGCACTCCCCGGCGGCTGGCGTTGCTTTGCCGCTTCTTTATAAACTTGGCGGCAAACTCCTGGCCAGAACTCTTCTCCTGACACTGCTTCACAATGGCAAACTGTCCACTGATAACCAGTAAGAGAAGAAGCAACATTCAGCCAAGCCAATGACTGATCATATACTGTTTTGACCTTTGAATCCTTCCCTGAATTCTTATTAATATTAGTGCTTTTTAAGATTTAAGGCTTTTTAAGTTTGAACTGACATGTCAATCAGTACATTATTATACACATCAACATAGAATTTCCTTCCTCCAACAGAACAGACACTCTGAAAAAGTCAGTAAAATTTGCATTTGAAAAAGCATTTGAAGCATAAGCACAGTGGCACATTAACAAACATGTGCTGGCGTGACTATTGCCTAGATCTCTCCTCATCGTCCATGTCATCTCTCGCCCAATCGTCTCTGACGATTCTGTGATTTCTGAAGATTCTAATTTTCAATTAATACATTTGAGTTTCTAGGCAGAAAAGGAGACATTTAATTGTAATTTGAATCTGATCTGATAAAAATATTGTTTTGTGTACATCTTTAATCTTTGGATATTGACATTATATATATATTTTTTTTTTGTTTAGATGTTTGTCACTAATACCAAAACCAACCAAAAAAAGGGTACTCTTAAACTGGTAGATACAAAATGTAAATATAATTAATTGTGTTGCTAAGTAATTTATTATGTAATTACATAAATATTTCTGTATTTAAAAAAATAAAGAACAAACATTAACTCCTAGAAAAAGATTTTTAAGAGGCAACCAACTGATAAATTATCTTTGTATACATATAAAACCAGATGGTACTGTCCAATTGTTTCCTTTTTATATATTTTTAGTTTTGCACTGAAGCTAAATTCAGACTAATCAAGTTCTGTAGTAAATTTCAGGTTCAGACAACTTCCTCCTGCGAACAGCCTGGCAGGGGCTTTAAAGATAGCTCCCTGCTGTAACCTGTCTGTGGTCTACATGGCTAAAGAGTTAACAGTCCCTGCCTCAGCATAATTGCAAAGCTGCACAAAAAATTAGATTGTTTTATTTTTATTAAATATAATATGTAAAATTCAGTGTTCTCAGCATCTTCATACTTTGCTCACAACTGAGTCTAGCCATTTATTTATATAAACCAAGCCATCTTTCCCACTCAGTAACATGCAAATAAAACCCACAGCCTAATAAAAAAACAAATATGTATTGCAGCTTATCCAAACTGAGAAATTTATTTTACTCATTCTACAATTCTACAATTCTAAAATCTACAATTCTCAGCCACATCAACTTTTAACAAGAGTTCAGCTGTTGACAGTATTGCGAAGATTGTCAAAACTGAAAAATCTAAAGATCCAAAAGATCTAATCTTTAACCTTCCAAGCTCCTCTCCAACTTCATAGAAGTCTTCAACCTTCTCCTGTTTAAACACAGCCATTCTGCTCTTACTATGGAGAAAGAGAGATGGAGAGAGATATATGGTAATTTCATGTGTTTTTCTCTTTCGGACACACACAAACACAAACACACAAACACAAACACACACACACACACACACACACACACACACACACTCACTCAAAGGTCAAAGGTGCTGCACTCTTTTTACTTCTATTCTGTTTGTTACTCCAAAGAAGAGTTCATATCTAACTCAGGCGTTGAGATGTAGTCATTCAGAATGGTTTGGTGCAAAATGGTTTATTACAGAGAAACCTACCAAAGCATACACATGATTTTATATGTTGATAATGGTAAACAATGCTAAATCATTTTACAAAACCTTTGGGGTTTTATTTGCCATACAATACCTTGCATAAATGGACATGAAAATGATTTTGGTGTATTATTTAACGCAAAATAAGTGCAAATAATGTCTTAGGCTTCTGTGTATTTTTAACCTCTGTGAGGTAGCTTTCAAAGGCATTAAACTTTTCAAACGTGTTGTTGCTATCATAACCGATGTGAATAATTCTGACACAGTAGGCCTAGGTTTCTCTAGAACAGAGCATTTCATATCAAAACAATCCACTGACTTTGTTTACATCTTACCTATTATGCCTACATTGGGAAACAGAGGTAAAATTTATCTTTAAGTATGGTTTTACTTTAATGATTTGCTCCATATACACAAAAAATATTAAGCCGATCTAGATTTCATTTTATACGAGTTATTTTTAAGTCACAGGCCTTCGCTTAACATTTCAAACACGGGTGAGTCACGACTTTTTTCGGACTAAATAAATGTAAAAATAGCGACGACCCCAGTGACCGGTGAAACTATTACATTGCACTTAATAAAAACGTGACCTCTTTCTTAAACGTTTACGAATACAATTAGATTCTCAAAATAGAAAATCATGAAAGCAGGAAAAGCCAATCCACGTGCGCAACATGAAAGGGAAACACCGGGCAGTGATGACGTCAGCGCCTGACTGAAAGCGACTAGTTTCGTGTTTCAGTCATACAGTGAATATCGTATCGTAACGTCGTAGGAGGTGAATTAATGTACGGTTTCAACAAAATAATAACCGGATGCATGAGCTTTTTTCTGAGAATAATAAACCAACGTAACTAACAACAATTACGTTTATTGAACAAAGAAGCTTCCGTTTACTTACCTCCTAAATTGTAGCCTGTTCACGCCACTTAAAGCGTCTTGCTGTATTTTTGTCTTCTGTGAGGAGCCTGACTGAAGCGTTTCTGTGCTCGAGCCTTGCTGTCTGTCTAAAACAGGACGCCACCTGTTGAACCCGTGGCTGTATAAACACTTTTCACAGTGTAAGGCATTCACACTGGAGACGTTGCACTGAACGACACATGTAATTAGTTCGACTGCAAGACCAGCGGGACAGTGATGATTAGTTAGGATGACCTTTTTTTAAACAAAAAATAAAATATTATTTTATATTTTCAGTTCTTCTTATCGGTGCAACAGGCTGTAACGGCTTATTGAATTGGATATTTCAGAATATGTTGTCTATTATGTTCTATCGCTGATTTGTGTATTTCATCCCTGTTGTGCATTTTATCAAAAATGTTCCAATAAAATCTTTTTTACACTGACTTCCATTGAAAGTTAAGAAGGGTTTTCCTTCTCCTGTAAAGTTTTTGCCTGACAGCAATGATTTACACTGATGTTAAGGCACTTTTCGGCTGTAGTCAGTCAACTCCTGCTCCCCCCAGACTTTGGAGAGCAAGATTCATTTATAAATTGATGCTCAGGTAGTGAGACAGTTGCACCGCTCTTGAGTCAGTTGTACTCAATGACCCATTCCCTTTCGTTCTATAGAAATTCAGCCGATATTGTCCAATATGTTGTCAAATTTGCAATCAGAGTCTGCAGCATAGGGACCAGAGGTGGAGCCAGACTCACGTACATGTTTAGTAGACCCTCTTCATGTGTCTGAAAATGCCTTTATTGAGTTTATAATGCAGCCTTGAGGATGATCAGAAGCAAATCAGATTTCCCCCTGGATATCCAGTAAAAGTGCATTTTATCTATTAAATGACTAAAGAATTCATATTTCATCAAATTACAATAACTACTACTAAAGCTACAATGATTTGGGTATTTGGATTTTTGCAAGAGTGCTTGGCGAGACCCAGGTATAAATACTACTGTGTCTAGCACGTCTAACTACACTAACATTAGTTGGCTGGCTAACAACTAATTGGATCACATTGACCATTTTACACTAGCATCATACAAACCTTGAGTGTCTTTTAATGCGACTAACAGCACAACACAACATGCTACATAATAGTATGATTAACTAGTTAGTTGCCTGACAGCTTGACTACAACCCAGCGACCCCATTGAACAGAAAGGACTCTTCCAGCCAAGTCAATCACTTCAAAGTGTAACCCAACCTTCTTACCATTCCACAGAATAAGAGTAACAACTGATTTCTGGGGGGAAATAAAAATGTGCCAATATTAGCACAGGGAAAACTAACTGTTGGAATTAGACACTACTATCGACCCTACTGATATGTTAATGATTAGCTCAAGTGATATGCGGCATCAATGTGTAAGAACGTAAAAAATTATTCTTATTTTTCTCTAATAATTATTTTTTTAAAATCTGGTATTCCTCCCCAGAGGTGAAATTACAAGAGTTCAAATTACTAGAGTTCAAAGTGTAACCCCACCTTCTTACCATTCCACAGAGTAAGAGTAACAACTGATTTCTGGGGGGTGGGGGGTGGGGGGGGAGGGTTAAAATATGCCAATATTAGCACGGGGAAAACTAACTGTTGGAATTAGACACTGGAGATGGAAAGACAGTTTAGACAAGAAAAAATAAATGGAAAATGTTTTGTCATTGAAACACATCTTGCTACACATTATACCAGCCACACAGATGCGCTAGAACTGTGGTGCCTTCACTTTTGAGAGATGCTGCGATGTCCATGCTATATATAGTTATATAGTCATTGGTTGCACCACTCTAGAAACATGAAGTAATGCATATCCATGAGAAATAATGAAAAGATAAATTAACTCAGGTCAGTAGTTCCAATGCCAATGATCAGACAGAGGGCATTGTCTGTGCTTAAAAAACAGCCACATGCGCATTAGATCAAATCATAGTCATTCACTCAAATCCCATTGATGTCATAGCCCACCATGGCTGAGAGCCTGAGAAAATGAAGTCCTCACTAGCCTAATCCGCTGTTGTGAAATAACACAAAAACTTAGGGGAGAGGTAAAGACATTTAAGCATTTTTGTCCAGTAAAGAGGAAGCAGTGTTCAGATATTCACTGTTAGGCCTCATCGTAAATGGACACAGTAATCTTGCACAGCAGTTTTTATCTGTAACTCATACACAATCTGCTTGTACATTATCAGTTGACAGCATTGATCTCCAGGCTAATTTGCAATTAACCACTAATCTATACTCATTTGTCCTGGGGTAATTTTTCCTCTTTCTCATTCAGGGCTTACAAGTTTCCTGGTTCCCGTCATTTGAAAAAATATTTGTTTACACAAGGCACGGATCAAGACAGAACAGCTGTACTGATAATGCAGTAAAATCACAAAGAGTCTGATACACAGCTCCAATTGAACAGGTAGATAGGTGTCCTTTAACAATGGCACTATTCAAAAGCATGCTTCCACAAACAGATGTGTAACGGAAAATAGGCAAATGAACCCTTCTTCCTGTAGAACTGTAGGATTGCACTAGGCGTGCCTGGTTGTATTTGCTGCACACCTGTGTTTTAAAGGCTGTTAAAAGACAGGGATATAGTAAGGATGGAGGATATACATGCAGCTATGGAGGTGATGATGAGCCGAACCGCCAGACTAAGAGAGTGTGTGGATAGAACTGAGGGAAGGGGAAAAGAACAGTTTGAAAGAACTGAAGGTGGACTGAAGGAACTGGTCTTGAGGTGGTTCGTTGAAACTCAGGCTTCACTCATTCTTTGTGATGGAAACTTCCCCACATGGTTTCATGGCTTCATCTCCAGACAGTAAGAACACATAGTGAATGTAAGGCTAATGCAGTAAAAGTAGGAGTAGAAAATGCAAGAAGAGTAATTTTCGAAGTAAATTTCGAATGCTTAGGCACTAGACGATGTTTATATTTCTCTGGAAATATATATAATCATACATATGTTGTCATTTAAATGATATAATATTATATTATGAAGCAAATTAACTTTTTATTATTTTCATTTCTACTTTTAAAGTACACCACATCTAACAATGAGATCCTGTGTAATTTAATGTATTGTTTCTATTAACCAACCAAATTCATATCATAGTTTCCAGCAATGCTAATTAATATGTATGTAAACTACACACCACTGCATCAAAAAAGAAAGAAAACTTATTTATGAAAGCATTTATTATTTTACATTTACATACGTGAGCGTGTCATATGGCTTCTTGTTCTCAGAGAAGCTGAAGATCATCTCAGAGATAAAAGCCTCGGCTGCTTTCTCATCAGACTAAGTGAGAAAGCAAGTGGATACATTCTCTCATACAAGTAAGTGCTCTGCAAATTGATGATCCATGAATTCTGACAAATCATATGACATTTGTCCTTTGATTAAAGTCTGCAGGTATAAAAGTAGTCCATCACAGAGGGAAGCATTAACTGTGCAAATGTTACTGTTCCAACCTGCAAGCATATGTTGCTCAGAGTGGTTCCACTTGGGTTAGAATGTATTATGTTCTTACAGGGGACAAGATCGTTGTCGTCACTTTGTCATTAACCAGACCAGGGATGGCATGCTGGTGGTAACTGGAGACTCCATCACTCACAACAGCCTACCAGAATTGATTGAGTTCTTTAGGATCACACCCATCCAGCCATTTGGAGAGTGCCTCATCTCAGAGAAGGCAGTAGAAGTGGGTCCAAGTTTCACATACATGAGCTCCCCAGAAAAGTCTCCTTGCATGTTTGAAGTGGTAGTAACTTTAGACTCAAATGTCTCTGCACTAGGACGATCGTGCTATAAATACCTGCTGGGTGTGTGACAGGATTCATAGATTGAGAAGAGGTGGTAAAGTGCAGTAAATGTCTCATGATTGGAAAAAGGAGTGATTGCATTTGGGCATGCCAAAGTAGATAAATTTGCAGGTGTTTCAAAGCATACAGTCAAACTGTTCTACTAGCAGTGGCAAAAATCCCAGTCCACAGGAAATTCTTGTCATTTATGAGCAGAACTGAGCAAAGGCCTCTTGTGTGGCATTTTGTGCCATATTTACATAGTATGCAGATTTCTACAGAGTAGAAATTGCATTGAACTCTAGAAGCAGTTCTTGCCTGAAAGACAAGCAACTTTCATTCATATGCCATGAAAGCCACAGGTGGTCCATCTATCAGCTTCATCTTTTTCAACCACAATTCTGACAAGAACTTCTTGTAGACTGACATTTTTCCACTGCTAGTGGACTCGTATGACCATACGCTTACATACAACTACTTCCTTCACATGATGGCCTTTGGCATGCATAATCTTTTTTGCCAGAGATTATACCAATTGCATTGTAACAAATGGTCTGCTTTGTGACTAATTTTCCACACAAACAAAACATACCACCACTTCTCAAACACGCAAAGGTGACAATTTTTTTGTCCGGTGAGCTTACATACTTGTATACAATGTATACACTCCACAGGATAGAGGAATATTTGAAGAAACAAGCTTTAAATACTTTGAAAAGTGCAGGTATTTTTTAGCAATATTTTCTTTGAAACTACCAAAAATGAGAACAGAAGGGCAAAAGGAAAATAAAATATCCAGGCCATTTTGTCTGTGATCTGCATTTCCACAGGCCCCCTCTGATGATGTGTATGATGTGGTTCACTGTAAGCCCAGTGTAAAGTCGGGAGTGAGTGTTCAGGCCCTGCGGAGCCTATGGGATCAACGTGGTGACATCACACCAAAGGGCGCTCCTGCTCTACCCCCTAAAAACAACAATCGGAAACTCATTTCTTCCGCTTCCATTGACAGGAACAACAGTGTTCAGGTAATGAACCTTTTCAGACATTGTCAGTGTGATCGTCTATGCTCTCTGCATGCTTCCTCTGATGCAACCACTGATACTATTTAAAAGGTAAGAAGAGATAACGTATTGTAATTATATCAAGTTGACATAAATCATATATATATATATATATATATAGTGTGTGTGTGTGTGTGTGCATACATATATATATACTCCACAGCTCTTCATCTATATAAAACAGCCTAGCCAAAAATACTCATGTTTGTCTTACATGAGCATGTTAAATAGACAGTTGTCCAACAGACCGTTGAACCTAAACGACTTTAGATCAGACAGATCATGCACTATTATGGCGGAGGTGCTGCTATTATTATACCAACAGCAGAAAAAGACCAAAATATTGCAAAATTAGAGCATAGGGCGAATAAAAGTTTAGCGCATTTTCACCTTATGGTGAATTGCGTTCAGCTTGTAAGGTCTTTTAGAATACTCACCAAAGCATTTTACTGTAAAGCATTATTTTAGTTCAAAGGATTATTTTATTTTTACTTTAATCTAATTCTGTTATGAGGTAAATTCATATTTTACCCTACTAGCATGTTAAGGGCTATACAACTAGCAATAACAAAAATAAGGACTGGGCTGTGTTCTGCATCTGGGCTGACCTAGTCATTGGCAAAGGTGTGCTTATATTGCAATTATAACTTCTTATTGGTCGCTTTATGTCACCAAAGGCATTCGTGTGACCAAAAAGTTTTGACATGCAACGTCCTTTTTGTGTATAACCTGTTCTAAACTTTTTTCGTGCCACCTGTTCTAAAGAAAAACTTACCTCTTCGAAATTCCTTGAGCGGTGGACATCTATCACATTGCTCAGAGCAACATGCCCAGTCAGATCAGAGGTGGCGAAGCAAGATGAGGACAGATGAAGGACTTCAAAGAAGTGGAACACATGCCTGGGACAATGACGGATTTAGTTCTCTGGACTCTCACTTGCAAAGTTACTCATGGTTACTCAAGCATGGTGGTGACCTTTCCACATATGATGGACAGACAAATTCACATCACAGTAACCAGAGCAGGTCATTGCCTCACCTGGATGAAGATAACTGTCCCAGCAGCCACCCTTCATTTCCTGCATCACCACACCAACCCTTAGTTCCACCCAAATTAGCCTCCTTCTCATCTTCCTCCCATTTCATTAAGGAGGAGTACCAGTCTAGACCTGATGTCAACCTAACCACCCTACATCCTAACCTGTTGTACCAGACCTCCTCTGGGCTCTGTTCTGGGCATAACAGCCTCTGGGGTCCACATAACAACTCTCAGCCAAGCAATCTGGCTGAGATTTCCAGTAAGCCCATCAATGACTCTGTCTCACCTGACAGCACCTACCAACATCTCCTGAAGCATCAAAGCAGCAATACCTATGAGGACTTAGCCACAATCCAGCAAGACAACCTTGCTGCCAGAGAAAACAACACCTATGAGGACTTGCCTGAGATCCAGGAAGGTAACCTACTAATCCAGGACAACACCTATGAGGACATTCCAGCTACACACAATAACACATATGCAACTATGGATGAGCTGCAGCCCACACAGAGCACCCATGGAAAGAAGGCAAGAAACCAGACAAAATAGGCAAATACAGTGACTGTGCTACTTTATAAAATATTTTAATAATCTAACAACATTTTATTCTTTATACATTCACAGACCCATAAGTGGTGGAAATTCAAATCAGAGACCAAAAAGAAGTGATGCAACCTATTGAAGGTAAACTAAGTAAGGTGCAACTAGACAGGTGCGTTTTTCTGTCTACTGTTAAATATTATTTATTATTATTACTATCATTATTAGTTGTAATTTGTGTAATTCAGACCTGTATTTTACTAAGAAATGGTACTAAACTGTTTCTAAAGAAAAGTGTACCATACTGCCTTTTTAGTTGCATTGATGATTTTTTTTTTTGTGTATTTATTTATTTATTTTACATATTTGCACCTTTCATCTTGGGAAGTCAATGTGGTATACTTTTAAACATTACTTAGGCTACATGTCTAGACTGGGACAGCTATTCAAGCCAGGATAGCTGTCCAATTCTTACCCATACTACTATATCTGCATGAATAGGTGTTTAACGTGGGTTTTTATATGTACAGGCAATACAAAATATTCTCTTTAATTACCAGATCATTTAATTAAAGTGTTCCAGAATTTTGGGATACACACACACATCAGTGATTCTGGGTAGGCTTCGCACCCTCTGATCAGGACGAAGCTAATAAGAAGTGTACAAACAATGCTCTTATCATACTGTACTTGAAATACGTGGATATATAAAGTTTTAAAGCTTTAACAACCCAACATTTAGCAGGCTGAAAATGAAATTAACTGTGCTCTATACACATATGTATATACACACATGGACAAAATTGTTGGTACCCCTCGGTTAATGAAAGAAAAACCCACAATGGTCACAGAAATAACTTGAATCTGACAAAAGTAATAATAAATAAAAATTCTATGTAAATGAACAAATTAAATTTTACATTGATTCTGAACCATGCTTCAAGAGAATTATTTTTAAAAAATAAACTCATTAAACAGGCCTGGACAAAAATCCTCCCTGGACGTGGCCGCAGGAGGAAAATTTATGACAAAGAGACGGATAATACGAATGGTAACAAAAGAGCCCAGAAAAACTTTTAAAGAGATTAAAGGTGAACTTCAAGCTCAAGGAGTGTCACATCAGTGTCAGATCGCTGTTGTTTGAGCCAAAGTGGACTTTATGGGAGATGACCAAGGAGGACACCATTGTTGAAAACAAATCATAAAAAAGACAGACTGGGATTTGCCAAACTACATGTTTACAAGCACCAAAGCTTCTGGGAGAATGTCCTATGGACAGATGAGACAAATATGGAACTTTTTGCCAACGCACATCAGCTCTATGTTCACAGACGGAAAAATAAAGCATATCAAGAAAAGAACACTGTCCCTACTGTAAAACATGGAGGACGCTCTGTTATGTTCTGGGGCTGCTTTGCTGCATCTGGCACAGGGTGTCTTGAATCTGTGCAGGGTACAATGAAATCTCAAGACTATCAAGGGATTCTAGAGAGAAATGTGCTGCCCAGTGTCAGAAAGCTTGGTCTCAGTCGCAGGTCATGGGTCTAAGAGGTCTAGGAGGAAAACATTGGACTGTTCTGAAGTGACCTTCTATGAGCCCTGACTTAAATCCTATAGAGCATCTTTGGAAGGAGCTGAAACATGCCATCTGGAAAAGGCACCCTTTAAACCTGAGACAACTGGAGCAGTTTGCTCATGAGGAGTGGGACAAAATACCTGCTGAGAGGTGCAGAAGTCTCATTGACAGTTACAGGAATTGTTTGATTGCAGTGATTGCCTCAAAAGGTTGTGCAACAAAATGGGTACCATAATTTCTGTCCAGGCCTGTTTCATGAGTTTATTTTTAAAAATAATTATGTTGAAGCATGGTTGAAAAGCAATGTCTGACTTTCATTGGTTAATTTTCATAGCATTTTTATTTATTATTACTTTTGTCAGATTCAGGTTATTTCTGTGACCATTGTGGCTTTTTCTTTCATTAACCAAGGGGTACCAACAATTTTGTCCATGTGTGAATATGCAAATAACTAACAGTACAACAATTACCTTAATAAACATATGAAACAAAAGCACATTAATAACTTCATAAATGAATTACATTCATAACTCTGTAATCCAAAGATGAATAATCTAATCTTAATCTATTCAATTATTACTTTGCTGAGATGAGAGCTTGTCCCACCTCTGAAAGTAAGCAGACATATTCAGACATATCTTCTGAAGAGTCACAAATAATGAAACTGTTGTGTACTGATTGGGAAAGCTGTATTTGTAAGTCTATCTATATTGTGTGAATTTAGGCTGCAGAATGCAGCACTGGATGTGAATATTAAACTGTTAAATTACAGCTAGCTAACATTACAAAACACAACCAAAGCTCACCCTTGCTGATAAATAGTTAATTTTTAAGCACCTGGCAGCTTCCTCTCTTCCCATTAGTTTGACCCTATTTGCCTTGGGTAGTGTGTTTATATTCTCTCGTTTTGAACACTCTGCTGTGGAGCTACTGAACCACAGTCATTTTACTGAACTGAACTGAACTTCTCTGATGGAGGAAATGCGGTCATCTAGAAACTCCACCCACAGAGAACAATGATAGGTGTAGTGGGCACAAAGAAAAAACAATCTGGATGCTCTCTGTGTCACTGCCATATCATTGAGGGTATATTTTTACTGTTTGTATCTTTAGGGGATGAAATTGCACATGTACAGTACTCTTTTGTTCTGGCGGTGTATTAAAACTGTATTATGTATTCCAACAGCTTTAAAGTGTAATGTTAGACAGCTGTGTGATTGTGTGATATTACATTGCCATTACACTGGAATAAACTGACATTTATGAATAATGTAATACTGTATATACATAAAAAAGGTAAAGGTAAAGGTGCACGTATTTGTCACTGTGCAGTGTACACTGCACAGCGAAATGTGTCCTCCGCATTTAACACATCTGTGGTAGTGAACACACTCACACACACTAGTGAACTAGGGCCAGTGAGTACACACACACCCAGAGCGGTGGGCAGCCAACTCCAGCGCCCGGGGAGCAGAGAGGGTAAAGGGCCTTGCTCAAGGGCCCAACAGTGGCAGCTTGCCAAGCCCGGGAATCGAACCCACAACCTTGTTATCGACAAGGTATATGGACTTACTTTACTTTACTGTATTAAGCAGACTACAAACTGATTGCCATTACAGTATATACAGATATATACACAAAACAATAAAACAGATGTTTATACTTTTAATAAATATGGACCTGGCTACATATTTTGATATAGGATGCTTTGAAATGAATATTTCTGACTTGCTATTGGCCTTGCATTTACTGACTGTAAGCAGGAAAATGGCAATTAGATGCAAAATGTATTACCAAGCTTTTAAGAAACAAAAAGGAAAAACCAACTGATGTACCCAGTGCTCACTCAGCTATAGCACAGTCACTGATCATTTATTAATTCCAGTGTTCATTTTGAATTTCCATATCTAAAGAACATAGCAGAAGGTTGGTATAAAGTTCATGTAGCACATTCTTGAAAGGTTTTTGTCTTAAAAGAGTATCCGTTTGAAGGTCAGTAGGAGTCCACTGTGAGCAAGGCGTCCTGTGTCCTTAAAAATTATCCTTTTGATCACCTGCAACCAAAATATTTAAGGAGTTCGATGTTAGCTGTCAACATGGGCATGAAAACTCAACTATAATTGTCCTATATGCATATGCATATGTCTTACCGACTGAATAATAATAATTTTGGTCATCGTCAAAATATATTTGCACAGAGTAGCAGCACGGGATAGGTAAAATCCTCCAAGCAACCATCAGTCATCCATTCGTCCATCCTCTTTCATTTCAAATGTTCACCCTTTTATATGCGTACATGGAAGGTGCTGCATGGCCACACAACATTAATACAGTTTAGAAAAGAAAATTAGCACCACCTTACCTCCCAGCCCAACAGGCCACCTCAATTGAGCATTAAGTGGCATGGAAACCAGTCTGAGCCAGCTTTAGCCTATTCAGCTGATTATGGGGTAATATACCTGTCTAGTTCAATAATGCTTTCATATCTCTCAGCTCTCTGCACTAAGCTATTTCCAAATGGTTTGAGCTATAAATTGAGATCCACTTACCGCCCTATGATGTCAGCTGTAAAAGGGTTTTCAGGGATTTTATGTCTAAATTGGAGGAGGGTAATTTACCAAACCACACCATGCAAAAAATTATGCAATACTGCAAAGAGTGGTCTATATAAACCAACACTCTTTGCTAGATTTTATTGTTAACCAATGTGGAGATTTTTTTAATTTTTTTACTCTTAGTCATAGCTAATCGGTTCTGTCATGGTCTCAGATAAATGAGTTTTTTTGTTACCTAATGAAATCTGGTGCCTTGGAGATCATGTTCTGAAAGTCAATGATAGAAAGCCTTCTATCACCATCTAGATCTGCTTCATCCATCACTCTAAGAGAGAGAAGCCTCCTGTCTTCTGGTCTCAGCTCTTCTCCAGTCAGCCTGTGCACTGTCTCCTCCACGTCCTTCTCACAGAGGAACCCATCTCTGTTAAAATCTGACAGTGAATAAAAAAATCATGGGGGTAAGCTAAATGGTTATGTATATGTTTCAGGCAGATATGTAAATGATCACAGGTGTGGTCTGATTATACACTAGATCTTGCCACAAGAGGGCATAAACATTCTTCTCCCACTGCCCTATAAAAAGGCTCTCAGTGGCTACTTTTGGGTAGTGTACCTCTTGGTGCGAAAGCGTTGACTGCAAGACATTCCTTTACGATATACTCATAAGACATGTTGCATAGCAGACAGACTTTGAGAGGGGGCGCATATGGGACTGATCATTTCAACAAACTTTAGTCCTGCCTTTATCATGACGCGACACACTGCCCAAGCTGCTGATGTGATCAGCAGGAGAATGCTCGCTCACACACAGCAAGCGTTTCCCAAAAATGTCTCAGCCAGATTGCATCACTTCCTTTGCCAGCCCGGTTGCCAGATTTATTGCCAATAGACAATTTAAGGGGCCAGCTGAGATGCCAGCTTCGACAGCCTACAAGTGTGCAGGGTCTACAGAACCACTTGCAACATCTGTGGCAAATGTTGTGCAGGATGTTATATGGAACCTTTATGCCTCCTTTATGCCGTATCTCATCTTGTATCCAGGCTAGAGATGGCCCAACAGGGTACCAGAGTCTCCTATCAATAGTATTGTTTCCCCAATTAACTTGCTCTAATATTGTAATCACTTACATATATAATCATTAAATTAACACATAGACAGTTTCATTCGATTCCAACAACTCCTAGGGGTGTTATGTAGAACAGCACAGATATACGGTACAGATATACATTAACAGTAACTGAAGTTGGTTGTTGTCCTACCATATATCTTGAAGGCGTAGATTGTCTTCAGTTCAAGTGGTGCCATTTCACTCAGAACTGAGAACATGTCTACAAAGTCATTGAAAGTGAGGTTGCCCTTGCCATCCTCTGAGAAAGTCTCCACTATGCGCTGGCGGAAAGGATTTTCCTATAAGGCAAAGTATAAGAAATACTGTCTAGAGGCAAGTAAGAACACTTCGAGTAAAAGCAAACTTTACCTTAAGTTCAGGCATGGTGATGATGAGAGAGGGGGGGAGAGTAACATCAGGGTTATTTGTATAGTCCAGAGGAACAATGTTGGGGGCCAGGTCACGGAACCTCCCATGTAACCTAGAATAAAGAGCACCCAGTGTGCCAGAATCCAGCATTCCTGTTTCAAAGCCAGAACCATCTACAATACCTTTATAACTGTATGTGTCATTTTTCAGGATTTATTAGGGTTTAAGCCCAATCATAGATCATACAACAAATTAAATAAAGATTATCCAATTAAAAGGAATATGTACTCCAGAACAAATCTGGGAAGTGTCTTTTTTGGAAAACTGACCCTATGAGTTATTTCAGTTGATTAATTAGAAATTGTACTGTGCAAACATTAATGCCAGCTATGAAGCAAAACGTTTAGTGTAGGCCTAGAGTAACTGCAGGAACTAAATCTGTTGTTTTCCACAAGCCATCTAACATAATCATGGGCTCAGGAATTAATCACTTACACCTACATGGCCAAATAAATGTCATCACCTGGATTTAACTAAGCAATGGTAAGCGCCTCCCATTGGATAATTACTGAATGAGTGATTATGGTTCAGCTAGCAACAAGTTTAACCCAAACTGATCTAGTGAAAAGCTTTAACAATAATGCCAAAGGACAGCCTAACTCCTGTATATATAACACTGAAGGGAGTTACAGCCATTAGGCTATTTGGCATTTTCTGGACAATATCAATACTTGGTGTCTACTAACAATATTTTAATTCTCTTCAGTAACCAAGTTTGTCTTTGAGCTATAAAATGCACAAAATCCACAAGACGTACTGGTTACAAGCATTTTAAATTAGGTACTATCTAACCAAAATAATGTATGAAGTTCAGATTAATACCCTTGACCTGGACTGCAGGTCATTTTGACCATCTGTGATAAAAGTGGTTCTGTACCAGCTAAATGTTAAACATGCATGCACATTGATATCTTATCTTGTAGATTGCTTCTTTTAAAGTATGTACATGCTTAGTCTTGGTGTGAGCAAACCTTCATCAGCCAATAGAGCTAGAAAACCCATCCCAAATCAATATGATAAAATCTGATCTTTCTCTCTTTTATTTACCACATGATTTACACATAATACATGTGAAATATTTGTGCATTTTTGTAAAAGTCACATTCACCTGATCTAAATACAAAAAGCTAGGTTACTTACCGCAGGATTGCTTTACTGGTAAAAAATGTGCATTCCTGTTTAATGACAGTTAAGCACATTCTGAGTTAAGCAAATATGTACTGTTGTGTTATCACTATAGTGTTACAGTAAGATGATAAAACAAAGCCCACTAAAAAATACATAAAGACAACGTAAGTTACCTGGTAATCGTCAAG
Source organism: Salminus brasiliensis (assembly GCF_030463535.1). NCBI lineage: Eukaryota > Metazoa > Chordata > Actinopteri > Characiformes > Bryconidae > Salminus > Salminus brasiliensis. Next base: position 24,556,885 of record NC_132894.1, on the reverse strand, counting down.
TTGGTCACCTCTGAAGGTTGTTTGCGTACTCCCCATTTTCTTCGTTCTACACAGCAGCATGTCTGTATTCAGCTCTGTACCATTGGGATGTCTACGTCATGATCCTTTGTATCAAATGAAATGGTAAAAAACTATTCGTAGATTTACGCCATGATATACAAATTCGTTAACATTTGAAGCAAAACAAACCTGCAAACCTCTTACAGGCTAACTGCTCCTCCTTACAAAACGTCCTTACAGAGGACCAACTCCATCTGTATGTTAGTTTGCTCCATCTGTATGTTAGCTTGTTTTTGTTAGTGAGGAACCCGCTCGAATGTTTGTCGTAGGGAACCAATAGGTGGCGACATTTCACTGCCATAAATACTGCAGTCACTGAAATCACCTTTTAGATTGATATACATTATTGATGCCGAAGGAAATGTAGCATTTCAAAGCTACATTGAAGTTGAATTACTTACATTCTTGTTATTATAAAGTAAAATAGAAAAATATTTTGTAAGATTTGTACAAGGTTATGGAAACTGAATTCAATTTTCAAGAGAAAAAACATAGATTCATTATTCATTATTAGTTTTTTTAATCAATTGATTACCACGTACCACGATTTAAACGTACATCTTCATATAAGCTAATGTACACTGACATTGTGCAAGAGTGTGCTTATTAGTTATTTCACCACACATTCTCTTAATGTGTTAAACATTTTAGATCTATATGCTTGTGTATGATGACTTTTACTCAAGTGTAATTTTGACTACTCTCACGTTTAATTGAGTCAGATTTGACTCAATTGGCGCTTATACTTATTCAAAAGCATACTTTCGGTGTACTTTTTCCACGAACAAAAAACACAGACGCAGTTATTATATCTTATTTGGTCCAATTACATTTCTCTGAACAAACTCTAAAAATATGATAAGTGTGGTGATATTTGTACATAGTGTGTAGCATTTTCTTCACTGTAGCAATTTAGGAGAGATTCCCATAGTTGAATATTATGGGTAAAAGTCCGGGCTAAGGGTATGACGTCAGTCGACACACACCCAGCCTCTTCCTCCTCAGTGTAGTGGTCGGAAAGACTAGTTCACCAACATTTTTATGAACCGTTAGTCAAATACCGCTACTTTGCTACCAACTTAGCCGAGGTAGCTAGCTGTCTAAATACATCGGCGCAGATATGGCAAAGACCTACGATTATCTATTTAAACTATTGCTCATTGGAGACAGCGGAGTTGGCAAGACATGTCTACTGTTTCGGTTTAGTGAGGACGCTTTCAACACCACCTTTATTTCCACAATAGGTCAGTTTCTGAAATGCTTTTTATTTGACATAACCATCAGAGTCACATTGATTCCGAATGCGAAGACGATACTAACCATTTTCTACTGTGGTAACTTAAGCTAGCTAAGTACTGTAACATTTCGTGTCTGAAACTCGAAGGTAGCTGAGAAGAACCACTAAGTTGAGTGACAGGAAGAGGCCTTCCGTTTTTACAGCTTCGCCCTAGCTAGCTAGCTAGTTTGTTAGCATAGCTCAGGTAGCTGAGGTAGCTAACGGCTTTGCTGCATTTCAGTTTAATGACTTGCTGGTTCGCTGGTTCTTAATTTGCGATGTAAAAACTAAAGTTGGCATACACTTCCAGTGAGGACCGAAAAAAGATCGTTCCAGTAACGCGTGTCTGACTAGCTAGATTAGCAATTTCGCTAGCCAGTTAATGGTTTGAGTAAAGGGAACTGATATGCAACATAGCAAGTTAGCTACATAAGTCTAATTTGGTTTAAATATGCTTGCTGTGTGGTCATTTGTGACATAGTAAGGAGTAAAGACAACTAACAAGTTTCAAGGAAAAAGAGGGGGCTCCCCTGATTACAGTTGATAGATATTGAAGTTAGCTAGATGTCTTGTTTCAATCATCAAGAAAACCTCACACCCACAATGTTGGAAAATACCCCACTGACCGAAACTGATAGTACTTTCCAAAGCTTTCAATGGAAAATGTATTTCTTCACTCTCCCTAGTAAAACTATCAGTAAACACTACTTTAAGCATATCTTGGTTACCCATTAATTAGAGAAATATGCGTCAATATGCGAAGTTATTTAGTGAACAATATTCGCATATAATGGAGTTTTTTTCTGCTCACAGTGCTTGCTGCTTTTGAGAAACACATGACAGTCAGCTGTCATTTTCTGTTGTAGTCAACTGGTTTTGCTTTTGGACTTTTCCTGTCTGAAAGCATTTGAGAGTTCCTTGAACTTTAGTTGTTGCTGTGCCACAGACTTCCCCTATTGCTATGGACAATGCTGCTGTTTCACTTCCTGGCCCATATCCTGTCAAAGCTTTCTTTGGACAGACTGCTCTTGAGCTGCCAAGTTCTCTTAGTTGTCATAACTGGGAGCAGTTTCAATTCCCATTGAAGACAACTTATTGACTTGTTTGAGGGCGACTTAATGCAGCAATACAATAATATAGTGGCTTACATGTCAAAAGGAAGGGATCAGGAAGATGTTTAATTTTGCAACCTTTCTACTCTTTGCATTTCGGAGGTTACCCAGTAAACACACTGCCACATTGCTGCACATTTTTGTGGAGGTTATAAAAGCAGTGTTTGCATCAGTTAGAGAAGCTATTTCACATCTTGATATATTTGTTTTACTCTTGTTGCAGGAATTGACTTTAAAATTAGAACAATTGAGTTGGATGGCAAGAAAATCAAGCTTCAGATTTGGTGAGTCTCAGGAAGGATGTACTCATTCGGGTTGCAAAAATGAGACTGGATATCAATGTTTGTGTGTGTTTTACAGGGATACAGCAGGACAGGAGAGATTTAGAACCATTACCACAGCTTATTATAGAGGAGCAATGGTGAGGTTTGCGCATGCTTTAACTTGCACTAATAAAAGTGAATATTTGCATTACACCACCACTGCTTAAGTACTATTTTACACAATGAACGAGACTATGAAATGTAATCTCTGTAATATACTGTAAAAAATCTGCAGTCTTCCTGTGCTGTTTTTATGTTTCAGGGCATCATGCTGGTATATGATATCACTAATGAGAAGTCATTTGACAACATTAAGAACTGGATCAGAAACATTGAGGAGGTGAGATCCTAATGAATGACATTTCTGACAAAGAGTTTTATGAATGTCTTAAAATGGCATTGATAGGCTGCTAGCAAAAGTGAATAAATGTATTTTCTCTCTGTTGTACTTTACTCATTAACAGCATGCATCATCTGATGTGGAGCGAATGATTCTGGGGAACAAATGTGACATGAATGATAAGAGACAAGTATCAAAAGAAAGAGGGGAAAAGGTCAGTAGTGGCAATTTAAAATACTAATTGATTTTTTTGTTTATATTAGAAGCTCTGAGGGGAACCTGGTGGTCTATTTATGCATTTGTTTCTGAATGTTCTACAGCTAGCCATTGACTATGGTATCAAGTTCTTAGAGACTAGTGCTAAGTCCAGCACAAATGTGGAAGAGGTAAGAGAAAATATGTGTATATGTGCTTGTTAATGGATATATTTTAGTATATATATATATATAAATTGCCATATAGATCTGTTATGTGCTAATTGTATTACGACTTATTTTATCTCAGGCATTCTTCACTCTCAGCAGAGATATTATGACCAGACTTAATAGGAAAATGGTGAGTTTTATTTGTCTGTGGATATTGTACAGAAATAAAACTTTTTTTTTTATTCAAATCATATAGCATAGTAACTGCAGTAACTCAATAGTACTGTCAGTTTGGATATTGAAATACACAATTATACAAGTACTTGTGGATTTGTACTCATGAAAATGAGAAATAAAAGATTTAGTTGTAAAACTGAAAATAATGAGGTGGCATTAAACATGAAAAGTGTAATAAGGTGCATGGAGTGAACTTTACAAGCATGTCAGCGCTGTAACTGTAGTGCTGTAGTAATAAATTTGGTTTGAACTGGGTGATATGGTAAAAATACTGACATTTTTTACGATACACAATATTTATCACAGAACATGTAATCATAGACTAAATACATCAGTAGCAACACATAAAAAAAACATTTTACAGGAGAAAGGGGAAATCAACATGCTCAATAAGATACTTAAACAGTAGAACTGTTTGTGTTTATTGTTTTAGATAGATTGTGTTTGACTATAATTACAACTAAGATAACATTTTTTTTTTAGTAAGTCAATGCATAATTACAGGTAATCCCAAAGCGTTCACTTACTTTTTCTTGCAATATATATATATATATATATATATATAGTACCAGAAGTATTACTACTTTCACTATAATACAAATGTTTTGTACTTTCTCCACCATGTTTGTCAGTCTTGTTAATGTATGTGTTAGGGCGGTAAATGCTTATTATTTCTAAAGTAGTCTGTCCACTTGCTTCCTACAAAGTACTGCAGTCTGCAGTGGTGGCTCAGCGGTTAGAGCGCAGGGATATCGATAACAGGGTTGTGGGTTCGATTCCCGGGCTCGGCAAGCTGCCACTGTTGGGCCCTTGAGCAAGGCCCTTTACCCTCTCTGCTCCCCGGGCGCTGGAGTTGGCTGCCCACCGCTCTGGGTGTGTGTGTGTACTCACTGCCCCTAACACATGTGTGTGTGTGAGTGTGTGTTCACTACCAGATGGGTTAAATGCGGAGGACACATTTCGCTGTACAGTGTACACTGTACAGTGACAAATACGTGCACCTTTACCTTTACTACAGTTATCTACCAAATGACTGTGTACAAATGCTGAAAGTTTACATAAACAAATTGGCCTTAAAATATTTAGCCTAAACTTTTTGGTGCGACTACTGCCATTAAAACTGAATGCCTATTTGTTTTTGGTTTTCTGTGTGTAGAATGAAAATAATCCATCAGGAGGAGGCCCAGTCAAGATCACTGAGAATCGCTCCAAGAAGCCAAGTTTCTTCCGCTGCACTCTTCTCTAATCTCTAAACTCTTCTCTATATATAAATTTTGGAGCTCAGCATTCATGGATGTAGGACAGCCTACAGTACCTCTGGAGTGTGAGCTGCTGCTGAGAGCTCTGGACATTCTTCCACAGAAATGCATACTGAAGGTTCAAAAGCCAAAGGAAGAGCTTAGCTGTGTTCTTATTAGTGCCCCTGAACGCTGTAAAACCTTCCTGGTCAGCCTCAGCAGATGCTACCAAAGCTCCTAGGCATTTTTGAGGAAACATTGTTAAAGCAACATTATAACATTACACTTGAAGTTATTAGTTGTATTTTATTAGTTTTACATGGCATTGTGAAGGAACAGAACATACTGGGTGAATAAGTACCAGTACTACCTTAGGTGGAACAGTACTGGCATAAATGACCCATCTTGGTTATCAAGTTAAGGGAACTATGGACTGAAGGATATTTATTGATTACCCTGAAGGATTTCTTAACATGGCCCTATCATGGAAAACTGACCTTCCCTCATTTTACTAAAGAGGGAGGAGAATGTAAAGCTCCCTTGTACATATTTGGAAACTAAGGCTGCGTTCACACAGCAGGTGAAACTTGCTGTAGGACGGACAGTAAAAACTAAAACAAAGTGCTCAAATTGACTTACATGAAAATGTAATCATTGCATAGTTCTGTGTTTAACTGTGAAAGACAATCAAACAGAGAACAAACCCTCTATTTTTTTCCATTTACCTGCTGTGAAGGAGAATGTTAGAAAAGGCACATAGAATACTGAATGCAGAGCCTCGATTTGTGTGAAGAGGCTCCTTTGACTCCCTTTTTCCCCCTTTTTTTTCTCTTTTCTCTTGGTTTAACCTGGGTTTAATCGCTCATTAAGTGCCATGTTGCTTTGATGAGTAGTGGCCATTTTAATGACATTCCCGTAAAGCTTGAGCTAGACTTATGCAACTTTCGCATGAATTCCAACATGGCTGTTCAGACTTAGGTCACATTGCCACATACCAAATGCGTATCAGATTTTAGGACACAATATAAATGTGGCCCAAATCGGAATTGAAAATTTCACGATTAGTGTGTTTTCTGTGTACTTTGCCATGCAAGTAACAAATCTGTCACATTTGAGCAAAAATATTGAACTTAAGCCACTTTTACCTGCTGTGTAAAAAAAGCCTTAGCTGCAAAAACAGTTTGTTTTGAATTAATTTTTTTATGTTATGAGAACCAGCTCCTTTACACGGCTGACTGCCGTTTAGCTCCCCCATTCATAATGCAGTTCTCAGAAGTGTTTGAGTGATATTTGAATGAGACACAGCACAGCGCAGTCAGAACAGAGCTTGTTAATCTTTTATCAGTATCAACGGTGCTGTAACAAAAACAGCCTGTTTAATTCTAAGGGACAAATGTTGTATATTGTAAATGGCGCTTACTGTGTTACAACGAAAATACAAGAAATGTGGGATATGGGCCCTTTAGGTAAGCTTATTTTTTTTAAGAGAAATGATGTTTGAATATGTTTACATTGAATATATATGCAGGTTATTTTCTAAGAGTTTTAAGAATAATTTATGTATGGAAAGCATATGCTCACCTTTCCACACTGCTCCAAAGCAGACCAGTGTTAAATTGCAGAAAAGTGCAATATTTTACAGAATGCAGTCTTCTTGTTTTCCTAACTGATGCCACCGTTAAAATAAGAGACCAAAGTTACTGAAAACGAATGACACTGTGGGATGGGTCCGACCTGTTGTTAGTGTCCTTTAGGGCCATGAAGGTTTTCTTTTATTCTTAAAGGAAGGCTACTCATAAATATTAACATGGCAAACTACATGAAAACTGATTGGGACCTCTCATTATTATTTCATTATTCTTATGTGCTTATGCTGAATGCCCCCCCCCCCCCATTCCTCTTGTAGCGAATTGTGTTTTTGGGAAAAAATCTGTAACATTATGTACATTCCATTTATTTTGATTGTGTACACACACACACACACACACACACACACAGTGTAGACGGGGAATGGGGAGAGATGGGGAAGACTCTTGTCCAAATGCTTCTTGAAGCAGCAGCCAGCTTTGCCTCAGCTGGGCCCTGAATAATAATTCACATTATTATGTTTACTAATGTTATTATATTTTTATACTTTATCCAAGGAAGCACCTGTTTCTTACCACTCCATAAAACCACTTTTAAATATGTTAACCTGTTCTGACACAACATGATGTTATTACTTTTAATATATATATATATATATATATATATATATATATATATATATATATATATATATATATATATATATATAGTGTGTATTTACAGTTTTGATGTTTTACCTTTTCTAATTCCTCTTTTTATAAGATTCCATAAGTGTGAATTTATTGTGTAGTGTTTACAGCACCACTGCAACAGTATTTTCTGTCCTTGCACTATTTGCTGTTTTATGTTTGTGGTTGCCATGACTTAAACCACTGAGACCCTATTGGAAGGAGGGCTCTGTCTTAATCACTTGCAATAAATTATGCTACTGCAGTGCTGATGTGTGGAACAGTACTGAGGAAACTTAATCTTGAAAATATTAAACTCCAATCGCAAAGACAGATCCCAGCAGATCCGTGGAAGTCAACCACTCCAGTTATCATGTATTAATTTTATTACACATTCTACTGATTTTTGTTGAAGGGTACATGACTGCTTGAGTTATATTGGCTGTTTGGGCCTGAGTGATACTGCCTCCGATCAGACAAATAGTCTGGCAATGCCCCTCATCTGTGTGGCATTGTTAATAACCTCCATGGTCCAAATTTGAATATGCATGCTGGCACATTTGCATAATTTTCAATGTAACAATGACAGCACTCAGTCTCCCATAGAAAAACTGGTCTTAATAATGTACTTAATACTTAATCTTCTGTATCTTGAATAAGTACTTTTTAACGTGTATGTCTTCCTTAATTCCTGTGTTTATTCTGTTATATATATATATATATATATATATATATATATATATATATATATATATATATATATATATATATATATAAATTGTAAACTGATTAAACTATCTTTTGTACATAAATTTATGTTTTTTATGGGTTTTTTTTATGTAATTATTTGAAGAGTTACAAAAAAGACTAAAACATCAGGGCTGAAGTAAAATGTTTGTGGTGGAATGTAGTAAGTTATGTAATGGTCAGTCACTCATGAGTGGGAAAAAATAAGAACTTTCTGGTGGGCCTAATCACACACTGTCACTGGACAACTTTGGCCTATCGGACACACTTTAAGGAGCCTGGTCCTAAATAATTGTTTATTATTATAAGTGTAAACAGGAAATAATATGTACAAATTATACTTTTTCCACTTTTTCTGCAAGTATAAGGAGAGTAACATTCACATAAAGTGTTTTTTAATCATTATAATACATTAGTGTAATATCACATCCTTTTATTTTGCTGTGTAATAACTGCTATGTTAATCATTGCACAGAGGTAGATATTGTCCCTTTTTCTTAGAAGAAAGATCTGTTTTATATTTATATGTACACAGACACATTATAGGAACAGGTACAACTAATTGTTCATCAGAATAAAATTCATGTTAGATGTTCTTCAAGTTCTGAAATTCAGTAAACTATTCTGTGTCCTGCTGAATGTTAGGTGTTTCTATAAAAGATTATTGGTCATTTGCATTAATCTCAAAAGCTCCAACCAGGTCCTTCACGCTGCAGGCCGTTCGAGGTTTTTCCAGGCTGTCTCCTAAGGCCTTTAACTTCCGGGGGTTAGTATTGAGACTCTTGGACCTAAGCGCCGGATATATCCTGTCTTCAGCTACTAACAACTTATCTGAATCTGCCATTTCTTTCTCGTCTGTTTCAGTCATCTCTTTTCCTTGTCCATCCTCTTTGTTCTCTTTTCCCCATGACCCTGCTGGTCCTTCAAAGAGCTTCTCTGCAGATATTCTGGTCATGTGTCCGAACATACAAGGATGAACTTTGTACTCAAAGCGAGGAGCCCAGCGACCTGTTGTTGGTGACCTGCTCACCTGATCCTGTAAATTGCAGGGTTCTGATGCCCAGGTATCCCCTTGTGTCCTTAGTCTTGGTTGTCCCACCGGTGAATAGACCATGGTGCTCCAGGCCCTATTTTCGGGTGAAAGTAAATTCTTCAGTCCTCCAGTGGGATACTGTCGTAGTGACTGTGCCCGCTCCAGAGGATACGAAACCACAGTCTCCAGCCTCGTCTTCCCCACTATGACGCCAGCTCGCTCCAATGCTGCATCCAGCAGGGCATGTGGATTTTTTGGGGGCTCGGTCGAGTTCAATCTTGGCCTTTGACAATTCTGCTCCTCCTCCTGTGGATTACAGGGGGATATGAGAATGTCCACACTGGAGGTAGAGCGCCTCCTCTGCTGCATCGGAAGCACGTCCAGCATGGTGCCAAAGGAAGATACTCCGTGTGTGACAAGATGAGGCTCGCTGCCACACAAGCTGCCATGCCTTTCAGGAGTCCCATGGCCCCTGTTGTCACCCATGGCTTCATCTGCAGCGGTGCGGTCCTCAGTATCCAGATGAAATCGGAACAGGCTGTATCCATCATTGCTGTTTATGCTGCTTTGGCGGTGAAGTAAACAGTCGCCCATGGCTGAGCCACCAGAATGCGTCCGAATGAGGTCTGATTGTTCAATTCCAGCAAGCCGCTCCAGAGCATGCATCATGCGGCCAGAGAATTCTTCTAGCTGACCCAAGCGCAGATCCACTGTCTGCAGAGAGGCCTTCATGGTGTGCTCCCTTTCGTTTACTTCCTCCAGGCGCATGGACATATTCTCCACCCTGTGTATGCCAACAACAATAATAACATTCTATTTAAAATTGCTCAATCAACCAAGATTTTAGGTGTCTAGAGTTAGGTACAAGACTCATGCTAGTAAGTAATTTCCAATTCAGTGCCCCACGGTACCCCACGGTACCACCACAGAGCAGGTATTATTTGAGTGGTGGGTCATTCTCAGCACTGCAGTGACACTGGCATGTTAATGGCATGTTAGAGTGTTGCGCTGACACAAGTGGAACAGACACAGCAGTATCACTGGATTTTTTTAAACACCTCAGCATCACTGCTGAGAACAATCTACCAACCAGAAATATCCAGCCAACAGCGTCCTGTGTGCGGCATCCTGTGACCACTTATGAAGAATTATATGACCAACACAAACTGTGCAGCAAACATATGAGCTTCTGTATCTGACTTTACATCCACAAGGGGGACCAACTAGTCTAATAGAGTGGACATTGAGTGGACATAACTCCAGCAGCAGTGCGGAGAATGACTGGAGAATGTGGAGTGTGTTAAAGAACAGGCTGAAAGGAGGCTAACAAAGTATGCAGGGAAACAGATGGACTACAGTCTGTAAATCTTGAACAACAAAGTGCTCTTATATGGCAAGTGGAGCTGATATAATGGGCTGTGTTAATTCCAAAAAAGGGGTGTTCATACACAGATTGCTGCTAAAATGAAGCAGTTGCTAAACATAAATGTATGACATATATATGCCTTTTTAGCATTTTTTACCAGACAGTGTAGATAACACAGTATGCCATATGGTGTTAGAAACCATATGACATACTGATGTCATTTTATTATAATTCATATTGTAAGTTGCTTCAGGTAAGAATATCTCTTAAATGCCATAAATATAAATGGTGGCTACAAGCTTCAATTAACTATCACCTACACAAGTCCCAGAGCCCCAGTGAAAATAAAGAAACAAACAGACGTGTAAATTTGTTCTTTGCCTAAACTATTACTTGAACTGTATGCATAGAATGTTTCAGTTATAAGAAAAAAAACAGATAAATGGCAAATTTCTATTACTTAGAAATATTAAATGAACCGGAATGTTGATGTTGCTGATCGTATTTTCACAGCTTACGCTAAAATTCATTTATCCATTTAAAAAGTGAAACAGTTTTCTTTTTAACCTATTTAACCTCCTGAAACCTGGACTTTTGCTTGGTTTGTGCATTTTTTATTTCTTCTGTTTGGGATTAGTAGGACCATACAAGTATAAAAACTAAACTTAGTCTACAGGAAGGTGTTTTTGCAAAATGTCCTCATATGAGGCCAAAGGGTGCAGAGAAGCAGAAATGTAAGGTCCCCATATGAGGAAGCAGGGTCCCAGGTGGTTAAGCAAACTCCAATAAAAACAACTGTATAGATACTGAACTAAAGATGGTCTTTTACTTAGATGACTCTAAACTGGAATCAGCTCCTTCATTTAAGGAAGGAGCAATGCTTCAAATGCTAGTCAATACTTACCTACGTACGCAAGTCAGATAACATAAGATCTGAAGAAGTAAAGAACTTAAAAATACACAACTAAAGAGGGAATCCCTGTGTGGAATTGCTTCCAAAGTCTTTTAGGAACAGATGAGCATTCATTGAGCACTAAATTGTATTGAGATCACAAATCAAGTCTCGATTAAACTTGGATTGCCCCGTAGCAACAAACCTTTCTGAAGTGACTCTAATGCGCTCATCATTGGATGACTGCTCCTCATCCTCCTTCTCCCTGAAGTACTCTTCCACACACTGCTCTTCAAACTCATACAAATACTTCAACTCATCAGGACTCAGAATCAGTTCTGAAAATTGTGAGCAGAATGCAAAAATTATTAAACATTACAAGACTGTTACACGCAGTGCTAATAATAAGTAGAAGCAATGAGATAAAATGGGCAGTGAATTACTGAGTCCACGATCTCTTTCATCCAGTTCTCCTTCCATTTTCTTCTTTTTACATCGACAGCACAAGCGCTTCAGCATAATGTAGATGTGGCTGAAAATTATGAGAGGAGGAGGAAGAACAGGTCGGTCGTGGAAGGTCATGATCAGCTGATAGCGCTGGAACTTCCACACTTGATTTGAGATGGACTTCACCTCAAAGAATGTGTTGCTGTTTAGGACATCAAATGACATCTGTTACCTTCACAATGTCCATTAGACTTAATACTGTTAACCATACATAGCAAATTGACCGTTTAAAATGATCAACCTGTCTCTCAGTCAGTCACAGCCACCTGTAAACACTACTTCCTAAGTTTCTACAACACACCTACACTGTAAACACCCTTGGCAGTAAATCAGTCTGAATGATTAAGTGAGATAAAAAAGATGTTACAGAGTAGCTCAGACACATACTGTCCTGATTGTCTGAAGTGCAGTGTTGATTTTATTTACTTTTTAATACAGAAAAAAATTCTGGATTAAACTATGAGGGAGATCACACTCACAGCCCAGCCAAGGGGCTCACATGGGTGGAATGTGTGCTAATTGGGTTCCAGGTGGGCATGGGTTCTGAGTGGGTTTATAAATGCATTTTTACTAGGACCAAGTTGGGCTCCTCAAATGTGCCGCATTGTTATTGTCTAACCTAATCTCACATGTGTCCCATCTATGCCCCATGTGCAGTATACAACCCAGATGGGGCCTATATTTAACCCTTCCTAACCCTGGTGGGGCATTCAAAAGTGGGGCCAACATGGAACCCATGAACAAAACGTTCTGGTTCCCAGTTGGGACAACCATACAAGCCCCACATGGGCATGTTTTCTGGCAGATCAGTTTTAAAATGATTAACATCAACATATCCTGTATTTGCAACTATGTAAATTTTTTTTTTTTTTTGAATTTCAACAAATGAGAGCAAATGTTAGGGTCAATGAATTAACCACATTACATTGAGTGCTCATATTAGCTTCACCCTCAGTCAATAAAAAATATTATTTTTATATCCCAAATTTGTTTCATTTTAGTCATGGATGTATGTATTACAAATCTTGTAAACTGTATTTTTGAATAATGAAATATTTTGTAAGTACTGCGTGAGGCTAAGATTGGTGACCAGTTTTGCAAATGTCAGGTGAAATCACTGAATGGTATTAATCAAGGAAATGGTATTACTTTTTTAACGTTAAATATGCATATGACACTAAGGGCCGGTTACACGAACAGAGATTAAAGCTTCCAAATTACCAATACCACTCTGCCATGACGAGGCTTAATCCTGGCCTGGTTAACAAGATGCTTCATTGAACTGACTGCTTCATTCAAAGAAAATGATTGTGGAGAATTCAGAAGTAATGTATAAGTCTGTGCTGTTATTTAACATGATTTTACCATGAACAAGTGAGGGCATTGTTCACTGACTGAAAACGTACAGGTAATATTCTTTTTTTTTTCTGACTCACTTAAATACAGCGATGAGAAGATTAACCAGTAGGATGTTAGCTACCAGTAGGTAGCAGGCCATGATGGCAGGTGTTAGCCAGGCTCCGGGGATGCATGGAGGCAGTTTCTTTCCATCTTCGTCATACATATTTTCACCACAGGGTGCTGGCAAAGCAAAACTCATTTAAATTGCTATTTTGACAGAACCCTTCATTTACTAATGGTAAGTATATCGTTCAACTGAGGGGATTTTAGCATAGTGGAATAATACTCACGATTGATCTCCATTGCATAGACTTATTATTGTGGTATGCCCCAAAGACATTATAAAAAAAAAAAAAGAACAGAGAATATGAAAATAGAATAATTTTTAGTTTGACTACAACACTGACAAGCAGTAATCATTAAATGAATGTAAAACAAAGTATATTTAACACGTATAAAGCAGAGCATAACACCTCAAAAACACAACTGACTAAATGTTGTGTAATATCTCAAGACACTAGCAGTGGGAAGGAAGGAAGGGCACAATCACACACCCAGTCCAGCACACACCGATGAATGGAATGAGTCATCAGAAAGTGAAAATCCCTGAATCCTGCATTAGAAATAATGGATCATGAAGACTATAGTTACACATGAGGGGCTAGAATGGAGTCGTAACGGATCATTCGTCCATGAATCAGGAAACGGAATCTTACTATGAATTCTAGTCTTACGGTCTATCGAGTCTGCAAACACCTCTCCATAGATCATCCAATAGGGCATGTAGAAGATGTTCCTGGCCAGGCGCCACGTCGGCTCTTCATCTGGGTGCAGAATAGCCTGTCGTGCTACGCCGAAACTCATTAACACCACCAGCATGATCACCACAAAGTACAGCATGTCAATCATCTGTACACAAACACAAACACAAACACACACACACACACACACACACACACACACACACACACACACCCATACAGACATTCATAAAGCTATGTCTTTGTTTAAACAAAATAAAAATTCATCGACTGTTACAAAAAACACTTATGCAAAAATGTTACTTAAACTGTTACAGTATCTGAATTTTAAACACTGACAATTACTGGACTCTATTTAAATACCTTTTATCTTGTATATATTTGGCTTGGACAAGGACAGAGTGTCGGCATTGTTAAAGAGTTGTAGGTTATGTGTGCAAGACACAGGGTTTTCTGTGATATGGGTCGTTTAAGAAAAGGGGAGGGTCATAAAATGTCCTTATTTCACTTAATTAAAAGTATTTAATTTAAAGTATTTCAGTATTTAAAATTTCAGACAACACAAGACCTGTTGACAGTGCTCACCATTTTGCCAATCATCATGACATACGGTCCCAAGTACTTGTTCACACCGAAGATATCAAGGACCCGGATGTACCAGAAAATTATGTCCACACAGTAGATGACCCTTCCATACCCCATGTATGTGTTCTGTAGCCGCAGCAACAGGCCTAACAGAAACATGGTAATGGCCACCAGGTCTGTGATGTTCCAGTAGTCTTCTAGCCACACATTAATCTTTTGTTTCAGCTTTCCTGGCTCTGACATGAGGATCTACACACACACACACACACACACACACATCAGATTCTTGTTTCTTATTACCTATATAATGTAGTTTCGAGACAAAACATAGGTTTCACCTGTCTAACTTTTTCCAGTCCCAATGTGATGATGTATGAGATGACTATCCACTCCTGCAGTGATGGCCATCGCTCCATTTTCACAAGGATTATGTAATTATATAGCATGAGGTACACAAGGTAAGCAATCTGTAAAACAGAAAATAAGTTAATCCTCTACATAAAACACATTTCCTTAATTTGCTTAATTTAACATTGCCAAAAAGATTAAAATGAAAAAAATAATTCATGTTTTGAAATTGTGCTCTGAAAAGTGCTAAAATGTTTGTTTGTTTCATGTAGAGGATTGTTCACTTTTTCACTTTTTTCTCACCCATGTCACACAAAGATCTTACATTTACAAAATGACAGCTTCACAGCAGAAGCAAAAAAGCTTAATTTCAGTGGAAGTTAATGTAAAAAGATTTAATTCCAGAACATTTTGGGCCACAACTATGTCGGAGGAGGAAGCATAAATTAAAAAGAATACCGTCTACAGTGAAAGCATGGTGATGGTCATAGTCACAGTCACCTGACATGAACCTCACAGAAAATCTTTGGTGGGATATGAAGTTGGTTGCAGCATGCAAACCCAAGAATATTAGTGAACTGGAGGCCACTACTCATAAAAATTGAAATTCTTCATTGGCATAAGATTCCTCAGGAATGCTACCAGAAGCTGGTGTCTGCCTGTGCATCAGATTTGCAGAAGTTATAACAGCAAAAGGGTGATCTACTAAATACCAAATATGCTTGGAATGAAGGTGTTGAATAATCCTGAGACTGCAGAAGTTTTTAAAAGTGTTATTTTGAGTTGCATTTGGAGAAAGCACACAAATTTTTGTTCTTGTTTGATCGGTTGTAATGTACTTTGAGCTGAAAGTACATTTTGCTAAAAAACTTAATTTGCAATGGTGGTTGAATAATTTTGATTGCACCTGTATATTAGGCTCTCAAAGAAATGTTGGAATGATTATTCCATACAAATTCCAGACTGCAAGTCAGGTGGGTAGAACTGCTCTCTTGAAAGAACATTTTAAAGTTGTGAAATACCACATACCGTATTGAACCAGAATTTGGTAAATGGGGCGTTGTAAAAATAATAAATCTTCTTCCCAATCGGCACTCTCTTGTGCTTCTTTTTGGTATCTTCCTCATCACCTTTCTTGGATGTTGTATCCATGTTCACAGCTCCGTCCTAACAAATATGACAAAATAAACCTCTACCATATGACTATCATCTCAATCCCACTGTAGAGAATAATACAGTGTACACTAGTGATAATTTGGGTATGGAGTAGATTACTAGTCCATGTATACTGTAATTGAATATTTTTGCTGTAAAACATATAAAGCATATTGATCATAATATGTGCTAAAAGATTTTTGTTATAATTTAATATTACATACTAGACACTAAAAAGTACAAATAGTGTATCTATGTATTTGTTTAAAAATAATATTCCGGCATCTATTTGCATTACATTTTTGTCATTTTATCTGCCAAAATTTGATCTCCAACGTTTAAACAACATTAATTGTATGATAAACTTCAAATGCCTTAAGCAACTGTTGAAAGGTATCCAAGCATATGTAAAAGGTAGTATACTGCGGAAGGTTAATAGTCATAAAAGTCTGCCAAAATCAGTGTCATTATTCTTGTCTCTTTTTAGTGATAAAATAATTGGTTAAAAATTTCAATAAATGGCCACAGAGGAAATCTTAAACAAGTATTTTCATTTGCTTCACCTTGTTCGATTTGGTATCATCCTCTTTATCTTTTGACTCCTCTGTTTCTTTGGAGCCATGGTAAGATATGTCATCGCCTATCCGAAAGTCCAAAAGAAGAATGGCAGGAGGGAAAATAATGCCAAGAATCACCTGCAAAAATAATTAATATGTAGCACAATAGGCAGCTGATAGTATATTATTAAGTGAGATGTGCCAGGAACCAGAAAGTCATGTGTTCAAATCTCAGGATACTCGATACTTCACTTAATTTTTACTTAATCAGGCAATAAACTATGAACTGTTTAATTTACTATGATTTTTTCTGTACCTTCAGGCCATTGCTCTTGCCCATTCTCAGGCAGCCCATCCACATGTCAGTGAGCAACATTTGGCTGCAGGTATGGGCAATGAAGTCTCTGTGCTTGGCTGCCACAGCTAGTTTTAGGCAGGTAGAGTTACTCCAGTTCTTCAGCTCGTAGGTCAGCAGCTTCATGGCCACCTGCTCATCATGCTTGTAAGACTGATCTAATAGTTCATATGCTAACTGGCCAAACTCCCTAAAAGAGATTGTGTGAGAGAGAAAGGGGTTGTGAGTGTAAAGCATTTTACCTTTCTTACTGTTTTAGATTTTGTACGATTACGATTAGTAATATGCACTGCTCAAAAAAAATAAAGGGAACACTCAAATAACACATCCTAGATCTAAATGAATGAAATAGTCTCATTGAATAATTTGTTCTGTACAAAGTTGAATGTGCTGACAACAAAATCACACAAAAATCATCAATGGAAATCAAACTTATTAACCAATGGAGGCCTGGATTTGGAGTCACACACAAAATTAAAGTGGAAAAACACACTACAGGCTGATCCAACTTTGATGTAATGTCCTTAAAACAAGTCAAAATGAGGCTCAGTATTGTGTGTGGCCTCCACGTGCCTGTATGACCTCCCTACAACGCCTGGGCATGCTCCTGATGAGGTGGTGGATGGTCTCCTGAGGGATCTCCTCCCAGACCTGGACTAAAGCATCCACTAACTCCTGGACAGTCTGTGGTGCAACGTGACGTTGGTGGATGGAGCGATACATGATGTCCCAGATGTGCTCAATCGGATTCAGGTCTGGGGAACGGGCGGGCCAGTCCATAGCTTCAATGCCTTCATCTTGCAGGAACTGCTGACACACTCCATCCACATGAGGTCTAGCATTGTCCTGCATTAGGAGGAACCCAGGGCCAATCGCACCAGCATATGGTCTCACAAGGGGTCTGAGGATCTCATCTCGGTACCTAATGGCAGTTAGGCTACCTCTGGCGAGCACATGGAGGGCTGTGCGGCCCTCCAAAGAAATGCCACCCCACACCATTACTGACCCACTGCCAAACCGGTCATGCTGAAGGATGTTGCAGGCAGCAGATCGCTCTCCACGGTGTCTCCAGACTCTGTCACGTCTGTCACATGTGCTCAGTGTGAACCTTCTTTTCCTCTGTAAAGAGCACAGGGCGCCAGTGGCGAATTTGCCAATCCTGGTGTTCTCTGGCAAATGCCAAGCGTCCTGCACGGTGTCGGGCTGTAAGCACAACCCCCATCTGTAGACGTCGGGCCCTCATACCATCCTCATGGAGTCGGTTTCTAACTAAATTTGTGCAGACACATGCACATTTGTGGCCTGCTGGAGGTCACTTTGCAGGGCTCTGGCAGTGCTCCTCCTGTTCCTCCTTGCACAAAGGCTGAGGTAGCGGTCCTGCTGCTGGGTTGTTGCCCTCCTACGGCCTCCTCCACGTCTCCTGGTGTACTGGCCTGTCTCCTGGTAGCACCTCCAGCCTCTGGACACTACGCTGACAGACACAGCAAACCTTCTTGCCACAGCTCGCATTGATGTGCCATCCTGGATGAGCTGCACTACCTGAGCCACTTGTGTGGGTTGTAGAGTCCGTCTCATGCTACCACGAGTGTGAAAGCACCACCAACATTCAAAAGTGATCAAAACATCAGCCAGAAAGCATAGGTACTAAGAAGTGGTCTGTGGTCCCCACCTGCAGAACCACTCCTTTATTGAGTGTGTCTTGCTAATTGCCAATAATTTCCATCTGTTGTTTATTCCATTTGCACAACAGCATGTGAAATTGATTGTCAATCAGTGTTGCTTCCTAAGTGGACAGTTTGATTCCACAAAAGTTTGATTTACTTGGAGTTATATTGTGTTGTTTAAGTGTTCCCTTTATTTTTTTGAGCAGTGTATTATTCCCACATTAGCCACCGAATAGACTGTAGTCCCCATAGTGTCAATTTCACAATTTGTGTCCAATATTTATTAAATCTGGGCCAGATTTATTTGGACGACAATGATAATGATTTTTGTAAAACCCAAAACCATGCAAAGTCAGAGACGCTCATATCAGCACCACATACTAATGTGTCATTACTGTGTCTCTGTTGAGAATGTCTCAGCACAATAGGAGGAACAGAAACTTGTAATAGACATGAGGAGTACTGTTTGTGTGTTATTGTTTTAGATTTACTGTGTTTGTCTATTCTTTTGATTTACAATGAACAAATCACATTTTATTAGAAATCCAAATCAGTTCAAAAGATTCACTAACGTTTTCCTGCAACTGAATATAGAAATATGTCTGGACTATCTTAGTTTTTCCACTACCATACTGGTTCTTAGTGCTGGCCCTGAAGTACCTTTTCCCTGCACTGTTTAGTGTTTTCCCCAGCACTTACAAATCAAGGAGAAAGGGTCATTTCTAATTAGTTGAAACAGGGGTGTTGCAGGAAAACATTTCTAAATGTTCAGAACTGTGAGACTACAGCACCAGCACTGAGAACCCTTTAAAACCCATTAAAATACTGCACAGTATTATTAAGTGGCTATTAATAATGCCTCACTTTGAATTATTGTCCAAGTCCTGAGAAATATCATCCACCAATTCACTTTGGGAAGATTCATGTGCCATGGCCTTGTACAGCTTGCAGGCCACCAGTGCTTTAGCCATGGCCTCTTCACCCCTCTGCCACAGAAAGAGTGCCATCTTTTGGCGCTTCATCAACACGGCCCACACCATCAGTTCATGGAAGGGGTACTGGAAGCGGCTGACCTCTGGATCATCCACATCAATATCAATCTCCTCTTCTTTCTTTTTCTTCTTTTTCTTGCCCTTAGGCCGTGGCTCATCGTCCTGACCGGGACAATGGAAAACAGATGTAGGCAGTTTGGTAGGTAAAGTTGAGTGTTTCAAGGACAAATGATTTTATGTGCTATGTGCTTCAACATTCAGTGGTCTGATGAGCTTATGTCATAATAACAGCACTTACAGTTGGCCAGGACAGCTTTGTCAGGGTTGAAATTTGACTTTGTTGGAAAGATTCTATCCCAAAACAGTGTCACATTGAAAATGACTAGTTCTGCCACTCAGGATCCACTCTACAGCCAGTATTTGTCAGTGGAGACTAATTGGTTGTATGAACATGTACAAGTTAGAAATGGATGAGACAAAAATAAAAACCATCAAATTAAAAATGTCTGTGTACAGGGTTTTGGCCTTGTGGTGTATCATCCAATATTGCTTGCAATGACAGATATAACTGAGTAATGTGTCTCATACCTCCATCCCTAGTAGCTTGAGGGCTTTGGGCTACAATAAAACAGAGTTGAAATAAGTTGAAATAAATATAGATATTTTCTGGAACCTACATATTATAATATTAAGATTAGTTATAGCCATGCTTGCTGCCCTAGTAGTTTGCCTATTTAGTTTTGCAGGCTTATGTAAATGACAAGTAAGGAGGCTTTCAACTGCCACATGAACATTATGCAAACTGCATGACTAAACCATCCATATAAAAAAACATAAAATGGGCAAAGAGTCAGGGTCAGGATGACTGCTTCTACCATTTGTTGCTAGAATACTTTTGCCTGTTTTATGAATCTATTTGAGTTTACTTAACAACTCAACACAATTTGAGGCAGGTGTGTGTTAACTTATACATGCAGATTGCAGAATGTTAAGTTGGCAGCTGTAAGCTTCCTACTTACATTGGCCTTGTAAATCCAGGTCAAAACTTTAAACAAACCTTGGCTAATCAACAGTATTTCAGATATGCAGAAATTCATATACATTTGGTTTTTAGCCAAGTCATGGTAAGTCAAGTATGGTAACATTATATTAGACATAGAGATTTTACAGTTAGTTCAACTTACCCTTTTTAAACCATAAAGGTTATTGTAGAGGGTGCGAAAGCTCTTCCTGGTGTAGTTACATCGATAAGCGCCACCCATAAGAAACTCCAGAACTAAACCAATGTCAATCAGGGTGATCTGGTAATCTGGTGGGAGGTTTCCCTAAAAAGGGAATGAGTGTGGGAACATTACAAAACTGTGGCTTCATTATATCACTATATCAATGTAACGAACAACAAGATCCCAGTCTGGAAGTTAACTTTCACTAAAACACTGTGTGCTTTTAACCATTGTAATGTGACGTTCTTTGACACACACAAATAAGTAACACACACTGTGGCGTGAAATATCAGCATGTACCTTTTTAACATCTCTGACCACAAAATGCAGTGTGTTTGTCGGCCCCAGTCTCTATAAGACAAAAGCAGATAATAAAATACAGCAGACAGGCAAAATGCTTACAAGCTCTGTACCGTTATCAATTACACAACTCCTAACCACTCTCTAGGCAGAAAATCCATAAAAGGGGCTTTTCAATGTGTGTGTGTATGTGTGTGAGCGCTCACTGTGTTATAGAGCTCTTCCAGACGTGGAATGGTAAGGAAATGGTGAATGTTGACACCATTCTCAATCAGGAGCTTCACAAAGTCCACTCTGTCTAAAACTAATGCGTCCATCATTGCTTGTTCCAGTGAGTTCACCTGACACACCCAAACACACACATACATACAATTATGTAGTATTTGAGGACCAGGAAGATACAAGAAACATCAATATTACTGTATACTGTATTGAGCAAATATATTGAGCAGACACCAGCCTTCATTCATTAGTACTCAAAACAGCCATTATTCATTTGTAGGTGAAAGAGGAAAATGTAGAAAACATAGATTAAACAGAAAATTATACAGAAGCCTGAATAGCTAAATATAATATCACACTGCTCAGTATTCTGTGCATTACACTGGGCCTTTATTATAGCTCCCTTTATTTTCAGGAGACTTGCTTTCAGTTGTCCAATAGGTCCACACCTACAAACTAATCTTAAAGGAAGTATTTTCTGCTTCTGACCATCCAAGTTAACATGCTTCTGTACTTTCTGCTTCTGACCATCCATACTCCATGGTTGTTCTAAGAACACCAGCAGCTTCTTTGATTAATTTGCAATTGTATCTCTATTTTGTTTTTTGCTTTTCTCAGTAGGGGCTTCTTGATCATCCTTTCAGACCCTCCAGATCTTCTCAAAGTGGAAGGATGCAGAAAAACACCTGGTGATGTTTTCCGATGTGAAGCAAGATTGGAGCTTGGCTATCTTTTTTCTCGAAGTGTGCTGTTTATCTGAAAGGGGCAGTTGTGGTCTTATGGGTTTTGCATTGTTGTTTGGAGTCTTTTAACCAGTCTTTTTTAGAAACTCATATTTTCAAAAATTGCTTTTTTTGTATAAAACAATACAACAATAACAATAACTAACAATATTGATATTAGATAGCACTTTATTAATTCTGAAGGAAATGGCAGATTACAGTAATATACATTACAGTACTGTTTATTGTATATTATTATATATAGTAATATTCGATTAAATATGAGTTACTTATACTTATTTTTTTATAGTATATTCCACAACAAAGTCATATTTGTGTATGTACAGAACTTCTACAACCAATTCTAATTCCTACCACAATAGTTGAATCATTAAAAAAAAATCAAATCGCCAGCTTACATACCTACTTTGTACAGAACAATCAAAAGAGAAATGTTACCCAGTTGAGCAGCTCTAGTTTTCGGGGGTCTGTCTCCTCAGGGGGTTCAGGTTTAGGTTTGCCTCTTCTGCCTTTTTTGGCCCGGGCTGCTTTTCCCTTGCTGCCACGAGTTGGGCTTTTGGGCCTCTCTTGTGGTACAGTGGCTGAAGTGGGCAGAGAACCAGCAGGCTGAAAGATACAAGATTCAAGAATTTGTCATGCGTAGAAGGAAATTATTACTTTTCATATAATATACATATACACACTCCCTAACCACTAACCACACTTATACACCTGCTCATTCATACAATTATCTAATCATCCAATCAGTGTCATCAGTACAGTGGATAAAATCATGCAAATACAGGCCAGCAAAGATACAATAGAATATTATTTCAGTTATTTTGACTTGCATTATAGTAGGTGAACAACAGCCTCAAAATTTACTCAGAATACTATGATAAATTTAAAACAACTATTCAGCGGCAGTTCTACAGCTAGAGACACCGGGCTAATGAGAGAGGACAACGGTGAATGACTGGTGCTGACAGAAAGGCTACAGTAACTCGGATAATTACTCTATACTATTGTGGTGAGCAAAATATGTTGAACCTTGTGGTAGATGTGCTATAGCAAAATACCATTTCGAGTTTCACTTCTGTCAGCCAAGAAGAGAAAGCGGAGGCTGCAGTGTGCAAATGCTTACCAAAACATACACTTGAAAACTGGAAAAATGAGGTGGAGTAAAAAAAAGAAAAGAAATGGACCTTGCAAGATCAGCCCACTGGGAACAATTCAGAATGCCTGGGTAGTGTCAGAATTTTACCAACCTGACCCCAAACTTAAGATCCAACCTGATTTGTGTCAATAGTCCAGAATGGGTAAAGGTGGTGTAATGGGTTGGGGAATGTTTTAGTTGTGCACTTTGAGCTTATTAGGCATTCGATCATCACTTAAATGCAACAGTCTTTTTGAGTATATCATGTGTATTCTTTGGCCACAATTTACCCAGCTTCTAATGGCTACCTCTAGCATAATAATGCACCATGCCACAAAGCAAAATCATCATGAGTTCAGTGTTCTTCAGGGCCGTCCCAGTCAACGAAGCTAAATCTTAATCAGAACAGGTCGAATGGAACATTGGCAGCATTAAAGTGCATTTGAAAATTCAGCAGGAATTATATGCCGCAATCATGTGAACATGGACCAGAATCTCAAAGAAATTGTTTCAACAACTTGTAAACCTAAACCGTAAGTTAAACAGAAGTATTGTTTCTAGACTCAAGTCTAGAATGCCTGTTTTCGTGAAATTTCATCATTCTACTGAAAGGATATGACATTTTTCCCCCTAATACTCATACACTGATTTTCTGTTGCTGGGATTGTTTTCTATTGTATCATCAACTGCAGTAATAATAGTATTAATAATACTAGTACAAGATGTGTGTGTATGTTTTAGCTCTTGATTACCCACAGGCCAGTGCTGGCCATGAACAAAAATCTGACTCCGAGCAATGTCAACACGGTTCCAAGCCAGAGCCAAACTCAGCTGGTCAGGAGCTGAAGCATTTGTACCTTGAAAAAAGGAGGCATACAAAATTATTCAAATTATTAAAGAATAATAATAATAAGAAGAATAGCACATTAGCATCCAGTATGCTTCAGGTATTTTACCTTTTAGTAGAGCTGTTAAGATGGCCATTTCAATGTCCTGCTGTCCCTCAGAGCCCATTCGGAATACTGTGATCTAAGAGCAAAGGTTGTAAGTGGGACAAATATGAAGTGGAGCCCAAGCACATATAGACTCAGGATACTAAAAACACTTACTTTGCTATATTGTGATTATCACACCATAGCTTCATATACAATGAAAACATAGCATTAAAAACAATTCTTGAGCCTGACCTTACAGGACCCAAGGAAAAGTGGTGGGAAATCTCAGGCTCGGGCAGAGAATCTAAACTGTAATCTACATGTGTAAACATATCCTGCACTAAATCAGCAGATGTTTTAATAAAGCTCTTTAATAAAGCTTATTTACGGTGGTTGGGGTGGCGCAACAGATAACACCACTACCTGCCAGTGAGTTACCACACCATGTGGGAGACTGGGGTTCGATTACCGGTCTGGGTGGCTATGCTGTGCTACACCAATAAGAATATTTGGGCAAGACTCCTAACACTACATTGGCCCACCTCTGTAATACGAGTAACCTTGTAAATTGCTCTGGATTAGAGCATTAGCTAAATGCCATAAACGTAAATGTACACCATGAAGTCAAAACATGCAGAAATTACATAGTTACCATATAGCAGTTTGTTATATACCTTCAGTTTATGATGATTTGAGAGGACTGTGAGAGATGGGGGAGAACTTGGGTGGAGAACTTTTGCTTTGTGGTAGGAAGCCATGCCCCCCTTTGATGTGTGGAGCCAGGAATGATAGATGGCTGGGTTAAAGGGGAAGTGACAGGATGGTGGAGTGTTGGGCAGACTTGTCATAGACATGTGGACAAGGTAGAAATGGAATTAGATTAGGGAGGAATGGCTACAGGCTAAAGTTCCTATTCCCCAAATTTTGTTATTTCATTCTCTTAACCTCACTTAAAATAGACTGTAGTCATGTGTATTCTGCTGGACCTTCCACACCAATGAAATCTCATATCTGTGCAAATAATAGACGCATGTCTATATTAATAGGACACAACAATTTTGGGAACACACTTGCTTGTATTATAATTAACTGGTGGTTATGGGTAATGATGTAATGGTAAATAGTTATTGGTAATACATGTTAATTAATGTTAAAAACAATATTTCTCACAAAGACAGAAGACTAGACCCTTAGACAAGATTACATATCAAACAAGCTTGTAAGGATACAAAGCATGTAATATGATGTGATTTGAGTATCTTTCTCTGATTATGTTTTAAATCATGTTAAACAGACTTAACAGATTCTTTACTAACACAAGTTCTTGCTAAAGCATAGTAGACCTAAAGCTCACTATGCTGGGCTCATACAAAAAGTGTGTTAAGACCATCTTAAACAGTAGTGAGACCTCAAACAGTCACACTCCAAACTCCACTATGGTGAAGACCAAAGAGCTGTCGAAGGACACCAGAAACAAAATTGTAGACCTGCACCAGGCTGGGAAGACTGAACTGCAATAGGCAAGCAGCTTGGTGTGAAGAAATCTACTGTGGGAGCAATAATCAGAAAATGGGAGACCTACAAGACCACTGCAAATCTCCCTCGATCAGGGGCTCCACGCAAGATCTCAGCCCGTGGGGTCAAAATGATCACAAGAATGGTGAGCAAAAATCCCAGAACCACATGGGGGGACCTAGTGAATGACCTGCAGAAAGCTGGGACAAAGGCTACCGTCAGTAACACTACGCCGCCAGGAACTCAGATCTTGCAGTGCCAGACGTGTTCCCCTGCTTAAGCCAGTACATATCCGGGCGCGTCTGAAGTTTGCTAGAGAGCATTTGGATGTTCCAGAAGAGTATTGGGAGAATGACTTATGGTCAGATGAAACCAAAGTAGAACTGTTTGGTACAAACACAACTTGTTGTGTTTGGAGGAGAGTGAATGCTGAGTTGCATCCAAAGAACACCATACCAACTGTGAAGCACGGGGGTGGCAACATCATGCTTTGGGGCTGTTTCTCTGCAAAGGGACTAGGACGACTGGTCCGTGTACATGAAAGAATGAATGTATTGTGAGATTTTGAGTGCAAACCTCCTTCTATCAGCAAGGGCATTGAAACGTGGCTGGGTCTTTCAGCATGACAATGGAGCACTTTGGCTTAAACAACAGCGATCTGACACTGATATGACACTCCTTGAGCTTGAAGTTCACCTTTAATCTCTTTAGAAGTTTTTCTGGGCTCTTTTGTTACCATTTGTATTATCCGTCTCTTTAATTTGTCATCACTTTTCCTCCTTCAGCCACGTACAGGGAGGTTAGCTACAGTCCCATGGATCTTAAATTTCTCAATAATATGTGCAACTGTAGTCACAGGAACATCAAGCTGCTTGGAGATGGTCTTATAACCTTTACCTTTAACATGCTTGTCTATAATCTTCTTTCTATTCTCCTGAGACAACTCTTTCCTTTGCTTCCTCTGGTCCATGTTGAGTGTGGTACACATCATGTCACCAAACAGCACAGTGACTACCTGTAGCCCTATATATAGGCCCACTGACTGATTACAAGATTGGAGACACCTGTGATGCTAATTAATGGACACACCTTGATTTAACATGTCCTATTGGTCACATTATTTTCAGGGGTACCATAATTTTGCCCAGGCCTATTTAATGAGTTTCATTTTATAAAATGATTCTTTTGAAGCATTGGTTTAAAATCAATGTTGGATTTTCATTTGGTCATATATTTCAGATAATTTTATTTATTATTACTTTTGTGAGATTCAGGTTATTTCTGTGACCATTGTGGGTTTTTGTTTCATTAACCGAGGGGTACCAAAATTTTGGCCATGTGCACATGTTTTGGTGATTTTCTAGGTGTTAACGAGTCATTTTCCCTACAAAGACACTCTTCTGCACAATGTAAAGCACAATTACTGTTTGTATACTTTATGTAACAAACAGGGGGAAAAAAATTACACTTTGAATATATGTGATTTGTATGTACATTTAAAATATATGGCCTGTTTGTGAGACCAGGGAATAGTGTATTGTGTTATACTAATTTTTAGTACAGGGCTATTAATGACCGGGATCAGCACACTGCCACTGTTGGGCCCTTGAGTTCTTAACCCTCTTTGCTCCCTCACAAATAGTGAATTTGGTTGTCTTATCTAAAAGTATTTTAAAGCACTATACACGTTTGATTAATTGTGGTATTGGTTTTCCAAGAAAGTTACAAACACACTTGAGTGCATGGGAAAGAATGTCGAAAGCCATATGCTGAGTCTTCTTGTATATGTGTCAACGCTAGATATCCTCAGGATATGTCAAGATGATCGATTTGGTGGTAAACGGGTCATAGATAAAACCTAGCTAAAATCTCATTGGTGAACTCAGTGGACCGATACTTTGTAGAGGTGGCATGAAGACCCTGAGGACAAAGGTACATTTAGTTTGGGAGTGGGTCGGCCTGTTTAAACACAAGTGACAAGTGTTTAGACTACAGCTCGAGCCTGGGTTTTTCAGGGAAGGAAAGGGTTAAGCTGTTGCATTGAGGGGAGATACAGCTCAGCTAAGGCCAGGCTTGGTTAACTGTTGGTTGACTGTTGGCTGATTTTTCAAAGTAAAAAAAGGAAGAAGAAATCCTAGCTGGACATTTACTGGACTCCTAGCTGGACTTAAACAGTTCTGTGCTTTTGCTGTTTTTTTTATTTCTTTTATTTGATTATGTTATTATTTTTTAAAGATTGCTATGTGTTACATGATTCCAGTTCCTCCATGTACACTGTTCAGATTTAAAGTAATTAAGAAGTGTTACTTAATTAATAACTTATTTTCTCTATAATTTCATCATCAACACAACTGTATGAAAGAAATTTGAAGGCTGCAAATATCATGAACTCTTGCAGATGTAATGATTTAGTAATGCCTAACATTCTTGTTCTATAAAGTGTAGGGTGGTCAGTGTTTAACACAATTTACCTGATCACTACCATAAATATCTGTATGAACATAGATTTTAGATCTTGATATTTATACATGAACTATTATGTGAATTAATATATTACTTCTACATTAAAGCATTCATGAGACATTCTTACTTTATGCACATTCATGGTGACGTATAGAAATTGTGTAGAAATTGATTACTCACTCATGACATAATAGATGAGTTAATTTTATGTACCCTTACTGTAAAATGTTATTTCTTTGTGCCTAGGTCCATTTGTGAAACCCAGTCCTGATTAGTTTAATTAGTTTAGTTAATTTCTCTTTTAAACTTTTATTGAGCTCTGCTAAAGCATGAGTAGATTAATAAATTACTGCAATGGTCCGTTATCTACCTCAGTAGATAATGTATGAGCACAAGCAGACTGGTAAATCACTGTGATCATCATTCAATGATCTCAGTGTTATTGAGCTCTGCTAAAGCATGAGGAGACTGATACATCAACAAATGCATACAGTATTTGGAGAGCACAGAGAAGTTAGGGCCAAACTTGTGTTTTAACCAACATACCAGTAACTATCAGTAAAAGTTACTTTTAATGTATTTCATGTGTTATATGTTATCAATATGTAATTTAATAACTATTTAAGATAATTTATTATTTCATAATAACACTGATGTTTCAGAGGCCTCAAAACATTTTAATAGGTAACCAAATTTCATCCTCTTTTGCACAGTAGCCTACTGTTTTCTTCTGTAAAGGAAAGTGGAAGTGCTCATGGGCATCCCACACTAAGTGTATTATGTTGTTGGGACATGAATTATAGACAGCGAGAAAATGACCTATTGTTCCTCCCTAATGAGTACATGAGAATATGTTAAGATATTCTTAGAGTCAAATATTTCTAAAGCCTTTAAGGCTTTAAGTTAAGATTATGGTGGAAATAGTACTACATCAGTGTATCTAGCTTATATTACATTTTCTAATCTAGCCTAATTGCTAGGTGTGTTTTTTGTTTTTTCCTGTAAACTTGATAATCTTGATATTTCTCATGTTTTGGGAAATAATACATATGAAGGTAATATGATGCTTTGCTCACTTTTGTAACTAGAGGATGCAGTCCTAGCAATTTGTTGTTAACATATACAGCAAACTGTGAGAACATGAGGCAGGATATTCTCTTTCTCTAACATATGAAGGGGCTCCACTGGGGAAATGATGATGTTGCAGATGCAGATTGTGATTTATGATACATTGTATAATAAGGAGTGAAATGTGGCTGCAGAATGACAATGAAACAACATGTGAATGAAGGTAATGTTTATTGTGATGTCTACAGACATAGCTGAATACAACAAGTAAATGCTGTCTTCAACATAAACAAATATTGGACTGGTCATAATGGCCAGGACTGGTCATAATGGCCATTAAGGTCTACTGTCCTCCTTTTCTTCACTTACCAGTTCTCTCTTCTTCATGCATTCCATCACCATTAGGTAGATCTGCTGGGCCTGATTGCGGTTATAGTTGAAGGTTTTCTGAATAGTCACCAGTAGTTGGTCTCTAACACCCTCATTGACCAGCCTGCACCCAGCCAGGAACAAAATGAGAGCATGTCATTAGAAAGAAAGGCAGTTTTTCTGCGTCAACAACAAGGTACAGTGGTGAGGTAATGGGTCCCTTACAGGCCCCAGTGCAAAAAATTATTAATGGTCCTCCATAAAAAATCTGATCTAAAAATGTAATTTGCTTGTTTACTTTTTATTACTACATCTCTTTCTTTCAAGTCATGGGAATAAAGTTGTGTAAGCAGAAATATAGGGAGCCCCAGTGTGATTGCACTGCTTGTACCAGTAGTTATGCCATTGGTGAGGTTGAGTTGTGTTCTTATTTCATGAATGGCTTACCCATCTTCCTCTGTGTATTTGTGGGCGAATGAGATGATGTCTGAAGCTCTGCCACTACCATCACACACCACAACTGGCACTGGGGGATCTTCTCTGAGGCTCTCAAGAACAATGGTGATGACATTGGGTCCCCCTTCCAGAATTAAACACACCAAGGGAACCCCTTGACCAAGACCTATGTAAGCACACAGGCACATTTACACATCATACATATGGCTTTTGGAAAATCTATAGTACCAGATCATATATAATACATGTATTATGGACCAGATCTTGGTGTTTTATGGTACATGGTAACATGGTTAAGTGGATGTATTTTGAATGCAGTATGGGATGACAGCTGGGCCTCCCTTTGCTGTCCCTGCCTCATCAGGAGCTCCAGGCATAGGATGACAAAGGGAAACCCAGGAGGTCACAGAAAGGACTATCCAGCACAATCCACCAATCACAGATGCCACAGACTAGAATTTACCTTACAAGCTACGTGTCTACCTTTTTTGGTAAGATTACAGTCTATATTCTCACAAAGGTTCTTTACACATGCACGGAATCATGCTTCACAAAATCATCTATTGAAAGGTCCCTGGTGGAACTAAAGCGGTTCTCTTAAAAAATCAGGATCATCACTTACGTGTGTTTATTTTCTGCAAAGAGATGTGTTTCTCCAGCTGTCGGCGAAGGCGGACCTCGGCACCATACTTGCCGTGAGTGCCATTGTCAGCCAGAATAAAGTGAGAGTGGCTGCTATTAAGCACTGAGAGCTTGCTGAGAGGGTTGGACATGGTCTGGTATGGCCGAGTTACCTGAAAATGCATACAGACAGAGTTGTGCTACATCTTTTAAAAAGTACATAATGCAAAAGACATAAGTAGATACCATTGGCCAAAATCTCTCTAATAAAGTGTGGGTTTCTTTGAATTCAAAGTGTAAAATTTTATTTGGGCCAGCTTCGTAAAAGCTGTTTTTAGTTTTTAGTATAAACTTACATCTCGACCAATTAGATCCTCTTTATTTTCCACAATTCCCCAGGGTGCGATGCCAATAGCGCAGACCCTGCCACGTGACTTTGAGGAATGGTCTTTTAGCGCATCTCCTACATGGCGGATCACACCTGCCCAGTTACAACAACAAAAAAATGCAGTTTAAACTTTGCAGGG
The DNA here is from genome assembly GCF_030463535.1 of Salminus brasiliensis. Lineage (NCBI taxonomy): Eukaryota > Metazoa > Chordata > Actinopteri > Characiformes > Bryconidae > Salminus > Salminus brasiliensis. The sequence continues at coordinate 24,525,739 of NC_132894.1, read as the reverse complement.
CTTATTTATGACTCAAAATATGTGTTTTGTAGATTTTGTAAGTGAAAATCCTGTGCAGGACACAGAGCTAAATATGCTATAAATATTTTCATTTTAAAGCACAGTTTCTATGTATTTATGTTACTTATGTAATTTATTGGCCAAACCAAGCAAATAAACTCGATATACGACAGCAAATTCCTAGAATGTATAACAGAACTCACCAGTGCTGACTCCTCCTGTGAAAATCCAAGCTCCAGTGGTAACAGCTGCTTTGATCAAGCCTTTCCCAAACACCTGTTTGAGTTTGGGCTGCAGGTCGAAATTCTGCAGACCACCATGCACTGAGATGAGCAGAGTGGGCAGCTCGAGCTGCCAGTCTTTAACCATCAGATGAAGCAGGTTATCAGGCTTAGTGTCATAACACACACGGATGTACTGAGAGAGTGTGAAAGGGAGGGGGGAGAGGGAAACAGAGAGAACCAAAGCTAATTTTATAACCATACACCATGCTAACCTACTGCTACTGCTGTTTAAAGGGCCCACATTATGGAATATGAAATTAATTTTGCTCCTTTAATTATTGTATCAGCATTAAGTTCACCAATTATTTACATATCAGTCTGATGGCATATGGGAAAAGCATCCTGCTTAATTCTAAGGTACAAAGATGAAAAAAAGAAATAATAGTGAGTAATACTTGTAATATTTAAGGGTTTCAGTGATGGAGCAATACCATGGCTTTGTTTGCATGCCCTCCTCCTTGAAACTCAATAGTACCAAAGGCATCGGTAGGCAAGAGCTGTGTGTGCTTCAAAACAGACCATCTCTCCTGTGGAGGCTCATGCTGACCCTCCTCCGCACTCTTACTGGTGGCACTTGGAGGAATGGCTGCATGTTGGTTTACCAGCTGACCACAACTGCACCTACAAAAGCCAAGTATGGAAAAGAGAGGAATTGTATTTTAGCGCATACAACATTTCAACAACAAATTCAGGTTCTTTACACACAAAAAAATTATGCGTCAATGGAGCGGACATAACGCAAACTGGGGCAGCTTCAGCTACTCTGGAGCATGTATATATTTCAGGAGGATTTATGAGAGAGATTACAGCTCTACAGTACAGCAGGATTTAGCTTTTAATGTTTTAATTCTGCCATGTCTCCCACAAATATTAGGCACCATGGAGAATTTATATTTATATTAGAGACCAGAGCAAGATCACTTCCAGGGTGCTGCACACTGGTACAGTGTGATGTTAGCATTGTGGACATGAAACGTGTGCTGTGTTTACTCAATAAAAAAATTGGAATACAACAGATGAAAGAAGATACTGACTTGTTGGGTTCTTTGCTGCTGGGAAATACATAAATACACTCCCTCTTCTGAAACGTCCGCTCAATCCATGCCTTCTGAGCCTGTAGAGCACACACATACACACACACACACACACACAGACACATTTAAAATAATGGATTAACTTGTGTATGTTCTGTCTTCACTGTTCTCTGTATGCCTGTTGCAAGGGAAATCTTTTTTTGTTTGGATCCATGTTATTTATCCCCTTATCTCACCTGTAATCCTCAGAATCAACAAATCCACCAGCATAAAACAGCACAATAAGCAGGGAAAAATAAATCTGTGCACATGTTAAGAAGCAGTGAATTATAATGTAGTGATTAATTTGGCATTTCCTGCAGAATTTGCTCATTCTAGATAATGGCAGATTAAACTCACGTGCAGATTACCATCCTTCTTTTTTCTTTTTTTTTTTTTTCTCTCTCTCTCTCTCACACACAAACACACACACACACACATATCGTCACTATCATTTTTGTATTTATGTATTTACTTTGTATTCCCAAATTGTTGCCTCACAGGAAAATTATTGTTTTTGCAAAGCTTAGATGCCAGTCATTTAGATTTGTTTTTAAGATGATGAAACCCAGTAGAAATGTGGCATATTTGTAACATCAATAGTGCAGAAATAATGAAAAACAGCTTAAATTCCCTTTACAGGAACGGTCAAGCTTTGATAAACTCCACCAATTATCTGTAATATTTTTAAAATAATATTTTTAAATTGCCACAAAAAGGGTCGAAGCTAGAGACTTACCCTTTGTGAAATCTGCAAAGAACATGATGAAGCTGAACCTTGCAACCCTGCTCTTTCTTCCAAACCCTGTGGTCCTCACACACCACCACTGCCTTTATGCATCTCTCATGAGGACCATGTGAGCTGGCCTCAGCCTCAAGTCCCATGATCACTGCTGAAGATAATCCTTTGAGAACCTCATGACCTACTCAGAGCCCCACACCTCCCTATTCAAGCCCATTCAGAAGTTAAGGAGCCACAAATCTACTTGGATGGCAACCATGGTACCATGGTACCATAGCGTTTTCCTCTAGTTCTTTCACCCAAACAATTGGTGGCAATCATTAGTGACTCAAATGAAGGAAATGACCATGTGGAATGTGTCAATGTCTATATAAATTTTTGAAGAGCCCTTTAGATTGCTACATAGCTGAGTTTACAAGCAGGAGTGGAACATATGTGAGTAATTGTGCTTTTCTAAAACTTGTACCTAAGCATTATTTTAAAAGAAAATCACTTCATACTTTCACTTATACATATGTCAGACTATTACTTATACTTTCATTCAGTTATAATTACTGTACTTTTTCAACATTTGATAATAGGCAACTAGGTAACCAATACATACGTTCATCAGTTCTATCCAAGTCAAAAACGTTTTTTTATGTTAAAGAATGTGGTTCATTTTATGTTAATAAACTAGTAATTAAATAAAGTAAACTGATTTCTTGAAAGCAACAAAGAGGAACAACTGATAAACCCCTGACCACATCTGCCTAATAGGGACCTTTATATAATGCTCACTAAAAGACTGTATTCATGAAACAGTTTCACTGAGCCAACATCTGTTTGTGTTTCAAATTCATCATGGAATATGTATTCAACATCTGTCGACAGCCATGCTTCTGATGACTTTTGGCCCTGAGTCATTTAGAACACCGGAATCCTGATTAGTTTGCTTTCATAAATGCAGATTTCCACAACACTAAAGAGAAGTAAGGCTTTAAGATCTCTAACATTTTGGGTTGAAAAACCTATTTAGGATGGGTTTAAAGAAATGAACCATGAATGAATACCATCATACAGAGAATAAAACTATTTTAGAAGGAATAAGAAAAGCTAGAAGAGCCAAAAACATTTTAGACAATGTCCCAAGCATACCAAAGGTGTTTCAGTTTTTAAACTGTAACCATCACACTGATAAAGTCAACACCTCCAAATAGTACTGAAATGTAATTCAACACCAATGCAGTGTTAGACTTTGTATTTTAAAATGAAAGTACCACAACATACTCATTTAGGAAACATGCATGGCCACAGGTTCATAAATGAAGCATACAAGCAATCTGGTTTGACTCAGCATGTAAATGAGCTAAAAAAAAAAAAAAGAAAAGGAAAGTGCAACGTGGTACACAGTACAATGCAGTGTCTGAGCCTTTTCATAAAATTATTGAATTAGCAAAAGTCCCGTGAACTAGCACTAGCTACATAGACTTCCTATTAGAAGCTTAACTCTACAGATTATCCCCTGCACGTAAGCAAATCACTTTCTTAGCCAAATCGAAAACAATGAGCAACATTTGTAGTGAGGGAAAATACTTTTGAGGGGAATTGTAAAACACAAAAGACAATAGTACACTCAATTAAGTTGTGTTCCCAATAAATTAATTATTATTACTTTAATTAAGTATTCTTATTAGATTGGTTACATGTTCATTTCCACTTAAGACAAATCTGTCAACATCCCTTCAGGGCCTCGTGTAGATGGGAAAAAACAGGAAATCACATGACCACATTTTTAAGATTAGTCTGAGCTCTGAAAGGGTTGTGGTGGGGAACATGCATGTGTCTGTGTCAGGGGCTCTTAATGAACTCAATTCATGAATGTATTGAATTCATGTGATTCACACAGCTGGATGAGAAATAACCAGTTCACCTCAAATGTTATTTTTACGAGGCTCTTTGATGGGCCCTATTAAACAAAGGCCTTAAGGGCTCCAAGACTGTCAATGCCACCTCTGGTTTCCAATGTTTGTACCTTAGAATTTGTTTCAGGTGCAGCTAGGACCAAGAGGAGACGAAAATTATGGTTAGGTTAGTAAGGTTAGTAAACCTTACCATTAAGATGGCTAACGTCACACTGTTAAACTCAACACCTCCAAATAATACTTAAATTGGCTTTTTGGGGCAGCTTTAATTTAGTGGTCTAACAAAATATTGTTACATTTTACAGGCTGAAAAGTAACGAGACAAACTAACATAACTTACTAACATAAGTAGATACAATTCATTGGCAGTCAATGACTGCCTGAAGTCTGCAACCCATGAACATCACCAAATGCTGAGCTGCCTCACTTTAGATGTTTTGCCAGAACTTGTGCAGCCATTGACTGCAGTTTTGTCTTCCATTAGTCAAAAGTATACTTAATTGGCTTGATGTCAGGTTGCTGGTGAGTCAATTGTTCAATTACATTACGTCAGTTAATGCAAAACTGTTGCCTTTACTTAACTGCGGCAGCTACAAAACATGCTATGCAAATAAATCTGAACTGATCTGAAGACAGCATCCATAACTAAACAAATTTTCAGCTCAGCCATGGTCATCTACACTTTTTAAGGGTAGTATCACAAATCTTCAGTTATAGTGAAGTGTTTGTTTTAGTTCTGTCTATAGCTCTCTCTCTGTATTAATCACATGAGAGTGAGTATTAGGAGGAACGAAGGCATTAAGCTGTATAGACAGCTGCTCTTTACAGAGCCATTACTAAAGATTAAAGAAACAATGTTGAAATAACTATTTTTTCTAGAGTATATGTGTGCATTAAAAAAAACACCTACCCTCACTCTTGTGCAAAAATATGAGGACCTTAGGGTTTGAATGATGTGGTTTTGATTTTCTAAAGGAAATGAATTCACATCCTCTGCATTGAACACGCTTCTAAAAGTTCTAAAACATATAATTGTTGTTTGTACTGCCCTTTTAACATAATGCAAAAGATAAAAAGGTGGATTTTTTGAGTTTCTATGTAGAACTGTTGAAGACCCTTAAAGAATGTGGCATTTCTGTTTCACTGGTGAATTTTGTCGTTCGCAAAACCTCCGAAAAACCAAAGACCATCATGTCTTGAAGTACAAGCAGGCAGATTTACTGCGTTAAGACAAGGTTACATTTTGAGCTCTAGTGATCCTTACCTTCTGAGAACCAGATGATGTGCGTTTGATGGAGGAACGCTTGAAGGAGCCCTCTTTGACCCTCTTCACACCAATGTTTTTGTTCTCCATGGCTAGCAGACCACTGGCCTCTCCTCATCGGTCTGTCCAAGGGCTTGTGGTGGTCTCCTCTCAGCTTCGATGCATCTTAGCATGGCAGAGCCCCAATCAGGATTCAGCCTGATTCAGAGGATTCTCCAGCAGACAGTACATGGAATCAGCAACGATGAAATACTCCTAATGCTGCCTTGAGTAACAGAGTGCAGCTAAAGTGGCGAGGGAGATTGAGATGCGCACATAAAGCTGTAAACAGCATGATGCTGACACGGACCCCTTCCCTCTCGTTCTGCATGTGTGTTTGTAATCAGGCTTAATGGAGTCAGTCCTACGGACGATTGCTGTATAATGCAGGAGATTTAATAAATGGTGATTGAAGGTAAATCTACTTTGCTAAAAGTCAAACCCAAAATGGCTTTAATGCTTAATAATAGTGCAGTCAGGCCGTGACTTGTGCTGCATTAAGAGAGAGAAATGCATGGGATTACCAAAGCATGTCACGTTTGAAGTTGATGGGGGTTGTGGAAACAGCAGAGATTATACTTGTATGATAAATTTTTACTATTTCCTTGGATACTTAACTTATCATAGCCTAGCTATTGGGCATAACACATGCATTTCACTATGAATGTATTCATTAAAAGGTATGAACCAATATGTTCAGGAGAGGGACTTATGCCCTCACGTGTGCTAAAACCATTACTTTAAATGGTGATTAACTGCACATGGGCAACAATTCAAATAATCTTAATTAAATAAATACTGTAATCCATGTAATACTGTAAATTCATTTGACTCTAAAACCATTTTAAAACTTATTTAAAAGCATATCTTTATACAAAAAAAAACCCAAATTCATGCAATGTGTGAAAATGGATCTACTACTAATACTCAAAGATCTGTTTTTCATTACTTATCCCCACAAAAAAAAGATAAGAGTGCCAACAATTGGTCAGAGAACAGCACATAAGTCTGACGCACTGGCCTAAACACGTGAGGCACAAGGGTTTACTTGCTGCTCAGCCATGTTAATCATCTTTCACCAGATTTGACACTTAAGTGATTTTGCAGTACAAAAGAGGTCTTTTAAAACAAGTTTATTAAATGATTGAAGCTAAACTGCAATAAACTGAAACAGAAAACATTGATGTTTCTACAAAAATTATATTTATATATATCCATATATCCATAAAAAAGGTCACATCCAAGGCCTTCTCTTGTCTTCTCAGCCTTGTGCTGTGCTGGCTATTACTTGAAGGACGGAGAGCTGTCGCCTGTAATAAATAATATGTACACAGTCCTCTCTGTGTGACCGGCCTTCTTCCTAGTCTTTCTTAGTCAGCTTGGCACTCCGCTTTCGTTTTCATCCCTGCCGTCCAGATGCTCTCCTTCTCACTCTGCTGCATTAGAGCCGGTGTCTGCAACAGAATGGAATGACATTTAAAACCCAAGCCAGACTTAATCACATAATGCACCATCAAATAACATATCAGGCCATATCACAGCTCAAAATAGAAACACACAGTCCAACTGAATATGGATCACAAGGAAACAAGGCACTGATTAGCACATACTTGAGTAAGATTAGGAAGAACTTAAACTGTTCTGAACAGTTCTACAGGCTTTTTCAGAATAAGCTTGAAATCTCAATCAGCTTCTTTTGGAAAGACAAGAAAACACATCAAGCTAACTAGAATCAAATCTATTGCGTCACTAAACCATCATTACTAGATATAGATAATGTCTTACCATTTTAAATACAAACTTTAATTTAAAATAAAACCTACATATTTTACATTTTACAAAACACTTAAATGCAACCCTCCAGAAGCTGAACCTGAACCTTTGAGCACACTATGATTTTAGTTTAATTATATATAAAATTAGACGCATGAATACAGCTCTCTTTTCCTGATCTAATTACATTAGTCTCTCCTCCTAATTACCTTTGGGCAAACATGCTCACAAACACTGACTGGTTAGAAGGCTTATCTGCATAACCCGTTCTATAAATACCAATATTGTGACAGTGATTAACACACAGTATGCTGCCCACCCAAAACAGCCGCCATATTATGTACTACTACATAAAGTTAAATAGTTTTACCATCACCACGATGAATATATTTTACACATTTGTATGATTCCAAATGTTAAGTGCCTGTATTCATTTAAGCATGTGTAGCTGGAAATTGAAGGTGGAGAAATTAACAAAACTGTAAATTAACAAGAATGAAAAACATGGTTTAGACAAACTTACTTTTCCCATCACAGGCTACAATCTTCACTTTATCCACCTTCACTAGGTCAGTAACTTCCCGAAACTCAACATCATTTAAAACAAACGTCCACACATTGTCACAAAATCTGTATGTGTTTAATGAACCCTGCAAATCATACAAAAAGAAGCAATAATTAGTCACATCGAAGGTCTTTAGTTCTACATTGTATTGATGAATACTGATTTGATGGATCATCTTCAAGTCAAGGCCTAAAGACAGGCCTAATTTCCCAAAAGCAAGGTAAGATCATATCAACTGTTACAGAGAGTGTTTGGTGTGATGTTTGCTCTTCTATTTAAGAATCATCTTTGTGTCTGGATGCTTTTGGAAAACCCACCCAGATTTTGACAACAACGAGAAACAGGACAATGAATAGTATTCATACTTACTTTAAAGTTGACTCTATTGCGAACTCGGTTGGCCAGTGCAGTGTTGATGGCTTTGTCGAATTGCAGCAATACTTGGAGAGCTAATTGTGGGGTAATCTGTTGAGTCTACGTAACAGGTAACGAGACATTATAACAGAAATAAAAACAATGCTTCAAAATACTGTCCACCGCTAGATTTTGTGACTTTCCAAAAAGGAATACTCACTTTTCTATCGAAAAAGCTAGCTAGCTAATACGGCACATGATTTAAACATCCCAAGAACTCAACCGGCATCTAAAGACTAGCTAGCTAGCTACATGGTGACTGAATCACGCATCCTAGTGCTGTTCATTTAATCGGCTTTTGTGTCCAAACGTATTCCTTTTTTTACACCAATGTTCGACTTAGCAGTTTTCCATGGCGCAATAAGGAAGTTAGATTTTACAAATTCAAAGTAGTTACAAATGCTTAAGTGGTCCCTCCACTAACTAAGCGATCAAGCTACTAGATATAGCTAGCTAGGTAGCTAGCTACAGCTAAAAGACAAATCAAGTTTCTCGCGAACAGCCTTTATAAAGCCTCATGAAAACAGCAACTTTTTACACATAATCCAAATCTGGAAATTTAACCTACTGATTCTAGTGGACAAACAACGACTATGAATGACCACATTTGCTTGTAAGCGATTAGCCTCCCTATTAGCCTACAAGCTAACCGTAAACAGCCTAGCTAGTGGTCTTAACGAAGACGAACGCTGACGATCTTTACCTGTATAAGTTCGTCGAGACTCTCTTGAAGGCTGTTTCCGAGCGTCGTATTTCGGTAAAGCTGATATGCCATCGCGTATTTTCTTGCAAAATCAAATTCGGCTTCTTTAATAGACAACTACCGCCAGTGGATGTATTTAGCTAGCTGTGCAGTATCGTCTGATTGCTTCCTCAAGCGCTGAAAGCATCTTGGTACGGAAAGTCGCAAGGACAAATAACTGCGGTAGCCCAGCGGACAAGCAGAGCAGCTGAGATTTTCGTTTTGTTTTTTTGTTTTTTTTAGAAAAAAGGTTGATCAGATGCTGTAGTTTACGATTATTACAGTTTACGATTAATTAAAATGGATCAATGGTGCTGTTCTTTCTTGCTTTCTTGAAATAATGCTGTTCATTTAACTTATTCATCTCCTCCTGCACATGTATTTTTTGTGCAGTGGAGGGTGACGAGTTTTTAAACGATGATGGATATTACGATTATTAGGCCTCCTAACACACATAATGGCAAGTTAACAACATCAATAAAAATAATAATAAGAACAATATTATAGTAGCTATATGCTTTACAGACTAATTAAAAGCAAAAAAACAAAAACAAAAACACGCGTTTGCATCTATAATCCTAATGTAATGTAATAAGTATGATCTTAACGTATCTTATCGTAAACTATGTAGCTAGTACAGAAATCCAGTAAATGTAAAAGTAAAGTATGCACGTGTGTTCTCCCTCTGTCTTTTGATCTTTAGATAAATCTGTTTCACACTCCATAATTCTTGGTCTGTGGGGCGTTTAAACAGTCCAGAAGCAATACTTACTGGTGACCACTGGATGGAAGCACACCAATGCTAAATGTAACGTTAAATGTAACGTTACCGGGACCAAAATCAGTTGTGCTTGAGCTTCAAGTTTGCCATATACTTAGCAATTCCTCCTAATTATTTGAACCTTTAAAGGATTGACAGCGTTTTAGCACAGGGTGAATATTGTTAATGTCGGACACATCTTTAGACATATTTTATCACTTTTCAAAATGATGCCCATGCAATGTCGTGTAACAGAATACCTTATTAAATATTAAAGAAAAAGCCCTTTACACTACTTTAAATGAATGAAATAGAAAACAGGCAGAATCTTAGAAACGCTTAGAGCCTCTGATGAAGAAACATTAATTTTAAACATTAAAATCGGCCACCTCATTTCATAAATTTACATATACACAACAACATCTAAACATCTAAACATCTAAAGGGGTCTTAAAACATTAGGGTGAATACTGGTAAAGCAGGGCAATTTAGTTTAATTAGTCGTACATATGTAATGCAAAATCATTAAGTTAATTCTTTTTTAGTAAAGTGCTATATTGTTTGGTAATGGTTCTTTGTTTATCTTGTTATTTTTGGAAACATCAATTGTAGGTGAAATGACAAGTCAAAATGGACATTTATATTTTTCTTGATTTTTTTTAAAGGACTGTATAAGGTAGCTTGCATGACACATTGATCACAGTACAAATCATACAAAACATATCTGATCATTTTAAAGCAATAGATTTGGGTTCACTTTATCTGAACTTTTCAGAGCTGTTAAAGTCCCATTTTTAGGACTTTAGACTATCTCAGTTCACACATCTACAGGCAAGCTCAAGGTTCACAGAGCAGTTCAACTTTTTCATAAGGAAAGCAACATTTTTACACAGACAAATGAAGCTGCCAGGAGTTGCCGGAATAAGCACCTACACAACAATAAATCCACTAATAAATCTTCACCCAGAAGAATTTTAGCAAACTACTCACTACATTCCATACCATACCATTTATAAATGGTTTTTATTAACAAATGACAGTGTTTAGAGAGATATTTGAGATGACACTTCTATGCAACGATTTCATTTTTTCCAAATGGGGAATGCAAATAAGGCATATTGTAAATAGAGACAAAAACAGGTAAGCAATTATTTGGATGCACCAAGTGAGAGCTTGACACAAAAGCACACTATTAAAATTGATCAATGGTGCTGTTCTTTCTTGCTTTCTTGAAATAATGCTGTTCATTTAACTTATTCATCTCCTCCTGCACATGTATTTTTTGTGCAGTGGAGGGTGACGAGTTTTTAAACGATGATGGATACAGAGAGACGAGCGGAAATGGGAGCTGCTTCCTTCATTTAATTACTATGTCAGACTGAATTACTGAAGAAATCAGAAACATGAACGCTGCAGCATAGGTTTCATCCAAGTGCTAGACTTTTTCCTCCTGTTTGATATATTTATCTAGTTACACACTGGCATCTTAAGTATCTTAACATTTATTTAGTGCCTCACTTTTGTTGGATAATTTAATATCAACAAATTACATCTCAATGCTTAAAGGTTCTCTTAAATGACTAGGCTATACAGCTGTTGGTAAATGGAAAATACTTTTTTTCCTCACAAGCTGCAATATCTGTTCTTTCTGTTTTCAGCACAGAATAGGCCTACTGTTAAATGAAATAACTTATGTAGAGCAAAACAATACTATACTGCCAGACATTACTGCAGAGTTCAATACTATAATGCCAGACAATACTGTGGAGTTCATAAAATATTTTAGAAAATGGATTAAGGGGTGTTTTAATGTTTTAAGGTCAGTGAAAGTTTCCCTATGCTGTATCAGCTTCACTGTTGAAGTGCCTCAGAGGGAGTGGTGGAATGCTGTTGTTTTCTGACCTTTGTGACCTTTGGAATTCACACAGAACATTTACTCCTTGACCTACAACCTCTACCCTAGAAGATAGGGTTCATCCCGCCTCCTATTAGCATGTAATTCAAGTCCCTTTTCAAAACAAGACAGGTGCAAGAGGACACCGTTTTGCCATTCACCAGGACAGCATTATGTAAAACGTTATGGTTTATCTCAATAATTTGACTGTCTCCTGCTGAGAGTATATTAACAAACTGAACAATGTGAAGGTCTTAGAATAACCATTACAGTAGCCATCACATTCACATATCCATTTACAATTTACTCTGGGAACTAGATTTCTCATCACAAGGCTATATACTTGTAATGCTACAAAAATCTTTAATAGATTTTAAACCATATAAAATGTTGTGTAAAACAGACAAGAGTACCTAACAGCAATCATTAGCATATCCATCAGGAGCATTTCCTATAGAACGCAAATCAGTGACAAACAAATAATTAAGTCAATGAGAACAATTAGCACAACAATGCCCTTGAGACTGTGCTACATCTAAATAATTATTCCATTACCGTAGCATGTGGTGCAAAGTTTTTTTTTACACAGCTGTTATGTTTAGTAGTAAAAAAGGAAATCTTGAAATAACTGTACATTTTAGTAGGCATATTTAGCAACACAGACAACATATGGCAACATTATCATCCTTGTAAATATTGTGAATATTTTCAGATAAAACAGGCTGAAACATAAAATATCTTCTAAAGTATTTAGAACCAGGGTGATTCAAATAACCATTTGAATAATTATTTTAATATGGTTCTTAAATAATTTATTTGTAACAAAAGGGTTAACAAAACAAAAAGGGTTTCACATTTGTTAGGAGTCAAACAACACTTTTTTCTAAGAGTGTCGATAAATCAAACAAATCGCAGAAAGTCAATTAGAAAATCTAAACTCAACTGAGTTGAACCCAACCGTTTGACAGCTCTGGCCATTATAAAGCTGGACTGTTGCCTCGACTCATTGGCAGCGAAAGTGATTTCTCTGCTGCAACTGGACGCATCCCAGGTCAGTGGACCAAAACTCCACCAACGCTTCCAGCCCCATAAATCTTCTTCAGCATTAGTTATAGTTAACATCAATACAGCATCCACTGAATCTTCTCCGCTATGGCAAAATATGCTTATTTGTCTTTATCAAGACTTTATCAAGGTTAAATGATAGGCTGGGTGCAGACAGATTAAATAAGTTAAATGGTTTATAGTTAAAGGTGGTTGTTTGTGTGCGAGTGCCCAAGCAGTCAAGTGAAAGTCCTTTTGCTGTAAGTGGGATGGATGCTCTTTATAAAGAAAACTTTCAGGGTACTGTTTGTTAAAGTATGACTATTAGTGTTATGGTTTGTTGCCACATCAGTAAATGTAAGTGTAAAATAATACACAGCTAATGCCATGAAACTGCTCCTACCCAAGTGTAAAATGACTTTATCAAGCACCTGCACTGGTTTGACATATTTCAAGTATTAAAAGTAAAGTAAGTAAGAGTAACATTATCTATAAGTGCAAAAAGAAGAAAATATCTCCATCTATAACTAACGTGATATTGACCTTTCTTTCTTTTATGAGCTTTGAATAGGATAAGGTCTGTCTTAGCAATATCTTTGCTGTATTTCTTATGCTGTATTAGTTAACTGTTTGCTCATTTACTCCCTAGTCATTTGTGGCTAACATGTAGAAATTGACCCTCTGCTTTAAGCTGACAGGAAATGCAATGCATTCTTATTCAGGGGCCGCTTGATTACTTTTTAATTAAATGCATTCAACCCATTGGCTAATATTAAAACAGCAAGCAGTGGAGAATATCCCGGCAAATAGGTCAAGTTACACACTTTGGCAGGAGTAGAATATGCTTAGAGAGCATTTCTGCCCAAGACTTTTTGAACAGTTAGCAGGTTTTTCAGCAACATTTCACATGACAATAATTTATTACATGCTTATAATTTAATTAAGTGTTTTAAGTTGTATATGTTTGGATACAATAACAGCCTGTTACATATACAGTGCTGTGAAAAAAAATGTATTTGCCCCCACCTTACTTTTATTTTTGCATATTTGTCACATTTAAATTTTTTCATTTATCATTTCAACTAATCAAGGTCAACTAATTTCAATATAAGATAAAGACAACACCAGTAAACAAACAAAGCAGCGTTGCTATTACCATTCAATTTTTCAAAGAAAAAGGTTTATTTAAAACTTGTGTCATCTATGTGGAAAGGTGATTATAATTTTATTTAAGTGTTCTAAACATCACTTAATTAGAACCTGCCTGGCAATGTAAAACAGGCAATAGAGATTTAAATTTAGATGTGTAAAAATGTTATTGAAAGGGGTAGGGGAAAGGATTACAAAGCCATTTCTAAGGCTCTGTTTTCTCCATTTGAATAATGGAGAAAACATAGCCTTAGAAATGGCTTTGTAATCCTTTCCCCTACCCCTTTCAATAACTTTAATAACTTCAATAACACTGCTCCTAAAACATTATTACCATCACTACTGCTAAGCATATCTATAATTGTATCAGTACAACTTGTGCAGTGTTGGAGGATGGGTCCCCTGAGTCTTGATTCCTCCCAAGGTAGCTTTGAGGAGTTTTTTCTTGCCACTGATGCCTTCAGCTTGCTTACTTGAGGTTGCATGTTTTATGTGTTTTTGCTCTGTAGGTCCCTATGAAAAAACGTCCACTAAAATGTAATTTCCCCTCGCAATGTGCCTGCATAGAATAAAAACATGTACACATACACACACACTTAAATAGGGGAGGAAGGAGCAAAGAAAAACGATCATTTCCTCAGGGACTGCTAGGCCACAAATTAATTACAGCGATTCAGCATTTTTAAATGGGCCACTTAATAAAACGGCAGCATAATTAAATTTTCAGCCCTGTGACCTTGAGAGCACTTCATAGATAATGAATGATACGAGCTGATAATCAACGTAGAGCAATATCCCCATCAACACATACACTCACACCCATGCACATACACATGCACACACACTCAAGGTCATGAATGCCCCACACACTCCAGTCAATCATTAGACATCCTCTCAACAATATCACAAGATCAAACCTGAAACATTCAGCAAAAAAATAAAAAAATAAAATGAAACAATACATTAAACTCAAGGCATAAATCAAGTTTGTTTTCATTTCTAATCCCTATAGGATAATAAATATATATAAATTACTGATGTAACAGATTACAGGCCACAAATGTTTTAAAAATGGTTATAAAAAAGGTGATGACAACTTAAGATGCTTAGTTTGCTAGCAGTAGAAATATGGTTAGATTCTGGGTTAAGATTACAATACACTTATGAAAACTGTGTAAAACAGTTTTAATAGTTTTGGGTAATGTTATAAAGAGCATGTACATATCTACATAACTGTTTCCAATAGACTAATTAAATGAAATAACAGTTATATCACTGTATTAATGCAACTAAAATAAATGACAATTCAGTTCAGCATATTCTCTTTCCAAGACTGGGTCTATTCCAGTTGTGCCAAAAAGAATTAAACAAGCTAGAGCAAATTGTGCATTATTGAGTAACTGAATAATGTAATACATAACGCAATACATATAGTTGAAAAAAGTAACTGTCCACTTATTCATGAAGCAGATTGAACCGAACAGCGAACATGTTCCATTAGTGTTACTTAAGCTTAGAATAACTAATCATTCAACTTAGCGTAGCTGACATTTTAATTTACATTGCTTTTGGGTTAAGCAGTGCATAGATGAATGAAATCTAATAGAATTACAGAATAACACATCATTTTAAATCAAGTAAAGTTTTATGCTTTCTCTGTGAACTGACTGTATATATATATATATATATATATATATATATATATATATATACCAACATTTTTAGATGCACCACTATTTTACCATTATGAGTATTATATATTATATATAAAAGGTGTGTAGGATTACTGGTGGTTTTGGATAATAAATAAACTGTCTGACTTGCTTTTTCTCTTGGAAATGCAATTAAGCAGTACTCAGTACTCCACCGTACAGCAATAAGTATTCAGTTATAATAATACTTGAATAAATATACCAAATTGCTACATAGCTTTTATACATAGCTATAAAAAATATTTTTAAGCCTCTGACAAAATACAGATAATATAAAGTTATCTAGAAAGTAGTATGTAATGCAGCTGTTGTAGCATTAAATAGAGGTTAATTCCAGATATATAAAGGAAGGGCCTTAGGAAGATGGTACACAGGTCCAGTATTTGAGTGTGTGTGTTTGTGTGTGTGTTGTTCTTCTGATTTATGGTGGTCAGCATGGTAAACAATCGATTTACAACACACTAAAGAGGCTTAACTGAAATGCCAATACTGCATTGACAAAATGTCAGAATTTTCACACCAACACTTCTGGATATATTACCTCTTCATTCATCATCAACGATTCACATAACACACACAGTGTTTGAGATTGTGGCAGATTACAGTATGTCAGTGTAGGCTGGATATACTCAGAGGAGTAGTGACACAGCGAAGATAAGAAAGGAACAGACTTTGAGGAGAATGTGTCTGTGGCTGCTATAGGAGTGCTCTCACAGGCTTATGATTAACAGTATCACTACACATTTAAGATACCACACAGAAAACTTAATTAAACCTTGTATTTTACAAATACAGGTAAGTACAAAATATATAAATCATATATATAAGGAAATGTCTAATATAATTAAAATGGAACATTTAATTAAAAATATATATATTGCATCAACCACTTTATAACCATATCCATATAGCCATATTCTATATAGTTTCTACATTTTATTTTATTAATTTCCACACACTCCAAAGTATTTTTCCACAACCTGGAGTGGCTTGTTCCATCTCTATAACATGACAAATTAAGAAAAAGAAAAGTTCAGCAACACCAATGGAAGACATGCAAGACCTTAGAGGACAAGTAAAGATGAATGTAGAATCTTTCACTTGGTGAACCCACAAGTAAAATACTTTCCGCCTATATTTAGTCAAATGCTGGAAAAGTAATAGGATGACCCTTTAAATAAAATCAAATCAAATTTATTTGTATAGCGTAATTTTTGTGTGCCTCCTCTGTAGCCACGCCCCCCCCCCCCACTTGATTAGTCCAAGGTGTCCCTTGTTAGTCCTCTTGTATGAGCTTTCCTTTGTCTGGTCTTGTATGTGATTATGTTGGTTTTTGTTCATGGTAGTTTATGGAGTTTTGGTTTGTTTCTCTTTGTATTCTGTCTGTTCTGTTCAGTTTTGTTTTTATTAAAGACCTGCATTTATGTCTGCCTACACACATGAGCTCCACACACTGTGACAGAAGACCAGACTTCAAACATAGATGTAGCAGGTAATCCCTGGGCTGGTGTGCCATAAGATGGACTCCCCTTTCTGGCCCACTTGTTTGCTATGCATGGGAGATAAAGGAGACCTCCGCTACACCAGGCTGTAAAAAACAGTGAAGTGTCTGTGTCTCCCCTTCATCAGATGACGTCCCCTCAAGGAGTGGGGAAAATTTGGGGTAGAAGAGATTGGGTAACATGAATATTGTGAATAATAGCAGTTCTAAGAAATCTTTGCAAACTCAATTTCTCACTTTTGTATAATTTGAAGATAAATCTTTTTACCTTTATGAACTGATAGTATTTGGTTAGAGATGATTTGAACCATGATAGGGCTGTTCCTGTGATTCCAACCATGTTCTTTAACCTTTCTAAGAGAATGGTGTGATCTATTTTATCAAAGGCTGCACTGTGGTCGAGTAGGGCTAATAAAGATGCGTAGCCTTGATCAGAGGCAAGAAGGAGATTGTTTGTAATTGTCACTAGTGCTGCCTCAGTGCTATGATAGGGTCTGAATCCAAATTAGAATTTCTCATTTGTGACATTTTTACTCCGGTATGAGCAGAGTAGTTGGGCCACAGCTTTTTCTAATATCTTGGATATAAATGTTCGAGGATGGGGTCTGTAATTTGATAATACACTAGTATCAAAATTTGCTTTCTTCATTAAATGTTTTATAACTGATAATTTAAGGGTTTGGGCCTAAGCTAAGGAACAAATTTACTATTGATAAAAGAGATCAAATTATAATTTTAAGTATTTCTTTTAGTATTGAATTGGGTCAAGTGTATGAGTTGCACAATATGCTGCATATTTTTCCAGTTCTAGCTGTGAAAGTGGGTAAAAGGCTTCCAGCCTTTGTTCTACAACTAATTTATGCTCTAAATCAGCTACACCAGGTGACAGTCATGTTTGATTCAATAAGGAGAGTTGAATTTCTTGTCTAGTACTTTAAATTGTATTATTTAAAAAGTCTGGTTACTGGTTAAGGTAGCTAGAATCTGGGGTTCATCTGCCTTTTAGTAAGTTTAGAAATCTCACTAAAAGGTACTCTTTTTTTTTTTGTTATTCTTGATCAGTGAGCCCAAATATACTGAGCGAGCTTCAATGAGTGTATTTCTATTCTCAATAAGGGTGTCTTTCCATGCAGAGTGGAACAGCTAGTTTGGTGACCAAACAGCATCTCCAGGCAAATAAATGTTTTTAAACCGCAGTCAGTCACCCAACCTCCACCCAACTAAGCATGTTTTTCACTGAACGGAAAGCAGAAAGATCCACAAACCAACAAAAAAAATCTAATATAAGTCAATTGTCGCACTCCAAAAATGCGTGTCATTTTGTCGATGTTGATCATTTGTGATGTCCTCATTTAAGTTGAAGCAGCTTCTTGCAGAGGCTACACTTATATATCCTATACTCAAATGAGCATGCCAGTACAGCAGGTGTTACTGAACCCTCACAAAATTTGGTGTTGAATTCCTGAAGAAGTAAGTGTAGCAGCCAAAATAGATGTAAATACAGCAGTTTTCCTTCACATTCTATGCGCAAGAAGGGAACAGTACAAAAGAAGTACAGGAGCAGTAGTGTAACTGCCTCAATGCAGCCTGTGACTGAACAAAAGCACAGGGCTGAATTTTGTTCCCTGAATTTAGAAGCCATGACTGCCTTCATGTGTTTTGAAGGAAGCATGTGCTAGCCTTCACCACCACAGCTCTGGTGCCATAGGAAGTCTGCTGGTGGGTGGGAATTGGCAACAACAAAATTGGGGAGAAAATGACAAAAAACAAAGTAAAGAAATTGTAAATCTAAGCCACATTTGTTTGTTTAGTGAAGTCTTACTGGTTACTTCTTTTTCCTCATTTGTGCCCAAATTTTTAAAAAATGGACTGGGGTAGATGTTTCTCTGTTTGGCTTCTGACATCTTCAGGCCTCCACACCCTGTACACACACATACACATAGTAGTGTGATGTGCTTAACCACCATTCACCTGGACAGTTCAAGGGTGACAAATGGCTGTGATTATTAAAAGAAGGTTACTTTTAAACACTGTTCCCTGGCAATGAGAGAGCACAGCAGCTGCTAAATCACTGTCAGGGAAACTAATGATAAGATATCATAAGACACGCAAGACACAAGGCAAGATGGAGTGGAGCGTCACTCCACCTTAATCAGCCCCTGTCTCTTCTTCTCCCCACAAATGTTTCAATTCACCACATTCACAGAGGGGATCCATCTTTCCTTCTCTGTCGCTCAAGTTACCGTGTGCAGTCAGTATGACTATGATTAATATGACCTGTGTGTGCTATGTGCTTATATTGGCTTTTGTTTCCAAACTGTTTCATTAATGCACTGCTGACAAATGTAAAGTTTGCATTGTGTACTGAAAGCGAGGGAAAATATTTGCCAGGTGAGATCAGAGTTGTGGTACAGGCAGAGCATATACACTTATAACTGCTTTAGTTGTAAAGACATGATGATATGCATTACTCCTCCAAACAGGATACAACTGTACCCAAGACTTAAAACAGCTTAAAACAGCGTAGCTTAAAAGGCACATACCCCCATCAAGATATGTAACAAAGATAGCAAGCTAAAAGAGTAAACAGTGGAAGTGCTGGGTTGGACATGCTTTGCATTTCTGGACAAACTGAGAGATACAGAACCATCACGAAAAGTGTAGGGGGCATGTAGACTGAAGCAGTAGAGTGATATTACAGAATTTTACATAATCATGACTCTGTTCACAGTTTTTACAGCCCATGCCTCGAATTGTCAGATCTGTGGTGTCACAATAGGGACCTACTCAATATTAGGCAGATGGTGCTACTTAATCATAAGCATATTTATATAAAAATACAACATAAGCGGGAAAGGATGCAGAGAAGACATCACTCAAAATGTAAGAAAATGATGCATCATGTTTTTGAGTTGCAATCTTCTTTTAAACACTTTTTATAGCAATACCCAAAACATAGTTTAGTACCATTGTAAGATGTCAATGTTTCATACAGGGTCTCTTTTGTTTAGCTGACATGGCTGTTTCTTTTAGCTGGTCCTGAATTAATCATGCACTATGCAAGATAGTCTAGATTAATCTAATTAATAAATGTCATGCTCTGTCCCAACATATCTAAAACTTTAAGCTAATGACATCATAAATCCTTTCTGCTAGTGGGAAAGGGGGGGTATGTCTTTTAGTGTATGAGTCTATATGAAGAGATAAGGAGATAAAGTGGACTTTCAACATCAATTTGATATGTCACTGTCACACATCTCATTCCAAAACTATATAAACTTGGTAGGATCTTTGCTGGCATAACAGCCTTTACACTTTCATAAAGGCTTTTCACTAGAACATGGCTGGGAGATATGCTTCCAGCCAGCCAAAAGAGCATTAATGAGACTCTGATGTTGGGTGATGAGGCACGCTGTTAGCACTGCAATTTATCTCAAAGATGTTTGATTGGGTATAGGTCTGGGTTTTGTGCAGATCTTTCTGCCACATAAAACTTCAAATCAAATCAAATTCATTTGTATAGAGCTTTTTACAACGGGTGTTGTTACAAAGCAGCTTTACTCAATCAGTAATCAGTAAAAAGACAAGGAAAGGCAAGGAAAAACTCCCTCAGAGCTGGAGGAAGACACTTTGGGAGGAACCAAGACTAACATAAATTAGCTTAAAACAAAAAGGCACACACCCCCATCAAGATATGTAACAAAGATAGCAAGCTAAAAGAGTAAACAGTGGAAGTGCTGGGTTGGTCTGAGCAGGATGTTCTTTCAGGTCGTGGTCTACTGCTTTAGTGCTAAATTGTTGTTGCTCCCAGATTTCCACTTGACATGACTTACAATTGACTTGGGAATATCTACCTGAGCAGAAAATTCATCAACTGACTTGTTGGAAAGGTGACATCCCAGTGCCACACTGAAAGTCAATGAGTGTTCTTCTACTCCTCTTGCTTGTATACAACCATGCAATCTCTGAAAACATGATATTATGTACCTGTTAGCAAATGATGTTGAAGTAGTGGAGAAGATTTATGTACATAAGAAGTGTGACTATGGAATAATCACTATCAAAATTATGTGAAACAAAAATGTTTTTTCAAGTTTTAGCACATACAAAATCACTGAATCACTGTCAGTTTCACATCACCACAGAAGCAATATCAATGTGCTTGTCTTCCAATACTTCCATTCAAAAGCTATCAACAATTAACAAACAATAGCATCTAGTTTAAATCTAGCATCTGATTAAAAAAATGTCAGTCTGACTTATCAAGTTATATATTTACACAGATTAGAAAAAAAAAAAGAAATTAACGCAACCTCTGTAGCAAAGTAAATTCTGAATGTATATTTTTCATGATATATATTTTTTTAATTATACTTTTACATTTAAAATGAAAAATTTTATAGATCTGGTCAATTCCTGCAACATTACAAAATAATATGCCATTGGATCTATTGCAAATGGATCTATAGTGATTTCTTAACCATTTTCTTTTTGGTAAATCTTCTTCCTTTTCCAAGTATTTTGTTTGTAATATCAAAAGTCATGAGAATGCTTTAGACTATGCCACTGCTGTCTGGCCTAAATTCCAGACTTGTTGTAGACTTTTTGAAGAGAGTTTTTAATCATCTACACAAAGAAAAAAACTCTGTCAGGTTAACCACACCGTTGCTGAGTGTGCTCTGGAGTTCCACATCTTAGCTGCAGGTAGTGGGTGGAATGAGCCTGCTCTGTTAGTTTTAAACTTACCTTTGGATAGTGTAATCTCATTAGCTATCCGTCTGCAAAGATTTGATGGCACCATTGTTATGGGCTAACATCTGTGTTCATGAGTCTACAGACGCTGCAGAGCGTGGGCACTTCTTACAACGACAGCCTCTCACACGTTAGTCAGAAATGGCAACGCCGGTTCTGTTAGCGAGGTGGGTTAGGGAGGTGGGACTCCTAGGGACGAGATCTGTTAACCGTTTTTGTACCAAATACTTTACACTGATGGACCATTGTATTTATATATATATATATATATATATATATATATATATATATATATATATATATATATATATATATAAAATCATAATTATTCCTAGGGCCAATTTAGTAGTCGCTGGATATTCCATACCCAGTGGAAGTGCAATCTAATATTTACATCAGTGCTCTAAATATAGTTTTGCCTACAGAACACGGAGGTAACAACCATACAAATCAACCAGTTTACGTTACTACATCAAGCCACAGCAGCACTGCAGTACACTCACAAAATTACCACATGCTGCAGTGTCTCTGACTGGTCATTTTACCTTTTGTTTAAAATAATTTATAGTAGAAACATGGTGTAATTTCCTTCACTTGCAGTTTTTTTTTTTTTTTTGCACATACATTATATGTCTAAATGTTTATGGACACCCCTTTTACAAAATGCATTCAGCTACTTTAAGTTGCACACATTGCTAACACAGATGTGCAAATGCACAACACGGCTTGTCTAGTCACGGTAGAGAAGAGCTGTCAATAGAGTAGTGCTCTCTAGAGCGTGGATAAGAGGGGTATAAAGCCCTCCAGCATTGATCTGTGGAACAGTGAAACTGTGTTCTCTGGAATGATTGATGGTGCTCCATTCAATACTTTTAGTATGAGTTTAGGAGTTGGGGATGATGATCTCACTAACAACATAATCTCACTAACACTCATGTCACTGCAGTCAGTGCAATCTTTACATCAGTGCTCTAAATCTAGTAGAAAGCCTTACCTGGACAGTAGAAAGAGTTATACCAACAAATACAGGATAAACTCATTTTTTTTAAATATCATTGATTTAGGAAGAAACAATGAATGAGCAAGTGTCTTTTTGCCCATATAGTGTAGTTCTAAACTTTGGTCATCACATTCACTATATACTTGGTGGAATGTACAGAATTGTTCATATGTCCTCTTTGGACCTTCGACCCAGTGTAGATTTTCTATGTGGACGTGGTCTATCGTACCATTCATTTGGCATTGCTTGTAAATGGACCTTTCCAAGCATGTAAGATACTGAAGAATTAGAAGTGTTCTGCAAGGAAGAGTGGATTAGAATGACTAAAACAATAACATAAAGATTATAGCCAGCAGGTTGTGAGGGCCATTCCAGAATTATCAGCATGATTCTTTGTTTCTTCTACCAGATTTGATGATTTCTTTTAGTAAAATCCATTGTTTAATACCTGTTTACGGTTTCCTATGTCACTGGTTTCCATAAAATCCTAAAGTATAATATATATACCCCCTATGCTTAAAAGTTGGCAAGGTGTTTTTGATGAAATGTGTCCTTTCTCTCTAAACATACCTTCATTGACTGTTGAACTGTTTAACTTCAACAGTCCAGTCCACTTGTTTTAAAAATGCTCCTGTCTTATCTAGATACTGTTTTCCAGACTTAAGATATTCAGATGTTTCTGACATCTAATATTATTACATGACAAATAAAGATCATTCTGCACTTAAAAGAGCTAAACAGAATAACCTACAACCATTATCTTCACATAGATTTTGATAGTGTTTAGTGTCTTACTGAAGATTAAAAAGATGATTTCAATGAATTGAGAGCATATTACAAGACTGTCACATTATATTTGCATAGTGCAATAATGAATATTCAAGTGCAAGTGAAAGGTTTATCACATCAATCCTCTTAATTAGAACAACCCCTCCCACTTCATTATGAGAGTAAAATCTCATATTATCATATTATAGAGTGGGTTTATGCTTGCTTCCGTCAGACTCACCTCCTAATTAACAAGGCCTTTAATCTTTCATACTGTTACTGTTTCAGACAGCACAGGAATGAAGTCTGTAGATGTTCTGCTCGTCAATAAATTCTCAAACCAATTAGACTAAAAGTTGTCCAGCCAATTATCAATTAAATATTCACGCTATCCCAGTGCAAAGGAGTGTCATATACACATATTCCAACATGTGCTTAATGGTCTTTTAATCTGTTTCCTTATGTTGTCTTAGATCCTGTTATCATTTAATCTAGTCTGTTTATGGTTTCTGTGCCATTCCATGGTACTACAGTTTGTAGCTGCCTATTTTCTATGCATGTTAATCACACTTTTACTTATGTCCTATTTAAAAGCCTTCACTTTTAACAAATCAATTCTACACAGCTGTACTTATATATCTTATATATGATGTAGAATATCAACTTTTATTAGCATGCAGAATCTGTGAACTTGTTTTTTGTCTGGGAGGTATGGTTCTAAAAATGGGGGGCCTTCTGATTTAATTTTCCTGAACTTATATCGAACCTTTATGCAGTGTCAAACATCTCTGAACATTTTTTAGTCATGACTTCTTTACAAAAATAGAAATGACACGTTTTTGCATATGTTGAATAATGTTGAATAATTTAACATAATTTATTGAATTATTTAACATTTAAATATCTTTGTTAGAAAAAGGATATGAATCTCTAGGAATGTGAGTTAATTTAAAGGGGTAATTGAAGTCAACTGTTTCAGTCAAAAGATGGTAAATTTAGCACCAATGTCTTCACTATCAACATCTGAAAAATCCACGGTGAGGCAAATGATGTACAAACTCAGTACCTTTTATGGCATTATTGTGCACTTCAGAAAATCTAACAAATATTTACTGAAAGACAAACTATTAAGCATGGGGATGGCAGTAAAATGGTTTGGGGCTGCTTGTCATTATTTATGGACAATATTCAACATTCTAGCGGAATGTTTGGCTTTTTAACTTTTAATCAGCACTGATTCAAACATAGTCTACATAGTCTGTCATGTTGAACAACATCAGCAAAATTGAGCTTTTCTAAAAATATACTGCCCTGCTACAAACCAACACTGTATATAAGAAATGATTGAATGTTGGAATGATTGAATTATCCCCTTAGCTTAGGGCATTTACCCAAAACCCTTAAATCAGCAGTAATAAAATCTTTGATCAAGAAATCAAAGCTTGATCCTAGTCTACTGTCTAATAACAGACCCACACACATATATAGTTTTACAGTGTCATGGTACACAGTATTTCACAATTTGTCCTTTTTTTTATTATTATTACATTGACCCTTAAAAGAATGAAAGCAATTAAAATATTTACTATAGTTAAATGTATTAATGGAAGTATATGTAAAATACCTCCCTTTTGAAAATAAACAAAGCTGCACATGAGCTGGAGCAATTTTGTTTTCATTTAATTATTAATTTTATTATGGATTAATCTGCTGATTAATGGATTAATGGATTAATCTGCTGAACTCTGAAAAAAAGAAATTGGTGGGATTCTCTATTCAGTGGCATTGTTTTTGTTTTGGCAATGGTAACCGTCCATTTTCATACTATGGTATACTTAAAACTGGTATACCGCTGCAACCCTGGGTGGCACTATAATAAGTGTATAAAATTGGGTTCAGGGACATGATCATACATCAGATGTTCCTCTCCCACACCCTCAGATGCATGTACAGCATGTTTATTGTGTGGAGGGATGTGAATTCGGGCTGGAAGCAGGGGATCTTGTTCAGGAGGAGTCTGTACTTAGAAGAACATGTTTTTCTGCAGTTTTCAAGAACATTGTTCCAACTCCAGATTTCTATGAGAAGTTTGTGCACCTTTCTTATGTATAGATGATACTCTAGTAACATTTAACCAATCGTATGGGGTATAACAACCTAGCAAACGCTAAGCTACTGCATAGCAACCACCACTGTTTGGAAGTGGAAAACACCTAAGCTGCACAATCATTCTGCTTTTCCCTAAGGACTTAATTAAATCATAATAGTCACTTTTGACCAGCAATACAAAAGCTTATTTAGTTCCACTCCTAAAAAACATATATACACTGTGATAATGGAACAGTATGTTTCATCTAAGTATTTGAAATAGTCACATCACAACAATTGAGTTGCAACCAATGGCATGGGATATTTTTCTGGTAGAGGGAAGAATGGATTTAATCAAATATATCACAACATCTACACTTTATGCCTTTTGGAGATCAGGTCATCTGTTATTTGCTTCAGCATTCACAGCAACAGGGATGCCTAACAAAAATGTTCTTCAAAATTTAGTCTTCAAAATTGTGGGACATATTTTATTCTTTATGGTTAATTGACTCTATTGCTATTGAGTTCAAATAATGCTTTTGTCAATTTGACAGTTAAGTTCAATGAAGAAGTGATGAATTCCTTATCGCCACTGCAATACAAAAACCCTGTATTTCCAAAATAGCAACTTTACAGGAGAAGGATTTTGGAGCATTTGAATTGATTCATTCATCATGAAATTCTTTTTGGGTGACATCAGCAATTTGTTGTGCAGAAATGGAGGTGTTTGTATTGTTTCACATGCAACTGTAATTGTATTTATTCCTTTTTATATACAGAACAATCTTACAATATACTTTGGTGTTGTAATTGAGTCACCATGCTGAATTACCATGGTCTGTACACAGTTGTGAGAAATGATTCCACAAGAATTGGAGTAATTACACTTGTAAAAATGAGATGGAGTGCGGCAATAACTAACTATAAATATTACTTTGTTTACTGCCTCTATGCCCTGCTATTTGTAACTTTCAAATATTAGCCAAGAGTAGCAAAAATAGTTTAAGTGTTACATCTGTTGTACACCACATCCTCATTCACCTCTTATTTTAATTAAAAAACTCATGTTTGACATATTAACACAGCAATTACCTAATTTGCCATCCTGCCTATGCCTGTCTCTCTGGGCCTAATTTGCCATCATTTGTTTAATTGTCAGTTAAATTGATTTTAATTTTAATTGATTTCACTTTGGAAAATTGGTGGAAATTGTTGTGTAAAAAGACTTGCTAAGATGACAAATGGCGATAATAATAACAATACTACTACTATCACTATTACTACTACTACTACTACTACTACTAATAATAATAATAATAATAATATGAAAAATAAAATAAATTATATGCATTTGTCTAGAATTTACCATAAACAAAAGCAATACCGTGTACAGAAACATTGACAGAATTTGCTTAAAACTCACAACAAAACAAATCAACCATATTTCATATATTGTGTGATATCAGGACAAAACAAGATATACTACCTTTAATGACATAGCTCTATCTGTTTGGTCACGGATTAGTGCTGCATTAGAGTGGAACTGGCCAGCTGCTTTGTATTCACTAAGTCTTAATTAGGGTCTTAGTGGAGCTGTGTGTGTACCAGGACCAGAGATGGATCAGGAGCTGAAGAGGTGAGAGAGTTGCAGCTTTGCATGAAACACGCTCATCATCTGCCAACACTCTTCATCTACACTTATACAGACTTCCATTAGAGTACTGGTTCAAAGCATAATGCTTGTACATGTGCTCACTTGTACCTTAATCAACGGAAGGACAGAAACAAACATCTTGGGAAATATGTTATGTACCTCTTGAATGCAGCATATAGAATAGTTAATAGTTCAATCTAGTTATATTATAGTGAAATTTTTAATGTATATTAAAAAACTGTTCCCCAACATTTCAAGTTCTTTGTGTGTCCTATTTAAACTAATTTTTGTATGGAGCAAATTAGACTAACAATTCTAATTAGAAATAACCTCTCTTTTACTGAGACATACCTTCCAACCACCAAAAACTGCTGTGCTGATCTAGCATTAATAAAATTCAAATGTGTGGTTTTTATTTCAAGGCTGTTGTCTTGTAGTGCTCAGCTTTGACCAGCCCACACCTAACACTTACTCCAATACTCAAAATGTGCTAAAACTAATTAGATAAATGTGACAAAATAATTAAGTAACATTTATTTTGTCTAGTTTGTGATAAATGTTTCACAAGTTAAAAAAACATGTTTAGGTTAGTTAGGGTTAGTTACACATTTATGCATTTCTTTTATGTTAATTAAATTACTGATGAATATGTTTACCTCTATTACTTGACATAAGTCCATTATGTAATATTGACATAAGTAAGTCAATGTAATTAAATCCTTAGAAGTAATTAAAATGCTAAAATAACACATGACTGCTTCTTTTGTAGCAACTGGTTACTACAAAAGGCATGTCATGAATCAACAAACAACTGCACTGTCAAAAAGTCAGGCAAACATAGGATGAAAAAGTAAATATTTACAGCATTTACTCAAGTTGTTTTAACTCACATTGTTTAGATTTGCATTTATGTTGACAATAGAGTTTGAGTTGATTTAATGATTACTGGGTCTAACTGCCTTATCATCAAGTGTGAGGAGATTGTACAGGACAGTACAGTTATTATAATTTATTGATGTTTTGGTCTGGCTCAACAGAGGAGGATGGGTCCCCCTTGTGAGTCTTGGTTCCTCCCCAGGTCTCTTTCTCTAGTTCTGAATGAGTTTTCCTTGCCATGTCGCTTTTGACTTGGCTTGCTTACTGGGGGTCTTTGGTTTTCATGTCTTCTAAGGTTGTTGATTTCTTGTCTTTTTACTAATTACTGATTC
This sequence comes from Salminus brasiliensis, assembly GCF_030463535.1. Classification (NCBI taxonomy): domain Eukaryota; kingdom Metazoa; phylum Chordata; class Actinopteri; order Characiformes; family Bryconidae; genus Salminus; species Salminus brasiliensis. The sequence continues at coordinate 24,497,406 of NC_132894.1, read as the reverse complement.
TGTAAAGCTGCTTTGTGACCACATCAGTTTTAAAAGTGTTGAGTTGAGAAAGTAATTATAAACTTGCTTCAAAAATATTTACAGTGTTATACTAAAAATGCTATATTGTTCAGCCGCAAGGACACTGATTCATGGCTTGACCACAAAACAGCATCATGATTAAGTAATAAATACTTTTTAAATGCAAATGGAACATTTTGTAAGAAGAATTGCAACTTGTGACTTGTGAACACTATAAATCAACCTTTAAAAACAAAAAAAAAAAACAGAGCTCATTAACAGAAACCAATAAAACTGCGACAAATGCTGGGACGTTTTTCATCAACTAAAGGAAAGGTTTTTTCTCCCTGTTTTTATGTACTTCTTCCTGGTCAGGGCCACAAATCATTGGTTGCAAGGCAGAAATACCCTCCTGAATAGGGAGCTAGTTCCAGTTTAATGTTACATATAAAATTACCAGTTTAATTACTTAAAAAAAGATTTGAACATAAGTTTGAACATTTGAACATATTTGATATATTAACTGTAGTGTAACTGTTGATTTTTACAAATTACACATAATGAATTACAATTTTGTATTTAACTGTATTAAAAACCTCAACTAAATTCTCTCAACTGAGAAGTTCATGAATGAATCAAAACAGATTCTTCAATGGCAGTATTTTAAGTGACACTGTTTGGTATCTATTTTTGAGTGTAATGAAAGGGCTGCCTTTGAGAAGATTTTGCCATATTAAGACTATGCCATGAGCAAGTTTCCATTTATGGTTTAAACCACTTAATATGTAAGTCTGTACTATGTTTGTGTTGTCATTTCTGTCATACTATAAAATAGGTAAAAAGTTCTCAATGTATTTACAGGCTAGTATCATCGATCAGACTAAGGATGCGTCATGATCCGCCTCTAGGCCACTCCATCAGGAAATGCTCTATTCATCACAGCATACAGGTCCAACCTGTTCTCACTTTTAACTTGCCCTGCATCAGCTAAGGGTCAACAGCAGCATCCACACACACACTCACACACACACACATTCTAAAACACACATATCTCCATCTGGAGCTGTTGGGTTGTGCAGTGTTGACTGGATGATACATTGAGCTGTTCTCATGCTTTTCTCCAAAAAAGCATTTTCCCTCTTGTGTCAAAAGGACAGCCATTACTGTACATAGAACAACAGGTATAATGGCACAGCAGCTTTAACAGTGACAAACTCCGTGAACTGTCCGTTGTCCTGAAATGGAATCGCTGGAGGAATAAATTACAGACACTAAGTATATGTAAATTGTATTATGATCGCGGTTGCAGAAACAGTATGTTCTTAATACTTTGCATGAAGGTGTCTCTTTAACAGTTTTGGCCCATACCCCATCCTTCAACTACAGCAACTACAACAGATTCTGACATTACACTCCGTCAACCGAATATTACTCTGTCCAGAGGATCCGTTTCTTCCAGATTTTTATTTAAATCCTATATAATAATTTATTTTACGTGACAATTAATTTGAAATCGAATTAACTAATTAACTAATTTTTGCTACTTAAAATGTAGAAAATTAAAGGTGCAACTGAACCCTAATACTCTATATTTACATTGCTGTCGTTTTAGTTCTCTCAACACGTCTAACTATTGTTATAACTACAGTAATGTATGATTGATGGTTCAGTCCGTCTTAGAAAGAAAAGGTAAATTCAATAAGTTTTTTCTTATAGACTAGACAGTCAGAAAATATGAATGTGACACATGCTATAATGTTTTACATTTGCAGCCTATACTCATTAACTCTTTATTAGCCATATAACCACTGAAATAATTTCGAGGGTTTAGTTAACATGAATGACACTCTTTTGTGTTCCCCTAAGGAGTTCGTTCGTTTGACAGTCCTCTTACTCCCTCCCCAATGTAAATTCCCCGCCCCACCTCGACCCCCACATTCCCCAAACCCAACTGGTCCTTTCAAAACAACGTAAACAGAGACGCAGATTTACGTACCCGCCCACCTCAAAAGTTACCGCCTCCTTTTAAACGGGCTGTCACGTGAGCTCTCGGCGGGGGACGTCTTTGGCGGGGGGGGGGTGATTTCGCTCCTGTCACTGTAACCCCAGCCCGCAGCCAACTCACACATGGATATATCAGCCAACAGTGTATCACAGAGCCAAAAGCTGTGCACTTGGGTCCTAAGAGTCAGTAAAGAGCACTGAACTACTTAGAGCTGACTGGAAGCTGCAGCATAATGAGGTAGGCGGGCAGATCACTTTAAAGTTTTGTGCATCACATAGCCGCTTATTGATGACCAGACTGAAAAACTTTCAAGTCGGGTCAACGTGACTGGTCCCGCTGGATTTAGACTGAAGCCTGGACCAGTTCCGTTTTATTGTATTATACTTTTAATAACAGACACTGATCCCAAGACGCTTCACAGGAAGACCCTCAATTAACAAGCTAAAGGCGTCCGTGGAGTGACAAAAACTACCTAAGAGCATGCCGAGGAAACACTGAGAGCTCTCGAGACACATCCTCTGGTCGACACCAGAGAGTGGAGCTACAATAACTATCTAAATTTAGTATATAAGTTTGCAGATGCCTCGACCGGGCAGGAACACATACAGCGAACAGAAACCACCCTATTCGTACATCTCCCTGACGGCAATGGCCATTCAGAGTTGCCCGGAGAAGATGCTGCCGCTCAGCGATATCTACAAGTTTATCATGGACCGCTTCCCGTACTACCGGGAGAACACGCAGCGCTGGCAGAACTCGCTCCGCCACAACCTCTCCTTTAACGACTGCTTCATCAAGATCCCGCGGAGGCCTGACCAGCCGGGTAAAGGTAGCTTCTGGGCGCTGCACCCGAGCTGCGGCGACATGTTCGAGAACGGCAGCTTCCTGCGGCGCCGCAAGCGCTTCAAGGTGGCAGCCTACGCGGACCCGCTGGCGCGCAGCAAGGCGGCTGAGGCGGCTCATTACCTGCAACAGCAGGCCAAGCTGAGACTAAGCGCACTAGCTGCCACCGCCGCAGCCGCCGCCGCCGCGCACCTGCCGCCTATCGGCGGATACCACTTCACCACGTCCTCTCCTCCTCCTCCGCCTCCGCCGGCTACGTTCAAGCACCCGTTCGCCATTGAGAACATAATCGCCAGGGAGTACAAAGCGCCCGGCCCCGGTGGGTTGCCCTTTTCACACGCACAGCATGTCTCCCCGGCCTATCCGTTACACGCGTGGCCGCACGTGTACGGCAGCAGTGGCGACGGCGGCATGGAGCCAGTTGCCGCTGTTGAATGCTCGACTTACGGCGGAGTTCCGATTAGAGCCGTGCCCGCTGTGCCCGTGCCCATTAAACCTGCACATCTTCCGGCGTTCCTGTCGGCCTCGGGTGGCGCGCTGAGCTCCGCGGGGCTGCAGGGGGCCGAAGACACAAGCGGAGCTTCCCAGCAGAACGCAGCAGCCCTGCGCTCGGTCGCCGTCCACTGAGAGGAGAGTAACAGGGAGCCAAAACTATCCCCACAAAAAAACAGACCATTTTGAAGTTCTGTATCCACGATTCAAAAGCTGCGACCATACAAAATCGTGTGGTTCTACAACTTTCTAACACACACAGACACATACACAGTATAGCCTACTTAAAGATCAGTATATTTAAGTACGCTTTCTTATACTTGAAGACACATATCAGATGTGTTTGTCTGATCAGTGTTTGTCTGATGTCCTATTTCCGGACCATGAGTTTATCGGCTTTTATTTAAATCGAGCTTCCTTGAATCCAGCGTTTGAATAAACCAAATTTCCAGCAAAGCTCGTTAAATAGCACACTTTTAAAATATCCATTCGATATGTGAATAATTTGTATTAATGCACATTATGCTACATCCTGGTTTATATTTAATCGCACCATCTAGGGAAAACCAGCAGACCTTGGCGAAAACGTAAATCAAGTTTTGGAAAGTGCGGTGTGGCTGCTGGACACTGAGCTCAAAATAGTTCTAAATGCACTTTTTATGAGCTCCACAATGAAACAGCACCTGAATCATCTGCTTTGCTGAGCATGTGAAATAAATGCTGTAAATTTGTACTTTTTTGTAAACACTGGCATGGTGTGTTGTGTTTGCTGCTAGCATGCTGCTTTCAAGTGTGCGATATACCTGCAATAAATTATAAACTTTGTCAAAAAATATGTTCTCTTTAAATCATTTATAAATCTGACTACTCAGTGAAGGTTTACGGAGTCATTTGCTGAACAAAGAAAAAAATAACAAAACATTACTATTATTGTCATAATAATAATAATAATAATAATAATAATAATAATAATAATTATTATTATTATTATTATTATTATTATTATTACTACTACTATTACTACTCTACTACTTTAATTACTTTCTGTATTTAAACGAAACCTGGAACTTTAATAAAACCTCTCCACCTCCTCATCACTCCATACAGTCCAGAATGACAAAAAGTTTAAAATTCATCAAAACTACAAAACTAACGCACCCGTGGTTACTAAACGTTATACACTTAGCTTTTTGTTAAAACGTTGTTTTTGACATTAAATTATTTTATTATACTAATTTGAAATTATATAATTTATATATTATTTTTATAGCTCTGATGCTCACACCAGACAAACAACTACAAAATATACTACTAATAATTATGATGTAATTTAGTACACACACACTTTCATTTGTTAATTTTAAATTATAGTAATTATTTGAAACATATCCACTTCAAATAAAGGGATTTTATTTACATTTAACTTATTTTTTATTATGCATTATATTTGTGCCCAAACTGTGTTTCAAATGTCTCTGCATTTGTACTGTAAACCAAATTATTCTACAGTTATAGACTAAACAATGTACCAAAGAAATCGCACAAATTACATTTTTTTGTCAGCTAGTTTCACAAACTACACAGCAGACAACAAAAGCCTTGTCAGTTAAGCGTACAAATAATTTATTCGAAACAAAAACGTATTTGAAAATTATTTGATGTACGTTTGTAAAACCTTTGTTACTTTTATTCACGGAACTGACCTGTTAACCCAAGAAGTATGACATCTGAGAATGCTCCACTGACATATATTATCAGACTGGAAAACGAAAAGCATTCAAATTAATTTAGAATTAGTCTGGTCAATTTTTAAAAACAAAAACGTCTCATCACAACAGGTCCGTGATCTGTTTAGACACGATGAAGGTTAGGCAAGACAGCCAGTGAAATATGGACCTTTCCATACAAATCCACAGAGCAGAGCTTTAATTTAAAGAATTAATTAGAGTGAAGGGACATCCAGGGTAATTAGCATGCATAATTTATGCACTCCTTAATGCACGTGGGCAGTGGCCTGAATGATGAGCCAGCTTTAACCTGGAACAGCAAGAGATGGAATGGAGAGTGACCTGTTATTTATAATGGCTCAGTATAAGAACTAATGCCACCTGACTGAAAATCAACTCCCAGAACTTAAGGGGGAGTTTCTGCCTGCAGTAAGCTAAATGGCCTATTTTATTTTTCTCTGTATGACATTATTAATATGAAGCATGCATATTTATGAGTGAAATACCTAAACATGCAGGGGCAAGAGATGATTGGGATATTTATAAGGTTGTAAATCATCTGGCTGTGGAGTCTGGAGGCTGGTAGATGGCTAAAAATAAAGACTGCATTTTAGTGTCATACCAATCTGTACAGACATGTTTAACTCAAAATCCTATAATACTCTTTTTAATAAATGTTAAGACAAATTATATATTTCAATGAATTTCATATTCACTGCTACAGTATGGATACTAGCCAAGAAGGGGAGAGGTGTTTGTGTTTGTTCTGGTAGTTTTAAACTTTTTTGTATTCAGCTTGAGTTAGGCAGGGAACTGGTTATAAACTATGTACCTCTTTGCAATATCGCTTACAGTGTGTCATGTACCTACTGTGAGCACAAGGCATCTACAGTAATGTTTGTTCACTTTCAAACAACATTTTGCAATGACTTCCTTAATATGTTTTGTTACATTATGTGTAGGGCAGCACAGAATGGAATGCAGGAGGAAGGCGTATTCCCTGGAATTCTGGTGGTCTCTTAGAATACAGACAGGCTAAGGTCTTTGGGCTTGAGAACACAAGGCCTCGGCTGAACCCCCCCCCCCCCTATATAAAATGAAGTTTGAAGCCTTCTGTGTTAATTATCAGGGCAGGTACAAAGACCCTGAGTTGAGCCCAGGGAAATGCAGTAATGTGCAAGACGTCACTTTGTCAACATCTAATTTATGCAGAGGCAGAGACTGAAAAGCAAATTTTGCCAGTGGGTGACACTACCAATATTAGCTTAAGATTTCATTGAGACTAAAAGTCACTGACTACAAAACATTCTTATTACTACTATTACTGCTGTGTCACTGACTTCAATTTAGCAAAATTCAACCAAATCTATAACATTCAGAATATATGCTAAAATAGTGCACATATGAAATACACCTACAGCAACAACCTGTTGAGTGTGTATTCTAGTATTTTTCATTAAAAGTAAATAATTACATGATAACAGAAGTGTTTGAATAAAAGTCCTAGAAGTAATCACTCTCTAGTTTGCCCAGAGTTGTGCAGGAGCAGCACAGACTGTGGTCAGCCATAAAAGATCACCCAGTGAACACTAGCCCAGACTATTGTGTCCAGTCAATGCACTTCAAGCCTTTCAGCATGTTGCCAAGCGACCAGCTCTGTTGACATAGCGATGCTGGGTCTGATCCCTCAGCTCTGTATGTGTTTCTGTGCGTTGGGTATGCGTGGGTAAGCGCACAGGCTTTGTCTTACAAAGAGACCTCCAGTGAGAGATACGGCACCCTTTTGAGACTGCTGTGTGTGAGATTATATGTGTGTGTGTGTGTGTGTGTGTGTGTGTGTGTGTGTGTTTAACCAATGCATTACAGTATACAATGGAAGACTAACATGTTTGCTGTGTGGGCTTTAAAGATATACTGACAAAGATCAAGAGACAGACAAAACACATAATGTAAAAAGTAAACAGTAAATAATTCCATGAGGATTCATTCATGGCTGAAGCAGAATTGTTTAAAGAGGTTATTTGAATGTTGATAAGCTTACAAATTATGAAAAAGTGAAAATGTCTGTTTATTTTAGTAACACATTCAACAGTGTTTCTTTGTTTGATTGCTTTATTTGTTTATTTACCAAGGTCAATACACATCTAATCAACATCATTATGTAAAGGTGTCAGATTTACATTAACTGGTAATTGCTGCCACTGACCAGTTTGTTGTAAAAACATGTAATCAATAGTATACAAAACAGTAAATAATTATAGTATATAACTTACAAAATGATTTATGAAACAAAAGTTCTAAATATAAAAAAAAAACAAAAATGAATTATCATACAAAATGTCTCTTTACTGTCACTGTAGTACACAGAAGGAAATCAGTTCTTACCTAGAATTGTGGAAAACAAAATGAGTTATGAATAAAACCCTTGCTGTGTTTCTAATAAGAGGCACCTTCATGGCTGAGCAGGTGTAATGTTTAAACACAAACATTTACAATGTCAGACTATAATCTGATATAGTAAAGACAGAGTCCTTTAACTACTCCTCAGCAAAATGACTGACAGCTTTCAAGGGCCTTGGGGGCTGCTACTCAAAGCAGCCACAACTCTATGGAATGCACAGGATTAGAGAAGTACACACCATTGACAATTTATAGGGATATTTTAGGCATACAGGCAACAAGGTTAAAAGTTAAAGTCAGCCCTTTGAGAAACAGTATGCACAAATGCATTTTTTGCAAGTTTTTTAGAAATTAAGATTAACATAAGATTTTATTTCAAGTAATTTTAGGAGCATTTTTACATTCAACATGAAATGTCCATATAATATAAAGGGCAGAGCTGCTATGTATAAGTAATGCAGAAAACTTGAACAAATATATTTTTGTGATGATAGTGATGATACAAGATCATTTAATTGTGGAAAAAATATTTTGACAATACATCAAATGCCTGTACATGCACTTAAATGATCTGATAATGAACAAAACTTTAATAGTGACTAATTATGTTTTTTTTTCTGAGTACATGACATACCTGTACTGCTTTTTGTGCTGCTTACGTGTTTACTGGTAGACACCAAAATAAATAAGTAATTATAGAAATGCTTTAATTGTGTACACTGCTTTCTTCTTGTATTTAGTGATCTACCAACACCACTTAAAATGTCCATGTTTTAAAACAGGCACAGGACTGATTATAACAGCAGGTCAGCCATTATCATCCATTGGTGATTAGAAGCCTCAGGACGCCTTTTTGTTCACATCAGCTGTTCACTTTAATTGTGGTCCTTACCCTCCATTCTTGGATGTTTCAGAGGCTCAGGTGTTGTTTGCGACATGTGAAATGCACATGGATAATCACAGGTTGCCTAAGTTTTAGAGCCCTGTTTTTCTGCCCACAGCCGTTGAATGACAGGTTGATTTAGGTCATGCTGGAACCTCTTCAGCTCCTTATAAAGTAACATCTTAGCGCCACTTCAAAGGCCCCAGCCACAACTGAGGTGACAGAAGGCGGCGCTTCTTTCTGTGTAGATGGTCAGATAGCGGCAGTGGAATGGAAGAGTAGGAGTCATGGATCTGAAAGAATGCATCCAACTTTGAAGGTGAGCAAAAGGCAGTTCCAGAACGAGAAGAACAAGAACTAAAATTGGATACTGTTTCATTTCACTTTCATGTAAATTTTTTTTATTAGTGGATGTTCCTATACAGGACAACAGATGACCAAGGCTGTTTTGACAAAATATTGGAAAACTAAAGAACCACAATGAAGAAGGAAAAGTACACATTGCACAATATTTAGTAATTAAGTAAATACTGCCTCAGTAAAATCTCCTCACAAGGTTTCAGTGACAGGAAGGAAGAGGGAATTTTCTGCTTGGTCATGACAATAGACTGACTTTTCTTTGATCTGTGAAGTCCTTGTCTATGTAAGTAGGCTGTAATTGACCTTTTGTCATTGGGATTAACGTCTCTGTGCTTTGTCCAAGTTCACTTTGTTCTATTGTCAGTGTTTTTGCAAAGTCAGTGTGAATTAGAGGGAAATGCATTTTAAATCGCTGTGAAAGGGCTCTAAGCAAATATGTATGTCTTGTGCAAAAGTTTAGGCATCCAGGCCACATGTGACATTTTGTCATTTGTATTAAATAAGAGGTGCAAAACAGCCTCTGAAGCTTATTTCTTCATCTTTCATAACACACATACACACAAAAAACTTTGTCCATGTGTACTGTGAAAAAATGAGTCTTCTTGCTGCACAGCCTGTTTAAAATCTATTCACAGATTTTTTTTTATGATGCACAGATCAGAGAGCTGTGAGCAGGTTCTTGACAGTCATATGATGGATTTGATTTGCCTTACAATTGTCATTTTTAAAGTTTGTTTAGTCTTTTTCCAAAATTTAAATCTGACAGTTGTCCTGTACATTATGTAAAAATAGAATAATAAATAGGCAAATAGATAGAATGCAAAATCCCTTGAAGATTGACGAGGCTACACTCTCACATATTGCTCAATGAGGTGGAACAGGTTAAGCTAAAAATGTAAAAATTAGTAGCTACAAGTGAAAGAAATTGTTTCTACATGCCTCTGTTAGTCACAGAATACATTTTTCTCTAATAATACCATTTGGGTTGCTGAGTGTCATGCGGGCAAACACCAGATGCAGTGGATCTTGTTTCTGAGCTACAGGTGCATGGCCTCCAGGGGCGAAGAAGAGACAGTAAGGGAGGGAGAGGTGATAAGGGTGGAAATAATAAGTCTACGAGGGGTAAATTACTTAACTCTTCATAAAGCTACTGCTTCTAAATAGGGGCCAATTTGACTAACTGCTTTATTGTAAATATTGCCTTCAGCAAATTATCATACATGTGAAGGAGAAGGCCTTTAGAGTGGGATGGGGGAGGGGGAACAGAGCAGAGTGGGTACAAGAGGAAAATGTGTATTCCACAGAAATCTATTCTAGGTACCAACCAATGTTTTTCTATAGTAATCAATTAAATAACATCTATATATTATGAGGTCCAATAAAACATTTACATTGGTGAGGTTCAACAACCAGAATTATAATAAAACAAATTAACAAACTTTGCGATGTATGTCAGCTAAGTAATTTCCAGAGCTTTCTGTATTTACAGTTTATATAGTTTATCTTATCTATCTTTTATTAAAGTTAAATCAGGCAAATAAAATTATATTCGTACAGTGACCAGATTACATGGAGCATTCAGGAATCAAACCTCTGCATTCACCCTCTGCCCCTGCATTCTTGATTTTTACTGCCATAATGTTTCTTGGTATTTGTCCACATTTAAAATAATATTTTTGCTCATGTAATATTTTGACTGAAGATGTTTTAAACCCCCAATCAGATGCAGAATGTCTAATGATTCCTTCAGAATGTGGCAACAGAATGACAGCAGATTGCTATCCAGCTCTCTTGAAATGTGGGTCCTTAAATCATTCATCATTCAAGTCCAATCACCTCTCAGCTTTTAGGTTACATTATTACCACAGAAGCTTTAACTTGAAATTATTCTGTGCTGAACACAACAATTTGACATTATTTTATTAAACACAAACTCTTCTTATAATGAACATTACATTTCTCTGAATGGGCCTCATGTCCTGGAATGCATAGCTGTTTCCTGTAACATGTTTGGCATGAATTTTGTGCTGCAACTCTGTGCAGTGGGCTGGCAGCGTGAGTGATGTTGTCCTGTTGGCTGGTAGCTGAACAACGGCACTAAGATAATTTCTCACACTCTTCATTCATTGTCAACAGACCAAGTGCATTACTAATTTAAGGATGAATCCAGTAATGCTATTAATAAAACTGAACAAAAACATAAAGAAAAGTCTAAACTGCAAGATTAAAGTATTTCTCAAAAGGTTTAAATCTTGATCTCTATAGCACTATCATCGCACTGCTCTGTTTTAAATATTAAAGTAAAACCTAACCTCATAACCTCATGTCATAGCACATCATAAACAAAATATTTTTGAATTTTGCCTTTTTCATTGTTTAAAAGTCAGTCCAGTAACCTAAAATTATATACACTCCTGTTTATGTTCTGAAATTTCCAATAAAATACATTTCATTTGGATGGAGATCAATGTTATAGAACTGAGACTCTGTGGGGGGAAAAAATGTTAATTGTGTCCAGAACTGCACATGATTCTAAAATGACAGAGAATTGTAAGAATTATGAAGTAATACAAATAATAACAAATAAAGAATTAATAACAAATCTAATTACATCATTAAATGCCCCATGTTTTAAAAGTGATAGTTGCAGATTGTATAAAATAATAATTTTAACTTGGCATTTTATAATGTTCTTAAACGGCATATTCAGAAAAAACATCTTAGACATATTGATAAGCTTTTGATGTGTATTATAATGATAAATTCTCAATTGTATAAGTTAAAATAACAAAAATGATTGATATAGCAACATATTACAATCCTTTGGAGGGTAGTGCAAACAACAAAACAATAATTCACCATTAAGGCACTTTGGATGCACTGCCTGTAGCTTTTGTATTCAGAATGTATCCAGAATATTCAATTTCCTCTTTTAGTGACCACATAACCTTAATACCCTGGACTTTCAAGATGCAAACTGAATGAACAAATTAGTACAAATATGTAACATCAGGGGTCTTTTTATGCTTGTTATGAATGGCACTTCAATTACTCAATTGTTAAAATGTGTGACAAAGTGTTGAATGTAGCACAGATTAAATATTTGTATTGGTTCATGCATTTTACACTAATTTATATTTACTCAACCAGTAAATTCAAATGGAACGTGTAGCTAACTAATTTCTTACTTGAGATAAGTGTAATACATTAAAAAGTAAACAACAAATGAGGTCTTGAGTGTAATTCACCCCTTCCACTTAATCCAAAGCCACAGAGCATACTCCTGATTCACCAGAACACCCAGAGAGATACTCTTACAGAGCTTAGCTAGGGTGCGAAGGAAAGAGCAAGACAGGGGAGGCCCTATTTCAACCTCTTTGAGGAAGAGAAAGACCCCCACCCTTGAGCTCCATGGGGTTGAAGAGGGGGCGGTGTCAACAACACATTGTGTATTGGAGTGGTAAATCAGAGCTTGGTGGTCTAATGCGCTTGTGAAGCACTTTTAATTTTCCCCAGTTTGCGTCTGAAAGGAGCACTGGGCAGCTTTCTTCCACAGCCCGCTTTGAAGTACAAGAGAGATGCTGAGCTGCATCGGTGTGTGTGTGGGCGGTGGGGGGGGGTCACTTTTTAATAGTCTGACCATCCAAAATGAAAGGAGGAAGCGGATATTTGACATACTGTTAATTTACTAGAAACAGTGCCCCACACACTATGTAATGTTAAAGCATAACAGATGGATGATTCTTTTTGAGTGGACGTCTATTTTTTAAATGCTAGTTACGGGCTTGCATGCTATTCAATGTATCATGCATATTCTCATGCTCATGCAGGATCTTTAATCCTGTCTTACCAAAACACAATACTTAAAGGCTTAGTTTATATTACACAAACATTTGTAGGCAACATGAGTCTAACATATCTTACAATCTTACAATAAGAGTTACTGTAAGCAAGGGCACATGGATAAAAACAAAAATCATACAAATTAAAAACTATCCAATTACAATGCACCTGCAAATACACATGCTTAAAAATGGTTCTTTATGGTTCTTTAGTAAACTCAGTGGTTACAGGGAGTTATGATAACTTATGGTTCTTTGCCTGCTTAAATAATTCTCTATAATGGAAAACTTCCTGTATATTTAAATGTTTTAAAATATGGTTCTAAATAGTACCAAAAATGGCTCCATAACTGTTAGTTAAATAACCTGTTTTCAGCACTACATATAACCATTGTTTTGCTAAGTGTACATCGCAATATGTAAGCAATAAAAACAATACAATACTGCTTCTTCCTTTTTAGAAGAAACTGCTTTCTTTTGTAAGGATGCCAATGATGGGAAAATAAATGGGAAGTGTTCTCTACATGCCATAATTCTTTAAAGTTAAACAACCATAAAGGCTAAGAACTCTGACCTTCACCATCAAACTAAGCAAGAAAAGCCAATGATGTGTGCAAGGCCCCGCTGGCTCACCACATACTGATTATGATTAAATATGTCTCAGCTTCAGCCAAAAATAACTGTATGTCATCTGTGACACATATAGGGCCAGCATTTTAAATAAGACCTCAATTCCTTTTGCACTAAAACATTTTACCGCACCAAGAACAAGAGGGTCAGGACAAAACAGCTTAGTAGAACAGGTCTTGTTAGGAGGCTTCAGTTAATATTTTAGTTGATGACTCTCAGTGAATCTTAGACACAAGCTTATAATGAAACATTTCAGGTGTCCTATGATTAAATTTTTTTTTTTGCTGACAACTGATTACAAAGTCCATATGAATATACAATATAACATTTTATTCTAGACATTAATGTAATGGCAATACTGGGCTCTCTATGATTTCATTGAAGGGTTCCCTTTCTGCATACATCTTTAATAGAACAAATAATGAATTGCAATAGTTTAAATAATGTTTTTTTTTCTGAAATCAACACAGGATCAGAATTATATACATACACCCACTTACAGCTGGTAGCTTCTCTGGACCCACAGTTTGTTTGGAACATTAGATTTTAAAAACATATATCACAATGGGAAGGTCCATGGAGCTCAGTGTCGCTCTGAGAACGATTATCATAGATTTACACACGTCTGGGATATCTCTTGGAGCCATTTCTAAACAACTGCAGGTTCCAAGATAATCAAATAATTGTTTGCCTGGTCCTGAAAGGTATAGCCACTTTAACAAAGCCTGGAAGAAGTCATTGAAGATTGTGGTCTAATGGTTAGAGAAGTGGGCTTGAGACTGGAAGACTTGGAGACTGGTTCAAATCCTACCAAATAAGAATTGAGGGTGAAGGCTGTCTCAAGGCATTTTATCATCCCTAACAAGAACAGTAGCTCTATAAGAACAAAATACATTAACATCACAACACATAAAAATACAACATTATGCAATCCATACAGCATATAATTACTTGCATTTTGTTTTTTTGCCAGCCGCACTGTGTTGTTATAAGTGATCTACGACAGGCCCTCTAAAGGCTGACCCACAATCTTTAAACATATTTTGATCAATTGCAGAGGACACATTTCACTGTACATTGTACAGCAACAAATACTTCCTGAAAAGAAAATGTTTTGAATAGTCAGGAACAAAGCAAAAACCACCAATGCACAGGTCTGCCATGCACTAGAGGCTCCTGGAAAACCAGTGTTATATGCGCAGCAGAAACAGTTACACTGTACAATGAAATTCTTACTTTGCAGTTCCTCCATTTACCGACAATTTTATATATATATATATATATATATATATATATATATATATATATATATATATATATATATATATATACTCTAAAGTACACTAAAGTAAAGCTAAGTAAAAGAAAAACACAGAAAGTTAAAAAATGCAGTACAGAGTAGAGTTGTGAAAAATAAATGACATCTGGCAAAAGTGTCCGATCAAGGTACACTCTTAAAAGTATAAGTAAAAGTAAAAGTAAAAATATAACTGTGGAAGAACCTCTTTAGATGTTTTGAGGACACTTTTCGTCTAAAAACCTTTTTTGAAGATTCCTCAAAGCACCTTAAAAGGTTTCTTCACAGTTTCAAATTGAAGATGGTACTTCAATTTGAAAATGTGGAGAAACCTCTTAGGAAATCAAGAAACTTACACAAGTGTACAACACAAGTATACTTGTTTACTTTGTAAGGGACCTTAAACCAAATATTAGGTGTGTATATGTTTGACCCTGAATGTATTAGGTTGACCCTGTGTTGATTTCATGCCCCCATTTTTAAATGCTATTAAAGATGTATGTTATACAGTCATAAAACCAATATTGCCATGATATCCATGTCCATAATGAGAGTATATAAATGTATGACCATAAATTAAATTTAATGTTCAAAGCTTATAACCACACATTCATTCTGTGGAATATTAAGGCCTTATTTAAAACAGAATATACTAGTCTCTCACTTTCATGGTTAGTTAGCTAAAGACTGACAGCACTGGTATTTGGCTATGTATCTAACATTGTTAATTGAACACTAGATGGTCTTTGTAGTGGAGCCACAGAATGCAGCATCCAGTGCCCGTAAAGACCACCCTCAGGCCCTGCCTCACTATCACTGCCATATGTTTGCGTACTTAGGAAAATACATGAGCCCACAATCCATCTTGAGCATTTGTTCTTAGCTATTTGGCAGGACACAATATTCAGCCCTGATGGCCTATTTTTAAAGCTTGAAAAATGGTACAGCATTAAAAACCTTTTTTGAAGAGTTTTTAAACATTGCATATTGTTCTTGTTTTAGGGACAAAACTATGATTGGTTTAACTAGTTTTGCTATTAGATATTGTGATTACTAGGGCTAAGTCTGTTTCTCTATAAATGTCTGAATAAACACAGCAATTTAAGCATGGCGAAGTATGCTTTAAGATGAACTGAGAAAGAAGTGCTTGCTGTTTTTGCTCACTCTATATTGCACAGAGACAAGGGGATCTTCTTTCATTATCAGGGGTCGTTTACAATCCCATAACGTATTCCAACGCAAGGGGAATCATCCTGTGATAAATTCTTTGCCATGCCCTTCACAGTTGTCGTAGCAGGACCATAAACAGCATTTATAATAATCTAGTCCAGAGCAGCTCCCAGGGTGTTGATTAGCATGCAGAAGATGGGAGGATGGGTGAAGATGACTGAGGCTTACTGATAGATCTTCAGTGCACATCATCAATATCATTGCAACATCTTAAAAGAGCAGCAAACACACACTAGAGATCAGAACCCTGTGGTCTTGTGAATTTCCTCCAAAATGAATAAAATGACTTCTATTAGGTATTCGGTTGCATAGCTATCTTTTAGTTTCAGGAGGAGATACGATCAGAGCTAGAGTATGATAACATAATAAATATATATGTTAAGAGCCTTGACATGCGTGCTTTGACACACAGTGCATGTGTGGCTCTCAGTTAACTCAGTGTGACTACTGATGTTTTCCCTGTGATTAATCATAATTAAGGTAAGCACGAAAGCTCCACCACTTATCAGATGAGTTTCCATTTACATCTTACTCATTACCCTGCTCTACCTTACTTGGCAACCACATATTCCTTAACCTTTCTATGTTTCAGGGGGACCTCAGTGTCTGGCAAGTAGTAAATGAAAAGTAATTAAAGGTTTATTTCTAAAATAATGTTTTCTTTATCTTTACAGCACATATTTTCTTGAGGATTCAATTGTATTTTGAACATTCAAATTTTTGTGAAGAAATTTAACAATTACATTTACAGTACAGAGTCTGTATTTGCCTTTGTTTACTATTATATTACACCAGGGTTTTTTTATTTCATATTTCTTTTATACACCATTTTATCTAAAATATAGCTCAATTTATTATGAGGAGATTGCATTGCAAAGAAAACAAAGGTCAGAAATGCAATTAAGTTCCTGCAATAAAAGCTCAAGTACCATAACACGCAACATTAAATGCCCATTGAACTCAATCAATTACTTAGAACACTAACTAATGCTCTAGACACAACTTAGATCAGCCCAGAAGGGAAGCAACCATGTCTTTCATAGTGCATCAGAGTCACTATCAGCTGAATAAGCACAGGAAGGCTTTGGCAATATAAATTATTCAAATAAACTAAACAAGACAATCACATACACAAATGTGGTAAAGTAAGTCAATTCTGTAAATAATTTCTGGATTACCTTTTAAGTGTTTGCCATAGTTGTGTCTTAATAAATCTTGAACCTTTCTATTAATTTAGCACTGGAGAATTGAGAGCAATGTAGTCAAAGCAGTGCATTATCTCATATTCATCAAAGCTGGCCCACATTA
Organism: Salminus brasiliensis; assembly: GCF_030463535.1. Classification (NCBI taxonomy): domain Eukaryota; kingdom Metazoa; phylum Chordata; class Actinopteri; order Characiformes; family Bryconidae; genus Salminus; species Salminus brasiliensis. Next base: position 24,480,389 of record NC_132894.1, on the reverse strand, counting down.
CAAACATCCCTACTCTGTTTGATTTTCATAAATAATTGCAGTCATTGGGGAGTCCTAAATCTGTTGTTTACTGATAGTGTATGTGTTGTGGGAGAGATGCGTTACTTGTGTTTGAAGAACAAGAGGGAGAGAGTGAGTGGGGAAACTTACCCAAGGCAGAAGCGTTTGGCACGGAAACGAGAGCGTCTCTGTTTGCAGGGTGAGAGAGTGAGCACCCGTCTCTTCATAGCTTCAGGACCAGTGAGTCCCAAGCCAGCGCTCAGCACTCAAACATAACGTCTCCTCAACACAACTGAACATCAAACACGCATTCTGACTGGAGACAGTCATACAAAAAGAGGTTCTATACAGTTCTGAAAAGGGTTCTTTGACTTGAAAGTGGAGCCCTATATAGAAACATTTTTAAAGGGTTCTTTATAGAACATCCTAAATAAGGGGTTTCACCAATCCAAAAAACCCTTTAACCAGGCCACAAATAATTTAAGAATGACTAAATGGCTATTTTAGTTATTGTCCTATACAATACATTGCCATTTTAATAGAACCACCACCAAACTGAATATGCAATATATTGCCAAATGTATTCACTAAAACATCCAAATCATTAAAGATGTTCCAATCTATTCCATGGCCACAGGTATATAAAACCAAGCACCTAGGCATGCAGACTGTTTCTACAAACATTTGTGAAAGAATGAGTCCTTCTCAGGAGCTCAGTGAATTCCAGCATGGTACCAGGATAGAATGCCATCTGTGCAACAAGTAGTTGTCCAGTAGTAAAATTTCCACACTACTAAATATTCCACAGTCAACTGTCAGTGGTATTATAGCAAAGTGGAAGTGATTGGGAACAACAGCAACATAGCCACAAAGTGGTAGATCGCATGAAATGAGCAGGGTCAGAGAATGCTGAGGTCATCAACTTTGTGCAGAGTCAATCGCTACAGGCCTCTAAACTTCATGTGGCCTTCAGATTAGCTCAAGAACAGTGCGTAGAGAGCTACATGGAATGGGTTCATATGCCCAAGCAGCTGCATCCAAGCCTCACATCACCAAGTTCAATGCAAAGCATCGGATGCAGTGTTGTAAAGCACACCACCACTGGAGTCTAGGTTTGGCAGTTGCCAGGAGAACGGTCTGACTGCACTGTGCCAAGTGTAAAGTTTGGTGGAGGGGGGATGATGGTGTGGGGTTGTTTTTCAGGAGTTGTATTCAACCCTTTAGTTCCAGTGAAAGGAACTCTTAATGCTTCAGCATACCAAGAGATGTTGGTCAATTTGGGGATGTCCTCTTTCTGTTCCAACATGACTGCGCATCAGTGCACAAAGCAAGGTCCATAAAGACATCCTAAGCATGTTTGGTGTTGAAGAACCTGACTGGCCTGCTCTCTTGTTAATGGTGGAATCATGAACACTGACCTAAGATTATGGTGAACTTTTGACCTTTCCTATAGCACCACCCTCAGACCAAAATGTACAAACCCTTTTTCCTCACTACTTGCATTCCTCTGATAAGGGTCAATGGCAGAGGGCCCACACAAATTGTTACCAAAGCAAATAATTAACCATTCAAATTTATATTTTCAGTATAGTATAAAACAACAAGTTCCAAGTCAATAAATTAATATAGAAATTAAGAAGAATAAGCAAGTTTTAAATACTTTAATGTCTAATTCACAAACCACAAACCCAGAAAGGCTGACTTGCAAAATTAAGTCAAGACGTTTTATTGACTTTTTTAGGTACAAAAGTACTTTGAAGTAGATCAAGCACAATCTTTTTATTAGTTTTTGTTAAGGGGAATAATAATAATAATAATTAAATACTAATAATTTATTGGTGTAATAATCACTTATGAATGTTTTTATGTTTAGCTTTTTTGATAAATTGATTTGTCTACTTAACATCCTTGTGATTTAAAAAAAAAAACTCTTTTCTCTTAGGTAAATTATTTTACTGCTATTTTCTACTGGTTCCAGTATTTTTGATGCAATTTAGAACATGGGAATAGCAGTTTGTGTCTAAGATTGCATCTCTCACTTTTTATGTCTGACATTCTTATGTCTAAAAATCTTGTTAAATGTGAGGGGTTTATCACTAATAGATTTTACAAAGCAGAATTTTGCATACAGCTATGTGGCTGATAGAAGCTTAAAGACAAATTGCATTCTCAACATGTCATAGCATTCAGACTCTCTAAATGCCATCAAACTGCTTTGTGACAACAGTCAATTAAAATTATACTACTATTTATTTTATGAATATTTTTTTAAATAATGTTTATCAGTTTATATCATATTAATATGCATATATAATTAATTGCTTTATGGTCATGAGTGGGAATTCAAATATTACCTGTGAACAAAATAAAATAATTATTTTTCTCAAAGCCGTAATGAGTGGCAACGGTTTGACACTCAAGTGTAATCAAGTGCTGACACTAAACAAATGCTGATATAAGCCTAGATAGCCGATATAAACAGTGCTTGGTGGCCCAGTAAACTCATGAAGAGTGTGTCTATAAATTATACATGTAATCTGGCAGAGGGCTAAGTGTCATCAGTAGAGCAGCACAGCAGAGTCACAGCATCTATATGTAAAACAGTGGGACACCACACAGCATGGCGAAGACATTGGACTTGATAGCTGCCACTTGCATGTTTATGTGTTGTTTTACATATTGATTTGTTTAGTTTTCTTCTCTTTACACACCTGCTAATTAGTGGACATTAGATCAAAATAAGCATTTTCATTCTTATTTTACATTTTTATTTAGTTCTTAGATAGATATAACGTTTTTTACAGACATTAAAAAACACAAGATCTGACAGCATCTGTCACTGAGAGACAGACAGGTAAAGTGAGAGAAAGACAAAGACAGAGAAAGACAGAGAGAGACACATAAAGAGAAAAGGTGAGAGGGAGGGAGAGGAAGACTAAAATATGGACAGACAGATATAGAGAGACACAGAAAGGCAGAGAGTGAGAGAGACACAAGAGAGGGAGAGAGAGAGACAGAGAAAAAATGAGAAATAGAGCAAGACAGACACATTCAAAGAAATAAAGAGAGAAGTAAGAGGCATGGTAAGTGACACAGAGAGGTATTAAAAGAGACAGCTGTAAAGATCTGAAGGCAGCTAAGTTACTGCTATAACTATAAAAAAGATTGCATGCATTATAAACATTTCTTTAATGGGCAAAAATGAAACATTGTAATATGGCTGTACAGACACATTCAAAGAAATTACCATTACCACTGTCCCACAACAAGGACGATGCTATTTAACTGTACATTAATCAGATTATCCATTTTATGTTGCTTCATCAAAATATATCTATCAAAAGCACAACAAAATATGTTCCTTCAATTATCGGTTATTAGCTATGAATAGTAATGGACACATACCACTATCTCATTGTGGTATCAACACAACGTCAACACATACAACTGATGAACCGGTTTATTGAAGAATACTTCACTACTAAGTCTTCACTGTAGTGTGAGTGAGTATGCTGAACTGATACACATTGTGGTTAACAGACGGGCAGAGAGGGATGTCATTCTCTGGCTGTCTTTACCCTAATAACTCAGTTGAATAATTGAAATTAAAATGGCCTCTGCATCCAAAGCTGCGTGGACAGGATCGTTCACCTCTGATAGCACCCGCACATCAATAATCAGATTATCAGTGGGCCATGGATAAACAGAAAGAGCTGGCCTTAGCACATTTAAGAGGCATTTTAGCAGACCAGTATTAACTCATCGCCCATGTTATTTATTTTCTCTGCTTGTTAATAAGGCCCCCAGTGATATTATTCTAATTATATCAGTGCAATCAGCAGTATTGCATATCTGGCCTCATTTACATTAGGCAGTGCTTTGTCTTTCACACTGTGATACTAATTCAATGAGACATCTATCGTTTAAGCAGATGCGGCCAGCAGAGGTCAGCTTGTTATACCCTTCCAGTCAATTAGCAGAGCTGGCTGTGTGTGTATGGGTGTATAGGTGTGAGTTTGTGTGTGTACAGGCATGATTGAATGAGAAAAAGAGGGGACAAGAAAGAAAGAGAAAGAGAGAGAGAGGGAGAGAGAGAGAGAGAGAGAGAGAGAGAGAGAGAGAGAGAGAGAGAGAGAGAAAAATAGAGAGAGTGTGAAAGAGAAACTGATTGATCAAGGTGGTGCTCAACAGTTCCGTGAGATTGTGCTGTAATATAGATATGTGTTTAGTTGTCAGTTGGGCTGTTCAGTGGGTGTGTTGACCAGGTTTGCTAGAATGTTTTACAACACGTGGGTCCTTTGCATTTCTATAAACAATTTATAGTTGAAATTTGGTTTCTTAGACAATCTTAACAATCAGTGTAGTGTTAAATGTCACAAACACAAACTGTAATATAATGTTTAATGCAGCAGTGGCATAATATTGGCCAACATTGCACTGGAGCTTTAATTTTATTTTTATTCCATTTGCGTATAACCATCAAATTTACTTAAATCAGGAAAAAAAATGGTTGGCCTTTAAAAGTTAACATTTGAAGGCACTTTGATAATTTGACCTTTCTAACCATTCATAATTTCATGCTCACACACTGTATGATAATTCTTGGTGACTTGTGTAATGTCAAAGTTGCAAAGGGCAAGTTAAATTCATTTTAGAGTGGGCTATTGTATAAATAAAAAAAAAGTTTCACAAATTCTTTGTTAATAAACCCAAAGTTATTATCAACTGCTACGCTGCAATTTGGCTATGACCAAAGTACATCAAGTCTAAAGTATCGTTTAGAAACAATACAAGTGATCAGTAATACACTAAAAATTCTCTCTGCAGATAAGCTGTAAGCATTGACAGTATGTATAATATACAACATTATTAGTATGGATTTTATATGTAGGACTTTTTACAAATAAATTATTTCTATGATGTAAAAAAATGTGAACAGTGTGGCTAACAATCTGACTGTAACAGCCTAACTAAAAAGAGAGTGCAAGAAGCTAACACAGACATGGGAGCACCCTGAAACACTAGCATTCATCCACAAACCTGAGTGATTGCATACAAGCGGTGGGGTGTACAGCACCAGCATCTTGGTTTACCACAATTCTCTATGTCCATGATCCTCCTGAATCTGCAACCTTTATCTAAAGGGAAACCTTAATTACCAAAAGCTACACTAAACAAGTGAGTTTCCAGGCCAGACTTGAAGACTGAGATTGAGTCCCGAACTTTATCTGGAAGGTTATACCAGAGTTAGGGGCCTTTATAAAACAAGGCTCTTCCTCCTCCTGAAGCTTTCTGAATTCTGGGAAATAGTAAGAAGACAGCACCCTGTAATCTGAGTAATTGTGATGGGGCATAATAGAAAATGTCTCATAGGTACTCAGGAGCGAGCCCTTGTAGAGCTTTATACAAGTGGAAGCCAGTGTGGTGCTGACAGAACTAGACTGATATGGTCATTTTTTCTGGTTTTAGTAAAGACCCTGGCTACAGCATTTGAACTAGTTTACTAGAAGTTTACTTTGAACATTCTGGCAATTGTGCAATGCAATAGTCTAATCTTGAAGTAATAAAGGCATATACAAAATGTTCTGCATTAGGTCTAAGCTATTTCTTGGCAATGGCTTGGCAATGGCCCAAAGAAGTAGAAAAGTTGTCCTCGTCATATTACTTGTGTGTTGATCAAATGATAGCTCTGAATCAATTATGATGTCAAGATCATAATTTTAGCTGCTGAACCAGATATCACAAAGAATCTTCCGTCTGAAAAGTTGTGGCTTTTGGACCCAAAATGAGAACGCCAATTTTGTCACTGTTTAGAAGGAGGAAGTTCTGCAACATCCATCATTTCATGTATTTTACAGAGTACTTAGTATTCTTTAACTTTGACTAAGTTTTTATAAGGTTGAGTTACACCAAAAGGATTAAACCTTTTCTCAGGTGTTCCATTTGCTTAATGGGGACTGATTGAATTCAGACTGAATTCAACAATGCTTATGCAAGTATAAAAAAGTTGTTGGGCCACAGTTTATCATTTGGTCAAATCATTTGGTCAAAAAGTTTTCACTTATAATTTCATTCACAATGACTGCTTTCAAATTGAGTGATACTATATTGAGTAAACCAAACTTTAGGTCTGAGGTGCTGCTGGTGCAATCTGTATATGAATTTAATATTTATTAGGTTATTAAGACAGACAGTTTTGGATTTTCTATGTTCAGATTTCACTACAGAGACTAATATGGTCAGACAAGGTCAGAGCGAAGGACTGAAAGAAATTTTTTGAATATAGAGTTCATATTTTCCAGACTGTAGGATCATGTGTGCAGTATCTGTTTAGGTCCCATAGGTTCAGCTGATTCCACTGGTCTCTTGTATCCACCAGAGAGATTAAATATTGATGCAGATCCTAAAGATTAGTGCCTGGAAGACAAACAAAACTAAGATGAGAGGATGTCAAAACAAATCAAAGCCTCATAGATACACACAAAGCCTCTGGTCATGTCAATGATGAAGGGTATCTGGAGAATGTCAACAAACATTACCATTCACTGCATCTATAATACAGCAGCCTGTCACATACTCAAAGTTACATTATTAACTTATGGTTGTTATATACTTGAAAACTGTGAGTGGGCACAAAGCCTACTCAGGACAAAATCCTCACAACTGGTAACCTAAGCCTATAACCATTGCATTGGCCAATAATACCTTTTAGAATTTCTTTTAATGTTATTTGATTCATTTTAAGCATTTGTGAAAATCTCCATTATTACCATTCCAAACCTCATCATTATTAATCATTATTAAAGACATAAATATATATGACAGAAATGTTATAAAATCTGCTGCTTAACTGGAAAATGTTCTCACTGAGCGTTTACCAAAAAATAAAACATTAACATTTTAAAACACACTTACATACATCTGCTAGAATTTGAGCCTTCTATGTTGTTTTTTATTTAAAAAAAAAAAAATGTTTTTTAAACATTAGAGTTTTTGTGTTGCTCCAATGATTCTGGTTATATCCAAAGATTCTGGTTATAGCTGAAATTCTTCCAGATAAAACCAGCCAGATTTAGCCAATGGCAGCAACTTTGCAATCTTCCTCATTTAGAGTGCTGAACGAAAGACAACAAGTGCTACACAAGTAACTAACTGTTTTAGTTATTAGTTATAGGACTATAAGCTCAACTCTCCTGATTAAGACTAATATCCAGTAAAGTGATTAACATTTTACTACATGTGGTTATAACTTTAGGTGCTAGAAAAAATGTGTCTGTTATTGTGTTATTTCTTTATAATCTGTATTAGTTGTCACAGTTTGTTAATGTGACAATAATAATAATAATAATAATAATAATAATAATAATAATAATAATAATAAGAAAAATAGTTATTGTTGTTACATGGTGTTTATGGCACATAGAAGTCACCCAGCTTGCTCGACCAGCGAAATAGCAGAAGAAAAATAAAATATCCAAATCTAGTGAGAGGCAATCTGTACTAATCAAATATTTTTTTAACTAATGCGAAATGGAGAAGAACCTCTCAGCTTTCGTACGTATGTGGAATTTGCAATCGTCCTCTAGTGGCCTTGACTGGTAAGGTAGATACCGTGTGCTCTACTTGTTACGTGAAGAGGCAATGGCAAATACGTCTCTGATGGGTTAAGCTCTGGACAATTTTTTTTCTGGTAAAATTAATTTTGGGGCATTAGAGGCTTCTGTTGTGTGACTTGTGGAGTCACATTATTTTCTACATTTCTACTTTTTAAATCAATTTACTATGCTGACAATATCATTTGAAAAAATCAAAAGTAGAAGCATTTTTGCTAGTGGTCTTTTGAACCTTCCAACAACACCTGAGAATCCCACTCATCATATGTAGTTTTCTGTTATATATATGTTAAATTGCATGCCGTTCCACCAACTACAACAGCACTTTCATATTAAATTTATTGCAGAATAATCCCCACAGTATTATGGTGCTGGCTGACTTTTTTGGCCATTATATAACACCAGCTTGTGTTTTCTTTATCAGTGCTTTTGATTTGGATCAGAGGAATAGAAGCTGCTCCTAGGTCAGAGTCAGAGAGCAGGCAGAGAGAATGCAGAGAACACAAAGCTTTATGAGGCAGAGATTAATCTGTCACTGAAAGCAAACATAATTTACTTTCCCCGCTTAACATACACTGCTTTCTTTGCACAGTATTTCATCTTTTATAGGCCATATGCATAAAACATCTTCAACTGATTATATTATAGCCCACATGATAAAAAAAGCATCTTGTTAGTTTACAGATGTTAATCTTGATTCTCATGTTTGTGAAGATATAGGAATGAATATTATGAACCATTTATTTTAATGAAACCTAAAGCATTAACATATGTTACGTTTGGATCATATCACATGTTACTTGTATTGTAATTATATAGTTGGTCCATCATGTGTAACAATATTTCAAAATGAAGAAATAAAAAGAGACAAAGGAAATGAACAAAATCAGATAAAAGATGCAATATTGCATTTTAACATGTTAAAATGTTACTATATGCATTTCAGTGGCCACTGTGGTAGGTAAACTCATTGGGCCCGTCACTGTGCTGGGGTAATTTTTTTTATGATATTGCTGTTATCCTTTTTTTCAGTTTTTGGAATTACATTCCAATTAAAAAAAAATCAACAGCCAAAGCTACAGTCTCTGTGGTTTATTCTGTTCTGCATGCGTAGTGCGTTTTGCACAGCTGCCTCTGAGCAGCTCACTCAAGAGTATATGGTGAGTGAAGATTAAAGAACAGCTGACCAACAGCTGAAAGAACAGCTGATCTTTAGCGGCATCTTTTAGAGCAATGGTTAGAATGGGCAGAAGATCAAATCTGGAATTCCTTTTTCCATAAAAAAATTTAATGATAGAAAATAAGCAATAGACATTCCTAAAATTCTTCACTTATCAGTTTTTACACATCCTACATGCTCTGGTAGTTTACAAAACAGCCTGAGATCCACAAATTCAGATAATCATTTAGAACAATACAGTTGTGAAAGCTTTGTTGCCTCATGTGTTCACACTCTTCACTGTAGCTAGGAATGATGGGGAATGTAGTGATACTGTTTAATTGTCTCCTCCACAGAGATTCAGTAAAGCTCTCTGGTAGTCACCCTTAGTTTGTTCCTGAGGAAACAGAATGACAAAGAAGAGTCAGTATATGTGTGTCTGTGTGTGTGTGTGTGTGTGTGTGTGTGTGTGTGTGTGTGTGTCTGTATGTGTGTGTTTGTGACTATTTGTTGTTGTACCCTTTCAGGACAAATGTCCTCACTTTGATACAAATTAGGTAAAAGAAGGATGGGCCTCAAATAAGTTACTGGAAGGGCAAAGCATTTATTAAAGGTTAGAGATTAGGGTAAGAGTTAGGTTTAGAGTTGAACAGTTCTTATAATATAAAGGTAGTTAAATATATACAATATATACATATATATCGTTTAAAACAATGAATCTTACCAGTAGGAGTAAAAACACTATATAACATTAGAATAAATGCAAATACATATAAATACAAATAATACTAATATTACTTATTTATTGGTTTTAAAAGTGTGGACTACAGCCATTGTATACATTTTTCCCTCAGCAGCTCAAAATGTATTGTACATTTATTAATTTGCTTATTTGTATTTATTCTAATGTTAATACATTAACACTATTGCTGAGATAAATATCTATCTATATATACATATATACTCTACATATACATATATACACTGTTTTGTACTGTATATAATACATAAAGCATACAGTATGTGACTAGTGTATATGACAAATACATGTAAGTGTACGTGTCTGTGTGGCACAGGTAGCGAGGGATACTGACAGAGATTGTCTGGTAGAGTGACTTTCCAAACTGTCTCTTGAACTCAGTGCAGATCTTCATGAGGTCAATTTCACAGCGGGAAACGATTATCCGGGTCAGGACTTTCTCCTTCACTGATTTAGTCTGAATACATATTAGGCTTAATCACACATTCACATATACAAGGGCACCCAGAACAAATACTTTCAGAATGTATGTATAAGTAAAAGGCTTGCTGCAGCCATCAGTAGTATTAGCATTAGCATGGCAGAAGAGACAACAGAGAGAAAAGAGCATCCAGATTTAATGGCTACATTTTTCTGGAGAAACATACCTTCATGGCATCATTGAGTTTATTTGCAAAATAAAGCTGTTTGTTTTCAAAGCACTCCACTGCAGAAAAAGAGAGAGAGAGAGAGAGAGAGAGAGAGAGAGAGAGAGAGAGAGAGAGGCCTTGTTGTTTTCAGTGAGGGGTCTCATTCACCTGGCGCTGTGCCAGTCAGCACTTACTTCAGGGCTTCCCACAAAATCAAACAACATTTCTCATCAAACAGCTTGTGACGGTGTTAAATAAGATATGAAGCAGTCACTCCAAGTGTGTGTGTGTGTGTGTGTGAAAGGCCCCCAGCCTTTTCCATCAACTCTGTCTGCCGACAAGTGCATACTGTGCTACATACATCACGTTTGCGGGTGAGTGTGTGTGTGTAAGTTAATTTCGTACCTAATGTAAGAAAAGATTTCTCCAGATCTCCCTTCACTTCTTTTCGGATGCTCTCCTTCATGTCATATGGGCTGTAGCTGTTATATCTCTCAAACACTGTCCAGAGAAAAACAGAGAAGGAGAGAGAGAGAGAGAGAGAGAGAGAGAGAGAGAGAGAGAGAGAGAGAGAGAGAGAGAGAGAGATGTATGTACAGTATTATCAAAATATTATACATAAACTAAATAAAAATCTTTAGTTTATCATAAACATGACAAATATGCTATGTTTTACAAGTAGGTTGAATCTTGGCTAGTGAAATGATCTTAATGTATAATTCAATATTTTAAGATAATAAGATTAACACTGAGAAACGGTGGAGTTAAGTCAGGCATGTCAGTAGATGCACATGCATATCACTTTGTTTACCTTTCTGGAGGTGTGGCACACTCCTCTCTGAGAAGATGTTTATCCAGGTGATCACATCGGTTCCCTTCCTCTTTACCCCTGCCTCATAGAGGACCTACTCACAGCAACAACAAACAAATTGTTATTCTCATATCTGTTGTGGTGCACATGTTGTTTTCCAAGTATTTAATCCTGAAAGACACTTACTCTGGCATCATTGTCAATCTTCTCATAGTCCACTACATTGCTTGGTTCCTCTCTCTTAGCCTGAGAAAAGGAGTATTGATGAGCACACTCACAAATGGAGGACACATAATATTTGATACATTTGTGTTAAGAGTCATTGATCATTATGATCTACCTGCACTAAAGCCAGCAGCAACTTAGCAAAATCCCCAGACGTATCTCCAGCTACATCTTTCTCCAGCTCCTTCTTGAACACTGTTGAACAGGTTGAAAACAGTTCATCTTCATTTGGGTGTGTTTTCTTTCTTCTCTCATACACATACAAACATACTAGGTTTGCCAAATGGTCATAAATCCATTACACAATGTGTCTGCCCACAAAACATTTCCCATTACTATCCCATTACACTCTTAAAAATAATGATTTCTGTTTATACAAAAATAAATATTCAGTGTACATACAGTTGTAGCAACAGACATGACATTAAGGTTATTTAACATTTAAAATGAGTCGCATTCTAATTTACCAAAAACTAATTTGTTAAAGAATCATACTTTGCAAGGTTTTTAAGGAAACAAAAGTGACCACTACGGTGTCACTAAAAAGAAATACATTTTGACACTTAGGAGTGTGCCATCAACCATTGGTGTAGTTTTACATTTGTTTTTGGGCCAAAAAAAAAGACAAAAAGGTCAGAAAACATTTGTCTAAATGGGCCAATCACACAAAAACAACAAATTTAGAGCAACCCTGAAACATGCAAATTTTTTTTCATCAATGAAGGATGAAGGACAGTTTTACTCACATTCTCTGTAGACTTTCTTAATCTCCACAAGCTCTTCATTGCTGCGAGAGCAGACCAACTCAATCAGACTCTCCTCATCAGTGCCCAGACCCTGAAAAGAAAAGAAACTTTTTGGATACCAAGATTCATAATCACAATCAATACTATAACCTTACAACTGTAACAATGGGATCTGCGCTGTGTCTATAAATCCTATTGCTTTTATGTAGAGAGTGGACTGACACAAGGTTCTGAGAAGATCCAGAAGAGGCGTTGCTGGAAATTAGAACAAAGGACAATGCAGACACACACTTGGTAACATAGTTGTTGGAATTGAACTCACCTTCATTGATGCTCTGAGCTCAAATGCATCAAACTGAGTTGTGCTCTTCATTAAGCCCAGAATCACACTCTCTAGAGAGCCTGACAGTGCCCCCTTGAGGGCAGTAACCAGGTCCTACAACACAGAAAGTTCAAAGAAAAGTGATTTCTGTAATATGTACAGCTATGTTCCGAAGCTTACATACACTTATCATGGCAGCATTGGACTTTCAATTATTACTTTTTCGCAGTATTTAGAAAACAAGAATTTGGTGTCAAAAATTTGAAGATCTCCTCAATTACAGGCACACAAAAATAGAGCACATTTCATTCAGGAAGACATCCTGAAAGAATTGGTACAGTTCAGTTAAATGTGTTTGTTTCCTGCACAGATCAAACTTCACAGTCCAATTATGATTTGTGTAAATCCACAACCATATTTTTCAAAGCTCCTTGGACTTTTCCACTGTACTGTATGTTGGTCAATCCAGTGCATTGACAGATCATTTTTATTTAGACACATTGAGGCTACCAGCTGAAGTGGGTGTATGTATTTTTGACCCTGTATTGTAAGTTGTGCACTAAATGTTTTTCTATATTTTCTATTCTATCTATGTATTCTTTTTATTTCTATTTTCTATTAATGTTCTACATTGTATACTCATTCTGCTCAATACAAAGAGCAATTTAAAGACATTTTAAAAAGCCAAATATTGCCATGACATTAGCGTTCATGAAGGGATTATCTGCATTTCTGATCACAACTGCAAACATTGTAAAACATTCAAAATGCTCTATGCTTGGTCCATACAGTCACTGCTAAACATAACTGCAAAACAGCAGGTTTTCAGTTTAGCAAGGTTGTGTTTATATAATGTATGTATAATTATGGATACTTCTGTGACCGTGTATACCTTTTTTTCCTTCCTCTCATACTCAAAAGCGATCTCTCTCCTCTGTGCATAAGTTCGCCTGGTCAGGATGTCAATGATTACATGCTCATCCACACCTAAAATGGGAGTTGGGGAGAGGGTGGATGTGTTGAAGGTACCTCCCTAACCTCAGAATGATAACATTAGTGAATGGCAGATATTACTTCACAGATATCTCATCAATGAGTGGCACGTTAAAGTTCAAGGACTAAACTGTATACTCAAAACCACACCTACCCCTCCAACACACACACACAAGCCTGTGGGGAAAGGTATGGTTTAAAATGCAATCTTAACCTCTACAGCTACTGCTGTCATTACAAACATATTATTTGGAACATCTCTCTTGTCATTTCTATGTGGTTGATTCATATACTTGCTTTCATTCAGTCATAAGGGCATTAGTGGAGCCAGGCACAGATGTTTGGCGGTAGGACATGACTTACACTCAGCATTCAATTTGATGCCAGATGTGTTGCATGGGGTTAAATGTTGAAGTCAATTGAATAAACCTTTTGGATATGTGGCAGTCAAGGACAGTGCAATGCGGACAGTCATGCAGCTCTTGAATACAACCTATTGTTTGGCAGTGTTTGCCTAAGGAGACTGCATAGCTGTCTAATTTTATGCATCTGCTAGAACAGCCAGGGCTACAATAGCTGGACCACTAATTTGAAAGGATGTTCATATACTTTTGTCAATGAGCTCAGCTATGCTGTAGTTTAAAACAGGTAGAGCACTAGAGAATCTGCTGTGTCCTTACAGAACAGAAGCTGACTCAAGCTTGCCAACTTTGTTCATCAGACAAACCCATAGCAATACAACTGTCCTTCACCCACCCAGATTGTCTTAGTTCTATCCATCTTCATTTCTTTCATAATTAAATAGTTGATATATGTATATATAATTAGCCAGAGTCAGAGGATTTGTTGCCAGCCATTGCCTATGGAGTCAGAATAGTTGTGGTGATAGAAAACAAACATCTGGAGCAATTAAATGGAGTTATATCATGACATTTAGATTAGATTTAGCAAATAAATTAGATATTTTGGATCATTTCCATTGTAGGCATCACAACCATTTTTTATTATCAACACCACTATAAAGCAAATCAGCTGGGAAGTTGAATTTGTGTTTATATCTCGACAATTGAATTATTTAAAAATTTTAAAAATTCCTGTGGAATTCCCTTTTAAAGCTCACAGCAGCTCTTTTCTGACAATTTTCTGGGTTTCACTAGTAATCGGGAGAAAGAATACTAATCAAATTTTAGCAGCAAGAGTGTTAATCTAGGATTAGCACAAATAAGTATAAATACTTCAATCGTCAATTGGAATACAGACACAGGTTACAAAAATCCAGCAAAGAAAGTAATGATTATGTTGCACACTCCTTGATATCATGTGGGTTTGCAAGTAATGTAAAACCTTATCTCTGAAAATGGGAAATTATAAAAAGTAAAAAAGCACTATGGGTAGTATGCTAGGTTCTCATACCTTTGGTTTTAATGGCTGTGTCAATCCAAGATGCATCCCTCTCTGCATCAAAATCTCGAGCTGGGACCACTGTTGGAAACCGTGGTTCTCTCAGCTGATGGTTTAAACAGAGAATAAATCCTAAAGAGTTCAAAATCTGTTGCTGTCTTGCTGTACTTGTTTCATTCAGACTATCTGAAATTTGTAGTTACATGAGTAATGTTTCCTTTATATGTCATATTACCACTCACCCCTCCATGACCCAGTGTTAGCTGACCCAGAAACTCAGATACCAGTGCCATTTTCACTTTCCTGCAGAGAATAGAATTTATACCATTAACCCATGAATATGTTCAATGAACATAATGTCGTGACCTAAATCATATGACAGAGTTGGCTAGTACATAATTAACATCCCCACCCTCAGTCTCAAAGGTCTTGCAGATCATTATCAGAGATCTGACTAGAGACCTGCTGTCATACAATCTATGTATACATATTGTTGCTGTCATAAAAAAAAAACATGAATGCGATTTTTTGTGTCCATTTTTGACATTTTGATATAATTTAAATCTGGCAGCTCTTCTTTACATTGAGTCAAAAACATGATGTTGTGATGAATGTACCAATAGAAATGAGTTGTCAAAGGTCAGACTTCATAAAAGGTGCAATGAAAAGAGTCAAAGACTGAAGTTACTTCATTCAAATTATGTTCATATTATATCATATATCAATAGGTGTTGCAATATTTGAACTATGTGATTCTTTCAGCTCATCCTGCCTTTTCTTTGGAATATTTTAAACTCCTCTTCAATAATTATAAAATAGATTGTAAGTCTGAAGACTAAAGGTGCTCAGTAAACTTTGCTCAGACACACCCTGGATCAATACCAATCTCACATTCCACCACTTAAACTGTTCCTGCCCACTCTGCACACTCTAACAACGCATCTGCATGGACTATTGAGATAAGGTGAGACTTGCACTGAAATATGTGAAATATATGTCCTTTAAAATAGAGTCAAGGGACTGACTCATGGCAGATGTTGCACCAAAAAATGTGCCAGCACAGTGGAGGGCCTGTTTGGTTATAAAGAAGGAGAGAGAGCGAGAGAGAGAAAGAGAGAAAGAGAGCTTCAAAGCTGTGTCAGAGTCTTACCTTTGTCAGGTGTCCTCGTGTGTTTTGGCGGTGTCAATTTGGGTGCCTTTGACACTTAAATAGAGGCTGTCCATGAGTCTCCTCCTACAGCCCACTCCTCCCCCCAAATTACACAGACAATCATATGTCACTTCCTTGTTAAGGTCTGGACTTTTCTTAAGCATTTTTACCCTAATCTCTATCTTCTGCATCTGTAGTATCTTATTAATTACCACAGACAATCATTTAAAACTTCATTCATCATTTAGACCTAAGATCACTTACTAATACAAGCATGCGGTAATAGGCAGGTGGGCAGCTGTATAAAATAAAACATAAAAAATACTGGATTATATCATTAAAAATTATTTAATTACACCCAAACAACAGATCATAGTCTATTAAAGACATTGGAGAATGTACCAAAGTTCGAACCAAAATCAGGAACCATCAAATGACAATAAAAACTACCAAATTAGGATTTTACATCTTGTGGAGCGAGTTGTCATTAATTGTTCTTTGCATTATTCTCAAAGATTTCTACTTAAATATTTTAAAACTTGTACACATAGGCTAATCCATGTTTCTGCAAGCACCAGTACTGCTAATTTGGCACCACATCTTATGGTTCCAAATACCACATGGCACCTTAATTGGTCTTGTAGAGTCAAGTCAAGTCAAGTCAAATTATTTGTATAGCGCTTTTTAACTGTTGTTGTCACAAAACAACTTTACATAATTACTAATTAGTAAAAGACAGAAAAAAAAAATTATGTAAGAAGACATGAAGGATCCAAGACCCCTAGTGAGCAAGCCAACGGTGATAGTGGCAAGGAAAAACTCCCTCAGAGCTGGAGGAAGAAACCTCACACTTCCTTTGGTCAGAACTAATTATAAATTATTGACAAAAGTTACCATACCATCTATTCTGTTGAACTGCTCTGATCATAATCATAATATATTAATCATGGTGTAGTAGAACTTAATATAGTCATGGCAGTGATGGTCAGAGTAATGATAGTTAATAGTGGTGATATTAATAATGGCACATAGTTAAGAGTCCATTTAAGTTTTAACATGGTCATTAGACAGGTTGCAGTGGTTGGAGGGTGTGCTGCTGGTCTGGCATAGGTGGTGGTGGGGCGGGGCCTGCTGGTTGTACTGGTAGGTGGCAGCTGGTCTGATGCAGCAAGCTGTTTGGGTGGAATGCAGAAGACAATTAGCATATTAGGCATATAGACTTAATCCTTTGACCCATTGGTATCTTTCTCTCTCTCAGGGCTCTAAACAGTTGAGATACACAGACAGACAAACACACTCATCACTGCCATTGAGTCAATAACAGCTCACACAGACAGAGATAAAATCTGTGTGCAGTGTTATGTTTGTGTAGATGATGTATAGACCTATGTGTTACAGTAGAAACACAGTCATCTCTGACATCACTTTACAGGCCTTCGCATGAACTGTTTTTGATATCTGCTCTGAGCTCAGGTTGATTAGCTGCTCTGAGGGAACAGAAATATAAAGATAAGAGAGATAATTGTGCAGCCATTCTATGCCACGCCACATCTTTCCTTCTTTACTCTGAACCTCAAACTGACACAACCTTTGTGTGTTATTGTGTTTGATAAAGTAGCAAACAACCCATAAACATAAATATAATTGTAATTGCCTGGGATAAGTACAAGCAGTTATGACATTTCCATATTTGACTACTAATGTGAAAATATGATTATTATATAGTAAAGTGAGTAAAGCAATGTTCCTTGCAGTTTAAAAAAAGATAAGCAACTACCAATAAGCAAGCTCAACAACTATTATGAGATTTGGTTGTTTTCTCACCAGAATTACTGACCGTATTATAACTAACAGTACAAGAGACTGGAGAATGAATCCACACCCAACAAAAAATACAGAGAATATGGACACATTTTGTATAAAATAATATCTTAGGAGTGAATGAAATATCCTTGTTGGTTTATTTCCAGTTTGAGTTCACTTTTGGACCTAAGGGAACATATACTTCCTGAGCCTATCATTGCTGTGTCCCAGTCTCCATAACAACATACAAAACAAGCACTGTATAATCACATACCACAGTGTAATACATCACCACATGCAAACAGACACTGACACACACACAAACAAGGGAGATTTCTGACTGGCAAAGAACTGATAGCATATTCTATTAGACTCTAGTGTACAGTTTAACAGAAAACACTGCAGTAGTACACAATGCTTTCCAGACTTGAATGTTTATTTGTTCAAAGCATTGATTATACTGAAGAAGGTAATGCACTGTATTTACTTGATTCAACTTTGTACAGCATTCCCACATGTATACAATATATTACATAATCACTGTAATAAAATAAATAAGTAAACAAAAATACATAACTGTGTTGTAATGTTTTATTTATTTGTGTGTATATTTTCAGTGTACAGCATTCCCATATTATTATTAATAATACCAAAGGATTCAGGCTATGCATGCTCATGTTCAATAATTTTATCAGGCATGTGTTTAATGCTTATTATAGCACTTAAACACTACTATTGTTTCACAAGTTTACTGAAAGGAAATACTTAGGGGACTGTCTTGAGACATCCTAGAGATCACCTGTGTTTATCTTCTCTCATAAATCTGATAATTATGAGTGTTGAAACACCTGGCATGAAGTATGAAGCCAGTAAGAATTAAGTAACAGTTTTCTCTAGTGAACTAGATTAAATGAAAACACTCTTGCTAACAGACAAATCCATAATACATTTTGTGGTGTAATTTTTGTGGTGAATTGAAAAATAGAGATGAACAGACATAAGTGACTTACTCAACCATTCCACATAAAGAAAACAGGACTCATCAGACCCAGCAACCTTCTTTCATTCCTTCTTTGACTGGAAACAACACACAAACCACAAACCTCACTTCCTGTATGGGTAGCCCAACTAGGAACCAAAAAGTTTTGTCCTCGAGTTCCACATTGGCCCATATATGGATGCCCAACAGTGTCAGTAATGGGACCAGGAGCCCACGTTCCACACATGGGAGCCCAGGTGGTTTTTCACACCTGCCCACTTCTACATCTAACACATTGACTAAGGGAACCGACTTACCATGTGACATATATATATATACATGAAGTGCTCTATCAGCACTTCATTGGCTCCCAGTTAAATTCCGTATCGAACACAAAATTCTTTTATTAACATATAAAGCCCTACATGGCCTCGCTCCTGAGTACCTGCAGGATCTTATAGTATATTACGAACCATCAAGACTACTTAGATCTCAGGGTGCTGGCCTCTTACTCGTTCCCAAAATTCAGAAAACCTCAGCAGGGGGAAGAGCCTTTTCTTATAAAGCCCCCCAGCTCTGGAATAACCTTCCAGATAATGTTCGGGACTCAGGCACAGTCTCAATCTTTAAATCTAAGCTGAAAACTTATATGTTTAGTTTAGCTTTTGGTAATTAATGTTTCTTAGATAAGGGCTGCAGGTCCAGGGGTTCGCGGACCCAGGGAATTGTATGTACACTGAGATGCTGGAGCTGTCGTCTCGCTGCTTACACGCGATCACTCAGGGTTGTTGACGGTGGAGCAGATAGATGCTGGTGTTCTCAGGGTACGCCCGTGTCCGTGTTACCTTCTGGCTCTCTCCTTTTAATTATGCTGTGATAATCAGACCTGCTAGAGTCGTCAGACATACCCAGATGCTGATTCTCAACATTCTCTGCACTCCATAAAATTCCTCTTAGAACTAACTTTTCTCTCTTTACCTTCTTCGAGTAAATGACCACCCAGCCCGATCTGCAGGAAGATTGCCCGCTGAGGTCCCCTCTACTTGCATCTAACCAGCTGCCACCTACCAGTCCGGCCAGCGGGTCCCCCCCCAACCCGCCACCACCCATGGCTCACCCGCCTGCCGCTGCTGCCTGTTTGGTGGCCGTACTGAAACCTAGATGGACTCGTGCCTGTCTGACACTATTAATATCACCACTATCAACTTTCTGTTGTATCTGCTTTGGTAATTTTTATCATTAATGTTTAAAACAGTCTGGCCAGAGGAGGATGGGTCCCCCTTGTGAGTCTTGGTTCCTCCCAAGGTTTCTTCCTCCAGCTCTGAGGGAGTTTTTCCTTGCCACTGTCGCCGTTGGCTTGCTCACGGGGGTCTTTGACCCTTCATGTTATTCCTTCTTTCTTCTCTGTCTCTGTTCTTTATTAAGTACTAATTATGTAAAGCTGCTTTGTGACGACAACAGTTGTAAAAAGCGCTATACAAATAAATTTGACTTGACTTGACATATATCCCAGACCTTGAAATGTCATTGTTAGTCAGTGTTATTCACTTTATCTGTGATTAGATCTATAATCTGTGTATTTTGTATAAAATATAGCTCCTATAAAGCATGTGTGCCAAAAGTTGACCCATGAAGACGTTTGATTTGGCTAGCCTGAAAGTTAACCTAACCCTATGCCATTCACCCAACATGAGCACTTATTTTTATACTACTTACAAAGTATTTTTTTATATTCCTCTTTTACTGTATTTAAGTGTTGAAGAAATTGTAATCTAATATATTTACCCCTACTTTCCTCCTTACTTGTATACTCCTGGAAATGGCCCACTGCAAAAATTGCAATTTGGCCCCAAAACAAAGAATTTGGTCACCACTGCTCTGGTATTTTTCAAGGAATGCTCTGGTATTTTTCACCATAATCTCAGTTTGCCATCTGTAGCATAGGAGTTGGAAACGTTGGAAAAGAACAGAAAACCAGATGGCTTCAAATGGCTTCAACACAATATGCACCTATTTCAGCTAGGTACAGAGTTATCCCTTAATCACAACATGATCAAATAAATGTAAATAAATACTTGATTAACAGAGCTGGAAAAAAGACAAGTAGACCAATGCACATGAATGTTTCCATCACAAGTTGTGGAATTTTTATTACTATCAGCACATTCAGCACACTATTTGACAATGTGTGACATGCGCCTTTCATAAAAGCCATTTAGGAGGTAACCTTTCTAAATACAACTTCACAACATTCAGTTTAGATTAAAACGTATCTCAAAGAAAACATTACATTTCGATTTTCTTTACAGGTGTATATACAAAACCAACAAAATACTTACAGTTATAGGGAAGAAACAGACTATTGCTAGAGGGCTACTCGAGATGAGATCAAGAGTGCTTAAGGTATTAAAACAAAAAACATTTTTTCATCTGTTCAAAAATGAAAAGGACAGAAAAAAGAGGTAAAACCAGCTTCTTCTATGGTGAGTTATTTCTTTAATACAAACTGTTATGTACTCAAATTATTAGCATATTACTCACAAATCAGCATATCATGACGTGCATGTTATACAAAACTTTTGGTCTTTTACCTGTGAAAAATTATAACCTTACAAAGACTGTATTACTGTGATACTGAAAAACGTACATACACGGAAAGATTAAGTGCTCATGCCCAAAACCAGTCAAAGAGAATTACAATACTGCTTGGAGTATAGATTAACTACTCAAAAAATGAAAAATCAACCAGCACATGGAAAAGAGAATATTCCAGTCCTCTGGACTAGTGCAAACATAACCATACACATTACAGCTCAGCATAATCATAGACATTTTAATTGTCATTCTTTCTGACAGCTGATAATAATGAGGATAAGTAAAACACATTAGAACCAATGCTTTAATCAAGCTCAATTTCACTTAATAACCAACTGTTGTGATGTCAGTTGCTGAAAAAAAGAATTTTAACCAAGAGTCAAAAAATGGTGTTATTTTGGATAAAATATTACACAAGAAGATAGCACACAGACTGTCTCAGGTCTCTTAGGAAAACAAGACTGAATGGAAACACATCAAGGAGAGTCAGAGTAATCAAAAACACACAAAATGAAAAACCACAGAGGTTCTGTGTTTAAAGCAATTGCATGCAATATTCATTTGCAAAAGTAATACCTTGTAACCGTTATTGCTTTTCATTCTTGGTTTTGGCTAACTGTTCTTATTTACTAAATCTCTGCTGACCCTGATCTTTACCAATTTCACAGCATTTCACTGTACTTCTGCAGGAGTTGCTGTACTACAGTAATTGGACAGTTACTCATTTGGTTTCTCCTTCTCTCTCTACAACAGCACATTAGAATCCCTGAGCGTTTCCCAAATACCCATTTGTGAGGTCAAATGTTTAATGGATTGTCTTTCACAAAAATTGATGCTAATAACAACAGTACACATATTGCAGAGCCAGCCCTTACAAAAACACAACGTATACAGATTGGCATTTTCATTTAAACAGGCCTATTGCTTTAATGTTGTGTGGACCAAAAGTTTAATGGGTCATACAGCATTTCAGCAGCCTGATTACAACTGCAGACATGGGGCAGAAATTCTAAGGGACGACAACAGTGAAAACTGTGCAATACTGGGGTGACTATTAAAACACCGGAGTAGCGTGAGAATGAAAAGCTAGAACAAACACTGTAATGTTGTTTACCTCTCCTCTCCTCATCCCTGAGGAGTTGTGGCACAGGATGCTAAAGTCCTGAACAAAATCGCATCCTGGGTAGGGTACGAATTTTCTGCTTTCAAAACCAAATCTCGTCAAAGATCCCACTCCCTGGAATGTCGACACACATCTCATATCTATAGGAATCACCCATTCCCACTCACCTAAGCTATACAGACACTTACTATCACTTTTACTATGGCACGACACAATACAAACAAAAGGAGTAGGCTTTTAAAGACAGCCATGAAACCTAATCGAGACTTCATAGATCTTTGATTACAACATGATCATCCCTACTAGTCCAACAGAGAGATTTCATATTGGTTATTGCTGGAAAAACACAAAGTGCTACTTTTTGTTGGGTCATCCACACCGTACATGCTTTACTCATATTTTCAGAATGTTCCGTTTGATCACAAAAGACTTGATTTTCATTCACTCCTAAATTTTATTTATTACAATGGCTAGATCATGGGACTCCTGTGGCTCCTTTTTTTCATGTGTGTTCCCACTGTCCCCACCCTGCTAGGAGAATGTGTTTCACACACAGCTTACAGCTCACTGCTGGATGTGCTTAGTAAGGGGTGAAGAAAAAGTAGTTCTGTGGCATTAGCACCAACATTGGGCACCAACAACTCCACTGAGGTTGAGAACACTGGCTGAGGTTGAGAATAGAGAACTGCACTTTATAACATGGGATGTGTTTACAGAATACGGCAGAATCTGATTTATTGTAATTGAGGCCAGTCAATGTTGCAAATTCATGATTTGAATAAGATGAGCCAATTAAATTTGCTTTAATGAATCAGAATTGGCCATAAATACTGATTGTTAGTGCATCCCTATTTCAAACCAGCAGATGGCACTTTCGTCTAGACTAACATCACACAGTGCCTGCTCCCTCCATCTATATGAGATGTATCTATATATCTGTGTAGACAGTGGGATTGGGGAAAAATACAGACATGGCAGAGCAGGCTGTTGCTGGCTAAAGGAATCCACTTAAGATTCTAATATTCTTTCCACTGACCACTATGTCTTCAGTAAGAGGGAAGTCTGTAGCACTGTCAGGCTTGTAGAGTTGTTTTGTGACACTCCAGAAACTGTAATTGAACGGAGGCTAAACCGCATCAGTGGCATTTCTGTGGACATTTTTTTAGTCTTTAGGGGCTGGTGGTGTTGCCTGGACACTGTCAGGCCTTCTGGGGTAGGGCCTGCTCAAAGTCTGAGCCAAAAAGCTCCTTGTAAAGTGGAGGGAAGCGTGTGTGCACTATGTCAGGGTGAAGAGCTCGAAAGGCGCTCAGTTTCTCCATGTGCCGGCTGCATAACGCACGAACCGTAGACACCTTGCAGATCAGCTAATCAGAAAAAAACACAGATGTCAAAAACGTGTACAAGTACATTTAGTTGACTTTCTATCTGCACAACAACTAGCCATTTTATCAGGTATACCTCCATATTGGTGCACTTTGTACAGTTACTGATCTTATGCTACACAATTATCAGTCATGCTCTACTGTATCAGTGGAATGTAAACAAAATAGGACCATTGCTGAACAAATATTGTGTGGTCCACCATTCTCAAAACAGCAACATGGTAGTGGAAGATAAGAATTAGTTCCAGTTAGCAGGGTGCACTTGTACAAGCAGTGCTGTTGCAACTTTTAGAAACCTCTATGTCACTGCTGGGTTGCCAAAAATATTCTGTGTCCTGTTTTCAGAAACTGATCACTAAAGAAGGGCTAGGATTACTAACACAAATTGTAATACTGATAATATTTCTGATTGTTAGATGTGGTAGAGGGGGCTGACAAACAACATATGAACTACAGCCAGCAAATGTAAACCCACAACATGTATCTTTATGGTAGGTGTATCTAAGGAGTGAGTGTAGGTAGAGTGTAAGTTATCTGTACATAATAAACCAGTGTGTGTATGTGTGTGTACCTTTGCAAGGACCCCCTCTTCTCTCTGGTTCTTTTGGATAAGGTTTTGCAAGGCCATCTGAATCCTCTGCTGAAGTTTTTCCACTCTGTCTTTTTCCTGAAGCCAAGATCGGTCTGCACAAACACACACACACACATAGATCATTCCAGTATTCCACAAATGTGGAATTCCACCTGTACGTGAGTGAGTGTGTGTGGGGGGAGCACCTAAAATAGCCATGCAGTTACCAAAAATCAGTACTGTTGTTTTACTCGCCAACTCATGTTATAGTGTGGAAACAATGCCTAAAGCTGCTGAAGAATTTTCTCTATGTTTTGTCTCTGTCTCACCTGAAGACATAAGAACAAATGCGGAGAACAGGCCAATCTCATCTTCAGTCAACTGCAGAGAGCTCAGGCTCTTAGCAAACTCAAAGACAGAGTTGATCAAGTCATCACAGCCTAGAAAAACACATATGTAAGCTAAAAGTAAACATAAGTGAGCAAAACAAACAAAAAAAACTTTACCTCTATACAGTTTGAATTTTATAATTAATACAGCACTCACCCAGGGACTTGAAGACATCTGGTCCTGCATATTTGCCATCAAAGTACACTGTGTTATTCTGAGAGTCGTACGCTCGACACATCCTCACAAATACCACCTCTAAAGAACCTGAGGAACAAAAACACCCAGCATTCCTAACTTGTAAAAAGCTTAATGTTTTTGTTGAAAATAAATCAACAGCAGTCCATTTACTATATGCCTGGTCAGATGACAAATTAATATAAATGGTCATGTTGAAAGTATACAGTGTTTATTGTCTAAGAAGGGCTGGTATCTGAGAAATGAGAGTCTCACAATTGTAGTAGAAAAAGCTGCAGAAAGGTTTGAGGTGTGTATGTGTGTGTGTGTGTGTGTGTGTGTGTGTGTGTGGTGTATGGGTGTATTTATACCTGCTTTGAGAAGTACTATCTGATCATTCTGACACAGCTCCATGAAGCCATCGATGCGCTTGGCAAACTCCACTACATACTGCACAGCCTCTGTCACTTTAACTGCACACACCTGCCACATCTCTTCCTGAGACTATAAGAAAAAGAGAGACAGAGCGGTTACAGAACACAGATGCATATATGCACAAATACACACACACACACACACACACACACACACACACACACAGTACTGAGCAAAATTCTTAGCCAGTCCTAAAAAAATATGATGTTACTGCTTGTAAAAACTATACATTATATGACCTATAGTGTTTAGAAATAAACACAATAAATTAAACAACTTTTTTTAAGTGTTGCTCAATCATGCAGATTTCCCCCCTACAGCATCTAGAGATTGCAACCTTTTTTTCTAGGAAGGCACCCAGGTGCTAATACAGTTCCTTGTCATCTCAAGGCTTAACTACTTCAACTCCTTCCTGGTTGGTCTTCCTTGCATCAGGCCATTGAAATTAATCCAGAACACAGCTGCACAACTTTTCTTCCCAAGTCTTCCTATAACAGCCATGTCACTGCTTTACTATGTTCTGGCATCAAGGTGGTGAAACTTTCCCTGGAATCTTCAGATGCTGACTGTATACCCATCACTTATCTTTGGCATTATATTTTAGGCATGGTGTAATAAATGGATTTATCTGTAGGGTATTGTGCATCTTTTGTATTTTGGTATAAGTAGTATCTTTTGTAAGCTTAAAGCTTGGCATTATCTAAGCTTTAGATTCTTTTCACACTAGGCGTGGGCAACTATAAATTTCTGAAAGTTACTTTGGATTAGATTGGCTGCAAAAATGTCAGAAATATTAGACAGAAAACAAAAAGACAAGTGACATTTAACAAAGACAACATGATTTAGGCATGTTTTTGCAGAAAAGATTTGTTTTGATGAGGCTGCTTCTTAATGCACAAAGTCTCACCCACTTACCCAGTACAATCTGAAAAAAATGAATTACTTTAAAATCTTACATTTTAACTTCTTTGACATGAAGCGTGTACTGTACATCCCAGAATGCAGTTTTACAGAAATTTGCTGTAAGTAAAATGGTACATTACAGCAAGATTTCTTTGCAATGTGGACCTTTCTAAAAGAATAAAAACTTAATGCATAGATTAATACATTTAAAAGGAATTCATATGGTTTAGATGTACTGTAGTGCTGATGTGGGTTTTTGCAAAGTTCATTTTTTTTTTTTTTGACATACAAGCATTTACACATGCACACACATACCTTCTTCTGGTATGCTTCTAGGTCAGTATGCAGCACAGTTTGCCATTTGCTGGGCTCCAGCTCCTCTCGCAGATATTGGCATGTCTCCGTGTGCGACTTACAGATGTTCACAGACAGATGCTCTGTTTAAACATAAAAAAGAGTTTGATTAAACACAGTCTCTACTACATTATCGTCTACTTAATTTTGCTTGCAGAACACTGTTAAAAAGGTTATTGGCAAAGTTCACACATATTTCATCTGTGATGCCTGTTTATTTATTGAAAGCCTGCAATTTTGCAGTATCTACTATGAATTCATCATTGTAAAAAATTGGTAATTCAGAAACTCAAAATTTATATGAATATGTTCATCCCAAAATAGGAAGATTATCATGGTTCATAATAAGCGTGTGTTTTAGTCAGAAGGGATTTAACTGGTTGATATTCCCTGCTGAGCGCCCCACTGTTTGCTGATTGGCCTGTGGTAATGGGGCACTAATTACTGGTGACACATTTAAATGAGGCATGGAGCGGAGTTCACTGCCCACTGCTACTGCAAACCTCTGAGCTGTCAGTCACCCCCCTCAGAGAAAGAGCTCATTAGCTGTTTGCAATTCAGATTCAAACCAGTGAGTAAATATTATGGGTGGCTTTTGCACAAACAAGTGTGTCTCTTGGCCCAGTCAGTATTCAGAGAGCAATTTTACTATCTAAGAACTTCACAATATAATGCAATATAATATTATATGGTGAGAAATTAGCAACAGACTCCTGTAGGATTATTGGTTCTCAACAGTCACATTATATTAAATATACACATATTACATATAAACTCATATAAAGTCATACAAACTCATACAAACTCAACAAGTTACACAAAGCTACTAGTATACATAAATATTTATTCCAAACAAACATACATGACATAAGCAGTCAAAACCCTTTTGACTTTATAATACTGGTGCTTGTTGGAATAAGCCTTCATAAATGTTTATATAAGTTCATGTAGTGTAACGTCATGTCCTTATGAATGCTGTCCTTTGGAAAAATGTTACAGATTGTTTTGTTATCCACAAGTTTTGGATGTGTTTTGAGGTGTATGTTTACAGTTCAGCCTGTATTGCTGTTACAGTGAAGGTAATAACTGTCCCCTAAATGTGAATTCGTGCATGAAACCATTAAAACTTCCAAACTATTGACTGACTAGCTTTCTTTACTTCAAAAATGTTCGCTTGATGTAAATGTTCAATGTAAAACAAGCCACTAAATATGCTTAAATGTGTGATTTTTGCTGATATTAATAAATCTGTTATATACATTGGTTTGGTATAACAGACAAGCTCTTGTGTGTGTGTGTCTTACCCAATTCGCTCATGGTATCAGTGGGGGATAGGTCGCCATTGCTATAGCAGCAGTATGGGTCTAGGCCCGATTCTGGGCTTAGATCACACACTGGCTCTAGCTTAATGCCATCCATATCTAGACCTGACTGATCAGGAGAGGGCTGAATGTCCAGGTAGAATCCACTGATCGCAGAGTCTGCCTTTACTTCATCTGCAGTGTGGTCATTTACATAACCGCAGAGGTCATCAGGGAGTTCTGTAAGCCCATTGGTAGAGAGGGCATAAGAAGGTGTCAATGGCTCTGCCTCCCCAGGTGATGGATCCCGCCCCTCCTCCGGCTCCTCCATGGACTTCTCTTGCTGCTGCTGCTGTCGGTGCCTCTGAACTTCCGCAAATAGGCTGTCTCTCTGTTTCTTTGACATGCGTCCAAACTTCACCGCTGTAAAAAGAACATACACAGACACAAATTTACACATGCACTTTTCCTCAACTAAAACACTTCCAGTTCTCTTTCTTAAAATGAGAAGTCCTTATGAAAGTGGTCCACAGAGGATCTCTTCATTACAGGTTAGCCAGCAGTTATTTGGTAGAACTAGTGATGCTGAAAGAGGAAAGTTAGATGAGAATTGACTGCAATTTCAAAATATGACAATAGGCCGACATCCAATCAGCTTTATGCTTTTGTTCTTTTTACACCACTTGTTGTTCACAGGATCTCTATTATTGGTCTATTGTCTTTTTATGATCAGTGCAATTACTCAGTATTGTACTCAGGGGTGGTTTGCTGCACAGATTTACCTGGGCTTAAGCCTAGGGGCCCAGAGTAATTCAAATCCTCTTTTTTAATTGACTCTCCACTCTCCGTACAACCAATTACTTATTTTTACTTACAGTCACAGTCACACAATGTCATGGCCCAAAAGTATTTTTTCCTTATTCATTTATCATGAAATCTGAAACTATATCATAAAACTATATATTAAAGCTTGTAGAGACCCTGGTTGTTGGATACAGTGTAGATACAACACACTGGAAGTGATGTGAGCTGAAGATCAAACTCTGGTTTGATAATAGTAAGTATAATTTCTGCTCATCTAGATTTACTAGAATAAAAATTGTTTAATATTTGTTTGTGAATTTATTAGATTTGGTCTCGGATAACACTCAAGGTGGGTTACAGTTGAGACGAAAAAAAGATATCTAGCTTTTTAGACTGACTGCTTTTTGGTGAATTTAATTTCTGGGGTCTGGGTTTAATACAATGCAGAGAATGCCAGGACATGACACTGTTGGTGATGTAGTCGCTAGTTTTGCTAATTAATAGCCCTTTCTACATGTTTGAAACCATGTGTAAAGTCGGGAGGGAACTAATAACTGATTTTCTGGATTTAAACTAGACCCATAGGGCCCATGACCACCTGTAGCCTCAGGGAGGGTACAACACTAATGACATATTCAGCAAATCAACCATGACGTACATTTTCATTATTGCCCATTTTCACATTGCCCACAACTAGCTACTGCCATAATTAGACGGGGACCCACCGTCTCGTGACATGCCCACTGCCAGGCATTTCTGTAGACGACAGTGCTGGCAGCGGTTTCGGCTGGTGCGGTCGATCAGACAGCTCTTCTGACGAGGGCAAGAGTAGGACACTGCGCCCTGCTGACTCCTGCGAAAAAAACCCTAAGAAAGAAAGAGGGAGAGAAGGAATAATACATCTGTAAACTGTGCAGTCCATTAAACTGGACAGAAATTTTCTTTCCATTGAGCTACGACAGATCATATTGAAAAACTCAATTAATTAATTAATTAAACTGTAAATTGCGAAATAATTTTTTCATTAACTAAACCATAAAAAATTTCTTCTTAAGCTCAGAACAACATTTCCATATTTGTACAGATGTAGCATTTAATCATGCACTGGCATGATAATGTGGCCCTCACTGATTAATCAATCAATTAGTCTTGCTATATCTTGTTTTATATTGTCCTTTCATTAGAAGTGCAGTCTCAACAGTGCAGTATCCTCCTACCTTACATCCCTCACAAGTGATAACTCCATAGTGGATTCCAGATGATTTATCGCCGCAGATCTTACAGGGAATACTCTCAATTTGGGCTAAAAAGAGAACCACACACACACAGAAGCACATAATCACACACAAACACACACAGACGCACACATTTAAGCTATGTAGTATGGATACTATTTGTTAAACTATTTTGTAAGATATCTGTAACTACCACTACCCACAACGCCAAGTCAAAGCTAGCACATAACCCTCATGTTTGCAGTTTGACCACATTTATTAGTGTCAAAAGAAGTAGTACTAAGGGTATAGGGTAACTATGGCTTGGGTAACTATGGCTGGTTTATAAACAGTGTGTTATCTTATACAATTTAGATTATTGTGTCCTTGAGCAATTTAGACCTTTGGCAGCCCAGCAAAAAAAAAAAAAAAAAAAAAAAAAAAAAAAAAACTCAAGGAGGGTCAATGGGCTGCTCTAATTGTATTAAGGCCAATTCCATGGTCACTTTTCTTAGAATGAAAGCATCTGTTTGTGCTGGGAAAGCCAAACAGTTGTTAAAGGACATTTCACTTTTAAATGCTAACATTGTTAATGAAAGGTAGTGCAAACTACCTAGCAGAAAGCCTCTTTTAATCTTAACTGATTCTAAAAAGTTCAGCTAATCACCTGTACTCTTTTATAGGGGAGATAAAAAAGTAAGTTTTAGCCATAAGGGATTTAAATGGTTAATTTTCCCTGCTGATAAATGCTAACACAGCTAAACGTTAATGGAAGCTAGCATGAATCTTTTGCATATATCTAACTGATCCCAGCTAGTATGCATTTATTTTTGAGCTCTAAAAACATATGTGCTAAAATAACAATTTCCTTTACTGGACATATCTGCGTGTCCAGATAAAGACATAAATAAACACGATATGATGCACAGTGTTTTGAAATAGATCAAATAAAATGCTAGGTAAAACATATCGTGTTGATCACACATTTCTTTGTAGGATGCTAGCTTTGTAGACATAGCTCTTTAAGGTCATACAGAGGAATGCTAGACTGCCTTTCTTTCTCTAGGTCAAAGAGGGGGACGTTCATTCAAGCAGAAAAAAATGTGCCCTGATGAAACAACTCACAAGTCTGACATCATCTCTAAGCACTATCATGATTCATCAGCACAAGCTCGAGGCGACTCGGCCCCCTTTTAAAGACGCTTGTAAAGAAGTTTGGTTTGAGTTTGTGCGTAGACGAGCAATATCCGCAAACAGGGAAAGCGTCCGATCTCACAATCGACTCTGCGGTACAGGTTGATGCTAGCCTCCCACAGGCCTGCAAATACACTCTTTATTCTCTCCCTCTGGCCTTAGGCTGCCCACTGCTGATGCTCAGAGAGGGAGAAGAAGTAGGGGGGGGGGGCGGTTGTGTGCAGGATCAGGAGAGAGCGAGCAGAAGAGGAGAAATCCATTTAGAGGAGAGAGATACAGTCGTTCCAGCGGCCCCCAGGCATATTCATTAGAGGATGAAAAAGTAAAACGCCTCTCATCGCTCTCTCTTCCTCTCTCTCATACACACACATACTCAAACCCATTTTCAGCAGCCTTGCTGCTTGCATACATTTCAAAGAGCCTCACGTTTTCAGAATGAATATTTTCCTCATCGTTACAGCAGCCGCTAATCCTCTCTTCCGAATTCTCTCTCTCTCTCTCTCTCTCTCTCTCTCTCGCTCATTAGATATGTAAAACCAATCCGCAGTAATTAGTCACTCTGAGCCCGGAGACCATAATCTACTCTGAATTATGGATTAATACATCAAAGAGCACAGACTCGCAAAGCTGCTGCCTCAGTTATACAGCCCGCATTCACCACTCTGCAGCTATAATATACCTTGCTCGCAATTCACATTGTTTCAGATCAGCCTGAGATGTAGTGAGGATCCACTTGAGTGAACTATATAGCTACTTTTGGGTTTGCTATATGCCTCCTTATACTATATGCACTTTTGTTACATAAATGGCCTGCATTACTT
This sequence comes from Salminus brasiliensis, assembly GCF_030463535.1. Taxonomy (NCBI): domain Eukaryota; kingdom Metazoa; phylum Chordata; class Actinopteri; order Characiformes; family Bryconidae; genus Salminus; species Salminus brasiliensis. The sequence goes on along the minus strand of NC_132894.1, from coordinate 24,448,537 downwards.
TAATGTACAAATATATATTTGCTGGCACAGGAGAATGCTTTGATTCATTGAAACACCCACATATGTCTGCTACTGTTCAGAATGTTCACAGTGCACCAGCAATTTTACAATGTTTTGGAGGAGTAACTGGCATATTGCAGATTGCAGTACCTGATGTGGATCTTGATGTTTCCAGCCTTAAATTTTGTAATCACTGGTCAGGAAACTGAACTGTTATCTGACCTAGCCCCCCAGGTTAGTGATTACAGTGATTACAAAAAACAAAAAACAGAAACTGGATTCAGGATTTGGATCTAAAGAGCTCTGATCAAGACTGATCAGATCTGTCCATACTCTGGCCACAAAAATGCTTTCAGTCATAGCAACTGTACAAATTATTAAAAAGTGCTGTTAATTTCAGATAATATTTATTTTATGTGTGTGTGTATGTGAGAGTGTGTGAAAAGGTCACACTGTGGATAGATCAACCCTTTTATTGGTGTACATTAGGCAAACATTGCACAGTAACATGTTAATTTTTGTCATTTCTAGAGTTGCCCAGAGGTTTGATACTTAATTAAATGCTTGGTTGTTTGATTGCCAATGTCAAGTTTCTGCAGAATAGTGTATTTAAGGTGCATGAACTGAGTAGTTTAATTACTGGCTGAAATAAAGAAAAACACATATAATAGTAAAACATTTTTTTTAAATTAATTAATACATAACTTGTACTAAAAATGCCTGGCTGCTTAGCAGAACCACACACAGTCTCTCTGAGCCACCACTGATCTAGAGCAATGTGGTAAACAAAGCAAATAGCAATTCTGTTTATGATGGGTGTTGATCAGCTCTTATAGACACCACCATCAGGATGTGTGCATTCAAACACACACACACACACACACACACACACACACACACACACACACACATACCCTCTCTCATACACACTTCCTCCATTTGAAACACTGTGGTTTGAAAGTGCTGAAGTGCCATCTTTATAGGAAGTATAAAACAACACGCCACCACAGCATCTCTCTCTCTCTCACTCACACACACACACACACTCCTGACAGAGAGTGAAAGTGTTTGTGGTATCCCTGTGGCAACACACACTCATGCAGTCATAACAAAAAACCTGTGTGAGCAATGTGAGCAAGCATGTTAACAAGCATGTTAACATGTTAAACATGTCCACTGAGTTTGTTGATATTTGTGCCAAACATAAATATTGACTAAATTAATCAAATAATATTTATTTGAAATCTAACCCATTGGCATACCACCATACATGTTGGTATATATGCTTTGTTGTGCAATCAAAGCTAATGTTAGCTTTGTAGCCAAAATGCTGTTATTTCATGTCATTTCATTTCATATTGCATGTCAAGTCTTACTCACATTAACATGTCAGTACTGCAGAATTTTAAACTGACAACCCAAAGAATTTACAGTCCAAAGTATGATTTATTAACTTTGTCCAACCTCAAAACAGCTGCTATAAAGGAATGCATTTGGGGCTAGGATAAATCAGAATTGGTAGAAAACAAAAAAGACCTCAGTCAAATCAAAAGAAGAACTTTTTTTAATGCACACAGGAATGCACACACTGGTTTTGAATACACAATACATTAACATATTCAACTTTGAGACAAAAACAAAGCAAACTATTTTTTATTTCAAATTTAGTTTTTTCAAGTTTTCTCCTTAATTTGGATCATCAATTACCCAACCTATACATATTCTCCCCCTATTACATGCGACGCTCCTAACAATAGGGGGGTGAAGATTGAAACACATGCCTCCTCCGACAAATTTGGGGCCAGCCACCAACTCTTATATTTTTTTTCAAACTGCCAACGATGCAACATCCCTGGGCAACCAACGCTCTCAAAGGAAAGCACTGTGTACCCGGCTCTGATGCAGCAGCTAGCAGACATCAGTGCCAGCTGCACATTGAGGATGCGGGGAGAAAGTGCCTGTAGAATTCCACTTATTCTGCATAATTCGATTGTTGAGATGGAAAAAAAACATTGAGTGATTTGATTTTAAAATGGTGCACAGTAGAGAAACATTTCTACATTGGTCACAATGTGTAAAATTGTATTTATCATTCTGAATCACCAATGGACATACACACATCCTCTGTTTAAAGAAAAGCTGGCTATGCAAAAATGGTGGTAAATCAGGAAAAAAGTTCCATAAGATATCTATGGGAACTCGAAAAGAATGCTATGGGGAAACTAAAACCTAATATAATAAGGCCAAAACCTTATCTCAGAACTACCATAAAGCAATTGGTCTTTTTTTATTAAAAACACATGCATCTGACATAGACTTTTTGTCAGGACTTTTCTCAAGATCAAATTTAAAACATAGGAAGGAAGATATTGATGAATATGACCTATTGTTTCCAATAGGAGTCCAATAATTTATCTTGCATTTCTGTAAAGTAGCTAGCCTGGTATTTCTAATAAACTGAGTAACACTGTTTAGAGTAAAACTATTTAATTATGCATGATTCAAAGTTCGTACTTGCATTAAAGTACAGTAAATTGTAAACTGGGCAGTGACCTTTTTTTATTAAGATTGTTACTATAGAGATCAGCTACATTCAGACTTCACCTTAAGCTGAGACAAAATTAGCCATGTGTATTCATGTGTGTGTGAGTGTTTGCCATTCTGTCAGGTCCACAAGGGAAGGCTTTATCTCCAGTCAGAATGGTGCAGGTCAGCAAGAGCAATGCAGGACCTGTTCACTTCAAGACGAAAAATACAAAAGAAGATGCTTTAAAATAACCACTGTCCAGAATGAAAAACAAAATGCTTGTGTGAAACAGCATGGGGTCTTCTCCTTTAAAATAAAGGATTCATGCCATTGTGTTTCTACTGCCATCCATTTCATCACTAATACAAAATGACAGCTGCCAGCAGGACTTTGCTTTTGCTCTGTGTGTGCATATATGTGTGTGTGGTGATTCAGAGTGGGGGTGGGGGGATTAAGTAAGCTGCAGTGGCTGTTCGGATAAACAGGCAAGTGTTCCTATAGCTGCCTTCCACCACCAGAGCCATAAATAGGTCAGTGGAACAACATTCCGAAATCATCCAACATGGCAACATTCCTGAATCATTCCAAACATCTAACATGGCTGCCTGCTTCAGTCTGAAAAGCAGCTGATGGGCCGACGCTGATGACGCCGCAATTAGATAACCTACTACAACACACACACACACACACCCAGGCACACACTTTAATGCCAACATGGACCGATTGAGTACACTGTTATACATTCACTACTGCAATACACCCTGTGCCACAGTTTCTATGATATTCTTTATATGTGAAAAGCATTTTTTTACTCTCTCTTTCTCTTGCTCGCTCTCCTCTACTTGTTTCCATTACATTATCTTAATTACACAGGAATGAATAGTACAAGCAAGGTACTAGAGTATGTAACAGCCTAGAAAAAACACAGTACAGTACAAGGCAGTACATCAAATATAATGAAATATGAATACACAGCTATCTGAATGTAGCTCACAGGCAGCAACATAATCCCTTCACCACACACTCACACTGACACAAACATATCCACCACACACACACAGACTTCAACACATAAATTCTCTCTTTAACAAAACAGCACTTTCTTTCTTACCTTTCATGGCTGTGATCATAAAGTACATCTTGAGGCTGGGTGCCCATATAGATCAGGCTCAGTGAATGCTGCCTTGCTACAGAGTATGAATGTATTTATGTGTGTGTTTGTGTGTGTGTGTGTGTGTGTGTGTGTGTCTTCCGCTGACTGGAGCCTACTGCTCTAGTCTCCTCTCCTCTCTGCTCCACCACATGAGAATCCATGTGACACATCAACACTAAACCACGTCCCCACCCACCCCTCTGCACTGAGTGATAGCAGAGACAGCCAATAGGAGCTCAGCCTGTGTTTGCTGATGCGAGAGAGGGTTCCAGATCACATTACTTATGGAATTTGTTGTTTTGGAACACTGTACATCTGAACTATATAAACAGTTGTGTAACTGTTAACATGCCATTTGAAAGATCAGAGGTTCAATATACAAATGCAGTAATATCATAAATAAACTGGCACACACCTTTTTTCCTCTCCCCCTCTGTGTGTATCTCTTTATCCCACCTCCATGTTCAACTTAATATAGAAAAAAATAGGCTAACTACGGTGCATGTAGACAGTTAAGGGTGCCTTAAAACTAAACTTTAATAAAATAGTAGTCTTTTCAGTATCAGAAAGCAGTAAGATGCTTGCACCAAAATCTAGTAAATGCTTACATTAGTTCATTAGGCATTTTATCCAGATGTTAGGACACTTTGTTACCTTTGTGTAGGACACACAATGTTTTCCAGTCTTCAGCTGTCCATTGTTGCTGAGTCTGTGCTAGATTTCTGTTATTGGCTGACAAAAGTGGAACCTTTTGCTGTTTTGTAGCCAATCTGCCTCATATTGTTGTGCATTCTCTGATGCTTTTCTGCTCCACAATTGTACAGTGTTTATCTGAGTTACTATAGTATTTCTGTCAGCTTAAATCAGTCAAATATATGTACACTATATGTCCAAATGTTCATGGACACCCCTTCTAATGAATGCATTCAGCTTACTTTACGATGCACCCATTGCTAAAACAGATGTGAACATGTACACATTCTATTGGCAAATTATTGAATATGACTATACAGAATATGAATATACAGAATATGACTCTCTGGAGAAGATAAACACAAACATTTTGGCACCATGCCTAATGCCAGGTGTGGGCTAGAGGGATATGAAGTTCACTAGCATTGAGAAATCTAGTTAGGTATGAGGTGTTCCAATATCCTGACCTCACTAATGCTCTTGTCGCTGAATGCAATGCTCTGAAATCTAGTAGAAAGTCTGGACAGTAAAGACAGTTTCTCAAACAAAAGCAGGATCAATTATTTGAGAAGAATGAATGAGCAGATGTCACAATACTTTTGTGCACATACAGTGGGGCCCAAAAGTATTTAGCCAGCCACTGATTGTGCAAGTTCTCCTACTTAGAAAGATGAAAGAGGTCTGTAATTTTCATCATAGGTACACTTCAACTATGAGAGACAAAATAAGGAAAGGGCATTGTAGGATTTTTAAAGAATTTATTTGTAAATTATGGTGGAAAATAAGTATTTGGTCAATTTGGTCAACAAAAGTTCAACTCAATACTTTGTAACATAACCTTTGTTGGCAATGACCGAGGTCAAATGTTTCCTGTCTTCACCAGGTTTGCACACACTGTAGCTGGTATTTTGGCCCATTCCTCCATGCAGATCTCCTCTAGAGCAGTGATGTTTTGGGGCCGTCACTGGGCAACACAGACTTTCAACTCCCTCCACAAATTTTCTATGGGTTGAGGTCTGGAGACTGGCTATTCCACTCCAGAACCTTGAAATGCTTTTTACAGAGCCACTCCTTTGTTGCCAGAGCGGTGTGTTTGGGATCACTGTCATGCTGGAAGACCCAGCCACGTTCCATCTTCAATGCTCTCACTGATGGAAGGAGGTTTTGGCTTAAAATCTCACGATACACGGCCCTGTTCATTCTTCCATTAACACAGATCAGTTGTCCTGTCCCCATTGCAGAAAAACAGCCCCAAAGCATGATGTTTCCACCCCCATGCTTCACAGAAGGTGTGGTATTCTTGGGATGCAACTCAGCATTCTTCTTCCAAAAAGTTGTATTTTGGTTTCATCTGACCACATGATGTTCTCCCAATCCACTTCTGGATTATCCATATGCTCTCTGGCAAACTTCAGACGGACCTGGACATGTACTGGCTTAAGCAGGGGGACACGCCTGGCACTGCAGGATTTGAGTCCCTCTCGGTGTAGTGTGTTACTGATGGTAGCTGTAATAAACTGAGGACACACGCAGATGCTTCTTTTATAACTTTATATACGTTTCTCTCAAAGGGAAGACAACTGTTTGCGCTCAAAGCGTAGCAACCTGGCTGCTCTATCTCGCGGGCTCTCGGTTTTCCCCCACCCCCACTCACCTACGGCAACACACCTAGTTCACAAAACACTTAAAGCTTTGTCTAAATAATACCTTCTATGACAGTAGCCTTTGTTACTTTGGTCCCAACTCCTTGCAGGTCATTCATCAGGTCCCTCCGTGTAGTTCTGGGATTTTTGTTCACCATTCTCATGAACATTTTCCCATGGGATGAGATCTTGTGTGGGGCCCCAGATCGAGGGAGATTATCAGTGGTCTTGTATGTCTTCCATTTTCTTACAATTGCTCCCACAGTTGATTTATTCACACCAACCTGTCTGCCTATTGTAGATTCACTCTTCCCAGCCTGGTGCAGGTCTACAATTTTCTTCCTGGTGTCCTTCGACAGTTCTTTGGTCTTGGCCATGGTTAAGTTTGGAGTCTGACTGTTTGAGGCTGTTGACAGATGTCTTTAATACAGATAACAAGATCAAACAGGTGCCATTAAAACAGGTAATGAGTGGAGGACAGAAGAGCTTCTTAAAGATGAAGTTACAGGTCTGTGAAACAACAAACAAGCAAGCCAGAAATCTTGCTTGTTTGTGGGACACCAAATACTTATTTTCCACCATTTTGTCTCTCATAGTTGATGTGTACCCATGATGATTACAGACCTCTTTCATCTTTCTAAGTAGGAGAACTTGCACAATCAGTGGCTGACTAAATACTTTTTGGCCCCACTATATATCAATCCCAAGTAGGCTATACAAGCACATTCTTTACCAAATGGAGAATGTTGTGTGCATGTGTGCGCATGGTTGCCCTGATAAACAAATAAACATTATTACTAAATAATGCAGACAGAGCTAAAGCAGGGCCATGAGGTGAACCGTAGTGATTTGAAATTGCATGTGTTAGCCTACAGGACAACTGGCATCATTTTCATTCTGCCCATGTGCATGAGGGGCCTGCCTAGGTGAATGTTGGGCAAAGACACCGGAGGGGACAGAGCCATCTGAATGCTAATGATTTGGCCAGAGCCCAGCTACATCTAAAATCTGCCACACCACACACTCTAAAACCTCCACTAAAGGCTGCCCAGAAAATATGGGGAAATGCATTGGGCTACACATTTCCTCATCATTGTCTTGCAAAATAAAGTCAAATGTTTGATAGATTAACCATTTAGAAACATGGTTATATATATTTTTTTTTTTTACCATTTTGCCATTTGGAGATTATGAGACTGTGTTCTGACATTTGTTCTGAAATTCAGTGTTGTAATCGAGCTCCTTTCTGTCGCTCTATATGTATCTCACTGAGGGTTAAATAGTTGCAGAAATGCCAGAGCTGATTTATGCAGGGCCTCATGTTTCATAGCCAGTAGGAGGAGGAGAGTGTCTGATTTAAGATCAGAGGGACAGCCTGCTGCTCCACATGCATACCTGCAACATGAGAGACAGAATTGGATTCCAGATCACAATATATGAAAGCTGATTTGGGGGTAGGGGGATTGAAGAAGGGGGAATGTGGCATCCAGCTTCAGTCCAGAACATGAGCTGTTTCACTGGGCAGAGTTTGGCTTGACCAGACCAGACATGTCTTACACACTCCCAGCTGCTGTTATTTGTCCAGTGTCTCTAACACAAACAGCAAAGCACTGTACATATGCACACACACATAAAAATAAATATCCTCTGCAGTAACTTTTAATTTGCATATGACAAATACATAATGTTCTCCTACACGTTCCTGGCTAAACTACATATTGCCAAAATGGCAAATGTTTTTAATTTAAGTAATTAAAAATCAAGGACACTTGGTGTTTAAAAATACTGTAAAAATTTAGAAAGCATGCTAAAGTTACAAGGACAGCTTTTTGACTACAGCACAATGCAGCCACCTTCTTTTGCTGCTTGTTTGCAAGACTTTCTGACTTCGGTAGCCATACCATACCATGTCCATGCCATACCAAAGCCTCTATCATGTTTGACAGATAATGTGGATTGCTTCAGATCAGGCCCTTTCCTTTTCTTTTCCATACTCATATTACTCTTGTGTTCTCTCTGTCCAAAGATACTTGTTCAAGAACTTGGCAGACTTGGATATTTTACAGAAACTACATACATCTGTATTTTTATTCAGGAAAGGACCCATTGATTGTAGACAATGAAGTGCCTATATCATTGAGAATGTTCTTGACTTGACTAAATGGGTTTTTGCATGCAACTGCCTTCAACTCCCACCAAAGATTTTCTATGGGGTTAAAGACAGGCGGCTACGACAGAATCTTCCAGGACATCTAAATCAAGCCTTGATGGACTTTGAAGCTGAAAGTCTACATTTTAACTACATCTTGATTACATAATTTACATCCAAATACTTTTGGACCTAACTGTATATCAGTAACAAACAATAGCTGGTTTAATTTTAAGGAATAAAGACAGACTGTGAAAATGGACATGTAACATTGAATTAGGTTTTTGGTGCACGAAACCACATAAATGTTAGATAAGCCTCAGGGCAAAAAAAACACTGGCACTGGCAGTACAGAACACATTAGCGTGTTCGTCCTCTTAATGAAGAAATGGGACTGTAGACCATTTCTGTCCACAAACAAGATGCTTTAGGTTTTTGTGGTTAATGAATTCACATGTTCACATCAAGTAAACTGTCAATTATTAAAAATATATATTTTGCTTTAAATCAACTCAAAACAACATGTATAACAATACTACCAAATATCATAATCTTTCTAAAACAGTGTGGGTTTGCTTTTTCTGTAACATCTTAATTATTCTTTGTGTTCATGTTGATAACTCAGTGACACTTTGTGGATTCTACTGATGAAATAATTGAAAAAGTTGGCAAAAAAAAACTTCAGCAGATAAGGAAGATAACATCCTCCTGCTACACAGTTGCTTTTCCTCTGATACTAATCAGCATGTCCGTTCACATTAAATAATGTGTCAGTTTTAGAGATTATTTGAAGGAAATGCAACACTGTCATACAGGCTTCAGAGTCATCTTTAGTCAAGGCCTCGATGACTCAAAGATTTATCAAATGTTATTCCACAAAACAGGTCTCCAAGCATTTTCTTTCCTGCAACTTATCTTGTAATTATTAAAATATCTTCTTTTCAACTCAAATAATTGTGATATCAACTGGAATTTTGGAACTTGCACTTTGTATCTATTTATTTTAATATCGAATTACACCATGTATTTGCTTTTGGCAGGGATCACTGGGTTAACATATATCCTATGTCTTCAAATAATGAGGTATACAACTTACAAATAAGTAACCATGCAGAGGAATCAGTGGTATGTAATTCAACATGTACTTACATGTGTGTGTCTTCTTTGTTATAGGTACATCTGAAAAAGACCAAAAAATGAGCCTTTTGAGTTAGCAGTACATATCTTGTTTTCCACTGTGTCTATTCATATTGGGAAGATACAATGACTTCCCAATGGAAGCATTAAATTCATTTATTATGTAGTATACTAGTATACTAGTAACTTCAAATGTCACAATATATTGAATGCACTTATTTTATTGCATTCATTAGTCTTACTGTTACTGCTTGTGTCATTTAAACTTTTGTACATGCAGTACACGCCAGCACAACAAAGGTAGATCAATGTATACATATCTGTAGACATATTTGTGTATGTAGACAGGACCAAGTTGAATTAATTCAAATAGGTTGAAGAAGACCAGACTGTGAAACATCTCAATTTTCTACTATCCTGTAGACCTTTACAAAGCAGAAAAACACTAATACTAAAATAATTTCTACAGGAGACTCTTATTGTAACATAAACATAATATGGGACTGAAGACGAAATTATTATAGATTACCATTGATGTGGTACATAGCACGATTCTTATTACAAATCTTTTATCATAGGACAATATTTAAAATGAAATGATGGGCAAAGTTATGACTTCTTTCCTATCTTACATCTAAGCATACTAAGCGCTTCTCTCCAGAAGCCTGCAAACACACTCCGATCAGTGAAAGTACTGATTTAGAACTAGTACAATTATTTTGACAGCTCCACCCCTACTTGCCCCATTAATTGAGGAGAGATCTCACTTCTAATAAAGTTTGAGAGTGAAACGGCAGTGAATCTCCTGCCGCTCTAATTTCTGCTCCTTTCTAATTGGTTTAACTTCTCACTATCAGTCTCCAATGGCCTCCCTCTGAGTCTCTTTGTGTCTTCTTCGATTTACATGGGAATTTCCCAGTAATCCCCTACTCATGCTATATTTGGCCCTTGAGACACATGACATGGTGGTGAACTATATGTGAAAGCTACATTTGTATGTGAGGTAAGTATGATGAAGTATGATGCAAGGAGATCAACTGGACGTCAATGGGGTTCAATGGGGTTGGCCCAATTAGCTTTTCTATTCATGTTAAAGAAGCTTCCTGTCATTTGCAATAAACTCCACTGTACAACATAGACGGTACAAACACATGAAAACTAAGTTAATCACACCAAGCGTGAAGAACATCCTGCATAAACTTACTCTGATTGACTGTTAGTTTACGAGCAGCAATCTGCCCTGCATATGTAATGGCTTTCATTAGCAAAAACAAATCCTGGATCAAATTTAACTTGAGGATGGGTGAAAAACTGTTGTTGTTAACCAGCAGAGTATTAACCCCTTAAATCATATGGGCTCATGGTTACACTTCTTTCACTGTCATGACCCCATAACTTATATTTTAGTTTTATAGTATACTTAATCATTTCAACTGTATGTAATAACCCAACAATATGCATGTTGGTTAATGTAATTGTGACTGTGGAAAAAAAAACAAAGAACCATGTGACTATGAAAATATTGCAACTATACTGTAGTCCTACAAATGTGTGTCAGTTGGCTGAATCATTATAACATATCGGTCAATTGCATTTTTAAAGATGGTTGTAGGGGACAACATGTGCATTAGCAGCCTGCTCAGAAGATTAGTCTGAGCATAAACATTGTCCTGGGGTTTGAAGATCTTCTGGTTGCGTGTGTGAACTTTGTTTTAGCCATTTCCCTTAAAAGCGTTTTGTGATATTTATTCTTGCAGATGGTTCATTTTAGCTGAGCCAAGTTTTTATCAGTACAATGACAATACAATCATAGCTTCACTACAAATGGTACATTATTATATTGTTATAAAGAGGTCTGAGATGAATAACAGCTGACATAGAATGCATTTATATAAGCATTCATATTTCTATTGCCCACTCCTAGTTACATATATCAAGAAATAAAAACTTTAAAAAAAAAATTATTAATAGTCCTTCAAATATTCTGTTAAAGATGTTTTAGCATTTTATTTATCATCATAAATTGATTTCAAGGGTATTGTTACTTTGTAGTATTGTAGTGTTTCTACAACTGAACAACTCCATGCATCATACACTCTTAAAAAATAAAGATTAAGTGATGCCATTAAACCACTTTCAGTTCCATAAAGAACCATGTTTGCACTACAGATCTTCAAACAAGAACCTTTTAAAAAACATGTTTTTTAGATTTGTAAGCAACCTTTGCTTGATGTCAACATAAAGGTGCTTTACGCTAAAACATGTCTATTACAATCATAGTTCTTTATGGAAAGTGGTTCTTCTATGGATTCGGTCAAAGAACCATTGTAAGCTACTTTATTTTTAAGTGTACAAAAGGTAGGTGAACTGCAGTTGTAACCTGTAAATAAAAATCAGTGTGTATTAACTGAATAAATTGTGTCTGGTTATATGTCTGTTATATTATTTTATTTTTCTGTTGGATGTTTATCCTGTTCCGTTTATAAATGTGGCATTTATACAATGTTCACAAATATAAGAAAAACGAAATATCTTGACACATACATGAAAATGTATTCAAATATCGACCATCCATAAGGTCACGCAGCACGAGGGAGCAAGATGCTTGCTGCAATGCCTAAGAATGTTTTATTAGCCAGACTAACTGATTGTCCTTATTAAATATGCACAATACACTGTGCAAATACAATGTAGAGTGATTTGACAATTTATTTAAAAGTTTTTGGGATTCTAGTCTCCTTCCTTCCCAGTTTTTAACCTAATTCTGAAACGAATTCATGGTTCTGCGTCCTGTCTCAGTGACATTTGGAGTAAAATAATAGACAGATGGCTCCCCTGCTCACAAACTTAACCCCTAAGGCTTTGATAACTTAATTAACTGAGTTTGGGCCAAACCGGCCATGACAAACATCGCGTCTCATGTACTCCTGTGCTGGATTCAGGGGGTCTGTGGAGGGTTGTCTGTGTTCAGTCCTCAACCACGGAATTTACACATCCCATTCAGCAGTCAAGCAGTCAAAACAATTAGGTTTCATAAATCAACTGTACTGCAGTGACATAGAGATCCATGAGGGAACGAGAGAGGGCTCAGAAGATTGATGGTTTTCTTATCAAACACTAAAATTCTACATTTAGCAGCTGTGTTATGTTGTATAACTAGTTGGGCTCTACAAGTTGCAGCTTTCTGAAAATAAACAGCTTTTGCTCTTCACTGGGATTATTTATGGTTTCAAATATATGCAATGAAAGAGACCTTCTTTGAATTTCTAAATGGAGAATTTAAAGTTCAAGCTGAAACTTTTTATATTGTAGAATCACATTGTTAATGTCAGGAGAAGCTTCTGATATGTCTCTACTAGAGGAAATGTCTGTGTGTCTGTTGGGTGGGTGTTACGCTTTTCAAACTGCAAACAAAAGAGGTCCCACAAATTAAACTTAAAGTAACAAAAACAAAAAAAGTAACAAAAATGAACAGGTGAAAAGAAGATAAAAATGGATCTGAATAAAAAAAAAATATCTGAAAATGCAGCAGAATAGATAAAATAAGAGCCACAACTGATCATTCATCTGCAATGGTTGAAATATTTGTTAATTAAAAATAAAAGTGAGGAAAATGCCACTCATAGATACTGCAGTATCCAATCATAGTGTGCTTTGTCCAGTTTCATTCCTGTTTTCTATGTATCCAATATTTCAGAGCAAAATAAGATATAAAAAAGTGTGTGAAAAGACCCTCTGCATTTCCCCCATTTACTTTCTCTTTTTTCTGTCTAGTCGTTCTTTCTGTTTTTCCAACTGTCTGTTTAGGCAGCAGCTGATAAACTTAGGGCAGATTGCATTTACGTAACACACTCTCACACACATATACTCCCAACACACATTACAGTGCAGCACACAGATTAGGACAAACTAGGTCAGTAGAGCAATGCTGAGAAATACAAAATAACAGACGTAATAACACTCACATAATGTGGAGTGAGAGGAACAAAGGGGACAGTTTGCCAGACACAAACTATTTAAAGTGTTTAGAGCTTCTAACCATTCTCTGCTTATTAATCAGCAATTAGAAATGCACGTTAATACTCCCCTGCAGGCCTAATGAGGGGATCGCAAAACCCCCACTGAGAGAGAAAAAAACAATGGCTATGTGCGATGGGTGCGAGGGGAGGTGAATGGTAGAGGCAGAGAAAAAGGCAGAGAGAGAGAGAGAGAGAGAGAGAGAGAGAGAATAACAGGGCTCAAACCTCCACATGGTTTAATAAAATCTCTTGCAGTGGTACTCTGGGATATATAAAGCCAGGACGGTATGGATGTTAGGACAGAATGGTTAGGGTGCTACAGGAAACATCCAGCAATAAGACATATTATTTATTTGATTGCAGCAATTATACCCAGTAGCTGAAGGACAGCACCCTCTTCTTTTTGCTTATAGAAGCACTGCATCCACCAAAACGCCATAGCTCTGTGGATAACTGTGTGGTTCCTTGTCACTCTCTGAATATATCAGTACATTAACTTCATCCAAGGTCATCTAGATCAAGTAGATTTGAAAGGTGTAGAAAGTGCTGAAGCAAAAAATATAATTATGCAATAATTTAACTACTGCCGTCTGCTGGTTGACAGTGGTAAAGCAAATACTTGCACCCAGCTATACATGACTTATAGTTTGTGTGTCTACATGATAGATGATTCTCCGTTTTAACAAATCAAATAACAAAAAAAAAAAAAAGAAAAAGCTTTCGGCATCCTGGATGGTCAGTATCAGTATTAGATGCAACACTAGCGCTGCAACTATTTTGATAGTCAACTAATCTATTAAGGTTTTATGCATGTGTTAATTAACAATACCTTGATAAGATGAAAGTTTAATGAACTTTCCTGCTGATATAAAAGATAAATAAAACTCCAGTATATTTTTTGTGCAAAGTAAAGCAATAAAATTTTACAAAACTAAATCAGTTCTCCCATAATTTCGTAGATCAGCAAAAATGAGAGATACATTTTAGCTTTCAGTTTGAAAGTATTTTGTGTTACTGGTTTGTTTGTAATAGTGACTATTATTTTGACAAAGTCTGTTTGTTAGTTTTTATTAGGGGCTTTTATTTTGACACATTCTGTTTGTGATGTATCAGTTGAGTGGAGTGATTAGGCTAACCTGGCGCTGCGAAGATAGATCGCCACCTGGCACGTTACGGCGCATGCCGGTTAGTTTTTTTGACTTGCGTCAGCGCCACCGCTGTGTCAATGTGACTTGTGGCATTATTATCTTGCAATTACGATGCAGCTGCAGGCTGCAGTTGCTTCCCACGGGCTGTGCTGACTTAACAACGGCATGATAATAAAGCTTAATCCTCACTGGCTAGAAGCTCCGCTGACACCTATGGTGGTTTAGTTTCATTCTAAAATGTATCTCCGGTCTTTGGTCTTGCCTTATTTATCAATAACTTTTGTAAAGCCCTCTAAATTCCTATTTAGCATGAAAAACATGCATGATGATGTCACCACTAATCAACAATTAAATTCGATTAAAAAATAATTAGATTAAAAATGAAAAGTGTGTTATAAGACTGGTTATCATCCTGTAATACTTTGGCAGTGGTCACAGGATGCTGTTTTAGAGTGATGACAGTGCGCAAGCAGTCCAGCAGCCACTCCCATCTCAGTCATTTATGAAATTATTTCATATCCTGTGCAAAAGTTTTACAGACATTATGTAGTGAAATTACATTACTCCAAATTGGGCTGAAGTCCACAAGTCTGATGCATTTTCCAAAATGTATCAAGCTTGTTTATATGTTCCTTTAAAAACTTCTGACTTTGTGGTAAGGATGCATGTAAGTTTTTTTTCTGATGACTCTTCAATTAAAGTTCTTTCACTGAATATTGTGGCATAGGTGCAGGGAAAAAATCTTGACTCCTTTCATGAAGCCAAATTCTAGCAATCCCCTGAGCAGCTCTCTGGTGTTCCAGACCAGAAAGAAGACTGCTAAAAAGCTATGAGACCTTGGAGTTCATTAATAATTCATTAATAGCTCAAATATCTTGGGGTGTTCAAACTTTTGCATGGTACTGTGTCCCTCTTTTTCATTTTAAAATTGCAGAAAACAAAAATAATACAATGCATCTTGCAATGTTGAAAAGAATGTTGAAGAGAGATACAGAAATATACAGGGGGATAATGAGTGAGTGTGTGAGAGAGGGAGACAGAGAGAGAGAGAGACAGAGAGAGTATAATACAGTTTGAATGCATTGTTTATGTAATCGCAATCACTAAGGATCAACTTCATCTTACATAAAGCCACACTCTGCTCCCTCCCATCCAGATGCTGCATCTGTCAGATTACTCATTTCAACTACTGCCAGCTTTCCACCACCATCCATCCAACTACCAGCTCCTCTCTGGGCACTTTTAGCTAATGCTTGCTTTTCAGCCTGTTTTGGTATCTTTTTGATGTCCAGTGTTCAAGCGCCTCTGCACAATAAGACACAATAAGACACTTAGTCAATCATCTATTGGCCATCCACTCAAATTTAATATCAAGGCACCAGGAAGACTGGAGGAATTTGTGCTATTTTTATGGGCACTAGATGTGTTCCAAATAAGAAAAGCATTCACATTTACTTACAGTTTGTCAGCTGTGAGTCTCTTTTTTTCCGCATCTTCAGAATAGATAACAGGAAGTGACACATCTAAGATATCAGATTTTTGCAAATATACTGTAAAAAAGTCAGAGACCACCTTTCATTGATCTAAATTGTTGTTCATGTATTTAATGAATTATTAATTAATTTACATTATTCATGTTTCTGACAATACCCACATCTAATTGGCTCTTGATATCCTCTGTTTGAATATTAGGATTGGCCTTCACCCTTAGTCTACATCAGCATGTAATTATCCTCCCTGGTACCTTGTCTTAGAGAAGCAGTTTTTATATAATGGTAAATAAAACTAAAGAATTATTTAATAAAATGCAAGGTGATTCGCCTTCAGTTTAGATTTTTCGTTAACTCAAAAGATTCAAGTAAAGTATAAAGAAGTCATGGGTTGTTCTAACCTAATTTAGTAAATGTTATACCTTTATCCTAAATCAGAAAATTAACTTGAGAAAAGTTAATAAAATTAACTAACAAAATTGAGTGTTTAAATGAGTTTATTAAAATTTAAAACCACATTTAAGAATTTGTAGAATTAAAAATAAATGGTAACAAAGTAAAGTTTATGGTCTTTATAATAGATTTTTTTACTTTATATTAATGACATTTTGGTTAAATCATAATGTATGATTTCAAAAACATTATATATACTTTGAGAAAACCCACAATGGTCACAGAAATAACTTGAATCTGACAAAAGTAATAATAAATAAAAATGAACAAATTAAAATCCAACATTGATTTTGAAACATGCTTCAACAGAATTATTTAAAAAAATAAACACATGAAACAGGCCTGGACAGAAATGATGGTACCCTTAACTTAATATTTTGTTGCACAACCTTTTAAGGCAACCAATTCCTGTAACTGTCAATGAGACTTCTGCACCTCTCAGCAGGTATTTTGACCCACTCCTCATGAACAAACTGCTCCAGTTGTCTTAGGTTTGAAGGGTGCCTTTTCCAGATGGCATGTTTCAGCTTCTTCTGACACTAGGCAGCACATTTCTCTCTAGAATGCCTTGATAGTCTTGAGATTTCATTGTACCCTGCATAGATTCAAGACACCCTGTGCCAGATGCAGTAAAGCAGCTCCAGAACATAACAGAGCCTCCTCCATATTTCACAGTAGGGACAGTGTTCTTTTCTTGATATGCTTAATTTTTACGTCAATGAACATATAGTTGATGTGCGTTGGCAAAAAGTTCAATTTTTGTCTGTTAAAGCATGGTTCAAAATCAGTGTTGGATTTTCATTCATTAATTTTCATAGAATTTTTATTTATTATTACTTTTGTAAGATTCAGGTTATTTCTGTGACCATTGTGTCTTTTTCTTTTACTAACTGAGGGGAACCAACAATTTTGTCCACGTGTGTAGTTAGGTGTAACAAAATACATTTTGTTACAGTGTAGAAGGTAGTTTCTGCTTAATTTTAATGAAGTTTAATGAGGTCATTACAGTTATTCCATATTTAACCCCAAAATGTTAATGTGAAACAAATGCATTTCATAGTTTGTTTAAGCACATTTTGGTGACTGACCAAACAGGGCCATGCATCTATGCTGGTTTTTAATTGAAAGCTATTTTATTCCACTGCACCTCAATCAGTATCAATAAGTTGTACTTAATGGCTGATCTGTGCACTGCCCTGTGAAATAGAATGAGAAAAAAGTGAGTCTAAAATGTTAGTAAGTGTATGGTTTTACACACACACATCCATAACACCACACTAAAACTACAATATGGCAAATTCACAGAATAACCTTCTTGAAGAACCTTTGTGATTTACTTACTTGTCAGAGGTTTTTCACATAGTTCAAAAGGTATTACTGAAGACTTAGTGTGTTAATGACAATTTTAAAACACTGGAAAACTCAGAATGTATGGAAAAAAGCAGTCCCACTAGCATAAATGTTAAATTAATAGAGGCTTGTGAGTTAAAAAGAAAAGTTGACTTATGAATTTCATCTCCGTTTTGAAATTTCACTGTTCACCCTCTGTCAACTCCCTGCGTAGCAGCAACTCTGTCAATACCCTGAAATTTGCATTTACTGTTACTAGCTCAGAATAAGTCAAACTTATCAGTTAAAAACATATTCCACTTGACTAGTAAAAATAGTAAAAACCATGAACTTATCTAGGACCTGCAGTCTGAATACAGCATAGTATTATAGCTTACACTTTGACTTATATAGTTATATCTTATAGTATAATGTTCATATAATAATATAATAGTATTATAGTTATATATTTTCATATGTACAATTATATATAAATCATGAGCTTGTAGTTAAAGTAATAGTATTTCTAGTTATACACTCTAAGCAAAAATGGTTCTACATTAACTAAAAAAGGGCTTACTTAACAACGTGGGCACAATTTTTGTTTCAAGAATCCTTCATATTTCATATTATAAATTTCATCTTTTAAAATAAGAACCATATCTTATTTAAACAGAGTGTATTTACAGTCTAATGTACAGTGGAAGTGATTTCATCTTTATAATAATTAAGTATTAATTAATACTTATATTAAGAAGTTAATATTTAAGTGGTAGACCAGTAACAGGGATTTTTCTCAGTATTTGTCTGCATTGAATTTAACTGATTAACTGATTCAAATTTGCACCCAAATGTGTATAATTTCTTCATGGACACAAAATATACTTTAGTCTGTTTTACTTATCTTGAACAAGCTGTGTTAATAGTTTAGTATTATTATATACAGTGGGGGAAAAAGTATTTAGTCAGTCACCAATTGTGCAAGTTCTCCCACTTAAAAAAATGAGATAGGCCTGTAATTGACATCATAGGTAGACCTCAACTATGAGAGACAAAATGAGAAAAAAAATCTGAAAATCACATTGTCTGATTTTTTAAGAATTTATTTGCAAATAATGGTGGAAAATAAGTATTTAGTCACCTACAAACAAGCAAGATTTCTGGCTGTCACAGACCTGTAACTTCTGCTTTAAGAGGCTTCTCTGTCCTCCACTCATTACCTGTATTAATGGCACCTGTTTGAACTCGTTAACAGTGTAAAAGACACCTGCCCACAACCTCAAACAGTCACACTCCAAACTCCACTATGGTGAAGACCAAAGAGCTGTCGAAGGACACCAGAAACAAAATTGTAGACCTGCACCAGGCTGGTAAGACTGAATCTGCAATAGGCAAGCAGCTTGGTGTGAAGAAATCTACTGTGGGAGCAATAATCAGAAAATGGGAGACCTACAAGACCACTGCTAATCTCCCTCGATCAGGGGCTCTCCTGAGACTTCAGCCCGTGCGTGGGGTCAAAATGATCACAAGAACGGTGAGCAAAAATCCCAGACCCACACGGGGGGACCTAGTGAATGACCTACAGAAAGCTGGGACCAATGTTACAAAGGCTACCGTCAGTAACATACTACACCGCCAGGGACTCAGATCTTGCAGTGCCAGACGTGTTCCCCTGCTTAAGCCAGTACATATCCGGGCACGTTTGAAGTTTGCTAGAGAGCATTTGGATGTTCCGGAAGAGTATTGAGAGAATGTCTTATGGTCAGATGAAACAAAAGTAGAACTGTTTGGTACAAACACAACTCGTTGTGTTTGGAGGAGAGTGAATGCTGAGTTGCATCCAAAGAACACCATACCAACTGTGAAGCATGGGGGTGGCAACATCATGCTTTGGGGCTGTTTCTCTGCAAAGGGACTAGGACGACTGGTCCGTGTACATGAAAGAATGAATGGGGCCATGTATTTTGAGATGCAAACCTCCTTCCATCAGCAAGGGCATTGAAGATAAAACGTGACTGGGTCTTTCAGCATGACAATGATCCCAAGCACACTGCCAGGACAACAAAGGAGTGGCTTGGTAGGAAGCATTTCAAGGTCCTGGAGTGGCCTAGCCAGTCTCCAGATCTCAACCCCATAGAAAACCTTTGGAGGGTTTTGAAAGTCTGTGTTGCCCGCCGACAGCCCCAAAACATCACTGCTCTAGAGGAGATCTGCATGGAGGAATGGGCCAACATACCAGCAATGGTGTGTGCCAACCTTGTGAAGACTTACAGAAAACGTTTGACCTCTGTCATTGTCAACAAAGGATATATAACAAAGTATTGAGATGAACTTTTGTCATTGACCAAATACTTATTTTCCACCCTTATTTGCAAATACATTCTTTAAAAATCAGACAATGTGATTTTCTGACTTTTTTTTCTCATTTTGTCTCTCATAGTTGAGGTCTACCTATGATGTCAATTACAGGCCTCTCTCATCTTTTTAACTTTTTTCCCCCACTGTATTTACTATACAATTGCAAATCTTAACCATGAGCTTCAATAGTACCTAAAGTAATGATATAGTAATACTTTACACTTTATGCCAAAATGGTTGTACATAGTACTGATAAAAGCATATTTAACAATTTTGGCACCCACTGTAAAAAATACTTCTTATTTTATGAAAAATAACTTTTAAGTTTAAAGTAGTTCAAGTAGTAAGAAGCAATGCATTATCCATAAAATAGATATAATGTATCTTGTGCAAAACGGGAAATAGTGGGTTGTCTGCTCCGTCTAGACGCCTATTCTGGAAAGAGTTAACACATCACGTAAACACAAGGCACCGTTTAAGTGATGTCATGGTAACTGGCTTGCAGTGTTTAGATATGAGCCAGGCAGACACACAGACACTCAAAAGAGTTTCCCAGCCTTGTGTGAAGCAGAAAACAAACACAACACATAAGGAAATGCAGAAATGCACGCACCCTCACACACACACGCGCATGCACGTCACAGTACGTCCACATGCTACTCTCATTTCCTATGTAACAAGCTGAGCTATTGACAATTGGCATAAAGAACACAAGGAACAAATAAAGAGAAGAGGAAGAGATAAAGAAGACACTCCCAGTTATGTTACAGATAAACCATAGAAACAAACCAAAGTAGCTGCCAAAATTTAATAGAAGTCTGATCTCGGTCATGACACAAGTTTGTTCACACTTACCTTGATGTTGGCTTATCTTCATCTAAGATATTATATACACCCACTTTATGTCCAGTGTGTGAACACCTCTTCTAATTAACACGTTTAGGTACTGTAAGTTCCATCTATTGCTGACACAGCTTGTCTAGCCCCCTCAGAAAAATATTGGCAATAGAATAGGACTCTCTGGAGCAGACTAACATGAACCTATTGGCTACATGCCTAATGCCAGGCATGGACTAGAGGGCTCATTTACGCTCTTGTCAGTGAATGCAATCAACTCCTTACAACAATGCTCCAAAATCTAGTAGAAATCCTTCCCTGGACAGTAGAGACAGTTAGCAAAACTGCACACACTTTCAGCTGTCTGCAATAAACCAATCAAAAAGAACAATTTAAACAGCTTAACACAACTAATATAAGTAGTTCCTTCAAATTCAACCCAAAATGACACTTTTAATGACTGCTGCAGTCTCAGAATTATTCAGCCCCCTGAACAGAATCTCTAATGAGCGCTCACATTTGCAAATCAGGTGTGCTTAAGATAAAACCCATCAAATCCCTAGACTGGCTTGTGGTACACAGTAAATTTGCCAGTGTTAAATCAACACTGTTAAATTAACATTGTGGGTGTTAAAATGTAACTCTAACAGTGTTCATTTAACACTGGCAAAATTACTGTGTAGGTTGCAAATCACTGGTGGGATTTAAAGAAGGTAGTTACAGCACACAAACCCAAGAATATCAGTAAACTGGAGGCCATTGTACATAAGGAATAAGCTTCTTTAGGAACACTGTCAGAAGCTGATGTCTGGAACTGCATCACAGGGCAGTGGTGGCTTAGTGGTTATAACGCCGGGCTATTGATGACAGTGTTGTGAGTTCAGTAAGCTGCCACTGTTAGGCCCTTTCTGTTGGGCCTTTCAAGGCGCTGCAGCAATGGCTGGCCGCCGCTTCGGGCACATGTGCTCACTGTCCACAGTGTGTGTTTCACTGGTGTGTATGTGTGTGTTCACTGCAAGGACGGGTTAAGGTGGAAGCCTGAGGTTTATTATTAGAAAATTAGTTGTGTAGTTATTTAGTTGTCTAGTGTTGAGATTTTTAAATTGGTCTTGTTTTAATGATTTACTGCAAACAGCTAAGCGCTTGTACATTTTGCCAATAAACCTAAATTGCAATAAAACTGTGGTCCCTACAGTTCCACCACAGAACAGGTATTACATGATGGGTCACTCTCAACACTGCACTGACACTGACATGGTGGTGGCATGTTAGTGTATGTTGCGCTGGTATGAGATGATAAGAGACAGCAGTGTCAGGGTGAAACAGGGTGAAGGCGGGGGAAAGTATGCAGAGTATGCATACAGTGAAGAAGTATGCAGTGAAGAAACAAGGAGGTAGTGTTAATGGTATGACCGATTAGTATATTCGTATTTATACTTAAACTATACATGTCAGTTGATAACAGAACATGATGAACATTAACCACAAAGTAAAAATGCACTTCTCGTTTGGTCCCAGTGGTTAGTGTGGAAATTTCTCATAAAGGTTAGCCTTAGCAACAATGATATACACAGCCTTCAAAGGCTTCCTGCTCTGATACCTGTAGTAAATGTTGCTAATGGAATTAAAGCTACCAAGAACCAGCTCAACCTGTTTGGCTTAATAATGCATTTTTCAGCTTGTTGCATCTGTCACCTAGCAACTATCTGGGACACCATAGCAACCACCTAGCAACTACTTTGCAACTGCTAGGTAACCAGTTATCACCAAAACGACTACCTAGCAACACCATATACACCTCCTAGTTACCACTTAGCAATACCAAAGCAACCAATTAGCAACACCATAGCAATCATTTTGCAACCACTTATCACCATAGCAACTCCCTAGCAATCATTTAGCAATACCATAGTAACCACCTAGTAACTACCTAGCAATGCCATAGCAACCACCTGGAATACCATAGCAAATACTTAGCAACACCCGATCAATCACCTAGTAACCACTTGGCAGTAATCATTAGAATATAATAAGTCACAAGTCACAGAGGTCATTTGTTTTATTTAAAAAATATTTCAAAGTATTTCTGACCCTAACAGTTTATAAAGATGAAATGACCACGACAGAAACTACGAAATGGCTACACCAACACAAGAGAACAGACAGGCAGAAAGAAACAGACTAACAACCACTGTGCTATAAATGTGTATTTGGTATTTGAGCATAGAGAATGACTTGAGTGCTTTAATGAGCCCGCATGGGCCCGTGTGTGTGTGTGTGTGTATATGAACTTATACTAATTAGCCATAACATTAGTGCCTGATTTCTGAACCAGCCTAATATTGAGTTGGTCCACCTTGTGCACAACAGATCTGACCATTTGAGGCTTGGACTAGCAGATCCTTTAAGTGCCCTGGTGTTTTGGAGATGCTCTAACCCAGTAGTCTAGCCATCACAAAAGCATAAATGACACATTACACGATGACACTATAAAACATTTAAAAGCATTTTCTATTAGGGGAACTATAACTCTCTAGCAGTGCATATAGTGTAAATAAAATGTACAGTTCTTTATTAGTTTATCGTTGTCTTCAAGCTGGTGCCCAAGTCAACTTATTTTGACTGCCATATGCCTCCTCAATGCAGTTAACCCTCATGATGTAACAGGTCTGCCAACCTGTCTGGCACACTGCTCACACTCCAATAGTCTGGCACACACTCCCCCCCACACACACATACTCAATGCCATTTGCATGTTCATTAACAAGTAAATCAGTACATTATTTTTTTCTGTGAAACTTAGCTTTTGACTTCTGATCTCTTTTGTCTATCTTGCAGATTTTAGGCCTTGAGAACATTTCATTGAACTCCAGGAGATACGCTTTTACATTACGTTGTTTTCACTGTCTTTCCTTTTTAATGTGGTAAGCCTGTCAAGTAATGACAAGAACAGAATGTTATTCCTTTTGTATCTGCTCCTAAACAGACAAGAGGCCTCTATTACTTTTAAATCTGACACAGATCCTCCAATCACACCAAGCTTCACATGACTCACAGCACTGCTTTCTTCATTTTGTTACAGTGCAACAATTCCCACTCAGCTTTCATAATAACTGCTGAAATCACTGCCAGTGATGGCAAAACCTGCCTAAAACCTAATGTTAGCTAAGGTTTTCTTACAATGAAGTCAATTACAGTCTTGAATTCACACTCAAGACCTAAGCAAGCATACTGATTGTTTTACATGTGTTCATATTTTACAAGAGGTCTGTCTGTTCATGAAAACATTCACCGTGTGTCAAAGCATTGTGACCAAGCCAAGCATACCGGAGACCGCAGAAAGACCAGTACATTCAAAAATATGGAAATCCAACATTTACACAAAATCAGAATTACATTACATTACATTACATTAAAGATTAACAATGTAAACAACAACAAAACTGAACATAACAAAGGCTAGAAAGCCACAAAAAATAAAAATATAAACTAATATAAATATAAAATAAAAACCCTCTGAACTGGCCCATTACATCAGCTCCACTATCCATAAAAGAGCACTATATAGTTCAAAATATACAGACTGTAGTCCATCTGTTTCTCTGTATACTAACTCTGTTCAGTAGTCAGGACCCTACAGGACCTCCACAGAGCAGGTAGTATTTGGGTTGCGGGTCATTCTCAGCACTGCATTGACACGGACATGGTGGTGGTGGGTTAGTGTGTATTATGCTGGTTCAAGTAGATCAGACACAGTAGTGCTGCTGGAATGTTTAAACACTGTGTCCACTCTATTAGAAACTCCAAGTCCATCTTTTAGATGTAAGGTCAGAGACATAAGCTCATCTGTTGCTGCACAGTTGATGTTGCTCACCCTCTAGTCCTTCATCGGTCGTCACTGGATTCTGCCCACGGGATGCTGTAGGCTGGATATTTCTGATTGGTTTTAAAAACTCCAGCAGCACTGCTTTTTCTGATACACTCGTACCAGCGCAACACTGCATGACACTGACACACACACACGTATATACAGTGGGGAAAAAAAGTATTTAGTCAGTCACCAATTGTGCAAGTTTTCCCACTTAAAAAAATGAGAGAGGCCTGTAATTGACATCATAGGTAGACCTCAACTATGAGAGACAAAATAAGAAAAAAAAATACAGAAAATCACATTGTCTGATTTTTAAAGAATTTATTTGCAAATAATGGTGGAAAATAAGTATTTGGTCACCTATAAACAAGCAAGATTTCTGGCTGTCATAGACCTGTAACAACTTCTTTAAGAGGCTTCTCTGTCCTCCACTCATTACCTGTATTAATGGCACCTGTATGAACTTGTTAACAGTATAAAAGACACCTGCCCACAACCTCAAACAGTCACACTCCAAACTCCACTATGGTGGAGACCAAAGAGCTGTCGAAGGACACCAGAAACAAAATTGTAGACCTGCACCAGGCTGGTAAGACTGAATCTGCAATAGGCAAGCAGCTTGGTGTGAAGAAATCTACTGTGGGAACAATAATCAGAAAATGGGAGACCTACAAGACCACTGCTAATCTCCCTCGATCAGGGGCTCCACGCAAGATCTCAGCCCATGGGGTCAAAATGATCACAAGAACGGTGAGCAAAAATCCCAGAACCACACGGGGGGACCTAGTGAATGACCTGTAGAAAGCTGGGACCAACGTTACAAAGGCTACTGTCAGTAACACACTACGCCGCCAAGGACTCAGATCTTGCAGTGCCAGACGTGTTCCCCTGCTTAAGCCAGTACATATCCGGGCGCGTCTGAAGTTTGCTAGAGAGCATTTGGAAGTTTCCCGAAGAGTATTGGGAGAATGTCTTATGGTCAGATGAAACCAAAGTAGAACTGTTTGGTACAAACACAACTTGTTGTGTTTGGAGGAGAGTGAATGCTGAGTTGCATCCAAAGAACACCATACCAACTGTGAAGCATGGAGGTGGCAACATCATGCTTTGGGGCTGTTTCTCTGCAAAGGGACAAGGACGACTGGTCCGTGTACATGAAAGAATGAATGGGGCTATGTATTGTGAGATTTTGAGTGCAAACCTCCTTCCATCAGCAAGGGCATTGAAGATGACTGGCTGGGTCTTTCAGCATGACAATGATCCCAAGCACACTGCCAGGACAACAAAGGAGTGGCTTCGTAAGAAGTATTTCAAGGTCCTGGAGTGGCCTAGCCAG
Source organism: Salminus brasiliensis (assembly GCF_030463535.1). Taxonomy (NCBI): domain Eukaryota; kingdom Metazoa; phylum Chordata; class Actinopteri; order Characiformes; family Bryconidae; genus Salminus; species Salminus brasiliensis. The sequence goes on along the minus strand of NC_132894.1, from coordinate 24,422,394 downwards.
TCTCCAGATCTCAACCCCATAGAAAACCTTTGGAGGCAGTTGAAAGTCCGTGTTGCCCGCCAACAGCCCCAAAACATCACTGCTCTAGAGGAGATCTGCATGGAGGAATGGGCCAACATACCAGCAACGGTGTGTGCCAACCTTGTGAAGACTTACAGAAAACGTTTGACCTCTGTAATTGCCAACAAAGGATATATAACAAAGTATTGAGATGAACTTTTGTTACTGACCAAATACTTGTTTTCCACCCTTATTTGCAAATAAATTATTTAAAAATCAGACAATGTGATTTTCTCAATTTTATTTCTCATTTTGTCTCTCATAGTTGAGGTCTACCTATGATGTCAATTACAGGCCTCTCTCATCTTTTAAGTGGGAGAACTTGCACAATTGGTGACTGACTAAATACTTTTTTCCCCCACTGTATAATCTATTGAACAGCAACATGTAAATTGCCCATTAATCAATGAATTGTGGCAACTCCTTTACAAAACACACAACCATTATTATCAGTGCCTTTTGTTGTCAACTTGGCTTGTGAGGAGTAGTGCAGTATCCAAACAATGAGAAAAAGTGAACTAACCAAGCTAACTAACTTCATGCTGGAAGTAATACGCAATGATTCCTAAATGTTTACTTTGTTCATGAATTTGTGAATTAGTGCTCTGTTTTTAGCATTTGAGGTTTGTCTGTCATCTGGTCTGACATCATGCCTCAAAAGCGCACTGTTCAGCCAGTGCCACAAAGCACGCCTCCATACAGCTTTGCAACTCTGTGTGTATGTGTGTTCCCCCAGCTGCAGAGGCAAGGATGTTTTGTCCCAGTGTCTGTATAAAACATTCTGATAAGAGATAAAAAGGTCACTAAAGATGGCTTCATAAAAACAACCATATTGTTCACATTTCTTTGCTAACATTCTTATCAACATTCCAACAATCATATTAACACATAATCAGGTATTAATATGTTTTTTTTCACCAAAATAATGCTGTGAATAATAACTTGACGACAAAAAAATATATACAATTACATTATTAAATGTCCCACCAGGGCTGAGATGTAATGAAGTACAAGTATACATAACATGCAATCTGACTATAGAAATTAAACCTCTGTATTCAGTCCATGTTGATTAGGCAATACTCAGAATACAGTTGCTTCTGGGGGTTTTCAGGAGGATACAAGTAGAATATATAGCCACTAAATTAAAGTCATGCAATCCTTAAAAGAAACACCAGTTACTTACTTACTTACATATGAAAAAATGTAAAGTGTACACAAGATGTAGAAAACACACTTGTTAGACAGTTTCTAAAGGGGAACTTAAACATTGAAGTTCCTTCTGAACTATCTGATATCTGATACTGAAGTATCAGTGGAGTGATAAATCCTGTGTTTATACAGTTAATTATCGCAATGTTCCTGAGCTTGTTTGAGGGCTGAACACAACAGTTGCTGCAGCGGTGGAATGTTTACGAGGGATAAGTTTAGCTTCAGTGTAATACTAGACTACTAAGAGTACTTTGTGGCACGATGTTATTTACATGTATAAGCAAACCGGCATAGAAATGGCATTTTTCCTTGCTAACTGACTGACACTCTTTGTTGAAACGCATATGCACCAGGACTGGCTCATTTGTCTAGAAAAGGGCATTTTCCTTTAGCGGCCTCGTCCAACATTGCTAACCCAGTGGCATCATGCTGGTTAGCGGCCTCATTCTACATTGTTACCTTGGTAATGGCACACTGGCTAGCGGCCTCGTCCAGCATCGCTACCTCAGTGATGGAATGCCTGCTACTGGACTCGTCCAGCATGGCTACTACACAATGTTTTTGTCTTTCAATGGTCACTACGTCAGCTATAAGACAGTTATAGTGCCACATTCTTGTTCTCGTTCTAATTGGGAGACTGACCTTACTATACGTGTCTTTGTTGTTAGTATGGCTTCACTATATGCTATAATGTTGATCAATCATCGTTCATATCCTTTGTAGGTCCTCTGAGAGGAGTGTCAAGAAATTCAATAATGACCATATATGTCCTATGTGTAATGCTAGTGGTTTTGTCTTCTGAAAAACAAGAAATAAACAATTTCCTGTATTACAATTTCACATAAAAGAAACCATGTTAACAAAGACATTGAAACAAAGCCCCAAAGCTTTGGGTCAGTAAGTCATAAGCCACGTTCATAAGGTCCATATTTAAATAATAATATGTATACCACCTATTCTTATTTAAATATGTTATATACATCTTAACGTTCTGAGGGCAAGGCTTGAGTTTTTTACCAGGCAGGGTCACATGAAATGGTACATGAAACATACATATGTAATGTTATGCCACAGCACCTTTTTGAAAATAAAGAGCATATATTTTGATCTCCCCATTGTTAAAATGCCATTGACAATTCTATGTAGCCAATGGCGGTCCGAGAAAACTTGGCTTGCCTGTTTTTTTTGAGAATTGCCATCAGTGAGGAACAGCGTGAACTTTTGAAATGGCCTCTTTTATAGTTCTGTGAAAACATGTTACTTTTAACCATGGTGAGGCAGACTTGATTGTGAGCATCCCCAAAGCATTACACTAACACCACCATGCTTCACAGTTGTTATGAGATTACTCTGAAAAGCAATGTTAAATTTTTGCCCATGTCAACCAAAAAGTTCCACCACAAATCATCTAAGATTTAGGAGAATAATCTAGGTGTTTCCTGACTTATTATTTCCATCACAATGGAATATTTCACTGAATAGATGTGGAAAGGGTATTTAGCCATCACTTCTTTTTCAGAGGCAAATTCAATATAATGATCATTACAGGATATGATATTACCTGAAAGCTGGTTTTAATGGTGGTTTCAATGTATCTTGTACAGATATGTGTGTATCAAGTTTAAGATAAGATAAGATAGTCCTTTATTAGTCCCGCAGTATTGTTGTGGGTTTTAAACACCTCAGTGTCACTGCTGGGTAGAGAACAGTTCACAAACATACTCACTAACTGCGGACTAATTAATAGGGGACACCTACCACAAAAAGGTAACACAAAAAAAGTATGTCTAATAAACGAATGCATTAGCACCAGAACAAAACACACACTAACACACTGCTGCCATGTCAGTTTCATTGCTGTGATGAGAATGGTCCACCACTCAGTGTTCAAGTCAGATGTAGCTCTAAAGTGGTAACTTTTAGTGATGGACAAGGTACAGGCTGGTTGAACCAGTGTTCAGCAACAGATAAGCTACAGTCATTGAAAACCTACAAAGTGAATACATACAGTAGGCTGATCTGATAATATGGCCAAATAATAGAATTATACCTAATCAACAGTAAACTCAGTGCACATTACTGTATAACTAAGTGTTACGCTGACACCTAGTTTTTAAACCACTTGCTGAACCTGTCAGCCCAACGTGCAGAGGTGGTCCATTATGAGCCTGTCAAACAGAGTTGTTCTAAGTGCTAAACAGAAACACACAGAGTACAACGAAACTAAAGAACATGAAATTAGCCTAAAGATACTCCCTCGCCTTGAGTGCGCTGTAATTCCAGCAACAGTGGCATGGTGATTACAAAACCTGTTCAACTTCATATCAGAGCTGTCAGAATTACATGTCAAAGTGCTGCCATGTTCATGCTTAATGAGATTTTAAAAAGATGTCATAAACTGAGAGGCCTGAGAAAGAAATGGTCATTTTGTCTGCACAACACTTTAAATGGTAGCTTTGATGAAGTCTAGAGTGCACTTTTAATGACACCCATTATATCACTGACAGTGTGGAATAAATAGAGATGTGTGTGTGAATTTCCCTGCCACTCCTAGTCAGGCTAAGCAATCATGTGTTTGCAATAAAAAGGGAATATCTCACAGTGCACACTAAATTACACCAGCCGACAGCTGGCTGGGAACAGGTGTTCTCTTGCAAACCGATAAAATATTTCTTTGAATAAATTTCAATATTTAAAATGTAGTATATTTTAGTTGTTTTTTATTATTGTTACTGATTGTTAATGATTATTTAAAATGTTAGCCATTTAGTACTTAATTTAGTACTTAAAGAATTGCAGAATTCAATAATTAGTATTTTTAATTATCCAACTCAAAATAATCTTTAAATATCTCCATAAAGATAATTCCATAATTTAGTCATTAAAGAGTAATACTTTTATGACTAAATGGAAAAATATTATGTAATGATATATTTACTCTAAGGTGACAGGAGTAAGGAATATATTTCTTAAGCATTCTTATTTCTATGCTCTCTTATTATAATGGAAACCTCCACTAACCACATAAGGTAAGCACCACAGGTACATGGGAGTATTAGGAGACCTTATTAAGACATAAATATTCCACCAGATGGACCTACATATGACAGCATCTCTGTAAAAGCTGTCCTGTATGAACTGCAGTGTCAATGTATCTCTACAGTCTTATGCAAAAGTATGGGCACCTGTCAAATAGCACATTTTGTCCTTTTTTAAGAAATAGCAAGCACAGCTAACAATACAAAATAAAGCATTTTCAGGAAATCTTAATGCACATTTTTCATAAAATACATAGATTTTTAAATTTTAATTTCAATTTTACATCATTGAATTATCCATGGGGACAATTTTAGGAAATCAGAAAAATGTCAGGGACATGTCCCACAGTCTTTGCACTTTAAAACAAATCAAATCAAAGAAAGTAGGCATGTTCTGAAGTGACCTGCAAGTTCCATAAAGGCCACTTAGTTCAGCATCAGTTATGTTATCCCATTAGATGTTGTCAGACAACCTTATCTCTGGAGACTTGTTGAAAACTCGAGGCCCTAGCAAATGCAGTCCATTATCCAATCCTTAGAGGTAACATCTGAAATTCTTGATTTTCAGGGTAATTTGAATGTACATACACTGATACACCTCTCCTTTTAGACAGATGGGGGTTCACTCTTGGTGATCAACCACAGAGGTGTGATTGACTGTGGTCTGTCCCAGTACCTGTATGATAGGCTATTTAGAACTGTAGAAGTAAGTCCAAGTAACAGTACTGTAGTAACTTTAGTACTTAACTAAAGTTTGGCTTCACTAAAGTAAGTTTACCCAAAAAATCCCCTTACAAAAAAATGTACTCAATGTATACAAAAAAGAAGCATAATACCACTGCAAAACTTTAGAAACCTGTTTTGGTGAACCATTCCTTATTTAGGTGTGCACTCACAGTCTATATGTCTTAATGGAATTTTATTTTACATCATATACTAGGACGGCCTATTGTAGATGATAGATATATAATTGCTCACGTTTTCTTTAAGTGTCAATCAATTGAATATTTTTAAAACGTTATAATGAACCTGTTAACTTTTCTCTAACTCCATTCCCAAACCAAATCCTTTATTGCGACTGTGCAAGAAACAGACCCATTCTTAGGCGACAGACCCTGCTGGATTCACACCCATTCATAAACCACCACGGCCTGCATAGTTTCCTAATATGCAAAATGGAAGTGTTATCTAATGGCGGGAGGGAGAGGTTCTTAAAGCGGCCAGGAAAGCACAAGAATATAGGTTAGCGGGTTAGGAGTGTGAGCTCCTCCTGGCCGGAGCCCCAGTGCTCCGCAGCTCCTCTCCCTCTTCCTCCTCCTCCTCCCCTCCTCCTCTTCCACCTTCTACACCTTACGTAACCGCAGAGAACGAGTTAGAGAGTGAAAAGAGAGTGAATCCAAACACGGTTAAACACACAGTCCGAGGTGAATCAACTCAATGGATCAGGAAAATGATTATTAAAACAAACACTTCAGACGTTAAAAAGAGAAAAGGGCCTACGTGTGCAGACCGTGTGTGTATGTGTGTGCGTCCACGGCGGTTACATAACTCCGCACGCAGGCAAAGGAGGGAGGGGGCCCACGTGTCTGCAGGCTAATCGGACCTGAAATCTGCTCTCGGTAGCGACTGTAGCCCTGCTAACAAACCTGTGAAGGACATGCGAGCCGATATTGGCTTTGCCACTGGCCGAAATAGGGGATACATGCTGGGGTGTGGCTGTGTGTTTAGTGTCAAGCAAACATAACAGGCTACAACACTAGACTTTATGAAGTAATTACATTGGCATATTTATGTCACACATTAATGTAACCCTATTTATTTATATATTCGAATTCCTGGTGTGTTTTTTTTCAGACATGAGCAGAATGTAATTTTTGTAGCAATTGCAGGCTAACGAGGCTTATAGAGCGCCAGTGACAGTTTGAGCGGCTAAGATGACATTAAAAAAATCACATACCCTATCTCGAACTCAGTCAAAGTATCCGGGGAAAAAAGTGTTTACATCTGACACATACACTGTTAGGATATGTGTATCACCGTGATCAGGAAGCCAAAACACTGCTGAGATCTGTCAGGAAAGCACCATAAGCTGGGTAGTTTTTATAGTTATAGGGTTACACAGAAATGTAAAACTGTGCTGGCAGCTGCTAATAGAGAATCTACAATAAGCTGCCACTGTGAGGATCCAGCAAGGAATCTGAAGTTGAATTCGCTCCTTTCGCATAATAACTTCAAAAACGTCCAAACAATCAGCAGCGACTCACGTTAGAAAATCTTACCCCTGTTGGTGCTGGAGCAGCTCTGTCTCCTAGCCGGTGCTTGGTGCTCGGTCTCAGCCTTGGTGTCCAGCTTTACGGGACTGGTCTGCTCCCCAGCGGGCGCCTTCATAGCCCTCTCGGGCGGATCCGCCACGGGCTCCGGCCCTTCATCCATATTTTCCCGTTAGAGAAAATTATTCCTGGTGTACGAGACGATTCTTTGGCAGATTCCCTCTTACGCCCCCTGTTCGCACACAGTCTGCACTTGAGACTGCCTGTGATAGCGCTGCTGAGTGGAGCGGGTGGGGTGGCTCTGTCCACATACGGCGCTGTGGAGCCCGCCACAATGGCTACAAAATGTAAGAGATTTTACCTTGGAATTTCACACTGAATAAACCGTACTTGTAGTCAAATTGTTAATTAGTAACATTGTGAGGTAATTTTAAAATGTTTGGTTAGTCGTGGATATTTGCTTTATATATTTTCTTTAAGAACATTAACTGGACAGGATCTGATAACTGGATCCGATTGCGATGTTGTAGATCGAGAAGATTGTAGAAAAAGGATGAGCAGATAAAAAAAACGAACGACACACACAGACACACACACAGCATGCTTTGGCATGTGATGAGTGACTATGCTGCTGACGTACTTCCGCAAAACACCGCCCCTAAGACGGTACACGAGGCACCATGCATGGCTGCACGCTTCAAAGAGACCGAAGAGACGGAGGGAAAACACACATCGGGTGCCATTGCTTTACGCATCTATTAAATATTTTAGCAGCATAAAAATTGCTAAGAGCATAAAACTGCACTGCGTCAGTATTAATTGTACTAACAATGGCACAAAGGAGTGTATGCATTTTTTTATGCAGTTTATTACTCAACAACACTGAGCAGATTTACATGCCAAAGAATTAAGGAAATAGGAAGGTAGGCTACTTTAAGGCCACTGAGCCTTAAAGCGAGGACTCCAAACTCAAGCTATCAACTGCTAAATTAATAAAAGCGTTGTTAGCTTGCAAACTGATATAATTACACTGTACTTATGAGTAGACAGAGTAAATGTTAGCAAATATAGTCATCTATATACATTTGAGCTACCATGAAGTTGCTTGTTAATAGCTTTGTCTCTAAGATTTAAGTATGATGATCAGGCTGGCTCAGATCACACAACTGTATTCATTTGCTGTGTCTGGAGTAGTTATTTAGCTATCTTTTTGTTAGCTTTTTGTTGTAGATCCAGTAATTTCTTCCATTAAAATGTGCCGGCCACATGATGCCAAATGAGCATTGATGAGTGCTCTTGATGTAGCATATTCACTACCTATAACAGCACACCTTATGCTTCTAACAAGCTGCTGTTCCAAAACAAAGAACAATTTTCAGTTCAATTCAATTTGATTTATAAAGCGCTTTTTATAACAAATGTTGTCACAAAGCATCTTTACAGAGAGATAGAAATCTGGGACTCAAAAGAGGAACCCATCCTCCTCAGGTCAACACCGGATCATCATAAAAATCAAAACAGGAATAAAACCAACCATAAAACAAAACTGAATTAAGAAAAAAAAGGTAAATGTGGCATCAAGCTGTACAAGAAGAAAATAAAAATAAGAATAAAGTCATGCAGGTAAACAGTCTTTTATCAGCAGCAAGCAGACAGCAGGGGGCAGCTCAGCACATACGATAGAGAAAAGAAAGGAGAAAATTATGTCTTGCACTATTAGAATGAAGTGATCCAACACTTTTTTTATAAGGAAAACAATCACAGAGCTCCTACAACACACATAAAGATAAATGGTATTATTTTACAGCCAATTGTATTATATTACTAGATGCCCTCTTCATTGGACCCCCTGCAATTTGCATATCGTCCCAACCGCTCCACGGACGATGCCATCACCACCACCCTTCATCTCTCTGCAATAGCTTCTTCCCCCAAGCCATCAGACTTCTCAACTCAACTCAACTTCTGAACTGATGTCTTTTCTGTTACATGTTCTCTCTCTCTCTCTCTCTCTCTCTTCAACAATTTACCCCAGATAAAATGGGAAGCATTTTTGCACAAAGCATTTGCACTAATAACTTTACTACCTCACTGGACTCAATATTTATTACACACTGCATAATTTGCACACTACCGCCAATTATTTATTATTCTCTGTACTGTGTTGTGTTGTCTGTCTGCACTTGTATTGTGTTGCACTTGTGTTTTGTATGCACTGTCTATGTTGCACCATGGTCCTGGAGGAACGTTGTTTTGTTTCACTGTGTACTCTGTATGTAGTTGAAATGACAATAAAACCCACTTGACTTGACTTGACTAAAACAAAAGACTTCAACTGTCAGGGAAAAAAACATGAAGTCTCCATAAAGTGTTTGTGTTTATGTATTCTGGGACCCTTAGGACTCAAATAAAATAAAATCAAGTTTACGGTCACATCACATTAACACAAGTGTGGAACACCAAGGTGCATGATCCCTCATCATAGTAAAAATATATACAAACATATACAAAATAAAAAAATTGAATATATATAGCCGTCCCAATATGCTTCAAAAGCACCACCATTATCCCTGTGCAAAAGAAAGTCCACTGTGTCCTACCGTCCCATTGCACTCTCTCCTTTCCATTAAAGGCCAGCTCCCCCCTTCTCTGAACACACTGCAGTTTGCGTATCGGCCCAACCGTTCTACAGACGATGCCATCACCACCACGCTCCATCTCTCACCCACCTGGACAATAAAGACACCACACCATCATCCCTCAGCACCTGATTGGAAAACTAAGTGTGCTGGGCCTGAACACCTCCCTCTGTAACTGGGTCCTGGATTTCCTGACTGATAGACCACAATCAGTCAGGATAGGTAACAACATCTCGAGTACCACCATACTGAGTACCGGTGCCCCCCAGGGCTGTGTGCTAAGCCCACTGCTGTTTACTCTGCTGACTCACGACTGCGCTGCGAAGTACAATACAAATCATGAAATTCAGATATAACGTCAGTTGTGGGCCTCATCACCAAGAACAACGAGACAACATACAGAGAGGAGGTGCAACAGCTAAACCAAGACCAGGCCGCAGACAGACAGGCTAAACCGACCGTCTGCGAGCTGCTTTGAGGCGTCACCCAGGTTTCACTGTATTGAGACTGTGTCTGTGCCCCGAATTAAACCCAAACATAGAACATCTAGATCAGCTCATTTTAATAATTTAATCAGTGTTAAAATCTCTCATTTCAACGATAACAGCAGCACCTCAGACCTAAAGCTTGGTCTACTTAACATTAGATCACTATCCTCGAAAGCAGTGATCCTAAATGAAATTATATGTGATCAGAAACTAGATGTTTTCTGCCTAACCGAAACCTGGATTAGACCTGATCAATATATAGCACTAAATGAAGCCACCCCCACAGGCTATAAATATGTACATAGCCCTAGATTATCAGGCAGAGGAGGTGGAGTATGTATAATCTATCAGAATACACTAGAGATTATTCAAAAACACTGTAACACCTTCACTTCTTTTGAGATTATCTACATTAATATATCAAATCCAGCCACAAATAAAAATGCATTCACACTAATTAATATCTATAGGCCTCCAGGGCCCTATTCTGAATTTTTAAAAGAATTTAGTGATTTTGCTGCAGACTTGGCAGTGTGCAGCAACAAAGTTATAATAGTAGGAGACTTTAATATTCACTTTGAAAAAGCAGACGATCCATTAACAAAGTCGTTTGTATCAATTTTAGATTCTATTGGCATTATACAAAACGTAACTGGACCCACACATTACTGTAATCATACCCTAGATTTAGTCCTGACCCTGGGTGTTGGCATTGATCAGCTAAATATTCTACCTCAAAGCTCAGTAATATCGGATCATTATCTAATCTCCTTTGAGCTACATCTAAGGCAAAATGTTAATTCGTCTCCCCAACACTGTCTAAAGCGCACAATAACACCAATGACAGCTGTACAGTATACTAAAAATCTCCCACCCCTATCGACCTTAGCTTACACTCCGTCAGACCAAAAGGAGCTAGTTTAATTAACAAACGATCTAGAGAATACCCTTCGATCAACCTTAGACAAAGTAGCACCGTTTAAAAATAAAATGATGAGGCAAAAAAGGCTCGCACCGTGGTACAGTGATTAAACTCGTACCTTAAAACAAACAGTGCGGAAACTAGAGCGTAAATGGCGGACAACCAAACTAGAGGTGTTCCACTCTGCGTGGAAGGAAAGCCTTAGTCAATATAGATAGACACTCATTAAAGCTCGCTCAGCGTATTTGGCCTCGCTGATCGAGAAAAACAAAAACAATCCCAGAGTTCTTTTTAGTGAGATCTCTAAACTCACTTAAAGCCAGGCAGATTCTCAACCCCAGATCCCAACATCTTTAACCAGTCATGTTTTTATGGACTATTTTAATAATAAAATAGAAAATATTAGACAACAAACCCAACCCTGCTTATTAAATCAAACATGGCCGTCACCTGATGTAGCTGCTTTAGAACACAACTTAGTTGTAGAACAAAGGCTGGAAGCCTTCTACCCACTTCCACAGCCAGATCTAGAAAAAATTATTTCCACAGCTAATTGTACAACATGTACACTCGACCCAATTCCCTCTAAATTGCTAAAAGAAATACTCCCAATTATAATCAGACCTCTTTTAACAATTGTAAATTCATCCCTTAGCTTTGGGCATGTACCCCAAACCCTTAAAATAGCAGTTATAAAACCTTTAATCAAGAAACCAAATCTTGATCCTAGCGTATTATCTAATTATAGGCCAATCTCCAACTTAACATTCGTATCTAAGATATTAGAAAAAGCTGTGGCCCAACAACTCTGCTTATACCTGAGTAAAAATTACATGTATGAGAAATTCCAGTCTGGATTTAAACCCAATCACAGCACAGAGACAGCCCTAGTGAAGATTACAAATTATCTCCTTCTTGCCTCTGATCAAGGCTATGTATCTTTATTAGTCCTACTAGACCTTAGTGCAGCCTTTGATACAACAGATTATACTATATTACTAGAAAGATTAGAGAAAATGGTTGGAATCACAGGGACAGCCCTATCATCAGACTTAATGTTAGACTTGGCTGATGCTTCCATCATTCCTGGTTTAGCAGCTAAAAATCTTGGCGTCACATTCGACTCAGATTTATCATTTGAGCAACATATAGCTAATATTAGTAGAACAGCCTTTATGCAGCTTAGGAACATCTCCAAACTAAGAAACTCCTTATCACTACAAGACGCAGAAAAGCTAGTACATGCTTTTATTACCTCAAGGCTAGATTACTGTAATGCACTTTTGTCAGGTTGTTCTAGCAGGAACCTCAATAAACTTCAGCTGGTGCAAAATTCTGCAGCCAGGGTCCTTACTAAAACTAGAAAATTTGACCATATCAGTCCAGTTCTATCAGCACTTCATTGGCTTCCAGTTAAATTCTGTATCGAATACAAAATTCTTCTATTAACATATTCTATATAACCTACATGGCCTCGCTCCTGAGTGCCTGCGGGATCTTATTGTATATTACGAACCATCAAGACTACTTAGATCTCAGGGTGCTGGATTCTTACTCGTTCCCAAAATTCAGAAAACCTCAGCGGGGGAAGAGCCTTTTCTTATAAAGCCCCCCAACTCTGGAATAACCTTCCAGATAATGTTCGGGACTCAGACACAGTCTCAATCTTTAAATCTAAGCTGAAAACTTATATGTTTAGTTTAGCTTTTGGTAATTAATGTTTCTTAGATAAGGGCTGCAGGTCCAGGGGTTCGCGGACCCAGGGAATTGTAGTATACTGAGATGCTGGAGCTGTCGTCTCGCTGCTTACACGCGATCACTCAGGTTTGTTGACGGTGGAGCAGATAGATGCTGGTGTTCTCAGGGTGCGCCCGTGTCTGTGTTACCTTCTGGCTCTCTCCTTTTAATTATGCTGTGATAATCAGACCTGCCGGAGTCGTCAGACATACCCTGATGCTGATGCTCAACATTCTCTGCCCTCCATAAAATTCCTCTTAGAACTAACTTTTCTCTTTTTACCTTCTTTGAGTAAATGGCCACCCAGCCCGACCTGCTGGAAGATTGCCCGCTGAGGTCCCCTCTACCTGCGTCTAACCAGCTGCCACCTACCAGTCCGGCCAGCGGGTCCCCCCAACCTGCCACCACCCATGGCTCACCCGCCTGCCGCTGCTGCCTGTTTGGTAGCCGTGCTGAAACCTAGATGGACTCGTGGCTGTCTGACACTATTACTATCACCACTATTAACTTTCTCTTGTATCTGCTTTGGTAATTTCTATCATTAATGTTTAAATAGTCTGGCCAGAGGAGGATGGGTCCCCCTTGTGAGTCTTGGTTCCTCCCAAGGTTTCTTCCTCCAGGTCTGAGGGAGTTTTTCCTTGTCACTGTCGCCGTTGGCTTGCTCACAGGGGTCTTTGATCCTTCATGTTATTTCTTCTTTCTTCTCTGTCTCTGTCCTTTATTAAGTACTAATTATGTAAAGCTGCTTTGTGACGACAACAGTTGTAAAAAGCGCTATACAAATAAATTTGACTTGACTTGACTTGACTAACGGACTGGTGCAGAACCACCAACTTTTCTCTGTTGAGAAAACTAAAGAGATGGGTGTTACATTCAGAAGAGTGTGAGGCGACCACGCCCCCCTAAACATCAATGGCTCTGTTGTGTTCTGTGTTCTGTTCCTCGGCGTCCACATCACAGAGAACCTCATGTGGTCCCTCAACACCAGCTTTATAGCCTTTATAGCTCATCTTCCTCTTGCAATTCTCTCCATGTTCTACAGAGGGAGTGTGGAGAGCATCCTGAGCAGCTGCATCATCACCTGCTTTGGGAATCGCAGTGCCTCAGACCGCAAGATCCTACAGCGAATAGTAAGGACAGCTGAAAAGATCATAGGGGTCTCTCTCGTCCCTGTCACAGACATTGCTGCCGACTGGCAGAATTGTTGTTTGCTGTATGCATATAACGTCAGCAAATTTCTATGTACCTTATTACCAATACCTACCTGTTAAATACAGTGGGGAGAACAAGTATTTGATACACTGCTGATTTTTCAGGTTTTCCCACTTGCAAAGCATGTAGAAGACTGTAATTTTTATCATAGGTACTCTTCAACTGTGAGTGATGGAATCTAAAACAAAAATCCAGAAAAATACATTGTATGATTTTTAAATAATTAATTTCCATTTTATTGTGGGAAATAAGTATTTGATCATCTATCAACCAGTAAGAATTTTGGCTCTCACAGACATGTTACTTCTTCTTTAAGAAGCCCTCCTGTTCTCCACTCATTACCTGTATTAACTGCACCTGTTTGAACTCGTTACCTGTATAAAAGACACCTGTCCACACACTCAATCAGTCAGTCTCCAGCATCTCCACAATGCCCAAGACCAGAGAGCTTTGTAAGGACATCAGGGATAAAATTGTAGACCTGCACAAGGCTGGGATGGGCTACAGGACAATAGGCAAGCAGCTTGGTGAGAAGGCAACAACTGTTGGTGCAATTATTAGAAAATGGAAGAAATGCAAAATAACGGATAATCTCCCTCGGTCTGGGGCGCCATGCAAGATCTCACCTCGTGGAGCATCAATGATCTTGAGGAAGGTGAGGAATGAGCCCAGAATTACACGGCAGGACCTGGTCAATGACCTGAATAGAGCTGGGACCACAGTCTCAAAGAAAACAATCAGTAACACTCTACGCCGTCAAGGATTAAAATCCTGCAGTGCACGCAAGGTGCCCTTCCTCAAGCCAACGCATGTCAAAGCCCGTCTGAAGTTTGCAAATGACCATCTGAATGATCCAGAGGAGGAATGGGAGAAGGTCATATGGTCTGATGAGACAAAAATAGAACTTTTTGGTTTAAACTCCACTCGTCATGTTTGGAGGAAGAAGAATGATGAGTACAACCCCAAGAACACCATCCCAACCGTGAAGCATGGCGGTGGAAACATCATTCTTTGGGGATGCTTTTCTGCAAAGGGGACAGGACGACTGCACCGTATTGTGGGAAGGATGGATGGGGCCATGTATCGTGAGATTTTGGCCAACAACCTCCTTCCCTCAGTAAGAGCACTGAAGATGGGTCGTGGCCGGGTCTTCCAGCATGATAACGACCCAAAACACACAGCCAGGGCAACTAAAGAGTGGCTCCGTAGGAAACATCTTAAGGTCCTGGAGTGGCCTAGCCAGTCTCCAGACCTGAATCCAATAGAAAATCTTTGGAGGGAGCTTAAAGTCCGTGTGGCCCAGCGACAGCCACGAAACCTGAAGGCTCTGGAGGAGATCTGTATGGAGGAGTGGGCCAAAATCCCTGCTGCAGTGTGTGCAAACCTTGTCAAGAACTACAGGAAACGTCTCATCTCTGTAATTGCAAACAAAGGTTTCTGTACCAAATATGAAGTTTCTTTTTCTGGTGTATCAAATACTTATTTCCCACAATAAAATGGAAATTAATTATTTAAAAATCATACAATGTATTTTTCTGGATTTTTGTTTTAGATTCCATTACTCACAGTTGAAGAGTACCTATGATAAAAATTACAGTCTTCTACATGCTTTGCAAGTGGGAAAACCTGAAAAATCAGCAGTGTATCAAATACTTGTTCTCCCCACTGTATCTATGCATCTTACACTCATTACCTCTACTCAGAACTAAGTCATATTTATTGTATTTATTGTACTGTCTTGCATGTTGCACTTTCTGCAGTCTGTCCTGTATGGTATTGTTTTTTGTTCTCGTTTTGTTCCATGTGGCACCCTTGTTCTGGAAAAAATGTAATATCATTTAACTGTGTACTTATAAAGAGCTCAAATGACAATAAAAGCTGCTTGACTTGATGGAAAGAAGAATTTTTCATTTTTATTGTTAAAATAAACAACAATTACTTTAGTTTGCAATACAAATACTAATTTGAGAAACTGCAAGTTGATGAAATAGTTTTCCCAGGCATTCAATGTGTCTGACTGCACACCATGTTTCACAAGTCCTACAATATCAGTTAATTACAGTTAATTAATTGTTAGGTATGACTGCTCCTTAAAGAATGGACTGGCAAACTAGTGTAAGACCCCAAAAACGTTACCTATTTGCACAGCTCTTTATACATATACACATACACACACACACACACACACACACACACACACACACATACATACAGTACAGGCCAAAAGTTTGGACACACCTTCTCATTCAATGCGTTTTCTGTCTTTTCATGACTATTTACATTGTAGATTCTCACTGAAGGCATCAAAACTATGAATGAACACGTGGAGTTATGTACTTAACAAAAAAAGGTGAAATAACTGAAAACATGTTTTATATTCTAGTTTCTTCAAAATAGCCACCCTTTGCTCTGATTACTGCTTTGCACACTCTTGGCATTCTCTCAATGAGCCATTATTAAAACCATCTTTAAAAATCAGACAATGTGATTTTCAGAAATTTTTTTCTCATTTTGTCTCTCATAGCTGCGGTCTACCTATGATGTCAATTACAGACCTCTCTCATCTTTTTAAGTGGGAGAACTTGCACAATTGGTGACTAAATACTTTTTTCCCCACTGTACACACACACACACACACACATATATATATATATATATATATATATATATATATATATATTACTTTTCCATTTAACATAATCTTGGTGAAGTACGCCATTGTGAAATCGTTATCGTTGTTATATAAAGAGTCTAAAGTGGGAATGTCAGTTATGGCTGCTAGGAACTGATGTTCCCTTTTAATTTCTCTAACATTTTATTGTATGTGTCTGTGAGACTACTTCTATTTCATTCTAGAAAGGACTTGTCTTTGACTACAAACACTAGACAGTAAAGACCTAAATTTAACACACAATACTTTTAGAACAGTATAACATAAACAATCTCTTCTTTTACATAATCTTTGTTCTTCCTTAGAACATAAATTAAGTGCATAATTTTAAGTGATGCATTAAACAAAAAGTATTTGCCTTCAAGTCATATGATTTGGTCCATACAGTAGCAAAACAATCAGTAAAACAATTCTGTCCAGCTCTGAAGTGTTTTGTATTTTACCAGCTCTGACACACCGGATTCATAGATTCAAAACAATACTATTAAATTACCAAATCACCTTGTCAGTTGCTAGTTGACAGATTTGTAGATCACATGATCATAACACATCAATTAGATGAACAGCTGAAGAAAGTTAACTGTGTGGTACATAGTGAGCAGAACTTCTGCACAGATGAAGGTGAAGAATCCTTTCAGTCGTGAAGGAAACACCTAAAAAGATGCCTCTCTAGTGTTTACACTCTCAAATCCCAACACAGTTAAACAATTCTGTCAAAAAAGAATTTTACCAATTTTTCCAATTTTTGTCTGTTAAGATGTAAACAAACTCAGAGTGGTTTGGTGTGAAATGCATAATTGTGTACAAATGTAGAATATCAGAAAAACAGTGCTGACAAACACCAGACATCTAAGGAATGTTAATGAATACATTGTCTAATGCCTCAGACACAGTTTTACTATAATTGTGAGATTACATTTTTGACTTATATCTATACCTATACCATAATCAACATTACATGTAAAACTGTTCTGTTTGCATAAAATGTGTGTATCTGCATTGTATACAGTGTGACCCCTGGTTCCTATTCCATGTTAATGAAATTTTGTGTTGACAAGCCTGGCTACAATGCACCCTTTTACATCAAACCACTCATATGCTGATGCTGTTCAGATCTAAATTATGCAGAAATTTAGTCAAATCTGAGTTTACCTTTAAAGGTTCAGTTCTAAAGCAGTCTCATGGAGTTTCATCAAACAAAACAATGACACATAACACAACACTCAGTGACTGGAGTCAACTGTTTATAACTGTAAGAGAACTGTGTATAAACAGAAAACTTTACATGGTTACTCAATACATCACTGGTGTAAATGTATCATACACAGCACAATACCATAATAGACTGCAGACCAAATAGTTCTGGAGCTTATGATGTGTGATAACATGTATCTCCATTTTTGTCAGTTTTTAATTTTCTCCATGGTTTGAACCCTGTAGCTGCCCTGTACACAGTGTAAATACGACGGGATGAACAGACCAATAGAAATGCTCTAAATGACTTGGAATAAACACTCTTCAATAAAGTCACCGTTTTGGAGATACATGTTTTCCACTGGACAGTGACGAGATTATATATATATATATATATATATATATATATATATATATATATATATATACACACACACACACACAAAAAAAAACATACTAATGTAATTTTGTTTGACAGTGCTGTGCTTGTTTAAGCTTCAATAGTAAGGGGCACAGGGCTGTGGTCAGTGGGTCGGCTCAGGCTGTGCTGCCTGTTTGCTGTGTTTTGATAAAGCGCTTGGATTTTTGTCTGACCATCTGACGCTGCTGGCGTGCCAGCTGGGCATCCAGGATGGACCGTCGTAGTTTCTGGGGAGCAGAGGACAGATTATAGATTTATCTTTCCTAGCATATTGTTAGTGATGAATTGTCTATATTCAGCATAGCAAACACTATATTCAGCAAACAATATTTGCTTGTGGAATGTCAGCATTCTTGATACTACCACGGTTTTAACACTATATAATGGTTTCAACTGAAGTGTGAAGAATATTTCTTACTAATATTCTTTATTGCTTGCTCCAAATGGTAGTTTTACAGCTCTATAAACTTAGAATATGTTCTTTACATATCAAAAACCAGCAAAAACTGTTTTGCCTCAGCATTAAAAGGATTTATGTACTGTCTACAAATAAATACCAAGAGAGACCTTACACTCTAACATTAACCTTCAATAAGAGAACACATAACTTTATGACAAGTGTACTATGTGACAGTTCAGCACAACACAGATACAACTGCAGATATCAATCATCTTCAAAGTAATCAAATTACTTACTATGATTAAAACATTACATGATGTAAGCGATGAATTTTACCTCTGCCATGTCTGCTTCTTTCAGATTTACCACCCTCACTGGGTGACCATCCTTTAGTATTTTCAGTTTATTCTGCTCCTAAAACACAGCAAGCACGTACCTACTTTTAAAATGTGTCAGTACTATATTTCATACCAACATTAGTTAAATTAGGAGTTAAAGCAAAAACAAATGTTCGTATAATAATTTTATTTAATGTATTTGCTCTTTCTGTACCTTGTAGTAAATATTCAGCTCTCCACCATCTACAGAAGGAGCTTTCAGAAAATGCTCAAACTGGCACTCCCATTCTTTGTTGAAATGGCCAATCAAGTCGATCTCTTTAACACACATCACTCTCCTGCATTAGAAATACACATTATAATTAGGGATTGTCCCAATACATTTTTGCAGATTCAATCTGTAAGTACCTTATTGTTGAGTATTGAATGATAGCAATCCTTGTAAAGTAACATATACATACATTAAACATTTAAAAAAAGTAAACTTGTAAAAGTTACATGTGTTACTTTTTATTTCTATCGATTGGCAGTACTTTTTTTCCTGCACTACTTTAAAAGCATTAACTTTAAAAGTGTCCTTCAGTTTAGGAAATGCAATATACAAATCATATTTAGGTTACTATGTTTTTTTGTTAATAAAATTAATCTATCAAAAATACAGTAAATAGAGTTTTATTAGGCTTGTGCTGACATTCTGTAATATATTTGAAAGGTTATGAATTAAGATTAACAATGCAGACAAGATGAATTTTCTGCAAATGTTATATTCTGAAAACATTCTGCAATACTTGCAGACACATATGACTAGGGTAGGAGAATGTGTAATTCATAAATGCAAAGTTTGAGTACCTGTTGGTAACAATGATGTTGGTTTTTCTGTATCCGGGATACTCAAAGCGCTCCCTGAAGAACTCTCCTTCAAGCTGTTTAATTTCTGACCTCTGAAAAAACACACATGCTCAGTTCAACAGACACACAAAAATCTTATTTATGCTCATTCAGACCAGATGAAGTAGCATTCTGTAGGTAAATCACAGTCCTACACTCAAATGAAACATTCTGACCATAATTGCAGATTTATTCCAGATCTCATTTATGACAAATCACTGAAATCAAACATGAAAACAATACAATTGAATTGCACATCAACACAAAACACAGTCACAGGTACTAAGGTAATCAAAAAGTTTGCATCACAGTTAAGAGTATGTAGCACTGTGTGTTATATGAGGTATTACAAAGCCAGACTATTTAGGAAAATACATTAAACTTCAAATTGGTCATGCTTCGTTAAGTACGAATGTTCTTTTGTTATAAATACGAGACTAGATTTGCATATATAGGCATAAATTCACACTGATTATGGGTTTTCATATTCCTACTTGTTTCACAAATCAATACTTTATTAATAGGTTTAAATGCATGGAGATGAATTTACAGACACAATGGCAAAAACCTAAAAAAATAAACTAAAAAAAAATACAAAAAAAACCCCAAAACATCTCTCTTCTCAAATACCTGAAAGTAGTATTAAATATTAATTGGAGGTGAATTTCTGTCCTCTTAATGTATTATTCTTATAGACTTATGATATATTTAACATATTTAGTAACATAATATTCAATTTCAAAGAGTACAAAAGAACATGCATCATTATTTGGTATTAATCTATCCTAAAATGTCAAAAAAAATAAAATAAAATAACTGTACCCATTACAATCGGAAGTGTAAGAAAGACAACATGATGTTGGCTTAGGTGGCTTTTCTGCTGCATTTCACACAATACATTAATATTTAACAATATATATTGAATCAACAGCTTTGCAAACATATGTGTTATTATTACAACATTTCTTTGTATAACTTAGCTTTATAGAAAAAGTTTTGTAGCCCCTTAAGAATCCCCAGACCCATTATTCCTCCTCAGGCTGCATGAAGGAAAGGAAAGCAAGGACAGAGAATGTGAACAAATTAGAACCCAGAAGAAGACAAAGAACAGAACAAGAGAGCAGAGTAAAATCAGAGTAAGTAAGAGATAACGCAGTAATTTGGAATGAAATAGTACATCCACAATCTGTGTTTTGCTAAGTTTAACTAATGTATCCAATACACTGATGCATCAGACCACATAAGGGATTGATAGTGATAAAGTGAATGGGAGTTTATTGATGCTCTCACCTGGAAAAGGTCGTAGCCCTCCGACTCTTGCTGGTCGTAGGGCCGAATGACACCATCTTCTCGGATGAGACGGACAGGCCGTAGCTTTGTAACCTCTTCTGTTGACTCCGCCACCCTGTAAATCAAAATTTGCAATTACTTACTATGATCAGTAATCGGTTTAGTAAAACCTGACACAGTTATGAAACACTAGGATCAGTGTGTCCGTACAATATTAAAATCAACATTTAATGTGCAATTTTGTGTACTATACAGGTTATAGTCAAAGAAAAAACGTAGTATGCGGTAAGACTTTGAAAAGATGAGAAGGGAATTTGAAAGAATAAAAGCCATGTTGCAACTGCTTTTGCCTCATGATTGAGAGTTAGTTTAAATGTTTTGCATTTTATGCTACATTACTCTAGTAAAATAAGTCACATATGTTATGCTAGCATTAATAAAACATTGCTTTGAACATTTTTTTGTAAAAAAAAAGTATATTAAAAAATATATGGCATTATAATATGACAATTTACATGCTCCATTACCAACATACAACCATTACCTTAAAGGAACTGTTTGGGGGAAATCTGATAAACTTAATTTAAGACAATTTCAGAAATAGTCGATACTTAAATGCAAGTTTGGTATCTGAAGTTTGCTTCTTTAGTTTAGAATAGGAGATGCTAGGCTGTGCTAAAAACAATAGTCTTAGATCTTATCTCCATAAATACAAAAATGTCTTGCAACCCAGGTCTTTACGTGGTATTGGTCAATTAACTCGTATATTTGCTCAATAAACAAGGATTACCTGCATGTACTTTTAGCAATTCCTAAACCACACGGTCACATCCACACAAAAGGACACACAGGATTTTAAGTACAGTGAATACTAAGATTGTGTCAAGCACTGAAACCATGCAATTATATTTTTCCTTTTTTGTCTTGTCATTACTTTTATAACTTGATTATAACTTTACTTGATAACACAATCTCATTTGTCATTTCTAATGTATTTCTGCTTGTATGCAATGGTCATTATTTAGCATATTAAAAATAATTTTAAATGGTTTATACTAGGGTCATGTGTTTATATATATTTATATATAGTTTACACCAAGTCCTATAAATCTGGCCTGGTCTTAATGTAGTCTATAAAAACAAAAATAAATTTCTCTACAAATTTCTCTTCTAGCTGAATGGTGAAGTAGCTATTTTGAGTAATTGGAACCTCTTTTGTCTGAGTACTCTATGCCATCATTTCAAACATTGTGGTCCAGCAGAAAGAGGAATAGAAACAAAAAGCGTGACGTTATGTAGTTCGTAATGTAGTTCCAATTTTTGCATAAATGTGTAACTCAGCTGGTTAACTAGGAAACCTATTCTTGCCATTTAACTAACTGATTTCTGAGGCACATTTGGACGTTCAGTGTTTGTCTGTAACATTAGCCTAGCATCAACCAGCTGCAAACTAAAGAAGCATTTTAGCTTGTCATTGTATGATATCATTGCATGCGATGTCTGAACCCCTGTGTGTTCTCTCACCTTATGTTACCTCTATAGTGTAGGCATGGAATAACAAGGACACAGGTTTAAACAGAAAAGGAGTGTGTAAATTGCACAGGTGTGTACAGAAATGAATGATGGATGTTTGTGCATTTTGTAAAGTTAAGAAAAAGGGGCACTGATATGTGCGCGGTGATAGGGACAATGACAAAGCCAGGGGTTGGATTGGTCGCTCATTTCTCGGGGGGCAGAGGGGATGGAAAAAGCGGTCAGTGTTATTGGTCACTGAGCTGTTATGGAGATGAGAATGCTCCTTTGCTATAGACTGGAGTAGAGTGGGTGGATTTAAGTTAGTCCTGGCAAAGACCTTGCAGTGCTGTATCAGTTCAGTATATCAGCAGTGCAGTTAGCTCGTGCAGTGTACCATGTCTGAAGAGCAGAGCAGGCAGAGAAAGAGCATACTATTGTTTACTTTCTGTTCTTCAATGTATAATATATATATTTACTAAAATCAGGAATGCACTTGTTTGGAATTATGGCCAATAATGAAAACCGATAAGTAATAGGATGCTGTAGCCACTATTAATAAGTGATAACTACTTTTTACACAATTAGACAACAATTAAAATTCCCCCATTTAACAACACACACACACACACACATACACACACACACACACACACACACACACACACTACTGCCTCACTCAAAATCCTCACATGCTAAGAAATAAAAAGTGCTTAGCTCTGCTCAACCAATTTAGGATTGAGCCTCAATGTGTGTGTTTTACTAATATAACTATAACTGCTCACTGCTCTTTTCTCCATGTTATTCTGCTCATCAGACTTGCCATTTGCCACTGAGGAAAGGGGACATTATGTTGAGAATCATCCAGACATTTCTATTTATTGTACAGTAAAGGCAGAATATTACATGGTACCACTGCTTGCATCATCCTCCGCTACCCACGATGCAATGTTTACCTTGCCATCATTCACTTCTATGCAGGGAAAATCACTCATGCCAGCAAACCCTTATTCTAGGGTTTTTTGTAGATCTTGTACAAACATAGGTCATGGCCCAGTGAATGTGGAGGACCATTCACTGATCGTATGTGCTTAAAATATTCCCCAAATCAGTTACACTCACATACTTACACAAACATACACAAACAGACCAATACTCACTGAACTAAAAGAACATAACACATCCAGGTATTAACTCATGAGAAAAAAAGAGCCACAAAATTAGTAAACACACAGGAAAAACAAACCAAACACCAGAGACTACACAGAAAATAATGCCATTAAATATGGCATTATTATTTCAAAGACAAAGATAAAAGAAAAAGAAAACACACATACAAAGAGGTCAGATGCTTAGTTATGTAAAGCAGAATCTCTGCTCATCATGAAAGAGAGAATGACAGGCTCTCTTGGAGTTATGACACGTCTCTGCCTATATTTGTCTCAACTCTTAGAATGCATGTGAGATATATAAAGAGGCAGAGACATTATAACATGTGTGGGTGTATTTGTCTTACCTCTGAATGCCCTGAAAAGTGCTGCTGGCCATATCCACAATGCCCCCAGTAGGTCTAGCTACCACTCCCACCAGACCCTTCCCAATGCCCTTAAAGAAGCCTGCAGCCCCTTCTTTCTTTGCACCTGAACACATGGAACAGAAATCACATCCACATTATACCTTAATACACAAAACTGACAGTTTATTAGTTGCCACTCAGTACGCGAAACACTTAATTGGTTGCCAACCACACTGTCGGGGCTGGGTTTAGAACACCAAACTCCAAATTGTCTTTAACTGACCACTCACAAATGGCTAAAGGTTAGCTAAAACAACTTGCAAATTTGAAATGGAAAAAGATTGCACTTGCACTCGATGAAAAGATCCTTTTTTCCCCATACACAATTTGTTTTTAGCTCTGCCCTTTATCAGAGGTCAGCAGATTTACTATAATGTTAAGAGGGAATTAATGTTACCATAAACCACACTGTCACCAAAAAAAAAATTCAACATAAACGAATCCAGTAGTAAATCCTTATAGGAAGCCTATGCAGATTTAATTATATTTCTTTATGTTTACAGGCATGCATGATCTCTCAGGTTTTACAAGTCTTAATGCTTATCCAAATGTAATGCCATATTTAAAAGCTCATTCTCATCTTTTTGAATTGAGCATAATGACAAACATCTATCTACCAACTGCCACTGAGAGCTTGAACAAGTTAAGATGGATTACTGAGTGCCTTAAAACAGAATTTTAGTAATTTATAACAATCTAACATTGCCCAGCCAATCAGAATAAAACAGATATAGAGGAGATACAATAAAAAAGTCATTAACTTAGAGAAAGCATGCAGTTTGTGTCAAACACTGAAACTGCCTGTTTAACTCTTTTCAGTCTGTTTTGACACTCAAATATGCATGGGTGTTAGGTGCTAGATTTGAACTATTGACCTACTGAAGTATTCTACGTAGCAGAGAGTTAGTAATTTAACCATTTAACAAAACAGGCACATACAAAACACACCCACAGAATAGATAAAAAACTACCAACTTTAAACAACAGCCTGTATCGCTGTATCACCATAAGGATACTTTTACGGATATTGTTGATATAGAAAATGAAAATATGCAAGATAATAAGTATGTCATTATTTCATAAGTTTCGTATTTTATGTGAACTGAACACCTTAACAGCTGTTCTTGTAAAATCCTATGAAAGCATTAGTGACTGGCCATATTACTCAAGAAAATTGTTGGGCAGGGACATAAAAAGCCAAAGAGGTTATTAGGACACATGACTCCTAGTCTCTACAAGAGATCACTGCCCTTAAGGTTTAAGTACTTTTTCAATCAATTATATTGATAAATGTGTGTTTGTGTGTGTCACTGTTTATTATGCATGTATGTACACATGGTGCTGAACAAATAGTCACTAAATAAGATAAGAGGGAGTTAAGTAACTAGTTGAAAATTTGCCATACCCTCCACAGGTTTGGTAACAATCCCTGTCACTCCTCCAACCACACCCTACAAGACAAATTCAAGTAATTAAAGCACAAATTCTTATGGTAGTTAGATACATATCAAGAACTATAATCTACAATTGTTTAACAAAACAGGCTAAACAAATGGTACAATATGAAACTGTAAAACCGTAGCTAATTAGTAATAAACCATGTTCACTCATAACTCATAACAGTGGTATGATTACCTTCAGAAGGCCTTTGCCCCCCTTGGCCAGACTCTCTCCAAAGTCTTTGGGTGGTCTGTTCATCTCCTCTCTTCGTTTCTGCTGGTACTCCTTATCCATGGTGATAGCTGCCAGGCCTTTTCCTACTGAACCTGTTATACGAGAAACCATGCCTGCAGCACCCCCTGTAAGAAAAAAGGCAGATCACACAATGGCTGGAGGTGCACCTTTATGTATATGTGTGTGTTTTAACTATGTCTGAGTAAGGTAATGGAGGGGATTCAGTAACTCTTACCTACTGTATGTCCCAGCAAACTGCGCACTCCAATTACAAAGCCTTCAGCAAACTCTTCAGGCCCTTGAACAGCTCCCTAATTAAAAAATATATAATCTAAAATCTCATGGCTCGTATCGGTTAGATCTCTAAGCAGACTGATGAGCAGATGGTAATCTTCAAGAGACAACAGAAAGACTGGAAAATTAAAATTTCTCAGTGGACTTTGTGGCTTTGATCTAGTAATGATCTAGCATCAGAACAGGGCCTCCTCTCCGTCTCTTATTTCTCATCTCTCCTGCTGCAGGCACTCTTTGCTGCTTTAATGCATTCTCCCTCTTTCTCATTTTTTCACTGTGGCTGTCAGACATGTCTTTGAGAAGTCAAAATCTGGGCAAATATGAACATGGTGCATATGTGCAATTTAGCACCACAAGCACCACAAGCTTTAACAAACATCACCCAGGCTAGTGGATGTTTAAGACGAGCTTCCCTACAGCTTTTTTACACCGTTTTGTTTTGGATGGAGTGCAAAGGTAAATTAACATCTCAAACCTGAAAGGGCTCATAGAAGAAGGCCTCCACGCCTTCCGAGAGGCCTCGGATCAGCCCAAAGGGATTCCCCAAGACATCCAGCCCGAGCACTAGAACATACATCTGCTTAAGGAACTGTAAATGCACAAAAGAGAGTAGTACTGAGACAGAACCATTATATGCAAATCTTTATTAGTATGCAAAACTGTAAAGCATCATCCACAATTTAGCCAATTACTCAACCCATACATATTCTCCCCCTATAACAAGCAATGCTTAAGACACTGGGATGGTGAAGATGCTATGTTGCTATGCTATTGCCATGCTATGTGGCTTCTGTGCAAGTCACTGTGGTGCTATAAACCAGCCAATCAGAGCAGTTCATTTTGTGACAGGATTAGAATAGGATAAATGGAAGAGTGAAACCGCATCTGGAAATTATTCACCCCAAATAGTAACACAATAAATGCATTCAATGGCACCTTTCATCAGGATTTTGGCTGGGATGGAAGGTTTTTGTTTAAGTATGAATGCCTTTCTTCACTTTCTTGAAGTGCTTGTTTGCCAATGGTAATGGTATAAACTGAGGCAATATAACCACTACAGTGTGACTCCTTTAAAACCTCTGGCTTTCATTTTGAAAAGAATATACATATGTGTGTGTGTGTGTGTGTGTGTGTGTATAATGTTAGTATATTTGTTAGAATATTAGGGTGATAGAATCGCTGACCTGTTCTGTATAATGCCTAATCACTGTCCACATCAGCTTCTCTCTGCGGTAGAACTGGTACTTCACCTCAAAAAAGGCAAGTCTGAAGAGAAAGTGCAATACAAACCTCTGTCACTCTTGTAATGACTAAAATCAGGAGGTTTACAAGCTCCTAATGTCTTATGACACTCACTTAAATATTAAGTCATCTACATCAGTGAGTGTTGCTCCAATGCTTTTAAGAAGCAGATTGAGTGACTGGATGGCAACCATGTCACCCTCCTCAGACTCATCTCCACTGGAGCCTAAAGACAAACTCAAATGCAACTACACACACATGCGCACACACACAGACACATACACAGAGACACACACACAGAGACACACACACAGAGACAGAGTAACTATTTAGAACATGGTGATATTACAGTTACAATTTTCGTGGTCAGATACTTTTAATGTCTCAAGCCTGGAACAGTTGCTTCCATCTCACTTTAATGGGGGAGATGTGGAAGTGCTCGAAGAAGCTGAGGCCCGAAGTGTCTGTAATGGAGCTCTCCATTAGCTGAGCCTGCAGCGCCTCCAGATCCCTTTCAATCAGTTTTGTCTGAACAAAAATATAGATATATATACAGTGCGGGTTAAAGTTGTAACCAATTGTCATGCTAAGCATTGTTACTTTATATTTCAGTAGGTAATGTAGATGTAGATAAAATAGATGTTCGAGATGTTTTCGAAATATTTATGGAACAATAAGAATAAAACGTATAACATTAACATTTTATTTAACAAATCATTCTAGATTCAACAGCTGTTCAACATTTCAGAATCATCAGCAAAACACATTTACCGATTGCTAGATTACTTCCTATTACATTTACGTTTACATTTACGGCATTAAGCAGATGCTCTTATCCAGTGTCATCCAGCATGAATAGACTAAAATTCAAATATATCTCTAAGCTTAGATATTACTAAACACGAGTCAATATGAAGACCATAATACTCTACACTTCATACTATTACATAACGACATTGTGGGTTGAGAGTAATTTCATCTTTTTTTGTTTATATCATTTGAAAACACCAGATGCTATTTACATTGTTTAATTTCATAACAAACAAAACAAGAAAAAAACATTACAGTAGCGTAGCTACTTTTAACAAAGCTTTTTTGTTTTCCTATAATGTGTGTGGCACAACAGATAACAACACCTGCCAGTTAGCTACCGCATCATGTGGGAGACTGGGGTTCGATTTCTGGTCTGGGTGACTATGCTGACCTCTGTAATATGAGTAATCTTCTAAATTGCTCTGGATAAGAGTGTCACATAAATGCCATGAATGTAAATGTACATTTCTAAAACAAAGCTTTTATATAGCACTGATGACTTATTACATGTTACCAAGAACCTATAGTTACTGAGACCAAACACTTCCAAGTCTGCACAGTAGGGGGCAGTAACTCGTTATAATACTTGATTCTCTTTTACGTAATAATACTTGTATGGAATGTATAATAGAAATAATAGGTTCTACATGCACTGTATATTCACGCCGTTCCTAGTGCTGTAGTTACCTTTTGTTTGTCAGCCTTGGAGTCGGCTGGCGGAGTGAAGAAAGCAAGGATCGCCCCCAAAAAACCCTGATCAATCTTTACTGCCATTTCCTGCACTAGCACCATGAAGTACCTGTTTGCAGAAATACATTAATAAACATATGGATCTGGCCCACACTTCAAAAACAAACTGAATGGGTGTGATTGGACTGGAATAATAATAATTATTAAATTGTATTTAATTGTTAAATAGTGTAGAACAACAATGTAAGCAAGAGCAGGCTAAGTATGGTATAATGTTACAAAAAATAAAGCCAAATATAGAGCACAACTTACTTAAACTGCATGACTTGGCTGTGTTCATTGAATCTTGTGATGATGCTCACATCAATAAAGGGTTTTGGCTCTGAACGGACAAAAAGTATGTATGCAGGCACCTTAAGCAACTTTACAATATTATACAAAATTATAAATAAAATCTTTCTAGACCATACCTGAATCCAGAGCAATCGATTTGGGAGGAGGAACTGGGTGAAAGACAATAGGGAAGATGGCTCCTGTTAACTGGTTATCCACCTAGAATAAACATAAAGAAGTGATATTACACACAGTCGATTCATTAAAAAATGCATTCTTTAAAAAGACATTTACGGAGTGTATGTTGTCACACAAGTAAGTAAAAGGTGATCAGACTGATTAAAAGTGTACAGAAAAGCAAAAACCTTTATCACAGTTTATAAAATTTTTAGTATATGTGTAAGATTAGTGATACATGTGTAACAGACATGGCTATACTAATCCCTGTGAGCTTTTCTCTCTGCAAGCCAATGGCACACTATACAACCTTACTGTGTATTACCTGCAGCCAGTGAAGCTGGGCTCGCAGGCTCCTCTGATGTGGTGACTGCTTCAGCTCCATGTGGATGCCAGAGAGAAAGGTCCTCCGAATAGTGCAAGAATAGGGGTGCCTCATGAGCATGGGCACCTTTGCAAAGTTCACCTGACCATGCCCAGACACAAAGACATACACAAATGCACAACGCTGCTGGTTGGAGGAATTGTTTCTATTACTATTATTATTACTATTACAAGGTATAAATAAAAAGATAAACAAGCAATGGTGGGAGTTACCATGTTTGGCCCAATTTTATAAAATTAAAACGTTTAAGGCTTACTGACAGGTGTACTTTCTCACCTCCAGTCCCGTTTCCAGTTTGACCCAGCCTGGCTCAGTCTTGCCACTGATGTGAATCTGGTAGGCCTTCTCCAAAAGACTGATATTCTTACGGTTAAAAGACTTCCAACGGTTCTTTGGTCGCATCTCCCAAACCACACCAGAACTAACCAAAAAACGATTTTTTTTTAACTATTTCAACTGTTGCTTATGTCAAAGGAGTATGTTAGTCTGCAGAAATTGTATGGCACATCAGTAACTGAGCAGGAATCATCTGGAAATGGTTTACATAATCTGAGTTTGTTCACCTAGTGATGCCCACATATGCTATCTCATGTCTGTTGTCGTTGTTGATGAGGGACAGGCCCAAGTTCTGCAGGGAGATATTAATTTCTTGCTGGAACTGCTCCAGCTCCTCAGCCTGCCGAGCTTTAGTCACTACAGCTACGTCTTCTGTAAAGAGCAGCACACGCTGACGGCCGTCCAGGAAAGACACCCAGTGCACCTGAGCTAGCCCATCATATGCAAACTGCCCACACTCATCCTATAAGTTGCAAGTGCAAAAAAAAGAAGAAAAAAAAGAATACAGTTTAATACCGCTTTACTATAAAAGTGTTTCCTCTGAGGCTTTGACATTCATTACACAAACAATGCTATTTGAATGTAATATTTATTATATATTATTATATTGTACTTAAATATATTTTAATATGAAACATTTGCTATGTTTTCACTGATAGTGGAATCTAATGCAGAATGTCAGCTTATGTCAATACCACATTTAAGTTTATAAGTAGAAGTGGTATTTTATATGTTATTGTTGTCTGTATAGTCTTGTGGAAAACATACAATGCTTTATGATTTTGTCATTGCTTGAAACTAACACAAACCATAAAACCTAATTCCAAACCTCCAAACCTAAACAAGCCATAAAAACCAAATTTCCAAAAATAATTCAAAGCTGTTAATTCAATCAATATAAAAGCAATGTAAAACATAAAATAAATGTAAAACATAATTAATTGTGTTATTCACTATGTAATTGTAGAGCTATGTCATTATTACATGAAAGTAAATTACAGTGGAATATATTATATAAAAATTAAAATAATAAATCAGCTTCTAAGGGGTTAAGTTAAAAAAAAAAAAAAAGTAATGAGAGCTGTTCCCTCACCTTGATTAGATCCAGCTCTCCGCTGTGGCCTTGACATGTCCAGCACAACTTCCTTACCCCCGCAGGGTCATCCCATGCAAATCGCTGAGCCTCTCCAGGACTCAACTCCCGAGATGCCTCACAGCCACTATGCCACCCAAACACACAATAAAGAAAGAGTAAGATATGACAGCTCCAAACAACTCCAAACCCACTTTTTATGCTGCAGATACAGACACAGGTGTAGTGCTGACCTCTGCCTGACTGAGATAGTGACCCAGGGTGTGTGGTTCACCAGCAAAGCAGGAGCTGCTCCGTCATAGTAGTCAGTGAAGCTGATGACAATAGAGTGGTCTGAGATGTTCACATCCACTATGATGCCCCCATACTGAGAGGAGAGAAAATAAAATAAAATAAATGTACAGGCTTTAAGTTTCTGGTTCATTTGATGAACAATATAAATGTGTCCAATGTGTAACCATCTACATTTCATTCTTATGTTCATGTACACATCATGTAAATTGGTTAAACATTTAACTAGGTGAATAAAAAAAAAGATGAAAATTATCATATTGCATATTTTAATTAATTACATCGTTTTTTTTTAAAGTGCAGCATTTCTACTAATATTTTCCCCACACTGAATTCATATGGAATTCTGCCTATCGCATAATTTATTGAACCCCACTAAACTACATGCACACACATACAATTATTGCTGCTGCTATTCTTTCATTCTCATTTGCAATAAAGCACAGTGCATTATGACCACTGCTTCCTGCACAATACTGCACATGTATCTTTACTTTTATGCTCTCTGCATAATACTGCACATGTACAGTGGCAAGAAAAAATATGTGAATCCTTTGGAATGTTATGGTTTTCTGCATTAATTTGTCATAAAATGCGTATTGACAAACATAATGTGCCCTAAAATAATAACACAAAAAAAGCATTCATGTATTCATGGAGAATTACCATAAAAACCTCATAGTGCAATTGGATAAAGTATGTGAATCCTTAAGTATGTGAGTTAATGATCTCAAAAAAGCTAATTGTTAGCATACCTTGAGTCTTCTTAAGAAAATGAGGAGTTGTATACTAGAGCTACTTTGACTAATAAAAAACACTCAAACTTTCTGAGTTTGTACCGCACAAAAAGGAAACACGATTTGTGAGCCATGCCTTGCCAAAGAGAGCTTTCAAAGGACCTACGATCAAAACTTGTTTATTCACATAAAGCTGGAAGGTGTTACAAAGTCATTTTATGGACTTTATAAATTCACCAGTCTACATTGAGGCATACAATCTACAAATGGAGACAATTTGGGACTGTGGCTACTCCAGTGACCCCAAGAGCACAACGAAGACTCCTCAATGAGGTAAAGAAACAACCCAGAGTGACAGCTAAAGATTTATGGTGAAGTATTTAAAGTATGGTGGAGGGAACATGATTTGCTTTGCTGCATCAGGGACTGGTCAGCTTGATTGTTTAAGTTGGGTGATGCAACAGGACAATGACCCAAAAAACAGGAGCAAGTTCACAACAGAATGGCTCGTGAAAAACAAAATCAGAGCCCAGATCTCAACCCTTTAGAAATTATATGGGTTGACTTGAAGAGAGCTGTATACATGAGGCGGTCAAGGAACATGACAGAGCTAAAGCAGGTCTGCCAAGAAGAATAGGCTAAAATTCCTCCTGAGCGATGTGCAGGTTTGATACAGGAAGCACCTGGTTGAGGTTACTGCTGCCAAGGTGGGGGGGGTCAACCAGCTATTAATTCCAAGGGTTCACATACCATACCAAGGTTTTTTCCATCACCACTTTAAATGTTGAATGAGTGTGTTATATATGAATAAAGACCTGCAAGATAATTTTTTTGGTGTTATTATTTATGCACATTATATTTGTCAATACGCTTGACTTGGATGAGGACCAGATCAAATTAATGCAAAAAGCAAAAAAAAAAAAAAAAAAACCCATAAAATTCCAAATGATTCACATACTTTCTCGCCACTGTAACTTTACTCTCATGCTCTCTACACAATACTGCACATGTACCTTTACTCTCATGCTCTCTACAAAATACTGCACATGTAACTTTACTCTCATGCTCTTTGCACAATACTGAACATGTAACTTTACT
The DNA here is from genome assembly GCF_030463535.1 of Salminus brasiliensis. NCBI lineage: Eukaryota > Metazoa > Chordata > Actinopteri > Characiformes > Bryconidae > Salminus > Salminus brasiliensis. The sequence goes on along the minus strand of NC_132894.1, from coordinate 24,389,363 downwards.
CTTATGCTCTGCGCAATATGTTTAATAACCAAGTTTACTTATTTATGTCTTAATTTTTTGTGTGTTTGTGTGAACAGAGGATTAGCAAAGTAAACATTTCATTGTGCATACAACAAACTTTCTTTTTTTAATCCAGCAAGTAAAGGCATATAATTTGGATCTTCCCCAGATAAAGGAATGTTTCAATAACCCTGATGGATATTCCAATATTACAGTACGTAAGAATGATTGCACATTTACCTGCTCCATGCTCAGCAGGGTTCCATTATCTTGCTTGTTGAAGAAGAACGATTTTGAAGTAGATTCAGAGCCCACCACTCGCACACACAATTTCCCTGTGCTGGACTCTGGCCAAAGAGGCAAACACTGCAACAAACACAGATATGCTGAGAGTTAAGACTCTATATCCTGCTAATTTCTTGTATTGTCTTGTATTTCTTGTAATGTCATGTATCTGGTTTGTCAATAAGTGGAAATACAGAGAGCACTTTTAAAAGGGATTAATAAAATAAATGAATACATGACTGTATTAAGTGTGTTCACTCTACCTCTGTAGAAGAGATGTAGTGCCATTTTCCACTGACGTGACCATTGCCAATGCCATTTTGCACCTCCCCCACCTCCAGTTCAAAGGAGGATTTATTCACCAGAGTGTAGAAGGGACTCATAGTCACAATACGAGTCAGGTTAAAACTGCTCATCTGGATACTGACCCCAACCTAAAACATTCATAAGAAGTTGAAACCACCACATAAACTGTCAGTTCATCTCCAGTCTTACTCTAGATTCTCACCAGGTAGTCCATGTTTTTATCCGGGCAGCGGACACACCCATAACTGCCTACAGTGTCTAGAGAAAAGCCATCTGACCAGGAGCTGGTGGACACACACAGCTGCAGCTGTTCAAAAAGAAGAAATGTGTTTATCAATAAGATATTGTAAGGAATCTCGATGTAAATATTAATATTGCTGTATTTTCCTTTATTCAAACTACATAAAAGGATTACATTTTTTTTAAATGACTAGGATTATTTTTTGTAAGCGGGAACACTGAAATAACGGAATCATGGTGAAACAGGAACTGTCCACTGGAACAGATCGGGACCAGGCATATTTTAATGAATCATGTATTGACTATTTTTTTCTCAATACAGTTCAGAGTTTTAATCATGATGTTAGGCATGTCATCTGGTGACCTCAAGGCATTACTGCCCAGCCAGCAGCACTGAGTGTTCTCAGAAGGTAAATAAAAGGGTTTGCAGTGTGGAACTATTTTACAGTGGAACATGGCTGTTAAGAAAAGCTTAACCAAACAAGCTAACATGATGCATGTCCTTCTAAATTCTAAATCACACCTGGCTCCTTTTGACTCACTTTGTTCTTGCTGAAAATGTTCTTCCTTTTAAACGAGAACAGGATAACGTCTCGGAAGTCTGATGGGTGTTTGACATAGATGTCTTCTGCTCGATACTGCAACACACGTGATGTCTTGTTTATGATCCAGTAGGGGCTAAAGACTGAGAGAATCAGCCTACCAGCCACACGGGACACATGCACACACACGTCCATGGTGAGATTCTCACTGGTGTCACTGGTGAAACAGACAGGGAAGAATTCTGGCATGTCTGGACTGATCTTCACATGGCTGTTCCAGTTTCGGCCCTGGTACTTCACCAGCACAAGCTCCATGATCTCTCCACTAATTGAAGCATTCAGGATATCCGCTGTACTGCCCTCCTGCAGCTCGTGGAACTCAGCCGAACCCTGAGAAAGACACGGACGGAGGAATAGGAACCACCAAGTTTGATCAGTGAAGAGGAATCGCTATAGGACCAGATAGTATAAGGGTTTTGTACCACTCTCAGCACAGCAGGGACAATAATGTGATAACTGCATGGTGCACTAGGATAAGAGCTTTAAGTACAGCAGCACAGCTAGTCACTCTATTCGGCAATTTATAATAGTTATCCTCTAGTCTATGGTCAGATTTCCAATGTTGGCTTGATAGTTTGGATAATCTGAACCCAGCCATGACAAGAAGCTGCTGTGGTTGGTTCACTTACAGTATATCAGTGCAACACAGAATAACATGCTAATACCATGTAAGTGTGATTGTTGTGTTAAGAATGGTCCACTGCCTCAATAATATCAGGTCAGTGTTAATGTTGTGGTGGTCCATTTTCAGTAATTATAGGGTAGAGAGTGGTTAACAAATCGTGCAAAAATGGATGTAACTGTTTACAATTACTAATCTGTAAACCTACAAATTGCACCCACATAGTAGGTGGGCCTGATGAAATCAATGAGGTCAAGGCTGTATACTGTAATGTGGTGCTCACTTACAGCGGGGTTTGAACCCAGGCCGCCGTGTTGGCAGGCCGGCGCGCTACTGAGTGAGCTACCACGATCACGTGACCAACCAACCCAAGTGCAGAGTCTTTTAATCTTAGAGCACGTAAAACGGAAATGGGAAATAAAGCCACTCGGGACCCGCATCGCGAGACTGACACTCTGCCACTTCACGAAAGCAGCAGTTATGAAAGCGGCCAACAAATGAAACTTAAAAAGGGGTGGGTTTAATAAACAAGGAGACGTTGTGTCTTACGCGAAACAAAAGGCGGGAAACAAACAAACAAAGGATGCCAGGGGAGAGCTGGCTACCTCTTTAACACTAGAGGGAAATACAACTAAGGGCAAAAATGATCTCCCAAAAGAAACGAGAAAACTGAGAAGTTACAGGGAAGGCAGACACTCCTGCCTTCCTCTGGTACACGAGTGTATGTGTGCTACACGCACACACACACACACACAGACACACACACACTGCACAGACACAGGGAGACAGACTCGGGAGAGACACATGAAGGGGAGTGACACACACTCAGCCTTCAACTCGAGTAACTGACTGACACACAGACACACACGACCAGAGTCAAAAGATCCAGCAGTGGGGCAACTGGATCTGTGTGCCTATATAGCCTACTGCCCAGGTGTAGGGAATTGGGCTCAATTACTGGCTGGGGTGACTCGGGGTCTCCCCCTGGTAGCAGGAGGAGGCCTTGCCCTAGAGCCACCCCTTACATATACTGCTTCTATTGTATTTAATGGTCATTGAACACAGCACAAAACACTCTTCCAGCAGGGTTCCAGTGCATAGCAAACAAGAGAACCAGGGTAATAGATGGACTAATGTTTTATATTTTAACATCCTGTACAATTTACTATACTAGGAGATGGGTAGTTTATAATACACATTGGTCTTATGAATTAATGCAATGAATGCAATGTAGTGTTAAAAGAAAGCAATGTTTAGTACCTCCAATAGGTATCGGATGGAGTAGGGCAGCAGGTTTCGGACAGTCACTGCTGGGTGCAGGTGGATAACATAAGCAGGATCCCAGTCCCCCTCACCATGGCTGGCAATGTGGCACAGGTCATCTGGCACGGCCAGAGTGTTAACCACAAGTGGCAAGAAGCTGCTTTCCTGGGATGGGCACTGAAGCACGGAATGCACTTCTGAACTCACATGAACCTGCTCCTTCCACGCAATGCACGTAGTTGACTCATGATACTGACCCTTCAGAAAGCCGATGGGCAGCAAAAACAACTGACACCTACATTAGAATACACAATCTAGTTAAACTCCATGTTAAAAGTGGACAACGTTATGTGAGGGTGACTGTGACTTTTAATGAACCATAGACAAGTTAATGACAAAGACAATCTTAAAAGGACAATGTCAAAACTTCCACACCTGTATGAGTCCAGCGTGACATGAGACTCTTTCTCAGGCTCGGCAACCCCAACATTTACCAGCCCTCCCAGTTCAGGGGAGTATTTCAAAATAGCAAAAGGCACTGAGAAATGATTTTTAATCTACAAAAGATAAGTAAAAACACAGACAAACACACAGTAAAAATCACAACACAGATATAAGACATTTTATAATTTTATGATATTAGGTCTGCAGTCTGTATATTGTTCGACACTGTGTTGTTTCAGAAACCCCAATGTTTTGTTTTTTTATTTTACTGAACAACGCTGTTCACGCATTCTGAAAGAACAATGAAAAAAAAAAATCACAATCTTTTTTTTTTTATCCATTTTAAAAGACATTTATTCAGTTTTATTTGTTTAGTTATGTTCACTTTATCTGCCAATATTGTTAAAATGAAGTTCAAATGCCCATGTTTTCATTTAAAATTGGGGTGTCCTAATTTCTTTCACATGACTATACATGTACATGAGTTTCCCTTAAGCTTTATATGCTGAAACTTATTAAATGGGTAAAAGAACATCTTTTTTAACCCCACATATAGTCAGTCCAAACCTAAACCATTAATTTTACAGTCACATACACAATATTTTTTTACTATTACAATTAATTAATTACTTAAAAACAAAATACAACACTTATTTACTTTTACAGTTAAATAATGAAAATTCAGTAATGACATACTGTAAATCTCAACCACAGTTGTCTCTTAATTGTAAAGAAAATTCAGCATACCCCAAAACTGAGCTGTAAAACAAGCCAACTTTTTGAGATCGCAATGTCTACATCTGGAGAATGTGGAAGCGAGGCTAAAAAAGCTAAAACCTAAAGGTAGCTCGAGCATATCCTTGATTTAGTCTTAAACCTGGGTGTTAGCATTCATAATCTAAATATTCTACCTCAAAGCTCAGTAATATCAGACTGTTATCTAATCTCCTATGAGCTACATTTAAGGCAAAACGTTAATTTGTCCCCCGCCACAGTCTAAAGCATGGAATGACCCCTATGACCGCTGTACAGTATACTAAAAACCTCTAAGACCTAACAACCTTATCTTACACTCAGTCAGACCAAACAAAGCTAGATAGATTAACAAACGGTCTAGAAAATACCCTACGACAAATATTTGACCTTAGACGAAGTGGCACTGCTTAAATGTAAAATGACAAGGCAAAAAAAAAGCTTGCACTGTGGTACAGTGATCAAACTGGTACCTTAAAACAAAACTAGAGCGGAAATGGCGGACTACCAAACTAAAGGTGTTCCACTCTGCCAGGAAGGAAAGCCTTAGTGAATATACAAAGGCACTCATTAAAGCCTGCTCAGCGTATTTGGCCTTGCTGATCGAGAATAACAAAAACAATCCCAGAGTACATTTTAGTGAGATTTCTAAACTTTCTAAAAGCCAGGCAGATACTCAACCCCAGATTACCAGCTTCTTTAACCAGTAATGTTTTTATGGACTATTTTTATAGTGTTCTTGTTACAGTTCTAAACTAGGCTAGGCTAGTCTATGCTGATACTTTTAAGGTTGGAACAAAAAATTTTGAACGAAAAAGAGTGGTTAAATATGAAACAAAATTCAGCTTCACATAAAAGTAAGTTCCTAATATTTAACATATTTGGCAGTGTGTGAAGCCATTGGGATTGGCAACCCCAATGGCTGGGAAATTATGAACTGTTTCTCAAGTATTATGAATGAAGTGCAGTGTCTGATGGAGTTGCTTTAGCAGCGTGGTGATTAATAGAATGGAACCATTTTACCTCACGGAATGTTAAACCTTACAGAGTTTCAACTGAAACAACAACCCAAATTTGAATCATGTAATGTTCTGCAAACGAGAGCATGCTAACTAAACACTTCCTCCATACTGCCAAAAATGTTATGATATACTTGAAATAGCCTTCAGCAGGACAGCAAAGATTAACTGTGAAGGTGAACTGAATAAACTCACTTGTAATGGTGATCGCACAGTGATTACTTTGTTTCCTTCTGAAGCATTGATCTGCAGCAGCACAGACACAGCCTCTTCATGCAGGGGTTTCCACACATTATACAGCCTGCGGCCTGGCTTATCCACAGGAATATTAGAAATTTCACTGTAGCCTTTGGGCACTGCAAAGACAGCAGACAGGCATTCAGACTACATACTCCCAAAACATTCTCCATACAAAATTACCTCAAGTATTAAACTGCTGCAACTGAAATATTCTTTGAACCCCAAAAGCTGATTTGCTAGGCCACATTCACAGACCTATGCTGAGGTTGAAAAGACAGCTCTCCTGTCTCTGCAGGGCAGACAGTCTTCCTCGTGCAGAAGACTCAAAGATAGAGTACTCCAAATCCACACTTTCATCAACTCCCACTTCATGCACTTTGCCTCTGGAGGCTGAATCTGCAACGCGCAAGTTAGCACTGTGTTGGACGATTAGCGGGATTCCCAGAGCATTCCGAATAGTAAACGGAGCTTTTTCCTTCAGAGAGTAATCGAAGGAAGAGGCTGTGCCTTCTGAGAAAGCCTGTCAATTAAAAACCAATAAAATACATTAATTCATGGTAATATTCAACCATAACTGAGAGACTAATATACTGTTAATTAAATGTTTGGGTGAATGATTTGTTGAATGTCCTGATGAGAGTATAAGTGCACCTGTGCAAGGTTGTGGAAGACATTCAGGCAGCACTTGGATAATGTTATGTTCATAGTGTCTTTGGAGCAGATGTTGATGGCTGTGCAAGGGTCTGGTAGCACTATAAAATCATCACCAGGAACAGGGCTCTTTTCACGGACAGGGTTATTTTTCATCTACACGCAAAACACAAACAAAATAAACTAAGAAATCTAAAAAACAAACGCATTACTGGAACAAATGATGTTGTCTATGTAGACAATGGTGCTGTAATTATAACACAAAACGTAACCTTGTATATAATTCTCTAGAAAACTTTAACTGACATTTAACTCAACATCTATAATCTTTTTCTTAAGCCTGAAAATAACATTTCCTCTGAATGTAACCTTTCAACAACACTATAAACAAATATATTAATAATAATAATAATAATGACGGTAAATATTGTTACTATTATTATATAACTATGTCTGTTAGTTCTTTAAAAATACACACTCAATATACAAAATAAATACATAGCAGAACTTTGTAATTTACAAATCTAAGTAAAGGAGATAAAAAACAGGAGGTAAGCACACAAACATAGCCACACACACAGCCACACACACAGCCACACACACACCTACCTCTAGTGTAAGGTTCCATCTGCGCTTGCCATTATCCACTCTTTCAATAAGGGGTTCCCACACTGCATGAGTTTCATTAAAGTAGTTCACCTGAAACACAACACATTCTGTTAATGCAGTGAACATCTTTGCTTCACAGTGTAGCTTACAGACATACACACAAAGACACACACCTCCAATGTCATATCCGCAGACACACTGAGCATGGATGACCAGTTCTGTGCGCAGCCAATGAAAGATGATTCGGCCAGCAGTAAGGGTATAGTCCGGTGACCTTGGCCAGACTCCAAAGTAACCTGCACCACCTTGACCTCTGCTTTAAAACTTTCGCCCTCTTTACTGCTGTCCGCTTCCCGAAAGCTTTCAGTCACCTCCGCTGCAGTCTCAACCCCCAGGAACCAGTAGTTGCAGAAGTAGATGTTCGTTTTTGCCCACAGAGTGCTTAACTCGTCAGGCTTTTGAGTGGATAGCTCCTGACTGGGTTTAGGTGCCATGGCTGCTGTGATGGTCAAAACAGTATTGAGAATGATAGGAGACACCTTAAAAAAAAGGAAAATGGGTGTAAGAAAAGACAAAAAGAGAAATGTAGGCCCCATATTTGTATATTTGAGCATATTCTATTATACAGATTTTTTCATTTTCATTTCTATTGGATAGTACAATCTAAAATAAAATACTAGCACTTTGCACAAAATGACCTAACAGAATCACACCATAATTAGTGAAATGTTTAGTTACTATGGCTATTTTAAAATCCTTTGCTGCCACTGGGATTAACTGGACTGGGAAAGAAATTTAACCATTGAATTTGGTTTGCTTCTAGTCACTGCTTGCGTGACAACAACATTAAAAAGCCCAGCAGTAGTTAAATTTAGCCTTTCACTGATGAAGCCTAAGGTGCACTGATGCTCTAAGCAAGGATGGAAACTGGATGAATTATTTATTTTTCAGTCTAAGATAGAGACCATTGTGTATTGGTACACTGCTATGTGATATTCAACTTGCATATCATGGTGGCCCCTCAAACAATTATATATATATATATATTTTTTTTTTTAATATATATATATATATATATATATATATATATATATATATATATATATATATATATATATATAGTATTTAAAGTAGTGCAATTTAAAGTGTTAATAGCCCTGCTATTTTTACGACAAAACACATGCTACATTTTCAAATTTACTACACTCAGTGTTTTGCATTTAAAGTGTGCTTTTTTGATTAAATTTTAATGGATGGATGTGTGCTATTTTGTTACACTTATTACACTTATTTAAAGTCTAACTTTCTTTTGTGTAAATTTTTGTGTGCTGCACTGCTATCTATTTTAGCAGCAATAGTCTTATTAGCATGTTTAATAATTCAATTTCATTTTACTGTAATTATTTTTTACTTTTATTTGAAGTGTTCAATGAGTGTGCATTCTTGTGTTTAAGGTAATACATTTTTTGTATTGATGATAGGTACTACTCCTGTTCCATTGTTAGATTTCTTACAGTTGGTACTGTTTTTGTTTGTTTAGCATTTGTTTGAGCTTCTCTGTAATCCATAACAATTCAATTAGTGAATTCTTTTGAAGCTATTAAAATTGTGTTGCTTACAGAATGTGTTTCGCAATTTTTAATAATAGTTAAAAGTTACTGTTCTTTGTTTCTACATAAGGTTTTGCTTTTTTTCTTATGCTGTAAATGTTGTCACTACTTTCTATTCCCTGCAATTTATTGTATTTGTTGTACTTTAATATGTTTTTGAATCTTTTTAATGTGTTTGAAAAACAAAACAAAACAAATCAAAACAAAGCTTCAAATATTCACCACCAATCAGTGCCAAATACCCGGAGCTCAAAAAATGGTATTCGGGCCAACTCTAGTATGGTTGACCATGGTGATGCAGTCTTCCCTGACCAACAAGACAGCTCTTTAAAAAAAGGAAGAAACACTGAGCCACTCACTTTTACAATGACTTCTTCCACAGTCACAGAGCCAGTAAGAGGAGCATTGTCTAGCATTCTTGTTTCCAGGACAACAGAACAAGGTCTCAGCACCTGGTGCAAAAATAGGGTACTTAAAAGCAATTCAAGAACACTGTTTATTTGCATCTGTTGAAAACCAGTTCAGTCTAACAATAACTGAGATTATATGTAGATTTGGCATATAGCTGTCCACTAGGGGTATCACAGTGCGTGTATTTGTACCATGACTTTTGTGCATTGTTGCACCACTACTGTTCACTATGTCATTGCTCTAACAGCAAAGCTGCAAACGTACGGTGGTAACAGTCTTGTTGTCCTTGTTTCTGATGAAGGGGCAGGCGAGAACTTTGAGGCTTTTCACATTGGCCTTCATGAACTGAGCTGCTTCCTGGGAATGATAGCTGAAGTCACACTGGAAAGATGCCACTAGAGCAGGTGCATCTGCCTTCATCAAGTTTGCCACAAACACCACCTCGGGGTCCACTACAACGGTACGCAGCTTGATCTTCTGTGCAGGGACTACAAATACCAAATAAAACTCTTCATTAGAAAAGAGATTTTGGATCGTAGTAGAATCATTTTTGATAAAACGATGTAGAATAGAAAATTCTGAAATTGTCCAAAATGACACTGCATTTATTCACCTTTTCAGCATCTGTCAACTGGTCATTTTTGTCATAAATTAGTATTTCTAAGTACAGATACATGCCTTTAACTGATCATGGCAGGCGGTACATATGTACAATGCAGATGCAGCAGTATTAGAGGTCCTCTGTTATTGTTGTCATTACAGATGGCAATTACGACAGTGCAGATTATTTTATTGAGATTATTCTAAAGAGATTTTTCTTCCTCAGCAATAACTTTGAGTAGAGATGCCAAAGACAAAGTCAAACTTGTAGAACAATGCAGAACAATTCACTCAGTTTCACTTTATCTTTAGCAGCAGTCTGTAGCAGCAGTCTGTACATTTTGGTGATTTAGGGCTCAAGAGACCTCTCTGATGAGAAAGTGCAAATGCACCTAGTGGTAGTAGAGTACTTTTAAAACATGTGGTGCAGTCTCCTTTTAGAGGGAATGAATCTGATTGTTGCCAGTTTACATTAATTTAGTCAGTGGAGTAGTTCAGAGTCGAGTACCCAAAGAGAGCTCAGTCAAAACCTGGTGAAGGAGATGTTTTCAGGAAATGTATTATAGTATTAGAGTATTAAATACTGTCAATCATATTAACAATTGTATTTAGGTTTTAAATGCATACTGTCACTGTATATACGAAGCATGTTTATCCACAATAGTGATTTTTTAGATGAAGGAATATTTTTTAAGTTTTTACCTTTTAATGTAGGTTAATGTAAATCAATTGTCACATGGAACTGCATTCTGTGTTTAAGCATATTGTTTCGTTCATTTATGTGTAGAGAGCAATTATACCCAACAAATGTAAAATAGGGAAAATGCAGTCTGAAAGCTTTCTTTGAGGTGCAACAATATGGAAAGGCAAGCCAGTGTAAATCCTGTTTTAACAAGGATTCTGTCACACGCTCTCCAGTTATAATTATAATTAAGTGTCTGGTTTCACAACAGTGGTTATCAAGTAACCAGATCCTATTTCAGAGGCTGTGCATGCAAGTACGTATGTGCATGCAGTAAAGTCATGTGAGGAAAACTCTGCTGAAAACCTACCATACCTCCTTGTTTTTCTAATGAATATATACAGTGCCCTCCATAATTATTGGCACCCCTGGTTAAGATGTGTTCTTTAGCTTCTAATAAATTGAGTTTTTTTCTAAATAATATAGGACCACGATGGACAAAAAAGAGTAAAATCCAACCTTTAACTCAAGTGAATTTATTCAGTAGGAAATAAATCCCACATTAAGAAATAATTGTTAAACATCAAATCATGTGTGCCACAATTATTGGCACCCCTGATGTTAATACTTTGTACAACCCCCTTTTGCCAACAAAACAGCACCTAATCTTCTCTTATAATGTTTCACAAGATGGGAGAATACAGATAGAGGGATCTTTGACCATTCCTCTTTGCACAATCTCTCTAAATCATCCAGCGACCTGGGTCCTCTCCTCTGCACTCTCCTCTTCAGCTCACCCCACAGGTTTTCAATGGGGTTGAGGTCTGGGGACTGAGATGGCCATGGGAGGAACTTGATTCTGTGTGTGGTGATCCATTTCTGTGTAGATTTGGCCATATGTTTTGGGTCATTATCTTGCTGAAAGACCCAGTGACGACCAATCTTCAGCTTTTGGGCAGAAGCCACCAGATTTTGTTTTAAAATTCAATTTCAAAGCATTCATGATGCCATGCACCCTAACAAGGTTCCCAGGGCCTTTGGAAGAGAAAGAGACCCACAGCATCACTGATCCTCCCCCATATTTCACAGTGGGCATGAGGTGCCTTTCTGCATACTCAGCTCTTGTGTTACGCCAGACCCACTTAGAGCAATTGTTGCCAAAAAGCTCTATCTTAGTTTCATCTGACCAAAGCACACGGTCCCAGTACTGCTTAGCAAACTCCAAACGTTTGCGTTTATGATTGTGAGTGAGAAAAGGTTTTTTCCGTGCATGCCTCCCAAACAGCTTGTTGGCATGCAGATAGCGCCTGATGGTTGTTTTGGAGACTTTGTGACCCCAAGAAGCTACCATTTGTTGCAATTCTGTAACAGTGAGCTTTGGAGACCTTTTTATTTCTCTTATCATCCTCCTCACTGTGCGTGGTGGCAAAATAAACTTGTGTCCTCGTCCAGGCTTGTTTACCACTGTTCCAGTTGTTTTAAACATCTTAATAATTCCTCTGACAGTAGATATGGACAGGTGTAGGTGAGTGGCTATTTTCTTGTAGCCATTGCCTGACTTGTGGAGGTCAACACACATCTGCCTTACTTGAATGGTATGTTACTTTGTCTTTCCCATGTTGAAGAGAAATGGCTCTGTGTCACGTCATATTTATACCCCAGGGAAACAGGAAGTTGTGAATTACTGTTGTGATTTTATGAGGAATAATTATTTCTTAGTCAGGGATTTTTAAAGTTAAAGGTTGGATTTTACTCTTTTTTCCATCGTGGTCCTATATTATTTAGACAAAAACTCAATTTATTAGAAGCTAAAGAACACATCTTAACCAGGGGTGCCAATAATTATGGAGGGCACTGTATATATATATCGTTGCATGGATCGTGGCGACAGCACACAGAGATCTTCACTCTTTATGCCACTGCTTGCAACTGCTTTCAAACATCTTAAGGACTGCCACTTTAATTACAGGTACTTGTAATTTAACTTAAACCTAACTTTCCAACAGCATGTGTCATGGTGTACTTCCTGCTTGTACCTGCTCTGGTTGGCTCTGAGATCTGTTTAAGTGGTAACTGGTTTGGTTTTGCAAAAGCTGTAGCTTGGGCCTGAGGCAGAGCCTGGAGGAAGAACTCAGCCACAGCCATGAGGAACTCCACACTGGCGCACAGGTAGAGTTTCTGGAGCACGGCTACCACTGAGCGTTCGTCTCCACTCTGTGAGTATGTCACATCAATCATGGCATCGGAGCTGTCTTCGTCACGCTTCCCCAGCATTCTAACAGGCAATCAGACACAAAGACACTCAGAACAAATTCTATAGGTGCTACCCATCTGTAGAACTGGTGCTTTGTTGACTGTGTGTTTGTGTTGTCTCTCGGTCATCTCTCTCAAAATGACTCTGCACAACAAACTTTGTTGCACAATCATTATTGTTACTCCAGAACACTATAAGGTTAGTTTTTATCACAGTATGTGGCACTATATGTACACTGTTATGTATTTGAGTAAATATGTATGGTGTCATTTTATAAATTAAAAAAACATAACAAAAGTAAAGTTAAAGTAAAAAAAAAACTAAACAAAAAGCAAACATGTCTGCACCTGGATGTGACTCGTTCTATGCCACTCCTTCTGTCATCCAGGGTGCAGGCTGTGAGAATGGTGGAAACTTCAAGACTGCCATTATTGAACATCTTACCAGAGGCCTTCATCTTGCACAACTTAAATTCCCCTAGACACAAGCTCTCTTGATGTACACCAAACTACATGGGGAAAATGGAAAGAGAGAGAGAGAGAGAGATTGAACAGGATGCACTTGCCCAAAAATAACAATTGTGTAAACTTTTGTCACGATTAGGACACCTGTGTGGGAGTCTTGTTGTAAAGTACTAGACCCAGTGAATCAACATTAAAACTGAACTTCACACTCTCCACCAGCTCAGTCTCTTCAGACATGCTCTCTGGCTGCTTCTCTACAACATTTTCAAAGCCTGAACAAACAGAATGAGAAGTTAGAAAGGCACACATACATACAAAGTAAAGTCACCAGCAGGACACACAAAAGTAGCCATTACTCATATTAAAGCATTAAAGAGAAAGTTGACTTTTTTCTGTGATTTCTTGGCACCTCAGTTTTTACACCTGAAAAGACTAGGTGCTCTAGAAACCATCTAGTTGTTTTAACTGGACTAGTATCTAGCTTTTATTGCTGCTGCTTAGCAGGAACAAAACAAAACAAGTGAGCTTGATCAGCATTTAGAATGGTTTTCTGATGAGATTGCTAACTGGAACAAATGAATGCCACACTACAAGCTATATCAACAAAACAAACCAAAGAGAATGAATTCTGGAAGTTGCCAAATTGCCACAAATAATCCATCTGTATTATATTATAAACCATGAATAATTTCTTTTGCAAAACAGTCCCTTATGGACAAAAAAAGAGAAAATCTCAAAACTGTATGCATTTACATAAAATCCAACTAAACATACACTATATGGACAAACATATTAGGACACCTGCATATTACACTTACAGAAGCTTTTATGACATCCCATTCTAAATTCATAGTCATTAATAATAAGTTTTTAAATAATAATTTTTAAATAATAATTTCCCCCTTTGCAGGTATAACAGCTTCCACTCTTCTGGGAAGACTTTCTACCAGATTCTTCTACCAAAAGAGCATTTGTAAGGTCAGACACCTCCCCTAAAAAACAACCCAACAGCATTATCCCTCCTCCAGGTAACATTCTCCTGACATTCAACCAACCCAGACTGGTATCAAACTGCCATATAAAGAAGCATGATTCATCAGTACACAAAACACGTTTCCACTGTATTCCAGGGGCAGTGTGCTTTACAACATTCCTTCCAATGCTTGGCATTGTTTTTGTGCTGATGTTAATGCCAGAGTAGGTTTGGAACCCTGCAGTTACTGAGGTGCCTTCAATGACTAAAAGGTATGTCCCAATGCATTTGTTCATATAGTGTATTTAACATTTAACAGGGATAAGATGCTGTCTATCTAGTCTTTACCCGCTGCATCTGTAACACACTGCTGATTACCCACTGGCTTCTATAAATTATGTTTTGAGTCAGTGGTACAGGAATATAGCACAGCACAATTGCAAGAGTACAGCTTTAAAACAAAGGCAAAACTTCACTGCAAGTAGCTTTGTATCTTTTACCAGTCTGCATGCGAGCTCTGGCAGGTGTAACTGCCTGTTTGAATGTGTCTGTGCTGCCGTGTGGCTGAATGCTGCTGGCCTCTCCAATGTTCTCTATCAGGATCTTCAACAATACAGTCAGGTCATCTTGACTCAGAGCAACCTGTAGCACACACAAAAAAATTAACATTGGTACAAAGAAAAAAGTTTTTTTTTTTTAAACATTTACTTCTGGAAGCACATGAAAGGTCACACAGCTTTCTTTAGGCCATGTTTCCTTCAACACACTTGGCAAATATAATTATATTAGCCTGAGTTGCCCTGTCCCTGCTGTCTGCATATTGGTGGTGCAAGCTTCTTTGTGACTGAGTGTTGCTGCTGCCTGTCATCTAGATCAGTTTCTAACAAACGGACAAATGGTGGTCTTTCTTTCTGTTCCTCTCTTTCTTTCATATATTTGAGAGGATAGTACCACCCTGATCCAGCTATCCACTTCAATGTTGCTTTGATTTTGCCACCCACTTTGGATGTCCACTTTGATTCTGGTGCAAATTCTTTAAAACAGAATGCTGCATACCTGTGTGACTGTTCAGCCTACATGGACTTACATTTACATTTACATTTACGGCATTTAGCAGACGCTCTTATCCAGAGCGACTTACAAAGTGCTTTACTATTTACCCAAAGAAAAACCTTAGCTAGTTAGAATAGACCCAATAATTCAAAAGATACCTCTAAGCTTAGACATTGCTAAACACAATACAATAAGGCGACCATAGAACTATTCGTCCAAGTACTCTCGGAAGAGGTGGGTCTTCAGTTTGCGTTTGAAGACAGCGAGCGACTCCGCACACCAGTTTCTTTTGGACTCCTTACTTTCATTTTAACCTCTCCACATATTCCATAGTTTGCACTCACATTACTAATACTTCCTAATTATTTCAGTTTATTTGACTATTTCTCAACTGTGTGGGTCTTCCTCTTGTTTTCTCTAAGGGTGTTTTTTCTCTGCCATGGACAACTCTGACTTTCTCAAAAGAGGCTTGGACCAGAACTGCTGGAAAGCTGTTTTGTGATGCCAGGTGGAAAAAAAGTCACTATAAACGAATTATCCTATGGCAAAAACTGAAAGAATGGCAAGTTGCCTCACATTAAATAGAATTATGGCTCTATGAAACTGGAGGACTCACTTTCATAGGTTTTAGGTCTCCATCCACCTCCACAGCAGCCATCTTCTGGTACCAGTTAGCGGCCAAGTTCCGTTTCACTGACAGCACCAGGTTGACTGGCTGCAGGAGCTCAGAACTGGGCTGATTTGAATCATTGTCTATCAAGATCCTTAGAGAATATTTAATCAATTACATCTTGGAAGATATAACAGGTCAGACAATTAACTGAACCCACATAAATGGCAACTTTAAACTTGAAAATCTCTTACCTGGACAGCTTAAGCCGAGTTAGTTCCACATACATGTTATCTATTATTGCAGGGAGTGGGCAGTTCTCCACTGAAAGAAGAGTGAAGCTGTTGCTTACAGTGATGAGACCCAGGTCAGCCTCCACAGCATTGTGGGATGTGGAAGACTGGGGGATGATGATTATTGGAGCCTTCAGTTTGATATCCATGGAGAGTCTGAAACTCTTCTGAGCAAAATCCCTCACACTTGAGGCAGCTCTGACCGCTGCCTGTGCTGTGGCCGCACTTAGTGCCTCTTTGGCTGTCTGGAAGTTATTGCTGAAATTCTAATGAGAAGTTAGAGAGAATCTATATATATGTATTGCCAAATGAGGATGGTATATCAAAATAATTAATATGAATATAATAAATAATTCATTTTCACTGTCAAATTTGAAAACAGACTGAAAGCAGCCAAAAATGGAAACACTTTCAACAAACACTCTTTTAACACTAAAAATTAAGCAACCCCTGTGGTTTACATTAATGTGTTGTGCTGGTTAAACTAACTTTATTTAAAGTGATGTGCAACGGTCTATGGTGACCAGAATGTGCATTACCGACTGTTACTGCTAAGACATTTACTTGACTTGTGCTCTTAGATATCATATTTTACCCTCTAAATGTGAGATTTAAGCCTCAGTTAGCTGGAACATGGTCTGTACGGTAATGTTCAAGCTTGCTAGCTAACCTGTCTAAGCCTAGCTAGCCGACTACAAGTACAAGCATGACACTGGTTATCTATGTATATGTGGTTATGTAAATGACCATCAGGGCCACAGTGAACCAAAAGTGTGTGCCAACAAAGTCACTCAGTGAATGACCAGTACTAACAGCATCATGAGAAAGACTGAGGAGCCGCCTGTGGCCAAAGACAAGAGAAAGTGTACAACAGTGACCATGTAGCTGCATCGCCCGTAGGGAAATCACCTGAAGAATAATTTAAGATGTAGCTGCACCTCTGACAGAATGCCCCATAGCAGCCCTTTGAACAAAATTCACAAGAAAATGAGAACATCTGAGAGTGGCAAGTCCAACTTAGTGGCATGAAAACATTTAGCTGGACAGTTGATGGGCAGCAGTTATGGTTAAAATTAGGACCTCGGGTTACAATTTTAGCTGTATTGGGTCAGACCAGTCCACATAAGCAGGGAGGTTGATAGTCTGGTCCACAAATATAGGATTGAGAACCTTGAGCAGAAAAGTTGTGCTCAGTCTCAGCCTAACATTAGAGTCATCCAAGTCCCACTGCATACAGAGGCAAACAAAAAGTGCATGCAGTTCACACCTATGCTTCACTGTACAGAAAGAAAGAAGACAGCCTACAAGAAGATTTAAGATCTGCCTACGCATACCAGCAAAACCACTCAGATGCAGTGCCAGTGTCAGCAGGCAACTTGGTCGCTGGTCATTGGGTAAACAAGCACTTTTTCACGAGAGACAACCAAGAATTCCAAGTCAGAATTCTTACAGGGATCCTCCAATTTCAAAGTCTGGAAAAAAGTCTTGGGTTGTAGTAAGGACTGACAAAGTCTGAAAATCTTAGATCCTAGAAAGTTTAGTTCTGACAGGGCACAATGTGTTTTGCAATTTTTTTGTCATGAGACTAGGAAGGGTAACTTACTTTAGTGTTTCTAGGCTCGCTAGCTCCTGTGCGTGAATGCTGAATATGGTGGCCGTCTGTGTATTTAGAGCTCTGATGGCAACTGAGGCAAAGAGATCACGCTAGTCCTGGCCTAGTAAATTAGCAGCAAAGAGAGCAAAAACAGGGCTGGTACCTAGTCGTAACTAGTGGCACTACTTTAAAACATGAACACATTTTTGTGTGATGGATGAGAGCCAGTTACGAAACCCTGGTGTTCAACATTCCATACGGCATAGCCAGTTCGAATAAAGAGAAGAGAAAAATTCCAGTACAAGAAAAAACAGCTTTGGAGAATCCAAAGCTCAGCAAGAGCAGCACTCAGTTGGTTTCCAGGCAAAAAGCGAAAGAGGCTACACAGTGTATGCCGAGCAACTTATACACCACACTTGGTCCACACTTAGTCAAGAATGATTTCACTAGCATACACCTTTGTTTCAGAGATACATTCACTTGTAGCAGCGCCCTGGTGGTCAGGTGATATTAACGTTAGCATATAGAACATATTAATGTTAGCTCTCGCCTAATTCACAGCAGTTTAACATTTAGTTTTGTTGTCTAACTGATGGTTTAACATTTATGTAATGATTTATTTAGGATTGTGGACAGTGTTCATTTAGATGGTGACTGTCAGCAAACTGAACTTTGTATGTGATTGTTTTTCAGTTCGACTGTATGAAAAAGTGGATACCTAATCCAAAGACATATCCAGTCTTATGCAAACTTGTAGCCACCCTTTAGACACCCACCAATTGCAATTAGGAACTGTCAGCCAAATCAAATTTCTTTTTAACTCTGAGCCAACACTCAGGAACTATGGGCCATCTAAAGGCCATCTGAAAATGAGGCAGGAGAAAGCCATAAGAGCCCAGGACATTGTTAAGAACTGACAATTAAAAAAAACTGTGGTCAAGATGAGATCTAGTAGAGGCTGGAAAACTACCATAGACAATGTGAAGAAATACAAACTGAAGATTTTGGAACGGCCCCTTATAATCCCTTTTCATTTAAAATCTATATACAATAATATACCAAATAAGACAGCATGCAAGACTCCTAACAGTGTTTTTCGGACAGATATAGAGCGTCTTTCAGTATGATAGGTCGATCGGCAACACAGATCGAGGGCAGGCCTGTATGCAACATTAACCTTTCCAAGCTAATTTGGTAATGTATCATAATGGGCTTCTGCAGATATGCACAAGCTCTGTAGTTTCATCTAGCAGATGACAATAAAAGAACTGCAGCATCCTGTGACCGAGGATCCTTATGTAGAGCTGCTGTCATCCTCAACTTGCAAATATGATCTGATTGGCTTTCAGGATCGGCTACATTAGAGACACATTTGTTGATCAGCAAGCTTTAAACAAATGTTACCATGTAAGTATGAGTATCCAAGCTACACTCACCAGCAAGGACATGACAAATTTGTGTAGATAGACCACTTGAATACAGCCCATATTGAGCTTCACCTTGCCATCCACCTTTGACGTATCTGTGTATCCCACCCCTTCGGTAGCTTTTGGGGAGAGACTCATATTAAGGCTGAATACCTCATCACCAACAATAGAGATGGCCTATGAAAAAAAAAAAAAAAAAATGCAGTCAAGAGGCACAGAACAATCAAATGTTCCACAGATGCCTGGATATTTACATTTATAAGATATTTTTGAGGCGTAGCATATTTACTTGCCTTTTTGTGAATGGTTTTTGGATCTACATTAATGACAACAAAATCACGGAGTCTAGCAAGCATATGCGTTTGGGTCCCCTGCATTAACAAAGAACCATGCAGACCTAGAGGGTGGGGTGAGAGATATTTTAGCATAACCTAGCATAAACACACACTAGAATTAAATGTTACTTGATGCAGGAGGGTATAAATGACGCCAACCCTGAATCTTGATGTCGGCCATGTTGCATCGCTGGTCACATACTAGCACATTGAATGCCCCCAGCTGCATGTCTATCTTCAGATCAGTGATGCCACCATCAGAGGGGGAGCTCACTACAGCTGGAAAAGAAACAGAGCTACTGCTTTGTGCATGTTTGCATGTTACAAATACGTGATTGGTTGTGTCTAAATTGTTTCCAGCTGTTCACATGGCTACAGTGCTACCGTAATGAAGTGAGGACAGGAAAGTTCCCAATAGCAATTATTCACTACTTTGCATGGGCAACTGGTATTTATTTAATTATATCTAATGCTATAGCAATGTTAAAAAAAAAAAAACAACACAAACCAGTAACCCACTCCAGTATCCTCATTGCATTAGTAGATTTTGCAACCTATTTACTGGATAAAGATAACTGTTCCTATCTTAAATTTTAGAATATTGTGAGAATATCAAATTATGAACCCAGAATTGATCCCAATCAAACTGTGGACCTAATATACAATTTTGAATAATTAGGAGCTTCTGTTCATTATGTCAAAGAACCTTACCATATAGATGCAGTTTGTAGTTATACCTAGTAGTTACAGCTTGTATGTGCATGTTGTCATCTGGGCCCCCATTCATAAATGTTACCACCATAGGACCACAGTAATACCAACATAGCTGTGGAGTGTTATTTATATGAGGTTTTTAAAACACCTCACTGTTTTCCTGAGTATTTGTATCTGAGCCGCCAAGTGCACGTTCTTGAAAATAAATGAATGGTGTTGGGCTAAAACCCCAGCAGTAGAATAATAACAGTCACATGAAGGACGTTGATATTCAAGCTTGGGTTTTAAAGAAGGAAAAACAGAGAGAGAAAGATATAGATACTCCTGAAGACACACTGCATTGGGCCTTTTTTGGCACTTCTGGTGAAAAACCCCTTTCCTTTGTGTTTTGCAAGAGTTAAGCAACATATGACATAGCAGTGAGGAGCGGTAACTCATAATTCATAAAATGGTGTTGCTAGGCTTCCTCAGAAAGCAAGTCCCATTGAGATTTCAAACAGTGTGCATGTTTAAATGTATTACAAAGCAATGTCTGACCATGTGTATTTTAGTAAAGCAGTCACTGTGTGAGAGTCCATTCTAACCCCAGGTTAAACCCCTGAATCCTTTTGTGTCTACAGTCATGTGAAAAAGTTAGGACACTCCATGAATGCGTATGTGTGAGTGTTCTCATACTACTTTTGGCAGAGCTTGTTCTTGTATCTCCATTCCTCTTGATCTCTTTCTCAGATGAGGGTAGGCTGCCAGACGACACGGCAGCAGACAGGAAGTCCATTGTGGAGAGAAGAGCCTCAGTATGCAGCATCAGGTCCAATGAGGAAAACTTGACCTACAAAAACAAATAATAAGAATTAATAAATAATAATACAAATCCAAAAAATAACATGACGTAAATAATTTAACACTTACATCAATCCTCTGTTCCGTGTTATTGAAATCGGTACCAAAATTAGGCCCATTTCGGTCAGCCTGTATAACAGATCATATCTTAAAAGTTTAATCTAGTCGCTCCACTGCAAAAGGAACTAAAAAAATAAGGACACAATTAAATCTGAATATACACTAAAATATGAATATTTATCATTTGAAAATATATGTGAAATTGAATATAAATTGTTTATCATAGACCATACGAAAAATGCCTGCAAAATGTAACTTTTGGGCTAGAATCCTTATAGTACCTCTCCCCTCTCTTTTACAGACACATATGGAAACCAGGTTGTGACCTGGTGTGAAAGCAGTACATTCTACACAATTAGAAGACTGACTGCTGAGCTTCCCAGCTGCTGCTATCTGCCTACCAACTACACTGAAGTATTTGCTGCTATTATTATTACCACCATTAACCATAATCATTACTGCGCAGAAAAACATATGTGGTGGTGGTAATGTATAAGCAGTTCTGACCAGAGGAGAAAGAGTCTTGGTTCTCCAGCCCTGAGGGAGTTTTTCCTTGCAACTGTCTTGTCTTATTACTGGATTCTTGTAAAGCTGCTTTGTGACATCAGTTGTAAAAAGTGCTATACAAATACATTTTATTTGATTCTGAGAATCCCATCCTGAAAATTATATTTGCAGAGCAGTCTATAATAGACTATTTATCTGTATATTTAAGTTTATATGTTCTGATGTACTATTTATTAATAATAGAATGTAGCATTCAAAATAGTATTAAATGGGGGAAGGCTAAAGACAGATTAATAAAGAAATAAGAGAGATAAATAAAGAGATAAGAGAGAATAAAAAGAAAGACCTACCTTGACATACTTCACTTTTAAGAGTTCAGCTCCCTGTTCTGCTGATGAACTGAGGATGCAGAGAGGCTCACCATATGAATCTATAACAATAAGAAAGAAACATATGCAAAACTGACATGAGAAAAGACATGCTATCAAAAACACGAGAAACGACATGCTATCAAAAAGCTTTTACTGGTTCAGATTTTTAACAACAATACCAACATACAATGACTTGTTTGTGCCAAGAAAAAAAAGTTGAATCTATTATCTGTTACCTGAAACTGACCGGATGATGATCATTCAATGGCACAGCTTTCAAAACTAAGAATAATAACTACAAGTTATTCAACTACATGAATAACTACAATAACTATTATGAAGTGAGGTCTCCAACTGTTTTTACTCAACTCCTAAATAATGTATAATTATTATAACATCACATACTGCCTCTGAGGTACTTCTCGTGACTGTGTGGGCTGTTGTCACCCATAGTGACAGTTTTGGTCTGCAGCTGGCGCAGCAGAGATTTTTCAACTGCAAAGGAGGAAGCCTGGCTGTCATCTACTAAATGACGGTCACATCTGTAACTAGCATTTTATGTGCAGGTCTTCCTGCTCTTATTCCATCCTGCAGTTCTCTCAGTTGTTTGCTTTACCACAATGTTTTCTGTTGCAAATCATGTCATGCACTGTGAACTGTTGGATTTGCAGTTTTAAGCTAGACCACTACTACTGCTAATACTTATTACCATCAAATACCAGTTATTAATATGTATTACATACCAGGAAACTCCAAGCACTTCATGGAGATAGTCTTGATGTATGTGGTGACCTGCATGTCATATTTGTGTACTTTGGTGTGAACTCCAAGCTGATTTGCATGCAGCACCAAAAAGGGACACTCATTTCCCTTCTCTGTTTTTTTCAGAGTCATCATGACCTACACAGACAGAAGCGGATTTTACCCAACTAAGCAGACAGCAGAGTGTAAAACACAAAAAATATTATATGTCGGCTGATGGATAACCATTTGAGCTTTATATATATATATATATATATATATATATATATATATATATATATATATATATATATATATATAAATAAATAAATAATCATTATACCTCCATGATTTCAAAGTTGAGGAGAACACTGACAACGTTCTCACTGAACTTTCCTTTGATATCTCTTGACTGACTTCCTGTCTCCACAGAAAGTACCTCTTTGTGTTCTTCATTCCTATCAGATTTATCTATGGAAAACATAAGGAAGCAATGTCTATAAAACATGTGGGAGGAATAGAATTATAATAACAACATGCAGGTTTCCATCCAGCTCTCAAATAAATTTGAAATAATTATTTTTGTTTTATTTACTTTTTTTCTGCTGCATTTTATTTAACATACATGCAAATTATTACTATTCATGGAAAAGCAGTTGCTGCTTTTTACCTTCAATGGCAGGTTTCTTCAAGTCAAATGAAAATGCTTTGCTACCTTCCCCAATGTTTTCTGCTAGGATGCTCATCATAACAACCAAGTCTTCTTGACCAAGAGCTAGCTAGGGGGCAAGCAGGGGAAACATTTGTTGTCAGGCAAATATTTTTCTTTTCTCCTTTACAGTCCAGTTGCAAAAGACAGAGAACAACCTACACTTTTCTAAATGTGAAGGTTAATGTGTAGTCTTATTTGAAATGCTACAAAACAGGAGTAAAAGAGCAGTATTTTAAGCATATTTCAAGAGTTACATATATTCTAAGTATTAAAAGAAGTACAGTATAAAAACCTTAAATGAGACGAAGAAGAACCTTGATCAAAATTAGAGAACACTTTCAGATACCTTTCAGTTATTGGTGTTAATCTGGCACCTAGTGCTAATTTCCTTAAATATCTGACAAATACTTTTTTCAAAGATTTTGCAATCTGGTGAGCTGTTCCAAGAGGACTGCAACCCTCCGACAGCAGGTTGTCCAGATGAAGGCCAAAGGGATGACCCCATCAGCCATAGCAAGATAAGTTGGTCGTTTCAAATATGTGATTTTTAGAAATATTGCATCTTTACAACATCACAAACTCATTCGAGTCCCCCAAGAAGGCTGGTTGTTCACGGAAGACAAATGCTAGAGAGGACAGGATAATTCTGAGAATCTCAATGGGCATCGGTATAACACTACAGCTGGAATGGCTCGCCAGTTCAGCACTGAGCAGGGTAAGAATCTGTCTTGCCATACAGTGTCTCAAAGTTTAAGAGCATTTGGACTGAAAGCCCACTCTGCAGTGATCAAACCTCTTATTAGCAAAACTAATCAAAACTAACCTTTGCTGAAGAGCATGTTGTGTGGACAAAGAAGTGGTCCAAAGTTCACTTTAGTGATGAACGCAAGTTTAATTTATTTGGGTTCGATGGGAAACATGTTTATCAAACCGCGGGAAGACTGAACCCAAAGATGTCAGTGTAAGGTGAAAGAGAAAATGTTATGGTTTGTGGAATGTTTTCGGCAGCAGGAGTTGGACCTCTTATACTGCAAAATGGCAGGGTGAACGCAAATGTTTATCAGAACATTCTTCGACAATGCATTCATCACCCAATCAGACAGCAATTTTCATGCAGGACAGTGCCCCCTGTCACACAGCAAAACAGGTGAAGCAATTCCTTAAAAAACATTGACAAAGAAATGGCCAGCTCATGTTCCAGATCTAAACCCAATAGAAACTAAAGAAAATTTTATTGTAATCTTTCTCTGTGCTACAGTCATTGCTGTTCCATAATTTTGATCAGTGTTTTCAGCGAAATAAAGCTTTTTGTTGATGTACCTTGGTTATTTTGTAACACAAGTAGCATTGTGTTCAAGTAGCATGGTATCTACACAACAAGAATTACTATAAATAAATGTTAAGCAATGAAGATTTATTACATTATTTCTGAAAAAGAAAAAAAATGTTCATTAACTTGTGTTTCCCGTGTACAAAAAACATCTACCAACTAATAAAACATACAAACAAAAGAAACGGAGAACCCAACTGAACTCTTAAATGAGTAACTCACATTCATTGACTTCAGCACTCCTTTAACCTCCACTCCAGGGATCTCTGTAAACCAGGAGGCTCCAAGGTTACGCTTAACGAATAGCTCCAGGTTAATAGGCTGCAATAGCTCAAATTCTGGTTGAGGGGCATCACGCCGCAGAACTGTCCTGAAAACAAGAGAAATTCAAAAACTAAATAGAGGTTTCCAAAAACCTTTTTCTTAACCTTCCTATTATAACTCCCTGGTATATACACATCTTTTACATTTTGTTAAAATATTTTACACAATATTCTTTTTTGTTATTTACAAATCAGATTTTCAAAATTATGCTTTTACACATTACACAACTACCTATGTGATTAGTCATACATTTGTTATCACATTTGAAAAGTATGACAGTAATGACAGTAATAAACCTTAGTCGTCTAAGAGTTAAGAGGTTAAAGGTTATTACAAATCCTACAATCATTTTAAACAAACACATTTTTAAAAATACTGTACCTTGATAACTTAAGGTGAGTAAGTTTGATGTCCACAGTCTCCATCACGGCTGGTAGAGGAAAGCCCTCAGCCGGAAGCAGAGAAAAGCTGTTGCTTACAGTGATGAGACCCAAGTCCACAACAAAGGCATTATGGGATGTGGAGGACTGCGGGATGATGATAAGTGGAGCCTTCAGTCGGATATCCATGGAAAGTCTAAAACTCTTTTGTGCAAAGTCCCTCACACTTGAGGCTGCTTTCTCTGCTGCCTGAGCTGTGGCCACACTTAAGGCCTCCTTGGCTGTCTGGAAGTTGTCCACAAATGTCTAGGGAACAGAAAAGACAATTAGCAAATGATCCATGTTAAATTCTGAGAGGGATGGGATTATAAGCCATGTTTTTAAGTAACAACTTAAGAAGGTCTGTAAGAAGTGAGAGAATCTTAATGAGCTAGCCTGTAAAAGATAAACATCATGCAGAGATGCTCTCACCTTCTGTAAGCTCTGAAAACCAAATTTACAACCAAGTTGTAAATTTGAAGAATAGTGATTAGAGCATTGTCAGAGGTGAGGGTGTACTTTGTTAAAAAATAAATAAATAAAAAAAAGGACGTGATGCATGGCATATCGGACCATTTGGAGTGTGTGCTATAAGTCTGCAAAGCATGTAGAGAGAGATGTGCTCATTATTAAAAACATCCTCTTTGTTCAGACATTCAGTGTCAAGTTTTTTGCAAGCAGGTCCATACATACAGTGATTTACTCAAATACATGTGTCATATGTATGTACACATTTGTGAACATGATGTATTAGCTGCTTTTATTACTATTACAGCATGACTTTTCAATACACCAGAATAATCTGCAGGCAACGGAATCTTTTTATGTCGGGGAAACTATCAGTCATTTAACTGATTCCAAAAAAAAAGAAAAGTTTAGAAACTTAAGTGCAAAGTGTTTAAATAAACTAGGATTAAAACTGTTAAGTATTAATAAAAAATGTCTTATATATCTCAAATAGTAGGGAAAAAAAACAGAATAGATTAGACAAATTTGGAAAACACATTTTGTATGGATGGTAAGGAATAAACCAGAGGCCAGTTTAGTATTGAAAATTCATTATTCATAAAATTATTATAAAATTATTATTTAACTGCGGGTTACTAGAATATGAGCTACTATTAGTCAATGTGTTAATATTAATAATAACAACTATTAAATAGGGATGCACAAACTGAGAGATTTAGCTTAGATATATGCATTGTATTTATTCTGTTGCATTGGTTGTGTTATGAATCTGGTTTCAGCAGAAACATTAAACATTTTATTTGGTATATCTGTATTGGCCCATAATTCTCATATTGGTGCATCCTACTGTTTATATTAAGTATTAATATAATAATATAATATAATATAATATATAATATACTATATAATATACTATTAGATTCCAATTACTAAGCTCATCACATTGACATTAACATTTACTTATACTAGAACATTAAACTGCAATCCACTGTTAAAAATTTAATGTGGGCGAATGTGCAAGGGTGCATTAATAGTGAAGCCGCAAAGCAAAGGGCTTTTGATGCTGCATGCCCAAACCTGTACCTCATCAGCAGAGGGAAACTGAAAGCTAAAAGATTCCTGGAAATAAGAAACACATTTAAAAACAACAATCAGAAGAGAAAATTAAATTAAACTAAACTAGAAAAAAAAATGTTCCAACATGAACATCAAAGAACAAATATAGAAACAAAATCTATTAGGAATGTCTTTAATATGCTCAATCAAACTGTATTTAATAGCATCTCATTACTATATATTTGCCAATAAAAAAAATACATCACAAGTTGTGGGTTATATCTGTTTAGGTCACCTCAAAGGAGGCAAAGAGGAGCTGTTTGCTGAATAGGGTGGAAAAAGGTATTGATAGCAAACTAAAATTGTTTTTTTTTCTTAGTTAAAAAAATATATCCACCCCCCCCAATTTATTAACAAGAAACTTAGAAGAAGGTGTTTCAGAAATACTCAATATACACACACAACAGTATACACTGCTTTATTTCTGCAGTAATTCTATATTACTGTTAATATATATATATATATATATATATATATATATATATATATATATATATATATATATATATATATATATATATATATATATGCACACACACACATACAATTTAATTGTTTTTTGAAAACGTTTATCACACTCACACTGTATACTCGTTTTTATCAAGGCAATTGTAAAGAGAATTTCAGGCACCAAAAGGAGTCACCATCATCATCTCACCATCAGAGACATGAGGAACTTGTGCAGGTAGATTATCTGGATGCAGCCTAGTCTCAGGGTGACCTTGCTGTCCACTTTCGATGTGTCAGAGTAACCCTCTCCTTCTGTGGCTCCAGGGTACAAACTCATCTTAAAGCTGAACACCTCCTCTCCAACAATAGACACCACCTGCCAGAGACAGCACAAACACAAACACCCACGTACACAGCTATGTAAATCCAGTGACATCCAGTGGTGCCAAATTTTAACTACAGCAACTCTAAAATACTAATCAACAGATGCTGTGTGTAGAAAATGACTAGGTTGCACAGCTGTAGTCCATCAGATCGTGTCAAACCTTTTTGTGTGTCGTTTTTGGGTCCACATCGACCACTACAATGTCCCGCAATCGGGCAAACACCTCTGTTTCTTTGGTTTGGACAACCACAGATGCATCAATGCCTAAGGAAAAAAATAATAAACTTGCAACTTGTACCTATGCTGAACGCTGCAGCTGAAGGAAAAAATATATATAATTTTACAAACTCTACCTTTGATTTGAATGTCTGCGATACTGCTTCGGTCATCACACACAACCACTCCAAAGGATCCCAGCATGGTATATAGCTTAAAACTCACCACCCCAGAGTCCTTTGAACTCTTAGATACTAGAAAAGCATGGAAGTAACATATATAGATAGATCTGCTAATAAACTACTTAGAGCAGATTACATCAAGTATTCAGTCTGTACCATGCCTGTTCACATGCATCAGATGTATCCTGCATTACATAAAGGTCAGTGGAAAAACACAGGGTCACAAAAAGCATTATTTATCCATTAATATCAATTGTCATCTTTGAACTAAATCAATCAGAGCAACAGAGCAACCAAAGTTTACTTTAGAATTTGATGTAAAATGAGATGAGACAGAACTATGTTTGTGCATGTGTACCTGTTTTCCCTGCTGCAGCTCGGTCAGCTTGCTTTTTGGTGTCCCTCTCTTTAGAAGCTGTAAGCTCCTGAGGCACTGCTGCATTCAGGTAGTTAATGGTGGATAATAGGGCTTTTGTGTGTAGAAGGAAGTCCAGTGAGGAAAACTCAACCTGTAAAAAAACAAACAAAAAAAAAAACTTAATTCCCACATTTCTTATGACCAAAATTTTAATAGACAGAATAGCAATTACATTAACACGTGTCTAATACTGACTAGTTCCCTTTGTGCCGCCACAACAGATATGACCTTTTGAGGCATGGACTCCACAAGACGTATGAAGGCGCCCCATGGCATCCAGTACCAAGACATTAGCAGCAGATCCTGAAATTTGTAAAGTGAGGCCTCCATGGATCGCATCAATACGCCTTAGTTGCCCATGGCCCAGACACAGGTTTACAGGTGGTTCCTTTCTTGAATCACTTTTGGTAGGTACTATCCACTGCATACTGGGAACATTCCACAATCCCTGCCTGATTTGTCCTTACACTTGATCATTTTTACTGCTTTTGACACATCAACTTTACAAACTGACTGTTCACTTGCTGCCTAATATATCCTACTCCTTGACAGATTTCACTGTAGATGAAGATAAAGGTTTTTTTTTTACTTCACTTCTCAGTGGTATTAATGTTATGGCTGTTTTATATGTTGATTTTGACACAAATAAACAAGTTATTATACTTTATATTACTTATTTGGCTAGTTTGAGACTTTTAAACAGCACTGTAGTCATACTAAAAATAAAAGTAAAAACAAGACAAATAAGAAACTCTTAATAAGTAAGAATAAGAATAAGAAATAAGAAAAGACTTTTATCACAGTCACTGCGCCATCACTGTGTTATCAAATCTCTGCCTGCACCATTTAACAGAGGGCTCAGTAGTTTTCTACCTTCCTCAGAAATCTTTACTGGGCTTCAGCACAGCCAACAGGAGGACAGTTAACATGCCTAGAAGCCTATCCAACACAAATGAAAGCCTGGTTCGTCTTGGTTGAAGTCGTCGCTCAAAACATTTGTGTGACCCTGCACGCCTGTTGCAGCACACTCTTTACAGCGGCATGGAGCTTAGCAGTGGACTTGTACAGTGTGGAAAGCAGCGTCATTCAGACAGTGGAGCGTATCAGAGTCAGATCTGCTAGGATGACGTAAACACATCTCTTAATGGACAGGCTAAAAACTTACTTACTGAGCTTTATTTTGGAGGAGAAAAATCCAGCAGGTTTAATTACCATTACATGGTAGGATCGGATATCAGTCCAGATACTGACAAAATTAGCTGGATCAGATATCGGATAATTAGGCAGTTCTATGGGATCCGTTCACTGAACCAGATTCCCGCAAAGACAGTATTCTAGGCTTCTTAACTCAGGATCAGAGTAACCCACAGACATACACAGATCATAGCAAACAACAAGACTTACCCTATCTATCCAGCATCCTCAACCTGTCAACAACTACCAACAAGTAATCCAGCTTGGAAAAACAGCTAAAATCCATACACATTGCCTTCAGTGGCCTGCTCTGCATGCGGGGGATCTCTCACCCACACATACAGGCACACATAAAGGCAGACGCAGCTGAAGAGAAGTGTCTAAAACAACAGATTACAGGTTTATATCACTAAATAGTAAATTTCTTCTTTTTTTTAAATAATTAAATCCCCCATTACCATTTTTAAAAGCCACAGCCTTGCCATTTCTGCCGTTTTCAGCGATAAAGAGACTAGAGCTGAACTGTTCAGGGGTAATAATGTCACTGCCACAGATGGTTTATCATATAAGGAGAACCAAGAAGGAAGGATCTGCTAGCTCTTTTTTTGGTCTCACAGACTTTGAATTTCAGGCATTCCTGATGCCTTAAAGGTCTCCCACATGGAGAAGTATATGATTTATTCAACAATGGTATCCCTAATGTAAACATTATAGAGAGCCATGAACACCACAACTAGCAAGGACAGTTTACCTTTAGTGTCTGTTCTGTATTGTCAAACAAGCTCTGAAAGCTTGGTCCGCATGCATCAGCCTGCATAAGAGAGAGAAAAACACATACACCTTATCCTTAAAATCAAACATAAGTAAGAGTGTTTTTATACTAGTGGGACTTTCTGTGCTTACCTTGGTGTATTCCACTTTCAGAAGATCAGACTCCTGTTTGTCTGATGAGCTAATTAAATAAAGTGGTTGATTCTGGGCAACTAAAACACACACAGACATACACAAAGAAAAGGGCATTGTTAAAAAATACCAATGGCATTATTTGTCATTTTGTACAGTACATTGTAAATTCGCACCATTATTATTTTATACACACAATATATATGTATCATCATGTACCTCCAGCCTCACAGTAGTTCAGGCTGATCTTGCGCAGGTACGAGGTCACAGTGAGGTCATACGTCCTCAGCTTGCCTTCAGCACCCAGCTGAGACACATTCAAAGCCAACACTGTGTCTTCCTGAGCTGCCTGACGTGTGAGCTCCAAAAGCACCTGAACACACATACACATACACAAACATGCAGCACACAGATTTACACTTAAACACACATTAGTGTACACAGACACAAACAGGTACCATCAGAAGTCACAGTTATTATGCGATGTCTGCGATATTATATATTATATTATATATATTAGCGATAATGGAACTGAAACTGAACTGTGGATTCTAAGCTTTCAGGAGGATTTTATTATTATTATTATTATTATTATTATTATATCTGAAATATTAAGATTTGAAAAATATAGTTGTGAATTGAATCTTCTAGTACTCTTTACATTTATTAACAATGGGACCAAATGCAGAAAATGCAAACTCTATGTTGTTGGCATTTAATTATGTAATTATATTTTAGCATTATAGCCAAAAAAAGTACTTTTAAGGGTTAAAACAGAGGTGAGTGAGTTTAAAGTGAACATTGAAATAGTACATGTGAATAAAGCATCAAATGTGACCATGGAAAAAATAAGCTTACCATTTTGACTTCAAATTTAAACTGAACATTTGTTAGCTCTTCAAGAGCCGATCTCTGAGCTTCCTCATCCAGAGACATTTCACTGGTTTCTTCTTCGGAATCTGAACATACACATATTTGTAAAGACTCATGTATACATTGTATCCAGTATAAATTGTTTTCGTATACAAAATAAACCCTACAAGAAACAGAATCCAGATAGTGTCTAACATGGTACATAGATCCTTGGATCATTAAAGATGACACATTTTATTTAATACTTTTTCCAAATTTGCAAGCCCCCTATAATGATGAAGTGGACCTTGTTTAGACCAGCATATGTTCAGTACTGTTCATAACTCTTACTTTAATACAGTTTAATTTTTCCAGTAGGAATATATAGGGAAACAAAAAAAAAAAAAAAAAAAAATATATATATATATATATATATATATATATAAATAATTAAATAGATAATATTGGTATGTCTAACCTGACTCAATGGAATATGGCAGTGCTGATGGATCTAAACTCAATACCCTCGGCCTGGCATCCGCTAACGGCATAGTCAGCGCCTGCATACACGCACACGCACACACACACACACACACACACACACACACACACACACACACACACACACACACACACACAAAGAGCTCTGTTGTAAGAACCACACAGAAATAATCAGATGTTGCTCCTGCAGCCAAACTGAGTAAAACACTAGTTTGCACTTTGAAAGGCCCTAATTGGACTGTTGTGACTGCAACCATTAGACTAATGACATGCAGTAGGGAGCTAATTTGGCAAAGAGACAGAAAGGCTGAAAGCCACAAGGTTGTGCTATTAGCAGAAAATAGTCTGCTGCTGAAGCAGCTTTAGTTTCAGCCTGCAGTCTAAAATATCTTAAAAGTGATGATCAGTCAGAGTGTTATTTGTAGGCTTCTTATGTATATTATGTAATTACAAAGCTACTACTGTTCCATACAGTGCAGTCCTAATATCCATCAAGCAATGTTTTAGAGTAAATGTCATTCATCATGTAGGGTAGAAATGAACATTGCATGTACAAGTGGGTAAATGGGCCCTCTGACCTTCTGAGTGGGGGTGGAGGGAGGGGATGTGTAAGGAAGGGGAATACTGTCCACCAGTTCTAAAATCCCATGAATTTTCTGATCAGAGATTTTCACATGCATCAATGGCAGCTCCCCAGACACTTTGAACCTGCAAAACAACATAGAGAGCTGAGCAAGAGTATTGTATAAAGAAATAAAGACAGACAGAAAGTGTCTTTCTGTATGAAAGCAAACAGACCTAGGCATGCGAGAGTCTTTCTCCACCATACACTTGGCAAGCTGTAAAGTGAAGTCCATAGGCTGCAGAATGTGCTGAATAGATGAACCCTGCATACGAGCTCTTTTCCATGCTTCACCTAGGAAGGATTAAAATAATATGCAATCAAAATCATTGTGATAACTCAATGATTTGTGATAAGGAGAATAGTTTCCATCATTCCACTCTGGGCTCGACGCACTGCTAACTGCACTGTGTAATGGTAAAGAAGGCAGGAGTTGTGTAAAATCCTAACAGTTTAGGACATATTACTAAACAGTATAACAGTATACAATTGAATTGAATTGAATTGAATTGAATATCATGATTATAGTGGTCAAAATCATCATGGTAGTTAGTATTATCATGGTATTGTTAAAATGTGCTGAAAAGTGGAATCATTCCAGTAGCATTACGGGGTTTGCCTGGTGACTCTGGTAACAAGGGAATAGCAAATGTATTCTTCTTTTTCATATTCTCCTTATTACTACTACTACTAATAATAATCATCATCTTCATAATGATTCAATCATTATCATGTTCACTGGAACTATACTGATGTTTGTGTTAGTTTTAAAAGTAGTGTACTATGTAGGGAGTATGGACTATATTTGAGACAGAGCTGATAGTCTCCTCTCCTGAGAAAGAGCAAACACTACAGGCTAGTGTTAACATAAAAGGTGGATTCAGAGCTGTGCAGATTAAACTTCAGCAGAGCTCTGTTTCGTGCTAGTGTGTCGATTAACTCAGAGCTGTATTTGGAGACACAGATCCACAGTTCTCGCTTCAGTTCACAATTTGATGTCTTCCTGAACACATTCTGTCACATTTTATTTTAATTATTCATCATTCTTAATTATTTTTTGTAGCACTTTTGAATAATTCTGACACTAACTATTAGCAAGTTAAACACACACATCATAACATTTTTTCAAAGTGCAGTAAGCAAACATGACTTTAATATTAATTAAAAAATTTTAAATGGTAATACTAACACTCTTGAATTTTACCATGGTTTACTGTAAAACCAGTAACTGCTTCATCTGTAAATACTACTCTACCGCGCCAGTCCACATGCTTCTTGTACTTTCTGTAACAATACTGTATCTCTCAGATCGCACGTCTCAAAGCGTGAATCCAACTTCCCGATCCAGGGGGGAGCCAAGCATTACAAAAATTTGAAAAAAAAAACCAAATGCTGCTTTAAGCAAGAATAATCTATCTGACATCAGAACTGTCAGAATTGAGTCATGTTCACATGATTTAGTGCTGTTGTTGTTGTTATTGTCCAAAATAATCATACTTAAAAAAAAAATTAAAGCATATTTTTCTGCAGACCAACAAATATGGGAAAACCAATTAAAACTAATGTGTTACCAATATGTGTTTGTTTGTTTTTTAAAATAATTTTTTTTTTTATTGGATTTTTCCCTTTTTCTCTCAATTTGCTACTGCCAGTTAACCCATCTGCTCACCCCTAACATTAGCAATGCTCCACACAAAGAGGGTAAGGTCTCCTTTTTTCTGATCCCGATGCTGCATCGCCAGGAAGCGGGCATGCTCAGAGGGATTTGTAGCTCAGCTTGGAATTCGAACTCATGTCCCCCCGGGGCAATAGTGGTAGAGCATTAGACCACTGAGCCACTCTGAGCCGCAGTTTTGTGGCTTATGTTATAAGGACAGTGCAAGCACATAAATGTTAACTTTACTAAAATTGTTAAATGTACTAAAAATAGTACTGGTGAAACATAAGTTAAGAGTGTAATAATACTATATATTAATATATTTTTAAGGTGTAAGTTATAAGCAGTTACTTACAGCTACACTCTTCCTATGAAAGTACATTGACCTTACAGTAACATATACTATACAAAGTATAAAAAACTTAAACCCAACACACAATACTTCATCATAAAAAAAAAATACTTGCAGTCAAATAAATATCACTTATTTTACACATTAACATTCATTTTTCAGCAAAGTGTACAGCACAATGTTCCTAAAGTCTTCCAGTACCCATGTATGGTTTGTCGTTTTAGAGGGGAAAGATTCTTAATTTAACGGTCATAAAATCATATCTGGGGACTATATCTCTCCGTTTTACAGATTTTAGCATTGTTTTAATTGATGCATACCTGATTTGCTGTAAAGCACTTGAACACTGCGTAGCTCCAATGAAAATCTCTCATATGCCCTGTCCATGATCTCTTCCAGCGATGAGAAACTAGAGGCCAGCTGATGGCTGGCCTGGTCAACACTGTTCAGCTAAAATACACATATACAAAGACACAGTTATATATAACATTGCACATATACACAGATTCAGAAATTGATAAATCTAATGAAAATGCATAAAATACAGTGTGTGTGAATATGAATGCAAGATTTAAGATGCAAACTGCTTTTGTCAAAATGTGGAAAATGCTTGCCATTAAACCATGAATTACATCAGTAATAACAATGAGTAATTGTAGTAATAATAATAACAACAACAATAACAACAACAACAACAACAATAATAATAACAACAAAGTTAAAATTTGTAGCCTTAGACTTAGAGGTCATTACTTCTTCTTTTGAGTAGAAATGATAAACAGACAAATGCTTGAGGATCAGTCATGCAAGCATGGTAGATTTAGCAGTCTTGGAAAAAACGTTGTTTTACTTGATTAACATTGGTAAATGAGAGAGATGCAAGAGGCTCAGCACAGATCTATTTCTGACTATTTGTCTCTATTTAAAATAATAATTTCTAGAGAACCTTATTTGTTGAGTCATTCTAAGAAAGATTACACAGTTTTCACTTATGTGAGAGAGAACCTTGGATTGTTTCATTTCTGTATGCTCTGAAAAAAAAAAAGAAGTGGATAATGTTGTACTAAGATTAGGCTAAGACCTCATGGTCAAAAACACCATGAAGCTTAAAATGTGATCCAAGTTACTGTCCAATAAAGAATACATTTTCCACAATAGAGTTGTGAAGAGCAGAATCCTGTTAAGAAGGGGAAATTAAGAGCAACTTTGAGGGGAGGAACTATATCAATCATATATTGATTCAGTAAAATCAGTTTTGTGCAGTCCTGGATTGACTGACTGGTTCTGAAACATATCAGATGATGGTATAATGACCTAAATGTTAAATAAACAATTAAACAACAGTCAATTCTATTGGTGCATTCATCATTTATTTTGACACAAAGAACTGCCAGATTAAAATTATGTCAAAATTCTCAAAAGAAATGCAGAGACAAAGTTTTTGCATGACAGTGGTGATGTGGGCAGTGGTGGCTCAGCGGTTAGAGCGCCGGGATATCGATAACAGGGTTGTGGGTTCGATTCCCGGGCTCGGCAAGCTGCCACTGTTGGGCCCTTGAGCAAGGCCCTTTACCCTCTCTGCTCCCCGGGCGCTGGAGTTGGCTGCCCACCGCTCTGGGTGTGTGTGTGTACTCACTGCCCCTAACACGTGTGTGTGCCCCTAACACGTGTGTGTGTGAGTGTGTGTTCACTACCAGATGGGTTAAATGCGGAGGACACATTTCGCTGTACACTGTACAGTGACAAATACGTGCACCTTTACCTTTACCTTTATATGTGAATGACATGGTAATGATGGGTTTGTACTACATAGAAGGTATTTCTGAGGAGGTTCTGTTTTTTCGTGCATTGCACAAAGACCTTGAGCCATGCCTTCAGATGACTAAAACCTTCTTAGAACCTTTTTAGACTTTATTTCAAAGACAATTTCTTATTGAGTGTCATCTTTCATTGAAGTGTGAGATCTTAGGTTTTAGCACTTAAATCATTTGATGACATCCACAAATTCTCATGCCCTGGCATAAGAGAAATATTCTCTCTTGCTCCTTTTTTTTTTTAAATACTCACTTGTAGGCTACCAAAGTCTATGATCATGAGATCAGAGGTACTGTGGTAGAATCCTGACTTTGGCACCAGCAGGTAAGATGGCTTGAGATCAATCCTCAGATCCAGAACCTTGCGTGTCTCAATAATGTGAGAAAGGCCTACAAAGAAATGACAAAAGATATTTTTTTTCACAGGATTATTAAGTGATATGAATTCTCAATTATATTTATTTATTCTTAAAACCCACTTGCACAGTTTTCACAAAGATTCTGACATTCACTAATGTTTCTGTGTTTGGAATTTGTTCAATTTACTACAATGATGGGATACATCATTATAAGAGAAGAGCTGTAAACAGTTCTACATAACCTGTTTGTTAGGAATTCTCTCAAGAATACATTCAAGAAACCTCTTGGGAAGATATGAATGAGGCCTGTTTTATTATTATTAGTAGTAGTAGTAGTAGCAGTAACAGTAATAGTATTAATAATAATAATAATAATAATAAATACTGTCATATTTGTTAATGCACAAGTATCATGCCCTAAGCCTCCTTCTCCACTGCACACACTCTGGTGTTAGAGACTGAACAGAAAGGCAGATGAGGGAAGAACTAAATGTTACCACTGGCGGTCTTCTCCTTAATCTCCTCCAGTTTGCTGAGTGTGGCTGAAGTGATCACTTCTAGGTCCACTCCCTTCCCCGTCTTAAAGAACTCTGCCAAGCTGTTTACAGTTAGCTACAAAACATCAACACATATGTGTGTTATATCAGGTAAATCAGGTTGAACATTGACTCATTGGCAGTTCCCATATCATAAATGTTAATCTACTCTACCCTAGTTGCTCTTACCTACATGTTCATACTGATTAGAATGACATTTCCCATATGTGAAAATAGTTTGCCCTTTCTCAGTCATTGGTCATTAATCTGGTAAATTGAAGTAATCCCTCTGCATTTTTATTGATGAAGACATCTCTGGATGTGAATTTGATAAAGATATGCATAGATTAGGGTTGACCTGACTACATGTTGTGAAATGGTTTTCCCCTACCAAGGAATGAATTCTGCATTACTATACTTACATATACCTAATCTTCCAGTTTTTTGGTTAATGTTGCTGAGCTCAGCAGTGCATTTATTCTTTTCAAGAATGTACCAAATTGTGGATCAAAAAGTAGGCAAAGGTGGAGGCAAAAAGTAAAATAATTGTGTCACCAAATACTTGACTGGACATGGACCTGTCTGTAGATGGTAGGTGTACAATCTAAAATGGCCAATGAGGTTAGCAGAAGGTAGATGTAATTCATAAACAGGAAAATTACACAGTTACATATCAATAATAAAATATATAATATATAATAATAATAATAATAACAATAGTAAATCAAAAATAATGTGTGTAGCTCACTGCATCATAGATAATCTCCACAGGTTGTGAGTGGATTCGAAGGAGCTGGTCTGCAGTGCTGTCTTCTGGGTTGAGCTCAAACAGGATGCTGAGCAGAGAGGACCGTGAGTCCCCCACTGATGCAATCAGAGATGGCACCACTCCCTGCTGCTGCAGACCTGTCACATACCAGTGCTCCAGACTGGCCTCCACTCTGTGCACAAATACGCAGACAAACACATGTATACACGTAGAGCACAAGATTTACTGTCGTAAATACACATGCCAGTTGCCGGTTTTTAGGTACACCTTCCACCTTCCCACAAATTGTACATTCCAAAATGCATACATTGTGTGACTTCGTGTATAAATCAGGTGTCTCTAGCATCAGATACTTAGGCTACATTCACACAACTGATTAAATTTTGGATTTTCTTTTTTACTCTTTTTTACTTTTCTTTTTACTATGTGTTTAGGCTGTTCACAAACATTTTAACGTGGCCTATATGTCTAAACATAAACAGTTCACACTTCTAAACAGACACACATGCGCAAAAAAAGACAATAATGCCAGTGAAGTTTCGGTTTCACCTTCACCAGCATCACATGCCCTATTAAGAAGTTCCAGTGGCCGACAGCTGGGCTCATCACTAAGAATACGTTAGAGCTTGCTGTAAAAATGGAAAATTATTCGGCCATGGACATTTCTTTGATTTCTTCATCCTTGGTTTCTTGTAGCTACATAATCTTTCTTTAGAAATGTCTTTAAACATGGATTGCGATGTGTGTCTTCTAACGTTGTTTTAACATCACCTCAAATATTTATGAGGACTCATTACATCCCCATTCAGTGTTGGGTCTGCAGAATGTCCTTTCAAAACGTGCCATGTACCAAACTTTGTCTTAAAACAGCCACTTCCACACAGGACCATGCCAGGTGCTCAACAGCATCAAAATTAGACCCTTGTGAAGGACAAGTATTTGGCACAAACAACATGGAGCCATCCTGTTTGATGTCAGTATGGCAACCTGATGGGTTATGTTTTCCTGGCACAGAATAAGGTCTATAATATACACTGAAGAACCTTTAGCATGATGATACATCATGTAATAAGGTACGTAATGTTCACACAATGGTTCCAGGAACACAATCCATGCTTCAGCAAAAACTAAAGGAAGATATACCTAATAAATAAGCAGCTCTGCATATATAGGTCTTTGATTTGTGTGTAAGTGTTTGAGTTTTTGTGTAAGGAAGGTATACATCAGGCATACTTTATAGCTTGTGCTCCAGGTCTTTGAGAGACAGTGGTGCTGAGGTCAATCATCTGTATTTTGAGGATCTCTGGAACATCGTTTGCTTCTCGGACTGTGACTGACGTCCGCAGCAGCTTGAAGTTTATTTTTACTGCTACATACTGTACACACACATGCATGTAATTCATTAATATAACTAATAAAATCACTGTATATTTACATTTGAATTCTTATATCCAAATCCAGGCCAGCAAAGTGCACAGTGCCTATGACACAGCAGTAAATTATAAATTACTGATTAGTTAATCAAGTTGATTAAGTAACATGCAGCATTTGGCTTTCCAAGAATGGGATTATAGAATCTTGTTAACTATGTAAATGTACAAGTGTAATACAAACGTTTTTTGGTAAAGCCAGGTTGTGAGAGCTTTCGCTGTAGCCAATGGCTGTGTATAACTTTGTTTTCTCTTCAGTGGTCATAATGGCATCTATACCTTCACACACACACACACACACACACACACACACACACACACACACACACACACACACACACACAGAGAGAGAGAGAGAGATGTTCATATTTTTGCAGTTTAGAAATTATATCTGCACAAATATTATTTGTAATAATAACCTTGTAATTGACATACTACTTGAAGCTGTAAAAGGGTAGTGATAAAAAATAGAAAATAAAAGTGTAAAAACTTGCACTTACTCTCTGGCTCTTTGTTCTCCTCTTCTTGCTCTTTCTTCTTTGCTTCTTTCCTGCCAAAGAAACTGCTGAAGAACCCCCCTCCTCCTCCCCCTCCCTGTTTTTGTGATGCCACTTTCTTGGCAACAACCTTCTGACCTGACCGAACAACCTAAGGAGGGCAAAACAGAGATAAGGACAGAATCACAGAGAGACAGCGAGATAGACAGACAGACAGACAGACAGAAAGAGACAAAGAGGGAGACTAAAATTAAAGAACAGGATAAGCATAGCCCCAGCTATATTACTGTATATTTAATAAGATCATACCTCCACCTGTGCTTGCTGTCTGGCCAGCGTGATACTGAACACATCTAAAACTTTCTCCAGCTCCTAGCAAATGAAAAATACCAATTCAACAAAATGTACTATGTATCTATTAATGCTTGAACAATCATATATACACACACATACACATACCAGAATCTGTTTATCAGTGTCTTCTCTGATTTTGCCCTGAGTCAGTTTGGCTTTATATGCAGCCTTGTAGGCTTTTAGTGTCTGTCTATGCTTTCTGATATGGGTCCAGCTCCACATCTGGTTGAAGCGCCTAATGTGCACCTCCAG
Organism: Salminus brasiliensis; assembly: GCF_030463535.1. Classification (NCBI taxonomy): domain Eukaryota; kingdom Metazoa; phylum Chordata; class Actinopteri; order Characiformes; family Bryconidae; genus Salminus; species Salminus brasiliensis. The sequence continues at coordinate 24,348,678 of NC_132894.1, read as the reverse complement.
CACACTGTTGATGCCATACAGCCACCTATAATGTAAATACAGCCTACAATTAGCATATGGCACCTGAAAACAACTAATGATAATAATAATAATAATAATAATAAATCTCTTCCAAACAAACAGTAGACCACTTCATGTTCAAACCAATTATATAGCAATAGAGCGTATTCAGTACCAACCATTGCTTAGCATGCTTATGGACTGGGACATCTGGTCTGAACTTCCTATAGGGGCCATTTTTTACCATGCAGTCTATGGACTCCAGTAGATCAACCATAGACAGGTACTGCAGGTAAACAGCATGTAATTGAGAGGGTTATTCTGTTAACAAATACTGTTTTTAGCACAAGATTGAGACCAGGATCTTTATCTAGCCCAGGAGTGGAATGAACCAGCAAATGAAACGTGCATGCATGAAAACATGTTTTATGCCCCCCTTCTTTATTTTGAAGTGAATGACCCAATAACCCTATGACCCTTAACTGCCAATCTTATGATACACTGTCCTGTTGTACTCCCAGTTTTAGGAGTGAAAGAGAAACTTCTGTGCAAAACTGTTGGAATACATAATCACCTGCATATTTCCATCATTTTTTGTGTATTCTGTGTATATGTACTGCAAGTATAACAGTTAGTCAACTGAAAGTCTTAGCTACAGATGACATTCATGTGTCTTGGTGGATGGTTCTCAAAAAGCATGGCAGTGGACACGGAGCAGTACCTGAGGCTTGGTCATTTCAATAGCAATGTTCTGCACCTCCAGTTGGAGGTTAACTTTGGGTGACTTTAACTCAATGTCAGAATTTGGGTTGATGCACATTTTGGCAGAAGCAAAGATGGGCTTGAAAACTGTGGAGAAAACAATATTACAGATTAATACAGTATCTCAGTATTTTAGTACTTCAGGAAATAGCTAAATTTACTAGATGTTTTCAATAAATAGCAAATACAGCATATTAATATCTATTAAAAAAAATTAACTGACAATTACGCATCATGAACACAGTCAGTTAAATAGCTTCCCAACACTCATGACTCATGAAAAAAAACAAATTAGGTTGTTTTTAACCCAGACATTTCTTTGCTTGTAAAACTGTTTCTGTCATTCATTTTTTGTCATTCATTACATTTATCTGTGGTAAACTGAACATTATAGTTTTGTAGTTTTTAGAGTATTTCTGAGCAAGCAGTTCTGCTAATAACTGCATATACAAAATAAATAACTTCTACTTCGAACTGAATTGATACATACTGTATTGATAGCCTTTCAGCTCCTCGTCTTTGGTGCTGATTCCTGCTTTCAGTTTGTCCTACAAAATACAAGAAAACTGTATTTAGTAAAATAACCATGTATATTAAGGTTGGGCAGTATAATGATAATTCCGTTCTTTGCAGTATTTTAAAATGTTGACAGTATTTCAAAATAACGATGTGTCAAATTTCTGTTCTGTATCTATGCTGTACATAGCCAAATAAGCTCATTCCCCCGTGTGCATTTAAGAGAGCTACAGGGTAGGGGTGCTGTGAGTGCCCTCTGACTGGTAATGCTGCGCTCTGAAAACGAGGGGAAAAAAATAGGAGCGTGTAGAGTACAAGAGTACAAGCAAACCTATATAAACTAGTCTACTAACACTAGTCTACTAACAGTCAAAACACTCCTAAGACCATTCACTTGACTATGATCTCAGATATGAGGCTTGTAATTCGAGCCTCAGATAGCTGGAACATGGTATGTGATGAGGTGTTTAGCATGCTAGCTAACTTATTTAAGCCTAGATAGCTGACTACCACTCCAAACATGGTAGAACCAGTATCATTTCATCTTGCTTTAACTTATGGGAAACACTTGTGTCTGTTACTCAGTGGATCTGCAGCTGAGCTAGATACAAAACCTCAGGAAAACCCCCTTTAAATTCAGTTTTCTGTCCTTTAAACAGCAGTCACTTGATCTGAATCATTCTCGTCTAAATGTTTATAAGTGGGCTTTCAGTCAGACAGACTTGAATTTAGTAGATTGTTATACTGCTAATTGAGCTCAGGCTAACCAGCTTTTCTCTCCTGATTCAAAGCAGTTTAACATTTGCATGGTTGTCAGACTGACAGATTAACTTTTACTGAATGACTGATTTAAAACTGTACTGGTCCGTTTAGTTTGTTACCCCGTAAGCAAACAGAACATGTATTTGATCATTTGTATTTGACCCCCCACCCCCACCCCCCGGTCATACCATACCATGGTAATATTCTGAAACAGTATGATGATATGACAAAAGTGGATACCTCCCAACTGTAATGTATATACAATGAAAAACACTATAACTAGAAACATCACTATAAATTTTGTTGAACAAGATTTATTTTTCATTGGAGCTCTGTGTACTGCAGACAGCAAAAGTTATGGTTTTCTCTGTGTGTTATCCTGTGTCTAAATAAAATGCACAAAAATGTTTAGTGCAGGGGGCCGGAAAATGCTGGTCTTAAACATATGCTTTAATTGATGCAATTTGGACAGCACAATTTTTTTTTTTTTTGTGTATTAGATGTAGCTCTATTTGTGTATTCATGACTTTGTCTTACCAAATACAATGCAAAGGAATATTACATTTTTCTCTTTTAGCAGTGAGGTACTTCTAACTGATAATTTAAATAATAAAACTATAAAAAATAACCAATAACACCAATAAAAGCATACTTAAATCAGATTGCACCTACAGTTTTTCATCAATTTGATATTTGCTGTATCTGCTTGATCCACTTACATATGGTTAAAGTTTGTGTAACTTTAAACACGCATAGGTTTAAAATAAATCACCAATTAAGTTAATAATACATAAAAAATTATGATTATATTAATTTTGCTCACAAAAAAAAATTTACACAGGAGGATGCAATTATTTTTTATGTGCACATTGATCTAAAAAAACAAATAGCACAGATTGCTGAAAGGCAAAGAGAGGTGAAGAGAAAGAAAACAATACCACTATCTCCTCCCATGAGCCTCTGTAGAAGATTGGGCTGTTAACGTTCCAGTAGGCACACAGACACTCCAAACGGCCCAGCTAAACACACACACACACACACACACACACACACACACACACACACACACACACACACACACACACACACACACACACACACACACACACACAGAGAGAGAGAGAGAGAGAGAGAGAGAGAGAGAGAAACCTGAGATTTTGCAAACCATAAAAACACTTTTATGTGACTGCACAGAATAAGACAAAGAACAGCTGACAACGCTAACAAAACATTACTATAAATAAATAAATAAATGCTAGTGAGTCATGTCATGTTTTACTACTCACATTCATTCTTAAATAAATTAACATCTGAGTTATCCCTTCGTGGTAGTCCTACCTTGTAGATAATTTTCGCAGCTTCATTTAGAATGCAAGCTCTCCAGTTCTGATCTGTCGTCTGTGAATAGAGAATTGTAATATACAACAGTAGTTAGATAGCAGTTTTAAACAAAAAAGTGTATGTTTGTATGTGTTTGTGTGTGTCTGTATGCGAGAGAGAGAGATCACCTGTAGGCTGAGTTCAGACAGTGTCACCCCCATTGAGAGAGGCCTCTTGGGATCTGATACCTGAATGAAATAATAACAACAACAACTCTAATTACATACACTCAATAAACATTAACACATTCCCTGCATTAACAGAAACCTGTTAAATCTATCAGACATTTGCCGAGTACCTACATCATCCTCATATCTGATGTGGATGCTGGTGACCTTGACCTGAAGGTTTTTGATGACTTGTGTAGCAAGTTTCTCTGCAAATGTGTCTTTTTTCTCCTCCTGGGGTTTTTCTACAGACAAACAATAACAACAATTGTGATATAAAAAATAACCGCAAATTAGACACTGCATTCATATTCACTGAAATGGAATGCTAAATTGCCACTCAAGGAGCATAGAATAGCACTTAAATTTTCTGGCCTTGTGTAGGTGACCTAGTCATCAGCAATAAAACCTGATCACCCACCTGGTTTCTGGTCATGCTTTTTAGACCTCCTAAAAGTTTTTTTAGGCTTTTTATGTTTACGTCCTTTATCTTATGGAGTGCAGCATTGGGAGAGAGAGAATAGTCAATAAAGCAGAAGAACAGAAAAACATACAAACATGCATGTGTAACTATGGACAGAAAGCACAAGCAAGGCATGCATACAAAGTAAACAAATGCACACGCATGCACATTTAAACACATATATAACAGAAGTGAACGATTTAGAAGTCAGAAAGCTAAGCAGGTCAACGTGAAGTTCTACGCAATTTTATAGAACAATGTGGGTATGGCTCTGTACGTACCACGCAGAGTATCTTTATACACATAACTCTCCAGATTAAACACAAACTCTCCCACCTGAGAGTCTTCAGTCAGGCAGTGCAGCACAAAGCAAATATAAATATATATACAGTAATTATTGGGTGGATGGATGGATGGATGGATGGATAGATGCATGGGTGGATGAATGGAGTTATGAGATCCTGATGGCTACCAAATGAATATTCTACAATCAACCAAGAATATACACTTTAATCATTCTTAATCATTTCCTCAATACTGACCATTGCAACTTCAATATATTACTGAAGGTTGAAAAACAGTCTCTGTCAAATGTTTTCTCATGTATTCTGACAAATCTCAGATGTTCCAGTTTAGTTGTTCTGTATACATTTATACATATACAAGAGAACAAAATGATTTTGTTCTAAATAATGTTGACCAATCTTTAACTGTGTCCCATCAAAGGTTGACTACTTTGTTTAAACTTTTTGCAGGACAGCAATTGCAATTTTCTAGCAATATAGCTGTCCATACTGTGCAGACCCACTGCATTGCATAAGCACAATGTTTCACAGTGGTTAATGAGCACAAGCTTCCTTGCAAAACAGCTCGAGTTCAGTGAGGTTGGATGGAGAGTGTTTGTGAACAGCAGTTTTCAGCCCTTTCCACAGATTCTCGATTGGATTCAGGTCTGGACTTTGACTTGGCCATTCTAACACCTGGAAACGTTTATTTGTGAACCATTCCATTGTAGATTTTGCTTTATGTTTTGGATCATTGTCTTGTTGGAAGATAAATCTCTGTCCCAGTCTCAGGTCTTTTGCAGACTCCAACAGGTTTTCTTCCAGAATGGTCCTGTATTTGGCTCCATCCATCTTCCCATCAATTTTAACCATCTTCCCTGTCCCTGCTGAAGAAAAGCAGGCCCAAACCATGATGCTGCCACCACCATGTTTGACAGTGGGGATGGTGTGTTCAGGGTGATGAGCTGTGTTGCTTTTACGCCAAACATAACGTTTTGCATTGTGGCCAAAAAGTTTTATTTTGGTTTCATCTGACCAGAGCACCTTCTTCCACATGTTTGGTGTGTCTCCCAGGTGGCTTGTGGCAAACTTTAAACAAGACTTTTTATGGATAAGTGGCTTTCTTCTTGCCACTCTTCCATAAAGGCCAGATTTGTGCAGTGTACAACTGATTGTTGTCCTATGGACAGAGTCTCCCACCTCAGCTGTAGATCTCTGCAGTTCATCCAGAGTGATCATGGACCTCTTGGCTACATCTCTGATCAGTCTTCTCATTGTTTGAGCTAAAAGTTTAGAGGGATGGCCGGGTCTTGGTAGATTTGCAGTGGTCTGATACTCCTTCCATTTCAATATGATCGCTTGCACAGTGCTCCTTGAGATGTTTAAAGCTTGGGAAATCTTTTTATATCCAAATCCAGCTTTGATTACACACAGGTGGATTCTATTTATCATCAGTCATTTAGGTCAACATTGGATCATTCAGAGATCCTTACTGAACTTCTGGAGTGAGTTTGCTGCACTGAAAGTAAAGGGGCAGAATAATATTGTATAATATTTGCCCCACTTTTCAGTTTTTTATTTCTAAAAAAAGTTTCAAATATCCAATAAATTTTGTTCCACTTCATGATTGTGTCCCACTTCTTGTTTATTCTTCACAAAAAAATTACAATTTCATATCTTTCGAATACTTTTGCAAGGTATTGTATTTCAAATGTGTCTCAATGGCTTTAAACCCTTATACTGCCTTTTCATTTTATACACCAATCAGCTTGTGCTAAGCTAAGCATGGCGTGTTGCTAACTAGTATCTAATCACCCTCACTAGTATTCTTTTCACTAATGTGTTACTGGGAAGCAACCAGTCACTTCAGACGAAGTAGGTCATTTCTGAAATTTCTAACATAATTAGTTAGTCTAATTAGAGGAGGCTCATTTCAACTACAATACTGGCTAGATTAAAAAATGCAAACTGTTGAAACAAAAATAAGAGACTGCACCTTGCCAGACTTCCCAGTTTTTGTGCCAATGCAATCAGTCCAAAATGTGTACCACTACAGACTGGATAATAAGATATTAAATACACTATAAAACAGTCAAGTCTATACTAAACTAAAAAATCAGTCTCATCTTGGAAACTGTTACTAAAAATAAAATGATTTCATCAGTGTTAATCAGCAGCACATCTGATCTACACTGTGTGGCTGTATCATTTATACAAACACAAAAATCTGATCGGAGGGCAAAATAACCTGATTGGGACATCCTTGTAAAAATAATATTTTGTAAGACATTTTACAACCTTAATTCAAATCTTATTTATGACGTTTTATGATTGTTTTAAGAATCAACCCTAACCCTGGTTAGGTGATAAAGCATGAGTGCAATGAAGCTTAAGATTGAGAGAATTGAATGGGTAATCCCTGCTAGGCTAAAAGTTAAAAGTTGATCTCTTAAACTTGATTTATTCAATGTCTGCCACCACCCAACCCCCCACCCTAACTGGATTACCTACATCAAAGTACATTGATATGCCTTGTAGCATTTGTCAACGCAATCTCAACCTCTACCCAACTTTACGCAAAATATATGTAATTCTGATCTGTGCGGGAGAAATAGACTAATAATAGTCCATCTGCAGTTTAGCAATAAATTATCATCTTACCTTTGAATGCGGCCATCTGCAGGGCCTCCTCAATGCGCTGTAGCTCCTTTTGTTTAGCCTCCTGCTGGTAGCGCTCTTCTTTCGCTGCATCATACTTAATTGCTTCAAAAAACACACACACACACACACACACACACACACACACACACACAGTTAGCGATACACCACACAATCACTAACCTGTGCTCACACCCACAATTCAAAGTAATTTTTTACCATAGGAATTACACAACACAGAAAGGTCAGTGATACCCACAACATGCATGCAATAAGCAAACTGAATGTTTTACATAATTGATTTTCTGTTTTGAAATAACACTGAGATGGCACCAAAGTGATGGCACAAAAGTGATGTAAATGAGTGACCCAGCCGCCTGTAATACCATATCCCCAGTAATATTTAGAGACTGTTTAAAGGAATGAAAAAAGTTGCTACCAGCAGGTAACTTCTTTGTTCACAACACAGTAAAGCCTGGCATCCCGAGCCATCTCCCTCCAAGCTCACATAACAGCTTATCATTTAACCAACCTCACAACCACAGAACCACTAGCCTCCCTGATGACAAAATTCACACCTCGCCCCACTGGAACCATTAATGCATGTTCAGGGCCATCAGGTCCATGTGCATTTGACACAAGAAAAATACATTGACAGCATATGCTAAAAACAGCCCATACTTACCCACCATGCTACATCTGCACAATCAATCATTCTGCCCTTCCTTAACCAACCAGTGCCCTTCTTATCAACAACTATTGACAAGCCAGCTTTTTCTGACAATTCCTTCATTTTGGCTTTTACCACAAGGCCTCCAAATTCAACCAGCAAGGATGTGACTTTGCTACAAAACAATGCGCACCTATTTCTACTTGTCTAATATATTCCTTCTCAATCAACCTTCAACTATCCTTTTGCTCCCTGACTGTAGCCCCATATTACTCACACCTAAATGTAAGTAATACAATGCACTGTAGAACCTGTATAAACAATAAACAAAATTATTATATGTTATTTGCAACTACTAGCAAAGTATTTATATTTTCATATACATGTTAAACCACTTTGTCCTTTTGATAACACATACATTTGACATGTGATTAACAGTTAACTTGTTTATAAAGATACAGAACAGTCAAAGTAATAAAAGTAACAAGCTTTAATAAAAAAAACTACAAAAAAACTATAGGGACCAAAGCAGGACAGAGAAACACCTTGAAACACCACTGCCTTATAATCACTTTTTAATTGATTGGTTCTGGATCCCAGCCTCCACCCCAAGGAATACTACCTTGCACATATCTTACCATCATAAGGTGTGGTAAATACTTTATAATCAGCTGGAACATGTAAAAAAAAAAAACACATTCTAGAACAATGTATATTAAATTGTTCAGTAGCGCAATACACAAATCCTTTACAAGTGCAACAATAAATACCCTAAAGCAAATTCCATGTATATGGACTAACCTTTTTCTGTTTAAATATTAAAAACATGAATGGCAAGACTTCGTAAAGTTATTAAAATAGTTCAACACACTAGTTAGAAAGTCTGTCACTTCAGAACAGCACCTTAAATTCACCTCAAATGTCATGACTTTATTACTGTCGCCTTATAGAAGTTATAAAATGGACTACTGCTGATAACTAAGTTGACCTAACAAAATTATGTGTTTGTTTATTTTACATTTATTAGCTTAAATATTTGCACTGAAAATATTGCCTAGTTCTCTATATAGCATGGATCATTTTTATCTGCAATGTATAATCCAGTCAACAGTATATTGAACAACAGTAGTCTAGTGAAACTCACAGCATTTATAAAACTTTCACAAATGCAACAAATATGTAGACATGTAGATTTTTTCTATGTTCTATTGTCCAGAAATGGTTTATATAAAGGTCATATTGGTTTATTTCTACCATAGTTTTACAGATTCAAAAGGGGCACAGAAGATAAACACTTACTTGCTCCAGGGACCACAAGGAGATACAGACCATCTAAAGTGGCAACCACAGCTTCTGTGTATAGGTTCTTCCAAGGAATCTTTAAAGTAAGTTTTCCTAAAACAGATGAAGTTTTGAAAACAATATGTTATGTCCAAAAATAACAATTACTCCACGCTGCTAGAAACAACACACAAACTGATTATTTATTCAACTCTACTTGTAATAATTTTACTGCAAAGAAAACATGCAATTCTACATGCCATTATATCAGGTGATGATATGCAAAAAAGGTAGTATAATTCTAACCACACTTTGGCTACTTCAAACAGAAACTTCAAATACTGACATATTAGTACATTACATGAATCATTACAACAACAAAGTGTATTTTCACAGTACATATTATGACAGCCCCAATAATTTAGCATATATTTAAAAGATAACCCAAGCAGTTCAAGGATCACAGTCTCTAAATATTTGCAACATGTTCATTGCATTTATGCCAGTTTATGTATTACATTTAGCCTCAGTGCTGTCAGTGCCTAATTATAAAAAAGAGACATTGTGTATTTGTTTATACAACTGTGGCTATTTACACCTCCCAATACAGTGAAAGGGTCACTAAAAGAGAATTGGGTACGATTAAGTAGAACCAATTTTGCTGTTGTTTTTTTTATTCTGGCACTCCATTACTCAACAAAATAGAATACTCAATTGCTAAAACAACTAGACTTGCCTGTGAAATTGTTTTTTATAAAGACATACTAGAACCATGACTTTTTAACAAATTCAAATGCATAGATACTTGTCTTTCATAATATTAAATAAATCCTCATTGTGAACTGTGCAAATGTTTGGACAGTTTAGTGTTTAGTGTGGTTTCTACAATGTGGATTGCAATGGCTGTTCAGGGAACCTGTGAAGGTCAAGATGAGACCTCAAAGAAAACTCATCAATAACTGCTTGGATGTTGGTAAGAATAAACCTGCCATATGACTGCCAAGAACCAGTTGATTCAAGAGGGTACACACATACCTTTCACAATAGTATAACCACAATCTCACTGAAGGAGTCATAAGAAGGGAATCTTAAAAACGCCACTGTCTCAAAACATTTAAAGTGTGTTAAAGAACATCTAGACAAGCCAGATGCAATTTTGAAAAAGTGACATGAACTGAAAATATAAGGATGGGTTCTACAACATAATCACAACCCCCTGATCCACTGGTCATAGAAAATGTGTGTCTTAAATTTTTATGCAAACGCCCCAAGAATATCTCAGAACTAGAGGCCATCTGCAAAAAGTGGGACAAATTGCTACAGGAACTGAAAAGATTTTAGCTGCTACAAAAAATATTTGTGCCAAAGTAGGTGTTACTAAGTCCTCTGTGCCCAAACATTTGCACAGGCCGCATTGATGAGTTACTGTGCATTAAGATTTTCTGGAAGTATTGTGTTTCATGTTTGATTAGTTACAGAGACTGTGTTTACCATTTCTTAATTACAGACAAATTATGTTATTTGGCCACAAGCATGCACACATGTTTTGCACATGACTGCATAATAATAGATGTAAGCTTTTAGTACACAAAGGAGCTTTAATCTCCTTATGCACCAACATAAAAAGTGAAACAAATAAAAGATATAATGTAATTCTGATAAGAAAAAAAAAACCTGGTTCTTACCAACTTGCCCAGCTTTCACCTTAAATGGCACATCAAACTCACTCTGAAAGACATTTGCATAAAACACTTGTATGACACTGATGTGTTTGGAAATGCTAATAAGGAAAACACATTTAATTATACAAAATAAGCACAACCATAGAAATGACATAAAATCTGACTAAATGCAAGCAAATTGAGTCATTTGGAGTTCTAATCATTAGGGTGTACTGAATACTTAATATTTTAAGTATTTATTAATTACCTCAATAACAAGCATATTTAGGAATAAAATAACTATGACGATTTAGATTAATTCTAAATTATTAAACACATTCAATTGAGCTTACCAAAGCATTCTCCTTTACTCTCAGGTTCTCAAGCACCACATTACCTGTAAGAAACAACCCCCCCCCCCCCCCCATTCATTCAATAAAACAGTGAAAGCAAATGACAGAATGGCTGTTAACTTCAAAAAAGCTGCTCTTTCATCTGTTCACCTAAACATACTGTTCTGTCCTGTCCTGATCTTGTCCAACTGGTCACTGCTGGCCTACACATGCCCCCTTGTCACTGACAAGAACGAGTCAAATTACTGTGTTATTATCTAACTGCAGGCAATTTTCCCTACAGCTCCTAGGGAACTGAAAGCGGTAAAAGAAAGTATGTCTAGGTTAAAATTCAGAGTCAATACAGCACCTGATAAACCCTGCAGTGAGATTATATAAATATACACAAGCTAAGGAAGTGCCACGTGCTTGCTTCAGTCTAACAAGGGAAGCTATGCAAATATTTGACTAAAGCAACACACCTAAACGAAACCTAACAAATAATAGAATAATGGCAAATTTACACAAGACTTCAAGGCCTCTACAGAGTATATAAAGCAGTTTTAGTTAGATGGCAGGAAACTCCATTCGCTTCCACCTACAGTTTGCAAAGAAGACATTTGATATGTGCTTGTAATTGGATCCACTAACGCTGAATTATAGTTCAAAACATGTGCAGCAGTGTACAACATGTCGGCTTTTAATACTGCCTTTATCACTACAGGGCTGTACTCGCAGAAGCGAAAGTGAACAAGTGAACGACTGCGCAGTTACAATTAGAGTAACGATATTAAGCTATTACTGCTTATGGACGAATGACGCAGGCAGTAACAACACTTTCAGTTCACTTTAGGGGGGCGACGCATCACAGCCAAACATTCACAATTTTGCACAAAAAAAATACAGCAATAATGGTTTTAGTGACCACAAGGTTGGCATATGAGTTAAGTTAACCACCAACTGCAACAGAAGAAGACGATGGCACACGTTTCATTTTAATATATTACGTGTTATCAAGAACAGTAACCTTACATGACGCTAATTCACAGCTAAGCTGTCAGTTATTAAAACGGTGGTAAACTCCTAATTACAACAACTTACTGAACATGCAAACCCGACACGACATTATCTACAAAACCAAACTAAACGTTTTACGATGTGTTGTCTGTGTAGCTAGCTAGCTAGCTAGCCAGCCAGCCAGCCAGCCAGCCAGCCAGCATTTCTATTATCAGCACTTACCTCCCCAAATGCCAATTTTCAGCTGCGACTTATCGAGGTTCTCCACATAGTCTCCGATAAACCTGTTCAGGAGATCACTGACCAGAGACTCAAAAACCATGCTGAAGCAGGATACAGCAGCCCTGTCACAGGGTTTGCTCAAGAAATGCCAAAATGCTCCCGTGATCCAGGGGACTTCCCTCCCTATGACAGGCGCTGTAAACGATATCGAACCGCTCGGCGGTCTTACGACTGCGAATGACAGGCAGACCAACGAATCGAGTCAAGAGCGAAAATGCTACCGTTTGTGGTAGAAGGTAGGAGACCAGAAATGGTTTACTGTTAGCAACTTTTAACCACAAAAATACAATTCATGGTAAAATAAATAAAAAGGTTTTAGTTAAATTAAAATGTCTAAGCGGTTTCCCGTTGTTTCTAAGATTGTTTGTTGAGGAATCCTGTTTTATATGCTAATTATTTTAACAGATCTTAACGCAATGTTACTGAATGTGTATGTCATGGTCGCTGTAGGGCGAAGTGACGCTGAAAAGAGTGTGGGAGAAGTGTTGTTTTGTGTTTTAACTACTTACTTCTGCATTTCTTATCTCGTTAAGTATCATATTTATTAAGCGAACCAATTTGTAAAGCACTGTCTGCATTAAAGTATGTTAGCTAGCTACATTATAAATATGGCTCACAAAAAATAGTAAATATATTTTCTTTTGTTTTCCGTTTGTAATGATGCCTCTTGTAAGTTTTACCTCCACCTTACAATTTAGCAGCCAAAATGTGACTAAAGAGTATAAATTTAGCTTAAATTTAAATGGGTCTTTCTGCCTTCAGTTTTGTCATCAGTGAGGGAAAGTATGGGTTAAGGTTAGGTCCCTATCTGCACACAAGACAGATGCACGTTGCATTCATCATTCATATAGGAAAAAAAAACATAATCTCACAATTGGACTGACCAATCTGGCACAGTAATGTTATCTCAAAAATCTCAAAAATTCACCTCCATCCCACATGCTGTACACACATACATGTGAGGGTGTGGAAGAGGAACGTGTCAATCTGATCTATGATCATGTTGATTGAGATAAATTGCGTGTTCAGATGCTCTTTGTGGAATCATGGAAACTCATGATAAATTACATTAAATAAGCTACATTTTAACCCATTTACACAATAGATGGGTTAAAGATGTAGAAATCCTCACACAATGTCTGACAACTGTAGAAAGAAGTGCTGTAAATTACATAAAATCAATTGTCCATTACATTTGACATTTTTTTATTTTTACATTTTGGCCGAACACATTTAAAAAATTGTATCATGTTCAGGAAAAAGAGTACATGTTGTCACCCTAGTTAATGAAGTAGGTGTACAGGTTTGAAGAAAAAAAAAAAACAAACTTTGACTTTAAAAAGGCTCTTCAGATTTCAGATTTCCCCCTAAAGAACCTATTGGAGGATTCTTTACGGAAACAAAGCAGTTTATATGAAAGAATTTTTAAAGATAAATAAAGCAGATTTAGTCTGTAGGCAGTGGTGCTCCACAGCAATGCTTCTAATATATCAATAAACTCCCTGAATTCCCCAGCTGCTTTTATAAATACACATGGTATCATCTATGGGAGTCTATTGGTTCATCTGTTAAAGCAGGGAATGTTGCAATACTTTCTACATATTCCGAGGATTTTAGTTTAAGTGGCAGAAAATATACATAACATATATAGCATTTAGAAGTTCAGAAGGAAAATTAAATCATTTCAAGAGACCATATAGCTGAAACCTATAGTCTTGCTAACTCATTTAAGAAGTTCATGCATCCAGTGCATGAACACTGAAAAAAATACCAACTGTATCTATTTTTGCATATATGTCATATATTTAATTTCAGATCATCCAACTAATTTTAATATATAATGCTCCCAATGCAAGTACACACAATGCAGCTATGAAATAATCATTCCCTTTATTGGATTTACTGGACCTATGTGAAAAAGTAATTGCTCCTAAACTTAATAACTGGTTGTGCCACCCTTGTCAGTAACAACTGCAATGAAAAGTCTTTTACATCACTACATCTTTGCAGAATTAGTTTAATTTGGCCACATGCTGCCCGTTTAAGGTCTTATCACCGAATTTTAGTAGGATTTAAGTTAGGACTTGGCCACTCTAAACTTTTGATTCTGTTTCATTTGAGCGAGATGGACTTTCTTGTGTGCTTTGGATCAGTGTCTTGCTGCATAACCCAACAGCCCTAGGTAAACCCAGCTTTAGGTTACAAATTGATGAGCAGATATTCACCGTCTTGATTATCTGATGGAGAGGAGGATTCATGGTTCTATCAATTATCAGTTCCAGCAGAAGCAATCCCAGACCATCATACTTCTACCACTGTGTTGACTGTTGATATGATGTTCTTGTGGTGTAATGCAGTATGCCATATGCAGCGGACATGCAAAGACATTTATTGTGGATTTGTGTAAATTCACCTTAACTGAGACTTGTATTTCTTTAGATGTTCATTTGTATTCGTTTGTGACCTCCTAGATGGGTCGATGCATCACTTCTGGGAAGGTTCACCACTGTTCCAACTTTTCTCTGTTTGTGAATAATGGTTGTTATTGTGGTTTGCTGGTGTCCCAGAACTTTAGCAAAGGCCATACAATCCTTTCCAGACAGCTACATATGACTGATTTTGTTTCACACCTGTAGTTGAATCTCATTAGAACATGGCATTAAGTGTTGCTTTTTAAGACCTTCTCTTCTGCTTCACACTGCCTGACAGGTTTTTATTTAAGTGATGTTTAGATTCAACAGGTTTGGCAGTAATCATGCCTGGGTGTGGCTAGGTAGGCACGATTCTCTCTGTGACATGCACAGTGCTGTTTCTTCTCATTTAATATTAACTTCTATACGTTTCATGTGCCAAGATAAGAAACTGTGATTCAGTTTGTGCTTTAATCCACAGAGGGCAGCATTTAGTCAAGATCAGACAAGAAGGCCATGTCTGACGAATAAAAAACAGGTTGCATGCATTTAAGTCAGCATAGTTTTGTACTTTTTTCCTTTAAATGATTAGAAGGTAGCTTATTTTTTCCCGGTGGGCCGACGTGATATTTGGGCAGACAGTGCCGACACCTTTTTATTTCTATATTGGTCTGACCGGCCCATAAAAACAGTAGATCAGCGGCCCTGTTGAGACTGACATAAGAAACTGCGAAAAAAAGAACTTGCTCTTAAAGCAAACACTGTCAAATGTGCCAAAATTGCAGACATGTTTGTCACAGCAGGGCCTTAATCAGCTCCGTGGCTGATGACCGTGGTGGTGTTAGCGACGGCGGTTCTGGCAGCGGTACAGCCCTAGCATGGCTAAGCTATTTTTTGGTCCTGGAAAAAAGTTTTTATGTAGGTGGTTAGAGACAATGCACAGAAATGAAAGAAAATCACATTTTAAAATGTTATCATTTTGTCTGTTGCCTATGTTATGCCAATGCAACTCACAACATGAAAGGTGAGTTATCGTTGTATAGTGATCATACTCGTACCTTAAAACAAACAGTGTGGAAAGTGCGCGTGGAAGGACAGCCTTAATAAATATAGAAAGGCACTCATTAAAGCTCGCTCAGTGTATTTGGCCTCGCTGATCGAGAAAAACAAAAACAATCCCAGAGTTCTTTTTACTGAGATCTCTAAACTTACTAAAAGCCAGGCAGATACTCAACCCCAGATCCCAACATCTTTAACCAGTCATGTTTTTATGGACTATTTTAATAATAAAATAGAAAATATTAGACAACAAATCCAACCCTGCTTATTAAATCAAACATGGCCGTCACCTGATGTAGCTGCTTTAGAACAAAACTTAGTTGTAGAACAAAGGCTGGAAGCCTTCTACCTACTTCCACAGCCCGAACTAGAAAAAAATATTTCCTCAGCTAATTGTACAACCTGAACACTCGACCCAATTCCCTCTAAATTGCTAAAAGAAATACTCCCAATTATAATCAGACCTCTTTTAACAATTGTAAATTCATCCCTTTGCCTTGGGCATGTTCCCCAAACCCTTAAAATAGCAGTTATAAAACCTTTAATCAAGAAACCAAATCTTGATCCTAGTGTATTATCTAATTATAGGCCAATCTCCAACTTAACATTCGTATCTAAGATATTAGAAAAAGCTGTGGCCCAACAACTCTGCTTATACCTGAGTAAAAATTACATGTATGAGAAATTCCAATCTGGATTTAGACCAAATCACAGCACAGAGACAGCCCTAGTGAAGATTACAAATGATCTCCTTCTTGCCTATGATCAAGGCTATGTATCTTTATTAGTCCTGCTAGACCTTAGTGCAGCCTTTGATACAATAGATCATACTATATTACTAGAAAGATTAGAGAAAATGGTTGGAATCACAGGGACAGCCCTATCATGGTTCCAATCTTATCTAACGGGACGCTATCAATTCGTAAAGATAAAAGATTTATCTTCAAATTACACAGAAGTAAGATATAGAGTTCCGCAAGGCTCAATTTTAGGACCGCTATTATTTACATTATACATGTTACCACTGGGGTCAGTTATAAGCAGACATGGCATTAATTTCCATTTTTATGCAGATGACACACAGCTCTATATTTCAGCCAAACCTGATGATAAATTTAGACTACAGAAAATGGGACTGTGTAAAGGATATAAAATTCTGGATGTCACATAACTTCCTTCTTCTTAACAGTGACAAAACCGAGGTTCTCCTTTTAGGTCCAAAAGACACTAGACAAACTATCTGACTTAATGTTAGACTTGGCCGATGCTTCCACCATTCCTAGTTTAGCAGCTAAAAATCTTGGTGTCACATTTGACTCAGATTTATCATTTGAGCAACATATAGCTAATATTAGTAGAACAGCCTTTATGCAGCTTAGGAACATCTCCAAACTAAGAAACTCCTTATCACTACAAGACGCAGAAAAGCTAGTTCACGCTTTTATTACCTCAAGGCTAGTAATGCACTACTGTCAGGTTGTTCCAGCAGGAACCTCAATAAACTTCAGCTGGTGCAAAATGCTGCAGCCAGGGTCCTTATTAAAACTAGAAAATTTGACCATATCAGTCCAGTTCTATCAGCACTGGCTCATTGGCTCCCAGTTAAATTCCGTATCAAATACAAAATTCTTCTATTAACATATAAGGCCCTACATGGCCTCGCTCCTGAGTGCCTGCGGGATCTTATTGTATACTACGAACCATCAAGACTACTTAGATCTCAGGGTGCTGGCCTCTTACTCGTGCCCAAAATTCAGAAAACCTCAGCAGGGGGAAGAGCCTTTTCTTATAAAGCCCCCCAACTCTGGAATAACCTTCCAGATAATGTTCAGGACTCAGACACCGTCTCAATCTTTAAATCTAAGCTGAAAACTATGTTTAGTTTAGCTTTTGGTAATTATTGTTTCTTAGATAAAGGTTGAAGGTCCAGGGGTTCGCGGACCCAGGGAATTGTAGTACGCTGAGATGCTGGAGCTGTCGTCTCGCTGCCTACACGCGATCACTCAGGTTTGTTGACGGTGGAGCATATAGATGCTGGTGTTTTCAGGGTGCACCCGTGTCCGTGTTACCTTCTGGCTCTCTCCTTTTAATTAGGCTGTTATAATCAGACATGCCGGAGTCGTCAGACACACTCTGATGCGGATGCTCAACATTCTCCACCCTCCATAAAATTCCTCTCAGAACTAACTTTCTCTTTCTCTTTTTACCTTCTGCCTGACCTGCTGGAAGACTGCCCGCTGAGGTCCCCTCTACCTTTGTCAAACCAGCTGCCACCTACCAGTCTGGCCAGCGGGCCCCCCCACCCGCCACCACCCATGGCGGACCGGCGGCACTCCCGCCTGCCGCTGCGTTGGCCATGTTGAAACCTAGATGGACTCGTGGCTGTCTGCCACAATTATTATCACCACTACTAACTTTCTGTTGTATCTGGTTTAGTAATTTTTACCATTAATGTTTAAATAGTTCTGACCAGAGGAGGATGGGTCCCCCTTGTGAGTCTTGGTTCCTCCCAAGGTTTCTTCCTCCAGCTTTGAGGGAGTTTTTCCTTGCCACTGTCGCCGTTTGGCTTGCTCACGGGGGGTCCTTCATGTTATTTCTTCTTTCTTCTCTGTCTCTGTCCTTTATTAAGTACTAATTATGTAAAGCTGCTTTGAAAATCTGACTTCACTTATCGGGCAGCATTCTGATTTCATTATTAGACTATTAATTGTTTAACAAGTAGGCCTAGGCTAATCCACTTTTTAGGCCTGGAAAATGTGTTTGGGCAGTTTTATGTAGACTAGATGGCTAAAGACAATGTAGGCTTGAAAGAAAATCAATTTAGTCCATTGCCAGTGTTATGTCAATGCAGCTGTGTGTATGTTTATCAGAGAATCCAATAATTCTGCACCTGACTGCATCCTAATGTAAAAACTGTAATGCTGAAATACAGAAATGTGTTAAGAACAGAATGCATAAAACCCTAGCGTCTGTGTTTTGTTCTGCTAAATACAAAGGTCCCAAGGTAGTGTAATGACTTGTTTTCAATGAAAACAATTTTTAGTAGACAGACAGTTGTAGAGGGTTAGATAGATATACAGACAGACAAACAGTGAGTTGTAGAAGGATGGGTTGATAAGGATCACAAGTCTATGGGAAAATTGTCCTAGTTTTTCTTTATAATAATAATAAAAGTATGATGTATTGAAAATGGGCTGTGCCGTGTACAATGAATTAAGTTTTGACGCTAAGCAGTTCTTCAGTTATTGATCCTGAAAGTATAAGAAGAAGAAGCCAAGGGATCAAGCAACCTTTTTAAACAGTCAGTCAAAAGAAGCTTTAAACAATCAATAATAAAAAATCATAACATAAAAAGACACAAAAATCTAATACTCCCAGTGAGCAAGCTAACCGCGACAGTGGCAAGGAAAAACTCCCTTAGAGCTGGAGGAAGAAACCTCACAAGGGGGACCCATCCTCCTCTGGTCATAACTATTTATAAATTATTGATAAAAGTTACCAAACCACCTATACTGTTGTACTGCTCAAGTGTGCAACATATTCATAATTATAAAATAATAATCATGGTTTAGTATAACCTAATATATTCATGGCAGTGATGGTAAGAGTAATTTGGGTAGTGATAGTGAATGGTGGCAGATAGTTAAGAGTTCATTTAGGTTTTAACATGGTCATTAGGCAGGTAGCAGTGGTAGGAGGGTGTGCCTCTGGTAGCATGGGCGGTAGCATGGGTGGTGGTGAAGGG
The DNA here is from genome assembly GCF_030463535.1 of Salminus brasiliensis. Classification (NCBI taxonomy): domain Eukaryota; kingdom Metazoa; phylum Chordata; class Actinopteri; order Characiformes; family Bryconidae; genus Salminus; species Salminus brasiliensis. The sequence continues at coordinate 24,329,228 of NC_132894.1, read as the reverse complement.
CTGGATGAGTGGGTGACCATTTATTTGGACAAGATAAAGAGTCAGAGTTCGCTCTGAATGGATTTATAGAGAGCATATTGAGCAGTATCAGAGTGTCTGATGATTCTGGCAGGTCTGACTATAACAGGCTAATTAAAAGGTGAGAGCCAGAAGGAACCACAGACACAGGAGCAGATTGAGACTGTGTCTGAGTCCCGAACATTATCTGGAAGGTTATTCCAGAGTTGGGGGGCTCTTCCCGCTGCTGAGGTTTTCAGAATTTTGGGAACTACTAAGAAGCCAGCACCCTGTGATCTAAGTAATCTTGATGGTTCATAATATGTAATAAGATCTTGCAGGTACTGAGAAGCGAGGCAATGTAGGGATTTCCTTTCTACATTCTAAGATGTAGGCAATACGGCAAGATTAGGACTAGGAATAAAAAAAAATCATAACATTATGTCTGATAGTTTATTTCTAGCACTTTTTGGACCTAAAAGGAGAACCTCAGTTTTGTTACTGTTAAGAAAAAGCAAGTTATCTGTGACATCCAGAGTTTTATATCCTTTACACAGTCCTCAGTTTTCTTTAATGGAGATTTATCGTCAGGTTTGTCTGGAAATTAACATCATGTTTGCTTATAACTGTGCCCAGTGGTAACATGTATAATGTAAACAATAGAGGTCCTAAAATAGAGCCATGCGGAACTCCATATCTTACTTTTGTGTAATTTAAAGATGAATCTTTTTACCTTTACGAACTGATAGCATTCGGTTAGATATGAACCACCAGTTTGAACTACGATAGTGCTGTTCCTGTGATTCCAACCATGTTCTCTAATCTTTCTAGAATAATGTGATCTATTGTATCAAAGGCTGCACTGAGGTCGAGTAGGGCTAATAATGATACATAGCCTTTAGCAGAGGTAAGAAGAAGATTGTTTGTAATCTTCACTCCAGATTGGAATTTCTCATACATGTCATTCTTACTCATGTATGAGGAGAGTTGGACCAAAGCTTTTTCTAATATATTGGATATAAATGTTAAGTTCGAGTAATTAGACAATACTAGGATCAAGATTTGGTTTCTTGATTTGAAGATTTCAATACACTGATTCAAATATGCTGAGCGAGCTTTAATGAGTGCCTTTTTATATTCAATAAGGCTGTCATTCCAGGCAGAGTGAAACACTTAGTTTGGTTGTCCACCATTTCCACTCTGGTTTCCACACTGTTTTAAGGTACGAATTTAATCACTGTACCACGGTGCGAGCTTTTTTTTTTTTTTTGTCTAAGGTTAATCGAAGGGTATTTTCTTGACCGTTTGTTAATCTATTTAGCTCCGTTTGGTCTGACTGAGTGAAAGCTAAGGTCAATAGGTCTGGAAGGTTTTCAGTAAACTGTACAGCGATCATTGGGGTTATTGCACGCTTTAGATAGTGGTGGGGGGAAATTTTTACATTTTGCCTAAAATGTAGCTCATAGGAGAATAGGTAATGCTCTGATATTACTGAAGTTTGAGGTGTATATTTAGATTATCAATACTAATACCCAGGGTCTGGACTAAATCTAGGGTATGATTGCAGTAATGTGTGGGTCCAGTTAAATTGTGGGTGATGCAGATAGAATCTAAGATCATTGCAAATGCCTTTGTTATTGGATTGTCTATCTTCTAAAATTATATTAAAGTCTCCTACTATTATAACTTTGTCGCTGCACACTGCTCTCAGCTGTCCTCACTATTCGTTGGAGGATCTTGCGGCCAGGGACAGTACAGTTCCCAAACCAGGCAGTTATGCAGCTGCTCAGGATGCTCTCTTTGGTGCCTCTGTAGAAGAATGATGTGTGGAAGGAGACGGGCCTTTCTCAGCTTCCGGAGGAGCTGGTAGAGCTGGTGTTCAGGGTCCAGGTGAGCTAGGTGGACACCAGGGAACTTGGTGCTCTTAACTGTCTCCATAGAGGACCTGTCGATGTTGAGCGGAGACTGGTTGTGTTCGGCTCTCCTGAATTCAACAACCCTTTCCTTGGTCTTGTCTATATTCAGGTGAAGGTTGTTGACTTTACACCAGTTCGTTAGCCGCTGCACCTCCTCTCTGTATGCTGACTCACTGCCTTTGCTGATCAGAGCCAGCACTGTTTTATCATCGGCAAACTTTATGATGTGGTTTAAGCTGTGTCATGAGTCAGTAGGGTGAACAGCGGAAGATTCAGAATCCCTCAGGGCGCCAAGTGTTCAGTGTGATGGTGCTGAAGGTGCTGTTCCCAACCCAGACTGACTGGGGCCTCACAGTGGCACGCCATGAGATCTGTGTGGGGTTGCCAAAGTGTGGGCTGCCCGCATAAAACCCACAGGACCTACAGGCTGTAAAATGATGCAGGCTAAATTTGGGCTCAGCCACAGTGACCCAGCATGGGATTTGTGCGGACAGGCAAGTGTTGGCTGCCCAAAGGATGCCCAATGTGGACCTATGGACTAAAAAATGCATTGACAGTTTGGGGTAACTCACAGTGCCCACAGAAAACATTGGGCCTGTTTGAAATTTGAATAGGCCAGTCCACAAAGGGCTGCTGTGTGCATGCTGAGTAACCATATGCCAGGGTTCTTAAATTCATAATAAACTCAAATCTCTTTCCACATCAGATCCCTTCAGCATTGTCAACATAGCAGGGGAAACTGCATACATTTATTTAACATTTAAAACTAGTTTATGATTATAAAAAGCATGGTGTAAGGCATTAAAAAATACTGCAGTATTTCCACTGCAGCACCAATATGGTCGGCTGAGCTGTACAGAATTGTGCCATGAGCCAAAGATTGTGCTATTGTTTTTGGGTGGATTGGTAGTCCACCCAAACTGAATTAACACAGAGAAACAGTTTGGGTTGATTAAGAATTGACTAAGAATTCAAATGTTTTGGCTAAACATAATTGTTTTAATACTGGTCTGACGTTTTCTAAAGCAACATCTCTTATTTAGAGTGGAATTACATGTGCTATGTTCTAGATACTGGGATTTCTCCCTGATAAAATAGAGAGATTTACAAATATATGTAATGAAAAACTGTGGGGGCTTCAGAAAAAGGGGATCCAACCTGTCATCTCCTGAGCTTTTTTAAATAGTGTTATTAGTGTTAAGGACTTTAGCTGATTTATAATAAGAGAAAAACATATTATAATATATTTGTAATTTGTCCAGCAGCTGCAAAATGGGTATTAAATGACCACAAAGCTCTATACTGCTTTACTTTGTTTTGTTTTTTTTATAAAAAGAAGGATATACAGTGGGGAAAAAGTATCTACCACTTAAAAAATGAGAGAGGCCTGTAATTGACATCATAGGTAGACCTTAACTATGAGAGACAAAATGAGAAAAAAAATTCTGAAAATCACATTGTCTGATTTTTTAAGAATTTATTTGCAAATAATGGTGGAAAATAAGTATTTGGTCACCAACAAACAAGCAAGATTTCTGGCTGTCACAGACCTGTATCTTCTTCTTTAAGAGGCTTCTCTGTCCTCCACTCATTACCTGTATTAATGGCACCTGTATGAACTTGTTAACAGTATAAAAGACACCTGCCCACAACCTCAAACAGTCACACTCCAAACTCCACTATGGTGAAGACCAAAGAGCTGTCGAAGGACACCAGAAACAAAATTGTAGACCTGCACCAGGCTGGGAAGACTGAATCTGCAATAGGCAAGCAGCTTGGTGTGAAGAAATCTACTGTGGGAGCAATAATCAGAAAATAGGAGACCTACAAGACCACTGCTAAACTCCCTCGCTCAGGGGCTCCGTGCAAAATCTCAGCCCGTGGGGTCAAAATGATCACAAGAACGATGAGCAAAAATCCCAGAACCACATGGGGGGACCTAGTGAATGACCTGCAGAAAGCTGGGACCAACGTTACAAAGGCTACTGTCAGTAACACACTACGCCGCCAGGGACTCAGATTTTACAGTGCCAGATGTGTTCCCCTGCTTAAGCCAGAACATATCCGGGCGCATCTGAAGTTTGCTAGAGAGCATTTGGATGTTCCGGAAGTGTATTGGGAGAATGTCTTATGGTCAGATGAAACCAAAGTAGAACTGTGTTTGGAGGAGAGTGAATGCTGAGTTGCATCCAAAGAACACCATACCAACTGTGAAGCATGGGGGTGGCAACATTATGCTTTGGGGCTGTTTCTCCGCAAAGGGACTAGGACGACTGGTCCGTGTACATGAAAGAATAAATGGGGCCATGTATTGTGAGATTTTGAGTGCAAACCTCCTTCCATCAGCAAGGGCACTGAAGATGAAACGTGGCTGGATGTCAGCATGACAATGATCCCAAGCACACTGCCAGGACAACAAAGGAGTGGCTTCATAAGAAGCATTTCAAGGTCCTGGAGTGACCTAGCCAGTCTCCAGATCTCAACCCCACAGAAAACCTTTGGAGGGAGTTGAAAGTCTGTGTTGCCCGCCGACAGCCCCAAAACATCACTGCTCTAGAGGAGATCTGCATGGAGGAATGGGCCAACATACCAGCAACGATGTGTGCCAACCTTGTGCAGACTTACAGAAAACGTTTGACCTCTGTCATTGCCAACAAAGGATATATAACAAAGTATTGAGATGAACTTTTGTTACTGACCAAATACTTATTTTCCACCATTATTTGCAAATAAATTCTTTAAAAATCCGACAGTGTGATTTCTGAAAAATCTTTCCTCATTTTGTCTCTCATAGTTGAGGTCTACCTATGATGTCAATTACAGGCCTCTCATCTCTTTAAGTGGGAGAAGTTGCACAATTGGTGACTACATACTTTTTTTCCCCACTGTAATTGCCACAACTTCAGTTATAAACAGATTATACAATTTGAACAAATTCAGAGTATGACTTTTAACTAAGCTATATGCTAACCCCACCAGGAGAGAGAACTGATTTTAAAACGACAGGCAGCATGTATAAATAATTGTCTATTTTAAAAGGCTGCCCAAACTTCCTGCATCATTAGCCTTAAAGTCTATCCGACAACAGTAATGGACTACAACTCCCGACATCTTAGCTTGTGATGCGTTTCCGTTTATCACAGCTGAGCACTTGAGATATTTTTGTATCTCCTCGACTCTACTCGGTGGATTTCGTGTGACGAGGAGGGATTTACTCTGAAGCGACTGAGTAAAGCCGTAATAGTTTGTGTGCAGAGGAGCTGCAAGCTTGCAATGAAAAAGTTGTAAACGGGCTACAGGTGAGGATTTTTATCATGCAGCACATGCTTACCATTGGTAGTCTATTTATGTTTTCCTCTTATATTTTGATTGCTCGTTGCTGTACCACCAGTTCGATCACGTGCAGGCGGCAATAGATTGGGGTTTATGCAAAGAGACATGCAGCGTGTTGCAGCCGTGTGGTCTACAGTTTGTCTCTGATAGTGACTATTTCTGGACATTACGTAAAGATATGCTATAGTTATTCACATTTGTTTTCCCGTCTATGAAATACCGAGAACATTTCATTCAACTTACCAGCCTTTTGGTAAAGCCTGCGGGATTGCTTAGTGATTTACTTGTGCAAAGTGTAACTTGGAATTTCATGCCATCATGAACATGCCAGGTACCGCCGTGCCTCCTGAATATGTTAGAATATACTTAGCTAGATATTTGAAAGCTGCAGCTTGTTCAGTTCGATGAGACAAGCCCCATGTTGTATTTCACTCCGGTAAAACTATTTTGTAATACTGAGCTATTGGAGGAATTACTCCTATATAATAAGCCTATAACATATCATTCCTTAGTGCTGTTCCAGTGTCTGGCCTATCCGATCCGTAGGCTACTAGCTGCAAAATTATTAGCTTAGTTTTGTAAGACGTTTTCAACCGATGTGTCGCCACCTGGTTCGGCACGGTAACGCTAGCAAACTGCCCCAGAGGAGAACGCTAGTTGAGTGCATATACTGATAAATACAATTTCCCTCGCCCATTATATGAACAGACAGAGGACAGCACGTGGTCCTAAATCAGTTACACATTGGCCTGCTTTTAATGGTAGCCCATAGATTTAATCTTCCCAAACAGGCGTTGCATGGGAAATATAAACGATGACTGTATTGGGATAGAAACTAGCTATAATTATCCCCCGCGGTAAGTAGTGTGTTTAGCGTCTTTCTAGCGAGTTTCATTCAAACACTCTCAGTATATTGTAGTCGCCACACCCCTTCTGAAGCATGAAAGGAGTGTATGGGTATGTTTACTTCAAAACTACACAGTCCTTAAGCAAAAGCTCATGTTGGAAATTAGGCTACGGCTAAAACGGTGCATTTTTAAGGTTGCTAGGTTGATGCCAAAACCCTGTCGCGTTCATGTGCATATCTGCCAACGTTGAAACAGAAGCATATATAAAATGTAGAAAATGTGGATGCATCTGTCTTGGTTAGCAGCATGGAAAAATGTAACATTTGTATAGGATTACAAATGCAGTGTCGAATTTAGCATGCAGTATGTCTTCAAATATTACTTTAAATTATCAGTCAAATCCTGCCTGATGCCTATATATTTTAAAGCAGTTATGTGGTAATACCAATATGCTTCTGATATTATTGGTTATAAGAATGCTCTGTTCTAGAGTTTTGAAATTAACAAATTTTTGCATCTGTTGATTATGCACGACTCTGCAACTTCTAGGGCTGTGTATTGTCAAGAACCTGTCCGTCTTGATACAGGGGGTACAGTTTTGCAATATTGTAAGCAAGGCTATGTTGAGCCTTCTAGGTTGCATATGTCACTGCACAGTAGAACAGTGTAACACCACAACTTTAATTAATTAAGCAATTATAAATCTGATAACAATCTTCTAAGTTCTCTAAGTTTTGTCTTTTCTTCCAGATCTCACCTTGATCTCCACTGTTCCTGTTACCGGCCATTTCTTTACTAGAAAAGTGTTTTCCTAAGGGAAACTTGGTGGTAGGCAGTTGCTGTATGATTTGCTATGTAGTTGTGAGGGGTGTAAAAATATCAGAGTAGCAAAATATTATGTTTTGCAATACTGTGTTAATTTTTAATTAACAGCTTACATGCAAAGACTTGCTTTGTGTTCAAACCTCCAACTGTTTCAGTACAGTATCGCAATGTATTGAATCATAACCCCCTGTATCGTGATTAGTATTGTATTGCCAATACACAGCCAGAGAAGTTGCTGGATGGTGTTGGATACAGAATAATTAGTGTAGTGGATTGCATTAAACCTGGGAATATGGGTGATGTAATCAGACATTTGTTTTGATTTACAGGTAACCCTTTGAGGTATTTCAGTGCCAATGTTTGCTTTGTTGGTGGAGAATTGATATTAATGAAGAACTATAAAGCACTCAAGTGCAAGTGGTTGCAGAATCAATTGTCAAAATAATATATTGTGGTTTCCCACAGACATCTGTAATATAATTCCAGAGCACTTTTGCTCTGGAACAAAAGAAAACTTTGTAATTGTGAAAATGTGAATTTGTAGTTATATAATCAATAGAATATCATTATAATTTTGTTGATTAGATGCCCATCAGGTGCTAAAGAAGGTTTAAATTTATGCTGAAGCTTATTGTGACTTATTATCACCATAAAAACATATGGCATGTTTCTCCTCGGTCATTACATTAAGTCTACATGTGTTAAGTGACAGGTGTGTTTCTTTTAATGCACACATTATTATCATTATTAATGAACACCTTATTTGGACTCTTTAGTTACAGTTTCAACTGAAATTATTCAGCCCCCATTGAAAGTTAGGTTCATTAACAAAATCTACACACATCTACACAAGAAATAATTTCAATAGCTCAATACAACTAATAGAACGAGCAGTTTCTTCAAATTCAACCCAAAATCGCTGCTGCAGTCTCAGAATTATTCAACCCCCTAAAATCAGATGTGCATCAGATGTACTTGAGATAAAACACATCAAATACCTGCACTGGCTAGGGGTTTGTTGACTGTGGTGTTTGAGTGCATGTTTAAAATACCTAAGTCAAGAGAATGCGATATTCGTTAAAATAGCATTTTGTGTTGAATTTTGAAAAAACACTTGTTATATTACTTGTATTGAGCTATCTAAATTGGTCTTTGATTAGTTCATTGCAAACAGCTGAACATTTGCACATTTAGCTAAAAAACCTATTTTACAGTGTTGCATAATTGTGATTGCAACTGTATATATTGCTGACGTGTTTCAAGAGTGGAGCACAGAGCCGGCCAGCCAATTACATTTACTCACTCATTCATTCTCTCACTTACTTGCTTACGGGATTGTTCTCCCTGCCACGTGCAGCAGAGTCCTTCCTCAACAGGCTGAAGTGGAAACATGGCATGTTTTCAAGTATGTTGTTTTTCTGTTTCATAGTTGGTCTAATCTTAAAATGTCTTTATCTTAATATCTTAATGTCTCCCAGTTGCTTGGTTTCTCTCATTCAGATACGGTTTGTAAACACTTGTTGGTAGCTCAGCAGTTAGTCAGCAGAGCATTTGCTCTGAGCTGTCTGACACTGTGTATCTGTCCGAGCTAGCTAATCAAAGGCTAGCTCAGCGAGTGGGCTACATATCCAAAACCATGAGGGGGGGCGCTTTAAACTAGCCAGAATTTGTGCTGTGGTGAGTAGATTTTTGCAGTGTTTAGTAGACGCTCTTATCCAGAGCAACTTACAAAATGGCTTTGCTATTTACTCAAGAATAACCTAAGTTTGAATACACTAAAAGTCAAATATATCTCTATCATAAGGTTATCCAGTGTCTCGCTTCTGATTCAGTGTAAAAATAAAATAACACAGGTTGAGGTGGTACGGAAGCCATGTAAAGTGCCCAGTAATACTGTATACCACGGTAATACTTTGAGACGATGTGGAAAGAAGTAGATACTGCCCAACCCTAGGGGGGGCCAGAGATGCAAATTTTGGCTTGAAAATAAATTATGATAAATGAATAATGAGTTTGATCAATCCTTTATCATTGCTATTGCTATGAAATGGCAATAAAATGTAATAAAATAATAAAAATAGTTATTTTGAGTAATACCGTTTAATCAGTTATTATGACAGCGAGCAACATGTAGATAAGGAAATGGCACAATAGCTTCATGATTTTAAAGATTTTAAAGTTAAATCCAGGCTGATATTGGACACCTCTCTGGTACCCAGTGGTTTGAGTCAGGCATTGCATTCCCCCTGCCTGTGGGTAAGAAGATCCAGGTCCTCGTGCCTTAGCGGGAGACAGCTTTCTGTTTGACAGAGTAGCTGGCTGACCTGCAGCACTGTCCTGTTGTTACGGTGAGTTAGCAGCTATAAACTGTCTCAATAGCAAGCACCTTCCTCTCAGCACTACACTGCCACAAGGATGTAACCACTCCACCCTCATATTCAGCATTCCATATTGAAAAATGTGCAGATGGTGGTGGCTTCCAGCAAGTTTTCTCATTAAAGAGGGCTTGAAGCTCCCATGAAGACCAGAATAAATAAGACGGATTGTAAGGTACATGTACTTTGAGACAAGAAGATGTGATGTTTCATTTTGGTCTGCACTTGTCTAGGCCAAAGATTCTGTAGTTGTCGGTGGACTGTGGAATAGGAGACTAGTGCTCAGGGCAGGCTATTCTTGGTTTTCCCCATTAGAGTGTTCTCTCTTGGCTTGTTAGAGTTGGGTTTAACTGCATGCCTTAGGCAAGTTAGGACTGAGGATCAAATTACTCTTAACTATGAAAAGCATCCCATGTGATGTGTTGTCTGTCTTACTTTTATGTTGTTACCAGTACTTAGTGTTGTGATGCATGTACAAGCAACTCTCAAGGAAGAATTCTTCAGGAAATGTTTACTTATTACTGTTTTTGTGAATCTACCAGTAATATAACCCATGTCACTAGAAAAATAAAAAGCCATTAACTACAAAGGAAAGGCAACTGTAATTGTGAACTCCTTTTTGTCATGAAATTTGGCAACTTGTTGGTTAATTGTTATGAAATAACAATTATCCTGGTATGTTGGCTTTTCTTATTATTTTGTCAATACTTAAAGAACACTGAGGGTATTTGGCCTTTGAATTAAAATATTTTTACTAAAAGTTTGCTTGCCTTTTTTCATTATTATGCGACAATGTTAGTTAGAAGTGTACAGATATTTTTATCATTTCTGTACTTTTCTAACTAACAGTCATTCAAAATGCTCACTTATCTAAACATTGTGATTAACTGCTGCATTTGAGAATAATGTTGGATTTGGTGAAAATGGCTAGAGTTAGCAATGCAATATTGGTTAACTAAACATTGATGCTAATGTACGTATAATGTAATAACGTAAATGTAATAAAAGCTCATAATGTAATGCATGGCTGATAATCTATATTAACACATTTTAAAATATCATTTGTGCAGATAATGTCAGTTGTTACATTATAATTAAATTAAAAATGTAAAAACTTTACTAGTTAACTACTAATGTAGTTTCAAAATTAGGATTGCTTATAATGAGTCAAGGATCTTCATTTATAATAAAGCTCCATTCAAATAAAACCTACAGTAATAATTATAGGATTTTTCTACTCTCTATGCCTCTACTGTCCATGCAGAATGTTGGATAATCACCTCATAAGTGTTAGTGATAAGTCCCCAACCCCTCCCAAAAATATTCTGAAAAACAGTATGTCTATCTGATCCAGTTGTATTGATAGTACTTTTCTACTAGGACTAGTGAAGCTGTGTGTGTGCATTAACACATCTCTGTCAGCAATGGGTACAATTTTAAAAAGCTAAATGAATGGGGGATCGACAAACATATCAATTAGTCATGATCAAAATTATTGGCCCCCTCTCACTATTTCAAAAAAGGCACATCTTCCCCCAGAACATTGTTGCAGTTAGAAATGCTTTGGTATTCACATTTTCAGACTGGGAAGCAAAATCAGATATCCTTCCACCCAGAACTAAATGGTAATTATATTATTTACCAAAAAGCTTTATTTTGGCCTCACCTGACCACAGGTCATTCTCCTAGGAGAATCCACAGGCACAAAAGTTTCAGTTATGTGTCATCGCTCCACAGAACAGAGCCTCAAAATTTATTTATGGGTCTATGGATCAAGAACCCACTGCTTTCAATAAAGCATGTCAGTGGTATGTTGATGATCTGGGGCTGCTTTGCTTCCTCTGGCACTGGAAACCTACAGCATGTGAAGGCCTTCTGTGAGAAAGCTAAATTGTCTTCCAACAGCACAATTATCCCACGCTTACCTCACCAAGTCTTAGTTTTAGAAAGTGTCCTGGAAGATTCTGGTGTGGCTGTCACAGTCCCCTGACTTGAACCCCATAGAAAATCTTTGTCAGTTAAAGAAAATGGTTGCAAAACACAAACCCAAGATTATTAGTGAACTGGAGGCCACTGCTCATGAGGAATAGACTATATTTCTCAGACGCTTATATCTGGATATGCATTATGTTTGCAGGGTGCCCTACTGAATACTAAAGACGCTTGTCATGAAGGGGATAAATAGTTCTGAGACGGCAATATTTATTGTCATTTTATTTTGAATTAGAGGAAGTACTTGTTCTATTAGTTGTCTTAAACTGTTGTTCCTGTTAGATTTGGTTTATTATAAACAAGTTAAAGTTTGTACATTTTGCTAATGAACCTAATTTGCAATGGGGGTTGAATAATTTTATGCAACATTGGTGTCCCATTTCATTCAGAGATGATGGATAGTGTGAGCTGATGCCTTGTATCTTCAGATTGTCTTGAAATTGTTTTTGAAGTTGACTGAGATTCTTGAATGAGTTAAATAAATCAGAGAGACTGAGCTTTGACTGAGATTTTAGTGAAAAGTGGGGTAGTGCAAATAGAATGTGCATTCTATGTTATTGTGGAGAGTCAGCCAGAAAACAGTAGCACAGGTTCAGCACAGGTTAGTGTGGTACTGTAGCAGCTACATTTAATAAATAAATATTTGTGCACAGTAACAAACAATAATATGCAACTTGTTTGTATTTGTTTACCAACATTACAATTCTAAGTAATGTTGGTAAAAGACCACTGGGGTTGTTACCCAAAGCAAGCTGAGCTGGCCTTACCATTCTGGTTAATTTTGTTCAATTTTGGTTCCAAGAAAAAGGCTGAACTTAAGCCTGATCAGTTCAATTGGATGAGCTGTGATGTTATGAAAGATGTAGAAGTTGGTGTCATTTGAAAACTTAATATGTGCAAAATATATATCTAAACATCATTACCTGCATAATGGCAATTTACATTAAAGATAAAAAATATTGATTACTTTGCCCTGTGTAAATGTAACTATAATGCTGGCCTATACTGATGGGTTGATAGTTTTTTTTTTTTTCCCCCTCCTGATCAGAATCTGTGCTGAAGTGGTATTTTAACAATTAAAGTTCAGATTTAATTAGATACAAGCACTCTTCCAATCAAATTTCAACTGCATATTATAGGATTCCAGAGGTCTGGGGTTGTGGATTTAAACCATTCGGAAGATTGTCCGTTCGGATACTCTGGTTTCCTCCCACCTCCGAAAAGCAAACGGTAGGTGTGCTTAGTGCTGTGCTCAGTTGCCCCTAGGTATGAATGGGTTCAGGTTCCACTGGCTGCCACTGACCAATCAAATTGCAGGTAATATTTGAGCCCTAAAGAATTGGCTGATTACCATGAAACTTGATATGCATCTCCAACTATGGACCCTCTAATAGTCTTCAAAGCATGAAAGCCGTCAGGTATGGGGGACAGAAGAAGAAGTGTGTTTGCGTACGAATATGATTTGACTTTTTATGCCACGGTTACATACAAATGTTACCTCCAGCAAGTAGTTGGCTTACATTTTAATTATCCCATAACATTCATGGGAAGGGGAAACTTCCAAGTGTTGCATAGTAAATTAATTCAGGACTGAATGAACAACTATTTTTTGATGGATCAGAAAACAAAAAGGTGGTGCAGGAAAGTGTGTACATTGTTTTTATCTCCAACAAAGGAGTTTACCTCAGTTTTTCTTGAATTAATTAATCTGAGTGGGAATTGAACAGCACAGGACAGAACAGGCTTCTGCAACTCCTCCATACTTGTAGTATAGGGAATGAGTGGATGACAAGGTTGTTTGAGTATGCATAGATGGAACTGGAGTCAATAAGCTCTTTACAACGGGGTCGTTCCAAGTTGTGTTAAAAGGTTATGATCAGGGATTCCCTTGCGAGAATTCAGTGTTTGCCCACATGCTTAAAAACTACTGAGTCATGTGGTTCCATGCTGTGAACATGTACTTGCTCCATTGTAAATCTGCTAAGCTTCTATTTAACAAATTAGGGTGCTTAAGGAACAGGAATTGTGCTGAAAATTGCGTTATCTTCATCCAAAAAGAAATATTTCACAATATTAGATGGTCTGCATGGATGCAGAAGTCTCTGTTGAAAATATGGAAGCCATTACCAGCCATTCAAATTCAAGTGGCAACAAGGAATGACTGTGACCTAAATTAATGTTTTTTAGCCCACATGCTAGACACATTTTTCAGCTGGAAACATTTCCTCCCTGCCCTTGGGTTCTAGGTAGTGAATTTTACTATTGGTGAATGCAAAGATGAGCTCATGGTAGCAATTGGACAATTGCCACTACTGTGCAATAATAAAGGCAAGTACAGGAAAAAGTACTTGCAAACGCTAATGCTGACAGGGACAAGATTGAGGTCAAATAATTGAGGTCAAAAAATTTGTTTAAAAGCAGATGTAAAGCCCTCAAGTCATGTGAGTTTTCATTTTTGATCTTTCAACATTGCCTAAAGAAATGCAACACCTCCACACACCTCCTTCAGAAATATGAGGCCAGCTTGTCTGTCGACAGATGTCACTTTACGAGAGTGACTGTCAAATAATCAGAGAACCAATTCATACAGCCTCCTCTGTATGAATTGGTCAACATAGTCTCTGGAAAGACTTGTCTTTTTCTGTGTAGCTTTTACTGTATGATTCAGGTTATTCTTGTCCTCCTGGATCTCCCTATATTTTGCTGCATTAATTTTACCCTCTACCTAAACGAGCCTCAATGGGCTGCTACAGCACACACAGACCTGTTTAGGCCTCTAACATCTAAACCAGTTTAAATCAAGTTTTTCACTGGATTTCTTTGCTCAGGACAAACTAATATGCAATTTGGATCATTAAGCCCCACCTACTTAAGCCCCACCTAAACTAGATATTTTTCTAAAGTTGTGGTGGGTTGCTGTAAATGCAGAACTGTTTCTCAGTAACTGTAGATCTGATCAAGCTGGAACATGAGATTCGGAACTTGGAACATGGAATTTGTGTATAGGTATAGGTAGTATGTAATTTCAATCAACTTTGCTAGATATATATTTAAAATGCAACAACATTAATATATTATTATCTTTCTCATGTAGTGCGTCTCTAGCGATTTGATTGTTTAAATGACCTTACACTGTGTAGTATCTGAATAGTAGCTTCTTTCTTCCTCAGAAAAGTGTTTAAAATGGTCTCTAACTGCCCAATTGGAATAAATCAGTTTGCCAACTGTGTGGAAGGGCATTCTAGTCTTTCAAACACTCACACAGGCCAAGTTTAGACCCTGTCGGGCACTTCGGCATGCTTTCTTCAGCTCCCTGTTCTCTGCTATCCTGTTACAGACAGATGGGCTGTGACTGTAGGTAATTTTCAGGTTGCTCAATGTACATATTTATTTTGAGATCATCTTTGTTATAGATTGACATAGATTTGCATAAGCTAGCTTCATGACTGCATGCATATCTTCAGCAAATAGATTATTGAATAGTGCCGTTTGATTTAATCAAGTTTAAAACACCACCAGTAGAAAACATCTGTTTTTACAGAGATCTTCACGGAACTATGCTTCACTCTTTAAATACAGAAAGAGCACAGTCCCATATGACCTGATTTTCATGAAAATTATTTATTTATTTATTTATTTTTCATTTTGACATTCTCAATTGTCTTGCAGTGTGTAGTCAGTTTAATTTTTATTTCTATAAAGTATTGATTTTGCTGTGAAGGATTTTTGCTGATTTGTTTACTAAAATACACACAGAAAATGATGAATAAACCCCACCCCCAGGTGCAAAGTGACAGTAATACTCCAGGAAGCAGGATGGTAGCGCTATCTCTGAAGATCTGCATGAGGCAGTGCAATGTGGTGAAAACAATGCAGTTTGCGCCGGCCACAGCAGTGTATGATGCGTGCCGGGTGATCAGAGAGAGAGTCCCGGAAGCACAGACAGGACAGCGTGAGCGGACATTACAGCAATACAGCAATGTTTTGTTTATTGTTAATTGTCTTTATAGATTTTTTTGGTTCTTTGTATCTGTTGATATGTTTAAAAGGTCTGTAACTGTGTTTGTTCTGCAGCATCTGAGTATGGACTGTTTCTGTCAGATGAGGACCCAAGAAAAGGCATCTGGCTTGAAGGTGGACGCACACTGGATTACTATATGCTGAGAAATGGGGTAAACAGTGAGGAAGTGGATAGTGTGTGCATGTGTACAGAAATAACTTGTTCTTTTTCCTTTACATGGCCACAACACAGCCATAAAAATAACACCTGTTATATTTTTCTGCAAATTCAAGTTATACAAAAGTTGAAACACAAAAATTACAACACATGCACTCCTTTGAAGAAACATGCAGCAAATTTAGAAAATGAAAACTGCTTCAGAAATGCTGCAGTTCCGGTCACAACACAACAGAATTTATTCCTACTCTATGTAGAGATTAGTGAGTGAGTAAATGAGTAGACCATTTCAGACACAGATATTAGTAATTAATGTACTGAAACATTTTAGCCAAGTCTACTTGGTGTCTATAAGCCTTTTTTTAAACTATGTTATTGGCTATTAGGTGAAGAAATGTATTGAAATTTATTTGTGTTGTACTGAGCTTGTGCGTTTGTATTAAAATACTTGAAGTGTCTTTTTGGGTTCTCTCTGCTTTCAGTTTGTTTTTTCCTTCTGTTTGTCAGTTTACTGTTATCACATACACGTGCATCCAAATTTAAAATTTAATTTTTTTTTTTAAATTCGTTAGTTTTTTTGGTGCCAGTTGTGTACAAATTGTGTACTTTACATACTACAATAATAAATGCACTTTTACTGGTGGGGTACAGCATTAACATACTATGTAGTGCCTTGTATGTGGTATGGGATGCATTCCTCAGGGTTTCAGTTGCTGTTGATGTCCTCTGGAAACCATACTTCTGTTGTGATTTGCAGCATTTCTGACGTTGCATTAGTTTTTCTAAATACGCGTGTGTTGTGTGGTTTTCAAACAAGAAGATTTTGTATGATTTCCTGTTCATTTAATGGCCTTTCGCTTGCCCTTGCTCTTGTGTTGTTGTTTTTTTTTTGTTTTTTTTGCTTACTACCTCTTTCTCTCTGACAGGACATACTAGAGTATAAGAAAAAGCGGAGACCTCAGAAGATTAAAATGCTGGACGGTGCTGTGAAGACCGTAATGGTGGATGACTCTAAAACAGTTGGAGAGCTTCTTGTCACCATATGTAGTAGAATAGGTGCTAAACACAGAATTCCACGTTTGTGTGCATACTCACTCACTCATGCATATACAGAGAGGTCTAAAGCATTTTTCCATTTTGCAACTCAGGAATCGCAAACTATGAGGAGTACTCCCTGATTCAGGAGATGGTGGAGGAAAAAAAAGATGAAGGGCTGAGCACACTGAAGAAAGAGAGAACTCTGCTGAGGGAAGAGAGAAAGATGGAGAAACTCAAAGCCAAATTGCACACAGATGATGACTGTAGGCTACAGGCTTCCTTCAGTGTATTAGTGTATTACTCCATGTTGTATTATTCCATGTTGAATACTAAAAGTGTTGGAGAGTTAATGAATGTTTATGTGGAAATAATAAGCACAGTATATCTTTTTCTCCATCTCTTTCTCTCTCTCTCAGTGAACTGGCTGGATCATGGATGTACGTTTCGAGAGCAGGGGGTAGAAGAAACTGAGACTCTGCTGTTAAGGAGGAAGTTTTTCTACTCTGATCAGAATGTGGATTCTCGGGACCCAGTTCAGCTTAATCTGCTCTATGTGCAGGTCAAACCCTCCTATATTAGTTTTACGCATATGTACAGTAATACAGTAATGTCCTGCTGCCTATAATGTCTCACATTTTAAATCACATGTTTCATGGAATACAGCAACTGCCTATTGACTTCTTTTGCAGTTGAATTTTGATTACGTAGGTTTTCAGTGTCTTCCCACCTACAAGTGAACAGCATTGAAATCATTTGTAGTGACTGATGGTATGATACAAATGGAGCAGAGATGTTAAAAAAGTATTCTTTTAAGGAGAGTGTGCTTATGTTTTATAAGAGTTATCCAGTCTTGCTCCTGGAGGGCTGGTGTCTTGTACAGTTTTGTGCCTTATCTGTTTAAATGCAAAAACTAAACTCAATATTTAACTGGTGAGTTTGCAGGTGTGTTTGATCATCGCCAAACTATGCTGGACATTGAACCTTCAAAACCACAACAGATGAAAGCTGGTCTACAGTCATAAATATGGTAGCACTACTTCCAGAGAGCAAAAGTCCCCCAAATCACCTCAGATCTTTTATTTATTTTTTTTGTCCTCCCACAGGCTCGTGATGACATTCTCAATGGTTCCCACCCTGTCTCGTTTGATAAGGCGTGCGAGTTTGGTGGCATTCAGACACACATCCAGTTCGGCCCTTACATAGAGCACAAACACAAACCTGGATTTCTGGAGTAAGCCATACTGTTCCGCTGGATACAGTTCAATAATTAGTTCTTATATTAAAGCTTAAAGATAAAGTTCTTATATTAAAGCTTATCAATTTACATGTGTGTGCGTGTGCTTGTGTGTGTGTGTGTGTGTGTGTGTGCGCTTGTGGTGGTTTTTTGTTTTGTTTAAAAATAAATAAATAAATAAAAAATAAAAAAAAGCTTAAAGGAGTTCCTACCTAAAGAATACGTCAAGCAGAGAGGAGCTGAGAAGAAAATATTTCAGGTGTGTTAATTTTTTATTTTTTATTTTATATATATATATATATATATATATATATATATATATATATATATATATATATATATATATATGCAGTTGAAATAATGCCCAATTATTATATGTATGTATGTTACAAGCAAGCATTTGGCCAGAGTTTATTATTTGTAGTAATTTGGGCTGTTCACTGTGTGTTATTATATTGATATTATTGGGGATGGTACTGGGTCGGTAATTATTGTGGAGTAGATGAATATTTATATTGTGTATATTGTAGGAGCATAAGGCCTGTGGGGAAATGACAGAGATTGAAGCCAAAGTGAAGTACGTAAAACTGGCCAGGTCACTCCGAACGTATGGTGTCTCCTTCTTTCTGGTGAAGGTGAGTGTGTGTGTGGACTGACTTGATGAGTGAATGAACAGACTGATTTGACTGACTGACTGAGTGGGAGGACGGAGTGATCAATGTTCTTGCTTCCCTGTTTTTTTTATGTTTTTGTTTTGATTTTATGTATGGTGATCTTGAGAGTCATGAAAGGTGCCTATAAATAAAATGTATTATTTAAAAATGTATTACTACTACTAATAATAAAAATAATAACAATAATAATAATAATAATAGTCAATTAAAGGCAAGACTAAGTCCAGAACACATTAAGGTCTAAGTAATTTTTTAGCTTATCAGCCTTAAACTCTGCATTTTGACTTTTAGCAAAACTGTGAGTTATGCTGAATCTATAGTGCTGGCTTTGTTTTCTCAGGAGAAAATGAAGAGCAAGAATAAGTTGGTGCCTCGTTTGCTGGGCATAACCAAAGAATCTGTGATGCGAGTGGATGAGAAAACCAAAGAAGTGTTACAGGAGTGGCCCCTTACCACGGTCAAGAGATGGGCTGCTTCTCCTAAGAGCTTTACTCTGGTACTGAACATGCACGCACGCATGCAAGTTTTTGTGTAGTTATGTAAAATTTTCTTTTAAAGCTATTTTCTAGTGTTCATCTTTGTGTGTGCATTCTTTCCATGTGTAGGATTTTGGAGAGTATCAGGAAAGCTATTATTCTGTACAGACCACAGAAGGGGAACAAATCTCCCATTTGATTGCTGGGTATATCGACATCATCCTTAAAAAGGTCTGCAGGAACTTGAATTGGACATTATTTTAAAATTGCAATACTTAAAGCCAGGGTCATTGGCTTTGGTGGAAGTTAGCCACACATGCTACATAAAACAAAAAATGTGTTCTGCATAATAATTGCTTGGCAAATATTTAGCAAACTACTTCTCCTTCAGCTACCTAGTGTTATAAAACACAGTTTTGTTTTTGCTCTAGATCAATCATCTTATTTTCCTTTCTTTAAAAAGTACTGTTTAGCTGATGCAATCAGAAGTATGTAGCTTGCTAGCTATAAGGCTGTGGCTCCCAACTGTTGAGTAGAAGGTAGACACGCCTCCTTGCTTTGATTGCGAAAGTCTGGGCCAGCCACATAGTCTGTGAGGTGTTTTCCCTCTTCTCCTCTCTCTGGTCAATTTTGGTATAAATATTGCTCTAACTTACAAAATGCTAAACTACAGACGTTTTAACCACAGAACATTCCAAACCAAATGTAATCTCAAATAGGCTCTTAGGTTAGACAGTTTATACTGAACTCTAACAAGAGGAGTTATGCAATATGTATTGTAACAAATCATTTGCCTTTAAAGTAATTATACGAACATGATTAAATATGTGTTTTTGTTATGTTGGCCTGCAGAAGCAGGGTAAGGATCGCTTTGGCTTAGAAGGTGATGAAGAGGCCACCATGCTGGAGGAATCTGTCTCTCCAAAGAAGTATGAAGTTCACACAATAAGGGCATACACACAACAGCAGATTTGTTTTGATAACAAAAAAAAGATGGACAAACTCACATACCTCATTAAATACACCTGGTCTTCTTTTGAACCACTACCCTCCTTCCGCATACAGTCTTGCCACAGAGCTTGATGTAAACAACTCTTTCCCATCTTGTCAAAAAACTACTTCATGTGTCCTACCAACATTTCCAAGTCCTAGACCCTCAAACATTGTCTGTGTGGTGAACCCTGTGTGGTCTTCATTCAGATCACCTGGAATAATTCTAACTCAAATTTTCTAAACGTTTCCCTTCTCAGCAAATATTTTCCCATCATGCTTACCAAGCTTAACTTTTAATGGTCAGGGTTCCCAGTATACACAACATGGCTACAAGGGCCTAATTAATTGCATATTGCAAATTAGGTTTATTAGCAGAATGTACCAGTAGTCAGCTGTTTGCCAATCACATAAACCAATCAACAAGAAATTTTTAAATAGCTCAACACAACTATTAGTTGCTTCGAATGCTTTCTTCAAATGCAGCACAAAATGCCACTTTTAATGACTAGTAGTCTCAGAATTGTTCAGCCCCTTTGTGACCAGCGTCTTTAGTGGCTGTTATGACCTGCTGCAAATGTGGTGTATAGCTAGGCACCAGCTTTTGACAGTGTTCTTGGGGAATCTTGGTCAATTCCTTACGGGCAATGACCTTCAGTTTATTAATAATCTTGGGTTTGTGTGCTGCAGCCACTAGCTTAAAATCCCACCTAAGATTTTCTATGAGGTTCAAGACAGGTGACTGTGATGGCCACTCTAGAATCTTCCAGGACTTTCCTAAACCACTTGGGATCACTATCCTGTTGGAAGGTCCATTGATGCCCAAGCTTCAGCTTTCCACCATGCTTTACTGTGGGCAGGGTGTTTTTTCAGCATATGTTTTATTTTTCCTTCTCCAGATGTACTGCTGAGCCATAAGCCTAAAAAGTTTGTTTTAATTCATTGCCTACTTAAAAATCTGGTGGCAGTGAATTATTTTATTTCCTCTTTCTGCCACATGCCAGTGTTCCTTAAACTTGAGAACTATGCTTCCAACTGTATCTTTAAGAACATTCAGTGCCTTTGCTCTGCACAAACAAAGTAATAATTTAAAATAATTTGTATGCCAACTGTAGCAAGTACACCAGATGTGTTTGAAGTAGTTTTTAGGTTGATGGAATATCAATTGCCAAATTGTGGATGGTACACAGTGGATATAGAACAGGCAGGTGAATAAATATAACTTGTAAAGAATGAGGCCTATAATCATGTGTCAATGGTAGATCAACACATTATTAGGAAGACCACATGTATATTGGGTAGGGCCTCCTTTTGCTTTTAAGACAATCTCAATTCTTCAAAACAAGCAATGATGGTCTGGGCCTAGCAATACCAATCTGTGCTGACTCCTTATATTACTACAGCGCCTCCACCAGCCTGCATTACTGACACAAGTCTGATTGGGTCTATGAATTCATGTTGTTGGCACCACATTTTGCCATTACCATCTGTGTGCCCCAACAAAAATCCAGATTCATCAGATCAGGTTACTTTCTGACAGTCAACAAGGGTGCAGTTTTGTTAAGCTTGTGCCTATCTGCAACCTATTTTTCTGTTTTTGTTGACAGAACATGATGTGCTCCTCTTTTGTAAATCTGCCTCAAGGTTGTGCCTTCTGAGATGCTTTTCTGCTCACCACAATTGTATAGAGTGGTCCTCTGAGTTACTCTGAGGCTTACTGATAGCTAAATCCACTCAATCTCTGATCTTTCACATCAACAAGGCGGAAACAGTTGTGCTAAAAACTCCAGGAGATTAAATAAAGATGCAAACCAACCCTAATGAATTCAGTCTCAGTGGAGCTGCAGTTACCTATTAGGGTTACAATTTTTCCATCCAGTTGTCTTATCTGAGGTACTGTTCTAAACTTGTATAACTCAAAGCCATGAACTCAAATCAGTGAAGAAATGTTTATACAAATATCCAAGAGTGTAATTATTGTTGTTTTCAATTACTGTGTGAGTATATATAATTTATGTTCGATTACATGAATAAACCTGGTACTTTTAAATTAATACTAAATGTGTTTTGTTTGGCATGTCTAGTTCAGTTTTTGCTCTCTCTCTTTCTCTTGCATTGCTCTTACGCTCACTTTCTTAGGTCCAGTGTTTTACAGCAGCAGTTTAATTGTGTTGGACGTGCCGAGCATGGGTCAGTGGCATTACCAGGTGTGCTGCGTACCAGCTCGGTTGGACCAGAGACACTCAATGTGGGCACTATGCCATTGCCACAGCAACAGATCACCACTGGACAGATGCACTTTGGACATATGCCACCACTGGTAAGAGTACCAGAAAAAGTGTAAGCATAAGTTAGCTTTTTTTTTGTAGTTTTTTTCAAATACGTAAGCCACCATGTAGTCTCACACCTTTCATGTGACCCAGTCTCTCTTTCTTGAAGCTCTTTATGAACTTAACCTTCCTCCACACTGATCCTGCATTAAATCTAACCTTTATCTGTTTTTCTTTGTGACAACTATCCAAGATGTCCACACATTTTTAGTATAATCTATACTATAATTATATATAAAACACACAGTTCCATCAATTCATTGCATCTGTACACAAAACAATAACTCCAGATTGTTTAAGTTTGTAAGTTAATCTTGCAATGATGGAAGCAAAATTTATTTTTTTCATGTAAATGTTTGTTTTTAATCTTTTTAGAGTGCAGCTCAGCAGGCTCTAGTGGGGACTATTAACACCAGCATGCAAGCAGTGCAAGAAGCACAGGTTGTCCTTGAGGAAGCAGAGGAATTACCCCCGCTGGGAGATGATTTGGTAAGAACAGACATGGGCACACACTGTTACATTGTTACTTATATTTACATTTACTATTGTGTGCATTCTCCCCTTTCCTCACTCTCAGGCTTCCAAAGTGTGGATCCAGAACAAAGTAGATGAGTCCAAACATGAGATTCACTCACAGGTGGGTGCCATAACTGCTGGTACTGCCTCCGTGGTGAATCTTACAGCAGGTAAGGACATCAGCATTTGTTTCAAAATAATAATAATAATAAAAAAATGTAGTAAACCAACACACACTCACTAAATTAGTAACTTTTTTAAAATGTAGAACTTCCAAGAAGTAACTTTTACAGACATTTTAATAGTACCACATAGCTGTTTTTGGGCATGTTGACATTATAGTCATGAAATTGTAAAATAATTATTAATCATATTGGCATACTAATTTATAATGATATTACAACTTGAATAATAATAATAAAGACGAATGGCCAGTGAGTATATATTGCATGTAGGCCATGTTACTGTGACCTAACATTCAGTTTTTTACTCCTAGGTGCACCGAAAGACACAGACTACACAGCAGTTGGCTGTGCTATCACAACTATATCATCAAATCTGACAGAGATGTCAAAGGGTGTAAAGCTGTTGGCAGCTCTGATGGAAGATGAGGTGGGCAGTGGGCAGGACCTTATGAGGGCCGCCAGAACTCTAACTGGAGCTGTGTCTGATTTGCTCAAAGCTGTGCAGCCCACTTCAGGAGAGGTATGTAATGTGTTATGAAATGTCTTGATAGGTTTTCCATTTTCATTAATCCAGTTAATGTGGGCCTGTTTTTAAGATACTAACAAAACTGTAATGTGCGTCTGTGCGTACTTCTTTGTTCTACAGCCTCGGCAGACGGTGTTGAATGCAGCAGGCAATATTGGTCAGGCCAGTGGGGACCTGCTCCGGCAGATTGGAGAGAAAGAAACTGATGAAAGATTTCAGGTACTCATTTCTTTTCTTTCACCTTCATCTGTATGTCTGTATACTTAATTCACACAAAGTGTGCCCCACCCCTGTCCCCTTCACCCCCTAAAGGATGTTCTAATGAACCTGGCTAAGGCTGTAGCTAATGCAGCAGCCATGATGGTTCTGAAGGCAAAAAATGTAGCCCAGGTGTCTGAGGATACAGTCTTGCAGAACCAGGTTATTGCTGCAGCAACCCAGTGTGCCCTCTCCACTTCACAACTTGTGGCATGTGCTAAGGTAGAGTCTGTTTAATTACAAGCATGGCTCTTCTACGTCGTTTTTTTGGTAAATACTATCAGAGTGAAGTCTTGTTTTTTTGGAATGTTTTCTGTGTGATTTTTGTTTCAGGTGGTGAGCCCTACAATTAGCTCCCCTGTGTGCCAGGAGCAGATGATTGAGGCAGGTAAGTTGGTGGACCGTTCAGTGGAGGGCTGTGTAAACGCCTGCCTCTCAGCCACTGATGATGGAGAGCTTCTGAAGGCGGTCAGTGCTGCTGCTAGTGTGGTCACCCAAGCTCTTACAGACCTTCTCACACATGTGCGGAACTACGCCTCGCGTGGGGAGCCAATTGGACGCTACGACCAAGCCACGGACACAATCATGACTGTTACAGAGAGCATATTCAGCTCAATGGGAGATGCTGGTAAGGGAGATGTTGTATATTGTTGACACTGGATGTCATATAAGGCTTTGCCTCTGTATACCACCTCAATATGAATTTGAATTGAAGCAAGATATATACATAAAAGATATATATATATATATATATATATATATATATATATATATATATATATATATATATATATATAATAATTGTGTGTGTGTGTGTGTGTGTGTCATATATATATATATATATATATATATATATATATATATATATATATATATATATATATATATCCAAACAATATTTTTATTTTTTAAACATAAACAAACTGATAAGTAAGTGAACTAACAGTCTTCTCTTTAGGGATGCTTTTGTTTGGTCTTTAGTAATTAAAAAGTCACGCTCAATTGGTTTGAGGTCAGGTGACTCAAAAGCAATGTAAAATGTTTTTTCCCTTAGAAGCTCTTGGGTTGCTTTTGTAGTATGTTTTTAATTATCTATCTATCTATCTATCTATCTATACTTGGACTCCTTCCTACTAGTTCTGTAGTATTTTAATAAGTGATATATAAATATGAGCAAAAGATTTTTTGGGTGTTGCTGCCCTCATTAATGCATTCATTCTTTTTAAACAGTCCTAATGCTGTCTCTCTGATGGTTTCTGATGGCCTCTTTCACTTGCAGGAATTCCCATGAACAGCTGCCAAATGCAAATTCAACACTTGGAATCAACTTTCTTAACAAATTTCCTTAACATGTCTTGAAATAATAATGGAACAGGCCACACCTCACCATGTTGCATGTTGGTCCATTGTCCAGTTACTTTTAGTCTGTAACAATGTTGACACTGAAATGGACCTAAGTGGTTTGTGGCGAATTTTGGTAAACCCAGCTCACTTTCATTTTAAATCCATTGCAGTAATGTGTTCATGGACCTGAATGTACAATAAGACACGGGCGTAATAGTAGTATTGGTTACTAATAGAAACACATTTTGCCGCTTAGGTGAGATGGTGAGACAGGCGCGGGTGCTGGCCCAGGCTACCTCTGACCTGGTGAATGCTATGAGGTCAGACGCAGAGGCAGATGTTGATGTGGACAATTCTAAGAAACTCCTTGCTGCTGCTAAGCTGCTTGCTGATGCCACTGCTCGGATGGTGGAAGCTGCAAAGGTGTGTAAGATTGAGAGACTAACTCCTGGTTTGGGAGTGCACCATCTCTGACTGCAAGACCCTCCAGCGAATAATGAGGACAGCTGAGAGGATCATCTGCTTCTCTCCCATTAATCATGAACATTTGCCTGCTGCATCCGCAAAGCAACCAGCATTGTGAACGACCCCACCCACCCTTCACACATACTGTTCTCCCTCCTGCCATATGGAAGAACTCACACTCTCATTCACCCAAGATGTGAATCCCAGACCATGTGAAAGCATTTTGCACTAAATACTTCCTCACTGCGTCACTGGACTCTTATGCACATAAGAAGATTGAGCAACAAGCTCAATCAAAGCTCAATCTGTCTGATTTACCGTGGAGGAAATAAGTATTTGATCCCCCACTGATTTTGAAAGTTTTTAACAGTCTATGATTTTTATGGTAGCTTCATTTTGACAGTGAGAGATGGAATATCAAAAAGAAAATCTAGAAAATGAAATAATATTTAAATAAAAAATAATTTGCATTTCATTGAGGGAACTAAGTATTTGATCCCCTAAAAACCATGACTAATGTTGGCTCCCACAGACCACTGACACACCCTAATCTCAGTGATGTCGTTACCTGCATGAGAGACACCCTGTCCCAAATTGTCACCTGTATAAAAGGCCACCTGCCTAGAGACTCAGTGACACTTCAACATCTCCACCATGGGCAAGACTAAAGCTGTCTAAAGATGTCAGGGACAAAATTGTTGACCTACACAAGGCTGGAATGGGCTACAAAGCCATAAGTAAGAAGCTGGATGAGAAGGTGACAACTGTTGGTGCAATTATTCGGAAGTGGAAAAAGTACAACATTACTGTCAATCGACCTAGGCCTGGAGCTTCATGCAAGATATCACCTTGTGGAGTCTCATTAATCATGAGAAAGGTTAAAGATCAGCCAAGAGCGACATGGGAGGACCTTGTTAATGATCTCAAGGCAGCTGGGACCACAGTATCCAAAAAAAACATTGGTAATACACTGAGACATAATGGTTTAAAATCCTGCAGTGCACGCAAGGTTCCTCTGCTCAAGAAGGCTCATGTCCAGGCCCGCCTCAAGTTTTCTTTTAAGGGCACAGGCTAACTTCACTGCATCGACGGGAAGATGAACGGGGCCATGTATCGCAAAATCCTGGGTGACAACCTCCTTGCCTCTGTCAGGGCACTGAAAAGTTTTTTTTTTTGATATTCTATGTGTCACTGTGAAATAACGCTGGCATACAATTATGAGACGTTCCATTTATTTTTTGTAATTAAAACTTTTAAAGTCACTGGGGGGTCAAATACTTATTTCTTCCAATGTATTTATTTTATCCTGCCTTTTACACTTTCTCATCTTTACTGTGCATTGTACTGTACTGTCTGCATTGTGTTGTACTGTCTGTATGCAATTGTTTCTGTCTGCACTGTGTTGTTGCACCATGGTCCTAGAGGAACACTGTTTCGTTTCACTGTGTACTCTGTATGTAGTTGAAATTACAATGATGCCTCTTGACTTGAACACTACTTGTATGTTTGTGTGGATGTACTTGAAATAGTTCTACTTTAAACTTGCCACTGAACCCAATTGTGTGTAATTTAAGGGAGCAGCAGCATACCCTGAAAATGAGGACCAACAGCAGAAACTGCGGGAGGCAACAGAGGGGCTGCGTGTGGCCACCAATGCAGCTGCTCAGAATGCCATTAAGAAAAAGCTCATCACCAGACTAGAGGTCAGTATGTGGAACGAAATTGTTGAACTAGCATTGGCTGTCAAGGCTTCAAATCAAATATTATTGTATATAGTGATCTGTGTTGTGATAAACTCTAGTTAGTGTTTGCCTAGATTCAGGTTGCAACCTTCCACTTTTCTGCAAATAGTGAAGGGCATAGAGAATGTTTTGCAAACAAATAGAATTTACAAATTATTGGTTTGTAAATATGTATTGTCTATTTTCAGAATGCAGCAAAGCAAGCTGCAGCAGCTGCCACTCAGACAATTGCTGCATCACAGAATGCTGCAGCTTCCAACAAAAATACTGCTGTCCACCAACAACTGGTTCAGAGTTGCAAGGTATTTTTTTATGTGTTTTTTTTTTTATTTTATATACAGTTATATACAGCTGATAAATTTGTATTATGGAAAAAAAACATGTGATGTGATTGGGGTAATTATTTGCCAAATGCCAAATTTTTCCAGCAGAAATTGCATCTTAAGTAGTAGAAATAAAATAATTTCCATAGTTTTTCATCCCCTCTATCCCCATAAACCAGTAAATTAATGGAAACATATTATTTTAACTAGCTGTTTTGTTTTTTACTCAGTCAATCATATTTAATGAACCATGTTAACATATTGAACATGTGATTCTAAATAAAATAATGCAATCTTGATTTTTATTTAACGTATTTATTTATTTATTTTTGTTTGTTTTTAGTTTTTTTTCTCTACAAAAAGCAGCACATGATGCCACCCTTTAAGGAGTTTTACATACATGTGCAAAACAAAGGACTCCTGTGAACCACAACCATGAATCCATAACAAAAAAAAAACGATTTCAACCATGGGAAGGTTGCGAGGCACAAATCACTGCTGACCAAAAAGAACACAAAGGCTTGTTTTGTATTTGCCAAAAATATGAACCCTTAGTAAATATTCTGTGGACTTATAAATGTATGACCAAACACTCAAGTGCAGCGGGACAATAATCCTATTCATACAAGCAGGTTCACCTCTAAAAATCTCCCCCCAAAAAAAAAAGGTTTTAGGGGTCAAAGCCTTGACTTAAATTCTATTGGGATTCTGTGACGAGACCTTAAACGAGCAGCTCAGAAACCCCTTCAGTGTGGCCAAATGAAACAAATTCTGCAAAGTAGAGTGGGTCAGAATTTCTTCCAATTCCTCCAAAAGACTTATCTCAAGTTAAGTACTTTTATGTCATAAACGTGTTGCTAATGTGTGCTTTTAGGCTGTAGCTGACCATATTCCTCAGCTGGTACAGGGTGTGCGGGGCAGTCAGGGCCAACCTGAAGATGACTGTGCCCATCTCTCCCTCATCATTGCCAGCCAAAACTTCCTCCAGGTACTTGCTGCCCAAGCCAGCCCATAACACTGATCTGGAATTACTATTTTATGTGGTGATGCCTTGATTCCTTTCGATTTTTTAATTTATTTTTCGCATAATGACAGAAAAGTAATTAACATAAAATAATCCTACACCCCCAAAATAAACTCTTTATTTTCTAAAATGTCTGTAGTATACTGGTCTGATTCAGATGAATGCATGTGTATTGTATTAAAGCCTTGTTGTTTTTCTTTTATTTAGCCTTGCAGCAAGCTGGTGGCATCTGTTAGGTCCTCTGTCCCAACAGTGGCTGATCAGGCAGCTGCCATGCAGCTGGGACAGTGTGCTAAAAACCTCTCCACTAGCCTCACAGAACTCCGCACTGCTGCACAAAAGGTACCAGTGCTCTTTCAGGCTCTCTTTCCACATTCTCATGTATAATGTTTCTCATGTTTTGTTTAGTTTTTTGTTGGTTTGTTTGTTTGTGAGGTTTTTCTTGTGTGGTGGTTTGTATTATTTTTTATTTATTTATATTTTTTTATGAATTTGTTTGGAATGTAGTCCATGCTGGTCCAAGAAACTGTGAAAATTCTTTTCCTTCACCCTCTTGTTGATTCAGTTCAGAAATACTGTGTAGCTTGGGCAATCCTGGTCTAAATGTCTTACTGTAAATAGCTAAGCAAGTAGAAAATGAAGAAATGGGCCTGGGAAAAATGTTTGAGAATTGGGAATTTAGATTGCTCTTCCTGTGGTAGTCCGTTGTGGATTTTGAGGTGTGTTTAGGATAACTGTCCCACCATAGAAGCCATCCTCTTTCAATCATTAGTTTTTTTTTATAAACAGTGTGAGTGTTTACTTCCAGAATTCGCTGGTATTTAATTAAATCCATTCTTTCGTCTATCACAAGCCCAAAGCATCTTTCCCCCTTCTAGTTGGAGTAGGATACTTTTCATGAAATTCTGCTCCCTTTTTTTCTCTCCATACATTTGCTTAGTGAAGCCAAAAAGTGGTCTTTTAACAACACCAGTTTCCAAAATATATAATGTTTCCAAAATATATCACGCTTGCTTTAAAAACATCTGGTTTTAGATCTGTGGTGAAGATGGTTAGTATTTGGATAAACTATTTATTAACCAGATTATGTATTACTTAATTATTACTTAAGTATTGCAACATGAAATGTATATCTGGGTCACAGGGTCTGAGTGTGTTTTTTGTTTTTGTTTTTTGGGTCTTTTTTGCCATTGTTGTCTAGGCTCATGAAGCTTGTGGGCCAATGGAGATAGACTCTGCACTTACTGCTGTACAGACTCTGAGGAACGAGCTTCAGGACGCCAAGATGGCTGCTGTCAAGCAGCAGCTCAAACCTTTGCCTGGAGAATCAGTTAGTGGAGTCTTATTAGTAATGCTTGACACTTCATTATATGTCTTTTTTGAGTGTTAATGAATTTGCGTTGTAGTTGGAGAAATGTGCCCAGGACCTTGGCAGTACATCTAAAGCTGTTGGATCTTCAATGGCTCAGCTGCTCTCCTGTGCTGCACAAGGCAGTGAGCATTACACGGGTAAAAAAAAAAAAAACACACAACTGAGAGTCTTTGGTAAGCATTTGCATAATTTACATAGGAATGTAATTTTCTGTACATCCATGTACATTTGTGTGTGACAACTACAGGTGTTGCTGCTAGAGAGACTGCTCAGGCTCTGAAGACCCTTGCACAGGCAGTGAGGGGTGTGGCTGCAGCTACCTCTGACCCTGCAACAGCCCTAGCTATGTTGGATACAGCTTGTGAGGTCATGGAAGGCTCAGATATGTTAATCTCCACAGCCAAGGAGGCATTAATTGTCCCTGGTGATGCTGAGAGCCAGCAAAGACTAGCACAGGTACATATTGCAAGTATGCGTTTTCTGCCAAAAAAGTTGCATTTGTCCTTATTTGATCTGATTGTGAACAAGATGAAAAATGCCAAACTTGCTAAAACACTTTACTGCAGTGGGGGTTGAATAATGTTGAACACAACCGTGTGTGTGTGTGTGTGTGTGTGTGTGTGTAATAAATATATGTATGTATTTTATTTATTTATGTAGAATAGCATTTGACAACATGGTTGTGCACATGTTTAATGGTGCAAAATAAGTTGCATGTCCATCAATTAGCTCCAACATTGTGATGAATACAAACAAATGTCCTTTTGAAATGGAAGGAATATATATATTTGCTTGAAAAAAATTGCCTTTTAGCAGCCCTTGCAATGGCTGAAGTCACAAGTGCTTGCTATTTAAATAAATAAAATGTGTACATTCAAAAGGCGTACACAAACATGTAACTTAAGTCATTAAAGCTGTCCTGATTTGTGCTATGTATTTATTTAGAAGAAAGAGAAGATGATTTTCCTCTGTTTGTGTTTAGATGGCAAGGTCTGTGTCTCACTCCCTCAACACATGTGTAAACTGCCTTCCAGGGCAGAAGGATGTTGACGTGGCTCTGAAGAGCATCGGTGAGGCCAGCAAAAGATTGCTGGTGGAGACCGTGAGTTATTATTGGACAATGTAAACAGTATTTAAAGAAGTTCATTTGTAGTGTTGTTTCTGTGGATCTACATGCATTCCACTTGGAATTGTATTTTCCTTAGCTTCCTCCCTGCAGTAAGTCCTTCCAGGAGGCTCAGAGTGATTTAAATCAGACAGCAGCTGATCTGAACCAGTCTGCAGGCGATGTGGTCCATGCTTCCAAAGGAACCAGCTCTCAGCTTGCTGATGCTTCTGGAAAGTTTACTGAAGACTTTGATGAGTTTCTGGATGCTGGCATTGAGATGGCTGGCCACACACAGGCAAGTTTACCTTTAGCTTCTGTGAGTTAGTGTGTCAGGAGAACGAGCATCTGATCAGACAAGCACCCCTGTTTCTGGGTCACCAAGAAATCTTCAACTTCCAATTTTCATTTTCCAGTCCTGGCCAAACTAGTATTCACAAGTAAGTATTACACTAAGTTGAAACAATGTTTTAACTTTTTTACAAAAATGACCAGAAACTGAATTTCAGAAGCAGATGCTGATGAGTCCTTTTGATTCATTGTGAAATTTTATGGAAAAATTTAAAAAAGTTCAAATTCTTACTATCTTTTATAGAGTAAGGATGATCAACTCCAGGTGATTGGGAATCTGAAGAACATCTCCACGGCCTCCAGTAAACTACTGTTGGCTGCAAAGTCTTTATCAGTAAACCCTGGAGCAGCTAATGCCAAGAACTTGCTTGCTGCTGCTGCTAGGTGTGTGTCTGTGTTTGAATACAAGCTGTTTGTGTAGTATCCTTTAGATTTGTAGACTTAAGATGTCCCTTTTAAAAATGCTTAGAATATATTAAAGATATTTTGGGATGTATTTTTAACTTTTTGGTGGGATTATTATATATTAAGTCATGTGAATGAAAGCACAGGTGCCTGCCATACATAATCAATAGAAAGGAAAAAAAAATATTTAAGCTGATTGATACATGTGTTGAATTCTGTGATGTTGAATTGCTCCTGTACCTTTTTAACTTTGTTTTGTTTTGTTTTTTAATAGAAATTTATTTTTTGGTTATGGAAGCCACCCCCTCCCCTATGTCCCCACACTTACTTTACTTTTTTGTACCAGGTCTGTAACAGACAGCATCAACCATTTGGTTACTCTGTGTACACAGCAAGCTCCAGGACAGAGGAAATGTGACAATGCACTCAGAGAGCTGGAGGTACCTCACATTATTCATTACCTCCCTCATTCGCTTTGTCTTTAAATTACTGGACATTACTGGATAGAATTATCTGTGTGCAGTGTGAACAGATTTTGAAGCTTGGGAATCCCATTTTCAACTCTAATTGTAGAGCACAAAAGAGGTACTCTTGTAATAGAAATTATTCCACCTTCATTGCAGATTAGGTTTATTAGCAACATGTATAGACTTTCAGCTGTTTGCTGTAAACCAATCCAGAAACCAGCTTAGCCCATTCCTCATGGGCAGTGACTGCCAGTTGACTAATATTCATGGCTTTGCATGCTGCAACCATCTTTTTCAAATTCCACCAAAGTTTTTTTGATTAGGTTCAAGTCAGGTGACTTGAAAACCACTGCCTTTGCTAAATAGACTAAGATTCTTCAGCAACAAGCAAGGGTGCAAGATGGCTACATTTAAAGCAGAGTATTTTCTGGGATGACTTTCTTTCGAGACTTTGCCAAGCCTCTAATGCAGCCATCTTTGGCTCTTGCTTGTTTTAGGGCCTTGTTTCCTTAAGTTTTGGATTGTGGCCAGTTCCTTATTGTTTTCCCTCTTGCCTTCAATCTGATAGAGCTTAATCTTGGTTTTGGGGAAAATCTTTGCACCCAGATATGTAATTAAATTGTTATTTAGTAAAATAGAAAGTGTCTAAATTGGTATGCATCAGAGGTTCTTATTTAATGGTGAATTTCTTTTGAGAATGGGTTTTTTCTTCCTGATAAGTGATTAATCGCATTAAACGTTTATCTTTGCTTGTGAAGTCCCAACCTGTGTGTGTGTATGTCTGATCTACTTGAACCAGCACACCACATACGAATATATATATATATATATATATATATATATATATATATATATATATATATATATATATATATATATATATACTCTACATACACACACACCAAGGGCAATTGTAGGCTTAGAGGTTTAGGGGTACTGAGGACCCAAAAGAAAACAGCTCATAAAAAAGAAACCCTACATTTTAAAGTCATTTTGGACTATCAATCCAAAATCAGTGTTGGGGAAAACACTGCGGCTGGAAAGACACCAACAAATCTAAAAACCGAAAGAAAAAAAAATCATTTTATTGTATGTATTCATGTATGTATGTATTCATACATTTTATTCAAAGTAAAATATAATAAAAGATAAACTTAATATAATATAAAACTGTATACTTTTACTGAATACTCCTTTCACCTGTTCTTCAATGATCAGGAGCCTCACAGGACCACTACAGGGCAGGTATTATTTGGGTGGTGGATCATTCTCCGCACTGCAGTGACACTGATGTGGTGGTGTGTTCGTGTGTGGTGTGCTGGTTCAAGTAGATCAGACTCAGAAGAGCTGTTGGAGCTTTTAAACACTATATTACCTCACTGTCCATCTATAAGATGCATCTACTTTGTTGGTCCACTTTGTAGATGTAAAGTCAGAGACAGAAGCTCATATGTTGTGTTAATCATCTTCTAGTTCTTAATCAGTGGTCACAGGATGGTGCCCATGGGACTGGATAGTTTTGGTTGGACCTGGTTGGACCTGTTTTCAGTCCAGTAGTGACACTAAGGTGTTTAAAAACATCAGCAGCTCTGCTGAGTCTTATCTGCTTGTGCCAATGCACACACTAATACACCACCACATCTATGTATTATAAAATGTTGGTGAGAATCCAGATTTGAAAACAGGAGATCAAATTATTGTGGACTCTACTGCAGTCCGTGCAGTAGAAAACAAATGCTGCCTTTGCATCTTGGCACCTGAACCTGTCTCTTTTTTTCTGGAAAAAAAATCGAATATCCATCCTGACTGACTAACCACACACATACACACAGTTATGTTATAGTATCATCTCTTCATATCTTCATATCCTTGTGTAACATCAGTTAGCTAATACATACATACAGACAGCACTACTCAAGCACCTTGGCTTTAATAACACACAGGCCAACCAATGGCACAGCACGAATAGCTTCTCTCACTCCTTTTTAAACAGTAATCAGACCACCTGCATTGTTAGCCAGCTAAATAAAATAAAACGTCATCTAGTCACTCTTAGCTAACAATAACATAATAAAGAGTGCATCAGAAATATGGACTGCTGATAATGACAGCAATGTGTTGGTTCTGAGTGATGACTTACAAAAATACTTTAAAACTAAAAAGACTAAACATATTCAAACATTATTATTGGTATAATACTCATTGCCTTGGAAATATATGACGAAACAACAATGTACAGTGTACCAGTATTTTTAAAATTTGTAGTAATATGAAATTAATAACAAAATGATCTTTTTATTGTCTGCCTTTTTAATTAATCTCATAGTGTTTTAATTGTGTGCTGTGTTTTTTCTAGGCTGTGAGAATGCTGTTAGATAACCCTAACGAGCCAGTCAATGGGTTGTCATACTTCGACTGCATTGAGAGCATCATGGTAAACTCTAAGGTACATTCGAATAGACATTTGAATAGACATTTAAATTATTTATACTATGCAGATTAATATGTTAAATGTACTTTGTGTGTGTGTAGGTTCTTGGTGAATCTGTGGCTGGTATCTCCCATAATTGTAAGACAGGAGATATTTCATCTTTTGGAGAGTGCGTCACTGTGGCCTCTAAGGCTTTATGTGGGCTCACGGAGGCAGCTAGACAGGTGTGACATTTTGCATCTTAGTTTTTTGCACAGCAGATCATTAGTACCTGTCTGTTTTTGTAGTGCTGATAAGTATATTCTCCAATTACGTTAACCGATTTTGCAATTATATATCTAGCTCTCTGTTGACCACTTTTTTTTTTTTGTTAATTCAAGTATTTTGATCATTCTCCTATTTGTAGACTTCATACTTAGTAGGGGTGTCTGACCCCAACAGCCAGGCTGGTCATCAGGGCTTAGTGGATCCCATTCAGTTTGCTCGAGCAAATCAGGCGATCAAGATGGCATGTCAGAACCTCATTGACCCTGGCACTAGTCCCTCCCAGGTAAGCATGTGATTGAACATAGCGATCACAATTAGTCTGCAAGAGGCCATGATTTGTATCAAATATTACACCCATTTTTAACATGCTTTTATATATATTTTTTTTTATGATTTTTTCTTTCTGTGAAATCTGTCTGAAACCAGTTGTGTTTAGTTAATGAATTAAACATTTGTTACTTAATTATTTTCTGCAATACTGCAATTTGACAAACATATAAACACTTCTATTTCATTTATTTTATTTTACCCCTGCTATGGCCTAGTTTTTGCCCCAAACATTTGATACTACATTTAGTATTTCTGTCAACTAAAATTGTGGTGTTATGACAAGCTGTGTGCAATTATATTTGTGTGTTGTAGGTGCTGTCTGCTGCCACCATTGTGGCCAAACACACCTCTGCATTGTGTAACGCCTGCCGACTGGCCTCCTCTAAGGCGGCAAACCCTGTTGCCAAACGTCACTTTATCCAGTCAGCCAAAGAGGTGGCCAATAGCACAGCCAACCTGGTCAAAACTATTAAGGTACTACCACTGCCAGGACATAACTTTTTAAAAAACAGAAACAGTGAAAAATCAGTGGAAATCCATGAAGTATTGTTAGCTACACTGATTGTCCATAACAATAACAAAAACATTGATTGTCTTAATTTACAGTGGGATCTATCAAGGAGTGAACGTATTAGGTCAGTTCTTGAAGTTGGTGTGTTGAGCAGGACAAATAGGAAAGGTTAAGGGTCTGACACACATTTGAGAAGGGCCAAATTGTTATTGCTAGATGACAATGGGCAGTGCATCCCCAAAACATCAGGCAGGTCTTGTGGGGGTTTTCTGGTACTTATAGTGGTCCAAGAAAGGACTTCCCATTTTCCAGTAGAAAGATAATCTTCACTAAAAATCACTGAACACATTTTTGTCTACATTTTCCTAATTGTCACTACGCCTTTTACTGTTATTACAGTCACCATATTTGCTTTATAAGATGAATATATAATATTGTAATTTATAATATCAGCGTCTATGAAATAGCAGAGTGATGCTAAATGTAAAAAGTTTAAGAGTACGTATGCTTGTCAGCTTTGGTTCAATTAAAACAAATCCTGGTGCAATTGCTCTGTTAGTATGTTTCATTAGAGTAATTGTTAATGCTGCCTTTTGAACTCTACTGTGCACCAAACAAGACTGCCTAAGCAGGTGAGTCTCGGTCAGTTTCTATACGAATACTGGTGCAGTTAGTTTGAAGTATGAACACAAAACGAACCAAACACTAAGTTGTGCACAAACACAGGTTTACTCCTGCCCTCAGAATCTAGTATAAACCCTGCCCACCAATGGCATGCTGTTTGCATTTGCATGCATTCTGTGCTTTAACAACTTCTGTCTGATGTTTTTGTTTAGTGGGGCTGTGTCCCAAACCACACACTACAACACCACATATTGTTTCAAAACTAGTCAGCATTAGACTTTTGTGTATTGTTATACCCTTAAATGTAACTTTAAAAAAAAAAAAAATTATTGTATGTTCAGGCTCTTGATGGGGATTTCTCTGATGAGAATCGTGGAAAATGTCGTGTTACAACAGCTCCTCTCATTGAAGCTGTGGACAATCTGACTACTTTTGTCTCCAACCCTGCATTTGCCAGTGTTCCTGCTCAAATAAGCAAGGAGGTGTGTTTGTTTTTTTGTTGTTGTTGTTTTTTGTGCTCCTCTGCTTTTAGTAATTTCTGACTTTTCATAATACACTTTAACGTAAGGACTATAATGGCAAATGCACACCAAACTTTAGGGCTCTGCTGCACAGGAGCCAATCCTTCAATCAGCATGCTCCATGCTGTACAGTTCTACACAGCTCTTGAAGACTGCACGCTCCTTGGCTATAAACCCAAAAGATCCTTCCACATGGTCCTTGCTTGCTGACCACTCACATACTGTGTCGGACTCCATCAAGAGCCTCATCATGGCTATCAGGTACAATACAGAAACATATACATAAGCACAGTTAAAAATGCAATGTTTTAATGTATTACTATTTCATTCTGCAGGGACAAGGCTCCTGGTCAGAGGGAGTGTGACTCTGCCATAAACTGTGTTAATCAATGTATCAGAGATATTGAACAGAAATCTCTTGCTGCTGTTAGTCAAAATCTACCTGCTCAAGAGGACATCTCTTTGGAGGTAATTATCAGCAGCTGTGAAAGAATGTTAAATAATATAGATATACACTGTATGGACGAATATTGGGACACCTACTCCTTCATTGTTTCTTCTGAAATCAAAGTTTGTTCAGCTTTTGTTTGAGTCTTTTTTTGTCCAGGGAAGGCTTTCTACTGAATTTTAAAAGCTTGCTATGAGGATTTAATGGCCTTGAGGAACAAGAGCATTAGTGAGGTCACTAATGTTTGATGATCACCACCCCAACTCATCCCAAAAGTTTTGGATGTCTCACCAAACTGCACCACAGCTCAGGGATTTTCATATTTATCTGCTTCTTGTTCTATTGTCAATATTTCTCTACAGGCACTAGACAATGTGCATTTGCTCATCTGTGTCAGCAATGGGT
Source organism: Salminus brasiliensis (assembly GCF_030463535.1). Lineage (NCBI taxonomy): Eukaryota > Metazoa > Chordata > Actinopteri > Characiformes > Bryconidae > Salminus > Salminus brasiliensis. The sequence goes on along the minus strand of NC_132894.1, from coordinate 24,291,403 downwards.
CGCTGAATGAAGGGTGTCCACAAACATTTGGACATAATGTGTATAATCTGCTGAAGCGTTATATAATTTTTGCTCAGTGAGTGTTAACAAGGCTGGTTCTACCCCCTCAGGCTTTGCAGGAGCAGCTGATGTCATCAGTGCAGGAAGTGGGCCACCTGGTTGAGCCAATTTCCACAGCAGCCAAGGGGGAGGCAGCGCAACTGGGACACACGGTGCTTATAGGCCACTTTGCTTTAAAAATACTATTGTTTTTTTTTTTGTGTGTGTGTGTGTACAGGCCCACCTCTCATCTGTGACTCAACCAAATTATCCAGCCAATTTGGCTAGCATTGTGCTATCCAAATGATGGCAGTTCACATTCTGCTCAAACTGTGTTTTGCTGCAACAGTTTGAAAATATGTGGTTGGCTGCCTATACATGTATCACTGTAAGCACATGGGTGAGAGTAGGGTAAATTGAGAAGAAAATTTTGGAAAATACCAAAAAAAAAAACAAAGGGGGATCCATTTTTTTGGTATTTTCCAAAAGGTGTCAACTATTCTAACAATCAGTGGTTGCTGGAGTGATTGACGCCTTGCAAAGATAAGCAAATGGAATAAAGGTAAAGGTGCAATACACAATGTACAGTGAAATGTGTCCTCCGAAATTGCTCCATCCGTGGTAGTGAACACACATGTACTAGTGGCAGTGAGCACACACACAGAGCGGTGGGCAGTTGGTACTTCAGCTGGGGATTGAGGGAGGAGACCACCTTCACCCCCCCCCCCCCTACCTGATTACCTGATTTAAAACGATTACCTTTCTGTCTCATGCCCACCTCTCTAACCATTTGGCCTACTGTCAAATGTCTATCAGCTTGACCTTTCTCTTAAAATATATGTAAATATATATAAACACTAAAGGTAACCTTTCAGTAAGGTAAACTTATTTAGACTAATTAGAATTGTCTTTGCACACTTTGATATCCATTATATATCTACCCACACTTGACCCACCCACAGATCTTTTTTTATAAATATTTTTTCTTTTCACAGGTGTCTCAGCTTGCTAATTACTTTGAGCCTCTGTGCAGTGCAGCAGTGGCCATGGCTTCTAAAATCATTCACCACCAGCAGCAGATGAATCTTTTAGACCAGACCAAAACCTTAGCTGAGTCTGCTCTGCAAATGCTTTATGCTGCCAAGGAGGGTGGGGGGAACCCAAAGGTTTGCCATTTATAATTTTCTTTTATATATATATATATATATATATATATATATATATATATATATATATATATATATATATATATATATATATATATATATATATATAAATAAACATATTTCTTGGTGATTTCAGGCAACCCTTACCCATGATGCCATAGCAGAGGCGACCCAACTGATGAGGGAAGCAGTTGATGACTTATTGTTGACCCTGAATGAGACTGCCAGTGAGGTGGGCATAGTAGGTGGTATGGTGGACTCCATTGCTGATGCCATGGGCAAGGTAACAAACAATCAGAACTTGTAGATATAACTGCAGCTCTGCCATAAATTGTCTTAATAATTTATTGATTCATTTTGCTGTTTGTGTGTTGTAATCAATGTTTTGTTGTGTTTTTATGGGTGTTTTGTTAAAGAGAAAGAAAATCAGTCAGATAATACAGGCCAGTGTAAAGGTAAAGGTTCACGTATCTGCCCCTGTACTATGTACAGCGTAATGTGTCCTTCATATTTTACCCTTCTGTGGTAGTGAACACACACTAGTGAACTAGGGGCAGTGAGCACACACACACACACACACACACACATACACACACACAGAGTGGTGGGCAACCAACTTCAGTGCCTGGGGAGCAGAGAGGGTGAAGGGCCTTCCTCAAGGGCCTAACAGTGGCAGCTTGCCGAGCCCACAACCTTGTCATCAATAGCCTGGAGCTCTAACCGGTTTTACTATATTAGATGGCATATTAAATTATGTAATTGCAATTTAAGTAATTCGTATATTGTATGTTTAATTGAAAATATGCTTCTACATATGTTCTGCTCTTGTAGTTGGGTGAGGGGACTCCATCAGAGCCAAAAGGTTCCTTTGTGGACTACCAGACCATCATGGTGAAGTACTCCAAAACCATTGCTGTTACAGTACAAGAGATGGTGAGCAACAATGATTCACCTCTTCAGACAGTGTCCAAGTACACAGTCTGTTTCATTTATCTCTCTTGCTCTCTTTCGTTCTTCTTCCGCTTAGATGACAAAGTCAGTGAGTGGTCCTGCGGAGCTGGGTAGTCTTGCATCTCGGGTCACAGCAGACTATGGTCAACTGGCACTACATGGATGTCTCGCTGCTGCTACAGCTGAGCCTGAGGAGGTGTTGTGTTTTTATTTATTTATATATATAAACCCTGTATGATGCTGACAAAATTATTTTCTTATTTTCAAATTTATTTTCTCTATTACTGCTCTGTTTTGTTTTTTTTTCTTTTCAAATTTAAAGATGTTTATCCAAAGCTGAATTGCAGTTTGAAAATTAGCTGTGTGTAACCCCACATTGAGCTTTCCATTTGCAGATTGGGGTACAGATAAAGACACGCGTGCAGGAGCTAGGCCATGGCTGCATTGTGATGGTGCAGAAAGCTGGAGCTTTGCAGATCTGCCCATCTGACTCAATCACCAAGCAAGAACTCATTGAGTGTGCACGCGTTGTCACTAAAAAGGTACCATCAAAAATACCATCAGGTCTAGAAGTATTTGGACAGTGAGACAGTTTATTATTAGTTTTATTTTTATTTGTTATTTTCTCAGTGGATCTGAAATTAATTATTTAATATATTATTGGAATGTAGACTTTCAGTTCTAAATTAAATTCAATTCAATTAAAATCCATTTTTTACATTGTTCCACTGTTAACACAGGCTCAAAAGAAATTTAACAAACAAACAATTGATGTTTTGATGCATTAAAAAGTGGCTGCCCAAAGTCTGGATCTTATGAACGTCACCAAATGTTGAGTTTCCTCTCTTAAGATGCTTTAATAGGTCATTACTGCAGCCGTCTTCAGTTTCTGCAGGTCAGGGGACTGATCCTGCCATTTAAGAACATTCCATTATCTATCTATCTTCCAAAAGTTTAAATACACTTAGATTACTTGCCTTTAAGCAATTTGGGACAGCCCATATGATGATGTCATGTCTTTGGAAGCATCTGCTAGGTTTATTGGCAATATTAACTAGAGTTCATTAGAGACACACCTGTGAATGTATGTTTAAGGCACAACTGAAACACACTGCATCATGGGAAAGGCGAAAGAAATCAGATATTAGGATTGTGGATCACCATCCCAAAAGTGAAACACGGGGGTGGCAGCATCATGTTGTGGGGTTGTTTTGCTGCAGGAGGGACTGGTGCACTTCACAAAATAGATGGCATCATGAGGAAACAACATTATGTGGAAATACTGAAGCAACATCTCAAGACCTCAGCCAGGAAGTTAAAGCTTGGGTGCAAATGGACAATGACCCGAAGCATACTGCCAAACTGGTTACAAAGTGGCTTGTAGATAACACAGTCAATGTTTTGGAGTGGCCATCACAAAGCCCTGATTTCAATCCTATTGAAAATTTATGGGCAAAGCTGATAAGACATGTGCGAGCAAGGCGGCCTACAAACATGGCTCAGTTACACCAGTTATGTCAGGAGGAAAAGGCCAAAATTCCTGCCAACTATTTTGAGAATCTTAGGAAGGATGTCCAAAATGTTTGACCTAAGTGATACAATTTAAGGGCAATGGTACCAAAAATGAATGAAATGTATTTAAACTTTTGACTTTGAAGAAAGTAATAAAAATTGCCTTAAAAAATCCCTCGCTCATTATTCTGGATTTAGCCAATAGAAATAATTTTGGGAATCCTAATTGACCTAAAATGGGAAAAATTTATTCTGATTTAATGTCAGGCCATGAGAAAGAAAATGCATATGTGTCTTTGTATATAGTTTATGTAAACTTCTGGTTTCAACTGTATTAAGCGATGACTTTCTTACATATCACCCAGTAAGACCTGATGAAGGCATAAGAGTGTGTATCTGCATGTAAAATACATTCTTAACAATAAATGTGCTACAAAGGGTTCTTTGAGTGATGTCTTTTAGTTCCATAAAGAACCATTTTTTAAGTGAGGGGTGTGTGTCTGTGTGTTTGCTTACAAAATGGATGTAATAGTTCTTTACCAACTGCAAAGCTCTTCTTTTTTGTTTTTTCTGAAAGCAAAAGTTCTTTTATGGCATCAGTCAAAGAACCTTTGTAGAATCTTTATTTTTAAGAGAGTATAAACTTAAATGAACCAGGGCTCTGTGTGTGTCTGTGTGTCTCTGTTAGGTTTCTATGGTGTTATCTGCTCTGCAGGCTGGCAATAAAGGCACTCAGGCATGCATCACTGCAGCCAGTGCTGTATCTGGAATCATTGCTGACCTGGACACCACAATCATGTTTGCCTCAGCTGGGACACTCAATGCTGAAATTGACACAGATTCTTTTGCTGACCATAGGTAACACAGTGTTAGTCAGACAGTTTTTGTATTGACATGCAATTTTTATTATATAATGAGGATTGTAATCAATTGCACTAAGCTGAAAACAATAAGATACGAATGTACTTCTGAGCCATGTGTTATTCTTAGGGAGAATATTTTGAAGACAGCTAAGGCTCTGGTGGAGGACACAAAAAACCTGGTGTCTGGTGCAGCTTCTGGTCAGGAGAAATTAGCCTGGGCTGCCCAGTCTTCAGCCAAGACCATCACACAGCTTACTGATGTTGTGAAACTAGGAGCAGCCAGCATCGGCCCAGATGATCCTGAGACTCAGGTAGACAAACAGGAAATTTATAAATCAGATTTATTTCATAATAATTTGTCATGACCGTAAGAAATTGTCATTGATGACATTCACAGATGTGTTTTACAGATGCAAAACAGGAAAGGATGATATGATATTGTGCGTGAGACAACGTTTCCTTTTCATAGGTCGTGTTGATCAATACCGTAAAAGATGTTGCTAAAGCTTTAGCTGACCTTGTTGGCGCCACCAAGTGTGCAGCGGGCAAAGCAGCAGAAGACCCATCCATGCTCCAGCTCAAAGGTGCAGCAAAGGTACATAATGTATACATATAAAAATTGGGTACTAGTCTAGTCTAACAAGGAATTATTTTGATGAACAGTACAAATTATTGGTTAAAATGTGTAGTGCATAGTAATCATTGTGGGGGAATTTTTTATAGATTTTTCATTTCATGTTTTTAGTTTTAACACGTTTACATTTGGAACTGTCTGGGGAATAGGAGCAGAGAAGTGCTCAACAGAAGTGCTTCACACCAGCCTTAACAGTGGGCTCAGAAAATCAGTGTGATCAGCATAGGACATCAAAGGCAATGAAAACATCGAATGGACATCAAAAAGGACAGTTAAAAAAGCATTGTGTGTGAATGCGTGGACAAGCAAATCCAACTACCACATCAGTAGTAGCATTGAAAGAATTAGGAAACAACAGGAATTCAATTGCCTCTTAACTCAGATTTGTGAGAATTATGTTATTGTTATAATTCATAATGTTTTCCCCCCAAAACCTGACTTTTTGTATAAAAAAATAACTGTGTTACGTGTGTTGTTTCCCTTAAAATAGTAAGTACACTACGTGGACAAAAGTATTGAGCCACACATCAATCTTAAAATTGAGCCATTTCATTCAGTCCCACAGGTGTATAAAATCAAAGAATGGGTTCTTCTAATAAGCTCTTTGAATTCCAGCACTTTCCAGTACTTTAATAGGATGCCACAATTGTAACATGCCAGTTTATAAAAAAAATCTCTCCTGGATATTCCACCATCAACTGTGAGTGGTATTATTAAAAATTAGGATTTAGAAACCACAGCAACTTGGCCAGTGGCAATGGTAGACCATGTAAAGTTAAAGAGCGGGGTCACCAAATGGGGTCGCAAAGTGCATAAAATAAAACGTGCTCTGCTAACTCAATAATTACAGAATTTCAAACCTCCTCTGGCATTAATATCAGTCTCTGGAGTTTCACGGCATGGCTTTCCATGGCTAAGCAGCTGCATGCAAGCCACACAGTGGCAAGCGTTGGATGGAGAGATGTGTAGTACACTGCCACTAAACACTAAACTAAGTGGAAACATTGTCTGTGGAATGACCAATCGCACTTCTCTATCTGGCAGTAAGATGGACATGTCTGGGTTTGATGAATGTCAGGAGAATGTGTCTGCATTGTTTCAATTTTAATGTTTGATGGAGGAAGGATAATGCTTTGAAGTTGTTTTCAGGGGTTGGACTAGGCCCCTTAGTATTAATGGAGGGACTTTTTAATACTTCAGCACACCAAGAGAGATATGCTTCTAAGGGTGTGTGTGACAGGGGCCCTGAAAATGTTGTCGTTAAGTATTTTTGCTAAATATTTAGAGCTGTTGGGCCCAATGTAATATCTTTTCATGGGGCCTAAAACCCCTGGGTGAAATCCAAAATCTTGTAGTAAAATAGATTATTACCTGTGAAAGCTTTTGTAGTTGGAATGTGTAGGTGTCTCAGTATTTTTGTCTTTTTGTTTTTGTGTAGTGTATTTAATATATGTATGTCATCAGATGTTCAAAGCTACAGTCTACCTCTCGCTCCTGTGTCTGTGTGAGAAACAGGTGATGGTAACCAATGTGACATCTTTGCTGAAGACTGTGAAAGCAGTGGAAGATGAGGCAACTAGAGGCACCAGAGCACTGGAGGCTGCCATTGAGTATATCAGACAAGAACTCATTGTAAGAATATTGTGCACACCCAAACAATGACCATTTCCTTCAGTGTAATTTAGGCCTAATGAGACTGTTGCAGTTTTCTGCGCAAACAATTACAGCATGGCAGATACCAGGTACACAAAATATTTAAATGATATTTGCACTAATATTTGAGTGTCACTCAAGCATGTACAGTGGGGCAAAAAAGTATTTAGTCAGCCACTCATTGTGCAAGTTCTCCTATTTAGAAAGATGAGAGAGGTCTGTAATTTTCATCATAGGTACTTCAACTATGAGATACAAAATGGAAAAAAAGGAAAGGGAAAAGGAAAAAAAAAAGAATTTTTTTTTTTAAAGAATTTATTAGTAAATTATGGTGGAAAATAAGTATTTCAACTCAATACTTTGTAACATAACCTAATACCAAGCTTATACCAGATGCTATTTTTGGGGCATAAATTTGGAGCCATTGAATAGGTTATATAATTAGTCTGCTTTTCATGCTTTGTTGCAACCTGTGGTCTTTTCAACAATACAATAAACACTGTTATGCTTGATGCGAAATGCGACTTAATTTTGCCTTATTTAGGTTTTTCAGTCTAAAGAAGCTCCAGGAAAATTCAGCACTCCAGAGGAGTTCATTCACATGACCAAAGGCATAACTACAGCAACAGCTAAAGCTGTGGCTGCTGGAAACTCCACCAGACAGGAAGATGTAATCTCAACAGCTAACCTTAGCCGCAAAGTTATCTCAGACATGTTGACAACATGCAAGGTGTGTGTATGTTATATGTATATATTATTATGCATCTTATGCAGTATATGCAGTATGGGAGTGCTAAAATGTTGTTTTTTTGTGTGTGTCTGTCATAGCAAGCAGCATTTCATGACCGGGTAAATGAAGAAGTCAGGAGCAGAGCTCTTTTGTATGGGGCAGAATGTACCAATGGCTTCTTGGACCTATTGGATCATGTGTTGCAGGTACTTGCAGACATGAGCTCATTACCTCAAACCTATGCACAAAGATTATAATATCCAGGTTTATTAATATTTATAAAGTGAATTGGGCACGTTATTTTATATGATTATTTTACAATCTTGCTCTCTGTATTGGTAGGTCCTTCAGAGGCCCACACCAGAGCAGAAGCAACACCTGGCTTGGTTCTCCAAACAGGTAGCTGGAGCAGTTACTGAACTTATTCAGACAGCAGAGACCATGAAAGGTAGGAATGGGGTGAGTTTTTTTTAAATAACATTTTGTGAGTTTAAGAATTGTAACACTTAAGAACTGACAATATCTGACAGTTTACAGTTGAAAATCGGCAATCATATTTGTCAGTAAAGCACTGTTAAAAAGTTTTCAACTGTTTAAATCATATTGAATAATAGTGACCAGTATTATTAGTCCAGTTATGCCAATACTGATGCCTTAAAATCAGTATTGTTTTTGTTAAGTGAACAAAGGTGTTTTTGTCTCCTTTTGCACCAGATGAGGGTGAGTAGCATTCAGACCCAGAGGCCCAATTTTTTTATTCCTTTCCTTAATTTTCATTGTTCTTTTCACCATTTTATATTTTATCATTTCCAATCCATTATGTCCCATGTGAATTCAGATGAGGTGTGATTGGGGAGTCTTTAATTTAGATTTAATTTTAATAGATCTCTAATCTATCTAGAAATGAGCAAAGGTAACCATTTCCCATGAAACCGTTTCTCATGAATCTGCTCACTTGGTAAACATATTGGGTAATGCTGTTGATTTGTTAAGCTCAGACCTTTTTTTAAGTGTTTATGTATGTTCTAATAAGGGCTTTCTGGTCTGATCCAGACCTTGTTTTAGTTACTCATGAGTGAACAGAGTAATGTTTTGAGCGGAGTTGATCATTAACATCTTTAGTCTGCAATCCTGCTACTGGAAGAAAACAGGAACTTTGTCTATATGTGAAATTTATGATTGGTGTGACGTAATTATCCCGATTTGTTAGATTGCTGTTTGGTATATGTTTGGTGTATGGGTGTCTGTGATTCAGGCACTGAGTGGGTTGACCCAGAGGACCCTACAGTGATCGCTGAAACTGAGCTGTTGGGAGCTGCAGCATCAATTGAAGCAGCTGCCAAAAAACTGGAGCAGCTTAAACCTAGAGCTAAACCAAAGGTACACTCACACATACACATGCTTTAGGTCAGAAATGGTTAAGTGTATAGTCTAATTTGTTCAGTGCATTGTAATTCACTTCAACTACATATCAAATGTATTTAAACAGTGTCCTCCCACTGTTTAAATACTGGATAGATAGAGTATGTTTCTTAGAAGCATTAATCTGTAATTGATCTTTGAAATAGTCAACTGTGTGATCTCTTAGAAGAGGTTGCCCCACTGTTTGCCCATAAGGCACATATGAACCTGTTGGTATTTTTATTTGTTTTTATTTGCCAATGCTACATATTACCTTTGACCACCAGGGGGTGTTTTACAAAGTGAGGTTAAATTGTCATTTAAAAAGCAATATTGACAAAATATATACTAATCTAAATGTCCTCTGCACTGAACACCTTGGACTTTCCTATTGTACTGTGTCTTGTTCAATCTAATAAGAGCTGTCACACAAACCCTTTTCATGTTGGCACAGAGAAGCTGCTGTCTATAGTTTGTTATGATTACAGGAAGAGGCATTGGCAAGTTAAAAAATAACATTGGAACCACAGCTGAATTAATAATGAGAGGGTGTATGTATATTTGAGTCTGTATGTATAATTTTGAATTTGTATTGATTTTGGAACATGCCCAAAAATATACTTGTGCATCCATACTATTAGAGAGGAAAAAGAACCGTTTAAAGAAATAATTGTATCTGTCATGGTTATTACATGGTAAATTCATTTTAATTTTTCTTTTGTTTTATTGGCATTAACTAATAATCTGTATGTTGACTCTTTGCAGCAAGCTGATGAAAGTCTGGACTTTGAGGAGCAAATTTTGGAAGCAGCCAAATCTATTGCCGCAGCAACTAGTGCCTTGGTCAAATCAGCTTCAGCTGCCCAGAGGGAGCTTGTGGCACAGGGCAAGGTAACATGTCTACACTTACACACAAACTACACAAAACAATACACACAACATGGCTAATTATATAGAGATCAGTGAATTGCTCTGGTTATCTTTTTAGTAAATGCAATATGAGTTTTTAAAATATTCATAATGTTTAAAATATGTCCATGATTTGTCTCCACAGGTGGGCTCCATCTCTGCTAATGCTGACGATGATGGCCAGTGGTCACAAGGACTAATATCAGCTGTGAGTATGAATAGCATCATGGCATTATTATTACAAAGGTGTAGGTTGTGTGATTCAGCAAGACATGCATCATTCTCAATCCAAATTAAGCATGTTGTTGAAGCTGTGCTATGGCACTGTTACAGGCACGCATGGTTGCGGCAGCAACCAGTAACCTTTGTGAAGCAGCAAATGCATCTGTGCAAGGCCATGCAAGTGAGGAGAAGCTTATATCCTCAGCCAAGCAGGTAGCTGCGTCCACTGCCCAACTGCTCGTGGCCTGCAAAGTGAAAGCTGATCAGGACTCTGAAGCTATGAGGAGATTGCAGGTAGGAAATTAACTTATGAGCTGTATAGTGTGTCGGACATATTGAGTGTTGGCAGTAAAAGTTTGTTTTTCAGTGCAAACCCAGGTGGTAACAGTTTATTCACAAGAGCAAAAGTAAAATAATTAAATATTATCATTCATATTATTATCAAGTATTCATAGACTATTTGTAGAATATAATATTGAATACTTGTCTTGTTGGAATTGATTTAATTAATATAAAAATGAGTTCTCTTGACAGATGACCAGGTATTATTGTGCGGTTGTTCTACACAGGCTGCAGGCAATGCAGTGAAGCGAGCCTCAGATAATCTGGTGAAAGCAGCTCAGAAAGCAGCCTTTGACAAGGCAGATGATGAAAATGTGGTGGTCAAGACAAAATTTGTTGGAGGAATTGCTCAGGTGAACTCTTTATTTCATAATTATTTGTAGTGTTTTATTCCATAGTTTGTCACATTCACATACTGATGATTGCCGTCTTTCTTTTTTTTTTCTTTAAATACACTTACAATAAACCTATTGACTTCAGGCATGCTTAAAATGGGTACTGAAACATTTGGACATTTGCCTCCATTTGTTATGGCGTGTGTGGCCAGACAAAGACAAGAACACCACTCACAGAAATGGAACTGAGCAAGATTTATTAAAAAACAGGGATACAAAATAAGGTGCAGTGAAACCAAGGTGCAGCAATCTATGGGGCAAAACTAAAACTCAAACAGAACGTGACAAACCAAGCGGTGAAAACAACAAACCTGGGACTGGGAGGAGCAGGGAGCGATCTGTGAACTACTGAGATCAGAACGTGGAAAGGGGACAAAGGAAAACCACAAGCCTAGCTTGGGAAACAGGGGAGTAATAACGGAATCGAAACCTCAAGCCTGGCTTGTGAAACTCTAGTCTGGGTCTTACTAAAGACATCCTGCATATCTAAATCAAAATTAGAGAACAATTTATGAACACTTTTGCTATTTTGCAAAAACACAATGATCATAATTAGAGAACAGCAATGACTGTAGCACACTGCTCTGGTGTGATTTTGGTCCACTCTACTTGCAGTTTCTTCCACAGTTCAGTAACTGTAGTGGGTTTCTTTGCCATAACTTTATCACCAAGGATTTTCCAGAGGTTTTCTACTGGGATTAGATCAGGACTCTGAGCTAGCCATTTCTTAGTTTCAATATTTTCCGTTTCAAGGAACTGCTTTACCCGTTTTGCTGTGTGACAGGGGGCATTGTCATGCATGAAAATTGCTGGCTGATTGAGTGACAAACGCAAGGAAGGGACCATGTGTTGTTGAAGGTTCTGATACACACTTGCATTCACTCTGCCATGTAGCTGTATGAGAGGCCCAACTCCTGCTGCTTGAAAACCTTCCCCAAACCATGACATGTCCTCCTCCACCTTCTTTACACACTTTGGGCTCAGTCTTTCCCCAGTTTGTCGACAAACATAATGTTTCCCAATCAGACCCAAATAAATTAAACTTGCTTTGATCACTTAAGTGAACTCTGGACCACTTTTCTTCTGTCCACACAACATGCTCCTCAGCAAAGGTTAATCTAGCCTTTTGATTCTTTCTGCTAGAGGTTTGGTCACTGCAGAGTGGGCTTTCAGTCCAAATGCTCTTAAACGTCAAGACACTGTATGACGAGATGGGTCCTTACCCTGTTCAGTGCTGAACTGGCGAGCAATTCCAGCTGCAGTGTTGAACTGATTACCCATGGAGATTCTCCGCATTATCCTGTCCTCTCTTGCATTTGTCTTTCGTGGACGACCAGCCTTCTTGGGGGACTTGAATGAGTTTGTGGTGTTGTAAAGATGCAGTATTCTAGAAATCACAGACTTTGAACGACCAACTTCTCTTGCTATGGCTGATAGGGTCACCCCTTTAGCCTTCATCTTGACAACCTGCTGACGGAGGGTTTTAGTCACTTTGGAACGGCTTTCCATCTTGCAAAGTCAGTGAAAACTGGAAAGTTATGCTGCCAGCTGTTTGTCAGATAATTAAGGAAATTAGCACCAGGTGCCAGATTAACACCAACAACTTGCAGGTGTCTGAAAGTGTTCTCTAATTTTGATCAGTGTTTTTCAAATACCTCATTTAAGTTTTTTATACTGTGCTTTAGAATATATGCAACTGTTTAAAATACTGCTCTCCTGTTAGGATCAATTCACATAGAACTACATAGTGACCATGACATTTAGGAAATTGTGTGTTGTTCTCTAATTTTGATCTCCAGTGTATGTACTCTGGGGCAGGACGACCTGAACCTCAGGTTCAGGGATCTCTACTGTGGTAGACATGAGTCGGAGGGGGGCAAGGTCCAAACAGTGATCCTGACAATACAGGGACCAGGACACGATTTCCCTTTTGGGTCTGGAAATGTGGGGGTTGTGTTGGCCTAGCCAAGGCAAACCTAGGATCAGGGCATGATCGGAGACCGGGAGAACTAACAGGGAGGTCTCCTCCTTGTGGAGAAAGCTGACAGCCAGCTTCACCTTGGTGGTGAAGTGGGTTATGGGTTTTGGACCCATCAGGTGCCCGTCCAGGGTGGGGATGCGGAGAGGTCTCTTGAGCGGCTCGCCTGGGATGTTGAGCTGGTCCACGATGTCCGCTTGCAAGAATCTGCCCTCCACGCCGCAGTCGATTAATGTTGAAACAACACCAGTCTGACAACGTGATCGACCGTGCTCCCAACCCCTTGATGGGTACACTCGCCGCTCTCCGGTGATCAGGCGGGAACCTCCATGCGAGTGCTTCCCGCAGTCCCTTCGCTGATGTCCCGCTTCCCCGCAGTAGAAGCAGAGTCCCTCACTACTCGTGGCTAAAGTGCGGAAATAGTGCGCATAGTGGGCTGCCGAACGAATGCCCTGTTCCAGCCACAGAAGGAGATCGCCCTTCGTGAGCCCTTTTCAAATGTTTTTTCAAATGAGCCCTTTTGAAATGTTTCTGATACTCCGAGAAGGGCCTTTCATGAAGTTCCTCCCAGGTGACGGTGGCCCAATCCAGAGCTCTGCCCATGAGACCGGATACCATAAAGGCGATCTTCGCCTGGTTAGTGCCGGCTGGTTGATTACTGAAAAATACAGAGCACTAAAGCAGGAAGCCCTGCACAGAGCTCTGGATCGCCAGAATATGCATCAGGTTTGTCCACCAGATACGAATTATGGGATGGAGTGACTGGGCTAGGAGTATTAGTGGGCTCCAATGAAGCTTGTACCAGCTAGTTGGGTGACTTGCTGCTCAGGCTGTTCGAACCCAAGGACAGTTCTTGGGGCAACAGCAGAGTGTGTCGGAGTCTGTTGGTCACCTGGCGCAGTAACAGGCTGACCAACAGACTCCGACACACTCTGCTGTTGCCCCAAGAACTGTCCTTGGGTTCAAACAGCCTAATTCAAGGCTTCCATCCCTGCTGTTCAGAGGGTTTTGGCCATGAAACCAGGCAGCTGGTTCTCCAGTTACCCCTTATGTAGAGCGCTGCTCTAGTTCTCAGTTCTAGTTTCCCTTTAGTATCGCTCAAGCATGGCTTTTGGCTGTTTAAGTTATCCCTGTTGGTTTCAAAGCAAGGCTTGCGGTTTTGGTTCTGTTATTACACCCGGTTCCCAAGCTAGGCTTGTTGTTTTCATTTGTCCTCTTCCCACGTTCTGATCTCATTAGTCGCGCCCTGCTCCTCCCAGTCCTTGGTTTTTTATTTTCATGGCCAAAACCCTCTGAACAGCAGGGATGGAAGCCTTGAATTAGGCTGTTCGAACCCAAGGACAGTTCTTGGGGCAACAGCAGAGTGTGTCGGAGTCTGTTGGTCACCTGGCGCAGTAACAGTAACCTTAAATGCTCCCAGTCCCAGGTGCATATGAACACGAAATGACCACAAATGAGCCGGAAGTCCTTATGGGCCTGTGGGCAGTGCCTCGGGATCGCCCCGGGGGAGGGCACAATAATGACTGTGGTAATTGATCTTGAAGAGAAAGAGATTGAAGGAAAATTGGGAGTACGTCTTTAAAGCTGCACTGGAGAAATGTTCTAATGTGTGTTTTTGTTACCTTCTTAGATCATTGCTGCACAGGAAGAGATGTTGAGGAAGGAGAGAGAATTGGAAGAAGCCAGGAAGAAGCTTGCTCAAATCAGACAACAACAGTACAAATTCCTGCCCAGCGAGCTTAGAGGGGATGAAGACTGAATGGCCACAAATTAGCTGTGTGTGTGTGAGCGAGAGAGAGACTATGTTTGTGTTGATTAAGGTATTCATAAATTAAGTTGGCCTCTTCTGGTGATGAATTTTAAGACACAGTGCAGAAATTAAGTTTTCAAAGGTCTTTGTTTTTCTTTAAAACACATGTAACATCACTAAACTAGTAAGGGCCTTCAGACCCTATGTACACTATGTACAGTTTATTTATTTAAATTATTATTATTATTATTATTATTATTATTGAAAATTAAAGAAATGTATATATTATCCTTGAGTTAGGAAAAAGGCTTTGGTGTTAATCGCAGTCAGTGATTCCAACTTAAGTTACATGGTGTGCCATAAGACTGTTGGCTAGCAAAAGTGCACAAGTATTTCTTGATCTTTTAACTGATACAATGTTTAAGGTTGGCATGTGAATTGCGTTTGTGCTGTGTCTTTTAAGGCTTGTCAAACTGACTATCAGACAGTGGGGTTTGGCCAACAGTCATGCCCTGCCCATTTGTGTCAGTCTTAAAATAATAGTGTCTTCAGCAAAATGTCTCTTTGACTGCTATGAATGTAAAAGCTTTGTAAACATATAAAGCTGTAAGCTGTAACTTTTCTTATCCTGGGCATTTTAAAGAGAATAAATAAACAGTGCTATATAACCACCATGCAAAAAGATGACATGATATGCTTCTGTACTATCTTTATCCACCATATTTTAATATTTTCTTCTTCTTTTGTGATTTGACATATATGGTGAATGAGTCCTACAAATATAAAAGGCTACAAATCTGCTCCATTATTTTCAGGTTTTATAATGAAAACTGCATAAAGAACATCCACATGTAGCCAATACACTGAAAAAGCAAAAAACTTAACTGTAATCACAAAGTTTTACTGACAATTAATGTTAAGTTATGTAATAAATGAAAGTTCGAGAGAAGGCCCACTGGCCTACTGCTTGCGCCTTCTGTTTTTTCTCGTCTCTCTCCTCCTCTCCCTGTTGCTGCTTCTGCTGGTACTGTTCTCTGTGCTGTTTCGCTTCCCCCTCCCTCAATTGTCCTTCCCCTCTCCCTCTCCCTGAATTTGCCCTCGCCTTTTCTATATATCGTGATGTCCTATTCTTCGCCTTCCCTTCTCGTTGCTAGGAATTGGACCTGGCAACTATTCTAAATCTGGCTGTTCGTTTTGGTGGGACTAGTTTTTACGAGTACCATCAGCGCTTTTTTGCGAGAGCCGCGGCCCCGACTCCAGCAGTGGAATCTCCCCACGAATCTCACCCTGGACTTGGAATTCTACTGCCGGGTCTTTGCTGGCCGCACTGTGCTTTCCCGTGAGGCTTGTGGCTGCCCCGCTTATCCCGCTTCTTCCTGCTCCCTTGTTGACGCTCTCTTTTCCTCGTTCCGGCCACCCGCACCCCCTGCTTGCGCGGCTGGGCCCGCTACCCGATAGTCTTCCTCCAATGCTCGTGATAGCCACAGGCACCAGGTGTATTTCCTGGACAGACAGCAATAACTTCAACCATGTTGGCTGTTTCGCATCCTCTTGCAGACTGCTCCATGTGCCTGTTACCTTCTGGATGGTCTCCTTTTCGGGTTCTTGTTCTGATGTCTCGTCACTTTTGGTGAAGGAAGTATCTGAGGGATTCATGATTGCCCCCCCCCTTTTTTAATCCAATCGAATCAAGTACTGGCAGGAAGCGTCATTGATCTTTCTGCCCCACATGGTTCCGCTGAGCCCCCAGGCAACAGCCTCATTTCCAGTTCGGATTTCTGTCTCAGCTATGCCACTGTAGACCACGCCCTTACCTTGATTAAACTGGCTGGTCGTGGTGCTTGGCTGTACAAGACCGATGTCGTCTCTGCCTTCAAGGTCCTACCTCTCCACCCTGATTTCTGGCATCTCTTTGGGGTCTTCTGGGATTGCAAATTCTACTTTACTTTTCTATCGGTTGCAAAAGTAGTCCAAAGATTTTCAATGCCCTCGCTGAGGCCCTTTGAGGTCCTTCAACCTCCCTTGAGTTTCTTTGCATTACCTTGGACTCCTTTCCTCAGGAGAAACTTGACCGCATTACTCACTCTTTCTCTGCTTTTCTCAATTCTCCTAGCTGTACCAAACAGCAGCTCCTCTTCCTTCTGGGCCACCTTAACTACGCCTCCCAGGGCCGCTCCTTCATATATCACCTCCTTCACCTCGCTTCTTCAGTCCAATCCTTGCATCACAGAGTCATGTTGGAAGACTCCTGCCTACTGGAGCTCAAGTTTTGACTTGCCTTGCTTCGTCACTGGAATTGCATATCCTTCTTTTATGGCGATGTCGTTGCCGACTCTGCGGACATCCAGCTCTTTATGGACGCAGCTCCTTCTACCGGCTTCGGGGGCTACTATAATGGTCGCTGGTTTGCCTCTCCCTGGCCTGCTCCATCAATTTCTTTACAAAACTCATTACCAGTTTACCTCATTCATCCTCCAACTACCCCCAGGTCTTGCTTCTTCTAAAAGGAATTAAAGTCCATCACTTCAGCTGTTCAGTGGCACTGCTTACAGACACTCCGTTCTGCTCACTACTCAGCTACCATCTCCCCTACACTCAAAGCCATTTTTCTTTTAGCCTTCTTTGGAATCGTCGATTCGCATACTCTAATTTTTTAACTTTAAATAAAGTAAAACTAATCAACAGGGGAAAACCACGCCCATCTACCTTTTTAAGCTACAATCACAACTCCATATGAACCCCTCGTACATCATATCAACAGAAGGCTCTCACAGAATGCTCAACCAACAGACCCACTTTTCGTCACACAAGCAGGATCCACCATATCCCGTCAATGGTTCCACACTCACCTCCGACACATTCTCTCTCTCGGCGGTTACCCTCTTAATAATTTTTCTGGTCATTCTTTCGGAATCGGCGCAGCCTTTACAGCTTCCCGCCAAGAACTTCCCGACCACACCATTCAACGTCTTGGCCGTTGGTCCTTCCAAGCCTACCACAACTACATCCGGTCTAATCTCAACGACCTCAGGCTAGCACATGAGCAACTTGCCTCACTGTAAGCAGGAACTTTTGGGGTCTGGCTTTGGGTCTAATCAGCTCGAAGCCCCCAGAACTCCAGCCCAAATTTCTCGAGTTTCTCCTCCTTGCCTCAGCTAGTGTGGTCCGCACTTTGCAAAATGGAGTTATGTAATAACTGAAAGTTTGGGAGAAGGAGCACGCCCAAACCTCCCCTCCATTTCTACGTGCTATAAAACCATTCCTCTCCCTTCTCGTTATTGTGACGCACCCCACCACCGCCTCTGCTCCTCCTGATGATCCAATTATACTCAACCTCTACCTGGCAAGGCGTGGGTCTTAGTTTGCTACAGCCTTTTATGCTCACTAGAAACTGGTAGTAATAGTGCAATTGAGACCCAGGTGGACCCAGGTTCCTGATCACTGTCTGCTCACAGGCTTGAGCTGCTCGGTTATGCATATCGTCGCATTACTAATTTTGGCAGTTCAGAAAATAAATTGCTCCTCTCCTCTGTATTTATTTTTCATTGTTTTTAGTGCCTTAATTATCATTGTCCACATTGTTTGACACTGTATACTTAGATTTAGTCGGCCAAAATGTACTGGCAAGACTGTATTTCAAATTTGTCTTTTAGACTACATGGCACCCAGTTGAAGGTGAGGTCTGCTTACAACTGGCATATGTTTACTCCTTTAGGTTAATTCAATTTTATATATAAAGTAATTCAACCTTTTTATATATAGGGTGAAAATAATGGCATGTTTTTTTTACACATACATAGTATGTTAAACTCGTTTCCATTTACAGATGTTCATTAAATTATTTCATGAACTGAAACCAATTTAGTTATGTCTTGCAACAGAAAAAGCAATATAAAAGCTGACCCCAGAGTACTGAATGGTGAATACTACCTGGAAAACTAAAATGTCTAAATGCATAGACATTTTTTATTGAGTAAGAAAAACAACTTTGTTTTGAGTAATTTTCAGAGTGGTTTAACAGGAGTACTACAGTGAAGTGACTTATGTAAACAGTTTAACTGGCTGCAGGAAAACAATATTAGTTTAAAATAAACCATGATAATCATAATAATTTAAAAAGGCATGCCTTTTGCTTCTTTATTGCTGGCAAAACCTCTTAAACAGTCTTCAGTGTTTGCTGTCGCTTGTACACAGTGGCCTTATACAGCAGTGTTTGAAAGTTGGTGAACCTTTAGTATTTTCTAAATAGTATGTAGTATAATAGTATATTTATTAACATTAACTTGATTTTTATTTAAAGATTTTTTGGTAGAACGGCTTGTGTACTTAATGTCGTTTTCTTGCTGCATGACCTATGTCTTAAGATTCAGTTCACGTCCAGATTCTTGTCTTAACATTTCCTTTAGGATGTGCTAGTGTAATTTAGAATTTGTTCCATTAATGATGGTAAGCTGTCCTGGTCCAGATGCAGTAAACGAGGCTTATACCACGATACTACCGTCACTGTGTTTTACAAGTGGGTAAGGTTTAACAGTGCTGGAGTGCAGTGTTTTCCTTTCTCCAAACATAACACATCCCATTTTGGTCTCCTCCGTCCACAAAACATTTCCAGTAGCCTTCTGTTAGCAGATGGGCTGCAACCTGCAGATGGGCATCAATGTTCTTTTTCAAAAGCAGTGGCTTTCTCCTTGCTATGCACATTGTTGTTCAGTGTTCTCTTGATGGTGGACCTCCTAATAGTTCCTTCTGAGGTCCTCAGAAATATTTTGTTTGTTCAATGATACACTTCCACAAATATCTTATGAAGATCAGACTTTAATAAAGACTTTAACAGGTCACCCACTCAGACTTGATGTCATCTAATTGATCGAAAACACCTTACACATATTTTACCTCCACATTATTTGCTAAAGTTCACATGTTTGCCACCCACATGACTGTAATATTGGGTAATTTTCCTCAACAAGTAAATAAGCAGGTTTAATATGTTTTGAAAGGGCAGGTGCAGTAATGTACTAGGCAGTTTTCACCACCCTCTGCAGGACCTTGTACTCCGCAGCGCTAAGTCGCTGCCATACAATGCTTTCTGCAGTAGACCTGTAGAAGTTACTGTGGAGCTGTTGTGGTAGATTGACTCTCTTCATCCTTCCAGAAGTTTGTGCACGCACCACTTACTTCCTCCCTGTACAGACTCTCCTCATCATTGATGTTGCAGCTGTGTTTTGCAATGCAGTTGTGGGTGTACAGTGTGTAGAGCATGGGTGACGACAGTACAGGATACCTTGTGGGCATCCTGTGCTGTGGTCACCCATACAAACAGACTATAGTTTGCATGTGAGAACGTCCATGATACCAGTCTGGATGATATGATTGTGTAAAAGGTAGAGCTGAAGTCAATAAACAACATTCTGACATGGCTGTTAGTTCCCACTAGGTCGAAGTTCAGCATGCATTGCCAGTGAGATTGCATCTGACTCTCATAGTCAATGACTGAACCAACTCAGAAGGAATTCAAGCATTCACATCAAAAAGTCACTTGTGGCTGCAGTTTTAAACACACCCTGGCCAGCACACTGAAAGCAGTCCTGTAATACTGACTCTGCTCATTCAGACCACACACACACACACAGTCCTCACCATTGCTTTAACTTGTTTCAGCAAGTGCCAGTGTGTGGTCACTCTTAACAAATGAAGGCAGAGAGCTGGTGATGTTCATGTAAACTTAATCCAGAGTGTTTTCCCTTTATGTCAGGCAGGAGCCATGCTGATGGAGCTTGGAGAGCACTGTTGTGAGGTCTGGTCATCCCCCAGAATGATAACTGCAGACACTCTGACGAGGTTGCTGCTTGCTAATTGAATTTGCTAGTGATATTAGCATAATCTTAACATCACTTTGAGGAACATATACAGCCATAATCAGTTATATTGTCTTAAGATTCAGTTCATGTCCAGACATTTCCTTTAGGATGTGCTGGTGTAATTCAGAATTAATTGTTCCATTAATGATGGCAAGCTGTCCTGGTCTAGATGCAGCAAACAAGGCTCATAACACGATAATACCACCACTGTGTTTCACAGATGGGTAAGGTTTAACACTGGAGTGCAGTGTTTTCCTTTCTCCAAACATAACGCAATCTATTTTGGTCTCTTCCGACCACAAAACATGTTGCGTAAATTATATCTTGAGAAAGGTAGAAGAGGCTGCAGCTCTCATCTGTTGTTTAAGAACACACAGTACACCAGCCTTTGTTTTGAGCGATGCTGTGGTGCGGTTAGTATGATGTCAGCCCACGTAGCATGAAAGCGGAGTCTGGTATTATGAAGGTTTCATGAAGGAGGCCCATAGTTTGGGAAAGGTTGGAAAATTACAAAGTTAAATAAAACACTATTTGGGAGCCCATCTTGATCACACAGCTGTGCCCCTCTGCCTGCCTATTTTATTATTAGTAGAATTTTCATTGCTTAATAGATATTCTTCCTTTATTATTGTTAGTATTATATTACTGTCTGTCACTGGAGACACAGGCGGGTGTACGCACAGGCTATTTAATAAAGAAAAACAGAACAGACATGCTACAAACCAAACACTTCAATATGAAACCATAAACATACAGAAACAGAACAAACCAGACAAGCAAACATAATCACTCAAACTACGAAATAAACATCACAAGAATAAACTGGCCAAGTCAACAAACCACAAAACATACACACCACCACAGACATGTACAAGTTGCACACGCACTAGACCACACAAGGGACGACTGAAACAAAGGGGTACTTATACAGACACTAACAAGGGAGTCACAAGGAACACCTGGGATGAGCTGGCAATGAGCTGCCATTACCTTTTTTGTTGCATGGCTGACTTTCATTTAAATATTTACAAATGTCCATTACTCTGTGCAAAAAAAAAAAAAAAAGCTCAAACGCAAAATCGTTAGCATTATGAAAATGTAGTGGCTGAAGCAGAGCCGATTTATGGAAAGCCTGGCCACTTTCTAATTCCCACGTTGTATCAAAAATGACTGCACAGTGCCAAAGGGAGCCCGCAAACAAGTCCTAATTGCACAAAAAAAAGGAAAGAAACCATATGTGTATTTTTCCATTTTTCTACAGCATTTTGGGCAAAACTTGGCGAGCTGACGCTAAGGTTGTCTTATAATTGCAGTTGTGAAGCATTTAAAAATCTATCTGCAGTGCTCAAACATTTGATGCTGTTCTGTGTTGGGAAAATGAGTGCATTTTTTGGTATGGAAATGATAACCTAGGCATTTAACTTGAATGCTCTATACTAACCCATTCATTTAGGTGGTCATTTCTATCTCTACAAGGTCTCTGTCTGTAGTTCTTTTTAGCAATACAGGATAAAATGGACTTTTACCACCATGATTTTAGTGAGCCACAACAACATTTGCCCTAGTAAACTGTGTCTAATAAGAACAACATTTAACAATTCATTTGACAACTGACAGTCCTGTCATTCCGAAATGAATGTTAACAGTATTTGAACACTTTTGGAGCCATATTAAATCTACTGATGTTGATTTATGAAGAGAATTTTCATAATTATTAAGCTCTAGTACACAGTTTGGTATGCTTGCCAAGTTGTCCAAGTGATCCAGACTCAATTTCTTCCTGGAATTTAAGACTTAAGAAGCAACAGCCTACAAGTTGGTGCAAGATCAGCTGAAAAAGGCAGTATCTAGTTAGTGCCTCAGTGACCTGCCCCTTTAAGATTCTCTTTTTGGCAGAGGCCAGTATGCCTTAGTCAGCAGAAAGCTGTCCAGCTATATCAGGTGGAGCAGGCAGAGAGAGGAGGGTGCTAATTTGGGCTTCCTGAGGACGACATCTTTTAAAAATGTAGCGGAGATCTCTGCTACTGACATCTCCTCCAGCACTGTTTGTTTAATCAGTTAAATGAATATGTTATTTGGCCTAGCCTTGTGACTAAAGAAGCTGTCAGTTTTTTTGTTGTTTTGTCTCTGAGCACCATCAGACAAGCAGAGAGAGAAGTAAAGATAGATTCAAACACACCTTAAGATGATTGAGAGTTGTGTTTATGAGTTAATTTAGTCATTCAAAAACACTCAAATTTTCATTCTCAATTCACTCACAAATACTGTGACCAGAGCATGGGTCACAAAGTGTTGTCAAATTGCTAGATTGTCAACATAAACCCAAAGTATGTCAGCAATAATGATTAAAGCATTTCTAGCATTTAAAGAAAGATGAGCTTTGCCCAATGGCATTTATCAGGTCAAAGTGCCAGACATAAGCAGAGTGGTGAGGGGCTTCTCCAGGGTTGGCAAGATGTCCTGTTAAGATTTTGCAAGCTGAGTGTCCACATGGACTGCGTAGAGGCACCTAGGCAAATTGTAATATGACTAAAGACTGCTATGTGCACTCAGCACTAAAGCAATAAAAGACATCTAGTAGTTCATCATGATTCGATTTTAAAATAGTACGTTATTTTGAACATGCAGAACTGAAATAATATTGTAATAATAATAGTACATTTATTTAGTACATTTATTATTTATTCTATTATAACCGCTCAGGTTTTTTAAACCAATAGCAACTGATCGCTATATCTAGCTGCTCTATAGACTCCAGCAGATCCATAAACTGCATTACGAAACAGGGAAGGGGCAAGTACTGTAGTTCAGAAAGGCAGGTGTTGCTGTAAGGAGGGTGAGACCAAAAATAACTGCAAGTAACTTAAGAACCTCATCGTACACGAGCTATAATTTAAAAGCACTTCCTAATAGCTCTTTCCCTGCTTACAGATGCCATTTTAGTTAATATTAGACAATGTGGTTAGAAAGACGGAAAAGCGCTACTGAGTTCCTGAGCTTCAATACGTCATCGGTGGTAATAGGCCACGCTGCTAATTAATAGCAATGTTTTAAAATGAACGCATGATTTCGTAAATCATCGTACGGCTGTGTGCGCAATAAAGCTACAGCTTGTGTGCATTTAACCGTTTTTTTACCCTGTAGAGTGCTGCATGCCTGGCCTGTTGTTGGTGGGGTAAACAGCCTGACCAAAGAGGGTAGCGCTCTGTGTGATCTGGCGCCCAGCTGAAGCTAATGCGTTTATGGAGGCCTGGCGCGAACCCGACGAGAGTGGTGACACAGCTGCGAAGCAGCAGTCATATCTAATGCTTTTCAAGTTGTGAACAATACTCAAGGGGCTTACTTACAAACCTTTCTGTCACGGCTCCACTTCTTTACCGCTTCTTGTGCGATATAATTAGCATGTAACACATCTGACAGAGATAACTGCTGGTTATAATCACTAGCTGGCAGCTGATCAGAGTTTTATACTGAAGACCACACTGACCGAGTAAACAGAATCATATCTGAAGTAGTGAAACACAGCAGAACATACAAACATAAACCCATATAATATCATCCCAGAGCTATTTTTTTTTAAATTTTCTAGGATGGTTGGTCATCTATTGTCTAGCACCTTAATTTAAAAATAAATAAATAAAAAACATTGTAAGACCAAAATGGTGTCCGTTTAAACGTACATAGCTTTTCATTTTCGTTTATGGCTTCATCCTTCTCTTTCTGTTTGAATCGAATTTTGATGTCACCCCTGCCCATACTTTCACTTAATAGTATATTCATTGTGTGTGAATTTTGCACTGTATTTCTCCATGCATAGCTTTCGTTCTTCCTCCGTAGTGGTCCTGCAGGTTTGGAGGGAGGGGTTGTAGGGTAGTAATCGGAGCAGAGCGTTTTGGGGTGAGGGGGTGCTCCTTGCCGGTACATTCCATATATAGCCATATGAACTGTCAAATGTTTCGGCGCAGCGAATCGCTAAACGCGTCTTTAAAAAAAATCAGGAACGTACAGGAGCCGTGCCCAAAAAAGTATTGGGTGTCCTGCAGGAACTTGGTAGCCCTGTGCGAAGGCACATATTTGACAGCTCCCGGGCGAGAGTGGGCTCGCACTCCAGCTCAGCGTTCAGCTCGGCACACATAGCCTCCTTGCCTCTCTCCAACCAATTTAACTCCCCTGTCTCATTCAGAGCGGCCACCTGAACAATAACTAGCCATGGATGCCATTAAGAAGAAGATGCAGATGCTCAAGCTCGACAAGGAGAATGCCTTGGACAGAGCGGAGCAGGCTGAGGGAGATAAGAAGGCAGCAGAAGACAGAAGCAAGCAGGTCGGCATTAACTGGGCTTTCTCTCAGACAGCGTTTAAAGTTACTGAGTAACTTACATTTTTAAGTTACTGAGTACGCATTGTTCAAAATAGCATCTATAACCTACACGCGAAATATAATCTAACTTGGACTGTAGCATATGTTTGTGTTGGGATTTATTTAATGTTCTATAATGGACACCCTCGCAAGCCTTTGCTGAATTTCATAGCTGAAAGTTAAAGCAGAGTTTTCTATTCCGCAGCATACAGGCTAATATCTCGCACAACGCGACAAACTAACTGGACGCCCCCATGCGTCATCGATAGAAAGTATGATGTCATTGCATGCATTGTTTAATAATGGTGTGAAGATATGTATTGATCTATAGCCTGTTAAAGTAAGCTTCACACTGTATGAGCGAACGCTTTTTCAGCGTCATGTGTTTTTTCATTTCTGTTTATGCATCCTTGGTGAACGCACGCCTCAGCTGGAAGACGACCTGGTCGCACTGCAGAAAAAACTGAAGGCAACTGAGGACGAGTTGGACAAATACTCCGAGGCTCTGAAGGATGCTCAAGAGAAACTGGAATTGGCTGAGAAGAAAGCCACAGATGTAAGTGAAGGCATTTGTGCACAGACACTTTGATCTGAATCCATGATCGCCGTTTACATACAGAGGTTTTCAGTATACTCCCCACCAAAACACACCTCTGCCATTTTCACTGTCCCAGTGTGAATACTTTGCTTTTTAATATAATAACCGATTT
Organism: Salminus brasiliensis; assembly: GCF_030463535.1. Taxonomy (NCBI): domain Eukaryota; kingdom Metazoa; phylum Chordata; class Actinopteri; order Characiformes; family Bryconidae; genus Salminus; species Salminus brasiliensis. The sequence continues at coordinate 24,265,931 of NC_132894.1, read as the reverse complement.
TTGTTTTGTGTAGTTTTGAGGATGAAAATCACCCACATCAAACTCCTACAGTGTAAAAATATTTTGTTGGTTCAAGTATTTTACTTCTTGTGGCAACAAGTAGTTTATCTTGTACTGTTTAAAACAAAACTAACTAAAACAATAGTTTAGATTACAGTGTGTTATGATGACATTGTGAATCCTTAAATGATTATATATATATAACATTTATATATATATATATATATATATATATATATATATATATACATATTTAAAATTTGTGTACTCTGACACATTTAATAATGGTTTATTTTAACTGTCAAAAGTATTAAACAAACTTTTTAACATTGTTATAATTTTAACAATGTAAAAATAGTTGTTGCTCTGTTAACTTACTATTTGATCATCCAAAAATGTAAGTCAGTCACTAATAATCTAAAATGAAATGTAAACTTTTAAAAATTAAATAATCTTAAATTCTAGATAATGTATGTGTTCCTAGTGTGGATGCAGATTGTGGTGGACTAGAAAAAGGTTTTAACCCAGCACTTTCAAATTCATTATTCAGTAAAAAAAAAAAAGAAGAAGAAGATTTGTTGTACTTTTTGCAGTCTATGATTAGTAGATGCGCCAAGAAAAACTATCCTGCTATATGTGCAGTTCTGTTAGTGTTAAATTTAGCACAGTGCTTTATAAGGTATTGGGTCTTCATGGGGTCCACCGTGGCCCCTATAAGCCATGAGCTTTAAATGTGTGTCCGTGTAGAATTTCACCTCTCTTTCCCTGGATACAGTGACATACTTTAGACTACTTCAGCGCATTATTCAGAGGGTTGCATAACTTAATTCATAACCATTTCATAACCACTCAAACAATTTCAGTTGGTGATGTGCATGTGCATAATTAATCAGTTTTCTATTTAATTTACATGTTCACAACACAAACCAATACGAGTAAAATATAAAATGCTAGTTTTACTATTTCAGTAATGCAAAAGCGGTGGTGAACTGTGAATCTAAGCCTGACTACTACACTACATGCATAACATGTAGACTTACCCAGTAGAGGGCGCTGGCAACTAGTGAATTGGGTCTGATCTGCGTTTTCTGTTCTGTATGCACACATTGGTTTTCAGAAATAACCTATTGTACCACTGTGCGTATATTCTCATATCAAGAAGAAAACGTCTGTCCTTAATCAGCAGTTCCATTAAAGACAGTTCCATTAAGTTAATTCCATTAAATTAATATTTGCAGCTATAATATCTACCTTTAAAGTGTTATGTTTAAAGTGAATACAATATTTTAATCGAAAATAGCTTATAGGTGTTCAATCGTCATTCAAAAGAACGTCAGGAAATAGTCATTACTTATGTCTACACCTGTTTTATGACCAATCCCTGGGCTCTTGCTGGTCAACGGTCGCATCTTTTAGTCACGAGCACCGGAATATGGGTGAGAAACAATAACATCCGGCGTTTTGTGCACCTTATAAGGCGCTGGTTGATAGATTTGTCGAGCCATTCGCCTTAAATCCGACTGAGTCAGACTACGTCCGGGAATGGCTGGAGCGACGTATCTTGAGGCAGTTAAAAAGAAAAGAAAATCTTTACAAGAGCTCACGGACGAAACAGAGCAGGACCGCCAGACTTTAAGAGGAGCTCATCGTTAAGCGGGCGGCGAGAGAATCAGTTAAGCCCGAGCCAATGTTGTTAAGTCCATTAGTATTCTGGCTGTCGAGTGTGGTATACTTGAGAAAATAGTACAGAATACTATACTGATTCATTCACAGATTCATGGTAATGACAGTGAAAGACAGGGAATTCATGCAGGTCGTGTTAAAAGTAATACATATTGTAACAAATCCGTTCATAGAGTACCTGCGAATATCGGTAGCAAGCTCCCTATAGATGTTTACAAAAGTTTCACCTTGGATATTAGCGTATTTTAGACTATGTTGCCTATAAAATGCAAAAACAGTACCAGCATTCCCCAGGGTTTATTAGGTAGTATAGTGAAAATGGCAGTACAACATAAAACTACATTCCTACTGTATGTAATCTATGTACTGATAAACTGTGGACAAATTTTGAGAAGAGAAAAATACAATTTGGAGATGTCTTGCCCATTTAACAAAAACAAAAAAATCCTGTCTTAACCCAAGCTCAGTAAGTGGTATGTTCTAGTGAGTTGTGTAAATGTGTGGGAGCGAGAAAATATGAGAATGATTGAGCTGATTCTGGATGTTCTGTGTCTAGGCTGAGGGCGATGTGGCTTCCCTGAACAGACGTATCCAGCTGGTTGAGGAAGAGTTGGATCGTGCCCAGGAGCGTCTGGCCACTGCCCTGCAGAAGCTGGAGGAGGCTGAGAAGGCCGCTGATGAGAGTGAGAGGTGTGTGTTGTATAGAGATTTAAGCTACGTCCAGTGATTTACATTTCACATGGCATGGAACAAGGAGATGGCATTGTTGTATGTTTCGTTGTCTCTCAGAGGCATGAAGGTCATTGAGAACAGAGCCCTCAAGGATGAGGAGAAGATGGAGCTGCAGGAGATCCAGTTGAAGGAGGCCAAGCACATTGCTGAGGAGGCCGACCGCAAGTATGAGGAGGTGAGCTCATTTTCCCTACCACATTGTTTTTTTTTAGCCCTGTTCCTTTTACATTACTCCTGTTTCAGAAGGTGTAACTCACTTGCTCCTGTGCATTGTGTTTGTGTGTGTGCAGGTAGCACGTAAGCTGGTCATTGTTGAGGGTGAGCTGGAGCGTACAGAGGAGCGTGCTGAGCTTAATGAGGGGTAAGGTTGTTTTTGGAGCATAATTATAAAACAGAAAATTGTTTGAAATTATTATATTGATATAATAAGTGGGAGAGCATTATTAGGAGTAATAATTAGAGTTAATAAGAGTTTATTAAGCAGTATAGTTCAGTAGGTTAAATACTTGACTTGTACTGCCAAATATACAGAAAAAGGCTAACTATGTTTGGCCTGTGCCTGTTTTTAATATTTTGCTCTATATATACTTAAAAAACAAAAGTATTCTTACTGTGTACATAAACTTTTAGTATACTTGGCTTGTAGTTTGGAGAAGGACGGATTTCAGAGAGGCTGCATAACACAAATTATAATATCAATATATTTACCTCCTCTAAAGAATTTGTATTTATGGTGTTTTGTTTTGCACTTGTGTCAGTTTAAGTTATGTTTTTTTATTTTGGCATCCAATACAATATTTGTTACTATTACAATAAACTTGAAAAAAGTATAATTAACTAGTTAACTAACAGCATACCTATAAGTTTACTTTTAGTATAGTTGCAGCACAAAAAAAAACCCAGATGTAATCTAGTTGGAGTGGCACAGTGGCGCCACAGAGGCCTGGGGTTGTGGGTTCAATCTGCACTCCGATCAAAATTTATGAGGTATTTGGTGTGTACTCCCCATGTTCGCAAGGGCCTGTTTCCTCCCATCTCCCACACAAGCATTTGGTAGGTGATATGGCCATGCTAAATTTGTCCCTAGGTGTGAAAGCATGAGAACACTTTCATAAACTAAAAAGTGGGCCAATTTGTTGAAGAGCAAAGACATTGTACATGTAATGTATTTTTGTACACAATGCAGTAAAACTGTATTAACAGTAATTTTGGATCATTTAATTGGTCCATTCACCATGACATGTTTACACAATGTAAAGAGCAGCTGATGTTAAATGGTATGAACAAAACGAAAATATTAAATTAAGTACTGATTTTGATATGACTGTAACATGGCAGAAGCTTTAATCGGAAATTGAGCTTGTAACTCGCATTGTGACATTCAGAATCAAAGGCATCTTTTCTCTTTTCCACCCATCTCTACCACAGTAAGTGCTCTGAGCTGGAGGAGGAGCTGAAGACAGTGACCAACCTCCTGAAGTCTCTGGAGGCCCAGGCTGAAAAGGTTAGGCTGTGTGCTTTTGTTTGTTCAGTGTGTTTGAACAATGTGAATATCCATATACATGGATATGTGAGTGTTTGGATGTTTTATAGTAACCTCAGTATACAGCCTGTTGACACCTTTCTTTGTCCGTGTCCACAGTACTCTCAGAAGGAGGACAAGTATGAAGAGGAGATTAAAGTCCTGACAGACAAGCTGAAAGAGGTGCGTTTTCTTTATGATGTGATTGTGGAATGTCATTATAGACAGTAATGGTGGTGCACTAGTCTTGAGTTTCATATATTTTATGCACAAGAGACAATAACACTGTTTCTTTTCATTGTGTCCCCTTTGAATTACTTGCACACAGCTGATGTTTAAGCAAGATATGGCAACAGCACTAAACTCTGTGTGGGCCTTCTTGGCCAACACTGAATGTATGTTAAGTCTAATTGTGCACGCAGGACACTTACTGCCAGACACTCACTGTCTCTGTTGCACAGGCTGAGACTCGTGCTGAGTTCGCTGAGAGATCAGTTGCCAAGCTTGAGAAGACTATTGATGATCTTGAGGGTATGTACTTTTCCACATCTCACCCACTTGTAATGCTTTTTTCGAGTAAGGCAGTGTTGCCTCATGCTGTCATTACCCTATCATCATACTTTCAATATGTTCCTGGTGTATTATTTAATTAGCTCATTGGATATTGTAGAGGCTCCCAAATAAGTGTCAAGAAATAGAACAAAAGCATAGGTTCTAATGGCTGCTTATTTTTCCAATTCATTTCGGTTTCAACTTTCTTCTGTTTATTTTTGTCTTTTCACACAAACCTTTTTTTGTTCTCTTCATTTATCCATCCGTCCATCCATCCATCTATCTATTGTGCTTTGTGTCCTGATTGGCTACTGTAGATGAGTTGTATGCCCAGAAACTCAAGTACAAAGCCATCAGTGAGGAGCTGGACCATGCTCTCAATGACATGACCTCCATGTAAATATCACCACCTTTTATGTGTGTATACTTAGGTCGTTCTACTCAGATTCTAATATTCTGTCTAATGCCCATATAACAGTCTAGCATCTGTCTCAGTTAATTTCCTTCTCAAACTCACATTAAGTGTCAGTATAAAATTGTTGTTCTGGTCAGCATGTGCATTGCAAGAAACATACTAACAATTCTGAATAATATTGGTTGATGTTATGTATATATTTGACATTAAATAAAACAGTTTGACACTAATCCGTACACAGTAGCTGCCTGCAGATGCATCTTATCCTAACCACTGCATAGTGCCTTTTTACCCTGCTTTGCTGTTTTTTTCCTCCTCAATCACATTCTCTTTTTTCCTCTCTCATCTACATAGATAAATTGTTTACATCTCATCTGTGCCCCTGGAGCTGGCACCTCACTCTGCTGTTCAGCATTTGTCTTTTTCCTGCTTTCTGCCACTGCTTTCTTCCATCACACCATCCTCAGTGGGGATGGAGCACCAGCTCTGAAATCCCATCTGTTGTACAGAACTTTGAGTTATTTTGCTTTCTGTAAAATAATAATAATAATAAAAAAAATTCCATCAGTGTAAGCTCCCCACTTCCTCAGTCTCTTTTACTTTGTCTTAATCATTTCTTATGTCCTTCACCTTTTGTTGAGAAGCTTGAATAAAATCTAGAAAAGCTCCTCTTATGAACCTCATGTCCCATTTATTGTGCTGGCAGTGTGTCCACTTGTCTTAATAAACGTTGTTGATAAAAAAAATCTATTAAAGTTCTTAATGTTATGGCACCATTTGAATGATATGGTACCTGCAGATCATTATAAAGACACATTTAACTGGAGATTATTCCCAAGGTGGGGCTATTAGAACTTTGAACTATGTGTATATTAAATAACAGGTACGTTTTCATAAAAAAAATGGATATGTGAAGTAGAAGTGTTTATAAAGTTACCGGTTTTGTTTCCCTAGGTCTATGCTAGTCAGCTCAGCTTCCTGCTAACAGAGCACCTTGCATTAAAAACACTCAAACCACATTATAGGTGGTCAGAGATGCATCTTGACCACATTTAACAGAAGTGTAAACGCTGTCCATGTTCCAATAATGTCAGACAGGCAGAAATGCTCTTGTGCTTATTTATTATTAGGTGATTAACTAAAACTTGCAGTATTGCATTCCCATGTGGTTTGATTTTTATATAATGGACGGTAATGGGCATCAATCAGATTTGTTCCACCTCTTTGAGAAACCCTTTCCTCCTGGAGCCAGACTGCCTTGATGAAAAACTGATAATTACATGTAAATTAGGTAAATGTGGAAATTGTGTTAATGAGCTCTATACACAGGATAGTCAAATCTCATCAGATCTCATATTGTTAATCTGGGGACACATTTCAGTGAAATGTGCATTTGCTGCAAAACTCCAAGACTTAAAGTGGAGAATGTCACTTCAATGTCTGTTACAAGTTAACAAGATGCTGTAATCTATAGTGACAGCCCCGCTCTCGAAGTTTTAGATATCTGCAGACACCAGATAATGTCTGTATGTTTTTACTAACACCTTTCTCTGGGTTCTTTATTTCTTCTTGTTCTCTTTTCTTCCTTTTTTGTGATTGAGTAGACTCCCTCCATCAACAGGTTTAGAAAAACAGTACTTTTGCACAAGCTCAGCTTAGCAATGAATGAAGACTAAAATCAAGACAAAAAAATTTTTACTGTTAACTTTACAGGCAAGTCTGTTCACTCAGGTAGTTGTTTTTAGTCACATGAGAACTGGCTACTATCTCTTATAAAGGGGGAGAGTTAAAAAAAACCTTAAGGTCCAATTATCGTTGCAAACACATATTTTAAATCGCTGATGAAATCTGACAAAAACGTATAGAATAGTTTGTAGTGTTTGGCCCAATAAAAAACAAGACTGATTTTTTATTCGAGCTATGGTGCCTGTGCAGAATTCTACAGTGATGAGGAGCTTTCCCCACTAGTGCCACAAAATCTTCATTCCTTTACTTGTGGAATAACTTGGCTTGTTTTATTGAATGGCGAGACGTTATCTATCCATAAACAGATGCCATGTTGAGCATTATAAACACTCACATATATATATTACCAGTCTCCTCCTTATAATGACTCTGTTTATAGTTCAACAGTATAACAAAAATGACAGGAATAACTCTAGTTTTCTAAGGGTTCTGTTTGACTACAAAATAAGATAATTAGCATTCTTGTGAGCTGGTGACTTTTAGAAATTATCACACTAATCAGTTTAAAGCAGCATTATGGAAGAACTCCTTTTTTTCTTTCTGGGCTCCCCCTACAGTTGGGGAGTGTAATTCGCTTTTACACCACTGCAAATCCAATCCAAATATTTTAGCAGCTCTTAATGGATACACATATTTCTTGACAAGCTAAGAGACAGAGCCATTAAAAGTGAAAGAAGCATGTCGATTGTATATTACAAAATGTTTACACAAATTGTGATTCTTGCAAGAGGACTCGTACACATTCTAAAAATGTTACATAGTGCAGCAGCAGGTGTTTCAGGTCTGCAGGTGCCAATGACAGAGATTCCATTCTCACCCATTAAACTATATTGCTTTGTGGTGGACTGCTGTTGTAAATAATGACCAGAACTGATGTTGCTCCAATGAATGAAACAGCAAACACACTACTACTCTCATATATATATATGTATGTATGTATGTATGTATGTATTACTGCATTTGACTAATTATACTAGCAGAAAGTATAGCTCTGCACACCTTAGAATTTATCCTGATACTCCTAAGCTGAAATATTTTAACACATGGGCACTTTGGATTGGCTGGTTAGACCAGTTTGGTCTTGATAAAAGCTCATGATCTATATCTGTTAAAAATAATCCCTGGGGGTACATCACACTTTCCTTTGCTCTCTTTCTCACTTTCTCTCTCTTTTTATATATTTCTTCCTCCTTGCTCATGCTGATCTTTCCTTTTATACTCCTCAGGTAGTGTTATTCATATATTTGCCTATTTTTTGTGATGGTATAGCCTCATTTGTTCATTATCCAACTATATAATTTAACTCATTGTTAATGTTTATTGTGTATTATTAACAAATCTGTGTGACCCTAAACCAACATAAGGTTTATCCTCATTGCTGTTTTATTCTAATGTGTAATTAGGATACTATGATAAGAATGTTTTTTGTGTATGTTATTTTTTTTTTTTTTTTTTACCATACCTCATATTGTATCTTTATGGCATCATAAAGAAAATTAATTAATAAATATCTTCACGAAAAAACACTTGAAATGAACTCAAGACCTTTTATCCTTATTGATTTGTCATGAAATCAGAAGGAAGTCAGCCACACCTGACCTTTAAACTACATATCAGTTAATTTTCTGATGATTTTCAACCCTGTGAAGTATGTAAATGTTTGGCTGTAAGAGTTTCAAGAGCAAACTGAAACACTAATCTTGTAACACAGATCATTTAGCTTTTCTACTCAAAGCAGATATTTTAACCTACAATGATGTGATCATTTTAGATAATTTAACTCATTTTAATATCAAATAAATACACACAGTGTTTGATCATATCAAGATAAAAATGAAAAAAGAAAATACTGTTTCACAGCACTGTATACTCTAATTAAATTTCACATTCAAATAGAAGACAGAACCACCCTGTCACAATACAATATTTGATTTCTTAATTTCAAACACTAAGGTGTCCATATGCAAAATCACAAAACTGTGTCACTGTCCAAATGGACCTGACTGTGTAGGTGTGTGTATATACAAAACAAAAATAGTAGCATTTAAGTATGTAATTGTGCGTCTTATTAAATATAATCAGGCACATAGGTAAAATGGTGTAAATGTACAATATTAAATTTGACAATAAAACTGTACATCTTAATGTACAGTTTCCAAAAGACTATTGACTTTGAAAGCATTTTCCTCAGATTTAAAATTCCTCAGAAAATGTGTTTTGTTTACAATCACTTGCATCTGATTACACTGGCTTGTAACAGTTAGATTAAAATAATTGTAAATCTAACAAAACATCCGTACTCATTAGTATATTATGTCTCTTTTTAGTAGCTGCTTGACATACATGCATGATGTACTGCTTGATTTATCAATTGATAGCCAGATTAAATTTAATTGTTGTGGATTTTAGGAACTAGGTATTTTCTATTTGGGATATGGATTTTTTTTTAATGTTTCCATTCCCATCACATAACTATACATTTTATCACTTTATTTGAATACAGTGTTGACAAGAGTTCAGTATCCTCACTAGTGGTGAATGAAAAATATACTGTTCCACACCTGCAGGCAGCCTTGTTGATGTGGCTGTTTGTGTGATGTTTGTGCTCCATCTCATCTCATTTTGCCAAACTCTTTGGGCAGACATCACAGTAATAGGCACTGTAAAACAATGGGAAACAATAGATGACAAATTTTAAGGAAAAAACATTGACATTTCTTAAGGAAAAATGACAAGACAAAAAAAAGATAACAGGATAAAAAGATAACACCCTACTCTTTAAATATTGGCATTATCCACTGAGAAATCTATATTGAACAACTACAACTAATCTGTGCTTGTGTGCATAGTGGCCACAGATAAATTGTTTATATTTAAGTCCACACCTGGATAAAGTGAGTGAATTTGTGTTTGTAGAACCCAACTATAGACACATGCAATATATAATTGCAGTACTACCAATATTGCAAATTAGAAGCTTTAGGAATCATTGTTAAATAGAAAATAGGCTGCTTTATTGAATTAAAAAGGTGCAAAGCCTCAACTAAGTTGATTTAGTGAATCAGGTACCAATGAATGAATGAATGATCAAATAGCTTGAATGCACTAAAGCATGCTGTGTAATACACTCACTGGATTAACTAGGCAGCATTGAACACATTGCCACATTTAACCACACTGGTCTTTTTAGCCCTTCATTACACAAAAAACACACATTACACCTTACACATTTGAAAGACAAAGAGCTAAAGTTAAGCGGCCAGATGCAGGAGATAAAGTAGCATGAAGTTGTGTTAATGATGACTTGAAATATATATTAATGGGTTTGAAGGAAAGAATGAAGAATAAATAGCCTAGGTAAAGTTATCTATGAATACAAAGTGGCAGGACTTGCCAACAGCCAAGACATAATAAAGCCAAGATGACAGGCAGAAACAGAGAAACCTGTTAAGGAATCAAGGTCACTGAAAAAATTTGCAGAAGCGAGGGAATGAGGAGGAAAGAGAGGGCATTAAGATATTGCAGCATTTTGTTTTAGAGAATATAACCCTGTTTAGTAAGAAGTTTAAGGGTGGGAAGGAAGCAGTTAGAGGAACATTTTGAGTATGTATGCAATGTAGGAAAGGGCTAACAACCTAGAGCTGCAAGCAGATATTCCAACATTATGTGACAGAGTGGCAAATGTAACTCCCCTCAGTGGAGTATGCAAAAGCAGGTTCAGTGCCAGGGCCCAATGGTGTGCCATATTGATTATATAAAAACACACCAGATGTCTTAAGGTTTTTATGAAAAACAATCATTATAGTGTGGAAGAAAGATATTATTCCAAAGCAATGGCACGGGGTTGCCCTTTTAGCAAAAGAGAAGGATAATGATTACTTATTAAAAGTGTTATTACTCAGTGCTTCCGGAAAGCTGGTGCGTGAGGCATGCTGTCTCTGTGTTGTAGCTCATACTTTGCTTTCCAGCATATACATTTATCTCTGTTTAGCTAATGTTCTGCTTTCTAGCTCTGTTCAGTGTGTAGCATGTTTAGTTTAAACCTCTTTTCTACCGATAGTGATTATAATAGTTGGCTGTGTTTGTGATAAGTGCAAGCTAGTCACCCGGACGAGCTAGCACCCCCTCGACTGTAGCATTAGAGCCCTCACAGTGGGACAACGTCTCGGAGACAAAGTCAGAAAGCCCAGACTAATGCTAATGCTAAGGTCGAAGCTAGCCCACTAGAACACCATTCTCCTCCCAAAACAGGTTTGCCCCGCTCAGTGAAACACATACTCAGGAGCCTGTTTAAAGTATGCTGGTCCTAAGAGACAACTGAAAGTAGGTAGTCATGTAGGGAATCCAGTTAACTGTTTACCAGGAGCCAAAAAAACAGACATTAGTAAACCTTGTTAGCCAATACTACGATACTTGAGAAAACTCATTCATGTAGAGGTGAGTAATATTTTTCTGTGGCAGTCTGAAGTGACTAAAGGTAACATTCGTGAGGTGAATAAACTGGCCAATGTCTGATGTCGTAATTTGCTCTGGCCCCATCCTAATGAGGCATGGTGCTGAGGCTTACAGCAGACTTACAGTGCTAAACTGCTGGATGTCCAAGTGGTGTTTTTGGAAAAATAAAGTGGGCTCTATGGACAATTGGTTTAAGTTCTAGGCCAAGCCTGGTCTTATAGGTAGGGATGGTGTCCACTCCACACGGGAGTGTGCTTCTTTACTTTCCTACAACATAGCACATAGTCCTTTAGTTAGTTGGCAGAGTAGTGTAATAGACTGCTGACAATCCAGAGCCAGGACCAAGCCACAGACAGGCTAAACCGAGCTGCCTTGAGACGTGTCCTAGGTTACACCATATTGACACTATGTCTGTGCCCCTAATTAAAAATCAAATGACTCAAAACAGCCCATCTTACTCATTTAATCATTGTTAAACCATTACATTCATATTATACCAGCACCACCAGTCACTAAATTCAAAAGTCACTGTGAATGAAATTTTAAGTAATCAGACATTCTTTGTTTTATGTCGCATCGAAACTTGGATTAGACCAGATTAATATTTAGCACTAAATGAAGCCACATCTGCAGATTATAATTATGCACACAGCCCAAGATTATCCGACAGAGAAGGTGGAGTTTGTGTAATCTACCAAAATACCTTTACTTCTTTTAAGATTCTTTCCATTAACATCCAATCCAGTCACAAATAAGTTATATATTTGAGTTTTTAAGAATGCTTTCTTGTTCACTTAGACCTGTGTTCACAGAATTTAAATGAAGCTGGGCTCATCTGGCAATCCTAGTAATTAAAACAAAATAATAATCTAACCCTAATGATAAACAGCCGTTTTTGTAGCACAGGTCTAACGAAACAATAATTGACAAACAAATGAACCTTTTTATAATGTATATCTAATCGATTGTTTTTTCTTTAAAAGGAACCTCTGTTTACAGATTTCACCGAAGTTCTTATACATAAATAAATCCTACATATATGTTTAACAGTTTTATTTGCTTTTTGTTCTCCACAAAAAACATTGAGATCTACGTCACGTTACCAGGTTTACACGTGCTCCTTTCCGTTTCCGCTTTTGTCAAACGCGTCAGCGGTGTAAAGATCTCAAACAATAGTTGTACTCTAAAAATGGAGGATGACACTGCTTCATCAAGCATCCGAACTGAAAGTAAAGCCGGATACGTTCTCAGCAATGTGGCTGAAGTTGTGGAAAGGATTTTGACATTCGTGCCGACTAAAGCTCTCCTCCGGATAGCAAGGTACTTTAAATATTGTTATGTAAGCTCAAGGTAGCCTCAGTTTGAGATGAGTGCTAGTTGGCGTGCTAGCTAATGGTCTTTCAATCAGAAAACTATTCTCATCATAAGTGGAAAAAATTATGTATACACTTGGATTCGGAAATTGTATTTTTGTAATTTGCGTGAATACACATTTTAAATACTATGATAGAAGACTGGACCCTCTGACGTCGACTCAACATGCCATCTCGAAACTGTCAACAGTGTTTAACTGTTTAATATACTATACTATATTGGTTTCGAAAGTAAAATTGCAAAAAGCCTGCATCTTACGCTTTTGTAAACAGCAGCAGTAGTTGTGGCAGAAGGAATAGGTCTAGCTTTATGTATGCTCATAATAACGTATACGTTAACGTTTTACTACAAGTAAATAATTAGGAATACAATGAATCTGTATTTATTTTCAGAGTAAGTAGGTTATGGAGGAACTGTGCCCGCAGAGTCCTAAAAACCCAGCAGAAGACCAGCTGGCTGTCAGCTTTTGGATCGTCTAGATATGAGGAACACATTCTTCTTGGAAATATGGAAGAAGGCTTGGAGGTCAGGTGACTCTTATGTATTATTTACTGGAAGTAATTTTAAAAATAATTTTATATCAGCCTTATACAGTGTGCTGTGAGAGCGCTCATTTGTTTAGACAGACTGTTTTTACTAACTGCTTTGTGTATGTGGAGTGAATCTATAGCTTTGACATGGGTAGTGTATACTTATTATATACTGTACATGCAATTATTTCTGATTTGTAGTTGTTTACTTGTCTGTTCCTGTATCTGCAGAATATCTACCTGCTGCCCCAGACAGCTTTGCTAATGGTAGACAGTGAAAATTTCAATGGGCATAATAGTTCCTACAGACACAAAAAAGGTGAGTGTGTCTGTACATTCAGATTTACAAACGTGCAATAATTTGGGTACACTCATCTATGGATTTGAAATGAAGCAGTCTTTATATGACTTGATGTCACTTTTGGTAGACCTTCAAAAGAGTTAAAAGTATTAAAGGCACTGTATACAATTCTGGAACAGCAAACAGCAAAACAAATGCACTCTCCATTCAGTGCTCCAACACTTGGCTTGCAGACCAAAAGACAACAAACCAGGTCGTCCCAAACACAGCAGAATGAAAAATAGTGAGTAATTTGTTTACATTGTGCAAAATTATAGAAGACCATAGATTTGTATTAGCTAAGCTAATAAGGAAGGTAATGTTACTTTGTACAGCACATAACACTGTGTTAGCAAACATCTTTTGAAATCTTCATGGCCATAAAACTCTTCAACAATAATAGTTCAACAAATGTTGTACTATTAAATACCATGGTATAATGCTAAAGAAAACATAATGACAAGTAATTAGCTTTAGCTTGGTTAGCGTTAACTTGGTTATGGGTTAGAAAACTGTTACTGCAATTGCTCCTGCTTAACAAACTAATTGTGATTATCTATCACAAAACGATACAAAACAATACTGACCTATTTCTGTGAAACAGCAAAAATAAGCCAATGTTCCCCACCTATCAAGTAGTAACAGCGCAACATACTCAGCCCTTTTCATGTCTTTCAGTGTTCAGAGGCCTCTCCACCCTCCAGATGGATCAACAATGTTTACACATGTCTTGTCCTCGCCTGATCTAAGAACTTTTTGTTCAGCTTTTATATCACTTTTTGACAAAGTATATAGGCTGATATATATATAAGAGAGATATACATCTCTCTCTCTGCTTTAATCCCTTTACTACAGGACTTCAGGTCAGTATCAGGCTATAAAGTGAACAAGTACTGCTTTGTCAAGTTAAGAAGCATACTCTTACTTGTTCACTTTATAGCCTCTCTTTCTTGTTCACTTTATAGTCTGATACTGACCTGAAAGTCCTGTAGTAAAGGGATTAAAGCAGAGATTTATTTCATTTTAGAAAATAAAAATATATAACATTACTTCATCTGTATATAATGAGACAGTATAATCAGACTTTAAAACTGGGGCCAAATATATATATATATATATATATATATATATATATATATATATATATATATATATATATATAATTTTTTTTTTTGAAAAACCATGAGAAGATAATTTAATTCAGTCGAATACCTTTATGTAGAGAACTCCAGTGTGCAGTGTAGCCTGCTAGTGGGATCCACCAAAATGCACAGACTGAATCTCTTGTGAGTATTTGCAGTTGTAATTCTCGCTAAAGTCAACCTGGATTAAAATATCAGTTTCTCGCGAATTCTCTCTCACCTGCCGATATGTTCCATATTGCCATCTGATGTTGAAGAGGTGCCTCCTGAAATGGGCAAGCCTGTCATGGAACTGTGTTACCAGAGCATCTTCTGTGGTGACCATCATTTTGTCTTCGTTTTTTCATTATTTGAATTGGTGTCACACAGCATTCTGGACACATTTTGCTCTTTGTGTCACAAACTGTAGTACCTGCCATCTCATTCAGGTTTTTAGTTTGTTACAAGCCCTGATTGTAAAGACTTTCTGCTGGTTTTACACTGACCGGTGTTCCTGTCAGCTTCAGTTGGATGCATGTCCCAAAAAGGTCTTTGTCTGCAAAAGGATAGGGATAGGACACTGCGTCTGGATTTTCTGCTAAAAATCTCCTATGCAGATTTAAAAGGGTGTCACAAAGAAGTTGTTGCTGCTTTTTAACCTTCCTTAGGGTAATTTTGTTCTTTGTTCCAGTGGTCATCCTGCTCACATCATCATGTAGAAAAAAACATCTTCACTGATCTTTTCTTAGGCTGAGAAACTGTATTTCTAGCCCTGGGAAATTCTGCACTTTCCACATTTTCAAATTTCCATTGTCTGTAGGAGAACCCTAGATTGTTCTAACGCAGATATTGCATGCACTTTGACAAATTGGAAGTAAACAATCGAGCATAAAGTTGCTTTTCTTTTTCTTGTTTTGCATTGCGATACTTTTCCCACAAACTTTTCACAAGGGCAAAATGGAAAGATATGGTCCTCTTCACAGGGGGATGTACATGACCCCTTTAGTAGTGCTTCTGTTTTCTTCTTTCGACTGTTTGGGTTTTGTTTATTTTTAGTATTTGCAACTGCACGGGCGGTATCTCTACCTAATTTTGTTTATAATTTTTGTAATAAAGTTGAGTGGCCCTTTTTTAATTCTAGTTCCAACTTTTTTTTATTCTTCAATAGCACTTCCACATTTGCTTTGCAACTACTTTTCTTCGATAGTGTTGTTGTCTATTGAAAAAAGAAACGTATTTTGTCACATTCAAACACAAACAAAATATTTACTTAAACTTTTTTTCAATCAAATTTTGTTTGATTGAAAAATCTACTCAAAATGTATAGTTGTAAAAACATGTAACATTAACTGCAATAAGATATAACATCTATCCATCATCCTACCACTTCTTCCTAGTCAGGATCGCAGTGGGTTTGGAACCTACTCTGAATTATTGGGTGCAAGGCACAAAAATACCTGAACAAGGCCCCAGTCCACTGCAGGGTCAAATAATTAAATATTAACATATAGCACTTAATCTTGCAACTAACCTTGATTTATGGTCACTTTCTGGTGTGGCTGGAGGGGTTGCAGAGTTACAGGGAGTTACAGTAGCTGGTGCTGCCCTTAACTGTGCGCCATGCCTTACCTACCTTTCTCGCCATACCTTTTTTTCTTGATGTTCTTCTCTCTATGAGAGATCACCTACATTCTGGATTTGCATCTCTGTGCTGCCTATACAGCCGCTGTCTCTCTGCTGCACTCTGTCTGGCCATACCTAGCTATGATAGCAAAATGACAAAATAAGCATTGACAGACTTAAATACTTACCAAAGTGTTTTATTTTTAAAATAAAATATTGATCACATGAATTTAACAGTTGTCACTGGTGTCACAACATATCACTGGTGTTACATTAATATGACATCAGGGACATTTTGGTAAAATGGAGGATTTTGTAAAATGGCTGCCTCATTGGCAGTCAAGAGACCATGTGCAACTATTCAAAAAATATTTTAAAAAATCAATGAAATAAACAACAAAAAAATCAGTTATTTAACAATTAAAGCACAAAGAAGTTATGTGATACCTGAACTAAATTAACATCAAATTAATAAAATAAGCAAGTATGGACTTGACACTTAGCCTACACACCGCACGAACAAGAAATCAAACATTTTGTGGACTATATATGTTGGCAGAGCTCCCACACTGTAGATGCACGCTGGGAGGGGTTTTGTATCTGCAGCTTGCGTTCCGCATAAATCAATGCTTTCATTAGGTGTGCCCCAGACCTACTCAAGATACACATTGTTTAGAGGTTAAAGTCTCACATTAAAAAGCACATGAAATAGTTGAGTCAACTGTTTTCAGGGATGTCGGGCATTGTTTGTCTTGCTCTCTATGTGTAATGAAAATTATGTAAAATATGATAATTATGTGTGTGTGTGTGTGTGTGTGTGTGTGTGTGCATGTGTACATATAAATATATGTGTAAATATAGGTATCTCCAAAACATCAGACAGGCCTTGTGCTTATTGCTAAACATGTGGATGTTTACTTACATTCATTACATTCTACTACCTGTTAATTTTAGCCAGGAAGTATCAGGATGAGGATGAGTCCGATGCTATTGACAGGCTAAGACGCTTATTGCCCAAATCCTGTGACATTTTATGGATAATCACCCCAGGAATTGTGTGTAAGTTTGTTTTCCATTGCAATCATTTGTGCATTTTTATTATCACTGGATCATGTTGGATTTGCAACATATTTTGCTGTTTTATGCTTCCTTGCATTTAAAAGTGGTGTAATTTTACAGTCATGTAAAAAAAAGTTGAAGTGTCTTTGCTCCCTTTCAGGAATTCTGTATCTTGCTGTATATTGTCATTACTTGTGAAATATCACTTGGGGGGGCAGATTCACATTTCTTTCATTTGCAGTGACACCAACTGGCTTGCCCTGTAATTCCCCTCAGGAGTTCATGGAGGGTGAAGCTGGCTTCAGTCTTCTCTTTCCTGCTATGGAGGGGGTTCACATTCGGCCCTTTCACTTCTGCAAAAAAAACCTTAGCCAGAATTCTCTGGAGGAAGCAGGTGACCTTTATATGTGGCATCTGGGTGTACAGACTGATTTGTGTTTTAAATTCCATAAAGAATAAGTAGTAGGCAAAAATTCACAAATGAATAAACCGCAGACATGCATCTTCTGTATTTTAATCTTGATATTTAATCCTAGAAAGTAAAAAGTAACATGCAAACCTTCTAAAATGCTTTTAAAACATAGGCTCAAACACATTTGTTTCATCTCATGAGAAAACTCTTAGATATATTTTATATGATAGCTTGTTTTAATGAGGAATTTTATTTATAGGGTTGGTTGGAAACCCTGACCTGAAGGTGGTGCTGTTGTTTGGCTATGATGCTTACAAATCTGGAGCTGCTCGGTTTCTTAACCAACTGCTGGAGCCCCTGGCACACAGTAATGTACTTATTGCTGGCGGCCATGTGGAAAAAGCCTTCACCCAGCAAAGAAACTGGTAGGTTGAAGAGCAGAACATCCCACATAATTTTAGTTTTGTTTTTTTTGTGTTTGGTTGCTGAAGAGGATGTATTTGTGTGTGTGCTTTGTCCAGCTGTTCCCCAGGCTCATTTGGTGTGACGGGTCTTGCCTTAAGTGGCTCCAAAATTCAGGGTGCCTCAGTGCTGCTGGACCAGGATGTCAGCAGCCCAAAAGCAGCTGAAGTTACTATCCGTCGGCTTAAGGCAGCCGACATTCCAGAGAGAAATACCATCGGCTTCATGTTTGCTTGCGTGGCACGTGGACACAACCACTACAATAACCAGCACAATGTTGAGGCTGACACCTTTCACAAGATTTTCCCCAGTGTGCCACTCTTTGGCTTCTTTGGAAACGGAGAGATTGGCTGTGACCGCATTGTTAAAGAGAACTACACGCTGAGTGAAACGGACGCTAATGGACTGCAGCATGGCTACACCACTGTTATGAGCCTTGTGCACCTAGGATGATGTTCATGGATGAAAAAAATGATGTTCATGAATGGCTGCTGGAGATTCTGTCAAAAAGAACAAGCAGTGTGTCTGGACAGGGCTTGACCTAGATGTTCGTCTAAGCAGCAGAGCAGATCCAGTTATTCTGTTAGCTTTTTTTCTTACCATTACAGATGTAACTTCTTGTCTTCAACATAAAGAAAGATGGTTTTGTGCTGTTTTGTTTGATATGCATGCTAACCTTATGTTTAAAGTCATATATAGTCTTTCTTACAGTCAGTAAGAGGTGCTTCTGACTTTAAATGAATCCTACTTGTTCTCTTTAGTTATTTTCAGTACTAAATTACAAGATATTGTAGGCAGGTTGCACTTTTTAAAAGCAATTCTCGAGTAATATCCTAAAAAAGAAGCTATTCTGAAATCCCCATATGTTAGAAAAGTATTCTGCATAACAATCTTCCTTTTAAATTTCCTTTTGAATGGAATCAGCCAATAGATCCAGTTGTAATGTATTCATTGGTCTTATGTTTTTCCCACATGGTATTAAGTACATGGTATGATATACAGTGTACTTAAACAACTACTACAAGCATTCAACTGTTATGCACTTAAACATAACATACACCTTAAATACAGGCAGGTTACAGGAACCATTTAATAAATTGATTTTCTTGTAATTTTGCAGTGTTGCATTGACTCATTAAGACAAGTGGTTACCTATTCTATATACAAACACAATCTTAAACATCCATTCTTCTGTCTTTTGCTGTTTTTGTTACACTCTAGTGTGGCTCAAGTGACTAGCATCCTGTTGTTTTGCATTGTTTCTTTAAAATAAATTAAACTGACTAGATCTCTGAGTAAGCAGTAAAACAGAATCCATCCTCTTGGGTTAATAAACTTACCTATGTGTTACTATTGGTAAGGGGAAAACTCGACTTTCTAAATTGATTTTCTAAATGTTAACTGATGAGGTAATGTTGAATTGCTTGAAAATTGCTTGTAGAATTGCTTGATTGAAGTCTATTAAACTATCCTGTCTACATTTGTGCACAAAAACATTTTTTTAAACGTGTGCACAGTAGTGGAAATTCTTCTACGCCAGGGGAGAATGCTGGCTGCCTCTTTAAACTCAAGGAAAAATGGAACTAAGGGCAAAAGGATCTCCCAAAAGAAACAAGAGAACTGGGAATATTTGGGGAAGGCAGACACTCCTACCTTCCTCTACTAAACAACACACACACACACAGACACACCAGGGAAGGCAGACACTCCTGCCTTCCTCTGCCAAACGAGTGTATGTGTGCTAACACGCGCACACACACCAGGGAGGACAGACACTCCTGCCTTCCTCTGATAAACGAGTGTATGTGTGCTAACACGCATGCACGCACACACACACACACTGCACAGACACAGGGAACAGTGACACCCACTCAGCCTTCAGCTTCAGAGAAACTGACTGGCGCACACACACATGACCAGAGTTAAAAGATCCAGCAGTGGGGAAACTGGATCTGTGTGCTTAAATAGCCTACTGCCCAGGTGTAGTGAATTGGGCTCAATTACTGGGTGGCGTGGCAGGAGGAGGCCTTGCCCTAGAGCTACCCCTTACAGGAGAGAGCCAAACCTGTTTGCCCAGGACGATAGGTCGGAGCTGGCCTTCGCCTCCTGTCTGCATAGCACTTCTGAGCGGCTACTGCAGACAGGAGTGACCTGCGGGCTTTCTGCCAGGTTCTCCGACAGCGCTTGACCATCTGTTTAGCTGACTGGACCCCAGTTCCTGTCTCCTGTCCTGGGAACATGGGCGGAGCGTACCCATACTGGCACTCAAAAGGTGACATTCCCAGGGACGACTGATCATCCATGACTACACCAAGGCTTCGAGCTTCTGTAGAAGGAGTGACCAGTGAGTTCTCAAAGGTGATGGCAAGATCTTTTTTTGGTCCAGCAGTTCCCGGGATGTTCAAGCAGCTCCGTCTTGCTGGGGTTGAGTTTGAGGTGGTGAGCCGCCATCCAAGAAGAGACGTCGGCGAGGCATTTTGAGATGTGGGCAGAAACCTGTGTGTCAGACGGTGGGAAAGAGAGCATGAGTTGAGTGTCATCGGCGTAACAGTGGTAAGAGAATCCATGGGAGGATATCACTTTACCAAGAGAGCTGGTGTAGAGTGAGAAAAGAAGAGGACCAAGAACCGAGCCTTGTGGAACGCCAGTGGAGAGACTACAAGGAGCCCTGCCACGTTACCTGGTATGAGCGTCCCTGCAGGTATGATGCAAACCATCGCCATGCAGAGCCGGTAATTCCAAGACCGGCAAAGATAGACAGGAGGATCTTGTGGTCCACTGTGTCAAAAGCTGCGGAGAGGTCAAGAAGGATCAGAACCGAGGACAGTCTGGCAGCTTGGTAGCTGCATGGAGCTTCTCTGTAACTGCAATGAGAGCAGTTTCAGTAGAGTGTGCAGCTTTGAAGCCAGACTGGTTAGGGTCCTGAAGATTGTTCAGAGTGAGAAAGAGAGACAGTTGGTTGTAGACAGAACGTTCGAGAATCTTTGAGAGGAAAGAGAAAAGAGAGAGAGGTCTGTAGCTGCCAATGTCCAAGCTGTCCAGAGTTGGTTTCTTTAGGATGGGCACGACTCTGGTAGACTTGAAGGCCGATGGTACCTGACCTGACCACAAAGAGCTGTTTATGATAGAGGAGATGAAGGGAAGGAGGTTTGGAGCGATTGTTTGGAACAGAGGGGATGGAACAGGGTCTAGTGGACAGGTGGTAGGATTATTGGAGGTGAGAAGATGTAGGAGGTCATCTGTGGAAAGAGGAGAGAAGCAGGTCAGAGAAGAAGGAGGAGGAGGGCAGTGCCTAGAGAGGGGGGGTAGAGGCAGGGGGGGAAGATCGGCGGATCTTGTCAACCTTTTCTTCAAAGAAGGAGACAAAATCTTCTGCAGACAGGGTAGTGGGAGGTGGGGGAGTAGGAGGGTTGAGGAGAGAGGAGAAGATGGTGAAGAGTTTGCGTGGGTCAGATGCAGAGGATTCCAATTTCCCCCTGTAGTAAGATGCTTTAGCGGCAGCAACTTCCGTTTTAAACCTGGAGAGAAGAGACTGATAGGAGTGGAGGTCGGAGTCGTGTTGTGACTTCCGCCACTTCCTTTTAGCCAGTCATAGCTCTCTACGGTTGTTGCAGAGAACATCTGACAGCCACGGGGAAAGTGGAGAAGAATTTGCTGACCTAGGGGAGAAAGGGCAGAGAAGGTCGACAGAGATGGAGATAGATGAGAGGAGAGTGTCTGTAGCAGTTTCAAGTGGGAGAGAGGAGAAAGATTCAAGATGAGGAAGAGTGGTCAGGACAGTTGAGGCAAGAGCTGAGGGGGAAACAGCGAAGATTGCGGTGAAGAGTGGAAGAGCTTGCAGAGGTGGTGGTTGAAGGAGCAGAGAGGGGGAGTGAGAAGGAGAGAAAGTGGTGATCAGAGAAGTCCAAAGGAGTCACAGCCACATCCAGAGCAGGGAAAGGTCTGCTGAAGATCAGGTCCAGAGTGTTCCCTGCTCTGTGTGTTGGTGCAGACTGGTTGAATACAAGATCAAAAGAGGATAGGGAGAAGGCATGAAGACTGGAGTTTTTCTGATGGAAGGTTGAAGTCGCCGAGTAGAATAAGTGGGGCGTCAACAGGGAGTCCACTCAAGAGAACATCCAGTTCATCAACAAAATTGCCCAAAGGACCAGGAGGACGATAGAGAACAATGATGTGAAGTCTAGTGGGAGAAGAGACAGTAACAGCATGGTATTCAAAAGAGGAAACGTCAAGATTAGAAAAAGAGAGCGGGGTGAAGCGCCACAGAGGAGAGAGAAGTAGACCGGTGCCGCCGCCCCTGCCAGTCCTGCCCCTGCCAATCCACGTCTCAGTCAGTGCCAGGAAGTTTAGAGACCGAGCAGAAGCAAAAGCTGAAATGAAATCTGCCTTCTGCCTTCTGCACTGCAGACTGGCAATTCCACAGTCACCATCACATTGGTATTAGAACAAGGTGGGTAAATGAGGTTACCGGAATTGCGGCATCTGCATCGGTATCTGCACCGCCTGCTGCTGTCAGAGGTGTGGACAGGAATTGCAAAGCACATCTTCAAGTACAACAGAATAGAGTTAGGTAAAAATGTTTTGCAGCTGATATTCTAGTGAGGAGTCATAACGTCTAACAAACGGCTCCACACCTAATTTATCAAGATTGGAGGCACTTGGCTCCTCCTCTGCAATTCACACTTCAAGCTGGCCTGAAACTACACTTGAATCAGCACCTCAATCAACTAGTGAGCACCAAGCTTCTATGTTAACCTTAAGACAAGAGTGTTAGCAGAATCTAGTTGGAAGTATATTTAAAAACCAGCCTACCTTACAAGCTAAAGATGACCCCAAATAAAAAAAAGATTTCTGAGTGGCTCCACACCTAATTTATCAAGATTGGAGGCACTGGGCTCCTCCTCTGCAATTCACACTTCTAGCTGGCCTGAAACTACACCTGAATCAGCACCTCAATCAACTAGTTATGCCGCTGGAGCCAAGGGAAACCCAGAACCAACTGCAAGTCATGAGCGCTGATAATGAAAAACACTATCTGCTCGGCGTGAGGACCGACTCGCAGCATAAGGGGGTGGGTTTGGTGGGACACCACCCCGGGCTCCAGTGACCGACCGTCTATAGCCGCTATGGGCATGGGCTCCCTCAAGGGGACCAGTGGCAGGGCCAGCTTCCTGGCAAGACCAGCATCCAGAAAGTTCTCTGCTGCTCCAGAGTCCAAGAAGGCAGGCAGACGGACCTCAGACAACCCCAACGCTAGCGTGGCATTGAGGAACACCCCCTGGGCCCGAGGGAGAACCATCAGGTTCGTCAGTGCTCTCCCCTCCACTGATGGACGTTGGCATTTCCCGAGAGTTCGGGGCAAGCAGAACGGAGGTACCCGGAGACCCCACAGTAGAGGCACCTGCCTTCGCGCATGTGGGCCTCGCGCTCCTGCCGTGGCAGGTGAGGCTGAACACCACTGTCGGGAGGCTCTTCTAACCCCCGAAAAGAGCCTGAGACAGCAGGTGGGCCACGAGGAGCTTGAGAGGCTTTGGCACTCCGTGCCCTTCGCCTCTCCTCGAGACGGTTATCAACTCGTTGGGCCAACTAAATGAGTCGATCGAGGGAGGGTCACGGTAGGCCAGCTCATCCTTGAGCTCCTCACTGAGACCATGGTGGAAAGCTGAGGTGAGAGCGCTGGCATTCCATCCACTCTCCGCCGATAATTCGATGGCGCAGTCAGCCACCGACCTTTTTCCCTGACGCAGGTGCAGAAGGCGAGACCCCGCCTCGTCCCCACGGACGGGGAGGTTGAAGGTTTGCGCCACAAACCGGGCCGCAGAGGCACATATGTCAGGTTGGTGCGCCCACACCGGGGTGGTCAGGCTAATGCCCTACCGGTGAGGAGAGAGATCGGCAGCCACAGCCTCCTCCTGGGGAAGTTCAGGAGTTGGCTGGATAGTGAGCTGTGCTGCGAGAGTTGTCAGACTCTGCAGCTGAGAAAGAATCTGCTGCAGGGCCTGCTCATGCCTCCCTACAATCGCCCCCTGACTAACTAGAGTGATTTTTGCCTGCACTAGATCAAATGGCTCTGCTGGGTCCATGTCTTTGGCTGGATCTTTCTGTAATGTGGTGCTCACCTACAACGGGGTTTGAACCCAGGCTGCCGTGTTGGTAGGCCGGCGCGCTACTGAGTTGAGTACTCTGGTTGGCAGCAACTATAATCAGGCGTTTTTCGGACCTGTCAACTAACAGTCCATTGAGCATCAATGGCAACGTGAATGATTAACTATCACAACATTTATTGCTAAGTATTTTAATTCGTATTCAGTTTTTACGAAGCAGGGCTTTCGCGTCTTGTTGCACTCTGGAGCTGAGATACAGCGTCTCGTCTCGAAGATATCACACTGACACCGCAATCTCCACACTGTACAATGAGACCAAAACCAAAGTTGTGGAATCACTGAACATAATAAGGTAGTGTAGCTGCAATGTGATGTATTATGTCACCATGTGCATTTAAAGTGGTAGCTAGCATCGTATATTCTTCAAATAAGCAGTGAATGTCGCACAGATGCAAATATGACAGCTGTGAAAGAATGTAGCAGAGCAATGGCAGATAACTAGGAAAGATTTAGTGACTTCTAACACAGCCAACATGGTTGTTGCTGCTGAACTGGGTAAAATCTAACGTGAAATGCAGTGCCCACACGCTAAACCTCGACTATGTCAATACTGCTAGGGAGCGTAAGGAGGGTAAAATGTATTGCTACATTTTTCTGCAGCCCCAAAGCAAAACCTTCCAGTTTATGTGAAATTTCGCTTCCATTTGTTTTAATATTAAAAAAACATATTGGGAGTAGTTCATTATGGGCAAATACATATGGGCTCTTATTCACTGCTCTTGTTTGTCTACCACTCATTGGTGATAAAAATGCACAGTCACAGTGTCTGTGGCAGTGGATGTTGCACGTATCACATGTTATAGCTATCCTTTTTCTCAGTGAATCATGTCTCATGTTTCTCCTAGTAATATACAGTAAATATTGTGCAAAACTAATTTGTTTTGTTTATAGTTTTCTCTGACAATAATGAAGCAAAAATAACAGTAAAATGATTTCATTTCATTTCTTTATTTCTGGGTATTCTTTGGCATGCATGCTTAATTGTAGAGACTGTCACAGGTAAATTGTTAAGGTATTAACTGCCTTTTCTTTTTTTTTTTCTCAAACAGTATAGAAAATGCCAATTTATGTAAATGATACAAAGACGGCTGTTGATTCTGGATATTTGGTGTGTGGACTTCGTTGTCAGTACTCGTTATGTAACACCTGTTAACGGTAATGGATTACCATGATGCATTATTAACTTGTTAACTAGATGCAAGGATGGATCAGGATAAGACTTGTGTGGACTTGCCACTGCCAAATATTCCAGAAGGCAGTATGCACCATGCTGCTGTTCCAATTGTAAAATTTTTGGATCTGGAAAAACATCCTGGTCAGACCAACCCAGCACTTCCACAATCCACTCTGTTAGCTTGCTAGTCTTGTTACATTTTAACAAATCCATATCTTTAGGCAAAGGTAGAGGTTGACTTTCTGTTGTTTTAGTTATCTTTTCCTATTTACCATTAGAGATTTTTGAGTCTGTTGGTTTCTTTGGTTTCAGTTTTAGTTAGTTGTGTTTGATGTCAACTTGATGACAACTTTTGCTTGTTTTGGACATATGCTCACCCCTGATGTCAAATTTCCTCCATTGGGTTAGGGTTACATAACTGTTAATTCATTCATAAAGTGTCTGGGAGTAGAGCCAACGCTGTAGCTGCATTCCATTCCGGTCCCTAGGCAGTACCCTTATATGCCCTACATACTTAGCACGGTGTGTGAGTACAAAAAACTGCAGCTAATTAAATGGCTTTATTTGGAATGTCCTGTGAGGTCATTATCACATGAAGCATTACATGTTTAATAGACATGCAATAACTAAGACATTCTGCAACCTTATGTAAAGTGAAAAAATGTTGTTCATTCTTCTGTACACTGAAAAAAAAAGATTAGACTCAACAAGCCAAACATACAAACCGTGTATGTTTTTAAGCTGTACTTGTAAATAAGTATTTGCAATTAATATCATAATTAATAATAATAAATAATTAATGTTATTATTTATCTGAACTCAGATAAATACGCTCACTGAAAGTATATTTTTGCATTGGTTCAACTTCAGGTCAAGTTCATTCAACTCACAGAAGTAGAGGAAGAAGAGGTCAAATCCTTTATTAGAAGTTTTCGCGCTGGCTTCACCCATATTGCAGCAACACACTTCAGAGCTGTTTTTCACGTAAGACTGGAGCCGAGTTAGTGTCAGCAAGGATTCTTTACATTGGCTTGATTTTTTCAAACGTAATGGTGCTGTTGTTAGCGTGTGTGTGTTTTGTGGGTTTGTTGTTGCTCTTAAAATTTTGTGAAACTTTGGGAGAAGTCAAATGTTTTTTTTGTGAGTGTGTGTGTGTGTGTATGTGTGTTTGAAGTTTGGGGTTGTGCTGGAAGGCCACAAAGTTTTGATTGGTTTGTCAACCATAGCAAAGGCACCTTCCACCTTCTACACCCTCGTCTACTCATGCCATGCAACTTGGTCATCACTTACATCACTACTTGGTCATAATACATCACTGAGTCATAGGGCTGAAATAAGCAGTGAAGCAGTTTAATCTTTTTTTTTTTTTTTTTTTTTTGTAAATTTTGTAAGATTTTTAGCCATTTAGTTTTTGAATCAGTGGTTGCAGATGAAAAAAATGTTAAGACAAGTCAGACATAATCTTTTTCTGGTAGATTTAAAATAATTTCTAGGTTTTATAATGTTTTAGACTACATAAAACATGGATTTTCTTTGTATTGTATATATTTGAAGACTAATGTAGCATATTGAATGTTTTCAAGGACTGACATTTACTCTTATTAAAAAGAAAAGTGATTTCACCTGTTTTTGTTGTTGTGCATTTTGTTATTTTGGAAAAATTACCACCAGTGCTTTAGTTTTCTTTTGCATCAGAGGTTGCACTTCAAAATAAACAAATGCTAACATAAATTCTGATCTTAAATTGTTTCTAAAATTGTTTCCAGACTCTGTTTTGGTGCAGTCCAGAATTATAAATTAAAAATGGCATGTTTAAAGACTGGAGTCAATAGTGTAGACAATTTTGAGTAATTTAGTAAAATACATAGGCAGGTATTTCAGGAACTTGCCATAAGTAGGTCTTTGTCTTTCCCTATATTGTATTTTTGTTATTTTTAAGTGTTAATTGTTTGGATATTAATGTATTCAATAAGTGCTTTCTGTGTTTTGCACAGGTCAGCATTTATATTTATTTTTATTCTTACTTTAAATTGATTACATGAAGTAAGAAACTTTAATCAAGTTTTATCAAGTTTTATCAAGTTAAATTAACTTGATTTCTTGGAGTGGCATATTATTTGTGACATAATATTTTATATATATATATATATATATATATATATAGTACTATTATATATATATAATAGTTGAATGAACACAGTTAAGTTGGTAAAACAAAAGTTGTTTGGTTCAACTTACTTCACAAAGATCCTTCCTGTTGATTCTACTTAAAAAGCTGCATGCAAAAAGTTCATCACATAATTTTTTTTTTACACTGTACATTGTGTGTTGAAAATTCCCTTCCAACTGAATGTTTTCGCTCCCATAATTACCAAAACAACTTGGATTTGTAGGACATGTTAGCACTGCCACAACACAGCCCTAACAGCAAAGGTAAGTTGCCTGTAGAATTGCAGCATTCACAGCTTACTTTTAAATAGGAAATTGTTACCATTTACTGTACTTTATATTTACTTGCATCTTTTTTACTGTTTTAGCCATTTTTCACTAACATATCTAAATCTGGCAGTTGTTCTGATGTATGGACCAAATAAGGATGATGAATAAGAATAATATCTTTGTACAGTGACTTCCATATATTTATTTTCTCCCTTATAGAAGGTTTTTTCCTTCTCAAGTGAAGCTGCCATTTTGGAGACACACGGTTTTTGTCAGCAGAAATAGTCAGTGTCTCAAACACCAAAAATATCAGATTGCACAACCGTCCATACAAATGAACATGGTCTTAATAATGGTATTTCAACTAATACTATAAAAAAAATAAAATACTATGGTATATTTTTTTAAGACCTTTTAAATAAACCAGAAGTTACAACTACCAATAGTTTAAAGCTGCTGAGATAATTAAAAATGTCTGTACAGCAATTTGTATGTTGTATGTTGGGGCAGCAGTGTAGCTTTTATTATGAAGTGAAGAGGTAATTACAGTAAACCTAATATTGCATCACCAACCAGGTGACTTGTGGCTGAGTGAGAAGGTTTGTAGGTCTCATGAAACTCTATTTTGTATAAAAAAGTTAATGACTTATTTGTCATCCAGTCTTCAAAACAAACCTGAAACTTACTGAGCTGAAGTGAACTTTGGGGGGCGCCATATTTACACTTTTGTATGTCAGCTGCTCTACCATATTCTGTTTAAAGTTCTGGTAAAACTAGTAAGTGGTTTCTCCATCTCCAACTTTTTAAAATTATTTTTTTTTTAGCCTCACCTCACCCTACAGTGCCCCCAATGGGACATTCACTGCACAGACATTTAGTAACACAGTCTGCATAAAAGTCTGTTAAATACCCCCTCCCCACCTATACACATTCTTATTTATGTAATGGCAACTGTGCCTATATAACCATACACAACAAGAACCTAACAAAACATAACCAACAATATTTTAACACCAAGCAGTAGTACGTCCCTTTACTTTAGGAACCCCCATAACGAAGTTGCATGTCACTTTACACACAGACAAAACAGTCCCAGAGTCAGTACAGACCATAGTTCCACATTTCCCACTCAAGTGTCTAATTCAGTCCCTCCATTAGGTAGCTAAGCCAAAGTGCCTGCAGTGTACTTATGGCTTCAGAACTAGCAGATAAACTGCTCTGTTCCTCGTCAACACTGCACACCAGCAATCGGCAAGACAGCGAGACGCATCTGGAGTGTCTACATTTAGGTACAGAGAACCATCCTGGTGACTGATAACCCATTTAAATGGGTACAGCTCTAGTACCCATTGACCTCATTGGGTCATCATCAATGTCCATGCACCAAAGGCCCAGAAAAGAACAACAATCTGTTAATAATTGTAAATGTGGACAGCCAACATTTGTTCTTTATCTCATAGAACATGCAATGGCCCAGAGTTGATTGTGACTTAAAAAATCAACCTGTCCTAATGTAGTGCTTAACCATCTTGCATCTTTTCATGTTCCTTTTAGAAACATTAAAAAAAAAATCCTGTAAAACAAATTTGATATGATATGACAGTGTGAAGCCACCATAGCAACATTAGCTGGCTGAGGAAGTGGTGCAATGGATGGATTGGTTTCTCAGCAAAAGAGGCAAGCAGGTGTCCCCCAAGTGTAGCACGCCCGCATCTTAATCCAAGGAGGGCATGAAACATGCTGCCACGTCACTGACCCCAACTTGTGCTTTATGAATCCAGCATTTGTCCATTTACAGCCTGTGATCTTTAATAGGTTTTGATCAAAGGCCGACTGCACAGGGCTGGAACTGACATGAAAATAGAAGGCACAAGAGGTCTCAATACTGGTAGACTTAGGGGCTACTGTTTCACTTCTATCACCTCTCAGTTGTATAAAATGGGATTCCGATGGTCCTTCGATGAAGGAGCTCATGTGTGGGTCTTGACATGAGCTACAGCCTGTTTCCCTTCTGAGTGGTGCTGTGGACAGGTTGTGGTGACAAGAAATGCAGACTGTGCCATTTTGTTCATCCTCTCAGGGAGAGCATGCATACACATTCGCACACACATTCACATACACATTCAGTAACATATTCTGCATAAAAGTCTCATGTTGGCCAGATTTGTAGCGCTCTTCTTTATGTGGTTTTGGCCTTCGGCAGCACAGTAGCTGAATGTTTAAATACTTTAGTGTGGAAGTGATGTCGAAATTTGAATCAAGTAAACTGAACCACACACTTATATTAGTGTGACATATTGGTTGGAATGTACTTACAAATCATTAATGATGTCAGAAGTTATTTAAAAAGTATGTATTCATATTTTACAAGAAGTACAATTTTACATTTGTGTATTTTTTCAACATTTTTGACAGCTTGTTATATTTTCTCAGTAAATCATGCATTTTATGCATGTCCAAAACTACGGTCAGAAAGCCTCAGCAAAACAAGAACAATAGCTGTTTGAAATGGAACAACCAGTGCACACACCATAAGATCAATGTGAACATGCAAGCCTTTTTATGCTGTGGTCAGTTAGCCCTGGAGCTGCTTTCAGGGCATTCTTGTAGCAGGGCAGTCTGTAGCTTTTCCCAGGATCGATTTGGGCAGAAATGCTTTTAGGAGTGCATCATTGTCCCAGTGCTAAAGCTGTCCTCATTCTGAGTACTCCCTCGGCAAGGATACAAACTCTAACAGAGACAGCCTGTGCATTTTGCTCAATTCCACAGAGAAAGATGTGAAAAACATCTGTCCTTGTCACCTGCCAACCATTCCAGCCCCACACACTTGACCCCATCCACACATAAAGTTCCCAAAGGACTGTAGTAAATCTGGCTTGGCAAAACACTATTGGCAGAACATTGAGTCTAAGTGACCACTTTCAAGCAATAGTCTGTTTGGGCACCTGAGTTCAACCTGCTTCAGCCTGCTGGGCTGCCATAGCAAACACGCTAAACCACACTCTAAGACTGTTTCCATGTTGAGCAGTCTCATGTACAGAATGGACTGACCTGAACTCTGAAACTATTGTCTTCTAAAGAGGAATGATTTGCTTGTCAAACACATGGGACATCAGACTTTGTTTAGATATTTCATTGGTGGTGTAATAAAGATGCTTTGGGATTGTATTTATATTTATATTTATGTTTTATTAGTTTAACTTCAAGGTTCACATTCAATTAAAAACAAAATGCATTTCCAGTGCCCCTAGCTCCACTCTTTCTATCCTGCATCAATAAGTTCTGGCACAACATAGCACAATGTGCCATATTCCTTCCATTTCTTAATTTAACTCCATGGGATGTGCAGTGACTTGACTTTTGTTTTATATCCATTTCCTGAAAATATCCACAGACCTTTTTATAAAAAAACATTTTTATAGGGACTATACACAAAAAGCATGAAGAAATAGCTTATGTCGTATATGATTATGGCAGGACAGAGCCTTTTTTTAATTAGGCTTTTTTTTTTGGGAAGGTGGGGTAGTGTACTATAGGCCCTTTTGTGGTGCAGCCTAAGCTTTTGGCATTTGTTTTCTTTACATTATTTTTTTTATCTTTTCGTGAAATCGTGTCCTGGTCCCCGTATTATCATGAGCACTGCCTTAGCCTCGCCCCCTTAGAGTCATGTCACCCTCTGTAGAGATCAGAGCCCTTTAACCTTAGTAGTCCTGCCCCCAAAGTATGCTGACATAAGCTTCACCCCCATCGCCCATATGATTGTGCTATTGATCTCGTGGAGGGGGCCACATTTTGCCCAAAGCTCGGATCTACCCCCTCACGGGGGAAGAAGAGCGGGTGATGGAGGAATACATCACAGAAGCGTTAGCTCAGGGATACATCACACCGTCCAAGTCTCTGGTGGCTTCAGGGTTCTTTTTCATCCAGAAAAAGGGAGAGGGGTTAAGGCCATGCATTGATTATCGGGTGCTGAATGCTGTCACTACGAAATATCTGTATTCCAATGCCATTAGTCCCGTCCGCCCTCGAAAAGTTGTGGGGAGCCCGGATCTTTACCAAATTAGATCTGCGCAGCGCATATAACTTAGTACGCATCAGGGAGGGGGACGAGTGGAAGACGACATTCATGACCACCAGGGGGCACTACCAGTACCTCTACTAAGTTAGAGAAGTGTGTATTTCATGTCACCTTCCTGGGGTACATCATTAGCAAGCGGGGGTTCAGATGGACCAGGCCAAAGTTCAAGCGGTCCTAGATCAAGGAGGTCCAGTGCTTCTTAGGGTTCGCCAACTTCTACCGTAGGTTCATTTGGGATAGTTTGGCAGCGCCCATCACGTTATTGCTCAACGGAGCTCCCCGGCGCATCACGTGGTTGCCGGACGCGGAGGACTCCTTTCAAGCGATCAAACGTGCTTTCACGTGGGCCCCGTTGTTGCGCCACCCAATCCCCATAAGCCGTTCGTGGTCAAGGTGGATGCGACGTCACGAGGAGAGCGACAGGCTTCACCCGGTGGCCTTCTATTCAAAAAAGCTCACGAGGCCGAGCGGAACTACGGGGTAGGGGATAGGGAGCTCCTAGCGGTTAAGATGGTGCTAGGGAAGTGGCGTCATTGGTTGGAGGGTGCGGTCTACCTAGAATACCTATGTCAGGCCAAATGTCTGAACCCACTGCAAGCTAGGTGGTCCCTGTTCTTTGCCAGGTTCCAGTTCATGATCTCTTATCGGCCGGGCTCCCCTAATACCAAGGCGGACGTTCTCTCTCGAATCCACCAGTCGGTGGATGAGGAAGAGACCGTACCAGCACCGATCCTACCATCGAGTGTAACCGCCGCGGCAATTCAGTGGGACCTGGACACGGAGATAGCCAATGCCCTCACGCGCACCATCGTGCCCTGCTCGCTCCTGGACAGGGTTTATGTCCTGGCGGCGCTCCGGGAGAAGCTCATTGTCTGGGCTCACGCTTTCCCAGCTTCAGGTCACCCAGGTGAGACCCGTAAGTACTATCTGCTCTCACAAGTACTGGTGGGAAAGGATAAGGGCAGATATTCATCGGGTGGTGGTGTCATGCAGCGAGTGCGCGCAATGTAAGACCCCCAGGACGCTCCCTTCGGGGAAGCTCATGCCGCTGCCGGTCTCCAAACGCCCGTGGTCTCATCTGGCCATAGACTTTGTTTCGGACCTGTCCAAGTCAGAGGGGAACACGGTGGTGATGACCGTGGTGGATCGGTTTTCAAGGGGGGTTAAGTTTATCCCATTCTCTCAAGCCTTGTTAGACCACGGCCTCCCTGGAATTTCGGGATTCCGGAGGACATAGTATCAGATTGGGGGGCTCAATTCACGTCAAGGGTTTGGGGGGCCTTCTGTGAACACCTGGGGGTGATCGTAAGCCTCTAATCCAGGTATCATCCACAGTCCAACGGCCAGTGCGAGCGCACTAACTAGGAGCTTGGGAAGTTCTTGCGACTCTTCTGCCACGACTACCCCAATGACTGGTCCCGGTATCTGGTCTGGGCTGAAATGGCCCAGAACTCACTGAGGTGCGCGACCACTGGCCTGACCCCCTAATCAATGTTTTCTGGCTTATCAGCCCCCGCTGGCCCCCATATCCAGACCTTCCTGCGGCGCTATAAAGACCTGGCGGACCAGAAGAGAGGGCAGACCTTGTCCTACGAACCAGGAGACTGTGTTTGGTTAGCGACCAAGGACTTCCAGACGGGGATCCCCTTGCACAAGTTATCAGCTAAGTACATGGGCCAAGTACATTTTTTTTTACTTTTCGTAAAATCGTGTCCTGGTCCCCGTATTGTCATGAGCACTGCCTTAGCCTCGCCCCCTTAGAGTCATGTCACCCTCTGTAGAGAGACCAGAGCCTGAAACCTTAGTAGTCCTGCCTCCAAAGTATGCTGACATGCAGGATGTGTTCAGCAAATCCAGTGCCGCTAAGCTTCACCCCCATCGCCCACATGATTGTGCTATTGATCTAGCGGTTTTCAAGGGGGGTTAAGTTTATCCCATTCTCTCAAGCCTTGTTAGACCATGTCCTCCCTGGAATTTCGGGATTCCGGAGGACATAGTATCAGATTGGGGGGCTCAATTCACGTCAAGGGTTTGGGGGGCCTTCTGTGAACACCTGGGGGTGAGCGTTAGCCTCCGGGTATCATCCACAGTCCAACGGCCAGTGCGAGCACACTAACCAGGAGCTTGGGAAGTTCTTGCAGCTCTTCTGCCATGACTACCCCAGTGACTGGTCCCGGTATCTGGTCTGGGCTGAAATGGCCCAGAACTCACTGAGGTGCGCGACCACTGGCCTGACCCCCTATCAATGTTTTCTGGCTTATCAGCCCCCGCTGGCCCCCATATCCAGACCTTCCTGCGGCGCTATAAAGACCTGGCGCAGCAGAAGAGAGGGGAGACCTCGTCCTACGAACCAGGAGACCGTGTTTGGTTAGCGACCAAGGACCTCCAGACGGGGATCCCCTTGCACAAGTTATCAGCTAAGTACATGGGCCCTTTTGTTATTGTCAAGCGTGTTAATGTTGTTGCTTATAAAGTTCAGTTACCCCCTCATTTACGAATCCATCCTCTGTTCCATGTTTCTCAGCTAAAGCCTGTGGTGCCCGGACCCTTGGATGGGGGGGGGGGTACTGTCAGGTCTGCATCGCTGCGACAGCCCGGGGGTGGTCCCGAGCCGTGGCCCGCAGGCTCTCATGAGGACTTTTGTTTTGAAAACTCGTTTTTCACGTCACGTAAGTTCCCTAGCGCCTGACGAGCACAGCCTTAGTTTCCCTGAGTTTCCCCAGGCGCTGTCTGTTGGTTTTGGTTATCGTTTCTTATCCCGCTCATTCCCTCTACGCTAGCCTAGCTCCAGGATTCCCTCCAGCCTCAGGTATGTGGTTTTGCTTTGCCCACGTTGTGTTGTCACGGTAGTGTTTGGTTTTTTTATTTGGCCCTGTACTGATGCTTTTTCTTCAGTTTACCCCTGTTTGTTGTGTTAATAAACTCTCTCGCATCGAACCATCCCCTGCGAGTGTTCACCCTCATTGTCAAACCTACCCAGTCATGAAAATTAAACACAAATTTTTCTTTCTCCTGTGAATTGTTTTACAGTATGACAGAGGTAAGGTTTTGACCTAAAACATATTTTGTAAAATCCATTCATGGCAGAGGTACATGCAGGATGCATAGGCAAAATGGTACCCAAAGAAAACTTTTTTAAAAAGAAATTACACCAAAAACAAAATACATGTTTCACATGTCATTTTGTCGTAAATAAAATTGCCAAATAAAATGACAAAATTTGGAAAGACCCCTGATTCTTATGACCAGCTGGTAGATTTCTTTACAATACATAATTTCACATAGAAAAATCTCTGTTGATTGGATTATGAGGGGAGGTGGCTTTTGTATTCCTTACGTTTTATTCATTGTAAGAGTAATTGTGATTGGTGTGTGGCTTTTAGGTTGTCTACTGGCTGCTCTGCTACAATGGGCTCTTGATCAATATTTTAGACAGGGGAATAAGTGAGGTTCCCCCTTTGATGTAGTATGCTCCTGAACAGAAAGTAGGTCGTCACACGGAACAGGATCTAGCCCATGTACCTATTACCATTATTTAGAGTTCTTTAATTGTCTAAATTGGTGCAGTGAGAGCAGAGAAATCATCAGTAATAAGATTGAAATTGACTGCATGAGCTTATTTGCATATCCAACACATTTAAATAATGAAGATCTTTTATCATTAAGAATCTGTCAAAACAAACATCACAGTTTCTGTGGATGCACATGAATGAGAATTATATCAATTTGCCATCACTGGCATCAATTTAAAACCATGTTGCTGCTAATTAAATGCATTAAACTATTTGAATGTTTACTATGTTTACATAATGTTTAATGTGTTACTATTAATTAAAGGCTTCTTAACAATACTAGAGTACATGCAGTGTTTAAAGAACACTAATGTCAATTAGTTGAGTTAACTGTGATTGCTCAAGGGAGCAGCCAATAAAAGCAAAATGTCTTGCCAAATCATTGTTTTTTTAAGCAATGCAGCTACAATATACATAGCTACTGAAATAATAAAGATCAAGTAAAAGTCTATTTAAAAAATAGTTTTCATATTGACACAGTGAAAGTGAATAAAAAAGTATTAATTTGTGATGCATACCATCACAGGTTATTCATGTTTCTGACTGCAGATGAACTCATTTTGAAACGTAAAAAAAATATAATAACTTCTTTGGCACCTTTTTAAACGCATCTGTCATTTCAGGGACAGTCTAGAAAATATAACAAACCAAATAACTACACAGAAGCTTAAACAAATCATCTTTTTTGCTTTGCTGTAATAAATTTAAAATGAATAATTTACTTGATTAATTCAAAATGTTTTTCAACTTTCATCAGAAACATGCATAAGAAAAGCTACTCTGTAGCTAGTTATATACATTTGACATTGTTTGTAGAAGTACACACAAAATTATTTGAGGTCCATGTCTCCTCATGGGCCTCAATAATTTATAAGAACTACATTACTACTGGATGGAAAATTGGATGTTTGAGAATTCATAAGGGAGACAGGTTACATGTTTCTTTTGACCAAGTCTGTCTCTCAGTCATTGATGTGTCTGTGATCACTGACCAAACATTTGGAGTCCCAGAGTGTATTATACAAAGTGGAATTTGCTGCCATTATGCTTTCAAGAGCACTTTTACACAACCACAAAGAGGGATATTATTAAAGTGAATTTAATTTTACAGCAAGTATTTAACATTTTTTTCAATTACCATTTCAAACAAAACCAAGGCATAAAAATGATAAAATCAGATTTAAAAATAGGACTTCTAAATATATATAAATATAAAGATATATATGTATTTTGATTTTCTTAGTACTACTTGTCTTAGTAGACCACAATTACACCTTGCTTCAAATCAGTAAAATGGTTTTGAGTATTGTTAACTGTAAATACATACACTGCTATGCCAATGATACACAGTTGTGTATATATACTTGACTGGATGCCAAGTAAGTTCCTCCTACTCAACTCATAAAACGGAGACGTCCCAATCGATTCTGATCTTTTGATGCACACAGATGTAATATTAGTACAGCCTTCCTTCAGTTTCTAAATACTTAACTGACTCCCACCTTTCCAGCTTCTTAATAACCTTTCAGTAAGTGTTCAAGATGGTCTCAATATCTACGTTTCTTGAGTATTACACTTTTGGTAACCAGGTTTGTTGAATGTAGAGCGTAGGGGGGTTTTCTTTCAGGGTGTCCTCAAGTCTGTGCTTTTGCATTTTTGCATTTATTTTACTTACATTTTACAAATTATTCTTTGACTTCATAGTCCTGTGTTTTGTCAGTCTATTGTCCAGTGTTTGTGTAGACGCAGTCACGCATGATATTCCTGCTTTGCATTTGTTTCAAGTCTATGTTTAGCCCTTTTTTTGTGTCTTCGTGAATGTTTTGCCAGTGTTTTCATTACTCTTACTTTAGTTAAAAAGGTCTCCTGCAAATGCGTCCAACCTCCTCTTGTTTATAGCGTAGCTAGGCATTCTGGGTTTCCTTGCCAGCCTGAACAACTTTCCCCCCTGTCCAACCACCTGTCATCTTCCTTGAAAACAGTTTATTTAACTTCTGAATTAGAGTTTAAAGTTTGCTTGGGATCATTGTCCTGTTGGAAGGTCCAAAGATGCCCAATAATTTCCAGTTTTGTGTCACAGTGACTCACATCCTCTTTCTCTACCAATAGGTTCAAGTATTTGTCAATGTGTCCTCTGTATTTGATTCCTCTGTGGTGGTGAACATAGACACACACTAGTGAACTAGGGGCAGTGAGCACACACACACTCAGAGCAATGGGCAGCCAATTCCAGCACCTGGAGAGCAGAGAGGGTAAAGGGCCTTGCTCAAGGGCCCAACAGTGGCAGCTGTGCCGAGCCTGGATATCGAACTCATAGGTATAGGTAGCATAGCCAGTGTTTACTTTAAACGTTCCTTTAACTAAGAGCATTAATTCATTATCCCTTTAATATTTTCTATCATTTTCCTTGCAGCAATAACAGCATTTGTAATAAAAGGGCTACCTTTCTCAGTTATTGAATCACCATGCTTTATAGACAGAGTAATTTGTAT
Source organism: Salminus brasiliensis (assembly GCF_030463535.1). NCBI lineage: Eukaryota > Metazoa > Chordata > Actinopteri > Characiformes > Bryconidae > Salminus > Salminus brasiliensis. The sequence continues at coordinate 24,227,986 of NC_132894.1, read as the reverse complement.
AGATGTATGTGTGAGACAATTATTTTTATGGTTGGTGACACTATGTAGTGTAATTCTGATATATAGTTAGCCTTTATTACATCATTACAATGAAAATTAAAATAATCATTTATCATATCTTTTCAGCATTTCAGTGTTGTAGTGATTGACCAATTGATTGTGCTGGGAATGGGATTACTGCTGGCATCTAAGCAATTGAAAAAAAAATAATGTGGGACAGCATTTTCTGGCATTTTGGGGAGAGGTGGAATGTCTGCTAATCCCAACTGGTTAGCTTGGCAGCAGCAATTGTAGTGACAGTTTGCAAACCCACAACCTAGCTATTTACAATACATTCTGTGTCACTGTTCGTTCTAATATTATATTATGGCATTTATCTGTATAATGTTCTCTTTAGGATTTATGTTCACAAAGACCTACAAAACAAATATGAAAGCACAGTGGAAATACTTTGATTGATGTCTAATTCACAATGCTATGCTAGGTAGCATTATTTTATTTGTTAGGTTAGTTGATGCAAACCTACCCAATGGAAAAAAAATATTTTCTTTTTTTTGTCTGAAGTAAAGCAGAACGTAATATTGTTCCACATGTTTCTGAAATCTTTCTTCTAAACCCCCTCTTAGGAAAAAAGAGGAAAATAACATCAGCGCTTAACTGTGAAGGATTTTGGACACAAATGAGAAAAGCACAGAATTTCCTTCTACTCTGAACTAGTTGAAATAGTTCTGAGATACTACTGTAGATAAGCGCTTAATGAGAAATGAAGAGATCTTACACTTTTCTTATAGAAATCTTATTTAACTGGGACTAAGGTGATATCAGTCTGACCAGAAGAAAGAGATTAACTACCTGTGAGACATTATTTTAAACAATGGAAATAAACCTGATAAAACTGATGCCTCAGCCATACTAATTGAGGTATCACAGTTACTATAACAAGCAAATGTTTCTCAGTCAAAAGACTCACATGAGACATATTGGCCATTTTGGTACAAACACTGGTGTTATATGTAATATTTTGCATGCAGGATTTATGCAATGAATTACTGTGACTGTGGGACAAACACTTTATTCATGTTTTCTGACATAGGCTAATGCACTGGTCACACTTTGTTATGAAATACTTCACCGCAATGCAACCAGCTATTTGATTCATTGGCTCACTCAGGAGGCAGTCTAATTCAGCAGCATAATGTTCTACAGAAACTTCTTTTTTTCCTCTAGGCTTTAAGGAGACCAATCAGTTAAAGCAGTTAGCTCCTAGTGTTACAGTGGCTAGTGCATCACCTGTCCAGGAGACTGGTGTGACTGCAGTTACTAAGCCTGATAAATATGATGGGTCTCTGAACCAGTGTAAAGGCTTTCTTTTGTAATGTGCCATCTTTTCACTAATATTTATCAGGGTCATTGCTCTGTAGCTGACTACGCTTTTAAATGTTTTACTTTAGTTGCTGGTAGCAGTTATAATTAGCTGGCTCTGTTCGTTAGATTTTGCAATGGACTTAACTTATTTTCACTGAGTTAGCTGATAAAGACAATAACCACTCAGCTGGATTACATGGGGGTCTGTGACTCTGAGGAGATACACTTCTATGTTTTGGACTATACTGAATATGCCATTGTCTTGGGCCTCCCCTGGTCAAAAACCCATGACCCATTAATTTCATGATCTGTCACCTGGTTTCCTTAAACAGGGGTCCAAATGTTGATTTTAACCATTGTTTGATGTGAGTGTTTTTTTTATGATTTAGTTATGGATTACCAATACCATGACACTGAGTATAAAAAATAGTATATAGTAGAACTGCAGCATCATCTGCAAAATCATATACAACATTTTAACCTCTACTTTTTTTATCCAAAAAACATAATAAAATACTGTTTACCAGTTTCACATTCTGTTCACTGATAATAAGTAGTAATATAAGGTTCTCATCTCTGATGCCCTGAATATGTGGGTAGCACCAATAGCCTGTTTCTGTCTTTTCACTCAGACCTTAATTTTAACAAATGTACTGATATGTTGTTTTAGCTTTTTTTTGGCATCATAATTATGTAAAATAGTAATTGTTACACAAATCAAAACGGACACCACCCGTCTGAACACCCCTCCACTTCTGCTTAACTTCTTAATTTCCAGTTATTTGCTGGTTTTAAGAAATTGGTGGTAACATTTATCCTAAAAACCTCAGTGTTGTCCTTTCAGATTTGGAAAGCATTTTCTCAGACCACAAAAAAACTCACAGGACTGATTAATTCTACTGAACTGGTGAAGCTTTTTGGCAATATTAATAAATATTAATAGTATTAAAACACTGTTGGAAAGCTATGGAAGCGTTTCAGTACACTGAGGATAATAGTGGGAAAACAGTGTCTATTAAACATTGTGGTTTTACCTGGTTAAAGCAAATATACTTTATACATTTACTTAAGTACAGTAACAATGTTCTATAGGATCAACAATGCCCTTTAGGACATTATGTTGTTTTGTTATTGCTTACATAGATGACATCCTAAATTTATTTCCCAGATATGACGTCTCAGGTTTAACACATATGTCCTGTTCAGACTGATAGAAAACAAGTTATTTGTCAAAATAGAGAATTGTGAGTTTCATTTATCATCTCTGTCTGTTGGTAGGGTATATTATCCATGCTTAAGTTGTAATTATGGACAGTCATAAAATTTATGCTGTTGTTGTCTAGCCCATTTCCACCTCCATCAGGAAGTTATCGGGTTTGGGGTTTTTGTAGACTTTTACAGACAATTTAATTAAGGAACTGGGTTGCTCCCATTAGACATGATATCCAAGTACATCAGCTGAACAAACACCGGCACCAGAACAGCACTCTAAAAAGTCCCATGCTTCGCATCTACGTCTAGTAAGTTCGGTTGCGCCTGATGAGCGCTGTTTATATTCTCCCTTGTAGTTCCGCTGGCTGGTTCTAGTTATATCTACCCGTTTCTGTTCTTGGTTCATGCTTAGCTCCCTGGCTTTCCACCAGCTTTGGGTGGGTTTATTGTGTTCGCCCACTTTTAGTTGTCACGAGTTTGTTTTGGTTCTCAGTTTTCCCCTGTACTTTGTTGCCGCTTCATGTTTGTTTCCCATGCTTTTTGTTCAATAAACATCTTGCATTGCACCGTCCCTGCGAGTGTTCACCCATCATTGTCTGACCTAGCCAGTCATGACACCAGAATACACTTGATATTATTCAAAAACACTGTATCACCTTCTGTTCTTTTGAAATCCTCTACATTAATATATCAAACCCAGCCACAAATAAAAATGCATTCACACTAATGAATATTTATAGGGCTCCAGGGCCCTATGCTGAATTTTTAAAAGAATTTAGTAATTTAGAATTTCCTCAGCAAATTGTACAACCTGTACACTTGACCTAATTCTCTCTGAAATACTAAAAGAAATACTCCCAATTATAATCAGACCTCTTTTAACAATTGTGAACTCATCCCTTAGCTTAGGGCATGTACCCAAAACCCTTAAATTAGCCGTCATAAAACCTTTAATCAAGAAAACAAATCTTGATCCTAGTGTATTGTCTAATTACAGACCCATCTCCAACTTAACATTTATATCCAAGATGTTAGAAAAAGCTATGGCCCAACAACTCTGCTTACACCTGAGTAAAAATTACATGTATAAGAAATTCCAATCTGGCTAAAAAAATTGGCGATTCAGAAATCTTTACTTTGAGCAACATATAGCTAATATTAGTAGGACAGCCTTTATGCAGCTCAGGAACATTGCCAAACTCTACAGGTTGCAGAAAGGCTAGTGCATGCTTTTATTAGCTCATGGCTAGATTACTGTAATGCACTTTTGTCAGTTTGTTCCAGCAGGAATCTCAATAAACTTCAACGAGTTCAAAATGCTACTGCCAGGGTCCTTACTAAAACTAGAAAATTTTACCACATCAGTCAAGTTCTATCAGCATTTCACTGGCTCCCAGTTAAATTCTGTATTGACTGCAAAATTCTTCTATTAACATACAAAGCCCTACATGGCCCCACTCCTGAGTACCTGCGAGATCTTATTACACATTATGAACCATCAAGAATACTTAGATCTCAGGGTGCTGGCTTCTTAGTAGTTCTCAAAATTCAGAAAGCCTCAGAAGGGAGAAGAGCCTTTTCTTATAAAGCCCCCCAACTCTGGAATAACCTTCCAGATAATGTTCGGGAGTCAGTCTCAATCTTTAAATCTAGGCTGAAAACTCATCTGTTTAGTTTGGCTTTTGGAAATTAATGTTTCCCCTTAGATAAAGGTTGTACGTCCATGAGTTCGCAGACACAGGGAATTGTAGTATACTGAGATGCTAGTGCTGCTAGCACGCGATCACTCAGGTTTGTGTACGGTGGAGCAGATGGACGCTAGCATTTCAGGGTGCTCCCATGTCTGTGCTACCTTCTGGCTCTCTCCTTTTAATGAGGCTGTTATAGTCAGACCTGCTGGAGTCGTCAGACACACTCTGATACTGCTCAACATTCTCTGCTCTCAATAAATCCATCCAGAACTAACTCTGTCTCTTTACCTTCTTCGAGTAAATGGTCACCCAGCCCAACCTGCTGGAAGACTGCCCACTGAGGTCCAACTCTAACTGCGTCAGACCAGCTGCCACCTACCAGTACAACCAGCAGGCCTTGCCCCCACCACCACCCATGCCAGACCAGCGGCACACCCTGCTACCTGCCTAATGACCATGTTAAAACCTAAATGGACTCTTAACTATCTGCCAATATTAATATTAGCACTATTAGCTATCATTACTCTCAGTACTCTAACCATCACTGCCATGACTATATTAAGTTCTACTACACCATGATTAATATATTAAGATTATGATCAGAACAGTTCAACAGAACAGAACAATTTAGATGGTTTGGTAACGTTTATCAATCATTTATAAATAATTCTGACCAGAAGAGGATGGGTCCCCTTGTCTTGGTTCCTTCCAAGGTTTCTTCCTCCAGCTCTGAGGAAGTTTTTAGATCTTTACCGTCCTAGATCTTTCATGTCTTCTTATGTTATTTCTTTTTCTTTTCTGTTTTTTACTAATTACTAATTATGTAAAAGTGCTTTGTGACAAAAACAGTTGTAAAAAGCACTATACAAATAAATTTGACTTGATTTGTATATGATCTTAACATTTTCTACTGGTTTTTGTCTTCTTCTGATTTCTGTTTTCTTTGGTTGCCTGTTGTGTAGCTTGTGGTTACTAACTCATGCCCATGTCTGTTTTGGTTAACTCAGTGCTTGTGCTTTAGTTAACTTTTCACACTGTAACTACTCACGCGCTCCTTTATATTAAACCTTTAACATTTCACTCTAAAGTAACAGCACTTTTCACTGGTCTACTTAACAATGACAAACACACAATTGTTCAGTGGTTACTGTAGTTCTATAGCAGCTGTTGTTTATTTCCCCATGGGAGCTGAATCAATAAAGACAAAAAAAAAAGTTTACAAGAAGGCCGTAATTAGTTGCGCATTGTGGCTCTGCATAAAAACAAGTGGTGAAATATGTAATACACTCAACCACAAAACAGGTTTCAGACAGATCTAGGAAAGGAGGAAAAATGCTAATAAATAATTCATCATACTTTAAAAAGCTTCTGAGGTTTGTTTTTTTAAAACATTTTTTAAGTGCATGGCATCACACTGAAGTAAGTGTGCTCAAAAAGGATATCCACTCAAGAGACTGTTGGCATGGTGGTGATGAGTTTTTACATTATGCATTTACATAAAACTGTTGTTTGTGGAGTGGACTGGCACTTATTGCCACTGTTTCCTGTTTGTAAAATGGGTCAGTCACATGGAGGAAGACTACAAGACTGTCAGCAAGATTTACTGGAAAACACAAAGATAAACAAAGAAAACACTAATATTAAAATATATAAATATATGGAAATAATGGAATAAAATGCTTTAGCAGATTTTAGCAGAGTAATGTTTTAATATTCACTATAAAAATTAAGTTAACTCATCACCTTTACATTCATACCATCATGATGTACATGTTTATAGCCTTGTCAAAATATTAAACATAATTGAATATATACTATATGCGCACAAACTTATATATACTTCATCATGCACTTTGTGCAGACAAGGTTTCTGTAGGTTTATGAGCCCTGGACCTGTGCACAATCCTTACTCCTAAAAAGGGTATGGATATGTGTTGGGTCTGTGCACGGTCACAGCCCGGCACTGTGATCTCTCATGGGAGCACCCCATCAGTCGCTCTCAGCTAAATGCACTCTGATATGAATATTTTAAAGCCATTTAATGCTCCTGCTGCAGCCCCTAAGGAATGGAGCATCAATTTGTGAACACGCTGTTAAAAGCTGGGCTGTATAATACAGAGCAGGAGTCGCTCTTTTCACTCCACCCCACCTGGCACAGCCTAGCTTCCCAGCTGCTTGCCATCGGTGCTGGCAAGATTCTGCTGCACACACTGCATTCACCCCTACCCAGTTAAAATATGTATGTGTATCTGAGTGAACAGAAAAAACAAATGGGCTGGTGATTTTCTCACATGTGGTCAGTCTTCCAGAGTGCTCATTGCCATGTGATGGACACTACAGCCAGTGGGAGGAACTGAAAAGTCTGTCCATGAGTGGACCCATTATGTTTTTGAAGCACTCTAAGGTAGAGCAGCATGGGTCCACATTACCACTCTATCATCAGTAAACAAAGTTACCAGTTAGTTACAACAAGACATTGTTGACAATATTTGTCAGAAAAGAAGTTGTCAGAAATGAACATTTAACAATCTGACTAGAAAGATCACATAAAGGAAAATGAGCTATGTTTAAAGAAAAGCTACTAAACCCAAAAAGATCACAAATGAGCTTAGTTAATTTCAGCACTTGGAATTACATAGTGTACAGAGGCAAAATAAAAAAAAAGGACCTGGCTGCATTTGCTGAATCTCCTAATAAATGTCCTAAAGGAGCCATGTTTTTGGCAAGAGTAGTAAAATAAGCTCAGAATTTGTAAACATTTTAAATCAAACTGACTACTATACTGATATTGTAATAATGGCTTGGTTTCATCTGCCATTAATGCAGAAATGCCCATAGGCGGCAATCAAAAAATCATATTAATTATGATGTCAATGCTACATTAAGTTGGACATAAGATGGATTACACATTCAGAACTTGATTCTGCTTTCAGAGGAGCATGTGTGAGGATTTTTTTTCTCTCTTTAGTCATTCTAAGTGGCTACTAAAGCATATTGTGCCCCCAATGATCAATAAAAGAGAACACTGAATTTATTTAATCAAAATGTCTTTAAACAAATACATGTAAATGAGCTTAGTTCATTTACATGTACACTCTACTGAATGAAAGTTATGTATTATCATTGTGAAATTATGGATGTGGATGTGTTTTGGCACAGTTGGCTGTTCTGGGGTCTGGCCAGACACACTGCACTTTAATCTGATCTCTAATGAGTGTAGTAAATCATTTAAGGCTTAAAGCTGTCATTACCCATACTCAAACTCTGCTAATGTGTGCCCTAGACAGATGGCCCATCCCTACTGGATAACACCATGGATAGGACATTTCTAGGACTTTTATCGAATGAGAAAATCACTACAGTCAGGCACAGAGCTGCAAACATACACACAACTGTGCAACATATGTTGTTTGTGGTTAATATACAGAATAATGACAAAGGGAAATAATGGAATAAACTGTTGAACAACCACTGACTGCTAGAACAGCTAGGTGCACATAAGCATAGATTCTATAGATCTGAAACTAAACTGGATGGAAAAAATAGGATTTTTTGTATTGACTTTCTCACTCACCTGATGCAGGCCTTACACTAAACAACTTTTCAAGCGATTTTACTGATACAGACAAATTTTCAATTTCTGAATAAAATCATGTCTTTCTAAAGTTGCAGCATGCTCCCGTCATCTGCTGTCAGGATAGCTGTCTTAACTTAGTCTTTTTCTCGCCTTTACATTCTGATAAACATTCTGATTATAAATATATAATCAGAATCCCAAGTAAAGGTAAAGGTAAAAAGGTAAAGGTGCACGTATTTAAGTTTAAGTCCCAGTCAAGTCCCAAGTCAATACAATCGAGTCTCGAGTGTAACGCTATTTCAATGACTTGTTTTGAATGTTTGTTCTATGTTTGTTCTATGTTTGTTCTATGGTGATGAAGTTGTTTTGGTGTGCTTTAAAACAGATGTAACAGATGTTCTAATGTAATGTACTAAACAATGTACTAATGTACTTTGTAAGCCTGGTTATAGAATTTAATCTATCATTGCTTCTCAACCCTGGCCCTGGAGGCCCACTGCCCTGCACTTTTTATTGTTTTTCCTTCTCCCAACACACCTGATCCAACTAATCACTTCATTACCAGCCCATTACTGAGTTTCTGTTGAAGCAGAAAAAACACTCAAATGTGCAGGGCAGTGAGCCTCGAAGGCCAAGGTTGAGAAACACTGCACTATATGAAAGTATTAGTACACATTACACTTACCAGACTTTTTAATGAAATCACATTCTAAACCCATAAGCATTAATATATGGACCTGGTCTTTGCAGTTATAACAGCATGTGTGAACTCTGCAGTAGCTCTGCATAAACAGCAGAGTGTTTGGCACTTATTGCACTACTTGAACACTTTGTGTCTGAGATGCTGTGGTTCCTAAATGCTTTCATTTTTCAGTAAAGTCACTCACAGTGGACCGAGGAGGGCGAGAGCTTTGTTTACATTAACTGTTGTTTATCATTATGTCATTATAGCTAGCTAACTGCTAGCATAGACTCACTGTTCTTTGTGCAGCCTTAAATGTCAAACAAAGTTTGAAGTGGTTGCTTCTCCATCTGTGATCTTGACTCCACATGTCTTGCATGTCACACTCTAACCCTAACTCTAATCCTTTTACTTACTACAGCATCTTTGTAGTTGAACCGGACTATTTTCGGAAGCATATTATTGAAAAAATATTGTTGAAAAAATTATATTATTATTGTTATATTCAAAACAATAAAACTAATAACAACTATACATAAGTTGTTTCTGTAGAAAATTGCTATGGTCCTGCTTGGTAGTTGCAATTGTGTAACACACATTCTTGTATTATGCAATATCCTTGTATGCCCCCCCCCCCCCCCCCCCCCCGGATTATGTGCAACCAAATACGCAGTACAATATAGACAATTTCTAGGTCTTTTCAAGAAGGAAATCAAATCATATTCAACATTTTGTACATACAGTGGGGAGAACAAGTATTTGATACACTGCTGATTTTTCAGGTTTTCCCACTTGCAAAGCATGTAGAAGACTGTCATTTTTATCATAGGTACTCTTCAACTGTGAGTGATGGAATCTAAAACAAAAATCCAGAAAAATACATTGTATGATTTTTAAATAATTAATTTCCATTTTATTGTGGGAAATAAGTATTTGATACACCAGAAAAAGAAACTTAATATTTGGTACAGAAACCTTTGTTTGCAATTACAGAGATGAGACGTTTCCTGTAGTTCTTGACAAGGTTTGCACACACTGCAGCAGGGATTTTGGCCCACTCCTCCATACAGATCTCCTCCAGAGCCTTCAGGTTTCGTGGCTGTCGCTGGGCCACACGGACTTTAAGCTCCCTCCAAAGATTTTCTATTGGATTCAGGTCTGGAGACTGGCTAGGCCACTCCAGGACCTTAAGATGTTTCCTACGGAGCCACTCTTTAGTTGCCCTGGCTGTGTGTTTTGGGTCGATATCATGCTGGAAGACCCAGCCACGACCCATCTTCAGTGCTCTTACTGAGGGAAGGAGGTTGTTGGCCAAAATCTCACGATACATGGCCCCATCCATCCTTCCCACAATACGGTGCAGTCGTCCTGTCCCCTTTGCAGAAAAGCATCCCCAAAGAATGATGTTTCCACCGCCATGCTTCACGGTTGGGATGGTGTTCTTGGGGTTGTACTCATCATTCTTCTTCCTCCAAACATGACGAGTGGAGTTTAAACCAAAAAGTTCTATTTTTGTCTCATCAGACCACATGACCTTCTCCCATTCCTCCTCTGGATCATTCAGATGGTCATTTGCAAACTTCAGACGGGCTTTGACATGCGTTGGCTTGAGGAAGGGCACCTTGCGTGCACTGCAGGATTTTAATCCTTGACGGCGTAGAGTGTTACTGATTGTTTTCTTTGAGACTGTGGTCCCAGCTCTATTCAGGTCATTGACCAGGTCCTGCCGTGTAATTCTGGGCTCATTCCTCACCTTCCTCAAGATCATTGATGCTCCATGAGGTGAGATCTTGCATGGCGCCCCAGACCGAGGGAGATTATCCGTTATTTTGCATTTCTTCCATTTTCTAATAATTGCACCAACAGTTGTTGCCTTCTCACCAAGCTGCTTGCCTATTGTCCTGTAGCCCATCCCAGCCTTGTGCAGGTCTACAATGTTATCCCTGATGTCCTTACAAAGCTCTCTGGTCTTGGGCATTGTGGAGATGCTGGAGTCTGACTGATTGAGTGTGTGGACAGGTGTCTTTTATACAGGTAACGAGTTCAAACAGGTGCAGTTAATACAGGTAATGAGTGGAGAACAGGAGGGCTTCTTAAAGAAGAAGTAACATGTCTGTGAGAGCCAAAATTCTTACTGGTTGATAGATGATCAAATACTTATTTCCCACAATAAAATGGAAATTAATTATTTAAAAATCATACAATGTATTTTTCTGGATTTTTGTTTTAGATTCCATCACTCACAGTTGAAGAGTACCTATGATAAAAATTACAGTCTTCTACATGCTTTGCAAGTGGGAAAACCTGAAAAATCAGCAGTGTATCAAATACTTGTTCTCCCCACTGTAATTGAAAGTATACCCACAACATTACAAAGTTTTCCCATCACCATTGTGACATTTGTGAATGAGATTTTAAAGAGTACACACACATACACAGAGGGCTCTATGATCTTCACCTGTAGCATTCAGTTTGTCTGGCCAGTTCATATAGACACTCCTCTTCACTCTTCAGTCCCAGACCTAATTAAACAATGTATTGTCATAAAGGCATAATTACAGGTTTTTGTTATGCAAAAACGAATACTGCAGCAAAATGTAGAATCTGACATTCAGACATTTTTCAAGTCAGTAGTTTTGTCATGAATTTATACTTATTATCCAGGGATGAAGCAATGTTCCTCATTATGAAAAGCAAAAGTCCACATAATTTCTCCTGAGACATGGTTGACCTCAGATACACTGTATGGACAAAGGCATTAGGACACCTACACATTACACCTACAGAAGCTTTTATGACTTCCCATGCCAAATCCATACACAATAATATGGAGTTAGTCCCCCCTTTGCAGCTATAACAGCTTCCACTCTTCTGCAAGCCCATTCATCCAGAAGGGCATATGTGAGGTCAAGAGGTCGAGAGGGCCTGACTCTCTTGTTGAGCTAGTTCCTGTAAAAGGTGTTTGATTGGGTTGAGGTCAAGTTCTTCCACACTCCAAACTCATGCCCAACCATGATTTTATGGATATCTATTTTGTACCGGAACAGAAAAAGGACATTCCCCAAATGTTTTCCACAAAGAATTTGTTTTTCATGACTACAAAACCAAATTTCTTTCATTTGTGAGTGTCTATAAAATGGAATTGACATTTTAATTATTTTTATGAAAATACATACTCTACATTTATTTAAGGGCGCTGAAGAACCACCCTCTCCTCACAAACAAGACACACAAGCTCTCTCCTGCTCTTGTTCTCCCTTCAACATTTCCAAAAGCTTGCTGTAGTCTGGGGAATGTTTTATTTTGTATAATAATGTGTTTGTGTTTAAACTTAAAAAAAGTTTTTGTGCTGATGTTAATGCCAGAGAAGGTTTTGAACTCTGCAGTTCAAAACTTCAGCAGTAAGCAGTCTGCAGTCAGCAGTCTGCAGTCAGCACAGCGTGGGGGACTTTGATGCACTAAGTGCCTTAGCCCTGTAACTTTATGTGATCTGCCACCAGGGATGGACTGCCCATTTGGCATGCATTTTCCCAGTGGGCCGAAGTGGTATTTGGGCCGACAGTGCCAACCCTTTTTTTATTATTTCTCTATTGACCAGCCCATGAAATCAGTAGATCAGCGGCCCAATCGACACTGGGCTGGCCCAAACACATAGTTAAACACCAACCCCTTTCGTGTTGGTCCTGCCTAAAAAAGAAAGTCAGCGCAAGGGTTCGTTTCCAAGGCACTGGTCTGCGACCCATTGGCTATTTTCTTTACTAACATACGCAGAGAAACTGCAAGAAAATGCATTTCACAGAACATTTACATGTTCTGCCATGCTGATGACAGTGGTGGTGGTGGTGGCAATGGCGGTTCTGGCAGTGGCATGCACAGTGGAGAGGAACTCGTAGTAGAACCTGCATTTATCTAAACCTAATAAAATGATTAAACGTCAATAAAATTAAATGTAAGAACACTTTTTAAAACCACCAATCGCCAACAAAAGCAGTAAGTCAGCAGCATTCTGATTCCGCTATTTATAAAATGTATAAATATATTCTATAAATATATAGTAAATAAATATATTCTCAAAAAGAGGTCAGCACTGTCTGCCCGGTATGCCAGATGGCCAGTCTGTACCTGGTGGCAGACCACATAAATTTACAGGGCTGGGCTGGGTTTGTTGAGGCATCAAAATCTCCCACACTCTGCTGACTCAATAACTGCAGAGTTCAAAACCTCCTCTGGCATTAACAACGGCACAAAACAAATCAAATATCACCAAGCACAATGCCAAGCTTGGTGAAGGGGTGTAAAGCAGTGTACTGAGCAATTTAAATGTTCTGTGGCGTAATGATAGAATAGGGTGATTCCAGTAGTCTGAATTTGGTCAATGCCAGGAGAACCTGCCTGACTCGGCTAATAAATGTTTAACTAGTAGGCCTAGGCCAAGCAACTTTTTAGGCCTGAAAAAATGTGTTTGGGCAGTTTTATGTTGCTAAGTGGTTAAAGTCAATGTAGGCTACAATAAAAGAAAATCACACAAATTACTATAAATAACTATGGATATAAGATTTTGTTTTTAAAGAAGTCAACCAGGTGAGTCAGCAGTGAGTGAGGGACCTGTTTCGTATAACGAAATGTTAGTGGTTCACTCACTGGGACACTGGCCAATGTCAGAACCCCTGGGCTACAACACTGATTGATGTTAGTTGAAGTGTACTGTGTGCAGTGGAGGTGAATATATACCACAATGTAACAAAGTTGACAAAAGACAGCTGTAGTTACTGTTTTGAAACTTAAGCAAATGTAACATGATTATAACATTAATTTTACTTTATGTAATATTAAAATGACACATCATTTCCTAAATATATATCATTCTGTTTATACCTATACATTCTAATTACTATGTGTAGCACCTTTGCAAAACCCTGCTAGTACAATGAAAAGGTGTGTGTATGAATACATACATATATAGTGTGTGTTCTTGAGGGTTTACTTTATCACACAAAATAGTCAGGGTCTATGTGGATGTTTAAAATGTCTGGCTCTGCCCCAGGAGAGAGAAAAGAGGTGGAAGGAGAAAGAAGGAGAAAAGGAGGAGAAGGATTAGGTGGCAGGAGAGAGAGAGAGAGAGGAGGGGGAAGGAGAAAGAAGAGAGAGAAGAGATGAATTAGGTGGAAGGAGAGAGAGAAAAGAGAAGGATTAGGTGGAAGGACAGAGAGAAAAGGTGGATGAGAGAGAAGAGGTGGCAGGAGAGACTTTTGGATTTTTTTTTTTCATATTTCATCTTTCAACTAACCATAACTGTTAAATCCGGTTCAGTGTAATTTGGAAGCTCAGTTCAATTAGAAATAAATTTTACAGACTAGTGTGAGGTGTCCACTGAAAAAAGCTGTTAGCATGCCATGTTGTCCTGGTTTTGATGGTCCTGAGTCTTCTACCAGAGGGGACTGTCTGGATGAGGTTGATGTTGGGTATGAGAGGGATCAGCTGTAATTTTGCCAGCATGTTTCCTCGCCCTGCTGGTGTAGATTTAATGAAGCGTTGGCGGATTACAGCCAATGATCCTCTCTGCTCTGACAATGCACTGGAGTTTGGCTATGGATGATGTGAGGATGGACTCGATGATTGCTGTGAGAGAACACCTATTTGCTATGCAAACTGCAGGGGGTCTAGCAGGGGGTCCATAATAGACTTTAGGTGGGCTCAGACCAGGTGTTCAAAAGACTACAGACGTCAGGCCTGTAGTCATTAGGTCCAGTGATAGTTTGTTTCTTGGAAACAGGAAAGATGGTGGAGGTTTTGAAGCAGGCTGGAATACAGAAAAGTTCTGAATCTGGCCCCGGGGCTTTTCTCGCTTTCTGTCTGCAAACACCCTGCAAGCTGATGGAAAGACGAGCAGGGGACAGAGGTGAGAGAGCCAGTTCCACTGTTATGCAGATAATACACAGCTCTATATATCAGCCTAACCTGATAAATAATCTAGATTAAAAAATCGAGGACAAAAGCTGCAACAAATAAATTGATTCAGATCAATCATTTGGCCAACATATAGCTAATATTACTAGGACAGCTTTTCTACATCTTTTGAACATTGCCAAGCTAAGACATGTCTTAATCTTGCATGATGCATAAAAATTGCTATACACTTTTATTACCTCATGGCAAGACTATTCAAAACACACTATTGTCAGGATGTTCCAGCAGGAACCTCAGTAAACTTCAACTGTGGTGAGCTGCAGACAATTGCAACCCAGGTCAGTCTTGGCATACGGCTCATCTTCCTCTCCTGTGAGAAGTCTCACACACAACCTCACAATCAGCTCAGTCAGCTCTGGCATTTCCTGTGCTATTCTATTTGGATGCTTTCACAGTAGTCTTACACTTTGTGTCAAACAAGCTTGATCTAAGCTTGAAACAATCTGTGCCATTAGAAGTATTGAAGGTTGAGGGGCCCGGTGAGGTCCAGCGGAATGTGGCACTGTCACCATGATCAGAGGTTTCGCTGGTTTTCGCTGGCAGTCCAAATTGGGGAGAAAACATTTTGGGGAAAAAAAGTCTTAATTATATATATCTATATATATATATATATATATATATATATATATATATATAACAGAAATATTGAAGGTTTATCACAACTTTGTGAAAGTATGTCTCTGCATCTTATTTAATTTTTTGTTATGTTAGATTCTGTAGAAAAGTAGGAAACCTACAGGACTTTGCTATCAGTAACTACGGACTTGCACCAACAACAAGTCGTGTTTAACTAGCAGTCACTGAAGTCACTGCTGCATCAAAGTGGCCCAAGAGTCATCAGTATCACAATGAAAAAGCACTCATTTTGGATCTGGTGACACTGATACATCACATTCATGTGGAAAGCATCCTAGGTTGGAAGAAAACCACAAACCATCGGGTAAGATAATACAAAATAATGAATATTCATAATTATTTTGTAACATAGTGACTTTTTGTAAATGAGTTCATTATTTAAAATTATTTATTGATTTGATCAATGAAGATCTGCCCATGTATGGGGCCTGTGTTGATTCTGGTGTAGACTAGAATATGAACTGTGATGAACTATGAACTATGAATGACAAGTTACTGAAGACATGGAATGAGAACAGTTTTTCTGCAAAGAAGGCCACACTGCAGCATATGTGCCGAATGTCGAACTAAATGATGCATTGGATGAATCAGGGGACACTGGTGTGTGTACGAATTAAGTTACAATCAAGAACACATACAGCTCCAAGGACCTTGTTATCATGTTCTCCTCCGGCACATTCCCAGGACTTCGCCCACATGCCCAAAGAAGGAGCCGGGATTCTGGAAAGACTGTATTGAGACTGGACACCTGTGATTGTGGCTTTATATGCCCTTGGTTTGCCTATGTTCATCGCCATGAATTTATACTGCGTACGTTCTGTTCTAAGGGAAAGCTGTCTGGATTTTGTTTTCTGTGTCCTTCCTAGTCTGTGGTAACCCTGTTTCTCGTTATCTTGTGTATTCTCTGGTTTTACTCCCTCGCCAGTCCGAAGCTCTGCTTCGTGTTTTGTTTATATCTCCCTGGTTTTATTCTCTGCATGCCCAGTCACGTTATTTACTCAGGTTCGGTGCTGCTCAGTAGCCTTGTTTCACCAGCCCTTTTTAGTTAATGTTTCCCCTTTATGCCCTGTGTACCTACGATCGGGTTATTTTCCCTGTATCAAGCTTTGTTTCCTCCCGGCTCCCATGTTTGTTTGTTTTTTTGCCCTGTCCACATTACTTTGTCAGGTTATGTTAGTTGTTATGTTAAGTAGTTCTGTCCATTAGTTTGTTGCACTCCTGTGTTCACCTGTTTTGTTTACTACCCTGTTTGTGATACCCTGCATTGTCCATTCCTGCATTCCCATTTCCTGTTTCCCTGCCATGCCTGACCGGGTTTGACAACAGCAAAATCAGGTGGGAATTTGTATCTGTTCTAACAAGACTGACGAGTTCATAATGTTGATGAGACAGATATCTCAGGAGATCACAAAAATCTCTATTGAACAAAGTAGACCAGCTTCTCGTATGCAAAAAAACATTTAAAAACAGACATTGCAGACATCTAGATAACTGTTTAAGTGTTGTTGTTCGGGTATTAATTAAATCAACTTTTCAGTACAAACTTAAATGTTCATGTATTTGTGCTATTCCAAACCCCTAATTTGTATTGTAGCAAAATCACATAAACAAAAAAGGTATCTAAAAGGTTTTGGGAGTCGGTCAACGACCTACATGTTGGAGATATATATGAAAAATGGGAGCAGTTGCCTCTCAGAGAACTAATACAATGTCTAAATGATGAATGTTTTGGGTATAAACAAGCTTAGTAATAATCAGCAAGATACTGATGCACAACACAGTCTGAATGTTAATAGTAGTAATTTATATGTTTTTTATCTGCAAATAGTTGACAGAGAAATGGAACGTCACAAAGACCACCTACAAAGCGTTGTAGATTCTGTGATAGTTGTGGGCATCCGATTTTATGTGTAACAACCCTATATATTTTGAGCTGCTTACAGAGTAGACAGATTTTCAGAAGCTATTGAAAGGGTTATGCAGACTAACAAAAGCCTTAAAACAGACAGTAATTTGGCGTTGACTATCTTGATAGTCTTGAGTAAAATAGCGGTGTTACATTAATGCCAGAGATCACAGTAGGTACAAATACAAGGTACACAGGGTAGTGTCAATAATGCCACAATCACCAGCCAACCCTCTGGAGAATATTACAATTTCTAATAGCATATTGTGTACATAGGATGTGTATGAGGCCACGTCTGTGGATGGTGCTTGTCCTGTGTCCTGTGTGGCACAACACTGTTAAACCTACTCCTGGTCATCTATAGTACCACCATTTCACCAAACCTGATATGTCACCATTACATAAACCAAAGTCAGAAACTGTTGGATAAGTTGTTGTGTATCTATGTGTTGGCATTCTGTCTGAACATGTCTGTACAGTGTTTATTTTGTTGTGTATTATTTATTTTGCTTTCTAGGGATGATCTAGCAGCCTTATTGCTTTACCACTACATTATTTCACTTAGAGACAACTGTTTACAAGCTTCATATACAATTCATATACAAGCTGTTACACACAAAATCAGATGCCCACAACTGAATCTACAACGCTTGGTGTGTTTGCCTTCTGTTTGTCAACCATTTATCCAGTGTAGATTGTTCACTCGTTTGACTCAAAGTGACTGTACCAGAGATTTTATTTCAACTGAATAAAACCCAGTGTATCTGTCAAAGTATACCAATACAAGGGTAGGAATGTGAGAACATTCCTACCCCTGTATTGGTATCCTTTGACAGATACAGGGGTAGGAGTGTGAGAATGTTCAATTGGAATAAAATCTGTGGTACAGTCAGGTGACAAGTTCATAAAGCATGATAAGGAAAACCCTCTAACAATGGAATCTTTTCTCATCATAGGTAAGCTTTCATTTGACTGGCTCTAAATCTGCCCCACCTTCTCACATACTACAAAGTCTACTATGTCCACAAAGGTGTTCCTACCCTGTGTATCTAATAATAATATCTAATATCTATGGTCTCCGTTTCAGGAAAGCAGCAGAAGGATAGTCTTCATGCAGTGGTGTCACATGATATTTCTTACATATTGTCACGCCCGCGCCGCCGCGCCTGCCCCAGGGGCAGTCTCGGGCCGCGGCTCACAGGCGATCAAGAACTCCCTATCACGGTCATGTCATGGACTCCAATGTTGAAAATGACTTTTATGTTGACAGTCATGTTTTGTTCTTGCTTTCCTGTGTTTGACTTCACGTTCTGTTGATGTGTTACACCTGTGGGCTGGAGCATTTAAGGAGGGCTAGCGCAAGCAGCCAGGGCCGAGAATTGACTTTAGTTAACTTCTATTAACTTCTGTCAACTCTTGGTAGCGCTGGTTATCTCAGGTCAACACTGGGTTGCATCTGGTGTCTCGTAGTGCTGGCATTCTTCCGTTGGGCTCTTCAACGGCCTCTGCTAATGTCAGCTAAACCTCCTCGGTCTAGGGACTCAAGTGTGGCTGCCGAACCGCTACTGCCTGCTCACCTTCGGTCATAGAGCACCGTAAGGAGTATCAGGGGCTTGTTCATGGGAGTGCGCTAAACTCTCCTCGCTTCGGTTGTGAAGCTCTCGTCAAGGAAGTCAGCTCTGGTGTGCGCTCTAGTTATCGCCTGTGTTCTGGTAAGCTAGCCCGGTCATTGTATCGATTCTGTTGTTTGGGTTCGGCAGCGGATCTCTCAGCTCCGGAGGTCCAGTAAGTCTCAAAAGCGCCTGACCCGCGCTGTCTCTCTGTTTCACGGTTTTCCCCGGGCACTGCCTGTAGGTTTAGGTTTTCTGTATCGTTCTGGCTCAGCCCAGGCATGCTAGCCTAGCCCTCGTCCCTCACCAGCCACAGGTGTGCTCTTTTGTTTTGCCCAGTATTGTTTGTCGCGTTTGGCTTTTGTTTATCGTTAACCCTGTTAGTCTGTTGCTGCTTTTTCCTTGTTTTCTGCCCTGTTTGAGTTAATAAACTCTCTTGCCTTGGTCCATCCCCTGCGAGTGTTCTCCCTCATTGTCTGACCCAGTGGATCATGACACATATGCTATGAGTAGCATTTTTTTTTTTTTTTTTTTCCTAGCCTTCCTTTGAATTGTATCCTTTCCTAAGACATGCAAAACAGGTTACTGTTGAATATGAAACTTCTCTTCTTTGTTGGCAAACCTGTGGCAGTTGTGGATGGAGTGGCTTTCTCCACAGCACATGCATGATTTCATAACTGTACAAATTTATCTCATGCATTTACGATTGTGATGATCATATGTTTTCATACATCTCTTTCACTTTTGTCTTCAGCCCTTCTCTGGCATCCGCCATATCACCCAAGTCTAGGTCAGAGCACTCACCCTTCAGTTTGGTTTGTGTAGCTCTAACTTGTGTATTCCAGCATGATTAATTTACTTTCCCTCTGAGAAGCCAAGAATTGAAGTTGTTTTGGTGGTAAACTTTCTCTCTTGTGAAGATTTCCTGGGTTAGTCTCTCTTTGAAGGTAGGCTCCGTCACTGCTGTATGGTTTATTTCTATTTTAGCATGACTATGACTTATGAGTCACTCTAATCTCTCCTGTTCAACATTAATTTTAACTGTTCACTTAATTTGGTCACTGGTAGAAAGAACTCACTTTGTTCACTTAACTCTACACACACTTTCTACACAGAGCTCTTTCTCACCTGGAGAAGCCCGGCAGCACTGTGAGGATCACTTTCTTTGATTTCTCCAGTGCTTTTAACACCATGCAGCCAGGGCTCCTAAAGGACAAGCTGGGAAATTGTGGAGTGCACAGTCACCTGTCGAACTGGATACTGGACTACCTCACCAACAGACCACAGTATGTGAGTGCACGGGATTGTGTCTCTGATATGGTGGTCAGCAGCACAGGAGCCCCTCAAGGAACGGTCTTGGCACCAATCCTCTTCACCCTGTACACTGCTGACTTCATGTACAGCTCACCGACCTGTCTCCTCCAGAAGTTCTCAGATGACTCTGCGATCGTCAGCCTCATAACTAATTAGGAGGACAGCGAGTACAGAGAACTGATCCTGGACTTTGTGGACTGGTGTCTGCAGAACCACCTTCAGATAAATGCAGGAAAGACCAAAGAACTGGTGGTGGATTTCCGCAGGTGCAGACACCCCCCTCCATCAGTGAACATCCAGGGTATGAACATTGAGAGTGTGGACTCTTATAAATACCTGGGTGTTCATCTGAACAACAAACTGGACTGGTCAGTTAACACTGATGCACTCTACAAGAAAGGCCAGAGCAGACTCTACCTACTGAGGAGATTGAGGTCCTTTGGAGTGCAGGGAGGACTTTCTTCAACAGTGTGGCATCTGCCGTCTTTTATGGAGTGGTCTGCTGGGGCAGTAGCATCTTGACGGCAGACAAGAAGAGACTGAACAAACTCATAAAGAGGGCCGGCTCTGTCCTGGGATGCTTCTTAGATCAGTGCAGGTGGTGGGAGACAGGAGGATGACAGCCAAGCTGGCATCCATGCTGGAGAACAGCTCCCACCCTATGCATGAGACTCTGGCAGCACTGGGCAGCTTCTTTAGTGACCGGCTGCTTTACCCCAAGTGTGGGAAGGAGCGGTATCGCAGGTCCTTCCTTCCTGCTGACGTCAGACTCCACAACCAGCACTGTTCCCAGCGGACTACATACACACACACTTAAACTACACTTAAAGGCAAGACACCACAATTTTGAGTTTACAGTTTCAGTTTTGCTACATTTGTCTTCAACCCTTCAATCTGCTCTTTATCACTCAGTGCTGCACTTTTAACATCTACCTAAACAGACAGTATTGTTTCTCCTTTCATATTTAAGACACTTCTAGACCGACTGGGTTTAACAGTCATCCTTCATCTAACAAAGATTCTAACAAAGTCAGTGAAGGACTATTGACAATCTTTTTCACCTGCTCTGTGCTTTTTCCTGTGCTGCAGTCATCCACTTTAATGCACTGGTAAATTGCTATAAGCATGTGCACAAGTAAGCAGATATATGATGTTTAACTTCCTTCTTAGATCTCCTTTCTATGTTACAGTCTCCTCTCACTGAAGGCATGGTAGCAAAATAAACTGTGCTTTTTTTTCATATGGTTATTTTCATGTTTATTTTCCCAAATGATTTGAACAAACACTGCAATTGGTGGTGTTTATGTTGCTCTCCTTTTGGTAAGCAAAGCAATATTCTAAATGAGATTTCCTTTTAATCTCTCATCTTAAATGTCTCATAGACAGTTACGTTTTGTTCAAAATCAGTCAGTGGCTATTGTCTCTTAGTTCTGAATTTTAAATCAAATCAAATTATTGTGACACATATGGATTAACTCTTTTGTATCTGCATCATTTCATCTGATTAGCTCATCGTTGCATCTCATAATTTTCTGTAATTGTTCTATATCATGGCACTTTTAACAGTCTGTCAGGAGAACGTTTCTCATTCATCACAAACTTTTTACTATGTACTGTTGCTCTCCTCTTTTCTCTTAAGGGAAAGAATTCAGATATTGGTGATCCTTTATTATAGTTTTTCTTAGTCGCTTTGGTGCATTTCTCACATACTATTAACATTTGCACAACTGTAAGTGTATTTCTCAAAACACTACAAACGGCGATGCCTACTTGATAAGTATTCATGTCAATAAAAGTCTGTCATCAAAATAAAAAAGTCTAGACACCATAGTCAAATGGCTTTGTCATGTTTTTATTGTAACAGTTCACTCTAAGTGTTTTCCTATGCAAAAAAAGTCATATTATGGTGACTTTAGCTCCAGAACATGCTTTATCAGGAGAGAGAGAAAGAGGGGAAAAAAACT
Source organism: Salminus brasiliensis (assembly GCF_030463535.1). NCBI lineage: Eukaryota > Metazoa > Chordata > Actinopteri > Characiformes > Bryconidae > Salminus > Salminus brasiliensis. The sequence goes on along the minus strand of NC_132894.1, from coordinate 24,206,062 downwards.
ATTTTTTTTATAAACTAACACCTTTTCATGTGTAACCTAATGCAGTTTGGACTACATATTGTATAGTATAAACTGCCATTTAAGTAACCAGTTTACAGCACTGTACATTAGAGTAAGCAAAGAACACAAATGCATTAATTTCATTTCTCCTGGGCACTGAGCGATTGAAACAGATTCAATATTCCCAAAGATATTTTGGTCCCCTATGACAGTGTATCTCTCTTGACCTTAGGGCATTGTTGGCAATCATCATTGCACAAATGGCTTCCTCTTGTTGCAGAGTAAAAAAGGCCCTCGTCCACTTCTGCAAGGTTTTTTTGCAATCCTATGTGGTGCAGAGTAAAATTACAGTAATGTACAGTAACATGAGATATAACCTTATTACTTTAGTTAACAGTGCTTCCCACTTGTAAAATCCTGCAGTAAGGTACCATACTGTAAATATTTTTACTGTAACACTACTTTACACTACAATACAGTAAATCTGTGGTAGCATGAGACGGACTCTACAACCCACACAAGTGGCTCAGGTAGTGCAGCTCATCCAGGATGGCACATTAATGCGAGCTGTGGCAAGAAGGTTTGCTGTCTGTCAGCGTAGTGTCCAGAGGCTGGAGGTGCTACCAGGAGATGTGGAGGAAGCCTTAGGAGGGCAGCAGCAGCAGGACCGCGACCTCCGCCTTTGTGCAAGGAGAAACAGGAGTCAAGTCAAGTCAAGTCAGGTTTATTTGTATAGCGCATTTTACAACTGTTGTCGTCACAAAGCAGCTTTACATAAATAGTGATTAATAAAAGACAGAGACAAAGAAGAAAGAAGAAATAACGTAAGACATGATGAATCAAAGACCCCCAGTGAGCAAGCCAACGCCGACAGTGGCAAGGAAAAACTCCCTCAGAGCTGGAGGAAGAAACCTTGGGAGGAACCAAGACTCACAAGGGGGACCTATCCTCCTCTGGTCAGAACTAATTAAACATTAATGATAAAAATTACCAAACCAGATACAACAGATAGTTAAAAATGGTTTTAACATGGTCACTAAGCAGTGGTAGGCGTGTGAGCCGCTGGTCTTCTATGGGTCTTGGTGGTGGGTCGGGGGGGCTGCTGGTTGGACCGGTAGGTGGCAGCTGGTTTGACGAAGGTAGAGGGGACCTTAGCGGGCAATCTTCCAGCAGGTCAGGCTGGGAGGCCATTTACTCAGAGAAGGTAAAAAGAGAGGGTTAATTCAGAGAGGAATTTTATGGAGAGCAGAGAATGTTGGGCAGTATCAAATTGTGTCTGACGACTTCGGCAGGTCTGACTATAACAGCCTAATTAAAAGGAGAGAGCCAGAAGATAACACGGACACGGGAGCACCCTGAAAACGCCTGCATTTATCTGCTCCACCGTCAACAAACCTGAGTGATCGCGTGTAAGCAGCAAGACGACAGCTCCAGCATCTCAGTGTACTTCAATTCCCTGGGTCCGCGAACCCCAGGACCTGCAACCTTTATCTAAAAAACATTAATTACCAAAAGCTAAACTAAGCTAAACAGATGAGTTTTCAGCTTGGATTTAAAGATTGAAACTGTGTCTGAGTCCCGAACATTATCTGGAAGGTTATTCCAGAGTTGGGGGGCTTTATAAGAAAAGGCTCTTCCCCCTGATGAGGTTTTCTGAATTTTGGGAACGAGTAAGAGGCCAGCACCCTGAGATCTAAGTAGTCTTGATGGTTCGTAATATGTAATAAGATCCCACAGGTACTCAGGAGCGAGGCCATGTAGGGTTTTATATGTTAATAGAAGAATTTTGTGATCAATACGGGATTTAACTGGGAGCCAATGAAGTGCTGATAGAGATAAGGAGTTTCTTAGTTTGGCAATGTTCCTAAGCTGCATAAAGGCTGTCCTACTAATATTGGCTATATGCTGCTCAAATGATAAATCTGAGTCAAATATGACGCCAAGATTTTTAGCTGCTAAACTAGGAATAATGGAAGCATCAGCCAAGTCTAACATTAAGTCGGATAGTTTATTTCTAGTGTCTTTTGGACCTAAAAGGAGAACCTCGGTTTTGTCACTGTTGAGGAGAAGGAAGTTATGTGACATCCAGAGTTTTATATCCTTTACACAGTCCTCCATTTTCTGTAATCAAAATTTATCATCAGGGTTAGCTGATATATAGAGCTGTGTGTCATCTGCATAAAAATAGAATTTAACATCATGTCTGCTTATAACTGAGCCCAGTGGTAACATGTATAATGTAAATAGTAGCAGTCCTAAAACAAGCCTTTAGGAACTCCATATCTTACTTCTATGTAATTTAAAGATCTTTACGAACTGATAGCGTCTCGTTAGATATGATTTAAACCACGATAGGGCTGTTCCTGTGATTCCAACCATTTTCTCTAATCTTTCTAGTAATATAATATGATCTATTGTATCAAAGGCTGCACTAAGGTCTAGTAGGGCTAATAAAGATACATAGAGGCAAGAAGGAGATCATTTGTAATCTTCACTAGGGCTGTCTCTGTGCTGTGATTGGGTCTAAATCCAGACTGGACTTTGTCATACATGTCATTCTTACTCAGGTATAAGCAGAGTTGTTGGGCCACAGCTTTTTCTAATATCTTGGATACGAATGTTAAGTTGGAGATGGGTCTGTAATTAGACAATACACTGGGGTGAAGGTTTGGTTTCTTGATTAAAGGCTTTATGACTGCTATTTTAAGGGTTTGGGGTACATGCCTGAGGCTAAAGGATGAGTTTACTATTGTTAAAAGAGGTCTGATTATGATTGGGAGTATTTCTTTTAGCAATTTAGAGGGAATTGGGTCGAGTGGACAGGTTGCACAATTTGATGAGGAAATAATTTTTTCTAGTTGGTAGAAGGCTTCCAGCCTTTGTTCTACAACTAAGTTATGTTCTAAAACAGCTACATCAGGTGACGGCCATGTTTGATTTAATAAGCAGGGTTGGATTTGTTGTCTAATATTTTCTATTTTATTATTAAAATAGTTCATAAAAACATGACTAGTTAAAGATGTTGGGATCTGGGTTTGAGTATCTGCCTGGCTTTTAGTAAGTTTAGAGATCACACTAAAAAGAACTCTGGGATTGTTTTTGTTTTTCTCGATCAGTGAGGCCAAATATGCTGATCAAGCTTTAATGAGTGCCTTTCTATATTGACTAAGGCTGTCCTTCCACGCAGAGTGGAACACCTCTAGTTTGGTTGTCCTCCATTTACGCTCTAGTTTCCGCACTGTTTGTTTTCAGGTACGAGTTTGATCACTGTACCACGGTGCGAGCCTTTTTTTCCTTGTCATTTTACTTTTAAACGGTGCTACTTTGTCTATGGTTGATCGTAGGGTATTTTCTTGATTGTTTGTTAATTTGACGAGCTCCATGGCAGCCCTCCATGTGCTCGCCAGAGGTAGCCTGACTGCCATTAGGTACCGAGATGAGATCCTCAGACCCCTTGTGAGACCAAGGGTGCTGGTGCGGTTGGCCCTGGGTTCCTCCTAATGCAGGACAATGCTAGACCTCATGTGGCTGGAGTGTGTCAGCAGTTCTTACAAGATGAAGGCATTGAAGCTTTGGACTGGCCCGCCTGTTCCCCAGACCTGAATCTGATTGAGTACATCTGGGACATCATGTCTCGCTCTATCCACCAACATCACGTTGCACCACAGACTGTCCAGGAGTTGGCGGATGCTTTAGTCCAGGTCTGGGAGGAGATCCTCATCAGGAGCATGCCCAGGTGTTGTAGGGAGGTCATACAGGCACATGGAGGCCACACACAATACTGAGCCTCATTTTGACTTGTTTTAAGGACAATACATCAAAGTTGGATTTGTTTGAGCAGTGTATATGCTTGCCAATTGAGGGTTCATGGGATTCAGCTCTGAGTGACCGTGGAGAAGTGGCTTATAATGATACAACTAATGCTGCAAACACTCATCAGTGAAAGCTGAGGTTCACCTAAGAGAAATTTGGGAGACATTTTCAGGAAAAAAATAAAAATAAATGCATAAGATTTGCTTTGACTGATTTTGACAACTAGTTCAACATTTTTGTATGTAATGATTCAAGCAATTAAATAAGAACTAATAGTTTAATAGGGAATGTTCAGCATTCACAAGTATAGTTCAGTTTGACTGACATGCCAAGCAAATGATAATGTTTAAAACTGCAGAGAATTGTATGCATGTCCAAAAGCATTTGCAATTTATTGGAAGGAATTACTATGCTACTATGCTACTATGATGTGCACAAAATACTGCATCTTGTGGAGTTTAAATTAACAGTTATGAGAATTTTCATTCTGATCAAAGAAATGCACCAAAGCAATTGAGAAACTGTAATAGAATATTCACATGTTGTAATTCTTAAATATTTTTCCTTTACCTTTTATGTTACACCTTTAATTCAGCTGCTGTTGTTGCCAGCCAAAATACACAGAAAAGGGGATGTAATTTTATCTGCAGAATGGTGAGATGCATGCCCTTGCAGGAATTTCTGCGAACAGAGAGCACTGTTATTTTTGAAAACTGAAATGATCATCTTGTCTTTTAAATTAAATTAGAATTCTGTTAGAGCTTTGCTTGTGAGTTACATCTGGTACATGGTAAAGTCACTTGTGTTGAAATGCATTCATTGTCATGGCTTTCTCTTGCTCTTTCAGACCAGGTTGTGGTTCTGCATCTCTGAAGTTTCTGCAGTCTTGCAAAAAGTAAATATTTCCATATATATATGAATGATTTGGTAATCAGAAATGAAATTAGAATCTATCAAACAGGAAAACAAGTCCTGTCACAGCTTTTGTGCAACTGTTACATTTGCCTTTGATTAAGAAAGAGAGAGAGATAAAAACAAAGTACAGTATCTCCTGACCATCAGAGATCCAAAGCAGAGAGGGATTCTGACCAAGTACCGGCTCAGTGACCACAGCCTGGTTATAGAACTGCACTTCCTCTTCCAATGGCCAAAATTCAGCACAGTACAAGATCATTTTATCATCAGGTTTAAACAGCTTATCCCAAACTACTAAATACTTCTGGAATTGGAAAAATTTGAGATAATTCTGGGAATTCCTGAGAAACAGTGGGTAACACCTCCCTCACTGTAATTACCTAATAGTAATTACCGCAGCTCTTTTTCATTCAGTTTAATTATTAGTATTGTGTGTATAGATACAGTTGAGGAAAGTTGATCCCCCAATGATTTTGAAAGTTTGTACTCTGACAAATAATTAAACAGTCTATGATTTTTATGAAAGATGTGAGAGATGGAATATCAAAAAGAAAATCTAGAAAATGAAATAATATTTAAATACAAAATAATTTGCATTTCATTAAGGGAACTAAGTATTTGATCCTCTAAAAACCATGACTAATGTTGGCTCCCACAGATCACTGACACACCCTAATCCCAGTGAAGTCATTACCTGCATGAGAGACACCTGTCCCAAATAGTCACCTGTGCAAAAGGCCATCTGCCAAGAGACTCAGTGACACTCCAACATCTCCACTATGGGCAAGACTAAAGAGCTGTCTAAAGATGTCAGGGTCAAATTGTTGACCTACACAAGGCTGGAATGGGCTACAAAACCATAAGTAAGAAGCTGGATGAGAAGGTGACAACTTTTGGTGCAATTATTTGGAAGTGGAAGAAGTACAACATTACTGTCAATCGACCTGGGGCAGTGGGGCAGTGGTGGCTCAGCGGTTAGAGCGCCGGGATATCGATAACAGGGTTGTGGGTTCGATTCCCGGGCTCGGCAAGTTGCCACTGTTGGGTCCTTGAGCAAGGCCCTTTACCCTCTCTGCTCCCCGGGCGCTGGAGTTGGCTGCCCACCGCTCTGGGTGTGTGTGTGGCGATACAAAATCAATATTGAGAGACAGAGAATGAGAGAAAAAGTCATTCTATCCATAATAATAATATACCCTATAAAATCAGTATCATCATTTGTTGGTCCTTAAAAGATTAGCCTGTTTTTTTTCTATCAGTAAACTTTCTCTCTCTCGCTCTCTCTCTCTCGCTCTCTATCTCCATCTATCTATCTATCTATGTCTTTCTCTGTCTTACACACACACACACACACACACACGCACAGTCACTCTCACTTTCTCTCACGCACACACTTTGTAGTTAAACATGTTGTAGCTGTTTTTAATAAATTGAAATTAGTACGTTCAAAAACGTGCTGATATTTTCTACAATGTTGCTGCGCAAGTTTCGTACTTTAAGGAACAACTTTCATCGGTGTTTGATGCGTTGAAAACGATGTGCGGTTGATTTACTAAATATAAAAAAGAAACACAATACACGTACTCCTTATCGTGCCCAGCGCGCATCATCTCATCAGTCTTTAAGGATTTCTGTTGCCTGGTTTTAAAGCGTGACGTCATATATTGAGCGGGAAAGATTAGTTTGCCTCCTTTCGTGTTCCGAAAAGTCCGCCTTCCCCGCTTGGATTGGCTAGTGGTAGGAGCGACTGCTCTAGCCAGTCGTAGACTTGACTAGATCCTTTGGAATTAGAATAGAGCTTGGCACGAGTTTGTGAGTAAAAATAACTGCCAAATAGTGGCGCGGGAGGGAGGGAATACAGGTGGTGAAAAAGGTTGGACCCTCTCTATCCAGTTGTCAGAAAGCCAGGGGCGCCCTGTCAGGTTCTGTACGCGTTCATATCAGCTGTTCTACATAGTGGATATAATACTCAGCTCCCCTTTTCTGGATACCATGGAAGATCATTTCAAAAGTAAGTGAAATATGCGAAAACACGCAGAATGTTGTTTTTGGGAATGTTTCACTTGCTGTGGACTTATTTAAATTGAATTGTTCTCTGTTCTTAGTGATGGCGTGTGCGTGTTTGTGTTTTCGTGCACAGAGATGTCTGGGTTGGCCATGTGCGTCGGCTGCGGAAATCAGATCCACGATCCGTTCATCCTACGGGTCTCCCCTGATCTGAAGTGGCACGCGGCCTGCCTGAAATGCGTTGAGTGCAGCCAGTACTTGGACGAGACGTGCACGTGTTTTGTGCGCGAGGGTAAAACGTACTGCAAGAGAGATTATGTAAGGTAGTTTTTTTTTTTATCAAATTTTAAAGCTGAAGTTTAGGCCTGCACTAAAAACAGGTTTACTTCTTTTATAAAATATATAGACACTGCAATTGCATTTACTGTTGAGGTAATAATGACCATATATGCTGACTATACTCTATTTGACAGGAGAGGAATGTATGACATAATTAAATTTGATTTTATAAAACAATAATTATACCACCTGCTGCATACGTATAATTACATACGACAAACGAAACCCGTCTGTACCCGCCCACTCAGATAATATTGATAATTGCACTCTTGACAAATTTGGTCTTCGAAATGTTTTTGTTGCACATTTAAACATGTAAATGCACTAAATCTGTGCTGTGAATTTACATACTTCTAGCCACGTCAAGTTTTTATTTGTATTGCGCATTTTACAACACGATGACGCAAGGCAGCTCGACGGGAATTCGTAAAATAAGACAAAAAAGAAACAAACTCAGAAAACCTAAAGCAAGCAAAGGGCGACAGTGGCGAATAATTCTGTGTTAATCACGATTTAAATGTTATCAATAATTATTACAATAATCACTGTATTTTAGTTTACTTTTTTGTTTGCCAACAATCTAGTGGATACTAGATTGTTGGCAAACAAAAAGTAAACTAAAATACAGTGATTATTGTAATATATTTCATTCATGTGCATCCACTTGACACGTTCAAATTATGAACCAATTTTCCAGTACAGTCAGTACGTGGTTTTGCACATATTTAACACATATATGTATTCTCTCTTACAGACTGTTCGGAATAAAATGTGCCAAATGTGGGTTGGGTTTCAGTAGCAGTGATCTGGTTATGAGGACTGGGAACAATATTTACCACATCAAGTGTTTCCGCTGCTCCACGTGCGGCCGCCTGCTCCTGCCGGGTGAAGAGTTCACGGTGCGTAAGGAGGCGTTGCTGTGCAGAGGAGACCACGGGCCCGACAACATGTTCAGACCCGGACACAGCAGAGCATTTCACATGGCAGGTCAGCATCACTGTACCACCTTGATTATAAATAGAACATAATATATATGGGTATTTTAGTTGACGCACAGTGTTTTGAATATGAAGGGTTGTAATTAGTATTTGCGTCAATACCATATAAAGGATGTAGCTGTAGACATTTAGTTAATTAAGTTTGAATTAATTCAAACTTAATTAACTAAATTAATTAACTTAATTAACTAATTAACTTGCTCGAAACCTTTGAAACTATGAAAACTGCATTTTACAAAAAATGATGATGCAGACAACATATTAAATAAGTTTGTACTAATACAACAGATAATGTAAAACCACTTTGTGAACTACAAGAACATTTTTAATACATTAGTTATTTATTAACAACAAAAAACAGCAATGGTACTTCTTTTATTATTGATCTTGGTGTTGATAATAAAGCAGTGTAATTACTAAGACATTACTGAATCAAGGCTATTAGCCTCAATAGTTTATCTTTTTCCTCAGCTGTGCCAGTGTCGGTTCGGCAGGTGCAACACCGAAGTCACGCGATCAAATCTTCGGAGAAGACCACTCGCGTGCGCACAGTACTCAATGAAAAGCAGCTACACACCCTGCGAACCTGCTATAACGCAAACCCGCGGCCAGACGCGCTGATGAAGGAGCAGCTGGTGGAGATGACCGGCTTGAGTCCGCGAGTTATCCGCGTCTGGTTCCAAAACAAGCGATGCAAGGACAAGAAGAGATCCATCCTGATGAAGCAGCTGCAGCAGCAGCACGAAGATACTGCTGTAAGCTTCAGACCAAAACGCAAGCGCTTTACAGCGAGTTTTAAAGCTGTGCCCCTGATGCTAAGTGAGCGACCTCACACATTATATACTGAGAGGAAGTGAACTGTGTGTATTTGGTTTGATTTTGGTGCGGATATAGGGTAGAACTATCGAAGATGATTTGTGAAACAAAGTGTCTTGCAAAACATTTCGCTCTTGATCGAAAGGCGAACACATTTGACATTATTTTGCCGAGTTTATTTTGTTTACTTACTTTAAGTGAGGTTAGTTGGTTTTTTAAACCATAACTGATTTCCAATCAGTTTTGTTGATTTACAATAAGAATAAATAATCAAGCAAGAAAATGTTATCAATTTAGTTTTCTTTTCACTAAAAGTGCACATGTTCTAGAGCTTAGTGGTCTTATTTGAATGTTTTTTGTGGTTTAGAATCTTCAAGCTCTGGCGGCCACTGCGCTGGTTGCGGTCAGTCCGATCGGGCATAACCCCTCATTGGTGCGTCATGCGATAGAGATGCAGAATTACACGCCCTGGAAAGCTCTAAGTGAATTCGTACTGTACAGTGATCTGGAGCAGCCCACCTTTCAGCAACTGGCGAGTAAAAAAAAATCTTCGGCATATACGACACACACATATACACACACGCACAAATATAGCTTGTTTAAATGCAACGTTCAGATTTTACACTGTTGCATTATTTTGAAACGGTTTTCCTATTTAATATGTGTTTTATATCATCATTGGTTCTTCCTAAAATTATATTTATGCTGTATGTCCTTTAGAAAACAATGTATGTAAAGTTGATTTAGAGGGGACTCTCTTACCTGCAGGTCTCCTTCTCGGAGTCAGGTTCTTTAGAAAACTCTTCGGGCAGTGACGTCATCTCTCTGTCCTTGCAACTGCCGGACACTCCAAACAGCATGGTGCCCAGCCCAGTCGAAACAAGAGTGGCCAAAATATGATATGGATGCATAACAGGGCCTAATTACTGACGAATTGTGTTAAATCAAAAATGACATTTACTAGTCTTAATTCTGTGTGTGCAAATGTGTATTTGTTTCTAAAGTGGAATGGGTCCTGTGACAAAGATATATTAAAAATACTAGACATTATTATTGTGGTTATTATTGTTGTCCTCTTTTAATTCTATAAAACACACTAACAAAACACACACACACACACACACACATATATATATACATATATATATATATATATATATATATATACACAGTGGGGGGGGGGAGTATTTAGTCAGTCACCAATTGTGCAAGTTCTCCCACTTAAAAAGATGAGAGAGCCCTGTAATTGACATCATAGGTAGACTTCAACTATGAGAGACAAAATGAGAAAACAAAAATCAGAAAATCACATTGTCTGATTTTTAAAGAATTTATTTGCAAATAATGGTGGAAAATAAGTATTTGGTCAATAACAAAAGTTCATCTCAATACTTTGTTTTATATTCTTGTTGGCAATCACAGAGGTCAAACGTTTTCTGTAAGTCTGCACAAGGTTGGCACACACCGTTGCTGGTATGTTGGCCCATTCCTCCATGCAGATCTCCTCTAGAGCAGTGATGTTTTGGGGCTGTCGACGGGCAACACAGACTTTCAACTCCCTCTAAAGGTATTCTATGGGGTTGAGATCTGGAGACTGGCTAGGCCACTCCAGGACCATGAAATGCTTCTTACAAAGCCACTCCTTTGTTGCCCTGGCAGTGTGCTTGGGATCATTGTCATGCTAAAAGACTCAGCCATGTTTCATCTTCAATGCCCTTGCTGATGGAAGGAGGTTTGCACTTAAAATCTCACAATACATGTCCCCATTCATTATTTCATGTACACGGACCAGTCGTCCTAGTCCCTTTGCAGAGAAACAGCCCCAAAGCATGATGTTGCCACCCCCATGCTCCACAGTTGGTATGGTGTTCTTTGGATGCAACTCAGCATTCACTCTCCACCAAACAGTTCTACTTTGGTTTACTAGAGAGCATTTGGATGTTCCGGAAGAGTATTGGGAGAATGTCTTATGGTTATAAGACATTCTCCCAATACTCTTACGGAACATCCAAATGCTCTCTAGTAAACTTCAGACACGCCCGAATATGTACTGGCTTAAGCAGGGGAACACGTCTGGCACTGCAAGATCTGAGTCCCTGGCGGTATAGTGTATAACTGACGGTAGCCTCAAATCAGACAATGTGATTTTCAGAATTGTTTTTCTCATTTTGTCTCTCATAGTTGAGGTCTACCTATGATGTCAATTACAGGGCTCTCTCATCTTTTTAAGTGGGAGAACTTGCACAATTGGTGACTGACTAAATACTTTTTTCCCCACTGTGTATATATATATATAGAATATAGAATATAGAATGTAGTCAGGGGCAGAATTATTGGTGTCTTTGATAAACATACACACAGCTGCACAGGCATTACACTGGCAATTAACAAAATGTCATCTTAAAAAAGTGTGATTGTAGCATTTTCATTTTTCATTGTAACATGTTTCCAGGCCTTAAAAGTAGCTTAGCCTAGGCCTACCAGTTAAACAATTAATGGCCTAATAACGAAATCAGAATGCTGCCCGCTGACTTACTTTTCATGCTGGTGAAGTGGTGGCCTAGAATTGGATTTTCTCTGCTGGTCCACCTCCTGAAACTCTAATCTGTACAGTTCTGGGTTCCTGGTAGCATCTTGGCAGTAAATCCTTAATTAATTAGGATAAAGTTAATTTCTTCTTCTGAAACTCTAATCTGTAAAGTGTTTGGTTTCAGGGTTTCTCACCTTGACTTTGAATTGCCTATGGGATGCAGTTTTGTCTTGTTATACATCACAAGCACGTTGTCTGCTCTAACTTCGTGTCAGGGTTCACGAGATCTACTGGTATTATGTTACATGATACTCCACAGGGAAATTTCACCAACACTTTTTTACCAATTTACCAATCAGCATTCCTGCATAAGGCTGTGTTGAACTGTGATTCACCTGATGCACTGTGCCTTTTAGAATGTGTCAATATCCAGTTCTGTTACAGTATGTACAGGTTTCTTATCTCAGCTCTGGTCTTGCAAAGTTATAGCCTCGTCCACATTTCTTGCATTTCTTTCCAAATGCTGGGCAGAATTTATAAGAAATGTCGTTATCTTTGTCCTTCGATGTATATTTTTAACCATATGCACCTCCTCTACAGCTCTTCCCTCCAGAGTTATTCTATTCTCTCTCGACAGTGCCGACAGCGCCAGCGTTCCACACACAATCCTATCCCTTATTAAAGAATCTTTCATTTGACAAGTTGCATATACTGGCTAACGCCCTTAAGTCTGTGACATATTTGTCACTGTATTCGTCCTGTCCTTGATTTCTCAGAAATAATCTATATCTCTCCCCAGTCTTATTGACTTGGATTACAGTGCTCATCAGCAAGTTTTACCAGTTCACTCATGGTTGTTCTTGCTTCTGTCATCTGCACTCAGTGTATTACACAGCTATACGCCCTTTTCTCTTGTCAAGTAGTAGAACAGTTTTACTATCATGGTCTCCTCCGTGCCTGGAATGGCAAGCTCCAAATACAACTCCTCCTTTCAAGCCTTCCAGGACTTCGCCAAGTTGTCTGAATCAGATTCAAAGCGCCTGCTGGAACGACACCTTGAGCGGGTGTAGCACTTACTCTTATTACTGTAGCAGCGTTAGCTTGCTAGTGGATCTCACTCTTCCGTTAATTTATCTGTACACCGCTGTCACCATGTTTTATTCCGTTCTCTTTCACACTCTCAATAAACAGAATGGATGGTTAAAGCAATAATGTTGGGCTATTTAATTAGAAGAATTACAATATAATGGAACTCTTGTGCGTGCCCCGTACTACAATTCTACAAACCAGAACTCTCTTTGAGTGTGTCACGCTCTAATAAGTCTGTAAAGAAACATGAACCTCAGTTTCTTAATTATATTGTTACACAGTCAGTCGCATAATCCCTTCTCGTCGTTGCGTTAGCGGCATTCACACTGAACGCTAACGCAGCCACTCAGTCGATCTTTTTGCCACTCTGTGGGACGTGCATACCCCACTACTGAAAACTGAAAAGAAACCACTTAGAAAACCAGATAGAACATAACTGTGAACACACACATCCAATGTGTCACATGCGTGACGCGGCGAATGCCAGACACACAGAACATTCGCCCAGGGATGTTTCCGAGTCGTCGTCTCCTTCTTCTTTCAGGGTTCTGGCGGTTGGCAAACCAACTGAATGTGCATTCCGCCACCTGCTGAGCTGGAATGTTGAATTGGGTACGGTGGCCGAGAAGACCAAACGCGCTGGAGATATAGAAAACACTTCCATCAAAACAACATCATGGGCAATACATTTAACAAACGCACTGAACATTCACAAAACAAATGCAAGTTCACAAACGCAAACAGTTACTGTAAAGTCCGTTACTGTAAATTAATCAGACGCAGAGTCAAAGTAGTGATTTGACACAAACGCGCTGCAAAACCGTTCACAACATAATGGAAGTGTTTCCGGAGGGACCATATACGGCGACGCCATATGTAAACAAAACCTTGCCGAGACGCGTCTCTAAAGAGAAGTAGCTTGTTTGGTTAGCTAGCTATATAAGTTTGGTTAGCTATATTTTCTAGCTAGCTAACTATAATTATCGAGGTTTTATTATAGGCCAAGTCACACATTTGCTCTGTTAATGTTGAATCTGCTGCAGGACGTTTTATCTTCAGAGACAGATTGGACACTACATCTGAAGCGATCAGTGTGTTCCTGTAACTTAATCAGACGTAGTCAAAGTAGTGATACTAAGTGATCAAACCAGAAAATTTCAACATTAAATTGCTAGTTATAGACAGCAAATCACATTCTAATTTATTTTGTATATTAGCCTGATCCTTTAACTTTGTAATCGGAATAAACATGGCAGCACACTGTATGTATATGTGTATTTTCAGTTTATGTTGCAAAGTTTATGCAAAAGTGTTTGTAACTTTCAATGATTTTTGAGGATTTGGGGCAAGAACTGACTTTGTGCAGCATTAAAATTACACCCAATGTAAAGGACAATTTTGTAAGCTGTAGTAATATTATTTCAAAAGTTTGTTAAACCATCTTCCACTTATGATTCCACAATTGCCTCTGATTTTGAACTACTATCAATGACAATTGATGCATTAACATTGGTGTATTAACTGCAAAAAGAGTAAACTTTTTTTTTCTTAAAAGAAGAGGCAAAAAACTTCTGGATTAAAATAAAAGTGTTCACCCTGTCATAAGCACTGGCAGATTTTGGTGTGGGGAAGAATTACAATGAACTAACATACTAACATAACATACTAATTACAATGAAACTTAAGCTCCACTGAGGTGGCCATGTTTTGGGTTCTAGCAGTACTCTGCTGCATAGAAAGCAATGTGCATTACAACATAAAACACACACACACACACACACACACACATATATATGTGTATATATGCGGCTCACAGGCAATCAAGAACTCCCTATCACGGTCATGTCATGGACTCCAATGTTAAAAATGACTTTTATGTTGACAGTCATGTTCTGTTCTTGCTTTCCTGTGGTTGACTTCACGTTCTGTTGATGTGTTACACCTGTGGGCTGGTGCATTTAAGGAGGGATAGCGCAAGCAGCCAGGGCCGAGAAATGACTTTAGTTGACTTCTGTCAACTCTTAGTAGCTCTGATTATCTCAGGTCAACACTGGGTTGGATCTGGTGTCTTGTAGTGCTGGCATTATCCTTTGGGCTCTCCAACGGCTTCTGCTAATGTCAGCTAAACCTCCTCGGTCTAGGGACTCAAGTGTGGCTGCCGAACCGCTACTGCCTGCTCACCTTCGGTCATAGAGCACCGTAAGGAGTATCAGGGGCTTGTTCATGGGAGTGCGCTAAACTCTCCTCGCTTCGGTTGTGAAGCTCTCGTCAAGGAAGTCAGCTCTGGTGCGTGCTCTAGTTATCGCCTGTGTTCTGGTAAGCTAGCCCGGTCATTGTATCGGTTCTGTTTGGGTTCGGCAGCGGATCCCTCAGCTCCGGAGGTCCAGTAAGTCTCAGAAGAGCCTGCCCCGCGCTGTCTTTCTGTTTCACGGTTTTCCCCAGGCACTGCCTGTAGGTTTAGGTCAGCCCTGGCATGCTAGCCTAGCCCTCGCCCCTCACCAGCCACAGGTGTGCTCTTTTGTTTGCCCAGTTTGGTTGTCATGTTTTGTCTCTTGTTTATCGTTAACCCCGTTAATCTGTTGCTGCTTTTTCCTTGTTTTCTGCCCTGTTTGAGTTAATAAACTCTCTCGCCTTGGTCCATCCCCGGCGAGTGTTCTCCCTCATTGTCTGACCCAGTGGATCATGACACTTAAGCACATCTGATTCATTTCCCATGTTAGTTGCCAGGTTTACTAAATCTGTGCTGGACTCCAGTCATCGTTGCCCACCACTGCCATAAAGGGTTAATCATACAGACATTTGATCTTCATTATAACAATATTCTGAAGTTAGGGTAATTTACTAACACTAAAAATACAACCAAAGAAACATATTAAAAAAATTATTGGTGAAATATAATGAACAGAAATGGAAGAAATGATAATCGAGGAAAAGGTTTAGACACCCCCACATTTATTACTACTTAAAAATGCCTAAAATTAGGCATTATTGGAGGGGGGGCTAACAAAAACCTGCAGGCAGAGCCTGGGGTAACTAGGGGAGAGCAAGGAGCGCTGAGACTACTAATAAAGGGAGAAGAGAGCTGGGAGACCAGCTGCTGAACCAAAAACGGAGAGTCGTAACTGAGCAAGCGAGCGGTGGTCTGCTTGCGAACGAGGAAGTCGAGCAGAAGCTGGCCTTAACACACCATGAGCAGTAACGGAACCCTCTCAGGCTCCCTCGAGGTTCCAAACAATGCAATTCTCAGCGTCGAACTAAGATGTCGAGGCTCCTTAAGTACCCCCAGCCTCATGTGAAACCCATGAACTAAACAAGGGACATTAAATGATCAAATCCGAAACACACGTGAACACAGACGAACTGAACCAAACACATATGAACGTAAACAAGCTCAAATCGAGTCTGAATTGACACACATGAACGGAAATACAACAGAAGTCTTATGTGGGCCTGTGGGCGGTGGCTCAGAATCGCCCCGAGGGAGGGCGCGATACCAAGGGGCTGACACTTGCATAATCCCTTCCCTGTCACAGGGTCAAAAGTATGTTGACAAGCTAACAATTATACATTTAAGGCTTGTTTGAATACTTTGATGAAAATTCATTGTGATCATTAATTGCCTAAATTCTGGAAACAATTGACATTTGCAGTCATCTTCAGTTGCTGGTTGTTTATGGGTATCTTTGCCTTCAGTTTTTTATTTACTGTGAAAAGCATGTCCAATTGTGTTGAGGTCAGGTAACTGACCCATTTAGGAACATTACATGTTTATTTTAGATGTATCTGTCTTATCTGACTTTTCTGTTTTTGAGTGTTCCCATTGGTTTGCACCTTAAAGTAAATCCTCTTTATCTGAATTAATGAAGGTAACTTTTAATGGTAGACTTTGACAATGATACATCCTCAAGTCTTAGATTCTAATCTAGTCTAATCTAGTCTAGTCTTAGACTAGATTAGACTATTTTTCCACCTAGGAAACATTCTGCATTCAGTCTTCTGTGGTCTTCCCTGCCTTTTTGTGTTGCTGAGCCAGTGCATCAATTCTTTTTAAAATGTAGCAAAAAATGGTTAAATTGGAACCTCCAAAAGGTTCTGCCCTCTTTCTAAAACGTTTTTTTTTTTCAGACTAATGTTAGTCTTGTTCACTTGCATTATGACCTCTTTAGACAGCATATTAAGAGTCAAATTTAAATACAAATTCAAATGTATTTGTATAGGGCATTTCACAACAAAGTTTTATCGTGATCCTGCTCCAAGCCTCTTTTGAGCAAGCCAGGGGAGAAAGTGAGAAGAAATGAAGACATCATGAGAGGAACCAAGACTCAAAAGGGGAGCCCATCTTCCTTTGGTCAACACCAAATAGCAGAACAAAAGAACAGAACAAGACTAATTGGGCAAATATAGTGAGAAAGAGCTATGGCAAATGTGACATCAAGCCATACTGTGAAGGTTGGGTAACCCCATAAGAACAGTAGGAAAAGAGTATCTCAATACATGAAAAAGAAAAAACAACATTATATACCTTTATTAAGGCAATCATGCTAATAGTGCACATCCTGATTCCACAGAGTGAGAAGTGCCCCTGGGTCCTCCATAGGGGAGGTGCTTAAATTAAATTTGTTTAATTTCAATCCTGAGCCTGCAATTAAGACATCACTGCATAGCCTCAACCAAGCTGGATAAACTGCTCTTGCTAATGCAGGTAAGGAATTTTAAATATTAGTTACTTACACTGAAACATTCAGCTAACATTTTATATAGTTTTGTTTTTAAAACTTTGCCTACTCACTGCTAGCTGTTTAACTAGGCTTTAGCTCACTTAGCTCCAGATTTTTAGGTTTTTAGGTTTTTTAGGCTCCAGGTTTCTATTGCTGTTTGGATAACCCAGTGCTATTCATAGGTGGTATAGGCTAATAGTAATATTCAGTTCTTGGTTAATGTAGTTTCACACTGTTAAAACTGTTCTTGGCTATTAATTCACAATATCCTTTCATATAATTTAAATTGGCAACATTTTGGAGCTAGAGGATGTAACTAGCTAGCTAGCCTGGCTAATTAGTTAGCACTTTCTCAGCATACTTACCAGTTGCCTAGCTAGCTTAGAATATTTAGACTTTGTTCCAGGAATATAATGTATATTGTTTACATTACGACTGTCATGTTGGCATCGCCACGCCCGCCCCGGGGGCGTTCCCTAGCTGCCTTAGTCAAGCGTCTAGAAAGATATTCACGAGGACGTCCGTGGGAGTCCCTCAAGGTTCAAGTTCTACTCGCTAATCATCCTGAGCTAACCTGGCGTGTTGGCGTCTGTGTTTCGGATCCTAAGTCAAGTGTCTAGCTATAGATTTCACGAGGACGTCCATAGGAGTCCCTCATGTTTCCAGTTCTACTTGGTTTTACCATTCATGAGCGTGCCAAGGTTCAGGTTTATCCGTGGGTCGCCTCCTGGGTTCAGCGACTGACTCTCCTTAGTCACGTCAAGTAAGTTCTGTTGCGCCTGACGAGCGCGGTTTATGTTTTGCCCTGTTTATCCTCTGGCACGGCCAGTAGTTTATGTTTTGGTTCTAGCTCCCCTTTTCAGTTGTCACGTTAATGCTTAGCTCCCTAGGTTCCATCAGCCTCAGGTGTGCGTTTAGTGTTGCCCACGTTCTGTTGTCACGTTTGTGTTTTGGTTATTCATTAGTCCCTGTATTGCTGCGTTTTCTTATTCTTCCAAAAGATAAGAGATGAGAATCATGGGTGCAGAGAAGCAGAAATGTAATGTAATATCAGGCTGCAGGGTCTCAAGAGGTTAAGAAGATGCACTTAAATTGCGATACTTTTCTCTTCATGTAGCACAGTTTTCTTAATACACTCCTCCATTTTCTCCATTTAGCTGTTCACATTTTCTCTGCACGGGCATGGAATTAAGCCCCTGTCTTCAATTTGCAGGATGAGAATGTTACCCACTATCTAACCTACAAAGAAACCATGTGGCTATAGTTTTTGATGTCAACAATGTAAGAGCACACAGACAATCATTTAAAGACTGATTCTACCTGATTAGAGTCAAGTGTGCTTTGTTTGGAATGATAACCTTTACGGATGAGACTGGGTATCTCTGATCTGACCATAACAAGGCTGACAACATTTTTCATTACATTGTAAAATCAGTTTTAAAAGAAACTTTGGGTTTACAAATCATATGATTTCCCCACCTCAAGACGAGATAATGTACCTTGGACAGTATATGTGCTAAGCTTATTTTACTCTTAAAAATAGAGTGAAGGGGACGCTGCCAACAAGAGCTCAGCACCTCTGGAAACTTCTTTAAGACTGTTAGAAAACTACTCCTAGCTCACGAAGCTGACTGAGAGAATGCTCAGCAACAGGCGAAGTTGTCATCAAAGCAAAATATGGCTACTTTGAAGAATATAAATTATAGAACATTCTTTTATTTTTACTACATAATTACATTTGTGTTCAATTATAATTTTGGTATTAATCTACAATGTAGGAAACATGGAATGAGAGTGTGTTCAAACTTCTGACCGATACTGTATATGTATATGTCCTTGTGTGAATATTAGACATGGTTTTCTTAATTATAGTTCATTGTTTTTTAAAGAACTTTGTGAAGCTAAACATAGTAATAGTGCAAACATTGTACATTTAATGTCAAATTAATGAAATTCTTAGGACATCGAAGTGTATGCTGTACCTGGGACCATTTCATATACTAATAATGTGGTCACACAGCTTAATTGCTAATGCTGTTATTAAACACACTGTACTACTGTACAAAGCTTTTTGTCAAATCACTACTTCAAATAATCAACAACAGTGTAGTCAACAACAGTGTATGAGGTCCCCATATTAGTTATTTGTACCAAGCTCTTTGTATAATATAAAAAAAAATGAAATCCCTGAGTCAACATATGTTTATGGTGTCCATAAGTTATGATTTTATGATGTTTCTAGGACTATATAATATGGGTAGCTAAGCTAATAGATTTGGCAGTTTGCTACTGTTGTAGCTAATTGCACTGCTCCTTGGTTAACACAACCAGAACAATGTCTTTATGTAAACAATATACATGATATCCCTGGAACAACCCACGTCTAAACATGCTAGGCTAGCTGGACTAGCTAACTATAAAGCTAACTAACTATAAAGTATGCTAAGAAAGTGCTAACTAATTAGCCAGGCAGAAAGGACAGCAAGCTAGTGACTGCTAGTTACATCTTCTAGCTCCAAAATGTTGCTAATTTAAATTATATGAAAGTATATTGTGAATTAATAGCCAAGAACAGTTTTAACGGTGAGAAACTACATTAAACAAATACTGAATCTTACCATTAGCCTATACAGCCTATGAATAGCATTGGGACTCTCTGGAGCTAAGTGAGCTAAAGCAGCTGGCAGTAAGTAGGCAGTTTTTAAAACAAAACTATATTAAAGTTCAGCTGAAAGTTTCAGTGTAAGGAGCTAATATTTAAAATTCCTTACTTCCATTAGCAAGAGCAGCTTATCCAGGCTTGGTTGAGGCTGTAAATTAAGGCAAAAAGGCATTGCGGGACAAATGCAGTGATGTCATAATAATAATGCAGGCTCAGGATTGGTTAAACAAATTTAATTATTTGAATCAGGTGTGCAGGAATAAGGTGTTACCAGGACCAGGACTGAGAAGCAAAAAAGTTTCGACAGCGAGCATTGATGATTGAGTGATAGGATATATCATTTTGATAAAGGCATATAAATGTGACAGGAAGGATTGTTATTGGGCAGTTAGGGTAATTCTTTCTGACAGGGAGGACAGCAAACTTGCTAAGTGACTGTGAGGAATAGTGGAATCCATAACAAGGTTTGTAAACAGTTAGGACTTCAGGTGGCAGTTAATGACCCCCGCAACAATCCCAACCAGGCGATTCCTGTAGCTGTGGATCAGACCTGCACATCGTTCAGGAGGAATTTGAGCGTGTGCTCTTTTGCAAACTTCAGACATGCAGCAATGTTCTTTTTAGTAAGCAGCAGCTTTCCTTAGTGGTGTCCTGCCATAGACACTTTGTACAAGGTTTTACGGACTGTAGACCAACACCTATACCAATGACGCCTAGGCAAGTAAATGTTATCAACTTCCACCATTTAGGTGAACTTCTATGTTTACATTATTTATATCATTTTATAATTTAAGATACATTTTTATATTTTGCTTTCAATGGTTGTTTTATTACATGTATAATATGATTTCATTTGAAGCAATAGAGTGCTACATGGTGTGATGCAGAATTTGTGAATGTGCCAGATTATGCAATTATTAAGACTGTAAATTAGGAATAATATTAACAGTCATGCATATTTCCATGAAGATGGTCACTCATGTTGAGAAAACCAGTTGACAGGGGATGTTTCTATTACACAGTTGTAATTGGCATAAAAAATTTAGATTTCAGGGTGACTGCTTTTGCATTACGCTGACCCACATTTTTCTTTTATGGTGGTGTAATTAGACTGCAAGACAAATAATGTGTACTTGTTGATTTGTGTTGTTTTTTCTTATCCCATGCTGTGTGTACAAGCTGTTGAATATGGTCTGTTAAGCTGAAAATATGCCACTGGGAAAAAAGGCTAATCAATGACCACACACAA
The DNA here is from genome assembly GCF_030463535.1 of Salminus brasiliensis. Classification (NCBI taxonomy): domain Eukaryota; kingdom Metazoa; phylum Chordata; class Actinopteri; order Characiformes; family Bryconidae; genus Salminus; species Salminus brasiliensis. The sequence goes on along the minus strand of NC_132894.1, from coordinate 24,184,929 downwards.
TCATATTCGGATAAAACATGAAAGATACTTATTTAAGTTACTTGACCACACTTGAAATATTCATATATGAATACAATAAAATATCTTAAAATAAAATTCATAGACTTCCATTATCACTATTGTTCAGCTTTATGTCCAGACAATGTCAAATCAACATCTAAATACTCATTTTAACACTGCCCTGAAGCATTTACTCAATGGTAAAAACAAAAACACTTTTAGTGTACAGTGTTATACACGTGTTCATTCTATTGATGGGAACACATATTGAGGGAATAACGTTTAACAGTGCATGTTTTACATTTATGATTTTTCGTGTGAATATGTTTGTTAATTTAAATCTATTTGTATTTATTATTGATAGACTCCTCATGTTCTGTGAATTGTCTGTTCTCTCTTTCCATTAGACATTCCTGTAAATTAGTAAAAAAGTGTTTTTTATTAATAACCTGGTATATATATTCTGTGTTCTTAAGGTTGGAGAGGTCAAATCTCAGGTCAATTTTTGTGTACTCAAAAATTTTACAAAAGACAATAATATACTAATCTTCGTATATATCCTGTGGGTTTTTTTTTATGAAAATTACAAAACTTTTATTTATTAGTATTCAGAAAACCTTTTATAGTTATGTGACTACACTGATACACTATCTGAGAAAAAGGGAAATCTTGGAATAAACACAGCCAGCTCTAAAAGACATTCTGACTTCATTATTTTCAATGTTATACTTTCAAGAGAATACCTTTGCTAATATTTCTGTTTATTTAATACAAACAGTTTAATATAAACACTAAAATGCTACACATTATTAAAAATCAACATGCATCTTTTCTAAGGACTGTTATTTGATTTTGTGAACTCAACAGACAAAAATTACATTTAAGCTGTACATGTAGCTGAGGATCTTTGGAGATTTCAGCCAATGTTGGTCTTTCTGTTTGGATTTCACCATCACCACTCTCTGTTCCCTTGGAGGTACTTCCATAATATCCCCATGAATAATGCAGTCTCCTAGAATATCGATTCCAGTTAATGACAGTGCAACACCAATATTAGTCTACGTACCTAAACTCAGTATAGAATCCATTGTCTACACAGAATGTAACATAATTGTATAAAATGTAACAATATGTATAAAAGGCCATTGTTATGTATTCTTTTCAGTGCTCTTACCGGGTTTTTAGGGAGGCGGTCCTCGGAGTCGAGTCGTGCTTGTATTGCAGTTTTAAGGACCTCTTGATAGAGATTATCAGGTCCAAGCTGTTGAGGATTTAGAGCGGTTTCAGATGCGCGTACTGTAGCATCAGTTTCGGGCGGTGATGACTCGCTTTCTACGACGCTTTTCTTTCCCATAAAGTGACCTGTGTAAAAGAAAAAATAGAACTGAATACAAGTGCGGCGAGAAGCCGATGATGGCTTTGTAGCGAAAACTATTGTCGGCTCCGTTGAATGAAAATGATTCTTAAAAATATTATGGATATTTGCACAATTATTCTGGAAATATCTAATCAATCATTAATATTTCAATACTTCAATACCTGCCACCTGAGTAAAAGCAGTGCCACAATAGAAAAGCTTTAGAGATCGAGACGTGAAAACCCCTACATGCAGTGAAATGAATAATCTTACCGGTCGCCCATAGATTCCCCCTTGGATTGACTTTGATCTTTGCTACTTTGTTCCTTAGTTCAGTCAAATCGAGACTGACCGAAGATGTTACTGAAATATAGGGAAAAAGCATAAGATATGTAAAGAATCCAAACTTACATAAATTGTGTAAAATAAAACCGGCCATTTCCGGTGTTTTAAAAATAATAATTATACTTCTACTACTACTACTAATACTAGGACAACAACTAATAATAATAATAATAATAAAGATAATGTCCCTTAACATAAAATATAAGGACGTAACAATCTCAACTAGTTCTCAAGTGTCAGCCCAGCTAATGCTCAGCCTTGTCTTTATATCACCTCAGTCAGTGGGTTGGGCTGTGTTTCATTCTTACATAAAAAGGTCATTATTTTCTCTCACATTTCCCCAAGACATAAACTCTGCATCCAGTTACAGACAAACATGCAGTGAAAATATTGGTATTTCAGTTTTCTAAAGAAATTTCTTCTAAATGTTTCCATAAGGCATAAATGCCAAGCTTTATGCAATGGCTGTAAACAGGGACTGCAGCCAAATTGTCACAGATCTCCCATTTATACTAAGATCTACACAGACATACACGATATGTGTAAATGTTTGTGGACAATGAATACAGTAAATGCATTCAGCTAAGTTACACCCATTGCTGCAAATGCACATACACAGCTTGTCTAGTCTCTGTGAAGTAGTATAGCAAAAACAACAGGACTTTTTGGAGCACAAAAAGATGAACCTGTTGGCACCATGCCTAAAGCCAGATGTGGGCTAGAGGGGTATAACTTGCCACATCATTGAGCAATGGAACAATGTTCTCTAGAATGATGGTGGTCCATCCAATACTACTGGGATGAGTTGGGGTGGTCCTGTCACTGAATACAATCAGATTACCAAATATAGCAATGTTCCAAAATCAAATAGAAAGCCACTGGCAGAAACAATAAAGAAACAATTGGAAGAAACAATAAATGAGCTAGTGTTAAAGTACTGTCCATATAGTGTATATCATCTAGAAATATTTGCTCACACCACAGTGCCCCATTTATTATTTTGATCAGTGTCACAATATGTTTCTTTGTGCTAAAATACTTTGAGCCCATGATTAATCCACAACTATAGTAATGTTTTGGATGTGGCATTGCAATCTATCTGGTGGTGTTGTGTTCCTTAACATTTAATTCTTTCTTTCTCTATTTAATACTTAAATATGAAGTTTTCCATTTTTTTTAACACCTAAAAAACTATTCTCTATAAAACCAGCCTAATTTCCTTTTGTGTGTAACAGTGTTTACACATTATTTGGAATTAGATTTACTAAAGGGATAAAGTATTATACATTTTCTATAATTCTGCAGGAGGAAAAATGAAAATGTAAGGATACAAAATAGTACTCCATATTGGAGATTACTGGAGTACAGGCCCTCACCCTTGCCATTTAAAAAAATCTCTAATGTGTGAGTGTGCACCACAGTTATGATTCATCCTTTGTGACACAAACTGTGAAAAATGAATTACCACTTGTACAGTGAGACATTGCCACAAGCACTGATTTGCAAATTAGAAAGGGCTGAATAACTCTTAGAAGACAATTTTGACATACTGAACAGAAGAGGGGTAATATCAATTGGTCATAGTTTTCTAGAACTGAATGGTTGACAAAATGGCCAATGATTATATGACATGAATCACTTGGAATTAACTATTTTTGGGGTTGTCTCTCTAAGAATGTAACTTACAAATTTACAGGATCAAAGAGTTATTTAAGCAAAAATGTTTCATTTGATTTTTTTTTTTTTTTTTGACAGAACATTGTCAGAATATCAGAGGCTTAATGTCAGTGACCCAATGTGTGGCCTAGATATGCTCATCAGCTTTTGATTTTGCACAAAATAACTAATTCAAACAAATCCATAATTACTGCATTACCTTCATGCTCATCAGTGAACTAGTGAATAAACAGTGTAATACAAGACTAATCCTTATCATAAATTTGAGATTTTCAAATTTCCTGGATACCTCCCACATGAAGGAAATGATAAACAAATACAAACAAAAACGTAATACATGGTAGCAGAGACATGTTTTATGAGTCATGTCTGGTCTAGAAACCAAAGTCAAGGCTTACCTTCACAGCTGTCAGTGTTTACCTGATATTGTAAGACACTAAGCAGTGGCTTTATGACAATTTCAGCACCTGCCTACAATAAAAAGGTTATGGCACATACTCTTATATCAATATATGACATCTTGAAAACCTTCAAGAGAAATTAACAGTGCTCTTCAGCACTTCATTATTGTGATATTCACATCAAAAATGTGGAAAGGCATGATGACATTGGAGAGGTTGTGGGAGTGTTCGTTTAAAGAAACTTAGCAATGCAGGTATTGAAATATTTACAGTATTTACATTTAAAAACAGTATATCAGTAATTTTTCTACTGATAAAAGGTTCTAATCTCAGTGTACTACAGTTCCCTGTATCTATGAACCTCTGAATTTGCAACCTTTATCTAAGGGGAAACAATAATTACCAAAAGCTAAACTAACCAGATGAGCTTTCACTCTAGACTTGAAGACTGAGACTGTGTCTGAGTCCCGAACATTATCTGAAAGGTTATTCCGGAGTTGGGGGGCTTTATAAGAAAAGGCTCTTCCCTGCTGAGACTTTCTGAATTTTAGGAACAAGTAAGAAGCCAGCACCCTGTGATCTAAATAATCGTAATGGTTCATAATTAGTAATAAGATTTCGCAGTAACTCAGGAGCCATGTAGGGCTTTTTACATCAACAGAAGAATTTTATAGTCAAAATTTAACTGGGAGCAAATCTAGTGGTGATAGAATGGGACTGATATTTTCAAATGTGTTTAGCTTTGTAAGGACTCTGTAGCATGTAGCTGTAGCATTTTTAACTATTTGAAGTTTACCAAGACTCCTGCTGGAACAACCTGACAATAGTGCGTTGAGGTAATTTAAACATTTACTAGTCTTTCTAAATCCTATGGAGAAAGACATTTCTTAGTTTGGCATTGTTCTGAAATGTAGAGGCTGTCCTAGTAATATTATCTGTATGTTGGTCAAATGATAGATCTTAATTAAATATGAAGCCAAGAATTTTAGCTGCTGGACCAGGAATTTCGGAAAAATTAGTCAAGTTTAACATTAAGTAACGTTTTGTTACTGTTTAGGAGAAGAGAATTGTGTGACACAACAATTGAATTTAACCCCATGTTTGCTTATAACTGTGCCCAGTGATAACATGTAAAATGTATAATGTGGTCTTAAAATAGATCCTTGCAGAACTCCATATCTCACTTTTGTATAATTTGAAGATAAATCTTTTACCTACAGTTCAGTAACATTCATCTAACTGTTTCAGCTGTATTATAATGTTTAAAAACATCCAGATATGTTAATCGTACTTTGCGTAGCCCAGATTATTGTCGATATCTGTCTGTTTTGATCCAAAGTAAAAGCATCAGAGGTATTTATCAGAGTCTGCTCTGTCAGATACACTGAGGAGCTGAACAAACTGTTGGTTCCTACAGCAGTTCTGTTCCATGAAAATAAGTTTGCTAAATCTGACAGCCAGGTAAAGCTACAATGGTTAATCTAGTTTTTCCCATCATTATACTTCAGTCATCTATAAACAACAGTCTTAATATGGATTAATATCGATTTGCAGTGGCCTGAGAAACAAGTTTCCAAATCTGAAAGGACAACATTGACAAACAACGTCAAGTTTATCAAGCAGAGATAAAAAATAAAAAAAAAATCCAAAAACCTTTCCTAAAAATATAGAAATGGCAGTGGCAGTGAAATTAAAAGTGGCTAAATTATTTTTGGTTAAAATGTAATTTCTTTTAAGCTATAGCCAATATATATATATATAATATATATATATATATAACCAGGTAATATATATATATATATATATATATATATATATATATACGTGGAGCATGTGGAGCAAATATGCATGCTACATGGGTACCAACTGAGAGTGCTGCAGCACATATTTTAACATTTACAGTAAATTATCAAACACTGACTGAAGAACCTTTGACTTTCAAATAGAATGCAATTAACCAATAGCTATTTTATCTAACAATATTTAGCCTTTCCTCTTGTTGAAAATTGCAGTGTGAAGGCTGCATGATCGTTATCAGAATGTCAACGCTTTGTGCAGCACACATACAGTCTGCTTGCTAGATTATTCTGCTGGTGACAGATACTGCATTGACACTGAAAGCACACTGGCTGTTTCTGTCTTCTGGTGTATGAGAGATAAAAGTTGCTGAAATGCCAGCAATACTGTGGCATTTAGGAAGCTTTTGGTGCTTTTCATACATTTTGTCTGATTAGGGCCAAATTACAATCTTAGACTCATTTTGATCATCATACAAAACAATGATTTTTGGCCTGTGCTTCCTTGACTCTTCCCTAAGATTTATTATCATTTATACTTACTTTTGAATAAACTGAAAACATAGGAGGATTTTACCTTCTCTTGTAATTAACACTTATTTCTTTTCTCTGACAGTTACTAAGCTGAGTAGGCACATGCCTTGTCAACTATCTAGTCTTGAACCACACTGCTCATCCACTTAATTTACTAAATTAAGAACGTTATGAGCAATAACTTATACATACATGGCAAAGGGCTGCAATTAGGGTGGACGGTTATTTCCAAAGCTGAGACATGAATTCATATTCATTCATTTCATTAATGTGTAAAATCAAAGACGTTAACATGCAAAGCAACTCCATCAGATATGTGAAAGTATTTTAATGTATGCTCTACTCTGCACACTCGCTCAGATCTTGTCTGGATTTAGGAATACATAATTTTTCTAAAGTGGTCTCAATGTGCTCCAATAGAGTCTATTCACTGTATTTTACTTATATTGGAGTAAATCAATTTTATTGGAGCATGATAACATATCTCCACTTTTTAAGTCTCGACTATATAGATAAAGTCAGGTTGATGAAAAATAGATATTTTTTTCTATCTGTGACAATTTGTTCATGCTGGTCAAATACCATTTTAATGTTACCGCAATATATTGCATGACTTTCCTTTGTCTTTTAATTTAAGAGTTCTGTTGCACTGGTAAAATAAAGTAATGGACAGTCCTTAGCTTCATGTGATGTGGCAGATGTGTGAATAGCTGTGTTGACAGAGGTGACAGGAGATGACACATGGAAATCCACAGCAACTCTAGTTGTGAATGTAATTAGCACCTTCCGAGATCACAAAATGACTCACCTAATCAAATGCAAATTGTACTGTACTGTCGTGAGAGTCAGCCCATTATAACGTTAATCATGGTGGTCACTGAGGAAGAAATGCTTTTACCATTGTAAACCTTTTCACAATCACATATACATACTAGACTATTGTTTTAATAAAACCTTTTTTATAGCAATCTCAAACTTATACAAGGTTAGCAGTGCTTACAGCCTTAGTACAGCTCACACCTCGACTGATTTACAGATTTTACCAGTCCGTCATATACTGACATGATATGTCTGACATGCTATACAGATTAAACCAGTTTACAATTTATTAAACTTAAAACTAATTAATTGCACTTTGCTTGGTTTTCCCAACTGCACCTAACCCATTAAATTAAAAAGCATTTCTCAGTGCTGTCCTCTATTATAAGTACATCATTAATTTGAAAAGATTAATACCAAAATGTATTTAAAAAAGAAATCATTCAGAGCTGTCTCTTCTGAGCTTTAATAACACAATCGTTAATAATAAGCAGATTTTGTTCTCCTATTCGAACAGTATTCTGAAGTAAGCACTTTATTTACAGATCACTTTTTACAGACTCACATCAGAGTGCTTTACAAAGACATTACGCAACAAAAAATGTACATTCATTCATCAGCGCATTTCTATCAACTCAAATAAGCTAAGCTTACTGTCTGGGACAGTATGCTCCACCACGACCACTCAACCACAGTGGCTGCCTGCGTCCAAAAATGACCAATGGCAAAGCAAAAGTCTTTGCTGGTTACAGCTGTGGAATCTTAAAAAAAAAAAAAAGTAATCATTTTAATGTGTCACAGAAGACTGTCAAAGATTGCCATTGGTCATTTTTGTACGCAGGCAGCCACTGTGGTTGAGTGGTCGTGGTTGAGCATACTGTCCCAGACAGTAAGCTTAGCTTATTTGAGTTGATAAAAATGCGCTGATGTATGAGGGTGAAATAAATCAGTCACATTATTACCGCTATTATTTACATTATACATGTTACCACTGGGCTCAGTTATAAGCTTGCTCCTGAGTACCTGCAGGATCTTGTTACATATTATGAACCATCAAGACTATTTAGATCTCAGGGTGCTGGCCTCTTACTCGTTTCCAAAATTCAGAAAACCTCAGCAGGGGGAAGAGCCTTTTCTTATAAAGCCCCCCAACTCTGGAATAACCTTCCAGATAATGTTCGGGACTCAGACACAGTCTCAATCTTTAAATCTAAGCTGAAAACTCATATGTTTAGTTTAGCTTTTGGTAATTAATGTTTCTTAGATAAAGGCTACAGGTCCAGGGGTTTGCGGACCCAGGGAATTGTAGTACACTGAGATGCTGGAGCTGTTGTCTTGCTGCTTACACGCGATCACTCAGGTTTGTTGACGGTGGAGCAGATAGATGCTGATGTTTTCAGGGTGCTCCCGTGTCTGTGTTGCCTTCTGGCTCTCTCCTTTTAACTAGGCTAGGTTATGGTCAGACCTGCCGGAGTCGTCAGACACATTCTGATACTGCTCAACATTCTATGCCCTCCATAAAATTCCTCTCAGAACTAACTTTCTCTTTTTACCTTCTCCGAATAAATGGCCACCCAGCCCGACCTGCTGGAAGATTGCCCGCTGAGGTCCCCTCTAACTGCATCAAACCAGCTGCCACCTACTGGTCCAACCAGCAGGCCTCCCACCCACCACCACCCATAGCAGACCAGCGGCCTATTTGACCTAGTAAAGCATCTTGGAGCAGCATTATGAATTGCCTGCAAACAATCAAGGGCAGAGATACCAAGCAAAGGGACAAAAGCATTACTACAATCAAGATAAAAAAAAAAGCATGTATGAGCACCTGTGTGTGTACTCACTGCCCCTATCTCACTAGTGTGCGTGTGTTCACTACCACAGATGGGTTAAATGCAGAGGATACATTTCGCTGTACACTGTACAGTGACAAATACGTGCCCCCCTCCTTTTCTTTTCCTTCAAGAAATATTAGTAAACTTAGATCTGTATTCAAATGCTTACATGCCAATTGGCAAATCGCATAAATTGGTCAAAATGAGATCAAAGCATGCCAGGAGAATAGAAAAATAGAGAAAACAAAATTGCGTAGTGAACAAACCTAAAGGGAAAACAGAAAAAGAATGAGGAAGACAGAGACCAAATGTCTTCCTCCTGTAGTGATTTTAATCATTGTATTATTCAGCACTTCACTAATCTGTGTTCATATGCCTAAAATGTGCATGTGTCCTGCTGGTCGGACTGGTAGGTGGCAGCTAATCTGACGCAGGTAGAGGGCAGTAGCGGGCAGTCTTCCAGCAGGTCAGGCTGGATACCCATTTTTTCGGAGAAGGTAAAGAGACTGTTAGTTCTGAATGGATTTATAGAGAGCAGAGAATGTTGAGCAGTATCAGAGTGTGTCTGACGACGCCGGCAGATCGGACAATGACAGCCTAAGGGGAAACATTAATTTCCAAAAGCTAAACATGCATTTTCATCTTAGATTTAAAGATTGTCCCAAACATTATCTAAAAGGCTATTCCAGAGTTGGGGGGCTTTATAAGAAAAGGCTCTTACCCCTGCTGAGGTTTTTAAAATTTTGGGAACTACTAAGAAGCCAGCACCCTGAGATCTAAGTATTCTTGATGAATATGTAATAAGATCTTGCATGTACTTAGGAGCGAGGCCATGTAGGGCTTTGTATGTTAATAGAAGAATTTTGTAGTTAATACGGAATTTAACTGGGTGCCAATGAAGTGCTGATAGAACTGGACTGATATGGTCAAAGGACCCTGGCTGCAGAATTTTGAACTAGTTGGAGTTTGAGATTCCTGCTGGAACAACCCGACAAATGTGCATTACAGTAATCTAGCCTTGAGGTAATAAAGCGTGTACTAGCTTTTCTGCATCCTGTAGAGATAAGAAATTTCTTAGTTTGGCAATGTTCCTAAAATGCATAAAGGCTGTCCTAATATTAGCAATATGTTGCTCAAATGATAAATCTGAATCGAATATAACGCCAAGATTTTTAGTTGCTAGACCAGTAATAATGGAAGCATCAGCCAAGTCTAGCATTAAGTCTGATAGTTTATTTGTAGTGTTATTTGGACCTAAAAGGAGAATGTTTTGTTACTGTTAAGAAGGAAGTTATGTGACATCCAGAGTTTTGTCCTTTACACTATCCTCCATTTTCTTTCATCTAAATTTATCGTCAGGTTTGTCCTCTCAGGAGTGTCATCTCGGAAATTAACATCATGTCTGCTTATAACTGAGCCCAATGGTAACATGTATAATGTAAATAATAGCAGTCCTAAAATAGAGCCTTGCAGAAAGCCATATTACTTTTGTGTAGTTTAAATAAATCTTTTATCTTCATGAACTAATAGCGTTCAGCTAGATATGAATTGAACCAAGACCTCTCGCAAAGCCAAATACGCTGAGCAAGCTTTTATGAGTGCCCTTCTATATTGACTAAGGCTGTCCTTCCAGGCAGAGTGGAACACCTCTAGTTTGGTCGTTTGCCATTTACGCTCTAGTTTCCACACTGTTTGTTTTAAGATATGAGTTTGATTTCCGTACCACAGTGTAAGCCTTTTTTTCCCCTTGTCATTTTACATTTAAGCGGTGCCACTTTGTCTAAGGTTAATAGAAAGGTATTTTGTAGACCGTTTGTTAATCTATGTAGCCCGTTTGGTCTAACGGAGTGTAAGCACAGTACTAAACTGTAAGTTTAATAGGTCTGGGAGGTGTTCAGTAAACTGTACAGCAGTCATTGGGGTTGTTGCACGCTTTAGACAGTGGCAGGGGAACAAACATTTTGCCTAAGATGCAGCTCATAGGAGATTAGATAAAACCTGGCACATGAGGCCCCAAGACAAGACCAATTAGAGAGCTGACAAGAAAAAGGAGAAGGTCCTTAAAGCAAGGGGGAGGGGGGAGAGAAACAAAGAGCCACCGTCAAGTGTGCATACTTAACATGACTGTTTCTTTTTCTTTCTTCTTTGGACAGTGCAGAGTCACAAAAACATTGATAAGTAAAGCTGAAGAGGCGTGCATACTCTCAGACCTCTACCATTACCAGCTGTTGCTTCTGGGTCATACTGGCGAACAAGACCCAGCAATGTGCTAGCGTCTCCTTATGAAGCCCTTCACCCAGGTGTTAAAGCATTGGGTTTGATTGGCATCAGAAGCCATCCGTTGCCTCCCTCTGGTGGCCGGAGGTGGCCTAGCCCTGGAGCCAGCCCTTACAAAACTAATCTATTGCAATACTTGATATGCAAACAAAACAGCGTGTGAAATCAAGAATTCTGCGAGTTACTCCGATCATTCTTTCCCATTCTCCTCCTATAGCGTAAGGGGGTTGAACTCAAGACACATCCTTTCCATGTAAAGAATCTCTTAAAGCTGTTGGTGGTTAGACCGCCCTGTGATTGAATTTGCATGGCACGTCATACATATGACTGGTGTCGCTTCTTGACTCTCATAGCGCTAGCGGTGGAAAGCTGGTCTGATTGTGTCTGTAGGTGTAATATGTAAACAGATCTAGATCAGCCAGGTTTTGCTCAGAAGGCAGATGGACATATCTGCCAGTTAGCAAACTGACAGTTGCTGAACCCTATTGTGCACATGCAGGTAGAACCATCTAGGCTGACTGACTACAGAATATGATAACCTTACAGCCACAGTAAAACATCAATTTCCACTGCCATTACCATAGCACATAGCTCAAGTTGAGGAATAGTGTGATTAGATTGAGGTGCCAATCTTGCTTTTCCAAAGACAAAGATCATGTCAGTTTTCCCCATCTTCACTGATTCCTCTGATGCAAGCCCCAGTGGCTTTAGCCGATGCATACATCACATTCTGGTGAATGGCTTTCATCCTGTGCTGAATTCCATCTTTCGCTAGGTCATTGTTTCTGAACCACAGAAACCTCAGAAAGTTCCTGTGGTCCTGCATGTGGAATATTTGCTGAATGTTGACTTTCTCTTTCCTAAAACAGATGAGTACCCCAGCAGAGTACCCCTTGGCCTGTAAGTAGCACTCTGTTCAAAGACATGTTAAGTCAAGGCAGTGGTGGATCAGCGGTTAGAGCACTGGGCTATTAATGATAGGGTTGTGAGTTTAATATTTGGGCTAAAATTGCCACTGTTGTCAATTATCAACTGACCAACATATAGCTAGTTTTAGTAGGACAGCTTTTCTACCCATCTTCAGGACATTGCCAAGCTAAGAAATGCCTTTTGCCCTGCATGATGCAAAATTAGTACATGCTTTACCTCCGGGCTAGACTATTGCAATGCACTATTGTCAGAATGTTCCAGCAGGAACCTCATAAAACTTGTTCAAAATGTTGCAGCCTGTTGCAGTCCTTACTAAAACTAGAAAATGTGACCATATCAGTCCAGTTTTATCAGCACAGCATTGGCTTCCAGTTAAATTTTGTTTTGATTCTACTATTAACATAAAGCACCATAAACGCATTGATTTTGTGTCATGAACCACTGGGTCAGACAATGAGGGAGAACACTCGCAGGGGATGGACCAAGGGGAGAGAGTTTATTAACTCAAACAGGGAAGAAGCAGTCTTCAAGTCTAGGAAACGAATTTATTCATCTTAGCTTTTAGTAAATAATGTTTCCCTTTAGATAAAGGTTGTCAATCCAGGGGTCTGTGGTGAACTGAGATGCTGGTGCTGTTGCCCTACCACTTGCATGTGATCACCTAGGTTTGTGGATGGTAAAGTGGATGGATGCCATGTTTTAGGATGTTTAGAATTCAGATGGAAAAGACATTGCTTAGAGGAGATTGAAAGCAAAATAAATTGAGCTGGTACTCTTCCAGAAGTGCTTTTATACTCTTTCTGGTTCTTTGCCTGCTCCCCTTTCCTAAAGGAACATATTCAATATATCCAATAGGTGGTGCTTATTGTTTCTTACCAAAAGCTAAGCTGAATAAATTAGTTTCTCAGATATGAAGATTGAGACTGTGTATGAGTATATTAAAGAAAAATGAAGGTCATTGAGGTACAGGCAATGAACTGTTAACTCTAGAAACTGTAGCATTCCCTAATCACTCAGATCCTTGTCACTTCCATCTCATCCCTCATCTAGAGAGAAGAGTTAAAGATTTTTCACCTTTCACCTGGCCTTTAAATGTGCCGCTTTGTTCAACAGTGTAGAGTAATGCTCTACTGCATTAAAAACACAAAACTGCTGAGTACCGATCAACCAACTAGTAATGAGTCATGAGTCAAGTAATGACATGTTTTGGACAAAAAGTGTCAGCATTTTCACACAGGTTAACAATATGATCACCTGTATGATTGGCACCTAAATCAAACTGATTAAAATAAAGAGATTCAGTAATATTAAGAAATTCAGTAACAATGCAATCTGTGACATCATCATTTTGCAAGTTAAAATGTCCAACTAATAACACTTTGTCCAGCTTGATAATAGAAGTTAGAAAATCAGTGAACTAGAGAACTAGATATATATACAGTGGGGAAAAAAGTATTTAGTCAGTCACCAATTGTGCAAGTTCTCCCATTTAAAATGATGAGAGAGGCCTGTAATTGACATCATAGGTAGACCTCAACTATGAGAGACAAAATGAAAAAAATGAAAATCACATTGTCTGATTTTTAAAGAATTCATTTGCAAATAATGGTGGGAAATACGTATTTGGTCACCTACAAACAAGCAAAATTTCTGGCTGTCACAGACCTGTAACTTCTTCTTTAAGAGGCTTAAAGAAGTGGCTGTCCTCCACTCATTACCTGTATTAATGGCACCTGTTTGAACTTGTTAACAGTATAAAAGACACCTGCCCAAAACCTCAAACAGTCACACTCCAAACTCCACTATGGTGAAGACCAAAGAGCTGTCGAAGGACACCAGAAACAAAATTGTAGACCTGCTCCAGGCTAGGAAGACTGAATCTGCAATAGGCAAACAGCTTGGTGTGAAGAAATGTACTGTGGGAGCAATAATCAGAAAATAGGAGACCTACAAGACCACTGCTAATCTCCCTCGATCAGGGGCTCCACGGTGAGCAAATATCCCAGAACCACACGGGGGGACCTAGTGAATGACCTGCAGAAAGCTGGGACCAACGTTACAAAGGCTACCGTCAGTAACACACTACGCTGCCAGATTTTACAGTGCCAGATGTGTTCCCCTGCTTAAGCCAGTACATATCCGGGCGCGTCTGAAGTTTGCTAGAGAGCATTTGGATGTTCCGGAAGAGTATTGGGAGAATGTCTTATGGTCAGATGAAACCAAAGTAGAACTGTTTGGTACAAACACAACTCGTTGCATCCAAAGAACACCATACCAACTGTGAAGCATGGGGGTGGCAACATCATGCTTTGGGGCTGTTTCTCTCTGTGTAGTTCTTGGATTTTTGTTCACCGTTCTCATTTTGACCCCACAGGATGAAATCTTGCAGGGAGATTTTCAATGGTCTTGCATGTCTTCCATTTTCTTCCATTTGCTCCCACAGTTGATGTATTCACACTAACCTGCTTGTCTATTGTAGATTCACTCTTCCCAGCCTGGTGCAGGTCTACAATTTTCTTCCTGGTGTCCTTCGACAGCTCTTTGGTCTTGGCCATGGTTTAGTTTGGAGTCTGACTGTTTGAGGCTGTGGACAGGTGTCTTTTATACAGATAACAAGATCAAACAGGTGCCATTAATACAGGTAACAAATGGAGGACAGAAGAGCTTCTTAAAGAAGATGTTAGGTCTGTGAGAGCCAGAAATATTTCTTGTTTGTGGGTGACCAAATACTTATTTCCCACCATAATTTACAAATAAATTCTTTAAAAATCCAACAATGTAATTTCCTGGATTTTCTTTCTCATTTCGTCTCCCATAGTTGAAGTGTACCTATGATCAAAATTACAGACCTCTCTCATCTTTCTTAAGTAGCAGAACTTGCACAATCAGTGGCTGACTAAATACTTTTTTGCCCCACTGTACTTGAATCACAGTTTTCATTCATTGTACCTCAAAACACATCCAAGCAACACAAAGATCCACTTGGTTTACCTATTTTCTCAAGCCAAATCAGTTGCCCGCCATTATGTCAGCATTGGAAGTATCGACTATTGCTTCTCCATTTATCATCATATATGTCATATATGTCATCATACATATGTTATTACTACCAAATAGCAACGAAATCCGAAAAATTGTCCAGGAGTGTACATAAAATAATATATTACATATAATACATATAATAATATGTAACAAATGTATCATCATGTGTGTCTTGGAGCAGATGGACACTAGTGTTTCAGGGTGCTCCTGTGGCTCTGCTACCCTCTGGCTTTCTCCTTTTAATTAGGCTGATCTGCCGGAGTAGTCAGCCACACTCCGATACTGCTCATTCTCTGCTCTACATAAACTGATACTGCTCAATGTTCTCTGCGCTCCATTCTCCAATCCATTCAGAACTAATTTTATCTCTACTGAATACTGACAACATGTTTAATAATGACATTTATGTTCCTACAAAATTTCATGAATTTCAAAGCTGCTGTGTTCAGACAATTTAAATTGTTCCATTTGGTCTTGTGACAAATTCCAATATGGCCGACTTCCTGTTAGACGGAACCAATACAACCTTATATTTAGTATGTCCACTATACATAAAGTCATGTTTACTGCACAATGAGGAAGGCTTTGTATAAGGTTTGTATTTTGTTTTGCCAGAAGTTAAATGTGATTTGAATCAGGTGTAGTGAACTATCACATCCGGCCCCACTTTTCACTAGTTTCGTGGTTTGCCCCAGGTACACCTTGCATCATTGTGCGAGGGCCCTTGCTCCCTCTCTGACTGGGGGACCCTTTGTTGCAGACTGTAGTTCTTTTGTTAGCATTTCCTTACTTCATCAATGACCAGGACCCCAACAAAACCACCAGTGTGCATGTATCATTTGGGTGGTGGATCATTCTCAACTCTACTGACATGGTAGCTCCATGCACAGAGTGACCAATAGAGATTTATGGTGAACGCCTTCCCACCCACGCATAAAAATGAGCCAAAACTCATTGAATGGTTTATTAATAATCATTTATCTTTAATGTTATGTATACATATAATGTTTTATTTATATTTTGTATTTGCAATAAAGGCTTTTTCATTTTGAGTCTCAACATTTTGTGTGAAACATTGGCACAAAATTAACTTCATACTATAGAGCCACTGGGATACGTCTATGCTGAAATCTGATGTCAAAAGATGTCCTAGGACACATGCATGTGTAAAGTTTCATGAGATTTTGCACCTGGAGCTTCTAACAGTGAGATTGAGCCTACTAACTCGGCTCTTCTTTAATGTCCAGATGCGTACCTCTAACTGTATAAGCTTCTCTTTCAAAGAAGGGTCTAACTCTAAGCTCACTGTCGCTTATACTGAAACACATGTTGCTTTGCTGGTTGATTTGAGTCTTTACACTAATTGCATCTTAAAAATCGGAAAAATGTACGTTACCTGTTTTGTGAGGGAGCTTTTAGAAGCATTCAGTGCTTCAGATATCTGCTTCTGGTCTGTAGCATTGTAAACAAATCTGACTGTGATTTCCTCTAGAATTGGAGTGTTTCACATAAAACTACTTTGGTATCACAAATCATAATGCTAAACAAAGAGGACACAAATTATACAGAAACATTATAATTTATTTACTGAGGTAAGTTATCCAATATTAATCTTATAAAAATCTTAATCTTATCCAATATTAAAAGTTATGTGCTCAAATCCAGATGTACTGCAGTTAAAAGAATAATTTTAGTACAGAAATGTAAAAGTTGCAGATTGATCATTTTATTTTAAGGGTTTCAATAAAGCAAAAACTTTGTTGATAACCAAGAGAATGACAACGATGGGAATGCAAGCTCAGTAATCCTGATCCAGCGCTGAAGATATTTTAGCAGATTTCCAGTTATCCACATGAGTGAGTCTGATGTGTGATTCAGGCAGTACTTTGGAATCAGATAAAGGGTGAACAAGGCACATTTGTTTTACAGGGGACTTTCACACCATTCAGAGGAAGTCAACTAGATAATCAGTCACAAAAGTTCTAGAGCCCATGGCTCACTCATTCCAATGCTGGCATGCTAAGACATCAGTAAGCATCACCTACAAAATAACCAGTGAGGCAGAAACACTATTGTCAGCTTAATACATAGCCATTATATTATTATAATGTCCTCTAACAATAATAAATGCAGTCCTAAAATGAATTAGGCATTTGTAGCTGCCTGGTTGGTTCTGTTCTTAATTAATTTCAGTTAGCATTGAAATTGATAATTACATCACCATAAACTGGTTTATCCATTATTGCTATAAATAAGCTAAATCTAGATACTGACTACTAACTCCTAACAGCAAAGAGGAACCCCTAGGAGGAACCACAGTCAGTTCAGGACAACAGAATCACAGAAGGAAGAAAACAAATTGCATTAACAGTGGGGTCGGGTTCAAACAAGCTGTATGTTGATTAAGCCATTTGCTAGTTAATACTGATTTCTCCTGAAGTAACTCTGTGGCTAAATAAGAACTGGAATGAGACACACACACACCCAACATTTGAACTCAATTGATATTATGCACTTTGCCTGGAGCAAATGTCATGTCAATGCCCATACCAGTTGGTTGCCTACTAAGAGTTTGTATAAAAGTTTATGGAATGCAAATGAGACTGGGATAGTGTCCTACAAATAGAATATTTAAAAATAAGAACTTTGCTTTGTGTGCAAACAGTACTAGAAAGTGGAATGTAACCGTGGATACATACATTCATAAAATTCATAAAAAAGTTATTTTAAGAAATAATTCAGAAGACAAAAAGTGCAACAGGATGTACTCTCCTTCCTAAAGGGTGTGGGAAAAGTTCTGTCTTGCCCCCTTCTCTCTCCAAGGAAGCATAAACAGAGTAAATCTGACAGGAATGTAATTACTGGAATGTTAACTTCAACCACACCTTAGTAGAACACGCCTACTTATCCCTCCTCTTTTCTAGTCACTGGCTAATTTTATCTTCACTATTAGGATAGGCAGCAAATAAGCTTGAAGCACTGGTCCTGAAGGCAACCCTGAACATCGGTTTTCAAATTTGATTGAGAGCTGAAATGCAAGTAGGTGCAGCAGAGGGGGAATAATACAACTTTATGAAGACAGTAAATTGAAGTACATGAGTGTGATGTTTTCTGAATTTTGTGTATTCTGACAGGTGTGGACAACATACAGCGACAACGACACACGTCCATCTCTACTCTCGGTTACTGGAAAGTGGAAGATGCATGAAGAAAACCAATTTTTTAACAACTCAGTGGTGGGAATTTTGGACAATGGAAAAATATGTTGGAGTTCTGCGTGGGATCTGAAGCTCTTCCAATGGTCGCTCACATCTCCTTATCACTTTTCCAGCCCAGCTAATGATGGTGAATCTGTTGGACGGAGAACTGATAAGGGCATGTGCCTGACACTTACAGCCACTGTCTTATTAGGATATATTACAGAGCAATGGGTTACAGTTTTTTTCTTTAGTACTAAAGAGCCTAGTTTCCTGATAGCACTGAAATGTTAAGACAGTTTTTTTTTCTGAAGTGTGTTACTTACAAAATTACTTTGAAAACAATAAAAGGAACTAATATAATGTTAATTTACAGATTTTATGATTATCCCAGTGTCAACGATTATTTTCAATTATTTTATTGTAGTTGTATATGTCTGTAAACAAAATCTGTTACCATCCTAGATTTTCTATCAAAGTTTGGCACTTTTGAAGCATTCAGTAAGTAAAAAATTTGAAAGTGATGTATCCTTGTGAAATGTGCATTATTAAAATAAGGTGTAAGGTTGTAAGAAATATGCATGTGAATTTCTTGTTTTTGTATCTCCTGGCCGGGTTTGAGAGGTTGTATTTACAAAACAAACTAAGCTGAACATCCCAAAATTAATAAGTATGTAGAAGTAACATCTGATTTATTTTTTAACACTGGTTACTTTTACAGAGGGGGAGGCATAGGGTGCCCACACAAACATTTTAAATGGTGTTATTTGCACATCGCTGTGTAGGTCAGTTAACCTTGTTGGAGTGTGAGCCCCGATTCTAGTTTCTGAGCTAGACAGGCTACTTGCCTGGTAAGGGTCTCCCACTTAGAAATACGGGATGGGAAAGGGGTGCAGCAGAGGTATATTGATCTAGGGCCCCTTAACTATGTACAGTATTAAAGGAGCATTATGAAGAATTGCTATTTATTGCTCATGTGCTCTCCCAACAGTAGGAGAGTGTAATTAACTTTTACTTCTCTGCAGTAAAGACAATTTGCGCTTTGAGTCCTAATGGCACATGTGCATTTTACAAGTTATGAGATTATGGAACCAGCACTGGCACAAAAATAAGTATGTGGACTGACACAGTAGAGTAATAATACAGGTTTTGACACAAATATGAATCAAATATCCAGCCTTACGCAGTTCTCGCTTTTATTTTTTGGTAAAAATGCAACATAATGCAATTATTAAAATCAGTCACACTATAAAACGCTACCAAATAAATCATAATTCAGATACAACACAGATATAATGCTGCATTGTTTTGTCTGGTTTGTGCTAAATTGTTAACAAATCATATAAAAAAAAAAACAGTCAGCACCTGGTACACCACCAAAGTGAACTGTTTTAGCCTTTGGTTGACACTGTTGGGGCTGGGTAATGGTATTAGTGCTTAAGTCTTAAATCATAAACACAAATAGACAAGAAAATGTTTCACGCCAGACGTGGTAAACATGCCGTGGCATCAGTAATTTGGATCTATACTAATCAATGGAGTCAAGCTATTTGCACTATGATGATTCACAGTCAGGTCACCCACATTTTAAATCTGAGCGTGTGCGAATGCCTGATATTATGGTAAATGCATGCGCAAACTGAAAATACGTCCTGAAAGAAAAGAGGAGACTGGAGACTACAACATATTTACAGTGTATCACAAAAGTGAGTACACCCCTCACATTTCTGTAGATATTTAAGTATATCTTTTCATGGGACAACACTGACAAAATGACACTTTGACACAATGAAAAGTAGTCTGTGTGCAGCTTATATGACAGTGTAAAATTATTCTTCCCTCAAAATAACTCAATATACAGCCATTAATGTCTAAACCAGTAATGTATTAGAGTGGAGACTGCAAGCCAGGCCCACATCAGTGTCTGACCTCACAAATGTGCTTCTGGAAGAATGGTCAAAAAAGTCCATAAACAGAGGAGGAGTTGAAGCTGTTATAGCTGCAAAGGGTGGTCCAACATCACATTAAACCCTATGGAATAAGAAGGATGTGTATATGTGTATATATATATGTGTGTGTGTGTGTGTGTGTGTGTGTGTGTGTGAAATTTCACTGTATACTTTTTTTCTAAACTTTGTTCCCCCCTTATGAGGATTAAACTTATACAGTAACATTTTCCCAAACTTGCACTGGTGATTGACAAGCATTTTCTGTTTCCAATAATAGTGGAACTGTTGTGGAATTATGGGGAAAATATGAGAAATGTAAATAAATGAAATAGCACTTTAGTATGGCTTTGTATATAAGAAATGGCAAACACCGTTACAACAATGTTACAGTCTGCTGAATGCTTATTAAAACATCACTTTTACTAGCGTTCCTCCACGAAATATGTTGTCTTCTTTGTTATCGGGGCTTATTAGTAGTAAAGCGTGGATAGCTTGACTCCAGTACTATTTCGGTTGGATCAACAGACTTAAGTAACGAGGAAACCCTAAGATGGAATTATGATTATATGTAAACAAACAATACTAACTTAGTGACTGACGAAGAAAGCATTTCTATGTTGGCTGTTGGAGCTTTATCAGTATCGTTAGCTACGTCATTTTTGCCTGTCCCGTGAGTTCTTATAACAGTGACAGTAGTGATATTCACCTGAAGGCAGATGCCACTTTTAGGTCGGTAAAGTTCGGTTCATATTCGACATTGAGCGGATATTCGCGTTTCGCCCCACATCGTCCTAAAATTCCTAAAATCTCTAAAATTACATTTTCTACATGGTGGAGGAACAGAGGACAATCTACCAGCATTCGGTCTTATCTAAACCCCAGATTATTCCATTTCGCCGAGTACATTTAATCAAATTAGCAGAAACCGCAGAAGTGGACGGCGAAAAGAAGGGACCGTCTAAAAAGTGTAAACATTGTTTTAAAACGTAGAACATTTACAGACATAAGGAACCTGTTTGTTTAAGACTTGAAGCCGACTGAAGAACAGAGATTATATAAAAGTCAATGACTAACCTTAACAACAAGTACATTTAATGGATGGATACTTTCGACATTTTAAACATAAATGTGATTTTTTTTTAAACGTAAATTAATGAGATGAGATGTACAGATCTCAAATCACTTACATCTTACATAACTTACATATATGTGAAACTAAGGCAAAACAGAATGCAAAGAAGCAAGAACAAGGGGACTTCTACATACTAACCAGACAAACCCAAGTAAACTGAGTGAGGTAACAAGGAGACACTGACTAGAAACACAGACATGGGGTAGACATACACAAGAAAGGACGGGGACACCTGGAGGGAACAAGAGGTTATGAAAAGGAACGGGGTATCGGTGTGAACACTGGACACCAGAACTGACACCAGAACTGAGGAGATCCAAAACAAAGCAAAACAAGGTCAGGCTAGAACAACCGAAAGGGGCATAACTTGAAATAAAACTCTCTTATGGTAAAACCAGAACAGTAGAGACAGAAATGTGACAAAACTAGGACAGGCGTGACGGTATCAGAGACAAATTTGATACACATACTACAACCTTAAGTTTGTGGTTAATATATTTATAGTATTAAATTGCTACTGTGAAATATCCTTATAGATCTAAAATACCTTGCAGTCTACAAAGACACATCTGATTAACATACTACAACCCTTCCTTTGGGAAATTATGTGGAAATAAAGATTGTGTAAAAATTACTGTAATTAAAACATAGTAAAACCAAATCACCCTTAAATTAAAGTCTGGAATGTGTACTTTATGTCTGATCAGTTTGATTAGAATTCCTTAACTATGGAATAGAGAGGCATATCAAGGAAAAATGTGCCTTTGTCCCAAACTTTATGTAGGGCACTGTCTATGTTTAATCACACTTAACCGTATTAAATATGGGAGAATATATATCGCTTTTCCAACAGTGGTTGGAGTCCGAAAGACCCAATTGCCTTTACTTGTATTAGAGAAGGACAAGTCCTTACCCTCTTGGTGTTGGGAGCATTGCTAATGCTAGAGGGAGCTAAGAAAGGGTGGGTTAATTGGCCTTACCAAATCGTGAGAAAATGTGAAAAAAGAAAGATAATATACTGGTTTTGTAAGGGTGCAGACTGTGTCTGGGCAACCTGCTATGCCATCCTCAGCCACCAAAGGGAAACCCAAAAATACTACACCCTGATTAGGGGCAATCAGCAATACCTGTCCCCAACCCCTAACCCTACACTCAGTCTTTGTGTTTTCTGTTCAGAGTGGCACACACACTCTCCTGGGTCTCTTTTTCTGACCTTGTGATAGTGCCATGTCTAACCTCTTCTTTGGCTTGCCTCAAGGTCTTTCCTATCCAAAAAGAAAAGAACCTCATCATGCTATTTGGATTGATGAATGCGCTCGCCATCTTCCAACATTACATTAACGAGGCCCTCAGGGAGGCTGTGTACTCAAGGAGGCCGTGTTAATCTATTTGGGTGACATCCTCATCTATGGTAGGTCCGTAGATGAACACGTTGCCCATGCCAGGCAGGTTCTCCAGTTGCTCCTGGAGAACCACCTGTTTATCAAATTGGAGAAATCCCAGTTCCATGCACAGACAATCTCCTTTTTGGGCTTTGTTGTGTCCCATAACACCCTGCCCATGGATCTGGCCAAAATCAAGGCCATGGACAACTGGCCCTGGCTCTGTATGCCTAGTTTTGGCCCAAGTTCTCCAGTTGGCTGACCCAGAACTTCCGTTCCACACAGAGATGGACACCTCTGAGGTAGGCATGGATGCAGACCACTCCCAGCAGTCTGGCCCCAGCCAGAAGCCGCTGGGTCTACTTCTCCCACTGCCTCACCGCCGCTGAACGAATTTACAATGTGGGTGACCGTGAATTACTGGCAGTCAGTAATTCATCCAGCAGGCCAATTGTCTAACTGCGCCAAGCCATATGATGTTCAATTTCGTATTATTGTTCTGACTGGACCCGTGGGAACCCTCTCTTATATCGAACACACCCACTCTGTTCAATTTCGTATTATTGTTCTGACTGGACCTGTGGGAACCCTCTCCTATATCGAACACACCCACGACCATAGTCCCTGAAACCCAGACCTTGGCTTACATCCAATGGAGACCAGAGAAAGCTTCTATGACGGTGATTCTAGTGGCCCTGCATGGACATGCATGGGCAACGGGTTTGGCTTTTGGCTAAGGATCTGCCCCTGCGTGTAGTCACCGTAAGTTGGCTTCTCGTTACAAACACGCACACACACACACTGCACAGGGAACTCAAGGGAAAGAGAGGGGAAAACTTGGGGTTCAGACAGAGGAAACCAAACATAGGAGGAACACACAAAGGAGAGTGAGACCCACTCAACCTTCAGCTCGAGAATATGGCTGACACAAACACTCAACCAGAGTCAAAAGATCCAGCAGTGGGCAGCTGGGGCCCACGTACAGTTGGCGGTGCGCCAGCCTACACCACCAAACTCCTTCTGGATGTTCGTCAGGTCTGCGGAGGGCTCCAGTATCTAGTGGACTGGGAGGCTTATGGTCCTGAGGAACGATCCTGGGTGCCCTCCCACCACATCCTAGACCCTGAGCTCATCCGGTCATTTATTTGGGCCGTGCAGCTGGTTTGGGGACATCAAGTGACACTCTGACACCAGTGAGGTCTGCCACAGCCACACATAGTACCTATCAGCTGCACCACACCACACCACCAAGATGGCAAAATAGTACCCTCTGTGAGGAAGATCCCTCCACAGAAGAGAGTACAGAGCTACGCTGCAGCGGTAGCCCAGCCTCCATCCCCCCGAGCCAGAGACTCTACTCCGACTTCAGCACTACAGCCAGGAGAGATATTGGATATGCTCTACCGCCTGTGCAGCTACTTTCAGACAGCAGGTAATGTTCTGCTGTGTGGAGATATTAATGCTTGGACAGGTAAATAAGCCTGATTATATAGACCCACAGAGTACCAAAGATGTGTTTGGCCAAAGCCCTCTATACCTCACACCAATCCTCAAAACCAAAAACAACCTCAACAGAACTGTAAACACAACTGGTAAAGAACTATTGCTTCTCTGCTGGGCTTTAGGATTGTACATGCTTAATGGCAGGGTCAGAGGGGACTCTCTGGGGAGATTTACATACTGTTCAAATCTCTGAGCTAGCGTGGTTGATTATGCAATCACTGACATGGACCCCAGCACAGTTAATGCATTCACTGTCAGGTAACAGTCTCCTCTATCAGACCATAATCAAATTAATGTGTACCTCAAAATATCAAACCAACCAAAACAAACATCAGAGCCCAGTAAACAGTACTCCCTACAGACCTACAGCTGGGCTCTAGACAGAATTTTTTTTTTTTACATGCGCTTAATTCATCTGATAGATGTAGCAAAATTGCTAACTTTAACCAAATATTAACCGTGCTGTCAACTAAATCAATAATATTTTCCATAAAGCAGCTAATATGGCCGACCTCCACAGGAAACAAAGCTAAAAAATTAGGGAATGAAAACAGGTGATCATGAATGCAGGTCTCTCCAAAAATAACTAATAAAACTGTCAAACCTAAAACACACAACAAAAAAAATTCAGATCTAAGACAAAAATACTGTGAAACCCTAAAACAATATAAACAGTCAGTTTAAATAAAAAAATAAATCATGCCAACAAAAATGTATTAAACAAAATCAATTCTGGGAATTATGAAATAGTCTGGGTACAACAAAACCACAGGACCCACCTTCTGAAAAAAAGTGAAATTTTGGGAAAAATTTACATTTATTAGAAAGGGGCAGTGGTGGCTCAGCAATTAGAGCTCTGGGCTATTGATAACAGGGTTGTGGGTTCGATTCCAGGGCTCGGCAAGCTGCCACTGTTGGGCCCTTGAGAAAGGCCCTTTACCCTCTCTGCTGCCCACTGCTGTGTGTGTGTGTGTGTGTGTGTGCACGCACTACCACAGATGGGTTAAATGCGGAGGACACATTTTGCTGTACATAGTACAGTGACAAATACGTGCACCTTTACCTTTAAGTTCCATTAAAGACAATCAAAATCTACTCAATTATCCCATTACACAAGAAGAATTGGCCAAACAACTTAAATCTGGTATGAGACCTAGGTCTGGGGTCCACTCAATGAGCACAGTCTCTGCTGTAGATCTCTGACAGTCGGGAGATGTTGTTCTAGTCTGTATTCTGTATTCATACGAAAGCATTCTAGTTTACCTTAAGCGTAATATTAACCATACCGTCAACAAAATCAATAATATTAAAAAAAAGAAAAACACTCAGAAACCCTAAAACAATATATACAGTCAGTTTAAATAAAAAACATCAATCATGCCAACAAAACTCTTGATAAAATTAAAGAATCTATTAAACAAAATCAATTCTGGGAATTATGAAATAGTCTAGGCACAACAAAACCACAGTACCCACCATCATTACTAGTAAATAATGAAAATAGTGAAATTTGGAAAACACATTTTGAACACCTTTACAAAGAAATTCCTCAAAAAAAGTTAACCCCCATCATGATCTAATCAACATAAATTACATTTAAAAGAAGGTTACAAATAGTTACAAACACAGAGACGACTTCTCCCAAAAAAGAGGAGTGAACAGTGCTGCAGTCTGAAAAACAGACATGTTTGCCACAGCAGGGCCTTCATCAGCTTCCTTGGCTTTAATCCTACTATTTATAGAAATGCAGCAACAAACAGCATTGAAAAAAAGCCAGTAGCTAGAAAGTCTTGTTCAACAAGGTCTACAAGTGTCTCTCTCAGGAATAAGACATTTTCATCCAGAGAGAATTTAAATAAATTTCTGGATATAAAATAGTCAAGTCAAATTTATTTGTATAGCGCTTCTTACAACTGTTGTTGTCACAAAGCAGCTTTACATAATCAGTAATTAGTAAAAGACAGAAAAAAAGAAAATAAATGAAATAAAAATTCATGAGAAATCTAAGACCCCCAGTGAGCAAACCAACGGCGACAGTGACAAGGAAAAACTCCCTCAGAGCTGGAGGAAGAAACTTTGGGAGGAACCAAGACTCAAAAGGGGGACCTATCCTCCTCTGGTCAGAACTATTTATAAATTATCAGCTTAGATTTAAAGATTGAGACTGTGCCTGAGTCCTGCACATTATCTGGAAGGTTATTCCAGAGTTTGGGGCCTTATAAGAAAAGGCTCTTTCCCCTGCTGAGGTTTTATGAATTTTGGGAACAACTAAGAAGCTAGCACCCAGAGATCGAAGTATTCAATCTAAGGATGGTTCATAATATGTAATAAGATCTCGCAGGTACTCAGAAGCAAGGCCATGTAGGGTTTTGTATGTTAATAGAAGAATTTTGTAGTCAATACAGTTTAACTGGGAGCCAATGAAGTGCTGATAAAACTGGACTAATATAGTCAAATTTTCTAGTTTTAGTAAGAACCCTAGCTGCAGCATTTTGAACTATTTGAAGTTTATTGAGGTTCCTGCTGAAACAACCTGACAAAAAGCCCCTCCCGCCTCTGTTCCTGTCTTGGCGGCCCCGCCTGCCTCTGTTCTTGTCCCGGCAGTGGCATCTGCACCTACTACCTGCGACTGCCCAAAAGCGAGTGGTGCCAGCTGCTACTGGTCCAGCGAAGGCGGTGCCTGCCGGCGCCGTTCCCGCTATGACAACACCCACTGCGTCGGTTCCTGCGTTTCCAACGCCCACCGCGTGCCTTCCTGCGTTGTTGACACCCACCGCGTCGGTTCCAGAGCTTACGACCCCACGTATTGCCCACGTAGTCCCCCCGGGTAGGCCGCAGTTAACTCCTGAGTTCAGGAAATTTAAATTGTTCTAATACATGGTTGGTTTTTCTTCTAGTTTATGGTCACGGTTACATTCACGATTATGTCATGTCTTGAGACTGGGGGTACTTAAGGAGCTCAGACTCTGAGCTCCTCGCCGAGAATTGCTAGTTTAGGCCATCCAGCCACCTTCGGATTTAGCGAGGTGCTTTTGCCCGCTTCCTGGTTTTACCCACAACTCTCGTGTTATTAAAAGTACTTGCATTGGACCCATCTCTGTGAGTGTTCATCCCTCTGTGTCTGGTCTAACCAGCCATGACAATATCTCTCTAAATCATGTTCTCCTTCGTACACAGGAGCTGAAGATCCTCAACAATTAGATTTGGCCACATTAGATTTCACCAGAAAACTCTCTAAAAGGTGGGCCGACACCCACCTGCTGCCAAGCCTGCCATGGAAAACCCAGAAGGCCCAGAAAAATAAATCCAAGGCCACCCAAGGTATGCAATAAATACGACATTGGACCATGACAACAGAGAGACAGCGCGGGTCAGGCGCTTCTGAGACTTACTGGACCTCCGGAGCTGAGGGATCCGCTGCCGAACCCAAACAACAGAACCGATACAATGACGGCGCTCGCTTACCAGAACACAGGCGATAACTAGAGCGCACACCAGAGCTGACTTCCTAGACGAGAGCTTCACAACCGAAGCGAGGAGAGTTCAGCGCACTCCCATGAACAAGCCCCTGATACTTCTTACGGTGCTCTATGACCGAAGGTGAGCAGGCAGTAACGGTTCGGCAGCCACACTTGAGTCCCTAGACAGAGGAGGTTTAGCTGACATTAGCAGAGGCCGTTGGAGAGCCCAGTAAATAATGCCAGCACTACGAGACACCAGATCCAATCCAGTGTTGACCTGAGATAACCAGAGCTACTAAGAGTTAACAGAAGTCAACTGAAGTCAATTCTCGGCACTGGCTGCTTGCGCTAGCCCTCCTTAAATGCACCAGCCCACAGGTGTAACACATCAACAGAACGTGAAGTCAAACACAGGAAAGCAACTGAACAGTGAAGCAAGAACAAAACATGACTGTCAACATAAAAGTCCTTTTCAACATTGGAGTCCATGACATGACCGTGAGAGAGGCGCCATCTTCATTGCAGGGGCCAACATGGAGGGCGCCATCTTCATTGCAGGGGCCGACATGGAGGGCGCCGTAGCCATCGCAGGAGCCGACGCGGATGGCGTCGTCCTCGAGGGCAATGGGGTAGCAAGCCCCGCCTTCGCTGGACTTTGGGCAGCTGGTACTGCTTGCTTTGGGGCAGTCCTGGTACCACCGCCAGACCAGACCGTGAACTGGGTCAGACAATGAGGGAGAACACTCGCAGGGGGTGGACCAAGGCGAGAGAGTTTATTAACTCAAACAGGGAAGAAAACAAGGAAAAAGCAGCAACAGACTAACAGGTTTAACGATCAACAAAAGCCAAACGTGACAACCAAACTGGGCAAACAAAAGAGCACACCTGTGTTCTGGTAAGCTAGCCCCGTCATTGTATCGGTTCTGTTGTTTGGGTTTGGCAGCGGATACCTCAGCTCCGGAGGTCCAGTAAGTCTCAGAAGCGCCTGACCCGCGCTGTCTTTCTGTTTCACGGTTTTCCCCAGGCACTGCCTGTAGGTTTAGGTTTTCTGTATCGTTCTGGCTCAGCCCTGGCATGCTAGCCTAGCCCTCGTCCCTCACCAGCCACAGGTGTGCTCTTTTGTTTTGCCCAGTATTGTTTGTCACGTTTGGCTTTTGTTTATCGTTAACCCCGTTAATCTGTTGCTGCTTTTTCCTTGTTTTCTGCCCTGTTGTTAATAAACTCTCTTGCCTTGGTCCATCCCCTGCGAGTGTTCTCCCTCATTGTCTGACCCAGTGGATCATGACACATGCAAGTAGCATCCTCATCTGCAATCTGGACAATAAGATTATTTTTTTGTAGCTGATATAATGACTTCAGCTTCAACTTCATGTTTATTTTTTTATTTATTGCCAGTAGATTAGCTTGATAGGAAATGATGCATTCAAATGATGCATTCATGCATATGCATATAATCATCTTGTGAGCGGAAAAGAAGGGAGATGGGAAAGAAGAAACGATTGTGGAAGAAAGCAACTAAGGAAAATGGCATAGATGCAATGATGGAAAGATTTTGACATAAGTTGGGACACTGATGACTAACCACAAAATAAGTAGCAAGGAAAAAAGGTACACAAGAAGATGAAGAAGGATGCTACAAAAAAGGTTTATTGGGCATTTATCAGGAATGTAGATGCGTTGACTGTACTGACTAAAGCTCAGCAACAGCTATTCTGTGGACAGAAAGTGATATGTTATGATGGGCTAAGCAAAATGTCAGACTCATTAGACTAACTCACAAACTAAAGGGGCCATATTTATAATCTAAACCAGTCTGTGGGCCTGATTTGTGTGCTGATTTGGGTCAATCTGAAGCAGATCTGCTTTTAAATCTAAAATCTTAATGCCTGTGTGTCAAACATGGCCTGCAGGTCTGATCTCAAACTATAAAACAATAACATGATAATAATATTTTTATAATGATAATTTACATTTCATTAGCTGAATATGATTATTATTATAAAACAGTCATATTGTTAACAAGCATATCAAAGTAATATATTTAAATTTTGAGTGATATTATTTTTAAAAGTCTTAAGTTGATTATTTCGATTATATTAGCATTCAATATGGTCCAAAACAGATTTTTGACTAAATTTGGACCAAATTAGATGGCCATTTTTAGCAAATAAAGGCAATGACAGATCAACCAGATTTATCCCAAAAAGAACGTCCATAGGACGTCTGGTGCTTGGTGGGACATGCTGGTCTTTGATGGTGATTTTTTTTTTTTTATCAACCAGTAAGGCCATGCTGGTTGACCAGCAAAAACAACACCAGACCAGCACTAACCAGATGTTTATTTTCATTAGGGATATTCCATTTCAAGCAGCAAGTGCATGAGGTTATGGGAGAGGCGGACATTGAGCAAGACTGAGTCTCCCTCCACCCATCCTCACCCTCTTCTATAGGGGAACCATAGAGAGCATCCTAAGCAGCTGCATCACTGCCTGGTTTGGGACCTGCACAGCCTCTGACCGCAAGTCCCTCCAACGCATTGTGAGGACAGCTGAGAAGATCATCGGAGTCTCTCTCCCCTCCGTCATGGACATTTACACCACCCGCTGCATCCGCAAAGCAACCAGCATTGTGGATGACTCCACCCACCCTTCACACAGTATGTTCTCCCTCCTGCCATCAGGAAGAAGGTACCGCAGCATCCGGTCCAACACGACCAGACTCTGCAATAGCTTCTTCCCCCAAGCCATCAGACTCCTCAACACAACTCAACTCCTGAACTGATATCTTACACTCTCCCTCTCTCTCTCTCTCTCTCCCTCTCTCTCTCTTTCCAACCATTTATCCCAGATAACATGGGAAGCATTTTTTGCACAAGCATTTGCACTGATAACTTTACTACCTCACTGGACTCTATTTATCGCACATTGCACAACTTGCACACTACAGTCATTATTTATTATCCTCTGTCTGTACTGTGTTGTCTGTCCGCACTTGTTTGTTTGTGTTGCACTTGTGTCTTGTATGCACTGTCTATGTTGCACCATGGTCCGGGAGGAACGTTGTTTCGTTTCACTGTGTACTCTGTATGTAGTTGAAATGACAATAAACCCACTTGACTTGACTTGACTTGACTTGAGATCTTATTACATATTATGAACCATTAAGAATACTTAGATCTCAGGGTGCTGGCTTCTTAGTAGTTCCCAAAATTCAGAAAACCTCAGCAGGGGAAAGAGCCTTTTCTTATAAAGCCCCCCCAACTCTGGAATAACCTAACAGTCTCAATCTTTAAATCTGAAAACTCATCTGTTTAGTTTAGCTTTTGGTAATTAATGTTTCAATTAATAATTGTAGTATGCAGAGATGCTGGAGCTGTCGTCTCCAGCTTGCACGTGCGTTTCAGGGTGCTCCTGTGTCTATGTTACCTTGCCTCTGTCTCTACTTTTAATTAGGCTGTTATAGTCAGACCTGCCAGAGTCGTCAGACACACTCTGATATTGCTCAACATTATCTGCTCAGAACTAACTTATCAGAACTAACTCTATTTCTTACCTTCTCAGAGTAAATGGTCACCCAGCTCAACCTGCTCGAAAACTGCAAATATTGCAGAGGAAAGGCATGAAAGACAGAGAGACATTGTGCCAATGCTTGCTCAAAAGCTAAAATGTAGGGTTCTGAGGTTCAAGTTCAAGTTGGTTCAAGCCAGTGTAAACCTCATGATGTCACAATGTAACATTAGAAGATTAAGGGAAACTGCTGTTTTTCTTTAATATTTTAAAAAGTATGAAACAATAATACAAAAGAATAGAGATGATAATAATACAGAAGCTAAACAATACAATGCTTGCAAAGCAAAGCTGGATATGCTAGATGTATTTCCTGATGGAAATATCAGTGCTTGCAAAAAACAAAACAAACACAAAAGTGATTTGTTTGTATTATGTATGTATCATGTAAAACAAAATTGAGTTCTTAAATTTGCTAATAAATTTAATAAATTAAAATTTTTGTGTTAATTATATTTTTAAATGTTTGGAATAAAATCTTAAAAATAAAATCACGCTCTTATTGGAGTAATATTAAACCTACAGAATTGTTGTGCATATAAAGCAAAATACATTTTTATAAAGTTTACACAAGCATTTCCTGTATATGCATGCATGGGGGGGGGGGGGGGGGTGTTGCTTGTTTTTTGTAACTGGCGACCTGCAGCAGCCATTTCAAAGTACAGGTCAAAGTAATTTAGACTAAACAGTGGAGTGCACAGCTAAACTAAACTGCGTTTCTCCAGGCTCCAATGTGCAAATATAACACAAAAAGATTATACTCGACTAGTACTCTGTTGAGGCAACGTGACTGGTAAAGATCTTGAATGGATGGAAGTGAGGATCTGATGATTGCCACTCTCTGAAAAGATTTCTAGACAGAGGTGTGGAGGATGTTCTGAATAGTGCCTCTATAGAAATTTGTGAGGATTGGATCTGGATTGTATGATGAGGTTTGCTCTTCTTATTCGTCTTAGAAAGTGAAGAAGCTGCTGTGTCCTCTTGATAAGAAAGGTGGTGTGTGTAGTCCATGTCAGGTTGTCTGTGATGTGCACTTCTAGAAACGTGGCACTGACTCCACTGCATTGCCATGGACTGTAAGTGGGAGGTATACCTTGTGCTTCCTCCTGAAGTCAACAATTGATTCCGTTGTCTTGTCAACATTCATTGACAGATTGTTGTTGTCACACCAGACCACAAGTTGGTTTACTACTTCTCTGTAAATACAAATGAAAGAAACATTACATGATTGAAATCCAATTATTTTTTTCAATTTAAAAAAAGTTGCCAATCATTTTGTCCAGTCCATTTCTGGAGTTCTGTTTGGAGTTACATCAGATTTGGCTTTTTTCTCAGCAAACAAAAGTAAATAAATAAATTTGAATACCAAAGCATTTGTAATTGCAACCCATTTCTGGGAAAAGTGGTGCATTTTCTGATGCTTTTCTTATTGACACGGCTTGTGCTGTCCTTTTTGGCTTGACCTATGTACTAAACCTCAGTTATCCCAGCCAGCTGAAACTCTGAGGTCTTCGAGGTATTCCAGAAACTTTTCTTGGAGAGTGATGCTTTGAAACCAGCCACTCAAGAGCAAATTACAGGCCTGAAATATACATTTTACAAGGACTGCTTTCAATATTTAACCTTTCAAAAGCTAGCTTATGTAGTATAGACACAAGTTCAACTGTCAGTGAACTTACTGCCTTAGGTTATTTGAGAGAGTTAATCTTTTTTTAAAGATGGTTAAGTTTTTCTTTTCTTGCAACTGATGCTCAAAAACTGTCTTAGTCCAGTCCATTGAGAAATTTACTGACTTGAAAAAAGGCAGTGTGCTTTTAAAAAGGCCTACATCCAATGACATATACGCCGACCAATATATACACCATAAAGATATGGCAAAGCTGAGTATTACAGTTTAGATGTTAGTTTGAGTGAGTCACTGAACATTATATATACACTGTATACTTTCATTTGTTTTAAGAGTGAGCGTTGCCGGATAGTTTTTAGTTCTCCCTTTTGTGGAATTTCCTGGAAATTGAAATTTTTTTTTAAAGTTGACATTTTTGATTAAGTGTTTGAAAAAAATTATTATACATAGCACAGCTTGAGTCAGTAAAAAAAAACAACTATTTTAAAATTGTTAGCAGTGGCAGTAGTTTAATAAAGTGGTTTTGTATGAGCTTGTTGGTTGTCTTTTTTTCTTCCATGTTTTCTATGTACAGGTATTCATACTGAGTTGCATTTAAAGTGTTTTTTTTTTTAACTTTTTAACTTATTAAGCATGGTTACATTTCATTTATAATATTGCCTGTAATCTGTTGCTTTAATTTTATTGAGCAAGTATGGCTAATTATGTGCTATAACAAACCTGGGTCTGGGAGGAGCAGGAGCGTAAACCGTAAACTACCGAGATCAGAATGTGGCATAGGGGACAAACAAAGACCACAAGCCTAGCTTGGGAAACACAGGAGTAATAACGGAACTAAAACTGCAAGCCTTGCTTGGGAAACCACAGGGAGAACTTAAACAGCCGTGCTTGGGCGATACTAAAGGGAAACTAGAACTGAGAACTAGAGTATGCCGTGAAACTGCCTTGTGAGCTTGAGCCGCCAGGGAGCATGAACTGGACGCGATGTAATGGACTTGCCTCGAGAACCAAACTTGAAGATAACGTGAACAGGACAAGATACCAGCCAACAGGATCACGCCACAAACACGTAGAGAAACAATTCATGGCAGTGACTAGCTGTAGGAAGGCTTCTTAAATGCTCCCGGTGCAACACATGAACACGAAATGAACACAAATGAGCTGGAAGTCCTAAAATGGGCCTGTGGCCGGAAACCAGGGATTGCCCCGGGGGAGGGCGCGATAACAAGGGCCTGACAGTTCTACTACTATTACTATTTCTACTTTGCACTTTGAATCCACTCAATATTTATGTAGTTATGTAGTAAATTGTTTCATCTATTGTATGTACTTCTACTAAAATTAACCATTTTAAAATGTTAAAATTTATTTGTTTTCACTTAACCAAGCCTAGTAATATTTACTTAATATTTTTTTTATGTGTTGCCTCAATTTTATTGAGTAATTACAGGGTAACATTTTTTATAGTGTAGGGTGCCAAAACCTTAAAAACTGCTTAAAATTTAAAAACCTTAAAAACTGGTTGCAGCAGGGGCTTCACGGTGCATGTGCAATGTAAATTCACCACCAAGCCCCAGAAATGCACTCTCAAGCCCTTTGCTGTTGTTGCTGTGGCAGCATATTATTTGTCATATAAGGTAATGTTGTGAATAGTTTGTGAACTAAGTATGTTTTGTTATACTGTAGCACTAGTTAATGCTGTAGCTAGGTTAGTGGTTAGCTAGCTAACAAACTTCTCGATAAAACATCTCGATATTAGTTACTAGCTACTGTGTTTACCTTAGACTTTATGAACCCTAAAACAAAGATTAGAGCATTAAACGCTGTTGTATAATGATATGCATTAGTATTGCAGGTTTGTGATAATGTGACAAAATTTGAAAAGTTAAAATTGCTAAAAGCAGTAGGCTATTAATAATAAGCTTGTATTAAATTTAATTATTAACATTACAATTAATGTGCATTTAAGGTGCATTAATCTGCATCTGCAAAACCAGAAACCATTCAGTCTCTTAAGTTCTTGGCATGTGTTCCTTATATCTTAATCAACTTAATCAATCTCTTCTGCATTTCAGCACATTTCACTTAGACTGTCTTATGCAATTATCCTAACCAAAATAATTATGTTATATTACTGGAGCTTGTATCACAATGTGAGTTGTAGGGGTATAGAGAGACAGACAGAGAGTTGCAGAGGGTTAAATAGTGAGACAGACAGCAAATTGTAGAGGGACTGACAAACAGACAGAGATACAGAGGTATAGATATATAGAGAGACAGTTACTGTTCCAGACATATAGAGTAGAGACAGGGAGTTACATAGGGATCAACAAACAGACAGTTGTAGATGAATAAACAAACAGACAGAGTTGTACATGGTTAGATACACAGACAGGTGTTTGTAGAGGGATAGATAGAGAGACAGATAGACAGAGAGCTGTAGAGAGACAGACAGACAGAGATTTGCAGCGGGATAGGTAAGGGGGTATGATATAATATTGTCTATGATAATATCTAAATTGTTGTTTTAACGATGTGAGAGCAGACATTATAGAGTATGTCACTAACTTTGCAGAAACCACTCAAAAACATGCCTTAAGAGCTCACATATTTACTGCGCCTGTTAGCCTGATAAGATAGACTACTGCACATGTGCATGGAGTGCATGCAGCGTGCTAGCATAGTCTACAAGTTTACTGCAACACGAACTAGTGTTGTCTGCAAACTAACCTCTGTGCTGAATATTACGAGTCCGCTGCCCACTACAAGCCGAAATTCCAGAATTCCAGAAAAGCGAGGTGCAGGAGCTCCAGCAGGACAAAGAGTTTTTGAGAAAAGAACTCATTGCAAGAGAGGAGACACATCTTAGAGACATGACTCTTAATGACCAGCGGGAGGAACTAATGAGACTAAAAGCCAGTTAGCAGCCAGCAGAGCAGGGACCTGCCACACTAATCCACAGCCCACCCACTCTGACCCACTGGCTGCCCCAAAAACAAGAACCTGCCACTTTTGACCAAAAACTCGCCCGCTCAGTCCCATAACCCACCTAATCACAGCAAGAACCTTCTAAACAAGAGCACATTCTAAACAAGAAACCACCCACTCCAACCTGAAGTCTGCAACTGTCCACCCATTTTGACACCCACCCTAACTTTAACTCCAAACCAGAACCTAGTGAAAAAAGTAAAACACAATTATGCATTCCTTCAGATACTAATATAATCATTCTAAAAGACTAAAATTTTAAATTACCAAAGTTTGGTGTGCCATGACCAGTTATGCTATACTTCAGCTTGTCACTCCATCTCAGTTGAGCCAGATCATATTGTCCACCACACTGGCACTAATGATATGAAATCACAACAAGAGAGAGAGTAGTTGAAAGCATAAGAAGGGTAGAACAAACTGCCACACAGACCTTCCCCACCACAAAGTCATTAAATCAAATCACATTTTTTGTAGCGCTTTTTACAACTGGTGTTGTCACAAAGCAGCTTTGCAGAATCATTAACCAGTGAGCAGCCCAGTGGCAAGAAAAAACTCCCTCAGAGCTGAAGGAAGAAACCTTGGAAGGAACCAGGACTCACAAAGGGGACCCATCTTTCTCTGGTCTGAACTATTTATAATTTACTGATAAAATGCACAGACCCATCAAGACTGTTGTACTGCTCAGGTGTGCAACATAATCATTATATGTCTATAATAACCATGGTGTAGTATAACTTAATATAATCATAGTAGTGATGGTAAGAGTAATGAGAGTAATGGTAGTTAATTGTGGTACTTAGTAATGTAGATTTTAACATGGTCATTAGGCAGGTAGCAGTGGAAGTAGAATGTGCAGCTGGTTTTGGTGGTGGGGGGCCTGGTGGTAGGACTGGTGGGTGGCAGCAAAGAAAGTTGTGTGACATCCAGCATTTTACATCCTTTACACAGTCCTCAATTTTCTTTAATCTAGATTTATCAACAGGTTTGGCTGATATTATAGAGCTGTGTGTCATCTGCATAACAATGGAAGTAAACGTCATGTCTGCTATAACTGTTCCCCAGTGGTAACATATATAATGTGAATAATAATGGTCCTTTTGGAACTTCATATCTTACTTCTGTATATTCCAACCATGTTCTGTGACCTTTCTAAGAGAATCGATCTGAGCCTTTCTCCCCTCTGTTAAACACAATATTAAAAGGGGTACAGATGTATTTATTTATACACTTTGATTGCAATGCTTGGACATTACAAATGTAAATTGTAAAAAGGAATAGATTGAGAGAAAATATTGAGGGAGAGATTGAGAGACAGACAGACATAGTTGCAGAAGAATAGAGAGACAGACAAATATTAGTAGAGGGATTGATAGACATACATATAGAATGTATGTATGTAAAATAGTTGTAGAGGGATATATAGACAGACAGAGAGTTGAAGAATGGAAGACAGAGATATACAAACAGATAGTTGTAGAGGGATATAGAGAGAGACAGACAGAAAGTTGCCAAAGGTTAGATAGAGAGACAGACAGAGAGTTGTAGAGGGATGGATAGACATACATGCAGACAGATAGTTCAATAATGATAGATAGAGACATACAGACAAATAGTTGTATAGGGATATAGAGAGACAGACAGAAAGTTAGATAGAGAGACAGATAGACAGAGTTGCAGCGTGATAGATAGATAGAGTGACAGACAGACAGTTGATGATGACAGAGATTGACATAGAGAGAGTGAGACAGAAACAGATAGTTTCAGAGGGATATGAAGAGAGAGAGAAAGTAGAATTATTAAATTTAGTTGAATTATTGATAGAGCGATAGACAGACAGAAAGTTGCAGAGAAACAGAACGAGAGACTGATAGACAGTTGCAGAGGGAGAGATGGAGAGACAGGCACAGTTGCAAAAGGATAGAGAGAGAGACAGATAGACAAAGTTGTGTAGGAATAGATAGAGAGATAGACAGAGAAGGATATACTGAGAGACAGTTAGACAGAGGGATAGAGAGACATTGAGAGTTGTAGAGGGATGGAGAAACATACATATTTGTTGAGGGATAAAAGAGACATAGAGACAGAGATTTGCAGAGGGATAGATGGAGAGATAGACAGAGAGCTACAGAGGGCTAGATGGAGAAAGAGACAGACAGTTGCAGAGTTATATATAGAGACCAAAAGGCAGAGGTAGGTGGATAGAGAGACAGACAGATTTGTAGAGGGATAGAGAGACAGCCAGAGAGTTGTAGAGAGATAGGCAGAAAGACTTTAGAAAGAATTTAGAGACATAGATAGGAAGACAGAATTGTAAAGGGAAATACAGACTGAGAGTTGCAGAGTTATAGACATACAGATAGACAGAATTGCAGAGGGATAAATACAGAGACAGACACGCAGAGAGTTGTATAGGGATATAAAGAGAGGCAGACAGATTTGTAGAGGGACAGACAAACACAGAGAGACAGACAGGCAGAGAGTTGGACAGATTAGAGAGAGACAAAGAGTTGTGGAGTAATAGGCAGACAAACAGATGTAGAGGCATTGATATAGCAACAGACAAAGTTGACGAATGACTAAAAGACAGAAATGTTTTAAAAAATGGACAGACAGACAGACTCAGAGTTACAGAGACATATATGGACAGACATATTTGCAGAATTATAGAGAGACAGACAGAACAAAAGCTGCAGTAGGATTAATGGATCAATCCAGTGTAAAACTGAGCAACTTACTAGTGAATCTCTGCAGGGTCTGTCAATAAATCAGCACACTGCACGGCATACTCGACTCAGATTTATCATTTGAGCAACATATAGCCAATATTAGTAGGACAGCCTTTATGCAGCTTAGAAACATCGCCAAACTAAGAAACTCCTTATCTCTATAGGATGCGGCAAAGCTAGTACACACTTTTATTACCTCAAGGCTAGATTACTGTAATGCACTTTTGTCAGGTTGTTCCAGCAGGAACCTCAATAAACTTCAGCTGGTTCAAAATGCTGCAGCCAGGGTCCTTACTAAAACTAGAAAATTTGACCATATCAGTCCAGTTCTATCAGCACTTCATTGGCTCCCAGTTAAATTCCGTATTGAATACAAAATTCTTTTATTAACATATAAAGCCCTTCATGGCCTCGCTCCTGAGTACCTGCGGGATCTTATTACATATTACGAACCATCAAGACTACTTAGATCTCAGGGTGCTGGACTCTTACTCGTTCCCAAAATTCAGAAAACCTCAGCAGGGGGAAGAGCCTTTTCTTATAAAGCCCCCCAAATCCGGAATAACCTTCCAGATAATGTTCAGGACTCAGACACAGTCTCAATCTTTAAATCTAAGCTGAAAACTCATCTGTTTAGTTTAGCTTTTGGTAATTAATGTTTCTTAGATAAAGGTTGCAGGTCCAGGGGTTCGCGGACCCAGGGAATTGTAGTACACTGAGATGCTGGGGCTGTCGTCTCACTGCTTACACGCGATTACTCAGGTACTCTTCCGGGACATCTAAATGCTCTCTAGCAAACTTCAGACGTGCCCGGATATGTACTGGCTTAAGCAGGGCAACACGTCTGGCACTGCAAGATCTGAGTCCCTGGCGGCGTAGTGTGTTACTGACGGTAGCCTTTGTGACATTGGTCCCAGCTTTCTGCAGGTCATTCACTAGGTCCCCCCGGCTGAGATCTTGCGTGGAGCCCCTGATTGAGGGAGATTAGCAGTGGTCTTGTAGGTCTTCCATTTTCTGATTATTGCTCCCACAGTACATTTCTTCACACCAAGCTGCTTGCCTATTGCAGATTCAGTCTTCCCAGCCTGGTGCAGGTCTACAATTTTGTTTTTGGTGTTCTTCGACAGCTCTTTGGTCTTCACCATAGTGGAGTTTGGAGTGTGACTGTTTGAGGTTGTGGGCAGGTGTCTTTTATACTGTTAACGAGTTCAAACAGGTGCCATTAATACAGGTAATGAGTGGAGGACAGAGAAGCCTCTTAAATAAGTTACAGGTCTGTGACAGCCAGAAATCTTGCTTGTTTGTAGGTGACCAAATACTTATTTTGCACCATTATTTGCAAATAAATTCTTTAAAAATCAGACAATGTGATTTTCAATTTTTTTTTTCTCATTTTGTCTCTCATAGTTGAGGTCTACCTATGATGTCAATTACAGGCCTCTCTCATCTTTTTAAGTGGGAGAACTTTCACAATTGGTGACTGACTAAATACTTTTTTTCCCCACTGTATCTGCCACTTGGACTCATAACTGTCTGCCACTATTAATATCACCATTATTAACTATCTGTTGTAACAGGTTTGGTCATTTTTATCATTAATGTTTAAATATTTCTGACCAGAGGAGGATGGGTCCCCCTTGTGAGTCTTGGTTCCTCCCAAGGTTTCTTCCTCCAGCTCTGAGGGAGTTTTTCCTTGCCACTGTCGCCATTGGCTTGCTCACTGGGGGTCTTTGATATCTTACGTTATTTTCTTCTTTTTTCTTTGTCTCTGTCTTTTATTAATCACTATTTATGTACAGCTGCTTTGTGACGACAACAGTTGTAAAAAGCGCTATACAAATAAATCTGACTTGACTTGACTTGACTGTTAGTATGGTATCTCAAGTCAAGTCAAGTCAAGTCAAGTGGGTTTTATTGTCATTTCAACTACATACAGAGTACACAGTGAAATGAAACAACGTTCCTCCAGGACCATGGTGCAACATAGACAGTGCATACAAAACACAAGTGCAACACAATACAAGTGCGGACAGACAACACAACACAGTACAGACAGAGAATAATCTCAAGTAGTTATTAAGGCATTAATAACTGGTTAAATTGGTGATGCTAGCCTGTTGCTATGGTATCCCAGGTGGCAGCTAAGGTGTTGCTAAGTGGGTGCTAGGTGGTTGCTATGGTGTTGCTAAATGGTTGCTAGGCAGTTGCTATTATGTCCCAGGTGGTTGCTAAGACATTTTTAGATAGTTGCTGGACTATTTTCTTATTACAGGTGGATGCTAATATGTTGCTAAGTGGTTGCTAGGTGGTTGCTATGGTATCCCAAATGGTGGCTAAGATGTTTCTCTGTGTTTGTGTGGTTTTCCAGGTACTAATGTGCTGATATGTCTGACAGATCATGAAAAAGAGAGTTGTAGAGGGATAGATGGACAGTAGACAGTATGTGTGGTGTGTGTGTGTGTGTGTGTGTGTGTGTGTGGTGTGTGTGTGTTGTGCATGTGTGTAGTGTGTGTTTTGTGCAGTGTTTGTAATAGAGAGTTGTAAAGATAGATAGATAGGCAGACAGATAGATAGAGAGCTGTAGAGGAACAAACACATAACAGATATTGACAGTTATAGAGACAGATAGAGGATTATAAGGGACAGACAGATAGAGCATTGTAGATGGATAGATAGACAGACAAACAAACATTATTGGAGCAAAAGCTCATCCAGGATATTTTACTAATAGAGCAGTGGCCACAAACTTGGCCAAAATGTAGAGTATAGACAGACAGACATGCAGTTATATTAAGGGACAGAGAGGAGGGAAGTCTTAACATTAGCACCGTGAGAGTGAAGAACTCATTCAAGCCAGTTTTAGCCTAAAGATGATGTCACATTGGTCCATTATAAGTCTTTTGGAAAATTGTCCTAGGTTTCTTTAATCTCTATTAAACGTACACGTTGAAGTTTGAACAAAGTTTTTATGTTAAGAGATTTGTGTGTTGAAAAGAAACAAGTCAACCGTTAACAATATAGTGCTTTGCTTTGCAAGCACTGTAATAAAAACTAGAAAAGTGCATTTTCTGAAGGTAGCACAGAATGGTTGCGCAGATAAAGTGGTTCTCCCTGGTTTCTATAATATCCCAGGGGTTGCTATGATGTTGCAATGGTGTAGGTGTGTAATAAAATGTGGGGTGCGAATATTTTTGCCCATGTGGTTGTTAAGTGTTTGCTAGGTGGTTGCAATGTTTTTTTGGGTCATTGCTATTGTGTCACTAATTGGTCTCTATGCAGAGCGGATTCAGACATTTTAAACATCTGGAGAATTGTGGACTTGCACAAGTCTGGCTCATCCTTGGGTGCAATTTCCAGATGTCTGAAGGTGCCTCGTTCATCTGTACAAATAATTATACGCAATTACAAACAAGATGGGAATGTCCAGCCATCATACCGCTCAAGAAGGAGACAGGTTCTGTGTCCCAGAGATGAATGTGCTTTGGTCTGAAATGTGCATATCAACCCAAGAACAAGCAAAAGACCTTGTGAAGATACTGGCTGAAGCTGGTAGGAGTGTGTCATTATCCACAGTGAAACAAGTACTGTATCGACATGGGCTGAAAAGCCACTCTGCCAGGAAGAAGCCATTGTTTAAAAGAAACATAAAAAAGCCAGATTAATGTTTGTAAATGCACACAGGTACAAAGACAAAGTTGTGCTACCCATGTAAATGTCCTGCCACCCTTTGCTCTGATTACTGCTTTGCACACTCTTGGCATTCTCTCAATGAGCTTCAAGAGGTCACCTGAAATGGTTTTCCAACAGTCTTGAAGGAGTTCCCAGAGGTGTTTAGCACTTGTTGGCCCCTTTGCCTTCACTTTGCAGTCCAGCTCACCCCAAACTATCTTGATTGGGTTCAGGTCCGTCCAGTGACTATGGAGGCCAAGTCATCTGCCGCCCTTACACAGCCTGGAGGTGTGTTTGGGGTCATTGTCCTGTTGAAAAATAAATGATGGTCCAACTAAACGCAAACCAGATGGGATGGCATGTCGCTGTAGGATGCTGTGGTAGCCATGCTGGTTCAGGGTGCCTTCAATTTTGAATAAATCCTCAACAGTGTCACCAGCAAAACACCCCCACACCATCACAGCTCTTCCTCCATGCTTCACAGTGGGAACCAGGCATGTGGAATCCATCCATTCACCTTCTCACAAAGACACGGCGGTTGGAACCAAAGATCTTAAATTTCGACTTATCAGACTAAAGCACAGATTTCCACTGGTCTACTGTCCATTCCTTGTGTTTTTTGGCCCAAACAAATCTCTTCTGCTGTCTCCTCTTAACAGTTGTTCTAGAGATGGGTCTGCTGCTAGAACTCTGTGTGGCATTCAACTGGTCTGTGATCTGAGCTGCTGTTAACTTGCCATTTCTGAGGCTGGTGACTCGGATGAACTTGTCCTGAGAAGCAGAGGTGACTCTTGGTCTTCCTTTCCTGGGTCGGTCCTCGTGTGTGCCAGTTTCGCTGTAGCGCTTGATGGTTTTTGTGACTCCACTTGGGGACACATTTAAAGTTTTTGCAATTTTCCGGACTGACTGACCTTCATTTCTGAATTTTAACTTATTTTAGTTGGCCAATAGGGCTGTCGGCTGTGTAGTAACCTGACTTCTGCACAACACAACTGATATCTTTCCTATATAAAGTTTGAACTATATATATATTCAATGTGTATGTTTTACAATTGTCCAGTTCTTCACTCTCACTGTGCTAATGTTAAGGCTTTGCTCTCTGTCTCTTAATATAACTGCATGTCTGTCTATACTCTACATTTTGCCAAGTTTGTTGCCACTGCTCTATTAGACAATACTGAGGTGACAGACTGAATTGATTAAACTAATTGCACAATTCTTTCGATCGACCACTAGATGGCGATAAATTCTCCTCTAGTGATTGCAGTAATTGCAACTTTTGCACTCGATTCATTCCTACGGGGAAAAAGATCTCATTTTTGCAATTTTTAACATTTTCTGAATTTAACATATTGACAAAAACATTTGCATTACACGGGTGCTGTGTTAGGATTTTATATGCCACTATGTAAAAATATGCTTGTGTTAGTAGAGCGCACTTCACATGCTTCAGTAGAGCATGTTAACTTTATTTTTACAAAAACACTTTGGGAAAAAGAAAGAACTTTGACTAGGCCCATAACGTTTGCATAAGTTTGGGCAAACAGGCAGAGATGTTAAAAACATCTCTGGTCAGTCAATAAAAGACTTTTTTTCGATAGACCAAAATAAAAGTTTGGTCGTTCAAACAGAGTGCTAGACTAATAAATGGCAGTGTCGCAAAATAAATCCGACTGTACCTTATATACAGGATTTTGTTGAGTTTATGTTTTAGTCTAATCTCTATTGTCCGTAGTAGTGGTTTCATTTAAAAACCAGCCACGAAAACAGTAGGACCCGGAAGTTTCATCCTTCTGCCACGTCAGATGTGAGTTTTGATTCGTGTTTTCTTGGAGGTTATCACATTTATATACTTTACGGGAGTGCCTGCAGTTACCTCGTAGTTTATTTAAAACTGTAATTTACTTGTAAATTGGATGCAGAATGCACCGCACGGGGTTGTTGATTGTGGTACTGTACGCAGCTTTAAACGATGGCACCGAATTAACCTTTGAATTACCCGATAACGAGAAACAATGTTTTTACGAGGATTTAGACGACGGAGTGAAGTTTGATATCGACTTTCAAGTAAGATCATTTATGCATGATATGCTGTTTCTTTAGTCCTATTTTAAAGATGTGATTTGCTGGTTCATCTGAAAACGTTCGTTTATATTTATGTTTACATTTATTAAGGCAGCTAGCAGACATTTCAAAACGATTAGCCAAATGTGCGACGAGTGGAAATCAAACCGATACCGTGTTTTAGACACAGTCAGTAAGCATGAAATGCACTGTTTGCCTGATTTGCTTCCAAAATGTACGCTTGGTGTTACGCTTTCCAAATGTACAGAAACAGGGATGGGATGTCCGCTTCCACCAGGTTGACTAGCAGTAATGACAAGCCACCTAGTTAAGCGGCTTTTTAAACATTTAGAATGATGTGATCCATTTTACTCAGTATTCAGAAACTCTGACCTCAGACTAGGAAGTTTGTAACCAATCCGAAGTGAAATTCCAGGTCGTAAACTTGGACAATTGTCACGCTGCGCCCATGGAGCACAGTCAAATTCTTTTCTTCTAGTACATTGTTTGTTGTTTCTCTGTGGAGGATGCGTTTTGGCTGTGTTGTAGCATCTG
The DNA here is from genome assembly GCF_030463535.1 of Salminus brasiliensis. NCBI lineage: Eukaryota > Metazoa > Chordata > Actinopteri > Characiformes > Bryconidae > Salminus > Salminus brasiliensis. The sequence continues at coordinate 24,140,097 of NC_132894.1, read as the reverse complement.
AGGGTCTTGCTGGATAGATGATGATTAATGAGCATGACCAGCAAGGAGTGTGATTAAAGCAGCAAAAAGTGCAATGACTAAGTACAACAGGAGATGACACTAATTTACTTACATAAATGTAGCTTAATAAACCAGGGACTATTCCACAACCTTTAATACTGTTTTGTTTTATCCTGATGTGTATTCAAATCAGTCCACAACAAAATCCAACCACACCTCCCCAACAATAGAACAATGCAAATATGACATTGGCCTTGGAGATATATGGAGATTACAGAAACCAACAGCCAGAGAATATACCTACTTATCCTGTGTCTACCAGTCAAACTCCTGCATTGATTTTCTTGCCAGTAAATCTATTATACCATACCTTTCTAAATCAACAATCCATCCCATAGTAATCTCGGACCACGCACCAACCAGCATGTACTTTTAGACCAAGCAGACACACAACAAGACCTCGATGTCACTCTAATATATCACTACATAAAAGATGCAGACTTTTTTCAGTTTTTACAAAATTTTCAGGAGTGGAATCCTTAATGGAAATAAATGACACACAGAAGTCTCCTTAATACTATTGTGAGAAACAGCTAAATCTGTGCTTAAAAATTATATCTTCATCAGTGTATAGGAAATCAATGTCACAGAACCTATGCAGAAAATTCTATAAAGTGATTACAATGATAAAAAAAAACATCAACATAAACTGGACACAATCAGTGATGTTCTTACTGTTACAGCTTAGGAAAATTAATTTGAAATACAATGATAAATATGGAAACTACCTTGCAAATCAACTAAAAAGACAATGAAAATTAGCTACCCAAGAATAAATAAAATAAAGTAAATAGAATTTAAATCCTAAATCAGTAAACAAGACTTTTAAAATGAATTGCAATAATTTGTACTGTAATAACAGAAATGTAAAACAGGAAGAGATGTCTTCTTAAGTAACCTATTAAATAATCATCAAATTAAATACTCATCAGGCAGCAGACCTAGACATGCTATTACCACAGAAGAAATAGAAAAGGCTCTTAGAAAAATGGCAAATTGTAAAGCCCCAGGACCAGATGGATACCCTCCTGAGTTCTACAAACATTTACAATAAGTTATCTCCCCACTTGGTTAATGAAGTGAAACATACATTATATATTGCACAGTGTTCTACTCCGGCTTACTGTGCATGCGCACATCAATGTTACGTCATGATTCTTGTGCATGGCGGTCCGCCCATAATTTGATCCTACCTGGACTTACCTTGTTTCATCAGTGCAGTCAGATAAGGTGGTATTTTTAACATTTTATAGTGTTTTAATATTAATTGCTTGATTTAAGCATAGTATATGATCCTATCATGTCCATCGTTTAAAGTGTGCTCATTTGTTCAGAATCGTAATCGTAATTTCAAGTTTCAAACGTGTGCACAGTAGTCATTGAAAATTTTGTGTATACGTTTGTGCAAAAGTGTGCATGTTAGTGTTTTCAAATGGCATTTCAAATCAAGGAAAGGAAGCCTGTTTAAGTTGACCAGACACATATGTAATATGTCTGAATTAAATTAAAAATACTCCTACAGACAATAATATAAAAAGCAGAGATTTACGTTGATGCCATTTATCTATTAAATCAGAAACAGTAAAACAGTGTAAAAAAAAAAAAAAAAAAAAAAAGATGCGCTGTATAATGTCCCTATGAGTTACTGACACTCGTTCGACAGCTAGATCTTGTGGGACTCAAGCCCGGGATTCAAGCAAATATTAACAGTAAGATCAGATTGTATAAAGCACATGAAAAAGAGAGAATGATCACATTACAATGCATGAAAACATTAAAAGAATCTGGGTTACAGCTCTGGTTAACGTTAGTTGAAGTTTACTGTGCGCAGTGGAGGTGACTATATATCACAATGTAATAAACTTGACTAAAGATAGCTGTAGCTGTTACTGTGTTAAAACTTAAGCAAACGTAACATGATTATAACATTTGACTTTGTAATATTAAAATGACAAAGATCATTTCCTAAATGTAAAACATAATTTTGTTTATAAATGTAAGTTTTTCTTTGGATAGTTTCTTGTTGTACAAGTGCTGCAAGCAACACTGCCACTATGACACAGACAAAAACCGTTTACTTTCCCTCTCACGTCATCACCTGTGTCTTATCTTAAAGAAAAATCATTTAATTCCTATAATTACAGATTGTAGTCCTTCTGTTTCTCTGCATACTTTATTACATAAAGTCCTATATGATCAGTGGATATTAACAAATGGATAAGTTTTAGAAACAAGTGTAACTCATTGGCCTGAGAAGAGAAGAGGTGGCAGAAGAGAGAGAAGAAAAGTATTAGGTGGAAAAAGAGAGAAAAGAGAAGGATTAGGTGGAAGGAAAGAGAAAAGAGAAGAATTAGGTGGAAGGAGAATGAGAAGAGGTGGAAGGAGAGAGAGAAGGTGGCAGGAGAGGAAGAAGAGGAGGATTTAGGTGGAAGGAGAGAAAGAAGAGAAGGATTTAGGTGGAAGAAGAGAAAAGAGAAGGATTAGGTGGAAGGAGAGAGACAGGAGGTGGAAGGAAAGAGAAGAGAAGGATTTAGGTGAAAGGAGAGAGAAAAGATAAGAATTAGGTGGAGTGAGAGAGAGAAGGACAGGGTTATTGTTTTAATGTCTCTTCTTTTGTATATAAACAGTATAAATCTGTTCAAACTACTGAGCCCCCCTTTGTAGTGTGTAGATACTATTGCTTAAATTGAGTATATATATATATATATATATATATATATATATATATATATATATATATATATATATATATATATATATAATATAATATATAATGTGACCAAAGCGACATGTTAAATCAAGGTGTGTCCAATAATTAGCATCACAGGTGTCTACAATCTTGTAATCAGTCAGTGGGCCTATTTAGGGCTACAGGTAGTCACACCCAAGAATGGCTAAGAGGAAAACATTGGACTATTCTGAAGTGACCTTCTATGAGCCCTGACCTAAATCCTATTGAGAATCTTTGAAAGGAGCTGAGACACGTCATCTGGAAAAGGCACCCTTCAAACCTGAGACAACTTGAGCCGTTTGCTCATGAGGAGTGGGCCAAAATACCTGCTGAGAGGTGCAGAAGTCTCATTGACAGTTACAGGAATCGTTTGATTGCAGTGATTGCCTCAAAAGGTTGTGCAACAAAATAAAGTTAAGGGTACCATCATTTTTGTCCGGGCCAGTTTCATGAGTTTGTTTTTTTATTCTGTTGAAGCATTGTTGAAAAACAATGTCTGACTTCCATTGGTTAATTTTCATAGCTTTTTTATTTATTATTACTTTTGTCAGATTCAAGTTATTTCTGTGACCATTGTGGGTTTTTCTTTCATTAACCGAGGGGTACCAACAATTTTGTCCATGTGTGTATGTCTGCCATATGTTGCCACCCCTCTCCTGACCCCCTCTTGCCACCCCCAAACAATAAAGCAAGAATAGAAATATACATTCATATCAAATTGGCCTTATTAAAGGAAGAATCTCTGCAAATAACATAATATTTTTTTTTTTTTAATGAATCAGTTTCACCCCAAAAATAAAAGCACAATTATTGTGTCTTACAGATATAGATAAAGCATTTGACAAGGTCAACTGGAACTTTCTTTCATAACACTACAAAAGCCTGGCTTTGGACAATCTTAAGGGACGCTATAAATGTTGAGTATTCAACAGAGAGCGAGCAACAATTTTTAGGGCTCTTGCAGCTGAACATGAAACAAACAACGAAGTAATATTGCCCGGGTCAGCAAACCTCAAAAAAGGTGCAAGAAATCAGGATGCAAGAAATCAGGGTGCAAATGCAGCAAAGCCAGTTTGCCAGACAAGAGGCGAGCGGAGCAGTCAGCTTTTACTGAATTTGGGAAGGGGCAAAGGGGAATCATGCGTGAGTGTCTGATTGGGTGGGTCTGAGCACAGTAAGAGCAAACTCTTGCAGCCAAAGGCAAAACAGCCGACCAAGTTGAAATAGTTACAAATCATGATGCCTGCCATGGCTGTCACGCTTAGTTGAGCTAATGATGCTAGAAGCCAAAGTGACCGCAGAGCTCACAGGCAAGCGCAGAATGGCCACCAAATACCTGACAGTAAAATAGATCGAGGGAGCCCCAGTAGGTAGCCATGTTGAGCACCAGTGATGGTAATCCTAAAAGTCAGAACCGAAGTGAATGGCCAAGTTGAGGACAATAGACTAGTAGTCTCCAGTCACCGCAGGCTTTATGGGAAGCAAAAAGAGAGTATGAGGTACGGACGGGGAGGGATTATGAGCAGAGAATGGGGTAGGATAATAAACAGGATGAATAAAAATGGAGGAGCAGGACGGTCCACCAGTGTTCTGGGAGCGCGAAAGGGCTGGAATTAGCAGGGGACAGGTCAGGAAGAGGCTGGGAGGGCTGGGCCACTGAATCCGAAGCGAGGTACAGGAAAAACAGGGCCCTCTTTGCAGAGCACGGGAAGGGAAAACTGCAGTCCTGCAGAGTCTTGTAAAGGCGAGCGGCCTTAGTCTTTCCCGCACAGTACTTTTTATATATAGTTCAGGTGCCATCAGGAGTCACTCCACATAAAATAGACTTAATCTGGTTGATTTCAAGAATCTTGATTTTGATGTTGAAATGGACAACGTAGATTAAAAAAAAAAACATTTATTGATGGGTCTGACCAACTTGCTCAGCGTCAACATAAGAAATGAAGTAATTTCCTTAACATGAGTAGCAAAGCAATATCCTCTCATGGCTTCACCTACAAACTTACCAACAATGCTGATGACTCTCAACTCATACTTTCTTTGTGCCTTCTGACACATAGATTTCAACTCTCATTTTCATGTCTCGCTGATGTCTTGGATGGCAACTCATACCTAAAACTCAAGGCTGAGTTGCTGGACTTCACCATGATCTTGCCATTTCATTTGAGAACTCACTGGTCAGTCCATCTCCAGAAGTACAAGCCTTGGTTTAGTCGTGGATGACCAGTTATCGTTCTCAACTTTTAGGTTTTAAATCCGACCCGGTTATGCAGATTTTTCCTTCCAGAGAATTCAACCTTCCCTCTCTAGGTCACCTAGGTGCTTGTTTAGTCTCTAGTCTCATATTCAACCATGCAACTCCTCTGCTGCATTCTCTTCACTGGCTTCAAAACACAAAACCAAGAATGGACCAGCCCCTACATACTTGACCATGGTCAAAAGCCGATCTGTACCAAGAGCCCTTCAAGCTTCCGACTTAGAATACTTAGGCAAAGTGTACTGTATGTTGTGTAGTGTACGTTGCTCGGGAAAATAGTGTCTACTAAAAATGCCTTAAATGTAAACAACTAGGGCAGAAGGTGGCATTCTGCAGACTATAAAAAAAGCAATTGTGAACACAAATACAAATCCAAATCCCAGACATTTTAGACAGTTCAAACTACATTATTGATCATCGTTTACATTCGCTGGCAAGGGTGAGAGCATATCTGAAAATATATTGATCATTTGATATGATTGTCATAATCACACTGCTATCAGCTTTTGCTAATATATCTTTGGAAAGTTTTTTAACTTCTGAACACATACATCATACAGTGTGCATTCTGCCAATTTAATTGGCTTGGGCATGGATATGTGTCACACATGACATACTGACACTGAAGAAATTGAATTGAGCAACAATACAAACATAAGTTATGCACAAAAGATTGGTGTGCAGTTGTTGTGAATGTATGAAAATGAGACCGATGCATCGCTCTTGTTTTGTATTGCAGGTTATTGCTGGAGGGAACTATGACGTTGACTGTTTTGTTACAGATCCAATGAATAATATTCTTTATGAAGGACAGAAGAAGCAATATGACAGCTTTAGCCATACAACAGCTCTAAAGGGTATTTACAAGGTCTGCTTTAGCAATGAGTTCTCCACCTTCTCTCATAAAACTGTATATTTAGACTTTAGAGCTGGAGAAGAGACACCCTTACTGCCGGATATGAACAGAGCAACAGCACTTACACAGGTTTGGAAATGCATGCACACAAACACACTCAGATGCCTTATTGTTAGTTTTACATACTCATGTCAAGAAGTAATTATATCTCTCTATATATTTTTGATTCTTGTTTGACAGATGGAGTCAGCCTGCTTGTCCATCCATGAAATTTTAAAGGTTGTATCAGAGTCCCAGACATGGTACCGCAATCGAGAAGCTCAGGACCGCATTAGGGCAGAGGACCTGAATGAGCGTGTGTCTTACTGGTCCAGTGGAGAGACTTTTATTCTATTACTGGTCAGCCTTGGTCAGATTTTCATGCTCAAGAGCTTCTTCAAAGAGAAGAAAGCCAATGTAGCCACCAGCACTTAGACTATCCACTGCACATTACAACTACTTGACCAAGTCTTTGTCACTTTAATGGATGCTGGTTCAGTTAATATTATTAAACTACTAATGATAACAGCACGCACACATTTAACATTCACATGCACAAGGCAGCTTGTCATTTAGCATTTGTTCATTTGGTTGTAATTTTTTTTTAATTACACCAAGCATGTTAGTCAACAAATAAGAATTCACTTTGATTAAAGATTTGTGTTTTTCGTGTGTGTGTGTGTATGTATATATATATATATATATATATATATATATATATATATATATATATATATATATATGTATGTGTGTGTGTGTGTATTGACCAACTGCAGCAAACCCAGATCAAAGCACTGTTTGGTAGTACAGTAGGCTTGTACGGTAGGCACTGGACATGATGGGTGCATTACTTTAGCCGCCTCTCTTCTTACCCTTATGTGCTTCTTAAGGCTACACAGCTGTTTAGTCCCAATCCCTTGGGTTTCCTTTTGCACTGTGCATGTAGAAATGCTCTTACTTTCACTTTAAAACATATCTTTGAGTTTTACTGTTTTTCTACCATTTGATTTCATCAAAAGTTTGTAATCACCAATCACGATCATTCAAGATTTTCCGACCACATTCCTCCATCAAAGATGATGTTTTTCCACTGTCCTTCCACTTTTTAGTAATGCGTTGGACAGTTCTTAACCTGATTTTAGTAGTTTCAGCAATCTCTCTGCTTGATGCATAATTTGATCCTTCTGAAATAGATTAACGTCTTTTCCATGACCAGAGGATGTGTCTTCTGACATGGTTGTTTAACAAATGAGAAGCTACTCACTGCATCAATTAGGGTGATGCTCCCACCACCATGCTTCACTGTGTTCCTGTGTGGGACAAAGATGATTGGGTTAACATCCTCATGCCTTTATATCACTGGCGAAGCGCAGCTGGCTTATTACGCCCTCCCCACTTCATGCACCCAAGAGTCTGTGGAGCTCAAAGGCAAAAACCCTAGCTTGCGTAGGGCTGGGATTGGCTGCTACTGCTGGGGAATTCCACATATAGAAGTCGCAGAACTGTGACCAAGACATGCTAAGGGTTAGATCCCCACCCATTTTCCTACATATCCCCAGAGGATGTCAGGATGTTTCAGAAAAAAAATAAGCATGTTCAATATGCAGCTGCCAGGGTCATTACTAAACCTGAAACAACCTATAAACCAATTGGCAACACCATAGCAACAACCTGGGATACCATGGCAATCATCTAGGATACTATTGCTACCACTTAGCAAACCACCTAGCGACACCTGGGATACCATAGCAAACACCTAGTAATGCCATTGCAGTCATTCAGCAACTACCTGTTATACCACAGCAAGCACCTAGTAACATCAAAAGCAAAACCAATAATACCTAAGTGGCCATCTAACAACCATCTAGTATACCATAGCAATTACCGGAGATACTATAGCAACATTAGAAGCAATTTCTAGGGACACCTTAGCAACCATATAGCAACCACCTGGAATACAATGGCAACCACTTTGCACTTTACCACTGTGCATTCTGCTTTTCCTTAAGGAAATACACTTTTCTAGTTATATTTGCTACTTTTTATAATCTGTAAAACCAACAAAAACATAATCACAACAAACTTACCAATCTGAAATTTGATTACTGTTGTTTAATTTTCTTAACATTAAATGCTACAGTAGTACCATACTGCAGCATTTTTATAAGGTGGAAGATTTTAAATGCAATGGGAGTTTTTTTGGCAAACTCACTATTCAGAAACTGTATTTAAAACAGTATACAAGCATGTAGTTAATATAATGATTGCACACGTGTAAACCATGCCTACAATTTAATGCATGAAATTACTTCATTTACTCATTAGAATTATACTTGAAGTAAATTCCATGATAGGGTGATTTCCCATGGTGGCAATGTTTGTATGTGGCTTTCCAAACTCAAACTTCTATTTGTTTGCTAGCTTTTAGCAATGAGCTTGAACTCTTATTGTTTTTCATTTGTGTATTTGGTTTTATCCTTTATTGCAGCTTTTTATTTTATTTTATTGTTTTTCATTTGCTCACTGTTCTTTTTTGGTTTTGACCTTTTAGCGCAATTGCAAATCAGCCATAGCATTTACACAGTGCCAAAAAAAGTATTTTATATATAGTAATGAGCAAATTAATAGCAGTCTAACATCACTAATGTGTTTAACTGATTTTGGAGGAAAAGATAATACAACATGGGAAACAAATCATAACTAGATGTAGTCAAGTAATGGGCAATCAACAGTCATGACATGATCGCTGCTAATTGAGGTTAATTGACTCACTTAATAAAAGGAACTTGTTCAATTAGTGAGGTCATTCATTCTATAAAGAAAGGGCCAATTATGGCCCTTATCTAAAAAAGGAGGGCAGCAAATGTTGTACCAGCTGGTTTTAGCCCTTGCTCAATGAGCAAATGGATCTTTCCAGACACTGCACCGAAGGGAAAACAAAGAAGTGCAAAAAATAATTGGCTGCTCTGCTAAAATGATCTTAAATGCTTTAAAATTGTAAACAAAACCTGAAACGTGGGAGGAAAAGCCTAGATAATAGAATGACAAAAATGGCAAAGAAGCATTCAGTGATCAGCTCCAGGGAAATCAAAGATCTTCAACTACCTGTGAGTACTCCAACAATCAGAAGACGCCTACGTGAAGCCAAACAAATTTGCAAGACCCTCTCGTAAAGTACCATTGCTGAAAAAAAAGTGTTTGAAAGGTCACAGTTTGACAAAGAACACAACTTAACTAAAAATAAATGGCACAACATTCTATGGACAGATTAGAAGTAGGTTCTTGCTGCTGGGTTGTTGCTCCTACGGCCCCCTTCACATCTCCTGGTATCTGCTCCATTGTTTTGGACACTGCTGATAGACACAGCAAACCTTCTTGCTACAGCTTCATCAGCCAGAGAAGAGAACAGAGGATGAGAAGGGAGACATGGAAGACATGGTCTGTGGTCACCACCTGCATAACACCTTTATAGGGGTTGCTATAATTGCTTCTCATTTCTACCTGTTGTCTGTTTCATTAGCAGGTGAAATTGATTCACAATCAGTGTTGCTTCCGAACTGAACAGGTTGATTTCACAGAAGTGTTAGGACCGGAACAGAACTGAATCGGGACATTCCAAACCGGTATATGTTTTTCTCCGATCCACAATAGATTCAATAATTGTTCAACTTTCTAGCATAGTGTTACCTGCACTTACATAATTAACACTAAAAACCAAAAGTATGTATGAAATGCTGCAAAATCTCAGAACTATATACTGCAAGCTGAACTAAACTTTGATTAAGTATAAAGTGAAAAAAAAGGACTGCACTTCAAAATTGTTTATTTAAAGAACCTACACATGTCAATTTAATCTTAAGCAACAGTATACAAAAAAATGTGACACAGGCATCTCATTGCAGATGGTGTTACGAGAGCTTGTACGGTCAGTGGTGAAAAATGTTGGTTTTTTTTTGTTTTTTTTCCGAATGATATTTTCATCAAAATAAATAGCAAATCAATATAAAAGAACAACAATTGTTTACACATGTTAGAAAGTGGTGGTTAATCCAATGATAGCTGATGAATTTATATTCTGGCAACAGTAGTGGTGCTACAAGGTTGAATGGTTTGTGTACCAAACAGAATGTAGTCATTTTGAAAAAGGGCCCAAATACCTCAAGTATATATACACCCACACACTCGGTACACCATATCAGTGTATGAAGATTTTACAGCAACACATATACATTATGTATGTATAATGTGTGTGTGTGTGTGTATATATATATATATATATATATATATATATATATATATATATATATATATATATATATATATATAAAAATCTTCACACAATGAAGGTATATATATATATATATATATATATTTCTATACACACACAAAAGTTTGGGATATTTGGCTTTTGGGTGAAATGTATTGTTACACCGCAGTGATATGTTGTATCACTGATAAGTAGGGCATTTAAAAGTAGAAGCATGCAATTTCCTCATCTAAAACTATTTATTGAAACAAAAGCCAACAACAGTGGTGGGTCTGGAGAAAGTGCAGGTCATGCCATTTGAAGTACCCCAGTCTCCAGCAGTGGTTCCCTAATGATGCAACCTCGATGAGCTAAGGCATCGTCTTTAATGAAGATGGTTTTATGCCTGTGCTGTTCATACTGAGGCACAATGACTGGAATAATGATGCTGTTCAATTGAATGGGCCTGTCACTGTGCCAAATGAATGGCAGTTCTGTGTTAACTAGACACACCTGCCCACAATGTATGACCACCACCACCAAAGGCTCGTCTGGTGACAACAGTGATTGATGCATAGCACTCTCATTGATGTCTCCAACATCATTAGTGGCTATAATGTCTGCTCAGCGTGAACTGAATTTCACTAGTGAACACCACTGAGGCCCACTGGTCCCCCATCCAGCGTAAATACTCCTTGAACCATGCAAGAGACGTTTGTGCCAGGTGGTGTGGTCAAGTACCCTTGCAGGTTATCTAGCATGCAGACCACACTGATGTAAACAGTTTCAATTGGTCTGACATGACACTTGGGTGGGTGACTCTCACCTCCCTTAAATATGCGTTTACTAGAGTTGTGCGGCATTCATCATCCAGTTCCACAGAGTACTGTTCACAATAAAATGGTCATCAGTGTGGGATGTGGTCAAAGGACATCCACTTCTATGCCATTCTGTGACTCTTCCAGTCTTCTCTGTTGCGACTTACTGACAACACTGTGACACACTAAGCTCAGTGGCCACTTCCATCTGAGAACATCCTGTGATGGTACTGCTGATCAATTGTTTTGGTTTTGTCTTGATCTCAAAATGTGAACAGCATGAGAAAGAAGACGGTTTAAATAACAATTCTAATTGAACCAGGAAATGTATTGGTCGATTCATGGATCAAACACCTGTTGTGAAGTTTGCCATTGTGCAAAAAAGTACTGAAACATTAAACAGTTAGACATGTGCATTCAGAAGTTTAGAGAAGGTCGCATTAAGTTCACCTGTAAAGGTTAGAGTGCATTTTAGGTTCATTCTGAAATTTCACCTGAAAGCCAAATATTCATAACTTTTTGAGAGTAGCATATATGTAGCGGCCTTGTGCCAAAATACAAAAAAAAATATATATAAAAAAACTAATTTTTCCTCCCATCATTCTGCACCCATAATGACAAGAAATGTATGCTAACTTACTGAAAAGAAAAAAACCTAGTTTTGAATTAGAATTCAGACCCTTTACTCAGTACTTGTTGAAGCACCTTTGGCAGTGATTACAGCATCCAGTCTTCTTGGGTAAGATGCCATAAGGTTTGCACACCTGGATTTGGGGAATTTCTGCCATTCTTCTCTGCAAATCCTCTCATGCTATGTCAGGTTGGGTGGGCACTGTCAGTGGATAGTCATTTTCAGGTCTCTCCAGAGGTCTTCAATTGCGTTCAAGTCAGCTGGGCCACTCAAGGACATTCACAGAGTTGTCTCTAAGCCACTCCTGAGTTTCTTGACTGTGTGCTTAGGGTCACTGTCTTGATAAAAGGTGAATTTTTGGCCCAGTCTGAGGTCTTGAGCGCTCTAGATCAAGTTTTCATTAAGAATATTGTGCTTTGCTCCATTCAGGTTTCCCTCCACCCTGACCAGTCTCCCTGTCCCAGCCTCTGGAAAAAAAAACACCCATAGCATGATGCGGCCACAATCATGCCTCAGTGTAGGGATGGTAAAGAATTGGGGTTGTTCGAAAGTTCTTCTAAGAATTATGAATGCAACGGTGTTCTTGGGAACTTTTAGTAGCCTTATTTATAGCCTTAATAAATTTGCAAAAAAATCTCATTTCTGTTGTCACTTTGTCATTATGGGGTATTGCGTACAGATGGGGGATTTATTATTTTAGCGTGCGTGTGTGTGCCACTAATATATATAGATATAGATATATTATTATAGAATATTATTTGTTTGGCTGTTTCTGAGTATATTGAGAACTGCAAAAATGAAGGCCACAAGCCCCAATATGTTTTCTACACCCAGATGATTTACCAGAGTGACACACCACAGCTGATTATCTAATGTATGTTTCATATGTATCCATTACAATCTCTAAAAGTACAGGGGTGAACTTTTCTATGCCTGTTCAAAAGACTCTAGTGAACTCAGTCTGTTATTAATAAAAAGGACCAAGGTAGTAACACCACAGGAGTGAGCCCAAGAAGGCCTATTGCCCATAAATCCTAAGGGATAAGTCTTGTTTGAAAAGGACAAATCAGCCTACGGTTGGTAAGAGCCATTCCAGGTCATCTGTACTGAATAGTATCTTAACTTCAGTCAAATTCAAATATGTAAGTGTTTACGCTGTGTTGTAATTGGCCACATCTTTTCCAAAATTATAGTAGTCCAGCTCTTGGATTGCCACCTCGGAGAGTTTGGTGAGATTAGGCGCATCATTATTAACTATGTTCTCAGAGGTGGTAAAGTGGAAGTTCTCTTCATCATAGTCCTCGTGAGATTCCAGATCTGGAGGAGCATCTAAGAAACAAATGAGCAAAGTAGTTGTTTACTGAGACCAAATGAAACTAAAAAAAAACAAATCAAAAAGAAACAGATGGTTGAAAAGAGGCTTAACAAATTTGTTAGATCTTTTTCACCTTGTCCATCCGGGGAAACATCCATACCATGTTTGACCTTCATGTGTCTGCTGAGGTTCCCTTTCAGGTTGAATCGGCTGGAGCAGTATGTGCATTTGAATGGCTTGCTGCCAGCGTGGAGATGCATGTGCCCCAGGAGATTGTACATTCTGTTAAATGATTTCCCACAGACCTATAAGACAAAATAATAAAATCAATAAATGAAGTTTTCTAGTAAAGTACAATAGCAAGGAATTCTTTCTGGCTTAAATTCCTCATTAAGACGTTGACTAAGAAGAATTAAGGATCTACTCTGAGTGAGTAACACTATTTTATTTATTTATTTAACGCATGTGATTCAAATTCAGCATCCCAGTAAAGGTGCCATGTACCTTTTTCTGTTTTCAGCGCAGTATAGCTGCAATCAAAATTGTTCAACCTCATTGGAAGTTGTTTGCAATAAACCAACAAGAATAATTAAAATAGCACAACTCACACAACTAATGTAATAAGTGTTTTCTCCACATTGAACAAATGCAATTTATAACAACTGCTGCAGTTTCAGAATGATTTAACCCCTAAACAGAATCCCTCATAAGAGCACAAATTTGCAAATCAGGTGTTGTCACAACCATATTAATAAGCCATGAAAGTTTCAGGATTCTGTTCTGTGAAGCAGTGAAACAAAAATAGAAACTTGACAGGCTTTGGATCAGTGGTATGGCTGGAAAAGGTGGCTTGGTAATGCGCTGTGGCTGCTTTACTTCTTCTGGCACTGGAAACCTGCAGCATGCGAAGGGCAGGATTGACTGAATCAAGTATTAGGAAAAACTAATTCTGAGAAACAAAATGCTTTCTGTGAGAAAGGCAAAGCTTGTCTCCAGTGGGATTTGAAGGTGGTTGCATCTGGAAGCCACTGTCCACGAGGAACGGGCTAGGATTTCTAAAGAACGCTGCCAGAAGCTGGTGTCTGGCTATGCATCACATTTGCAGCACGTCATAACAGCAAAAGGATGCTCTACTAACTAACTGTCATGAAAAGGTTAAATAATTGTGAAAATGCAGTAGTCATTAAAAGTGGCATTTTGTCTTGAATCTGAAGAAAACACTTTATATTAGTTCTAAAGTTATTTATGTCATATTAGTGTTGTTGAGCTACTTAAACTGTTCTTGCTTTATTGGTTTATTGTAAACAGCTGAAGGTTTGTACACTATATTTATAAAGCTAATTTGCAATTGGAGTTGAATAATTATATTAGCAACCGTAGTTTTCAAAACATCAGTCCCATAGTACAATTATTAATTAATTTGCTTAAACTAGATCAGTTTGATTTAAGTTATGTCTGGTGTTTAGTCCGGAGTCTAACCTTGCACTTGAAAGGTTTTACAGGCAGGTGGACGATCATGTGGGTTTTGAGGGTCTGCTTTTGGACAAAAGACTTGAAGCAGACGTGACACTGGAAAGGCCGGACGCTGGCATGGATTAGCATGTGCCTCTTCAAGTTTGCAGACAATGTGAACTCTCGTGCACATACATCACACTTGAATCCCTTGATTCCCTGACAGTCAACAGAAAGCAACATACAAGTCAGATTTCAGAAGTTAAATTGTTTTCTATGTAATGAAAAATACATTTTAGTATGGGAGGTAAGCTCAGACTAGCATCTGCAATAATCAATTTTATACTAGTACCAATTATTATTTGCTTTTATCCTAAAGCTTACAGCAACAATGCTGCATAATCAAACTGTATGTTGTGGAAGATGAAATGGAGATGATACAATTTAAGGATTGTGTTGTTTTAAATATGTCCAGTTTGGGCTTTATTTAGTACTAGTTTACTATTTTGGACACATAATGGATAACATAAAACATGTATAATTGAATGTTCATATTTATATAAAAAATTACAGCACATTGCTTTGAGCCTATAATGCAGAAAATAGCATTACTATAAAAAAACAGTGAAACCAGACTTGCATGCTATTTTGTCTGCCAAACTTTCTGACCCATTTTTCGAATACTTCTGGCAAAAACAATACATATAACAAACCAGTCAAGGGGTAGAGGTACACTATGTGGACAAAAGTATCGGGACACCTGCTCATTCATTATTTCTTCCAAACAGTGATATTTCAGAAAGAGTTAGTGTTTTTGTTGTAACTGTCTACTGTCTAGGGAGCATTTGGAGCATTGCTGAGGGGGTTTGATTGCATTTAGCAACAAGCGCATTAGTGAGGTCAGGGTGTAGGATGATACCTCTTTAGCGGAGGTGGCAGAAGTACAGTTCACATACTTAAGTAAAAGAAAAAATAATCCAGTTAGAAAATACTTAAGTATGGTTACTTAAAATAAATTGTATAAATAATTATTTAAAATCTGTCAATCTAGCAAAACTGACTCCTCAACTCCATCTAAAAATCAACAAGCACTGCACGCTTGTTTAGGTCAGTTGGTTTCCAAGCTGTATGAGTCAGTCAGAGCAGTTCAACAAATGAAATATTTAAATAGAAAATCAGATAAAAATATCAGCAAACTTCAGAAATCAAAACACAGAATCAATGCTTAGCTCAGTTTGTTTTTCACAAACTGAAGTTGACAGAATTAGATTTATAGATTTACTAACAGCAGCACACAATTAGTTGCCCCATTAGAAACTGCACAAATAAAAATATTTTATTAAATAGTTTAGTAATAGTAATATTTTTTTTAGTAGCTTGCCACTTTTGAGTAAAAAGTATTAACTGACAGAAATAATTGACAGAAGTTCGGTCTACAGTAGCCAAGTAAAAGTAGCTGAAGGCATTATTTAGAACCATATGTTAAACATTTTAACATATGGTGCATCATGGTATGGGAACACTGTGGTGCACAAGGGCCTGAATTACATACAGTGGGGGAAAAAAGTATTTAGTCAATCACCAATTGTGCAAGTTCTCCCACTTAAAAAATGAGAGAGGCCTGTAACTGACATCAAAAAAAATTCTGAAAATCACATTGTCTGATTTTTAAAGAATTTATTTGCAAATAATGGTGGAAAATAAGTATTTGGGCACCTACAAACAAGCAAGATTTCTGGCTGTCACAGACCTGTAACAACTTCTTTAAGAGACTTCTCTGTCCTCCACTCATTACCTGTATCAATGGCACCTGTTTGAACTCGTTAACAGTATAAAAGACACCTGCCCACAACCTCAAACAGTCACACTCCAAACTCCACTATTGGGAAGACCAAAAAGCTGTCGAAGGACACCAGAAACAAAATTGTAGACCTGCACCAGGCTGGGAAGACTGAATCTGCAATAGGCAAGCAGCTTGGTGTGAAGAAATCTACTGTGGGAGCAATAATCAGAAAATGGGAGGCTTACAAGACCACTGCTAATCTCCCTCGATCAGGGGCTCCGCGCAAGATCTCAGCCCGTGGGGTCAAAATGATCACAAGAACGGTGAGCAAAAATGCCAGAACCACACGGGGGGACCTAGTGAATGTCCTGCAGAAAGCTGGGACCAACGTTACAAAGGCTACCGTCAGTAACACACTACGCCACCAGGGACTCAGATCTTGCAGTGCCAGACGTGTTCCCCTGCTTAAACCAGTACATATCCGGGCGCGTCTGAAGTTTGCTAGAGAGCATTTGGATGTTCCGGAAGAGTATTGGGAGAATGTCTTATGGTCAGATGAAACCAAAGTAGAACTGTTTGGTACAAACACAACTCGTCGGAGAGTGAATGCCGAGTTGCATCCAAAGAACACCATACCAACTGTGAAGCATGCGGGTGGCAACATCATACTTTGGGGCTGTTTCTCTGCAGAGGGACTAGGACAACTGGTCCGTGTACATGAAAGAATGAATGGGGCCATGTATTGTGAGATTTTGAGTGCAAACCTCCTTCCATCAGCAAGGGCATTGAAGATGAAACGTGGCTGGGTCTTTCAGCATGACAATGACCCCAAGCACACTGCCAGGGCAACAAAGGAGTGGCTTTGTAAGAAGCATTTCAAGGTCCTGGAGTGGCCTAGCCAGTCTCCAGTGGCCAACATACCAGCAACGGTGTGTGCCAACCTTGTGAAGACTTACAGAAAACGTTTGACCTCGGTCATTGCCAACAAAGGATATATAACAAAGTACTGAGATGAACTTTTGTTATTGACCAAATACTTATTTTCCACCACTATTTGCAAATAAATTCTTTAAAAATCAGACAATGTGATTTTCAAAAAAATCTCTCATAGTTGAGGTCTACCTATGATGTCAATTACAGGCCTCTCTCATCTTTTTAAGTAGGAGAACTGGCACAGATGGTGACTGACTAAATACTTTTTTTCCCCACTGTACTATGAAAACACCTATGTACTCTGCTGAGAATGAAAAGGCAAGTCCATTTGTTCACAAAATGTATTAATTTTCACTCTTCCTTTACTTATACTTCTATGGGTGCCATGGGAGGTGGGGAGAGTGGTGGATTAAAAGCTAGTGAGTTACTATGCCTCTAATAGAACATAAACCTCATCTATTGCAGTAAGAAGCAGTTATGACCAGTTATTGAACAAAGTAATCTCCAATTAGTCAGCAGATATTTAAATATTTTCATGAAAGAAATGATCTTATAAAAAATTGCTATACATTTTTACAATTTTCAACACTGTGCTCAGGATGTTTTATTATTACAATAACACTACAACATAAAGTTGATATGAATACTTCTGACAAAAGATGAATACATAAACGTCATTTTAGCAGCAAAATGTCTTACGACATCTTAAGAGTGTTGACAAAATCATTAAGAGGAACGTGTGTAATACGACTTTCTTTTAACAAATAATTACTACACTAATATACATAATGAGGTGCCTAGGAATCAACCACGGGATGGGCCAAATGGGCCAAACTTCCCCTTTAAACTAAGTTTTAAGTTTAAAATAAATCTGACTTCTATTTATGAGCTTACTTCCCATATTTATTGCAGAATATAGCATGAAGTGTTTTGGGTTCAGATAAATAGCCTAATGTTTTTAATGCCTACAATTTACATGGACCAGAACATCAATTTGATTTATCTGATTTCCAGATGCAAGCAATATCAGTTTTCATATACATTAGAAAGACAACACAACCGTTCTGTACCTTAGAGCCGCGTTCCTGCGGCTTCAGCACTTTGTGCGTGAGTGAGTGCTGTCGGAGCTGATGCAGCTGCAGAAACTGCAGTCCACATTGGCTGCAGGAAAAAGAGCGTTGTGTCTGGTGCTTCAGCATGTGGTTTTGCAGCTGGCTGCGGTAGGCAAAAGCTTTACTGCACTGGCCACACTGGAAAGTGGCTGGTCCTTGGTGGCTGACCTGGTGGCGCTTGAGGTGGGCATACGTGGGGAACTCCATGCCACAGTGTGAGCAGACATGGCAGCGGCCGCGTTCATGCTTGACCTCATGGGCTCGCAACTCACTCGGGTAGGCAAAGCCACGGCGACAAAAGCAGCAACTATAAGGTTTTACGTCCGAGTGCTGTAGCATGTGCCGTTTTAAGTGGCTGGTCTGGGTAAAGCCCTTCTTGCAGACAGTGCACTTGTGTGGCCGTGTGCCCTGGTGTGTCAGGAGATGTGTCTGCAGGTGACTAGGCTGCTTAAAGAGCTTTCCACAGTGTGGACAAGCATGTGGTTTGATGCCATTGTGACCCAGTATGTGTGTAACTAGGTTGTACTTGGAGGTGTACGACTTTTCACACATACGGCATTTCCAGCGTTTTAAACCCTCACCCACATCAACACAATAGGACTCGTTAATCTGGATGTTGATGTCCAGTCTGTCAATTCGGCGGCCCCTTGGTGCCTCTCCCTCAACATGCTCACCCCAGAATATGCCATGGTTGCTCTCATCAAAGTCCCCAACGCCATCCATATCTCCATCCTCATAGGCAACCTCATTAGTCTGGAAGTAGCTGCTGATCTCCTCCCCTCCACTTCCAGATTTACCCATCCTTCCATTATCAACTTCTTCTAGTACCTCGTCAACTCCTCCCTTTTCCTGTGCGTGACTTCGGTCACGAGGAGGAACCTCATGAGGAGCATGTGGGTGAGTATGAAGGTGAGAATGAGAGTGGTGGTCAGTTGGCGGATGCGTGCTCTTGGGCTCCCGGACACAGGTGGCACAGCAATTATTAGCGTGAGGTTTGGGGACAACCCGGTAGCCAGATGGGTCCACCATCTGCATGCTCTCTCTAGGAATCATACTGTTCATCATGTGGTTGCAGGATGGGAGACCTGGAGTGACAGACTCACCTTTGACATGTGAACCTGCTTCCGAGTGACCTGCAGGAGTTTTGCCATTCTCAGACGGCCCCTGCCACCTTCGTTCAGCACAACTTTGAGGCATGTGGCTGTCCTCACCAACATTGACGCCCAAGTAGTCACCGTTTGCACCAATTAGCTGTTCAGCATACTCATAGTCCATCCGCTCACCAGTGACAGGTGCAGGTGACTCTTTGGGATCTCCGGTGTAGAAACCGTTGGGGGCAATAGTAGCACCAAAGACCTCATTCTGGGATATTAGTCCTAACACCGCAGCCTGTGCCAAAGACAACACCACCACAGGGTCTGTCTGTGTCCCCGCATCCATTTGCTGGTGCATGGCCTCAGAATAACATCTGACCAGCCGCTGGGTCTTCTCCTCCTGCAATATACACAGACACAGAAATGACCTTTAAGAATGTAGAAGCATAGAACACAACAGCAGTGACTTTTTCTGAAAAGAAAAAAAAAGTCCAACTGAAAGTAAATAAGATTAAAATTAAATAAGATTAAGATAAATAAGATAAGATTTTTTTTTTTATTATTGAAAAAATATATGACCACCCATATTTCACACATCATACAAGGTATAGAGTTTAAATGTGAAAAATGTGAGGGGAAAAAAAGAAAACAGGAGTAGACCTCAATGATTCACGTCAGAGTACCTCATGTTACACTTAAGAACACCATAAAAACAAATGTTAATGTATCTTTCTTACATATTCAGATTTCTTTACATCAGCAAGACATATTTATGTCAATGAGGTTTTAGAAACATAGTAGCATGTTACGCAACCCTAATCAAAAGCATGATACTGGTGATATTAATTGTAAAAAGATGTAAAAGACACAAAAATGGTGTGCAAGAGTACATCAGAGATGCAAAGAGAGAAAGGGCTGGGGGGCACAGTAACTAAGTAGGAGAAATAGAGAAAAGGAGAGGGAGGGGCCGACACAGAGTGGGTGAGAGTAAGAGAGCAAAGAAGAAACAATGCAAGAGAGAGGCGAGAGAGAAACAAAAAAGGTTGAAAATGATGCAATATGTAAAACTGAAAAGGTGAGAAAAGTAAACACAGTAAACAAAAAAGGTAAATGTCTAGCATCTTAAATTACACAATTATGAATTAATGAATGACACACACACATATATATATATATATATACACACACACACACACACACACACACACATTATATTATATATATATATATATATATATATATATATATATATATATATATATATATATACATACACATACATACATACATATACACACACACACACACATTATATTAGCATGCCTGCTCAGGGTGTCCTGGGTGCAGTAAGAGGAACTTACCACATTTTTCTTGGTTTGGGGTTTCAGGTGTTTGAGAGATCTCATCCTAAAACAGAGTCAGAGGTTCACATTCACCCTCTGGCTCTCCTGCTCTATTGCTGCCTGTAGCTACACTAGCTTTAACAACATTATCATTATCTCCCTCTCTCGCTCTTTTCCGTGTTGTTCTCCCTCTGTTCTCTCTGTACGTGTGCTCTCTTTTTCCCCTCTCTCCCCTCCCTTTCTGTTTCTCTCGCTCTCTCTCCCAGATATGGTTGCTCTAAATACTCTCTCTCCCCTCCCCCATCTCCCTCTACCGCTTTCTGGTGCAAGCACTCACGCACACTCTCTTGCATAGAAGCATTCTTTCATTCTTTCTCAATCTCTGCCTCTCTCTTTCACACACACACAATTATTCAATAACACTAACAAACAGTGTTATGTATCTGCATACCCAAAAGAAATGTATATGGTGATAGACTAGTACTAGGGTGAGAGGAGCATAGACAAAGAATAAAAGGGAAAGGGGAGGAAGAAAAAAAAAGGGGAAAGAGAGGAAGAGTAGATGCAGTAAAAAGACTCATTATGAGTATAAAACACATTTACAAAGTGAAAGAGAAAAGGGGTGCTGGTTGTTGTGTTTCTACTCTCTATGTGCACAAACATTTTCTAGTTATGGTGCCAATAGGCATTCAAATGAAACTATGCAAAGTTATCCTATTTACAGCTACAGCTTAATCTCAGCATGGAGATACACAAACTAAACAATCACTAACTAAACATGTAAAACACTTTAGTTGTTTACTAACCCTTTTGTATTTTAATGTTTACTTCGTAATACTTATTTTCCACTTATTGGATCACATTTGTGTCCAATAAACACCCAAGTAGAACTGAAAAATCAATAAATGCAAAACAAAGCATCACATATAGTTTTGTATGGATACTTGTAATATATTGCTTAAATATTTTGTGTTTTTTGTAAAATAATCAGTGTGGTTTAAAATGCTTATGGTTGTACCTCAGGAGAAAATGGCTGAGAGAGAGAGGGATCAGGAAGAAGAGAAAATGGACGGATGAGGGAGGAGAAGAGAAGGCTTCACCAGTAAGGAGAGAAAGAGGGAGGGAGGTAGACCGAGAGAGCAAATAGAGAGAGACAGAAAGGGAGAAAGGGGAGGGGATAAAGACAACCAGAAGGGAGGGGAGAGAGAGACAGGAAAAAGGGAGAGGGAGAGAAATAGAGAGGAGAGCAAAGTGTGAGAGGAAAGAAGAAAGAAATGGGGGAGGGGAGGGACATAGAAACCAAAGGGGGGGGGGTCGAAAGCAATGTAAATACAGAAACAACAGAGTGACTGCTTATTCCGACATTACAGTCCACACTGTCTTCATGTACCTGTTAACCTAGCTTCTTATAGGCAGACAGGGTGTGAAAATGGTTAAAAAAATAAATAAATAAATAAATAAAAAGTGTTGTGAAAAAGTATTTGCCCCCTTAATATTTCCTATTTAACTGTTTCAGTTCTTCAGACAAAATGTAATATAAAACAATGAAAACTCAAGTAAGTTTTTGATATGATCATTTTGTTTGCATATTCTAATGCATATACAGGGGTTTCCATAAAGCATTATGTGAATACTGTCAATACTTTAGAACACTGATACTACTGAAACTACTGATACTACATTCCTTAATTCCTTAAAGCGCTGAGATTAGTCCTGTTAAGATGAGACACTACTGGCTAAAATAAGTCCTGTATAGGGCTATGATGTTAACTGTACTGCCACAATACCACGGTTTTGTGATTATTACTGTGAGTTGTGCTTGTTATCACAGTTTTTTTTTTTTTTTTTTTTTTTTTTTGATAGTTTGAGCAGTATGATTTTCTGAGTAACCTGATTGAACAGTGAAAAAAACAAACTAGTCATTGCTTTGTTAAAGGATGAAGTATACTTTAGCCATTTTTATGTCTAGTAACCAAAGTTTATATTGAGCTCTAACCAATAAATAGACTATTTTGGCAGAGGAACTGTTTATTGTAAATACTATTTTGAATAATTCTTGTTGCTGTTTATATAAGCAACAGGAAAACACTGTGCATTATTTTTATCAAGGGTAAAGAACGGATTTAAATGTCATACGAACACACTTCCCATGGCTAACCTTCCTTGTGAAGGTTACGAGTGCACTGAACCAGTCGCAGAGGAAGGACTGCACGGTCCAAGCCATGTTTTTTCTGGGTTGCAAACCATGTATTTTTATAATCAAATTACATGCTTTTATCACATCAAGGCTATTGCAACACACTATTGTCAGGTTGTTCCAGCAGGAACCTTAGTAAATTTCAACTAGTTTAAAATGCTGCAGCCAGAGACCTTACCAAAACTAGAACATTTAACCATATCAGTCGTTATATATCAGCACTGCATTCACAAATTCTGTATTACATTATTCTACTGACATATAAATACCTACATGGTCTCGCTGCTGAGTATCTGTGAGATCTAATTACATATTATGAACCATCATGATCATTTAGATGACAGGGTGCTGGCTTCTTATTAATTCCAAAAATACTGAAACGCTGGAGCGGTCATCCTGGCTCTCTTATTTTAATTAGGCTGATACAGTCAGACCTGCCGGAATTGTCGGCCACAATCCAATACTGCTCAACATTCTCTGTTCGCCATAAGCTGACTGCCAAACTGTCTTTTTACATTCTCAGAGTAAACAGCCGCCCACTCATCCGGCCTGACCTATAAAAAGACTAACCGTTGGGGTCCCCTTTACCCTACATCAGACCAGCTGCCACCCACCAGTCTCCCCCACCACCGTGTCAGACCAGCTGCCCACTCTCCTGCCATTGCTACCTGCCTAATGACCATGTTAAAATCTAAATGGACTCTATCTGCCACTACTAATATTACCACCATTAACTATGATTACTTTCATTACTCTTACCATCACTACTATGATTATATTAAGTTATACTGTACCATGATTATTGTGATTATCATATTGTGATATTATGATTTTTATTATGATATTATGAGATGTTACACACCTAAGCAGTGGAACAGTCTCTGTGGTTCAGTGACTTTTATCAGAAGTTCATAAAGTTATTATAGTTCAGACCAGAGGAGGATGGGTCCGCTTTGTATATCTTGGTTCCTCGCAAGGTTTCTGCCTCCAGGTCTGAGGGAGTTTTTCCCTTCCCCACTGCTGCTTTTGGTTTGCTCACTGGGGTTTTCATGTCTTCTTATGTTGTTGATTTCTTGTCTTTTTAGTGATTACTGATTCCTTATTTGCTATACAAATAAATTTGATTTATTTACACTTGCACTTAATACATATTGCATATCGAGGATACAAAACATTGAAGGTAGTTCATTATAATTGTACATTAACAAATATTCTCCTGTACTTCAATCAAGTTAAACTGTTTCACATGAATGAAATAATTTTACCCTAGAAAGTTCAGAATCCCATAACTAATAAAGGACTATCCTATCTTATCTTAACTACTAGAATGGCTATAGCGACCATTTTGACAGTTTGAAAAGTTTTCATAAAATGTACAAAAAAAAAAATATATAATCTTGCTTACAGTATTGTTATATATTACAATATACTGAATCATAAGCCGTGACGTGACGCATCAAATTGCCAAGTTCTTGCTAATACACAGCCCTAGTTTTTAAATGCTCTCATAACAACTGATCTCACTGTCCTCAAACTGAACAGATCCTTTTTATTGCCAGATTTTTATAATCAAATTCTGTTGGTGAATAAGGTCCACTGTTCTGTGGATTGAGGAGTTGAACACAGATTTTTTTGGAATAACATGGATTGCTGCTACATCTGTCACAAAGCTAATGAAGCATTTCATAACAAAAGTGAAAACTAATCTCTCATGTCTCCAAAAAAAAAGTAGTTGATGGAGATGGGAAGGCAACAAAAATGACAAAACAGCATTAAAATGTAAAAAAATCTGTTCACTGCTAAAAGGTTGACATGTTACTAAGTTGGCAAGTTAAAGACTACATTGGAAAGCCTAGTCAGGGACTTCATTAGGAACAGCCATGTGCCATATTCATGTTTACATCACAAATACGTTAGCCAGCTTGTAGCATACCTAATTGTCAAATTATGTGGGTTAGTTTTACATGTTTATATACTAATATATAACATGAAGCAATGGGTGCACAGCTTAACCTCATCATAGTTACAGTGGGGAAAAAAGTATTTAGTCAGTCACCAATTGTGCAAGTTCTCCCACTTAAAAAAAAAATGAGAGAGGCCTGTAATTGACATCATAGGTAGACCTCAACTATGAGAGACAAAATGAGAAAAAAAAATCTGAAAATCACATTGTCTGATTTTTAAAGAATTTACTTGCAAATAATGGTGGAAAATAAGTATTTGGTCACCTACAAACAAGCAAGATTTCTGGCTGTCACAGACCTGTAACAACTTCTTTAAGAGGCTTCTCTGTCCTCCACTCATTACCTGTATTAATGGCACCTGTTTGAACTCGTTAACAGTATGAAAGACATCTGCCCACAACCTCAAACAGTCACACTCCAAACTCCACTATGGTAAAGACCAAAGAGCTGTCAAAGGACACCAGAAACAAAATTGTAGACCTGCACCAGGCTGGGAAGACTGAATCTGCAATAGGCAAGCAGCTTGGTGTGAAGAAATCTACTGTGGGAGCAATAATCAGAAAATGGGAGACCTACAAGACCATTGCTAATCTTCCTCGATCAGGGGCTCCAAGCAAAATCTCAGCCCGTGGGGTCAAAATGATCACAAGAACGGTGAGCTAAAATCCCAGAACCACACGGGGGGGACCTAGTGAATGACCTGCAGAAAACTGGGACCAACGTTACAAAGGCTACCATCAGTAACACACTACGCTGCCAGGGACTTGGATCTTGCAGTGCCAGACTTTTTCCCTTGCTTAAGCCAGTACATATCCGGGCGCGTCTGAAGTTTGCTAGAGAGCATTTGGATGTTCCGGAAGAGTATTGGGAGAATGTCTTATGGTCAGATAAAACCAAAGTAGAACTGTTTGGTACAAACACAACTCGTTGTGTTTGGAGGAGAGTGAATGCTGAGTTGCATCCAAAGAACACCATACCAACTGTGAAGCATGCGGGTGGCAACATCATGCTTTGGGGCTGTTTCTCTGCAAAGGGACTAGGACGACTGGTCCGTGTATATGAAAGAATGAATGGGGCCAAGTATTGAGATATTTTGAGTGCAAACCTCCTTCCATCAGCAAGGGCATTGAAGATGAAACGTGGCTGGGTCTTTCAGCATGACAATGATCCCAAGCACACTGCCAGGGCAACAAAGAAATGGCTTCGTAAGAAGCATTTCAAGGTCTTGGAGTGGCCTAGCCAGTCTCCAGATCTCAACCTCAAAGAAAACCTTTGGAAGGAGTTGAAAGTCCGTGTTGCCCGCCGACAGCCCCAAAACATCACTGCTCTAGAGGAGATCTACATAGAGGAAAGGGCCAACATACCAGCAACGGTGTGTGCCAACCTTGTAAAGACTTACAGAAAACGTGTGACCTCTGTCATTGCCAACAAATAATATATAACAAAGTACTGAGATTAACTTTTGTTATTGACCAAATACTTATTTTCCACCATTATTTGCAAATAAATTCTTTAAAAAATCAGACAATATGATTTTCTGAAATGTTTTCTCATTTTGTCTCTCATAGTTAGGGTCTACCTATGATGTCAATTACAGGCCTCTCATATTTTTAAGTGGGAAAACTAGCACAACTGGTGACTGACTAAATACTTTTTTTTCCCCACACTGTATTACTATCTAGTAGTAGATGGCAACACAATCTATTACACTGATAAGAAAAACGGTCACAGCCTTAGTTACTAATTGAAAAGTAATGATTTTACCTCACTTAATCAATTTGTATTGTATAACTGGGGATGGGGTTAGCCAGAACTCTCACTTTTTAATTTATGTGAAATATTTTTCATATATATTTTTATATAGTTCATAGGCTACTACTTCATAGAAAAGGTGTTGTTACAATATCAAATATTTGAAAATACATTCAGAAAAGAGCTTCAGGAACAAATGACAGTTATTTGATAATGACAGTAATCTGGGCTACATAAAGATAGAGGCTGAATAACACATTTGGCATAACAAATTTAAACATGATACAGCAGAAATATACTTGCAGAACACAAACATGCAGTGCCAATAACCAAATTAATTTGCCGGGAGCTGGGAGCAGGGCATGCAAGTGTAATAAAAGGTTATCTTTCAGCATGGTTCATCACATTAAATAGTATTAGGACAATTATATTGAAAACAATCAAAATTTTAAGGCAACAAGCCAGTTTTGAAAATATAGTGCATTTGATTTCTTTTGAAATGTTTTAAATCTTCAGTAACAGGCATACTCAAGTACAGATACTTAAAAACTTTACTTGCCACCGTGTCTTATTGCAGTAAAGAAAAGCCATGCCGTATCATCAAAAAAAATGGGCTCAGCTGTTTATTAGCCATTACCTTGCTCTTTCAGTTTAAATTCAATGACGTTTAATAAGCCATTGCTACAAAAACAGCTGATAAATGTCTGCCAATAGAATATAAATGCTTTTAAATGTGGCTGCACTGACAATTTAAGAGAAAAGACACATCAGTGTTTTTTTTTGTTCTTGATGTCTGATGTCTGCTTTGCCTTGCCAAGCAACATTGTGACACAATATTTATTGACCTGACCAAAGCCTTTGACTCAGTTGATCACTCTATTCTAGTAAATAAACTGGACAACATTGGGATTAAAGATCAGTCATTAGCATGGTTTACAAATTACCTTTCACTAAAGTCACAGTATGTAAAACTAGAGGATACCTCGTCTAGTTACTAAAGGTGTCCATCAAGGGTCAAACTAGGCCCTACAGTTTACTTTATATATTAATTCTGATGACAGCATCTTATATGCTACTGGTACTTCCCCTGAATCTGTGTTGACAACACTCCAGGATAGCTTTCTCCAAGTCCAAAATGTCTTTGTCAACCTTAAACTGTATTTAAATATCTCTAAGACTAAGATTATGTGGTTTATAGAGGCAGTGGTGGCTCAGCGGTTAGAGCTCCAGGCTATTAATGATAGGGTTGAGAGTTCGATACCCAGGCTCGGCAAGCTGCCACTGTTGGGCTCTTGATCCTCTCTGCTCCCTGGGTGCTGGAGTTGGCTGCCCACCACTCCAGATGTGGCCCCTAGTTCACTAGTGTGAGTGTGTGTTCACTACCACAGATGGGTCAAATGTGGAGGACGCATTTCGCTGTACTGTACTGGAAAAGTGCCCTGACTGGTTTATGGTTGTACAGCTCTTTAGCTTTCTACACACATTGATATGTCAAGGCCAAACTTTTTATACAGAAATCTTTTTTCTTTTACCTATGCTCACTTTTGTTTAAATGACTGTGCTCCCTTTGTTTGATTATGGTGATATTATTTACAGACTGGCATGCAGAGGTGCAATTTAGAAGTTTGATGTTCTTTATCAGCGGACTACCATCCGCTTGGTTATAAACGGTGCTTTCAGATTCTTTACAGACTCTTAAGATAATCCTTTATTAGTCCCGCAGTGGGAAAATTCTCAAATTCTCTTCCTAATATAACCTGGGTTACATTCATTTCTAAAATTCTTTTAGGTCAGAAACCTTTATGTTTATAATCTCTGTTACAGTCAGAATCTGTTAAGTTTAACACAAGGTCTTCTCTTTAAATGAAAGAGGAAAGTGTAAAACTGAAAGTCTAAAACATTTTAACATTTAAAACACTTCTTATGGCTTCTCTTCATTTCAACTCAAGTCAAGTCAAATTTATTTGTATGGCGCTTTTTACAACTGTTGTTGTCACAAAGCAGCGTTATATAATTAGTAAAAGACAGAAAAAAAGACATAACATAAGACATGAAAGTCCAAGATCACCTAGTGAGCAAGGAAAAACTCCCTCAGAGAGGAAGAAACCTTGGGAGGAACCAAGACTCACAAGGGGGACCTGACCCATCCTACTCTGGTCAGAACCATTTATAACTTATTGATAAAAGTCACCAAACCATCTATACTGTTGAACTGCTTTGATCATAATCATAATATAAATTTAACTATAATTTAAATTATAACTATAATTTCAGTCTGCAGCTGCTCATAACTGAAATATACCTTAAAAAAAAAACTCCAAACAAACTGGAATCTTTTATCTCAATTTATAATTTTGCCATTAATACTTGCCATTAATGACAAGGCTCGTCATTATTGAAGGATAAAGAGAGATATTGAGATGAAATTCTACAACCATTGGCAATCCACAGAGACCGAACTCCTCCAAGATGACAAAGCTCACCCCCACAGAGCAGGGTTCATTAGAGACTACCTCCAGAATTTGGGAGTGGAGAGGATGGAATGGCCTGCCAGCAGTCCTGACCTCAACCCCACTGAACACTTGTGGGATCAGCTTGGGCGCGCTGTTCGTGCCAGAGTGACCAACACAACAATGTTGGCTGACTTGTGACAAATGCTGGTTGAAGAATGGGATACCATCCCACAGCAGTGTGAGACCAGGCTGGTGACCATCATAAAGAGGAGGTGCCAGGCTGTTGTGGCTGTGTATGGTTCTTCCACACGGTACTGAGGCTCCTGTTTGTTAAATAAACAAATTGTTAAATTGCCAATATGTCTTGTTTCTTTATACTTCAAATCATCCCGTCTACAAAACATCAAACGAGTCAATGGCAGAATAAGGAGAGGATTTGGCATTTTTTCCATGGGCACAGCTCCATTAGCCAGATGTATTGAAATGAGCTTTTGTCCCAAACATCTTGAGCTTTAAATTTTGGCACACTACATTATAGTTACAAGTTTGCACAGATCTCTATTACTCAAAAATATTGGAAAAGCATTTTTGGGCAAAATATTTGTTTCTGCAGGAACTGCACCCTCTAGTACTTTGCGATTCGCAACCATAACTATACTGTTATTTCTTTTCTTTTTATTGTTTATCTGCCCGATTTTCACATCTCCTTTTGATCAGATGCATGGTTTCCACATAGCAACGAATATTTTGCTGATTTGTTCCCCATTTCAATGCACTGAAATTTGTACAAAAACTTTTTACCAAAATACAGAAAGGTCACAGTGGTGATGTCACTCTCTCCAGAATTCTCAGAACTCTGTGAATGGAGAAGCTTTTGAACAAACAGTTTGGTACCCCACATTTTAGTAAAATGTTTGTGGAAACAGCTCTATTGGCCAAATGTACTGGACGAGCTTTTGGGCAAAAGGTTTGGCACTCACATTCTAGCCAAAAGTTTGTGGACATCGCTCTATTAGCCAAAAGTGATAGATGAGCTTCTGGACCAACCATGTTCTGGGCAATAATTATGGAACCACACATTTTACTACACACCTACATCACAGCAACACCTTAGCATCCCATTATCATCCAACAGCTACACCACAACAACACCTTAGCAAATACCAAGCAATGGCAATGGCTTAGCAACAAACAGCTATACCATTTCAACAGCATAGCAACCACTGAGACTCACTAAAGTTGCGCAACCACACATCAATATAGTATTAGTAATGCACTCTATGTATCCAGTATTAGAAGCCCTACTGATGTGGGCTTGTACAAAGCTTTTTGATCAGACACAGGTTTTCTGAGAAGCACTACATGTTAAGAGAATTTGTTTCCCATAGGAATGAATAGGATGCAAAAGTTTTGGCACCCTGTAATTATGACACTTGATGAACACACTTGCAACACCAAAATATCAACATTGGGTACAACAGCAACCACTTGGCAACACCTGGAATACCATAGGAACTGCTTAGCAACCAAGTGGTAACATCACTGAAGCTGCCTGAAATACCACAGCAATCACCTTGCCACATTATAGCGTCCATCTAACGTCCAGTTAGCAACACCATAGCAAGTGAGCCTAACCAACGAGCAAAAGTATTCCATTAACTAATGAAACCAATAACAATCATTAAGAGCTCATCAGTGGTTCTATTACCCTACAGTGCAATGCGAAACAGAAGTGTGTCAGCTAATAGTGTTTTTTTCCTCTCCAAAGACGGCACAATTCTGGTCTAAAAGTTCGGATGAGTTCAAATGGACGTCCGCATTCAACAGTTCCAGTATAGGAAAATTTTGGCTTTATGCCGAATGGGCAAGGAGCCTATTCATGTAAACATTTCTTTTTTTTTTTTTAAACAGTGATTTTATTTTATTAATTTAGGATATATATATATATATATATATATATATCATTTTTTATAATAAATTTTTTATATATTCAATTGTGATTATTTGTCAGAATAATTAAGTTAATTGCTCTTTACAAAGGTTTAACTGTCTTAATATCATTATATCCGTGGCAAAAGATGATGTCGGAAAGGAGCAACACATTTAGCAGCTTGAGAATTTTGTGCCTTCATACTAGATGCTGTAATGGCGTGGTCATGGGTTGGCGCTAATAACTGTAATATGGTATACTGCAGTAAATTGCCTGGATGACCAGGTGAACCTCAATAACCGCAAATGAAAGGCCATCTTAGAGTGGCACCTCTAGTGTAAAATAGGAACTATATTCTGAATCTGCAAAATTCATCAAGATTTGAAAGTTGCTTAAAACAACTCTTAGTTTTTCACATTTTTAACCAACTTGTTCGACCAGCATGATTTGTGCCATATATGCCAGGTTTCACTTTTACGACACTTGAAGCATCAACATGCATCATACATGCTACTGATGCTTTTTACTGGATAAAAACATTGCTGACCCAAATAGCAATTTCTACTCCTTGCTTTCTTTTGTCAACAGAAAACATAAGCAAACAAAAAAAAAAAATCAGGCGGTTGTGACCAAAACTACTTCCAAAATCATAAATCGGAACTTCCAATGTGGACCTAAAGACTGCTTAAAGCACAGAATATAAAATTACAAATCATCGGTTTCTCCAACAAATGTGGTCATATCGATGAATATCTTATTGCCTTTTCCCCTTGGAATATTTTCCAGATCCACATTTTACACAGCGGACTGAAAGAAACCAAGAACTTTATTTTGCTCTTCGAAATACTACCAGTTATTGGCAAAATAAAACAAGCAATATTTTACTGAAGTGAAACCAACTATTTTACAGTTAGATTTAGCTTCACTCTGTATATTTGAAAACAAAAATTTATCGTACAGAGCATAGCCTGCCAACCAAGACTTTACAGGTAGGTAGCAACAGTGCAGGGATACACCACACAAGATAAATAACAATAAAAATGTGTATGCTACACAACCATCTATTTCCAGTTAACCAATTCGGAGCTTGGTAAACACAAATAAGGTTCAACTATACAACGCCAGCTTATACCACATCCACGAAAGCTTAATTTCATTAAATTAGCCACCATATTCACCAGCATAGCTACCCACAATTGGACAAGCAAAAACACTAAAGAATAATTTTAAAACCAGACAGAACTTTGATCCAAACTACAAAGGAATATGCTTGTTTTCCCAGGTCATGGTAAACTAGGCTGAGAGGAGACTGGGAGCGTGGCCTGCTGTACTCATTTATGCGGGTTTTCCTCTCCCTCCAACACACCTCCACCCCCCGGCGCCATCTGTTTGTGGCATGAGAATGTGGAAACAAAAATGAAAAGACGACGGCTTTGTAAAATTACATAAATAAACAATATGTACCGTATAATAATGACACACACAGTGTATTATAAATACCACATCAAAACTGTAAACGTAAACTGGCGTCCATCTCAGAGTGCGAGTTATTTTACAGGCCAGTCAAAGATAATTCGTTGAGTTTCGCTAGGATAAACATTGTGGCAATCAACCGACCAGTACTAGACTGTTACTTTAATATTTTGTTCAAGAACAAGAATCGAACGGTGGTTCAACTTACCACACTCCAAAAGCCGGATGTGTTTGTAGAAAACGCGATGGAAATGTTTAATTTCGCTGTATATCTTAAATTGTGGCTAGGTCTAGTCTCTGTGCTCGACAGGAAGGAAGAAAGGAACGAGCGAAAGAATGACGTGAACGAACAACAGCCGGGAACCTCCTTGTTGTCAGAACGTCAGGAAGCCATAACCACGAGAGCTTACGACTTCTATGGTTAATAAAACCATATTCAGTGTGGTTTATTCTTATGAAATGTACGTTTTCTTTCAACTTAAAGTATCGCCTGTGTGTACAAGAATTAATATTTTTATGCTTTGCTCGAGTTTTACTCGATATCATGAAAACGTTTACATGTTCCAACTTTTTTTTTCCAAGCCTGAAATGCAGAACATCAAAATTATTGTAGCTAATAAAGGTTGGAACAATTAACATTTGTGTTGACGTGACATGTTTTTTTTCTCACACAAGATAAAAAATGAATATAATTAGTCTTAGTAATTGTCATCATGTAACCATTTTTTACATTAATACCATAGACCACTTTATTTAGTTGAAGCACCCAGTTCAAGAGCATGTCCCATGGGTCCTGTCCCAATTGTCGCCCTATGCCTCTCTTGAAAGTGCACTTTAATGAATTAAGACAATCTTCGCGTCACATCCCTTCACCTGTATATAACGCTGCTGATTAAATGCCAAATACTGCAGTTGCCACCACGTCGGATAACAGTTGCTATTTTAACTAATAGTAAAAGAGTCGACGAGTTAAACAGAAGAAGGGTCGAATTCTCTAGATGTTGTAAAGGAGAAATCTGCATGACCGAATAAAACCGGCAACATAACTTGAGAATGACAACTGATCATCCATGTCTACCCCAAGGCTTCGAGCTTCTGTAGATGGAGTAACCAGTGAGTTCTCTAAGAAGATAGCAAGATCACTGTGATGTCCAGCAGTTCCCAGAATGTACAGCAGCTCTGTCTTGCTGGAGCTGAATTTGAGTTGGTAAGCCATCCAAGAAGAGACATCAGCGAGACATGCTGAGATGCGGGTAGAAACCTGTGTGTCAGAAGGTGGGGAAAAAAGAAGTTGAGTGTCCTCGGCGTAGCAGTGGTAAGAAAATAAATGGGAGGATATTACTTTACCAAGAGAGCCAGCATAGAGTGAGAAAAGAAGAGGACCAATCACAGAGCCTTGTGGAACGCCAGTGGAGAGACTTCAAAGAACGGACATATCCCCCTGCCATGTTACCTGGTATGACCTGTAGTTCCTCAAATAAGGGTCTTCATAACAGTGAGGCCTGAAGCCACAACCTCTAAGCCTCCTCGCTACCTCATGGTTTACCTCATATTATCTCATTATAATTATTTATCTCATGTTACCCTGGCTTGTAACCTGCCATATATACTGCCACATAGTAGATAGCGTAGGAATTGCTATGAAAAAAAACATGACATCTGTCACACACCTCCCCTCTGGTTTAAGACTTCACTAAGCCAAAAAAATATTTTTAATAAATATTATTTTCAACATGACATGTTGATCCAGTGTGTCAAGCATAGGAACTTTGTAACTGACTGGATTGAGTTGTTTAATGTATTTGGCTGGACCTTGCCATTTAGCTAGTTTGACCATGTAATACTTCACAAAAAGTACACATAATGTACACTCACTCAATCAGTAGAGTGTATATACATGTATTTTTATATGCAAGTTACATTTCAGCAAAGCAGAAGTTTATAATTCTTCCATATGTTTTACGCTCAGGGTCTGAGGCATGAAATGGTGGACATATGCAGTGTTTATGTTTTGTAAAATCTCTTGCCATTTTGTGGTTTAACAGTGTTTAGTATGTGTTAAAATGCTGTGTAATTCAAAACTCAAGCAATATTAGCCTATGTTATATATCTTATCTGGTAATTGTCAAAAGGCAGTATTAGCATTGGTTAGCATTGTTAGCATTTGTCCCATAGAGTTCAATGTAAAACAATGTTAGCCTGTTAGCCTCTAATCTATTTCTCTGCTCTTGTGGCCCTGTATATAATTATTATATAATTATATATCAAAACAGACAACATATATATATAAGATTCTGTAAAGCAGAATACAGAAAATGTTAATCTGCTAAGTGAATATTTGTCTCCTACACTAAAAGTATTTAAACATGGTAATATATGCCAATGCTTGACAATGAACTCAAGACGATGACTATGAATATAATTCTCCTGCCCAAGACAGTGGATGAATATGTAACCAGACAAGTTCATCCTCTTGATATTGTTCCTTTTTGCGTGTTGTAATACTACTTTTGAGTGTTGTAATACTTCACTTGCTGCGCTTGTGTCTTATTCACACTAGTGCTAACTCAATTTAATAGTTTGATGTCACTGCAAAACCTCAAATACTGGTCAGGATTGGGTGTTTTTTGTGCAAGACGTTCTAATGGTCCTTTGTGCTTGCATCCCAAAGCAATTTCAGCTGATGTGTGGTTTGTACTTTCATGGCAGACAGAATTGATATATCTGAATGTCTGATTCAATTTTGCAGTTAAATAGGTGAATATTTTGTGAGTTATAATGCTGGATGTCTGTGGTGTTCAGGCTATACGGATAGGAAATAGTTAAACCCATTTACTGCAGTAATCTACTACTACCACTAGATGCTCATTGTTGTGCTGTGTGGAAAAGGACCCATGAGGTCAATGCCTAACATATGTCCAGGCTTTATTATAGGTGGGGATTGGAGTAACCCTGATAATTTGGACAATGTTGGTTTGTAGCATTGACACGTAGTGCATTGTTTGCAGTGCATCCATACATCTTTACGAATTTCAGGCCAGTAAGTTAGACTGAGTAACCTCCTTAAGGTTTTCATGTGACCAAGATGACTGCTCAAGGGGTTATCATGGGAAAAGAGCAGGAATTGTGGTCTTAACAAGGTGGGTACTACCATTTATCTGTCTGTTGTCTGTTTATCTTTTTGTGGTTTGCCATAGGGGTTAAGGTGCAGGGTCTTCCTACTGTTGCTTTCCGATCTCCTTACAGCTAATCTATATGTCTTTACCTTGTGAAAGAGCTTGGTGAGTATCCAGGAAACAAGGCTCAACTTCAGGCATACTGCAAGAGAGAGAATCTGAAAACTTTACATTCTTATTTACGCTAGTGCAGGTTAAAATCAGACTCCTTTAATTGTATGGCCTATCTTGTGAGATGTGAGGATGGTTGAATACCCAGGTCAAAGCAGCATGTGAACACTTTTTCAAAAGCCCACACCAATGTCAGACACTCTTTCCGAAACAGAATAGTTATTTTCAGCATTTTTCAGCAATTGTGAAGAATTACATATTACATATTCAGCTCCATCCCAATCCTGAGTGAGGACTGCACCCAAACCTACTTCATTAGCATCGGCCTGTATTTTAAAAGGCATAAACTATGAACTTCTGCTGGAAGAGTTCAAACCGTACATTGTTGTTAGTTAGGTTGTCCAGTAGGGGGCCCTGTGGCGTTCAGTAATTACTGCTTCCAATAGCTCTGCTTCTCAGATTCAAGAGGCCGCTACATGGTCAAGCCACGTTTCTTCTTTTCCCATTTGTTTCAAATGTTAGCCTGTTAGCCTTTAATCTATTTCTCTGCTCTTGTGGCCCTGTATATAATGTTTAAAACGGACAACATATGTACAAGATTCTGTAAAGCTATTAATACATCTGCTGAGTGAATATTTGTCTCCTACACTAAAAGTGTTTAAACATGGTAATACATAACCAAGTTAGTTACACATGTCCGCATGGAATGTAGCCTTAGGCCTCTGTTACGAAGGAGCATGGTAAAATGCAGAATGTGTGATTTCCAGACATACATTTTTGTAGGTTTTTGAATATATATAAAGAGAAAATATACAAAGTTGAAAGAGAATTCAGCAGAGTTCGGCAAAATCTAAAAATAGTATGTCTATATAACTGTCTCTATTATGATATTTCAAATTATTATTATTGATACGGATTAACACTATAAAGCGATACTGACAAAAGCACGAGACAGAGACTGTTAAAAGGATGGTTTAATAAAAGCTCAGATTCCAGAGGCAGCAACATAATCAAGCCGTGTTTCTTTGTGTCTAATTTGTGTCACCCTGTTTACAGGCATTTAATCTGTTTACACCGACCCTGGACTTGGGTCGTGTAACAGTTACATAGGTAAGCTGGGTTTGTGATAGGAAATCGCCTGAATCCTATAGTTGATTTTCCAGATTTTGCTGAACGGAATTCTCTTTCAACTTTGTGTATGTGACCATTTTCTCTATGGTACACCTTTGATTCTCAATCATAGCATGCAGATCCCTTACCTGCATCTCAGCACAGTGAAGGCGACTTTGTATGTCTTCCATTATTTATTAACTTCTCTTCAGGATTTGCTACTTTTTCCATTAGCTCGCTGGACTTGTGGTTTTCTACAGAAGGAGGAGGAGGTGGTGGTGGTGGTAAAAGCTCCTGTTCATCCTGAAGGCTTCCATCATTAGAATCAATGTATAGACCATCAACCAACAGTGCTATATTCAGTTCACTATATCCCTATAGCCACTGGAAAAACAAAGCATAGAAACATCCACCAGTTATTTTATGGGTACATACTGAGAGTAAATGGGAACAAAATATAGGAGTTGGATAGCTCTCACCAGGCTGTTTGTTCTTCAGATGTCATTGTTTCTGAATACAGTTTATAATCTTGGATGTTGACTTGTCAAAGGAAAGTCTGAACGATGGAAGTCCATGGTTTGAGTTGCTGTGTGTAGTTTGTCCCAATGTCCATGTCCAAAAACAAGAAAAAAGAGGTCTCTTCTGTAAAAAAAAAGAACAGCACAAAAACTAAATAAAAGGCGTAGATGTGGCTAACTTCAGTGAGGCCTGAAGTTAGCCACATCTACTAAGCCTTCTTGCTACATCATGTCCACCCCCAATAGTCCAACAACATTTTATGAGGTCAGATCATACCAAATAGATCCTCACCGATCTTCAGTTTTGGTACCTTCCAGCCTCACATTATCATTGATTTTTAGATTTCTTGAAAAACACACACAAACACAAAAACAATACATTGTTTGGCAATTTGTCTTTTCCTATCTAACATGAGTCCAGGCCTTTACTGGGAGTGCAGTAAATGTGATACTCAAAAATAATTAATCTTAATCCTGAGTAAACCCTCGCCACCTAACGTCACTTTAGTTAAAACTAACCCCCACTGCTTACCCCCCTCTGGGCAAACAGTGGGCCAGGGCTCCAACAGCAGCAGATGGGAACAGTGAGAGACATTTCTGCAGTCTGGTTGTCACATCAGACTCAAGCAACATCAAGCAGCTTCTTCAAGCAGCTCAACTTAAGCTTGTAGGACATCACGTTGTTCTGTCATTAACAAACAGTGCCATTGCCTGAATATCTGAACACATCATTCAAGATCTTCCTTTACACATTTTTGCCAAAATTGACATTCTGAGAGTCCATTCTGACATTTTGACAAATTTCCATCAAAAACTAATTTAAAGTCACATATGATGCAGATTTATTTATGTGAAACCAGGGAAACAAACTTGTCTGTTTAACTGTAGAGATAGAAATGCTGTCTGAATCCTGTGCTTATCAACCATATAAACAGTTTTGTCATGGCCATGTCAAACCCTGAGGCAGTGGATGTAAAAGGTAAACCCAGATTTTATAGCTGGTTCATTTGTCACACAGCGGGAACCTGTATGTGACCTTATCTCCACATTTAACAGTTTATACATTGATTCTGATGATGATCAGGATGGAAGCCTTCAGGATGAACAGGAGATTCTACCATTACCTCCTCCTCCTCCTGAAGACAATGGGAGCACGGGAAAATGTCTCTTCATTGCTATATCTTCTCCATTCTAGACTTAGTCTGATCCACACAGAGTTTGTCTAATGCGCCAATAATATCACTTATAATCATCTTATAACCATATAGGGGAAAGACGCGCCCCAACGAATCATATATAACCCAGTTTTCTCTGTCTGAAAGCAGAACCATCCATAACTTGCATCTAAATGCTTGTTGCTCTCAATAAATGTTACTCAAAGGCTCTGTGTCCGAGTATTTGATTGATTGATTTTTTCACAACAATAGTCATGGAAAGAAGACATTTCATGGTCTTCTGTATCAGGACATAAAAATGCTCCTTAGAAGATCTTAAAATTATGTAAATACATTATTATGATAACACAACAGGTTCCACTGTCATTATTTAACAAGAACGCCTAAATGACAAAGCCATGTATGAAAAACTATGTGCACCCTATGAATCAATCGCATCTAGACACCCCTTTACCAGAAATAACTTAATAATGGAAGTAATGTTTTTCTGCATGGCTTTATTTATTTTTCTCTCACATCATTCTGGATGAATTTACAATTTACAATGTTTTCTAGTTCATTGAGATTTGTGGGCATTCGTTTATGCACAGCATTTCAATTGAAGAGAGGTCTGGACTGGGCCTTTGCGACACCTTGATTCTTTGCTTTTTTAGCCATTCTGTTATATATTTGCTGGTACATTTATTGTCCTGTTGCATGAGACTCTGTCCTGCTGTAAGTTTCTCACAAGCTTTTTCTGTGGTATAGAATATATAAATAAGATAAATAGGATGCAGACAGATTAAAATGCCATGGGTAGTGGTGGGGATAGGAGGTTTAGTTCAATCTCAGTTCAATCTCAGAGTTTAAAAGTCTTACTGCTTGTGGGACAAAGCAATTGCAGAATCGTGCAGTTACAGCACGGATGCTCCTGTAGCTTCTGCCAGATGGCAGCTGTGAAAAAAGTCCATGTGAGGGATAAGTGGGGTCCTTCACAATGCTGATTGCCTTACAGGTGCAGCATGCAGTGTGAAAGTCTGTGACAGAGGAGAGAGAGACCACTATGATCTTCTCAGCTGACCTCACTATTCGCTGTAGGGACTTGCGGTCTGAGGCATTGCGATTCCCAAACCCTGATGATAATGCAGCTGCTCAGGATGCTCTCCACAGTCCCTCTGTAGAACATGGTGAGGATTGGAGGAGGAAGATGAGCTTTCCTCACTCTCTGCAGGAAGTAGAGGCGCTGCTGGGCTTTCTTGGCTATGGAGCTGGTGTTGAGGGACCACGTGAGGTTCTCTGTGATGTGAACATGGTGCTCTGGACAATTTCCACAACAGAGCCATTGATGTTCAGGGGGGTGTGGTTGCCTTGCACTCTTCTGAAGTCAACACCCATCTCTTTAGCTTTGACCACATTTAGAGACAAGTTGTTGGTTCTGCACCAGACCGTTAGCTGCTGCACCTCCTCTCTGTATGTTGTCTGGTTGTTCTTGGTAATAAGGCCCACTACTGGTATCATCTGCATATTTGTGATGTGATGTGTTGTACTTAGCACACAGCCTTGGAGGGGCACCAGTACTCAGTATAGTGGTACTGGAGATGATGTTGTTGTTGATTGTGATCTATCAGTCAGGAAATCCAGGACCCAGCTACACAGTGAGGTGTTTAGGCCCAGTATGCTTAGTTTTCCGACAAGGTGCTGAGGGATAATGGTGTTGAATGCTGAACTGAAGTCTATGAACAGCATTCTTACATAGGTGTCTTTATTGTCAAGGGAACTGGCCTTTAATGTGCCTCATGACAAGCCTCTCAAGCACATGATGATGATGGGAGTGAGTGTAATGGCACTGCAGTCATTGAGGCAGGAAGCAGTGGACTTCTTTGGCACAGGGATAATGGTGGAGGTTTTGAAGCATGTTGGGATGACTGCAGTGCTCAGCAAGATGATGAAGATGTCCGTAAAAACATATGCTAGGTAGGTGACTCTGTATACTCCTCCAGGTGGATGGAAACACCAGAGGTTGCTGCTTCCCTGAACATCTCCCAATCAGTGTGCTCAAAACAGTCCTGAAGAGCAGAGACAGCACCTTGGGGCAGGTTTTCTCCTGCTTCCTTAATGCAATTGATAAGCAGCACCTGGCTGGAATTGGTCAAAAGCCGATCTGCACCAAGAGCCCTTCGAGCTTCAAGTACAGCTCGGCTTAATCCGCCATCCCTTAAGATCCACAGAAGACAAGCATCCTTTTTCTGTCCTGTCCTGGCACTGAAGTGGTGGAACAAACTTCCCCTAGGTATCCAAACAGCAGAGGTTCCCGCTTACTGTCACCCACAATACCTTCAAATTGCCATCTTTACAGGAAGAAAAAAACTGCTTATTTTCTATTTTTTATAGTAGAAATCAACAAAAAAAAGATGTATTCATTGTCATTCAAACTGTTATGATATTTTACCTAATGAAGCTGAGGGGATGGTA
Organism: Salminus brasiliensis; assembly: GCF_030463535.1. Classification (NCBI taxonomy): domain Eukaryota; kingdom Metazoa; phylum Chordata; class Actinopteri; order Characiformes; family Bryconidae; genus Salminus; species Salminus brasiliensis. The sequence goes on along the minus strand of NC_132894.1, from coordinate 24,099,117 downwards.
AGATGGTCTCTCAGGCCAAAGCTGAAAATAGTGTTGTTCTGAGGTATAGGTAATTACAAATTAAACTTTTTTCCCCATTGTTACAGAATAAAAGTAACATTTAAGGTGCACAAACAGAACAGTTCAACACGCTACTTTTTCCATTAAATCCATTGTATAGCGGGTAGTGGATACAATGCACATTTAGCATCACGTACCATAACACAGAAGGTATAGAAAAAGCAGATTTATACTACACAGAATGGTATCAGGCCGACCTAGCAAGTTTAATCTCAGACTCAGAACAAAATGAGTTTTTATAGTCTGATGGGAAGAGCTCCTTGAGATTCAGGGTGAAATGCCAATTAAGTGCGATGCTCAATGTTCAGCTCTTGGAGCACTTGGAAAACATGATAGTAAGCAGATACGGATTACCATTTTCAGTTTTCGGGAGAGGACCAACTTAGCCTAACAACAGATACTGAAAGACCTCACCTACCACAGATATGGGGCACAACGGTGCTGGGGAAATAACTTGATTACGTTTTACAGCAATCTGACACACACACACACGACACAAGTTACTATACTACTTTAACAGTAAAGGATCAACCTCCTGAGCAGACACCTGCTCAGCACAATTCACAGGCAGGGTTAGTTCATAGACAGACAGAAGAGGCCTGATTTAATAGGCTCCTTTAAAGTTAAGCACCTTACTAGAAATGAAAGACTGAGCTGCTCCTGTATCTCTCAGGATCCTAACAGGTGTACAATACTTGATTTTGTCAGACAAAGCAACAAAACTACCTAAAATAAAAGGATGAAAGAGAGCAGCACACAACACCCCGATGTTATACGACTTTAGGAACAGAATTGCAAGCAACGCTCTTGAGCTCATCCTTCTTTTTGTTCCACACTGTACTGTAAGCAATTAAATAACTTGGACGCAGACAGTAAAAGCAAACCTGAATCTCACAGTTACAGAAGAGAATACGGTCTTATGATAAAACTCAGCCACGTCCAAGAACAACCACACACCTCACCCACTCTTACCCAATCAATCAATCAATCAATGAATAAAAATAAAAAGGATGCCCAAACAAGAGATTACAAACAGCAAAACCAAACAACAACAAAAAAAGCAACATGCCTACCAAGCAAGTGCCAAGAAAACCACCAACCACACCAACCAACACCACCACCACACACTAAAAGCTTATGAGCCCCCAATATGTTACATTCTAGTCTAGGCCAGAAAAGTAGGGTTGAGGTGGTTGAGAAGGGTTATTATATAGGGAGTCCTAACTTTTTCAAATGACATTATATAATTAATGGCGGGGGGTGTCGTAATCTGGTCTTGCCTCAGAGTCTGCTCAAGCGGTTTTAAATACACTAGAAAACACATTGGTGCATGCGCCTCAGTCCACAAGTTTTTATCTTTGGGTCTCCAATCCACTTTCCAAGACTAGCTAGCTGTGCAGCTGTTCTTAGCATTACGTCCTGGAATTCATGGCCCACTTTCTATGGCTATACTTTCAAGGGTAACAATCACGATCTGGGTGTGAGGACCTAGCAGGCAAGTATACAGACGGTCATTGAGATTAAACTAAAGATGGGCTAGTGCTGGGGCTAGGGTGGGGTTAAGTCTGGAGTTAGAAGCGAGGATAAGAACAGGACACAAGGCCATGACAAGCTTGGCCCTGTGACTAGGCTTATAAATATGGGGACTTTTACACTTGAGCTGTGACTTTAATTGGCGAGTGGTTGTCTGTGTTTGAAGCTGTACCTGCTGCCTACCCTGCAAACTGACTTGACTGCGATAGGCTATCCACCCTCTAGCTGAGCCAAAACAAACAACCAAAAATAACAAAAATCATTGTAATCATTCATCAATCTGTAATCATTTTGTTAGTCTAAATGACAAAGTTCACTTTGACTACAGGGTCAGAAATGTTCAGTCAAACAAATTTTACATTGCCATGGATGTGTAAGCAAAAAGCTTTTACTGAAAAGTCGACTTACGATATTACAGCCGACCACATAGACAAAGAAAAAGTGTACATCTATTACCTACTACTATGTTTTTATTGTTATGTTTCCTAATAAACCATAGGCAATTACATATGTAAAAGGATGTAAATCCACTGTACATCTGCCAATGTTCTGATCATTTGAAATACATATTATACACACATCAGCCATAACATTAATACCACCTGCTTAATATTGAATAGGTCCTCCTTGTGCTGCTACATAAGATCTGACCATTCGGGGCAAGACCTCTGAAGGCATCCTGTGCTTTCTGGCACCAAGATGTTAGGTCCTGTAAGTTGAGAGTTGAGGTGGTGCCGCCATGGATCTCATCAATGCCCATAACCAGTGACAGTGACATTCCCCCATGTCCCTTTGAAAGCAAAACTAAATTTCTGCTATAAATTAAAAATGACAGAAAAATGGTAATATACTCAACATATTGACTTAAGATGCTTTAAATGTTCAAGTTTTATTCCATATTCATGCAAATATTTATAAGTATGCATAAAAAAAGAAATATGCAACATTACATAATTTGTGGCACATAAACCAGAAAACATTAGTTGGAAACCAAAAGCCAAGCCAATAAATGCTATATAGATATATAAAACAAACTAAATACTACAGACGAGTAGAATACACATATACACATATTGAAAAGCTCACACAGGTGTGGTCGGTAATTTACACACACTTATGAACATAAATGTCATGCCAAAACTGGATTTTTAGTTCTTTCTTTTAAGTGTTCTTTTTCTGGGGCATTTTCAATAAAAAAAAGATGTTCTGTGTGTAATGTACTGTGTATTTATACACACGTTATTGTCTTTTTTTAATTAAAGAACTATTATATTCTCTTCTATTGTACACCAATTCTGGTCCAGAAAAAGAACAGATTGAATACCTGACATTTAGGTCCATAGGTCCACGTTAACTTCTGACCACAACTGTAAACATACATAGATCAGGGGGTTCAGGCCAGTATGATTGCGAGCAATATTAAACACAGACCATGAAATTAGAAGTTACAAATACAATGAGATATCTGTAGGGCTTTAACTTCATCAGGATATAGAGGAAAACTCCTTTAAAAGAACATCCTGACTCAGAGTATTCGGAGACACATTTTTTCGCACATTCATGCTGATTGAACGCACCTGCAAGACAGAATGAGAAGATAAAGAGAGGTTAGATTACAGTTTTTAGATGCGATGCACCTTATGAAATATCCTAAATCACATTGTAAATTCTCCACAAAAGGCATGGTTATAGGCAAATGTGTATCAGCTGTAGTATATAGTTGTAAACATATTTATTTTATAAATCTAATCAAACAGCCAAACACATCCACAATATATAACAAATACTACAAATGTAACCAGTGCAATACCAAAAATAGGCTTATATGATGAAATTGTCCTAAGCAATAAGGAATATCTCATTGGACCTCAAATTCAAACTGCTTGTACAGTACATTTAGTTAAATCTTACTAATCTTACAAGCAAAAAAGGGCTAATTGCTAACCTTTGAGTGAGTTCACAGTGTACTCATGGAGGTTTTTGGGAAATGCTTGTTAATTAACAAATGTTCTTTAGAACTAGTTAATGAAGTGTCTTTGTCTAACATTTAAACAGAGTTTTAACATTTGACACCCCACATTTATTACTACTTAAAAAGCCTACAGTTAGAAGCAGGTGCACCACATCAGAATTTCGAAAGAATCTATCCTATTTAAACCTCAGATATTTGGTTTGCTTGTTGAAGTGAGTAGGATTACCAAACTGCAAGATGCCCTTAGATAGAAAGTTGTATATGTATTTGAGCCTGGAGCCAGATCTGGCGGTCCTAGCAAAACCAGTCAATAAGCAGATGACAAGGTGCATAAAGGAGTCATAAAACTCTAAAATGTCATTACGGGGCCAGTAGGTAGCTTGATTTTGCACTAAGAGTCGTTAATACTATATGGACGCTAATTTACAGACAGATGTTAACTTTGTAATCTGACAGAAAGCGTTGTTAGTCCAAGAAAGATCCTTAGAGATGTGTTTTTTCAAGAACTTGAAGCTAGAACCTGAATAGCATTCTGATGTAGCTGTTATTATTGTCCAGATAGGTGATGGCAGAATTTAGGGCAGTGGAGATTGCGTCCTCAGTCAATCTGTTTAAGCAGTAAGCAAACTGGTAATGTTCCAGTGTCTGTGGAACCCCTGCCTTCAGATGACGGAGAAGTAGTTTCTCAAAGCACTTTATTGCAAAAGCACTTTGCAACTGGTATGATGGTGGTGGTCTTTCAGCATGAGGGAACAACAGCCTGGGCCACTGACAGATTGAAAAGGTTAAGTGAAAACCTGGGATAGCTGTCCAGCACACACTCTGAGAACACGTCCAAGAATGTCATTAGGGCCACAGATTTCCGTGCATTCACAGAAAATTTAAGACGGAGCCTGGCTTTCCTAATGCCTTTTTTCAGGTTTGCCCTGGCTGTGCTGTAGGCCTCAGCATCACCCCCTCTGAAAGCAGTGTCACATGCCTTCAGCAGTAGGCATTCATCCAGTGGTTCATAACAGATGAGGTGTATGTGTCCAAGTGTCTGTGAAAGTCCATAGTGGCTTGAGAAGAGAACATACTCCAGTTAGTGTTCTAAAACCGATGTTTTAGAAAGAAAATAGCACTTTCTGACCACACTTTAACAGTCCTTGTTGATGTTTTCACAAGAGTGGCACATACTTGGGAGTGTAAAGGTAAAGGTAAAGGTGCACGTATTTGTCACTGTACAGCGAAATGTGTCCTCCGCATTTAACCCATCTGGTAGTGAACACACACTCACACTCACACACACACACGTGTTAGGGGCAGTGAGTACACACACACACACACCCAGAGCGGTGGGAGTGTGAAGCAGGAACAATGAAAGGTGATCAAACTGTCCCAGGTGGGGGACATCTCAATAAATAGAAGGGTCTGCACTTACTTATACTCTGTTAGAACTCTGTGTTAGCAGAGCAATGTCTTTCAGTTACAGTAGAGTATGTACACCATGATTTGTTTACATAAATGTACAGACCCCCTTCTTTACTCTTACCGGAGTCCTCTGCCACCCTGTCTCATCAAAACACACAGTGTCCCCAGCTCCATGGTGCTCCTGGGGATGTTACCAATGAGCAGTTGAGACTCCCTGAGCCACCTCTGCGTTGTAGTCCAGAGTTGCAGCTCATCCATTTTATTCAGCAAAAAACGAACATTAGCGAGAAAAATGCTGGGAACTGATATCTGTTGTGGGTTTAGCTTCAGCTTTTAGCTGAAGAGAAACTGAGCATTGCGCTGTGCATGTGACGCCAACATGGATTTTCTGGGCTCTCCAGAGATTGGGTTTAAGTCAGGGCTCTGGCTGGGCCACTCAAGGACATTCACATAGCTGTCCCAAAGCCACTCCTGTGTTGTTGATGCGCTTAGGGTCCATGTCTGTGAAGGTGAACCTTCAGCCCAGTCTGAGGTCTAAAGCGCTAAAATTCTTTTTTTCGTTCTAAAAAATATCTCTGTACTTTGCTTTGTCCAGTTTTCCCTCAACCCTGAACAGTCTCCCTATTTCAGCTGCTGAAAAACACCCCCACAGCATGACGCTCTCATTGTAGGGTTGGTATTAGACCATGGAATCTTGTTTCTCACAGTCTAATTGTCCTTTAGGGACTTTTATACGTGAGGCGAGGCTTCTGTCTGGCCACTCTACCATGAAGCTCAGATTGGTGGAGTGCTGCAGTGATTTTTGTTCTTCTTGAAGTCCATGCTCTGATCTCTTCTTCCCTGACTAGTAAGCCTCTATGTTTGGAATTGTGTAATAAAATATACTTTTGTCATAATTAATGTATTAATGTTTTCTTTTTGCATCTCCAGCACCCCTTACCAGTTCTTTGAAGAAAGCAGTCTCTTTTGGCTGCTCTGAATAGCGCTCAAACTGGTCTAAGCCATCCTGCAGCTTTAAGGTTAGTGTGTCATAGTTGGAGCGTACCACTTCCAGGACCTATAAGACACCAAGTTGAAGAGATGGTTTTTGATCCATAATACTGTGCATCAAGAAGCATACAAAACATGTTGTTCAAACAGGTAATTAATGGTGACAATGAAATTGGTGAGGAAAAAATTGTGCCAGGGTTTAGAGTAATTCAGTTCAATATTTCAAAAACTCTAACATGCTAAAATACATTTGCAAAAAAATGTGTTCCTAGATCCTCATTGAGTACCTATGCTCAATCCGTTTTTTTTTTTTCTTAGATGACCCATTCAGGAAGCAGCTATGCAAGTAAACCAGTTGGTTGATTTAACCAGTTGGGGTAATTCTATGAACTAATAATCATTACAGAACAGTCAGTGTAATAAAATAGAACTACAGTGATTAGGAGCAGCACCAAAGAAGAGATTTAACTCCGTCTTTACTTTTAGCAGAATCACCTTTACAGCCGTTTACAATCTCTTTATAGATGTGTTTGAAAGGATTTTTTAATGGATTTCAGAGACACTAGGCAGGATGAGTAGTGGCCCACCTAACAACGGCTGTGAGCAAAACCAGAATTCTGGGAGAGCATAGTGCAGAGAACTTTTCAGATAAGATTCAGCATTTCAGAATGTCAAAAGCACCTAAAACTACATAAAAAAAAATTTCAACCTCCTTTCAACTGCTTTAGTTAGTCCTTTCCATCCATCCTCATCTCTTTGCCTGAGACAGGATATATTATAGCAACCGAAATTTATACAATAAACCACGAAGAATAGATAGTAATGGCATCAGCATGTGATTTTGGTGCCTAAGAAAACTTTTTTGAAAACAGCACTGGTGGATGGTCGTTTCCGGCTGAGAGAACGCTGGGCAAAATTGGCTGCTGTTTCTCACCGGTGTGTGTTGGTTGGTAATAGTGTGTTGATTTGTACAGCATTACTAGATATTGGAAAAGCGCAAGGTAAGCATAACCTTACAGTTTTTTCCATTTTTTAATTACCATATGCTGAGTATCATGGTGATGCTTTACCAAGCCTCTAATGCAGCCATCTTCAGCTCACTTGTTTTGAGGCCTTGTTCCCTTACTTTTTCCCTTCAGCGTATGGAATGCATGCTTAATTGAATTTAAATCAGGTGTGTTTTTTTTGGGGCTTTTTTCCATTTGGAACTTTTCTAGATGCAACATAGCGCTGAGACAGCCCTAGGTAAGACAACAACTGATCATCATCTTGTCTCCGATCAAGGCTGCATATCCCTGTTCCTGTTACTTAACCTTAGTGTAGCTTTTGATACAGTAGACCATAATTTTCTCCTATAAAGATCATTATAATTCATAAAGGTAAATTATGTATTTTCCAATTATACAAAAGTGTGACACAGAATCTGCACTGACCGCTGCACTGGCATAACACTTGCAATGAACAAAATGTAATTTTAAAAAGATGATTTTCTTTCATTGTAGCATACATTGTCTAGCCACCTAGGCTACATAAAACTGCCCCAAACAACTACTAGTTAAACAAATAATAGCCTAATAACAAAATCAGAATGCTGCCCGCTGACTCCTGTTGGAGAGTGGTGGCTTTACAAATACGGCTACAAATATTTTATTATCTTCTAAAGAGACACAAAGCTGCATATTTTAACATCGAACGTCTCCATCTCATCCTAGTATAAAAAGCGCTATCTGGTTGTTTTTTTCTAATTTGCATTGCATTCTGTAATTTTGGCACATTTGGTAGCGTTTGCTTTCTTTTTTTCTTGCAGTTTCTCTGCGCCTCCATTGCATTTTCTCTCCATCTCAGAATATCCTAATAGATAACGTTACTTACGTTGTAAGTAAAGAAAATAACCAATGGGCCGCAGACCAGCGTGTTTTAAGGGTTGCTTAGGAAACAAACTCTTGCTCTGACTTTTTTTCCCCCAATGTATTACGTAGGCAGGACCAATGTGAAAGGAATTGGTGTTTAATAATGTGATTGGGCCAGCCTAGCGTCAACTGGGCCGCTGATCTCATCTTGGTTACAGCGTTCAGTCTTCCACAATGCCACAAGGTTAGCACACATGGATTTGGGGATTTCTGCTATTCTTCTCTGTAGATCCTCTCTGGAAATAGTTGGTTGAGTGTCATTTTCAGGTCTCTCTGCTGTGTGGTTAGCATCATTACAGAGTGCTCTGGATCATGTTTTCACTAAGAATATCTCTGAATTTTGCTCCATTTAGCTCTTCCTCTGACCAGTCTCCCTGTCCGAGCTTTCATCTTCGTTTCATCAGACCAGAGAATCTTATTCAGATAATCTTCAATCAAGGTGTAGAAACATCTCAAAGATGATCAGGTAAAAATAGGAAACCCTCAGAGCCAATTGCAAGTGTTAGTGATTAATCAATGCGAAATTCATTTTTCACTTTCTCATTATAGGGTATTGATGGACTTTTATATGTTAGCATTAAGCCTATTTATATACACACGCACACACTATTTTATACAGTGTAAAAACGGTATAACAAAAAAAAAAAAAAAAAAGCACTGAATAAAATTTAGCGCTGTACATTTTAGACACATCAAAAACAGTATAAACACTTGCCTTGTTGTTTGATACAGTAGGCTAGAACACATACGCTGCCCTAAAACCCTGGCACTCACTTTCCCACACTCTTATTTTAGCTGATCCTGAGACCTGGTCAGATTAAATGATACATATTTTGACAGCTGCTGCAGCTCTGCGTGAGGTCATAGGACGCTGCAGTTCATCATGCAACTACGTTCCTCATTCATTCATATTTTGTTGATCAGTTGTCAGTGCTGAAAGACAATCAGCAAACATTATTGGCCATAAAAACATTGATTAGTCCGTTTCTACTATTCACATGCACTGTGAAAGAAAGAAAAAAAATCGAATTAGTGATTTATTTTTTCCCAGAAGATATGACCTCTATTTAAGTGACCCTAACAGAAATGACAGTGAACCAATGCATTATTATTACGCAATCGTACTGTAAGAAAATAAAAGTATATGTATATTTAAAAGAAGCATTAAGCTGAAGTAAAAAATAGGAAAGTAATAGGAAAACTAATGTATGTGTTGTAGTGGTTTTTAAAAATGTGCAAAACAGTGCAGAGCAATATTAATGTGCATACATGTAAGGTTTCCTTTCATGTCACACAATGAAAAAGTGCTAGATAGAACTTCTACTACAAGGAACATCTAGTGTGGCTCAAATGTGTGGCTCACTGCAATTTACCTGATCCTCTGAGAGTTGGGAAATGTGATTCACAGAAGCATAGGACTCAATCTTGGGGTTGAAATGGTTAATGATGGCTCTGAAAATACAAAACACAGCCGGTCCAAAACTGCAATAATGTATCAAAATAAAATTTCAATACAAAATAATTATAGACCAGCCATAGGTGAAATCGACATATGCTTAGAGCCTCCTGTAAATGAGAATCAGTGTTCTTATTGGATACATTATTTAGTCACAGGTCATAAACAGTCACTGGTTCAAGATAAGGCTTCGTCCCCCACTTCATCTCCCACTGTGTACATCAATGAGAACACAAATAGACAAAAAGGGAGCAGCAGCAGATTATATAGTTATGCTCATTCGTCAGTTCCGCAGTGCATTCCCAAGAGAAAAAATTACTTCATCTTTAGGCTAAAACCTAGAGTGTATATAAAAATCAGCGAGACAGCTAACAAAACTGTAATGAAATCCTTAAACTATTGTCTATAGTCTGTTTATGACAGTATGGCCAGTAACACACACACCAGTCTGCTGAAAGTAATTTTCTAGGACCCTGGCAGTGCTCATGTTCCTCCTCACAAGTCAAGTGGATTTCACCTTTCTAACTGTTAAGGTGTGCAGCAGCTGTGCAGTGTGATTCAGAATCAAGGAGGCTAATGCAAATGTGCACACACACTAAGTGATCTGACAGCAGAGCTGTACAGGAACTGGCAGCTGAATGGTCAGGTAGGTCAGTCGGACTGATATTAAAGCCTATAGAGTTTTAAAAAGTTTAAAACGTTGCTCCAAACAACGTAGATCAGATTAGAATTTAGTCTAATTACAGAAACTGGTAAAAATAGTGATTTTATTGCTGTTTACTAACGTGGATTAGCACAGCTTACCTACACTGTAGAGCTGTATTATATACAGAAACACAAAGATTGGTACGGATCAGATCAGTATTGGCCGATTTTTGGCATCGAGAGGCTTGAACTAGAGGTAAAACTTAATCGAAACGTCCCTAATGTTAAGGTAATCTAGGGTGGCCAAAAACCCTTAACTGAGACATCATAAGGTGCATACTAAGCTACTAACTGAACAAGGACAATTAACTCTATTGACCTAAAAGCACAAGAAGAGTTGACTCCCAAAATGGGATTTTGTATGTTCGGTATGTCTGGAGGAGGAAGAATGCTTAGCCCCTTGGCACTGGAAACCTGCAGCATGTACAGAGCAAGATGTGAGGAGAGCTAAACTGTTGGCATCATTAGACCTTACAACAGGTCAATTATCCCAATTATCCAAAGCACACCTTAAAACCCACCCAGACTAAGTTTTAGAAGATGTCCTGGAAGATACTGGAGTGGTCATCGCAGTCGCCTGACATGAACCCCACAGAAAATATGTAGTGGGTTAAAGAGGAGGCGTTTACAGCATGCAAACCCAAAAATATTAGTGAAATGGAGGCCATTGTCCATGAGGAATGGTCTACAATTGCTCAGGAACACTGCCAGAAGCTAGTGTCTGGCTATGCATCATGTTTGCAGCAAGCCATAACAGCAAATAGGTGCTCTATTAAGTATTAAAGACAATTGTCATGAAGGGGTTATTCAATTCTAAAACTGCAGTAGTCATTAAATCATGTGTCATTCATGAATTTGTAAAAATCATGGGCTGAGCCCTCTGCTCTTCTCCCTGTTCATCCACAAGGGTATAGATCAACAATCACATCTGAAGACGACCCAACAGCAGCTGGTCAAATCAGCGATGATGAATCAGCCTACTGTGAGGAAATCCAGCACCTGGCAGTTGGTGTTCCACCAAAAACCTTGCCCTCAACACAGAGACGAGTAGCTCATTGTGGACTACTCGAAACCCAAAAGCTGCACTTTCAAGAATGTCCTGTCTGTATATATAACCACTTAATAGATATCTATCTATAGTTACCTATATCTTGTTATATGTTCCATTTTGTATCATTGTACTGAATCTATCCATCCATTTTTTCTCAGTTTCCCCCCTCCATATTGAGCATACGCACACGTATGGCATCACAATGTGATTACATTAACAATGTGGATATGCAAGCAAATACGCCTAATCTGATTTCAGTCAGACTTGATATCTGTGTAGTGTGAACAAATTCAAAGGCACAAATGAAAGGTACATACATACACAGTCATCTGAAAAACATGTTTTTTGTTTTGTATGTCATGGTTATGTGTTTTAGTAGGGTGTACTAAAATTATTTCACTATCATTTGTATTACTGTAAATAGCTGAGAGCAAAAGTTAAACTAACTAAAACAAAAAAAGTCAGAACCCTGCATTATGAGTACTTACTTTTATATTTGTTTGGAATTTTTTGCCCATTTGGCCTTGCAAAAGGCTTCTAGTTCTGTGAGATTCTTGGGCCATCTTGCATGCTTTTATGGTCTATTCACAGATGTGTTAGTTTTTAAGATAACTTTTGACTTTAAGGGCCATGGCAAAACCATTTAACTTGCACCTCACAAGATAGTCCAGGATTTTGAAGTGTGTGTGTAGGATCACTATCCTGCTGTAAAAGCCATTTAATCTACAGATTTCTCACAGACAGCATGATTTCTGTTTTAATTTAGTTTTTATTTAATTAAATGTATTCTTTTCACTATCAGTAACATGTTCCTCATGGCACTAGCTGCAACACAATCCCAAAATATGACTGACCCACTCTTGCGTATTATAGTTGGTGACGTGTTTAACAAAAATGCAATTTATTCATTTAAAATGTTTTAACTTCATTAGTCAACATTGCATGTTTGCACAATACAAAGGATTGTTTAGACGTTCTTTGGAAAACTCCTGATGCTGAATTTTGTGGTGACATAAAACAAGGTTTTCCTCTTATGACTCGTCCATGAAGGTCATATTTGTGCAGGTGTAACTGCGCAGTAGAACTGTTTACTACCACTGTTCTTCTGGAAGTCAAACAGAGGTTCTGATTATGTCCCTATAGTCAGAATTCATTTTTATTCCAGCATAGAAATTGTCTGTCTGTAGGTAAGTTGTGTTGTTCGAGCTGTCCTAGTTTGGATTCCAAGTGGTCCACAATACAATTTTTCCATTTCAACCCGCAGATGTGGGTAAAAGCTCTTAGCTAACCAGCTCATCCAGCAAGTGTAATATGTGATTACTATCCAAATTGTTCATTCTTAGAAGCTTGGCAAGTCAAAAGATAATATGACTGTTTTTCAGTTTACAAACTTAAACCTTATAACAAAGACATGTGCAAAAAATAGAACAAACAAATGTTTTTTTTCCGTCACACCCTGGACATCACCTGTTCCAGTATCTTCCCTCAGGTCGGCGTTTCAGCCAGTTGAGGATCAAGACCTCCAGGCTACAGAGAAGCTTCTTCCCACACACCATCACACTCATGAACAGCTGAACATTACAACACTACTTTCTGAATACAGTCTACTACATACTTACATCCTATCTAGATGTTCTCTCACTCTCCTTTCTCTGTACTGCACTTTATTTATCTGATAGTGTCTCAGAACAATCTGTACTACCGTCTCAACCAGTGACTCCTCTGTTCTCCATATTTATATCTATTTAATTCAGTCTGCACTGTTCTTTACTGCTGCACTTATTACTTTACCTTAAATACACAACTCTTAAGTTTACAGATGTGTCTGTGCGTGTATGTCACTGTGTGTGTGTGTGTGTGTGTGTGTGTGTGTGTGTGTGTGTGTGTGTGTGTAGGTTGGGTGTGTTTGTTACTTCTGTAATGTCAGTTATCGTGCACTGTGAGCTACTGTAACCAAAAACAAATTCCTTGTATGTGTAAGCATACTTGGCCAATAAAGTCCGATTCTGATTGTATAGCATATTTAAACAAATGGTTTTGGCAGATAACGTCTTAATTAAACCTCAGACACTGAGTTTGATTTGCTCTTAATTGTTGAAGTGAGTGGTATCACCATGGCAAAAGGCCTCCAGAAAGACTGGAAAAATCAGGAATTTCACAAAAACATGTACTGGAAAACTAAAAACTTAATTTGTTTCCTGAAATAAAACCAAATTCAGATAATAGAGACATCATAATTTAAATCTAATTCAATGTATTTGTATAAAGCAACTTTAGAGGAATCAGTAAGAGGACAAGAGATCAACAAAACATAAAACCCTCTGTGAGCAAGCCAAAGGCAACAGTGGCAAAGGGAAAAAAAAAAAAAAAAAAAACTCTGTCAGAGCTGGAGGAAGAAACCAAGACACAAGGGGGACCCATCCTCCTCTAGTCAGAACTGAAAAGTGATAAAAGTCACTGTATAACCACATAAGACTGTTCTGCTCAGATATGCTGATATAATCATAATATAACAAATCTAATCATAGTAGAGCTGGTAGGAGTAATAAATGTAATGATGGGTAATGGCGGTAATCATAAAATTGGCAGATAATTGGTAGAGACATCGGCATACAAGGACACTTAACGAAAAATTGTATTAACCAGTAATATCACAGGGAGTTTTTTCTCCCCAGCACATCTCTACCTGTCATCAAGCAAAAACATCACTTATGTCAGCTCCTTGCATAGAGGCTAAAAAATAAAGAATGCTCTCTGCTACTATCAAACTGTCAGTTTCTTGAAAAAAAACATCTAGTGTCATGTAAAGATTTGCTCACCCCTGGTCAATATATCTGATTAAATAAATTGTCAAATAAGCAGAAGATGATCTGCAAAAGCCATAAAGCTAAAGAGTACTACTACGTAGTATTAGTATAGCTTTCCTAATAAATTGCTTAAGAATTTAAAAATATCTAATTATTACAGAATTATAATACATTTATTTAGAATTCTTGCAAATCCTCAGAACCCAAAGAAAAACAGCCTACCTGACATTAACCAGCGCATGAGTGACTTTACTAGCTGGCTCCTTCCACTGGCCTACATTGGTGGAAACTCTGAGAACTGAAACAGCACAAAGAGGAGTTCACATTAAGTGGCTATACTGTTGTGTTTGTCGTTCATACGGTTATGTGACACTGGAATAGTACATCACCCCGTTCATCAAAAGCAAAACAAAAACACAAACAGAGAAATGGTTTTACAATAGAACGTTTTGTTACAACACACTAAATCCCTTATATGAATTACAGCTCAACAAGTCAACTAGTCACGTTTTGTAAAACACACTTACAGCTATTACAAACCATTTGTAGACATTATCTTACACTTTAATCTAGGAGTATTACTCTAGGAGTATTAGGGCTTCATGGGTCTTACCTTCACAAACACAAACAAGACAACTCACCCATGCAATAAAGGTTGTCAAAGACCTGGTGCATACGAACAATCTCGTAATACAGCTCATCGTAACTGCTGGGAGTAGGCAGGAATGTGTCTCCATATGTGATGAACATGTTAAAGAGGTTTACAACCTATGCGTCAGTGAGACATACAGAAAGAGACAGAGATGGAAGAAATAAAAAAAAATTAGAAAGATGCTTTGTACAAAATAACATTCCAGTACAGTACTCTGGACACAACCTATTTGCAATGTAAATATATTCCATAAAAGCACATAATCCCACCCTGGAAATCAAGTGAGTGGATCATTACGTACAAAAACAGAAATGATCACAAATTAGTAAAAACGTTCAATAAATTTCAGATGCAAAAGTAAAATTACAGGTCCAATTAATACTACGAGGAAACATTTTCTTTTTCGAGAGGACAGGTGTTCCTTTCTCAGTCTCCTCTTGAAGTAAAGTGACTGCATCTTAACCAGAAGAGAGGTGTTCCTTAAAAAAAAAAAAAAAATCATCAAAGATTTTATACTAGGAACAAGGTCAGTGGTCATCTTGTTCTAACCAACAAGTGCACCTGTTTGTATTTAATGTCCAGGCTGAGTACCACTGTTGAAACTCTTATGAAACTTGTATGGAAACTGTTATGATGCATCATTTGTTACATCTAGGCTATTTGCATTATTTCCCCCTCAGTACTAAAAGCACATTCACTGTGAAGAATGTGAGAGGGGCCCATTTGGTGTTCTGTCCATTGCTTCAGTCAAAACAAATGTATTACTGATTAAGCTCATCTGTGAGAAAGACAGGGATTGTCTGTACTCTCTGATGGCCTAGATGCCCTTCCACATTTGGCAGGGGTAGGATTTATGAAAGTGCTTATCGACAGACAGTTTGTAGAAGTGTCTGGCTTTCCTATGCCTCTTTTCAGGTTAGCCCTGGCTGAGCTGTAGGCCTCAGTATGGAACTGAAGCTCTGAAAGAATTTCATGTAATGCTTGCTCTACCATTTAATGATGATCTTTAATTTGCGTTAAGTAGGAAACACATATCTTTAGCTGACCACACAGAACACTTTTAAAAGAAAACATGTAGATATTATTGAACTTGAAATGAATTAATTAGAGATTAATGGATCACACCTACATACAGTAGGAACATTTTTAATAATTATAATAATAATACTAATAATAAAACAAGCAAAGAAAAATAAAACAGTACACTGAGAAAGTGGATAAAGGTCATGTAAAAGTTAATGGAAACACTGCTTTAGCAACATGCCATACCAAAATTGGCTCCATCTGATTAGTGTTTACAATGAAAAAGAGAAAAAGGGTAAAGATAAAATGGAGGTCTGCAGTGACTTTTGTGCAACATTACACCTCTACTGTGCACTATTTGTATTGAAGGGACATTTATTCATTTGCAGTTGTATTTAGAGGTTTCACTTAACATACTTTTGCAGTGTACAGTGATGTGATGTTTATAAACAACTCTTGATTAGGATGTTCCAGTTGCATATTTTTGTCTCAAACTTCAATTAGTAAAAAGTCTGCGCTGTTACTTAAACCTCATATTTTTAAAATAGCAGCTACACCTTTAACATTCAATTGAATGTCGGTTTAAATCGTCAAAATGTGAAAGAAATCTCCAAATCTCTGATAAGTAGGTCTCATATTATTCAATGTGTTTTATAACATGTTAGCACATTTTGCATTGTTCCTGCTTGACTATGATGTTTATGTTAAGTATGTTATATAGTACTATTCAGTATTTTCTGTATTTGTGGCATCAGAATTATTTGTAAGACACTTTTTCTTGATTCAATAACTAAGCTACTCGTCTTTGATGGTTACAGTGGTTGAAAGCTGATCATCCACAGGAAAACAAGGTATGGAAATCCTTGAAATGTGTTATCCTTTAATAAAAGTAAGTGTCAAGTGTCAAGATTTTATTCCAATGTAAAAAGATTAAATAGGATATATATATATAAGTTTTAAATCAGTAAGTGTAAACTAAAACGTATGATAAAACAACTAAGATGCTGTGTGATGAAAACGACTGAATGAGAGACCCTTAGACCAAAGAGAACATGTAATGGGTTGTGTCAGCTGAACAGTGCCGCTGATTGTTTGCCGTGAGCGCTCCCTTACAGTTTATTTTCATTACTGAGATCACAGTGACTGATGAAGCAAACCCATCAACTTTTTGTCTAAGTAAACATACTGGAATTGGAATGAGGAACTGCTTCACAGGTCAAATTCTGCTTTCAAAAAGATCCTACTCAATCTTTAAGGCTCTGCTCATTTACCTTTTGGTAGAAAAGGTGCTCAAATCAGAATTGAATCATTTGCTAGAATTACTGATACATATAAATAAGTGAATTAAATTAAATTTTGATGGATATGCTCTCTATCAAACACTGACATCTGTTTCTAGAAAAAACACCAATAGTCTAGTATGCAATTGTACATCTATGTGGAGTATGTTTTATTAGAAATTTTATTTTATTTACATGCACTATGTATGATGTATCTGTCTGCATTACATAAAACGTAAGGTACCCTGGATTTAGTTTTGACCTTGGGTATTAGCATCGATAACCTAAATATTCTTCCTCAAAGCTAAGTACTCTCAGACCATTACTTCATTTATTATGACTTACATCTTAGCCAAAATGTTTATTTGTGTCCCTAATATAACACTAATGATAGCTCAAAAATTTACTGAAAACCTTACAGACTTATCAACCTTAGTGTACTCATCAGACCAAACTAAGCGTTTTTAACGGTCTAGTAAATACAATGTGGCACACAAAATTGACAGTCAACCAAGCTAGAGGTATTCCACTCTGCCTGAAAGGACAGCCTTATTGAGTATAAAAGGGCACTCACTAAAACTCGTTCAGCATATTTGGCCTCGCCCTGGTCTGTGTGCCAAGCAAGCTCCTTGCGTACAAATTTACCTTATCTTATTTTGCATTTTCTAGCACTTTTTAAATATCTCTGTTTAGTTATTATTGCGTTGTACGCACACTGCATGTTTTTAGACTGCGTTTACAGTCTATTCCCAAAGATTTATTGACCACTGAAAGCAGAAGAGTTTGTTTTGGTGCAAAATCAACTACAAGCGGCAAGTTCCTGCATGATTATGGCTGTTGCTGGGTTTTTTACCCACTAGTGATAATGATAGTGTTTGTAATAAATGTGAGCTAGTTAATACATTGGTAGTTAAAGTGGACCAGCTAGGTGCGCAGTCTGGGTTTACTAAAGAATATCAAATCAAATTTATTTGTATATCGCTTTTTACAACTGGTATCACAAAGCAACTTTACACAATCAGTAATTAGTAAAAAGACAGGAAATGAACAATCTAAGAGAACTTAAAACCCTCAGTGAGTAAGGCATAGGCAACAGTGGCAAGGAAAAACTCCCTCAGAGCTGAAGGAAAAACCTTGGGAGGAACCAAGACTCCCAAGGGGGATCGGAAAAAAAAAAACTTATTACACCATCCACAAACCTGAGTAATCGCGTGCAAGCAGCAAAACGACAGCTCCAGCATCTTTGTATACTACAATTATATGTATCCATGAACCCCTGGATCTACAACCTTTAGCTTTTGTTAATAAATGTTTCCCTTAGATAAACTAAACACAAATGAGTTTGCAGCCTATATGTGTTAAGATTGAGACTGTGTCTGAGTCACGAACATTATCTGGAAGGTTATTCTAGATGTGGGGGGCTTTACGTGAAAATAAATATCCTCCCACTGCTGAGGAGTTTTGGGAACTACTAAGAAACCAGCACCCTGTGATCTAAGTAATCTTGACAGTTCATAAGATGTAATAAGATCTCGCAGGTATTCAGAAGTGAGGCCATGTAGGGCTTTGTATGTTAATAGAAGAATTTTATAATCCATATGGAATTTAACTTAGAACCAATGCATGCATGATGCATAGCTCCCAAAATCAGTCTAACATTAAGTCTGATAGATTATTTCTTGTGGCTTTTGGACCCAAAAGGCAAACCTGTGCTTTGTTACTGTTAAGAACAAGGATGTTATGTGGCATTCAGAGATTCACATGCTTTATATACAGCCCTCAATTGTCTTTAATCTGATATATTAAGGCTGCGTTCCATCTGCAAAACAATGGATGTTAACACCATCTCTGCCATCTCTTGCCCAGTGGTAACATGTATAATGTATTGTAACAGTGGTCCTAAAATAGAGCCTTGCCAAGCTCAATCTCTCACTTTTGTATAATTTGAAGATAAATCTGTTACCTTTACGAAATAACGCTCGGTTAGATATTCCAACCATGTTATCTAACCTAACCAAATAGTGTGATCTATTGTATCAAAGGCTGCACTGAGGTCGAGCAGCGCTAAAAAAGATATGTAGTCTTGATCAGAGGCAAGGAGGAGATTGTTTGTAATCTTCACAGTGCTGCCTTAGTGCTATAATGGGGTCTGAATCCTAATTGGTATTTCTCATACAGGCCATTCTTACTCAGGTATGAGCAGAGTTGTTGGGCCACAGCTTTTTCTAATATGTGGGATACAAACGCAAAGTTTAAAATGGGTCTGTAATTTGACAGTACACTTGAATCAAGATTTATAACTGCTAATTTAAGAGTTTTGGGTACATGACCTAAGCTAAGGGACTAATTTACTATTTACTACTAAAAGAGGTCTGATTATATTTGGGAGTATTTCCTTTAGTACTTTTGAGGGAACTGAGTCGAGTGTACATGTTGTACAATTTTTTTTTTTCTAGTCTGTGGCAGTGGGTAGAAGGCTTCCAGTTCTACAACTGTTATGCTCGAAACCAGCTACAGTTTGATTTAACAAGGAGCGTTGGATATGTTGTCTAATATTTTCTATTTTACTATTTTAAAAGTCCATCAAAACATCACTGGTTAATGTAGCTGGAATCTGGGGTTCAGTATCTGCCTGACTTTTAATAAGTTGAGAAATCTCACTAAAAATACTCTGGAGTTGTTTTTGGTTATTCTTGATCAGCTAGGCCAAATATGTTGAGCGAGCTTTAATAAGTGACTTTCTTTACTCAATAAGGGTCTCCATCCAGGCAGAGTGAAACACCTCGTTTGGTCGTCCACCATATCCGCTTTAGTTTCCACACTGTTTGTTTTAAGCTACAGGTTTGATCACTGTCCCACGGTGCAATTTTTTTTGGCCTTGTCATTTTACATTTAAGTGGTGCTACCTTGTCTAAGGTGGATCAAAGTATTTTCTAGACCGTTAATCTATCTAGCTCCGTTTGGTCTGATAGAGTGTAAGCCAAGGTCGATAGTCGAGGTTTTCAGTAAAATGTACAGTGGTCATTGAGGTTATTGAGCACTTTAGACAGTAGCAGGGGGACAATTTTTTTTTTTGCCTAAGATGTAGCTCATAGGAAAATAGATAATGGTCTGATATTACTGAGCTTTAAGGTAGAATACTGATTATGAGAATTTAACACAAATTAAATTATTAAAACAAGCTGATTTAGTTCTACATTTGGATTTACTTCGGGGCACAGACGCATTCTCATTCAGGTTAAACCTAGGTGATGCCTCAAAGCAGCTCGCAGACGGTCAGTTTAGCCTGTCTGTCTGCGGCCTGGTCCAGGCTCTGGATTGTCAGCAGCCTTTCACACTATTCTGCCAACGAACTAAAAGATTATGTGCTATGCTGCATGAAAGTAAGACAGCCCCTGCCTGTGTGGGGTGGACACCATCCCAATCTTTATAAAAAAAAAAAAAGGCATGTCCATGAACTTTAACCTATTGTCTAAAAAGCCCACATGATTATCTGAACACCACTTGGACATCCAGCAGCTTAGCCCTATAAGTCTGCTGTAATACTCAGCACCGTGCCTCATTATATAAAATTTGTCATCATTTGCTCTGGTCCCATCCCAATGAGGCACAGTGCTGAGTCTTACAAGCTTACAGCAGATGTCCAAGTGGTATTCAGAAATATCATGCAGGCTTTATAGACAATTGGTTAAAGTTTGAGGCCAAGACAGTTTTTATGAAGGGATACTATCCACCCCACATTGGAGGGTGTGCCTTACGTTTCTGCAGCATAATTCATAGTTTTTTAGTTATTTGGAAGAGTAGTGTCAATCCAGAGCCTTTGATTTACCTTAGACAAGGTAGCGCCACATAAAGATTTCTCTGTTACACCTGGTTCAACAGCTAAACATCTTGGTGTCACAATCGATTCAAAGCCATCCAACATATAGCTAGCTCATCTGTTTAGTTTAGCTTTTGGTAATGAATGTTTCCCTTTAGATAAAAGTTGCAAATCCAGGGGTTAATGGTCGCAGGGAATTGTCCGAGTTATCTTCTGGCACTCTCCTTTCCATTAGGCTGTTATAGTCAGACCTGCCGGTTCATTAAGTATAAGTCAGTCACACTTTGATACCGTTCAACATTCTGTCTACTTCATGAATCCAATCACAACTGTTGGAAGACCAGCTGCCAACCCACCAGACTGAGCCAGGCTCCCCTGCTACTCGTGTCAGACCAGCTGCCCACCCTCCTGCCACCGCTAACAACTATGTAAAATTTTACATTGACTCTTTCTGCCACTATTATTTCAACAAATAATCATTACTTTCATTACTTGTATTATCTCTACTATGAATATATGAGTTTTATATTATATCAGCACACCTGAGCAGAAGAACAGTCTTGTGGTATGGTGACTAACCAATAATTTTATAAATCGTTCTGACCAGAGGACAATGGGTACCCCTTGTTAGTCTTGGTTCCTCCCAAGGTTTCGCCCTCCAGTTCTGAGGGAGATGCCTTTGGCTTGCTCTCTGGGGGTTTTAGTTTTTTTTGTTGATCTATTGTCCTCTTACAGATTTCCGTAAAACTGTTTAATGACAATGCCAAATGTAAAATGCGCTATACAAAAAAAAAACTTGATTTGATATTATTTTAGTGAGAGCTGGAAAGACTAGGATGTGTGCATTGCAGATTTTAAAAGATTAAATTCAAGTTTACTTTTTTATTTAAAATACAACAATTTGCACAATGATTTAAATATGTAAAACTGCTCAATGTATTTGTAGATGTTCATCTTTTTATATTGTTCTTTATTTCAATTGTTTAATTGTTCTTTATTCTGGCTACATCTGTGGGGTTATTTTGTTTTATGTGTTTCCTACATATTGCTTGAAATATGAAATTGCACAAGACTAGTATACTAGAATTATAGTAATTATACTTGGAGTGGCTTTCTTTGTGATGCCCTTTCATGAAAATAATTTTTGTTTAGTGTTTTTCTAATAATAGACAAATGAATAAAGATTTTTGTAGGTCTTTTGCTGTTATACTTACTCTCTCTTGCATCTTTCACGAGTGGAGTGATCTTAACAGGACGCTCATTGCTAGTAGCAACAACCCCTGAATTTGTTTAACCGTGTAATGTAACCAGACTTTGTATATTTTTGTATAAGTTTAATAAACAAAGTACTTCTGAAGCTCTTACTTCAAATCTCATCTGCTAAACTGACAACTTGTCAGTTAGTGATAGAAACAGTCAAACACAGATGAACACTTACATTTAAGGTCTTTCGAAAACCTACAGAGTTCATCAGATTCTTTAGACATTTGGTAGGAATAAACTTCAGACATAGGTGATGATAAACTACAAAGGAATAGGGTAGAAATACTTCAATGAGGGACAAAATTGGTGGATAATCCTTTAGACACCATACCAAAATATGCATTGTTACTAATGACCAAGTCCTGATTACACCAATGTGGTCATAAGTCATTTGGTATGGCAACATCTTTATATAAATCATCTATATAAGAACATTTGGCAGGCTTTTGGGTTTCCCAGAAGGTAAACATAATTTGAATCAGGCACAGTCAACAATCACATCTGGCTCCACCTTTCATTGCCCCATCTTTTGCAGTTTGCTCAAAGTACACCTTGCACCAATGTCTGAGGAACCTTTGTCCCTAGTCATAAGGGGACCCCTTATTATTATCAGTCATTCTTATTATTACTACAACTTTGGTTAAAAGCATAAGATCATTCAGTAAGGTATGCTGTTTGTTAAACAGTTGAACTTAAATTAAGTAACTTTTAACTTCTCCAAGTCTGAGCGGCTAAACCAAGCTCTACAAATAAAGGTTCACTTCCCAAAGACATTTCTTTATTTTGACCCAGTGTATGACCAAAAAATACAATACAGCAAAACGTTCAGAAAAATGCTCAAAGCTTTGCACAGTTAATTAGAAATACTAATTGCAATTTCTTACCTGTAAAGCCAAAAGGAAAATATTGTGTCTGGCCAGCAAAGCAGTCTCATTTGACAGCAGGAACTTCAATAAGTTAATGAGGGCTAGGGGAGAAACACACTATTAAAAAGGCCTCCAAAATGCACATTTTTTCAGAATACATAAATGCATTTGGCATGGGTTGCCAGCAAAGTAACAAAGCTATGCATTGTCAGCATAGGACAAATTTGTTGACAAGTAAGGCAGCATTATAGTTCTGTACAAGTGATACAGATTACTTTGGAATTCAAGGATAACGTACTCACAAGTTACGTTAATGGCATTTAGCAAACGCTCTTTTCCAGAGCGACTTACACAAGTGCTTTCATGTCCATTATGGAAATAAATCCTAGCCAGAACAATGTTTTTTTTTCTCTATCATGCCTATAGAGAAAAACACATAATAAATATCTCAGTGCAATATAAAAAGATGAGTCTTCAGTCCGCATTTGAAGAGAGTGAGGGACTCTGCTGTGTAGAAAGCTAGTGGAAGTTGCATCCTGTAGTAGACATGCATCCTGAAGGATGGCGGGTCAAGTCGGCTGTATTTGAAACTTGGAGGGCTAGAGGTACAGACAGAGTTTTGACCACAGCCATGAGGTAGAGAGGGGCTGGTTCATTTTTGGCTTTGTAGGCCAGCGTCATGATGCGAGCAGCTGAGCGGAAGGTTGAAGACAGTCCGAGCCACCATGTTCTGGATTAGCTGTAATGGCCTGATGGTCCTTATGGGAAGGCCAGCTAGGAGCACGTTGTAGTAGTCAAGCCTAGAAATGACCAGAGCCTAAACTAGTACCTGTGTGGCCTCCTGGGTAAGAAACGGACATATCCTCAGAATGCTGTGGAGAATAAACCTGCTAGACCAAGTTAGGTTTGCAATAGGAGCTGAAGACGTTAACTGGTCATCTGGGATCACTCCAAGGCTTCTTGCACTTTGAATTTTTTAATTAGTCATTCTCAAAGTAGTCATTTAAACACAGAGGTGATACATAAATTTTTCACCTTTTAAACGGCAACTCTACCAAGTTAGATAAGCATAAGTAGTGAATCACAAAAACTCCAACAATGCTATACTATTCAATAATGTTACATACTAGGCAGCTTCTCCAGATATCCACTTGGAGACCACAAGGTATCCAAATTCTTTCGAATGGCTTTTTTATAAACTTACAGTTTATGAAACTACACAAACTACACAATACTCAGAAAAGTCTCTGCAAGCAAATATAGCAAAGGTATACTTTTTCCTCATCAGACCAACTTCTAACCAAAAAGAGAAATATTGACACTTACCAAAGCAACAACATTATTTCACAAAAATATTGAAGAGTAGTAGCAATGTCAAGATAAATGAGTTTACAGCAGGGTAATTCTCCCCTTTCTTCTTTTCTCTGATGGTTCAATACTTTCTACTAACCCTTACAGTCATAGCTAGGTCAGTGTGAGACTATACTCCCTACAATCTATGTTTTACAAAAAAGAAAACTTGTAAAGACATCCTAACACCCCAAAATAATAAGTAATGTGTTTAATATTTAATAGTTATATAGGTCAAAAGACTAAATAAGAAACCATTATAGTAAATAAAGATTATTTAGTAAAATGTGATTTGTTAAATGAGACATGTAGACAATAAGAATGTAGACAAATATGCAGTCAGATGCAGAGAAAAGCGGGTACTATACCTGACCAGAGTTCTCTCCAAGTGTACTGTAGTCTAATCCTGCACTTCTTCTGATAGCAGATCAGCTTGTGAATAATCTGTACACACCGCCTTAAAAACAAATAAAAACCCTGTCATAGCCACAACCAAAGAAAGATCCGATGCCTGCATTATACACATTTAACATGTGTTTATTTTGTCAAAAAATCTCACATGTAGAGATCCATAGGAAATTCCTTCATCATGTGAGTGACTATGAACTCAACCATCAAATCTATGAAGAGGGGAAAAAAATGAAATGTTTATTGTTACGTTCATCTACATTTAAAAAGTGTCATATCAAAAATAATTCAAATTCAAAACAATACAAGCAAGAAGCAGTTTCTTCAAGAATCAGTGGATCATTGTTTTGTTGTTTTACATTGCAGAAATCCACAACAAATATAACGAGTGGTTTCTCCAAATTCAACACAAAATGCCCCTTATGGATAACGGCCTACAGTTCACTATTAATGGGTTTGCATGCTCCAACTGCATTATTCAAATCCCAATAAAGATTTTCTATAGGGTTCAGGTCAAGCCAGTGTGACGACCACTGCAGAATCTTCCAGAACAACTTCTAAACCAAGCCTTGGTGGATACTTCTGTGACCTATTTATATGCTTTTGAGCATGTTGGTGCTGACTTTTCTTGTGCTTTTGGGTCAGCAGAGGTGTACACACAGAGACCTGCAGCGTTTAGTATACGCCTTACTGTGCAAACTGAAACCTCTGTGCCTGCTGCCACCAAGTCTTGCATGTCTTTTGCAGTCACTCTAGGGTTTTTGACCATCTGCCTTCTTAGGTACCTGGTGGCAGTCAGTGATCTCTTTCTGCCACGTGCAGGTAATATAGCCAGTGTTTCTTTCATTTTGAACTGGCAAATTATGCTTCCAAGCCTTTTAGTATAGTTGTTTGTGCAAGGCATTAAGCTCTGAGCTTTTTAATTGTATTCAGGGGGATGAATAATTTTGAAACTGCAGTGGTCATTAAAAGTGGCCTTTTGTGCTAAATTTAGAAAAAAACACTTATTATACAGTACAGACCTAAAGTTTGGACACACCTTCTCATTCAATGCGTTTTCTGTTTTTTCATGACTATTTAAATTGTAGGTTCTCACTGAAGGCATCAAAACTATGAATGAACACATGTGGAGTTATGTACTTAACAAAAAAAGGTGAAATAACTGAAAACATGTTTAATATTCTAGTTTCTTCAAAATAGCCACCCTTTGCTCTGATTACTGCTTTGCACACTCTTGGCATTCTCTCAATGAGGTTCAAGAGGTAGTCACCTGAAATGGTTTTCCAACAGTCTTGAAGGAGATCCCAGAAGTGTTTAGCACTTGTTGGCCCCTTTGCCTTTACTCTGCGGTCCAGCTCACCCCAAACCTTCTCGATTGGGTTCAGGTCCGGTGACCGTGGAGGCCAAGTCATCTGCTGCAGCACTCCATCACTCTCTTTCTTGGTCAAATATCCCTTACACAGCCTGGAGGTGTGTTTGGGGTCATTGCCTGTTGAAAAATAAATGATGGTCCAACTAAACGCAAACCAGATGGGATGGCATGTCGCTGCAGGATGCTGTGGTAGCCATGCTGGTTCAGTGTGCCTTTAATTTTGAATAAATCCCCAACAGTGTCACCAGCAAAACACCCCCACACCATCACAGCTCCTCCTCCATGCTTCACAGTGGGAACCAGGCATGT
The DNA here is from genome assembly GCF_030463535.1 of Salminus brasiliensis. Taxonomy (NCBI): domain Eukaryota; kingdom Metazoa; phylum Chordata; class Actinopteri; order Characiformes; family Bryconidae; genus Salminus; species Salminus brasiliensis. The sequence continues at coordinate 24,072,880 of NC_132894.1, read as the reverse complement.
GGAATCCATCCTTTAACCTTTTCTGCGTCTCACAAAGACACGGCGGTTGGAACCGAAGATCTAAAATTTGGACTAATCAGACCAAAGCACAGATTTCCACTGGTCTAATGTCCATTCCTTGTGTTTTTTGGCCCAAACAAATCTCTTCTGCTTGTTGCCTCTCCTTAGCAGTGGTTTTCTAGCAGCTATTTGACCATGAAGGCCTGATTTGCGCAGTCTCCTCTTAACAGTTGTTATAGAGATGGGTCTGCTGCTAGAACTCTGTGTGGCATTCAACTGGTCTGTGATCTGAGCTGCTGTTAACTTGTGATTTCTGAAGCTGGTGAACTTGTCCTGAGAAGCAGAGGTGACTCTTGGTCTTCCTTTCCTGGGTCGGTCCTCATGTGTGCCAGTTTTTGCTGTAGCACTTGATGGTTTTTGTGACTCCACTTGGGGACACATTTAAAGTTTTTGCAATTTTCCGGACTGACTGACCTTCATTTCTTAAAGTAATGATGGCCACTCGTTTTTCTTTAGTTAGCTGATTGGTTCTTGCCATAATATGAGTTTTAACAGTTATCCAATAGGGCTGTCGGCTGTGTAGTAACCTGACTTCTGCACAACACAACTGATGGTCCCAACCCCATTGATAAAGCAAGAAATTCCACTAATTAACCCTGATAAGGCACACCTGAAAACCATTTCAGGTGACTACTTCTTGAAGCTCATTGAGAGAATGCCAAGAGTGTGCAAAGCAGTAATCAGAGCAAAGGGTGGCTATTTTGAAGACACTAGAATATAAAACATGTGAATTTCACCTTTTTTATTAAGTACATAACTCCACGTGTTCATTCATAGTCATGAAAATACAGAAAACGCATTGAATGAGAAGGTGTGTCCAAACTTTTGGCCTGTACTGTATATACAGTGCATCCGGAAAGTATTCACAGCGCTTCACTTTTTCCACATTTTGTTAGGTTACAGCCTTATTCCAAATTGTATTAAATTAATCTCTTTCCTCAAAATTCTACACAAAATACCCCATTATGACCATGTGAAAAAAGTTTTCTTGAGAGTTCTGAAAATTTATTAAAATTAAAAAACTAAGAAATCACATTTACGTAAGTATTCACAGCCTTCGCCATGAAGCTCAAAATTGAGCTCAGGTGCATCCTGTTTCCACTGATCATCCTTGAGATGTTTCTACAGCTTAAATGGAGTCCCCCTGTGGTAAATCCAGTTGATTGGACATGATTTGGAAAGGCACACACCTGTCTATATAAGGTCCCACAGTTGACTGCATGTCAGAGCGCAAACACCAAGCATGAAGTCAAAGGAATTGTCTGTAGACCTCCGAGACAAAATAGTCTCGAGGCACAAATCTGGGGAAGGATACAGAAAAATTTCTGCTGCTTTGAAGGTCCCAATGAGCACAGTGGCCTCCATCATCCGTAAATGGAAGAAGTTTGGAACCACCAGGACTCTTCCTAGAGCTGGCCGGCCATCTAAATTGAGCGATCGGGGGAGAAGGGCCTTGGTCAGGGAGGTGACCAAGAACCCGATGGTCACTCTGTCAGAGCTCCAGCGTTCCTCCGTGGAGAGAGGAGAACCTTGCAGAAGGACAACCATCTCTGCAGCAATCCACCAATCAGGCCTGTATGGCAGAGTGGCCAGGCGAAAGCCACTCCTTAGTAAAAGGCACAAGGCAGCCCGTCTGGAATTTGCCAAAAGGCACCTGAAGGACTCTCAGACCATGAGAAACAAAATTCTCTGGTCTGATGAGACAAAGATTGAACTCTTTGGTGTGAATGCCAGGCGTCATGTTTGGAGGAAACCAGGCACTGCTCATCACGAGGCCAATACCATCCCTACAGTCAAGCATGGTGGTGGCAGCATCATGCTATGGTGATGTTTTTCAGCAGCAGGAACTGCCAGACTAGTCAGGATAGAGGGAAAGATGAATGCAGCAATGTACAGAGACATCCTGGATGAAAACCTACTCCATAGCGCTCTTGACCTCAGACTGGGGCGACGGTTCATTTTTCAGCAGGACAACGATCCGAAGCACACAGCCAAGATCTCAAAGGAGTGGCTTCAGGACCACTCTGTGAATGTCCTGGAGTGGCCCTGCCAGAGCCCAGACTTGAATCCGATTGAACACATCTGGAGAGATCTGAAAATGGCTGTGCACAGACGTCTCCCATCCAACCTGATGGAGCTTCAGAGGTACTGCAAAGAAGAATGGGCAAAACTGCCTAAAGAGAGGTGTGCCAAGCTTGTGGCATCATATTCAAAAAGACTTGAGGCTGTAGTTGCTGCCAAGGGTGGTTCTACAAAGTATTAAGCAAAGGCTGTGAATACTTATGTAAATATGATTTCTTTGTTTTTTAATTTTAATAAATTTCCAGAACTCTCAAGAAAACTTTTTTCACATGGTCATAATGGGGTATTTTGTGTAGAATTTTGAGGAAAAAGATTAATTTAATACAATTTGGAATAAGGCTGTAACCTAACAAAATGTGGAAAAAGTGAAGCGCTGTGAATACTTTCCGGATGCACTGTACATATATATATACACACACACTTATGTTGAGCTACTAAACTGTTTTTGTTTTATTGGTTTATTGCAAACAGCGGAAAGTTTGTAAATTATGCTACTAAACCTAAATAAACCTTGCAATTGGAGTTGAATAATGCAACAATTGCAACAGTATTTTCTGAGGCAGAATCTGTTTTTATAAAGCATCCACGTTTATTCAAAAACAAACAAAAAAAAGGCAGGGGGTGGGTGGGGAGTCTGAAATCAACATAAGATCACAAATATGCATACATTAATTAAACTCTGCCAACAACTCATTCTGCCCCAGAAAAATAAGGAAAAAAATCCCACTACAACACTGAACAGTAAAAATCAATGCAAAGTTTACAGCTGTATTTACGGGTTACATGACAAGAATTGCCAATATTCAGTTACATCGCCCAGGCGCACACAGTTATTTTTTGCAACATATTAATAAGGTCTCACCCAAAACAGCACACACCAGGGGTCGAGAGGGGATGTTCTTATCTGCAGCTTTCTTTCTGTGTCTCATTGGCTGTTAAACAAAGATTGTTAAGATTCATTGAATAGTTTACAAGCTAACAGTGAAACAATTCAGGACAAGATTTTCACAATTTTTAAATTCACATAGGGGAACAAAAGTAGGTCAAACAAATAACATCAGTGAGTCAGTTTTTTGGCACTGGTAGTCCTTTAAGGGGAAAAAAAGCAATCAGCCTGCAAATAATTTCTAAACGCAATCTTTTTTGTTTAAACTCTAGGAAAAACGGCATTCTGATAATGTATCTTTAAAATGTAATTTTCAAAAAAGGCGTTCAGATTATTGATTTTGGTGTAATTTAAGGAAAATCATATAGCTAACAAAGCAACACAAAAGCAAAAATAAATAAATAAGTAAAATAAATAAAACAAAGATTTGAGACCAGTCTATACAAAACTACAGATAATGGACAGGACACATTTAGAATCTCTCAATGCTATATCTGGGAGCGCAGTTTGTAAATAACTGAAATCAATTGCTTCCAGTAACCATGAATAAGTCCCTGAACTTTTGTCCAATTCTCACAAAAGTGCTGTCAAAACGTTCACATGCAAAAACGATGCCACTGCGGCCCGGAGGTTGAGAGCGCAAATTCCAATGCATACCACTTTGCCACCAGCGTCCGGAGTCAGAGAGACCACAATTGGCTGTGCTCTTCCCTTATCATCTTAAAAGTGATGTTGTCTGGCACAGGTATTTGTTAGCTTGTGAGGCAGAGCTGAGGAGCTGTACTTCCCTCTGAATGTTGCCTGGCAATGTGCATTGGTGGCAGTTTGAAAAGAGGTTGTGGCTGGCTTTGCACGCCTTGTAGGTCCTTACATCCCAGTGTCGGAAGCATTGCTAGTGCTAGGGGAAGCTACCAATGAGTGGGTTAATTGGCACAATCAAATAGGAAGGAAAAAGGAAAACATTTTATTAAAAGATCAAAAACCTGTGGAAATTGCTAAAGTAAAATAGCTGCCACATACAAATGACTTTCAGATTAAGTATATATTTCACTTGGGGGCAGTGGTGGCTCAGCGGTTAGAGCACCGGGATATCGATAACACTGCCACTGTTGGGCCCTTGAGCAAGGCCCTTTACCCTCTCTGCTCCCCGGGCGCTGGAGTTGGCTGCCCACCGCTCTGGGTGTGTGTGTGTGTACTCACTGCCCCTAACACATGTGTGTGTGTGTGAGTGTGTGTTCACTACCAGATGGGTTAAATGCAGAGGACACATTTCACTGTACAGTGTACAGTGACAAATACGTGCACCTTTACCTTTACCCTTTTTTTTTTTTTTTTACCTTTTTAAACGTTTTTAGTCAATTCATGAATAATTTGCCCAATTTTGCTAAAATTCTAATGTAGCCTGTCTATTTTGGCCCATCTGTCTTTAGGATACGCTATAAAATCAAGGTATCTATCAGCATCAAAGGTCCAATCAAGCTGAAACCTGCATATAGCATCTGTACATCATAAACGCATGAAACTTTAAGTCATTTCAATTCAAACAGTCATCACACATCAGTCATTTCAATTCAAAATGTCCACTGTGCAATTACAAGTTGTGTCAGTTGTGTGGGAACTAGAACTTGGATTTTCATCCGATCAACTAAAAATTACAATAAAAATTTGATCAGTAGTACAGAAGTACAGAAACTCCACAAGATGGTCGACTACATCACCAAAGTGGATCAGCCAACAGAAGGTGTTAGTTCCATGGTAGCAGTTGTGCACAACAGCAACATTAGGATTTGCATCCATCCAATTGACTTGCAAAAGTCATTTCAGTTCTGGATGCTAAAATCTGGATTTCTCCAGACTGAATTAGATGAAGCATCAAACTTTCAATACTTAAATTCAGGTGGCTGAAATTACTATTTGGACTGAAATGTGCTCCAGAAATGCTGGAAGGCATTGATTGTGCTTTAAGCATAAAGGATGACATTCTCATAGCCGCACCCACAATGGAGCAGCATTCTTCGAAGTGGCCACTGTCATAGATGCTCTAAATTTGCCAGGCATGGTATTTCCTAGAACCTTGAGACAGATAGCAGTCCACAGCTCAAATCTGAGGAGTTTAAACAGTTCTGCAGTGCATTTGGTGTTGTGCATAAAACATCCTCACCTCAGCGTGCTGTGCATACTCCAAGCTGTGGAGCATAGCAGTATAAGTAATCAGTTGCCTACAGCCCATGCACTGCTAAAGCCTGTGGCCTTACAATCACAGTCAAGTGTCTGCTGAACATTAGCAAGAACACGCAATCTACGTTCCTACATGGTAGAAAGTGCAAGAAAGATGCCAGCTCCTTCGAACAAGCCCGGCAGCTGTCAACATTTTACGGCCCTGAGTTCAAGTTATTAACATTGCTCTACTGTCAATAGCCATAATACACATATTACGCTTCAGGTTTCCGTACTGTGCAGAGTGGTGCTTGTTTGTGAGTCTCAGTCTGAATAAACAAGCAGTTCATGTTAGCCTACATATATATACACATACATATACATACAGTGGGGAAAAAAAGTATTTAGTTAGTCACCAATTGTGCAAGTTCTCCCACCTAAAAAGATGAGAGAGGCCTGTAATTGACATCATAGGTAGACCTCAACTATGAGAGACAAAATGAAAGAAAAAAATAATAATCAGAAAATCATTTATTTAAGATTTTAAGAATTTAAGACTTAAGAATTAAGACTTTTTTTGCAAATAATGATGGAAAATAAGTATTTGGTCAATAACAAAAGTTCATCTCAATACTTTGTTGTTATATATCCTTTGTTGGCAATGACGGAGGTCAAACGTTTTCTGTAAGTCTTCACAAGGTTGGCACACACCGTTGCTGGTATGTTGGCCCATTCCTCCATGCAGATCTCCGCTAGAGCAGTGACGTTTTGGGGCTGTCGGCGGGCAACACGGACTTTCAACTCCCTCCAAAGGTTTTCTATGGGGTTGAGATCTGGAGACTGGCTAGGCCACTCCAGGACCTTGAAATGTTTCTGAAGCCATTTCTTTGTTGCCCTGGCAGTGTGCTTGGGATCATTGTCATGCTGAAGCCACGTTTTATCTTCAATGCCCTTGCTGATTGAAGGAGGTTTGTGCTCAAAATCTCACAATACATGACCCCATTCATTCTTTCATGTACACGGACCAGTCGTCCTAGTCCCTTTGCAGAGAAACAGCCTCAAAGCATGATGTTGCCACCCCCATGCTTCACAGTTGGTATGGTGTTTTTTGGATGCAACTCAGCATTCACTCAACGAGTTGTGTTTGTACCAAACAGTTCTTCTTTGGTTTCATCTGACCAAGACCAGAGATCCAAATACTCTCTAGCAAACTTCAGACGCGCCCGGATACGTACTGGCTTAAGCAGGGGAGTCCCTGGCGGCATAGTGCGTTACTGACTGTAGCCTTTGTAACGTTGGTCCCAGCTTTCTGCAGGTCATTTACTAGGTCCCCCCGTGTGGTTCTGGGATTTTTGCTCACCGTTCTTGTGATCATTTTGACCCCACGGGCTGAGATCTTGCGTGGAGCCCCTGATCAAGGGAAATTAGCAGTGGTCTTGTAGGTCTTCCATTTTCTGATTATTGCTCCCACAGTAGATTTCTTCACACCAAGCTGCTTGCCTATTGCAGATTCAGTCTTCCCAGCTTGGTGCAGGTCTACAAATTTTGTTTCTGGTGTCCTTCGACAGCTCTTTGGTCTTCACCATAGTGGAGTTTGGAGTGTGACTGTTTGAGGTTGTGGGCAGGTGTCTTTTATTACTGTTAATGAGTTCAAACAGGTGCCATTAATACAGGTAATGAGCGGAGGACAGAGAAGCCTCTTAAAGAAGAAGTTACAGGTCTATGACAGTCAGAAATCTTGCTTGTTTGTAGGTGACCAAATACTTATTTTCCACCATTATTTGCAAATAAATTCTTTAAAAATCAGACAATGTGATTTTCAGATTTTTTTTCTCATTTTGTCTCTCATAGTTGAGGTCTACCTATGATGTCAATTACAGGCCTCTCTCATTTTTTTTGAACTTGCACAATTGGTGACTGACTAAATACTTTTTTTCCCACTGTACATATACATACATACATACATACATAAACACACGGCTCAACAAAACGTTGTCAGATCAGGCAAAGGAAGAAGACATGTAAACACTGGTGAGACGTTCGGACAGCGCTGCTCTATTCATCCTTGAGAAGGGGGGCAACACTGACTTATTTTTGCTGTTTTCCAAATAGGACAGTATTGTTTTGTCCCGTTTGCAAATGTTCGTAATAATCACAACTGGTTTGCTTAGCAGCAGCAATTTCTTGCTTAAGCAAAAGGTAGCTCAAGGTAATTACTTCCCATGACCTTGCTCTCCCTAACGTTAGATCAGGATATTTGTGATGGGTTTTATCCAGCAGTATCCGGCAGCAGCAAACAGGTCAACAGACGCCCAATTTATAGAAGCCATCCCAGATACACTGAAAAGATGCCTGTGCAAATTGCGAACAATGCAAACCAAGATGGCATCCTTGATCAACTGAAACACATATCTCCACATTGTGTCTTTGTGTACATTGTGTGTGTACATTGTGTAAAAAATAGTGCAAAAAATTAGTCTAGAGCCCTGCAACCCACAGAGTGGACATGTGAGACAAATGAAAAATTTGCTCAGACACAAAACACCTTCAACCCATCATTTTAGTTTTTCTGGGTTCTTTTGTTACAATTCGTATTATCAGTCTCTTTGATTTGTCATCAAATTTGTCAATTTTCCTCCTGGGGCCAGGTCCAGGGAGGTTCGCTACAGTTCCATGGATCTTAAATTTCTGAATAAATTGTGCAAATGTAGTCACAGGAACATCAAACCGCTTGGAGATGGTCTTATAACCTTTACCTTTAACATGCTTGTCTATAATTTTCTTTCTAAAAAGAAAGATAACTCTTTCCTACGCTTCCTCTGGTCCATGTTGTGTGGTACACACCATGTCACCAAACAGCACAGTGACTACCTGTAGCCCTATATATAGGCCCATTGACTGATTAAAAGATTGCAGACACCTGTGATACTAATTAGTGGACACACCTTGATTTAACATTATTTTCATGGGTACCATCATTTTTGTCCAGGCCTGTTTAATGAGTTAATAGAATAATTCTGTTGAAGCATCGTTCAAAATCAATGTCGGATTTTCATTTGTTCTTTTGCATAGAATTTTGTATTTATTATTACTTTTGTCAAGTTATTTTTATGGGTTTTGTGGGTTTTTCTTTCATTAACCGAGGGGTATACAGTGCCTTGCAAAAGTATTGAACTTTTCAACCTTTTGCCACATTTCAGGCTTCAAACAAAGATATGAAATTGTAATTTTTTGTGAAGGATTAACAACAAGTGGGACACAATAGTGAAGTGGAATGAAATTTATTGGATATTTTAAACTTTTTTTTTTAAATAAAAAACTGAAAAGTGGGGCGTGCAATATTATTCGGCCCCTTTACTTTCAGTACAGCAAACTCACTCCAGAAGTTCAGTGAGGATCTCTGAATGATCCAATGTTGACCTAAATGACTGATGATGATAAATAGAATCCTGTGTGTAATCAAGTCTCCGTATAAATGCACCTGCTCTGTGATAGTCTTAGAGTTCTGTTTAAAGCGCAGAGAGCATCATGAAGACCAAGGAACACATGAGGCAGGTCCGAGATACTGTTGTGGAGAAGTTTAAAGCTGGATTTGGATACAAAAAGATTTCCCAAGCTTTAAACATCTCAAGGAGCACTGTGCAAGCGATCATATTGAAATGGAAGGAGTATCAGACCACTGCAAATCTACCAAGACCCGGCCGTCCCTCTAAACTTTCAGCTCAAACAATGAGAAGACTGATCAGAGATGTAGCCAAGAGGCCCATGATCATTCTGAAAGAAATGCAGAGATCTACAGCTGAGGTGAGAGACTCTGTCCATAGGACAACAATCAGTCGTACACTGCACAAATCTGGCCTTTATGTAAGAGTAGCAAGAAGAAAGACACTTCCCAAAGATATCTATAAAAAGTCTTGTTTAAAGTTTGCCACCTGGAAGACACACCAAACATGTGGAAGAAGGTGCTCTGGTCAGATGAAATCAAAATCGAACTTTTTGGCCACAATGCAAAACGTTATGTTTGGCGTAAAAGCAACACAGCTCATCACCCTGAACACACCATCCCTACTGTCAAACATGGTGGTGGCAGCATTATGGTTTGGGCCTTTTTTTCCTTCAGCAGGGACAGGGAAGATGGTTAAAATTGATGGGAAGATGGATGGAGCCAAATACAGGACCATTCTGGAAGAAAAACCTGTTGGAGACCCGAGATTGGGACGGAGATTTATCTTCCAACAATGACCAAAACATAAAGTAAAATCTACAATGGAATGGTTCACAAATAACCATATCCAGGTGTTAAAATGGCCAAGTCAAAGTCTAGACCTGAATCCAATCGAGAATCTGTGGAAAGAGCTGAAAACTGCTGTTCACAAACACTCTCCAACCAACCTCACTGAGCTCGAGCTGTTTTGCAAGGAAGAATGGGCAAAAGTTTCAGTCTCTCGATGTGCAAAACTGATAGAGACATACCCCAAGCAACTTGCAGCTGTAATCGCAGCAAAAGGTGGCGCTACAAAGTATTAACGCAAGGGGGCCGAATAATATTGCACGCCCCACTTTTGAGTTTTTATGAAATGACAATTTCATATCTTTATGTATGAAGCCTGAAATGTGGCAAAAGGTTGAAAAGTTCAAGGGGGCCAAATACTTTTGCAAGGCACTGTATATGTGTGTGTATATATCTGTAGCCAAGCAGGCTGGAATATGAGAATTACCTTTTTAATTGTAGGGGAAACACTTGACGTGATGTGGATTTTATTGCGCTAAATACAAGCAAAAGATATTAAGCGCTCTGATATATGCTGTCTAAAGTAATGCTGTCACTAGCAAAAGCCCTAGTCAAAGCTTTTTAAAACGCTATAGCCCAGTCAGTCACTGTGAATATCTAGCAGTATATCTAAAGCATTACAGGTCCAATATAAGCAACCCACTAGCAACCCACTAGCAAAAGCCCTAGTCAAAGCTGGTTAAAACGCTATAGCCCGAATACGGGCTACAAATCAGTCACTGTGAATATCTAGCAGTATATCTAAAGCATTACAGGTCCAATATAAGCAACCAAGATACCATATTAAAGCTTAGAATCTCTGTTTTCCATTGATCGTGCAATTGTATCTTTCATATGTATTTCAGAATATATATTTTGGTTGCAAATACCTTGCATGGAAAACTTATGAAAAAACGTTAGGTACAGTATGCGTTTTCATATTTTTCATGAAGCCATTTTTAGCCAACGTGGACATAAATATATACCGATTAAACAGGCAGATTACGATCATGTACTCTGACATGTACAGCTACTGAATTACAATCAAAAGAACGCTCTTCCAAACAAGAGATGATATCCTTGCAGAATCAGTCACTCATGCGCAATGGCCGCTACCACTCACAGACACGCCTCACACACCGACACCACTGCATACCACTGCAAACCTTTTGTTCCCTTCAAAACGACACCAAATTTGTATTTCCTTCAATTCTTTTGTTAGTAATCATTGTTTGTGTAAAGAGTGCTTGGAAAAAACAACAGTTAAAAAAATAAAATAAAATATGATCAAACGACATGCCAATCAAGTCTGTAGATCAATCAGGTGGCAAGTTATGATGATGCGCAACGTAGTAGGCGGGAGGTAAACAGAAGGCTTTCCTCAGAAATACGCATTCTGCTGCAGCGATTGCGGAAACTCTCACCAGGAAAAAATTACACAGATTTATTTGGAAACAATGATCAATAGAAATGGCTTCAAAACAAACAAAGAAATCAGAGTTGGAACAGGAACGTGAAACCGAGGGTTTGCTGGGTTCGGACAACAGTGAGAGCTGTGAAAGCTAGAATAACAAAACCTGACTAAATAAAACAAGCGAAGGTAAACTATTACCCTCCTGCCTTCTATTTACTAATGATTGCTCTTGGTTTGGCACTAAAGTACAGATAATACACAATCACTTTTCTGCATTTAAATTAGGTATTTTTATGATGGAGAGTTTGGGGACTTCAGAGACTCCAAAAGGACACTTGGAGCTGCCCGTTTACTGTCTACTCCAGCTAAAATAACTTCAAAGCAGTAGGAGGAATAAACTCCACATTTTGCCTGGTGAAAGTAGATCTGTGGGGACACTAGATTCAAGAAGTTTGGGGAGACATGAAGGGTCCAGTTTACAGTCTCTAAAATCCAGATTTCAAAATGAAATTCAGAAAAACACCAAATTCTTTTTGTGGTTTTCTTCATATTTTGACCACTGCAGATCAATTTCAATATCTTTAAATGTTTTCTATTACAAATTCGAAGGCTTTTCAATTATATTACCTTATGTTTGAGCCTCTGGTTTGTATAAGGCTTATATATAACTCTTATATAAGTGTTTTAAGAGGTTAAACAATAAAACAAGATTCAATTAAGATGACACAGAGTATAGCTACCATGTACAAGGGGGGGATGGAGTGAGAGAGCACAACAGCTAGTGCAATGAAGTCGCTATTGTTACTCTCACATGGTCATGCACAATCAACCTGGAGTCTACATTCCTTAGTAAATACCAGGAAGGCAGCAGTACCAGATGAGATCTGCGGTAGGGTTCTCTGCACATCCCAACTGGCATTGATATGTAAACAAATATTTAACACCTCCCTGATGCTGATTGTCACTACAACATGCTTTAAACAATTAGTTATTGTTTCTATCTCAACGTAAAAGAAAAAATGAAAAAAATATTTGCACTCGGTTCAGACCAAGAAATAAGTCAAGGATGCTGGTCAAGACAGAGTATAAATACTAAGAAATCCAGCAGATCTAACAACACTAACTAAATTAGCCATTTCACACTGTACAGTGACAAATACGTGCAGTAAAGGTACCATTAACTGAACATTTGGGCAGTGGTGGCTCAGCGGTTAGAGCGCCGGGATATTGATAACAGGGTTGTGGGTTCGATTCCCGGGCTCGGCAAGCTGCCACTGTTGGGCCCTTGAGCAAGGCCCTTTACCCTCTCTGCTCCCCGGGCGCTGGAGTTGGCTGCCCACCGCTCTGGGTGTGTGTGTGTACTCACTGCCCCTAACACGTGTGTGTGAGTGTATGTTCACTACCAGATGGGTTAAATGCGGAGGACACATTTCGCTGTACAGTGTACACTGTTCAGTGACAAATACGTGCACCTTTACCTTTTACCTTTACATAAGAACAATTGCAGAATTGTGTCAATCTTAGCACAGCCATTAAAGTCAAAAGAATCTCTAAAACACACTTTACGTACACCACACTTTATGTAACACCGTCACTGAACTTCTCAGATTTTGCACATTTTGCTTTGCTTGCATTGTGGACGACACACTTGTGACCTTCTTACCATTCTGTGCAAGTTTACTCTGAAGTTCATGTTGTCATCGTGGAGAAAGGCATCAGCATACTGGTCCTGTTAATCAAACCCAAAGGTCAGCGGCTACACACAGATCAACAAAATACTATACAGAGGACAACCAATTAAACTCAAGAGGACTAACAAAATTTGTGCAAAATAGAAATTACCTCAGCTATGCAGGCAAGAATGATGAGGCACAGTCGAGCACTGTTAAGTCTGTGTTCATCTGAAAAGGTTCATCAGAAAGTTTACCAGGTGTGCGAAGGGTAGGTTGCAAACAGGACACAAACTGAATAAAAGATGGTACGAAAGCCTTGTAAAGAAGAACGCTGAATTACCTTTGGTGTCTTGCATGACAATTGAGGAGTATTTGAGAAACGTGATTAGCAGGTTACTTGTCTGCATGCTGGGGTCTAACGGTAGTTCAGGATTGTGCATCACTGAAAGAGAAAGTTCAGGTTCAAGAGTGTTATATGCACACATACAGTGGGGGAAAAAACGTATTTAGTCAGTCACCAATTGTGCAAGTTCTCCCACTTAAAATGATGAGAGAGGCCTGTAATTGACACCATAGGTAGATCTCAATTATGAGAGACAAAATTAGTAATCACATTGTCTGATTTTTTAAGAATTTATTTGCAAATAATGGTGGAAAATAAGTATTTGGTCAATAACAAAAGATCATCTCAATACTTTGTTATATATCCTTTGTTGGCAATGACAGAGGTCAAACGTTTTCTGTAAGTCTTCACAAGGTTGGCACACACCGTTGCTGGTATGTTGGCCCATTCCTCCATGCAGATCTCCTCTAGAGCAGTGATGTTTTGGGGCTGTCGGTGGGCAACACAGAATTTCAACTCCCTCCAAAGGTTTTCTATGGGGCTGAGATCTGGAGACTGGCTAGGCCACTCCAGGACCTTGAAATGCTTCTTACGAAGCCACTGCTTTGTTGCCCTGGCAGTGTGCTTGAGATCATTGTCATGCTGAAAGACCCAGCCACGTTTCATCTTCAATGCCCTTGCTGATGGAAGGAGGTTTGCACTCAAAATCTCACAATACATGGCCCCATTCATTCTTTCATGTACACGGACCAGTTGTCCTAGTCCCTTTGCAGAGAAACAGCCCCAAAGCATGATCTTGCCCCCCCCATGCTTCGCAGTTGGTATGGTGTTCTTTGGATGCAACAAGTTGTGTTTGTACCAAACAGTTCTACTTTGGTTTCATCTGACCATAAGACATTCTCAGATAAATTCTGAGGTATTCAGAGACATACTATGCTCAAATCCAGCCAAACTGATCTGGTCTGTGTTTCATAATACAGATGGACAATGACCCAAAACAAAGCCAAAGCAACCCAGGAGTTTATTAAAACAAAGAAGTGGAATATTCTTGAATGGCCAAGTCAGTCACCTGATTTCAACGCAATTGAGCATGCATTTCATTTGTTAAAGACTAAACTTCAGACAAAAAGGCTTACAAACAAACAGCAACTGAAAACCACTGCAGTAAAGGGCTGGCAGAGCATTAAAAAGAAGGAAACAGCATCTGGTCATGCTCATGACTTCAAGACTTCAGGCAGTCATTGCCAACAAAGGACTTTCAACCAAGTATTAGAAATGAACATTTTATTTACAATTATTTCATTTGTCACAATTACTTTTGAGCCCGTGAAATGAAGCAAGAAAAGATTCTCCAGTGCCCAATACCATCTCAACAGTGAAGCATAGTGGTGGCAGTCAGTTTTTCAGCAGCAGGGAGACTGACCAGGGTTGAAAGGAAGTAAAGTATTAAATTATTTACTTATTCTTAATGAAAACCTGATCCAGAGCGCTCAGGACCTTAGACTGGGCTAAATGTTCACCTGCTAACAAGACCGTGACCCTAAGCACACAGCCAACTCACACAGGACAACTCCTTGAGTGGCCCAGCCACATTTGACCTAAAAACTTCATACACACACACACAATCCAAATAATTGAATTCAGGTGTTCCAAACAATTCCACAGCCACAGGTGTATAAAACCAAGCACCCAGATATGCAGTGGTGGTGTGTTCATTGTGCTCACAAAGTCAAGTGGTGGAGGGAGGATTATGGAGTGCAGTTGTTTTTCTGGAGTTGGGTTCGGCTCTTTAATTCCAGTGAAAGGAACTCTTAAATGTTTCAGCATACCAAGAGATTTTGGTCAAATTTCATGCTCCCAAATTTGTGGGAACAGTTTAGTGATGGTCTCTTCCTGTTCCAACATGACTGCACACAAGTGCACAAAGGAAAATCCATAAATACATGGACAAGCTAGTTTGGTATAGAACTTGACTGGCCTGCACATACTCCTAAACCTTATGGAAAGCCTTCTCAGAAGAGCTGGAGCTGATTTATAGCTGCAAATGGTAGCCCAACATCCTGTTAAACCCAATGGGTTAAGAATGGGATGTCACTCAAGTTCATGTGTGTGCAAAGACAGGCAGGTGAATACTATACGCAATATAGTGTTTATACACACATATATACACATCCATACATCCACCCCTCACGCCTCACCCCACACCCACACCATTCAGAAAGTCTTCATACTCTTTCACTTTTTTTTTACATTTTGATGACAAAGTAAAAGCAGAATTTCAGAAATCTTTCCAAATGTTTTGGAAGAAGAAAAAAAAAAAAAGTTAAATATTGCAGACTTATATATTCAGACACTTTACACATAGTTAAAGCACCGTTGGCAGTCTACAGTCTTCATGGGTATGATGCCACAAGGTTTGCACATCTTGATTTCGGGATTGTCTGACATTCTTTTCTACAGATCCTATCAAGCTGAGGTTGGATTGGGACCATCTGTGGACAGCTCTCTCCAGAGATGTTCGATTGGGTTTAGGTCGGGCCAAAATAAAAAAAAAAAAACACAGTTTTTACTTTGTCATTATGGGTCATTAAGTGCAGATTGGGGAAAACCTTGATGAAGGGAAAGGGTCTGAAGATTTTCTGAATGCATTGTGCGCACACTATTTATTTATTTTGCTCCAGTTACTTACTATCCACAGAAGGAGGGGTAGTGCCCAGAGGCGTAGTAGGTGTGGTAGGAATGGTGGATGCTGGGGTGGCTGCCATGTCGATCTCTGGATGACTCTGTTTTTTACAATTACAAATACCCAAAAACAAATGATCTTACTTCCACTTTAGTTTACATAGCACTTCAGATTCAATGATTAAAAATGAAATTGTTGAAACATTCTAAAAGAAACCTGTTTGATGAATGCACAGTTGTGGTCAGAATTTTACATACACTCATGATTGACATTTGTGTTATACACACGTGGACAAAGTTGTGGACACCCCCTCGGTTAATAAAATAAAAACCCACAATGGTCACAGAAAACTTGAATCTGACAAAAGTAATAATAAATAAAAATGCTATGAAAACTGCTATGAAATGCTTTTGTTACCATTCGTATTATCCGTCTCTTTGATTTGTCATCAATTTTCCTCCTGCAGCCAGGTTCAGGGAGGTTGACTACAGTCCCATGGATCTTAAATTTCTGAATAATATGTGCAACCGTAGTCACAGGAACATTAAGCTGCTTGGAGATGGTCTTATAACCTTCACCTTTAACGTGCTTCTCTATAATTTTCTTTCTAATCTCCTCAGACAACTCTTTCCCTTGCTTCCTCTGGTCCATGTTGTGTGGTACACACCAAACAGTACAGTGACTACCTGTAGCCCTATATATAAGCCCACTGACTGATTACAAGATTGTAGACACCTGTGATACTAATTAGTGGACACACCTTGATTTATCATTTCCCTTTGGTCACATTATTTTCAAGGGTACCATAATTTTTGTCCAGGCCTGTTTAATGAGTTTACTTTCTAAAATAATTCTGTTGAAGCATGGTTCAAAAAAATTATTTGTTCATTTGCATATACTTTTTATTTATTATTACTTTTGTCAGATTCAAGTTATTTATGTGGCCATTGTGGGTTTTTCTTTCATTAACCTAGGGGTACCAACAATTCTGTCGACGTGTGTATATTGCAATGGGTTTTCAAGGATTTATTTCAATCGTTATTTTCCTAGGACAGAATTAGTGTCCAATGTACATCTTCAATAAACAAAGTAGGGCACAACTGGGGTCTAAAACCAAAACGGTCAAAAATTTACAGATATCTTTTTTAATAAAAAAAAAGTGTGTGGGGGTGTGTGTGTATATTTTTAACCCTTTATGATTTATTGTGGCTGTTTTGATTTTAGAAAACACCCTGAAAATGTTTAACTTATCCATTGCTCCATGGTCCAGTTCTGACCGATGTTCTAACTTTGACCACTTTTGGTAGGAACTAACCAGCATACGGTCAACACCCCTGTGATTACACTTACTTGTGCAAGAACTGTAATGAAGTTTCTGTTGAGATGAACAGCCTCATATAGGGCAAGTAGGATTGCTTCATTAGTTCTTAAAAAAAAAACACACACATATTTTTCCTGAAAATCCCAGTCACTAAATTGTCCAGACAATCATCTAAGCAAATTTAAACAAGAATTTAGCAACTTACTGTACTGACAGTTTCTCCTCTGCATCAGCAATAAACATACTGCCTACCTACAAATGAGAAGAGTAATTATAATGAATGCTGACTCCATTTACCATATTAGTATTCAAAAAATAAAAAGTTTGAAACTAGGATTGGGCAATAACTTAATTTTGAACACGATAAATCGTTTGTCTAAATGTAAGTTACAAAGTACCCCACGGAAGCTGTATGGGGCCTTCCATTTGTCCTGTCTACATTTGCTTTTATCTAACTTTTCAGCCAATACTCATAACATTATGTACTATTGACTACAGGAAAATACATTCAGTGGGCATCAAGCAGAGTACTTTATTTTTAAATTTATAGCTAAAAAAATCATTTAAATTATGAGCTTGGATAAACCTGGAGAGCAAATAAAAAAAAATAAAGTAAATGAAATAGCTTAAGTTTAAAGCATAGAGGTACACACTTAGAAATTCTTTGCGAAGAAGACAAACGTGTTAACTTTTTTTAGGTTTAAGATGAGAGCGTGAGGGGCTAACAACATTTCCATCTGTGCTGAAAATATGTCTGGATGAGGTGCTTGTTGTGCGCACAAGTCTTGCCATCATGAGCAGGTATTTATCATTTGTACACCGCTATACTAACGGATCATCTTCATCGATGATTGGTTCCTGTTTATACACTGTCAATTTAGTAGAAGCTCGCTCTTCTTCAGTAAAAGAGTAAAAGTGATGATTTTATTTTGGACATTTAGCTGCCCAATGTTTTCTTCTTTAATGAGGGCTCATCCTTTTCTTGTCTTGTGGACACACCTGTCTGGCCCTGTTCCAGCACAATTTTGACCATTTCAGTTTGGTTGACTCGCAGTCATATTTTGACTCCAGTTCTGTCATAATCACGTGTATGAGGTCCTTTGTTAGCGGTACATCTGTATACAATTGACTTAATGTCACTTTTCAGAAAAAGAAGTGATCGCAAAATCAGTGAAGTCTGCAACAGGCTTAAGAGCCTTGTTCTTTGCTTCCAGCATATTAAGGTCCTGTGACAAAGCACATCGTTCAGCAGTCAGAACCAATTCAATTGCTTGGGTCTGCTCAATTATCCTCTCAATCATTTTCTGATTTGTTTAGAGCCCCATCACGTGGGATTGGGATTGTTTTAGTAAAAAAAAAAAAAAAAAAAAAAAAAAAAAAAAAAATATATATATATATATATATATATATATATATATATATATATATATATTTTTTTTTTTTTTTTTTTTTACTAAAACAATCCCATATATATGTTTTAGTACTAATTATTTAGCTATTTATCTTGTTTAGCTCCATTTATATAAGTAAACAAATTGTAACAGGTTACACTGGTAGTGCGCACTCTGCATTTTGCACAGTCACATTTGTACTTTGTACATATTGCGAAAGCACTTGTGATTGTCGACTGATTCGACAAACTGTTTTCTCTTTTCATTAGTTCAGTTTAGCATACTGAGCTGGATGATGTATCCTGAGACGTACTTGCAAATTAGTAGTATTTCCATCCTTGGTGGCGATCCATTTTCTACATAGATGGCATCACATTGTAACATTGTTAACATCTAGCAGTTTTCTGTGTTTGTGTGGTTAGAAAAGAAATCGTTGCCAAATTGGCGCATACACCCTTCTTCTGTACAAGCTCATCCATTTTCATGGTCTACCCAGGAGACGAATTTGTTACATTAACAACACAAAGACAATGCCCAAAAAAAATGTGGGACAACAATTGACCTAATATAGTCACTGGTTCAAATTATCACAACATTTAATATTGTATTTAATCCCAAGGCTCGTTGAAACATAACTCATACCATGTTGGTTAGAGTGGTTAGAAAACCTCCATGCCTCTCTTCTTCTTTGTCTTTGTACTGCCTGATGCAACAGATTTAAAAATAAATAAATAAATAAAAACAATCAATGAAAACAGAAAGAGAAAGATGTATGAACATATTGATACATGAGAACAGAAAAAAAGTATAAGAAACCAAAGAAGGAAAACCCTCCTTACCTATTGTATTCTGTAAGAGCATGGTGGACAACCATGCCCATTCCCTAAAAATAGAAAAGTGTAAATATAAACATGTAAATATAAATTGACTCAATTTCGAAAGAGAATTTCCATCCAAAAACTTACATCCAAAGTTGACTCATCATCCACTATAGACAACTTCACAATATAGGGGTTGACAGACTAGAAAACAGCAACAGAGAAAAAGGATAAGCAAATGGGATGTGTAACTCTTCTTTAAATTTTAAAGTCTTTATCTTAATTACAGCATTAAGCTTGTACATTTTTCTGTACATAGTACAGTGACAAATACATGCACCTTTACCTTTTACTTTACCAAAGTGCTGCACAGTAAAATTTATAAGTAATCAAAGTTACATCTCTAAAATCTTCAAAAACTTCAGAAAATATTACTGATAAAGGAAATCAGTAAAATGAACAAAACCAATAAAACAACAAACAATACATAATCTCTAAACTGATTTAAATGCCAGGACAAATCGATCTACTGTGGGAGTGAACTTAATAAAAGATTGGGCATTCTGTGCTGACACATCGAGAACACCCAATCTTTTATATAGTCCACTCCCACAATAAACCTCCAAATTTCCAGTGAATATGTAAAAAAGCATTATGGCTAGAACCTGGATTTTTGTGTCTGAAACTTTACTTTAGGCTTGTACCCTAGGGGCGGCATAGACAATTCTCAACATTCTCAATTCTTAACATACACACATACTCAGAATAGACATGGCCAGACTACGTAACCTTAGAATCGGAAGGACACTATTTTTAAATAATGAAATTAGTCTCTATTTAAATACACAAACAAATACATTACCAAGGTGCACACATGCATGCAAGCACAATCATATTTAAGCACACATTACACATGCACAAAAATAAGCAGGAATGCAGTAATGAATATGTGGAAAATGAAACTGATCAGAACTGGGTAACGGAGTATATTATGGACTAACAACATCGGAACAGACTTTAAGAGTGACCAAGACCGAAACAACAAACAAAACCCCACAATAACTTTACAACCCTTACCTTACCTGTGTGCAAACAACAAACAAAAGACAAAGAATTTGCCTACTTCCCTGAATACACAGAGACAAACCCACTCCCAAACAAAATGGCAGAATAAATACAACAAAAGTTACAGAAGAGCTATTAATAAATAAACGTAAGCAGGGCCGATGTGGATATATAAAGAATGTACAAGAGCAGCATATGTATAATTGCACTATAGAGATATGAAGACTATAAATAAAATGTAAGCCACAGTGACCGTGAAACTGTAGGAACAGCAGCAGGCCAGGTAGAAATCACAGTGCAATGAGTGCATTAGGTAATAATAATAATAATAATAAATATAATACAGTGACATGTAGCAGTAGATTTAAATCAGCACACTTCAGACAGTAGGACATCAGTAGTGCCCCTGCAGTAAGGAGACTCATTATAGAGACCTTATTGCAGTGGGAAGAAAATCTCACAGCGCTCAGTGGTAGACAGCTGTAGCAGTCTACCACTGAACGAGCTTCTCTGTTTCTCCACTGTCCATGATGACAAGCAGCATATTGAGAGTTTGTTTTTCAGCCACAACATTCAGAGTATCCAGTTTGGCTCCTACAACATAGCTAGCCTTCTTAAACAGATTGTCCAGTTTGTTGTTTGCACTTTTGTTGATGCTGTTGCTCCAGCACACAACAGCATAGAATATAGCACTAGCAACAACAGACTGGTAGAATGTCCAAAGAATTTCAGAGGACCTTAGTTTCCTGAGAAAGTACAGACGTCTCTGTCCCTTCTAGAACACAACACAGGTGTTAGAGCTCCAGTCCAGTTCACTGTCCAGATGCATGCCCATTCATCTAAGAATTTCTGCATTTCTGATGACCTGTTCCAGAGTTGTGTCTGAAGTCAGAGGTGTAGATGGAACAGTGCTAATAGAGTGCCCTGAGAAAGCCCCATACTGCACATGGCCATGTCCGAAACAGCGTCCTGCAGCCAAACTGCGAGCGACCCATCAGGAAGTCCATTATCCATGTGATGATGGATTCGTCCACCTGCATCTGCCGAAGTTAAGAAGTTGAATGCGCTGAAATGCGCTGGAGAAATAAAATAAATTATCCTCGCTGTGCTGTCTGCTGTATCTAGATGAGAGTAGACTTTGTCCAGCAGGTAGATGACTGAATCATCCACTCCAATCCTTATATGCAAACTGCTGGGGGTACCACCCTCAGCTGTTGCTGCATGGATTAAAGCCTGTAATGTCTTTTAGGCCTCTCCACACATCACGCGTATTGTTCTGCTTCAATTTAGGCTTCTTTAATCAAGCTCTGCCTGTACCCTCAGAGCACACATGACCACCTTCATAAATTCTTGCGGTAAATACTACGGACACATTCCAACAACACACAATTCAATGTCTGGCTTACCATCTGTTGGTGGCACCATCTGTTGTTCACCAACACAACGAGACCCCCTCCCATCTTTTTACCAGTCTGACTGACCACTGTCTGCTCACAGTATTGAATCCATTTAGGTGAACATGAGAACGCTGCATTCACGGTACCCTCACTGTGTCCGGATCAGAGCAGAAAGATCTTCTTTGCAATTTCCCATGATAGGGAGACTGGATTTTATACCTTTTTCTCCTCTCTCACCAATTGTTTCCCCCCCCAAAAATAAAATAAATAAATAACTGTCCACTTCAGTCAGCCAAAGTAAAACACATACGTCGATCTTATTTGCATCATACTGTAGGAGGACCGCGCCAGTTCCTGTGCCACTGGCATCAACTTACAATGAAAATGGCAGTGAAGCTACTTAGTAAGCCCTTAAACTCAAGACTGTTTGCCTGTTGAGTTCATACTTTTTTTTTTTTTTTTTAGAGTGGGAAAGGAGCAAACATTTTGGAGTTTTGTATCTAGAGGTCATACCATGCCACTGCCAACAACTTTAACCAAGTAGGTGACCATACATTTTCCAAATTCACATATTTCAAGGTTTAGTTCAATTGAGGCATCCTGCAGTCAAGCAAAGGCAGTTTCCCGTAGGTGCATGTGATGTTCCCAAGAGTCAGAGTAAACAACAACATTGTCTAAGTAGGCTTCGCAATTTGATATATTGCCCAGTACAGCAGTCATAAGGCGTTGGAATGTAGCAGGAGCATTTCGTAACTCGAAGAGCATTACTGTGTAGAACAAAGTTGTCTGGCATAGTGAAAGCAGAGATTTGTGAAGCATGGTGGGTAAGGGGGACTTGCCAATAACGAATAGGTATACAACTAGGAAATGAATCTAAGATGTTGATGGCATTCACTTTCAGGTAATCTGTACAAAATCTATATGTACCATCAGGTCTGTGACCCAATAGGTAAGGGGAACACCACTGGCTGTTACTGAGAACTGCAAGACCATGTTCCAACAAATACTCTCCTTGTTAAGGAGAAAGCACTTAAAGGGGTTAACATGGCAAGGGCGATGTCTGATAGGTGGGTGTCCGCCAACAGGACGGAAGTATGAGATAGGACATCAGAGAATAGTGATGGAAACCTATCAAACAGAAGTTAAACGGGACAAACATGACATTTTTATTTTTAGAGAGGTGTTATTTTAGAAAGGTGAGCACAGGGAAGACCGTTCCTACCAAAGTGGAGATCATCAGTCTACTCACATCCCTACAAAATAACCAAAATATGGCTTTAGCATGTTTAAATGACACATGTGGGACTTGCAACGGTGACCTGGAATAGCGATAAGGTAGTTAGTGGGAGACCGTTTTCTTAAGGTCTTTTCTTTTCATAAGGGCTAGAAAAACAGAGTCTGCAGTGTGGAACCAATGGTAGGCAAAATGGCAAGGACACAATCTCCTACCATAAATGTCAGAGTAACAGCTTTGCAATTAGTTATTTTATAATTGTTCTCCAAGGAACACACAAGCTAAGCGCAGGCTCTCACAAACTTTAGATACAAAACAAGGCACATTATCACTTGAAGGCAAGGAAGGAGACAACCAGACTGAACAACCAAAAAGCAGCTAATCTGGACTGAAACCTGTGGATTCTTGAGCTGTGTCACAAATGGCAAATAAAAGCAGAGGCACTCCCTTAGCCCACTATTAACCTGTCTCAAAGCAATAGGTTCTTAACATATTCTTACATGTCTGATGGCATGTCATGATCCACTGGAGACTTGGTGTTTAACTTGTAGTACACAAACAACCTGAGCAAAAGGCTTAGAAGTGAAATTAAAACCTTGGTCTGACAATGTACTTTGTCAAACCAAATGTGGTGCAGAATTTGATAAAAGCCTTGATTACTGACTTTGACTTTATGGAATGTAAGGGAATGGCATCAGGAATTCTAGTAGTTGCGCACAATAGGTAGCAGTTACCAGCACAAGTCTTTGGTAAGGGGACTATACAGTCAATTAAAAGTCTTTTGAATGATTCCCCTATGGCAGGTGTGGGGCACAAGGGAGCAGGGGGAAAAACTCATTGGGTTTACCAACAACTTGGCATGACAGGGCAGAAAGTACTGGGCAATGTCAGCTTTAAGGGAAGGCCAAAATGTTTTAAAACACGTTGTAATGTTTTCCTAACATGACCAAAGAGAGGATGGCCAGGGGGCAAAGACAAAACTAAAACGAATGGGGAACCCCAATTTGGTGGACTTCAGCATCATCCCACCAGGTGCAATAAAATACTGAGAATATCTAGGAATTTCATGTTCTTCTCTGAGGTGACTAAGACAATGTTCGAGAGAGGTGTCTGCCTACTGTGTGTAAATCAAGTAGACAGAGTGACCAGGTCAGAAATTTCTGTATTAGAAGCCTTTGGGGGCAGTCTGACATAAACATAGGAGTGGCAGGAGAAATGGTGTGGGGCTTAGGCTCAGGGTTGTCCTTGCACAGGAATGTGTCTGATAGATCAATTAAAAAGCATCAGCAAAAAATGAAAAAAAAAGCTTGGGCATGAGTACACACAAAACATAAATTAACTGTGGTTTATCACATCTTTGGAAAGCTGATTTTTCTAGCCACACCCAGGCCTGATAACTGCCACATCTGAAATCACTTAAATGGGACCAGCCTGACAAAGTGACCAAAAGTTTCTCAAAAGCTAGGTGCGATCCAAAGAAATTTAGGAAAACAAGACTTAAAGTAACTGAGATCTATCAGTCTGGAAAAGGTTATAAAGGCATTTATAAAGCTTTGGAACAACAGTGAGAGCCATTATCCACAAATGGCAAAAACATGGAACAGTGGTGAACCTTCCCAGGAGTGGCCAGCCAACCAAAATTACCCCAAGAGCATAGTGACAACTTATCCAAGAGGTCACAAAAGACCTCAACAACAAAAAGAACTGCAGGCCTTAGTTAAGGTTCACGTGTTCACGTCTCCACATTAAGAGACTCTGCAAAAATGGTCTGCATATCAAAGTTTCAAGGAACATCATGCCAACAGCAAAATATGGTGGTGGTGGTCTGGGGCTGTTTTGCTGCTTCAGGACGTGAAAGACTTGCTCTGGTAAATGGAACCATAAATTTTGCTGTCTACCAAAAAATCCTGAAGGAGAATGTCCGGCCATCTGAGACCTCAAGCTAAAGCCACTTGGGTTCTACAGCATGACAATGATGCAAATACCTAGCAAGTCCACCTCTGAATGGCTTAAGAAAAACAAAATTAAGACTTTGGACAGGCCTAGTCAAAGTCCTGACCTGAATTCGATTGAGATGCTGTGGCACGACCTTAAAAAGGGTTGATTGAAGTTGTTGCTGCTAAACGTGGCCCAACCAGTTATTAGGTTTAGGGGGTAATCACACAGGTCCATGTGGATTTGGATCCCCCCCTTAATAATAAAACCTTAATTTAAAACCTGCAGTTTGCGTTTGGGTTCTTTATGTATTTTTTTAATTTGTTTGATGATCTGAAACATTTAAGGGCGACAAACATGCAAATAAATAAGATATCAGGGGGCAAACACTTTCACACCACTTTCACTTTTTCCAGATATAAAAAATTAGGTAGTATAAACCATTTTTTCCACAGTACTTTCATAATTTCAAAATCCATACATATGGCATTTCCAGTACATCTATTTCTTAAAAAGAAGCTCACACTTCCATTTTCATTTATACAGTAAATATCAGCATTGCTAAATGTCCCAGCACTCAGCTACACAACTCCTCCCCCGACAGATCAACTGGATCTTTTGAAAAAAAATTACAATTTGGTCTAGATATTGCTGTAGTAACTGAATCCTGGTTGAGGCAAACTGTGACTAATTCTGAAGTTGCCCTATCAAACTGCAATCTTTTTTTAGAGCAGACAGGTGTAATGTATTTTGTAAGGTTTGACCTTTCTGATTTACCACAGTTGTGGTGATGCACTGAATGCTGGGAAATATAATAACGACAATGAACACACACCTGTTCAAGCTAACTTGACCGATTATAGGCCAGTGACTGTAAAGCTGTTAACACAAGATTTTTTTGTTTCACTGCATTCTGTGTTCAAGAAAAGACAATTAAAGTAAATATGCAATATTAAAGGACTTTCTTTTCATTATTTTGGAGAAACTGTTTAACACACTCACATTAGAGGTGTTTTAATACCTACCTGTAAAATGAATATGAACAAGATACTGGTATCTTTCTAAATCTCCTGTAACAGGCCATTATTTTCACTGTTTACAAATTAATAAATTTGTCATTTACATACAATTTTTTTCTTATATCACAACAAAAGTACATGCAAATTTACTACATTGAATGTAAAGGGTTTGGGAGAAGCAGTTACAAACAAAACCGACTGTTTATCCCAAAACACAACTTTCTGATGAGTATTAAAAAAAAAAAAAAAATGAAAGAGAGACTGGGTTGGACAGGTTTTTGTCCCCATCTTAAATGCTAAACCCTCAGAGGAGGGTTTCAAAATAGCTGAATAAAGGAGTAAGACCAAAAAATGTGTGCATGATCAGCCTTATTACTGGCATCTTAGTAGTTTAAACACTTTTTGGAGTTTGATCACATCCCTTCATACCTTTAACGAGAAATTTACTCTTGGCTTGATGTCTGCGATATGTCCTTCTCCCCATCTACACAACCTAGTAGGGTCTTTCAAAGATAGCTCCATTGTTTTCTATTTGGCTTCATAAGATAGGTTACAATAATACACAAGAGGCCTCAACTGAGCTGAGATGTAATAATTCCTTAGAGATGAGTCTTTGGGTATGCATACTCTTAGATATTTAATGTGGGACAGGTGCTAATCAAAATTAAGATTTACACCAAATTCTTGTGAGGTAAAGTTGTAAAGTTGTAAACTTTAACATTTAAACGGTAAAGGTAAATGTCATGACCTGGGTTTTATGGACATTGAGTATGTATCCTGCGTATGTCCCATATGTTTCCAGCATTTTCATTAATAGAGGCAACCCACTCTGGATCCATTATTCTAACCATCACGTCACCGGCGTACAGACTTTGCAGACATTGTACTGCTCTCCGCCTACTAATATCCCTTTAAGCTTGTCTCCTGGCATATGGCCGATGGTACTGTTTTTTTTCCCCTCCCGCAGGTGGCTTTGGATCAATGAGCATGTTCAATCCCCAAGTCAATCTCCCGATCCAGTCCAAGGTCATCTCCCAATTCGGACTTTATCATGTTTATAACAAATGCCACTGTGGAAGTGCCCTCTGCATCCTCCGGGTTGCCATAAATTCTAATATTGTTGTGCCTGGAGCATACTTCCAAATAAGAGACTTTGTCTTACAGCATTCGCTTATTACCAAGCAGCTGAGTGAGAGCCTCCTTAACACAGATATCCCAGAGTTCCCTCTCTGCCATGCCTTCTTTCATCTCTCCCCCATTCTAGTTTTCTTTCTCAGTTTCTCGTTCGGAGTTGTGTAGCAGCCTGTATCCTCCTTTCTTGGTTTTGTCCTCACTCATTATTGGATGAATGACTTAGTTCTTGAAGGGAAAGCTGAGACTGACAATTTCCTTAATTGATGGCATTTTGCTAATAGTATTCAACCCTCACTACATACTTGGAAGAAAAATAATTAAATCGGACAATCTGTGGAAATGGATCTAATTCATGCCTTAAATGTAAAATCAAAAAAGGAAAAAAAAATCTCCACGTCTTTTGGAAGTGTAAAAAAAGCTATTTTTTGGAACAGGGTAAAAACATCCATCAAACATCATTTTAAAAGACCCCTGCCCAGGATCTTTTAGAAATGGGGCAGATCAAATTTGATACTTATAGCATTTTTTTATTGCTTTCATTCCTAGCAAAAGTGATTCCTAATTCAATGGGCCACTCCCTCTCCAGCAGCTCCAACTTTTGAGTGGTGTTCTAAAATGGCAAATTTGCTAAAAAAAATTGCAGTGCATCACCAAATAGACCCCTTTGTGGACTTAAGTAGAAAGGTTCTAATGTTGGCAAGCTGTGTGAGGTCAAAATGTATGACTAAATAGTGAATATATTACAATAAAAGAAAAACGAATGGCAAAGGGTCTAGGCAATGAGATTTCAGTGGGAATTTGGGATCTGTTCCACTGCTCACATAAAAAAAATAAATAAAAGTCAAAAGCCGATCCGCACCAAGAGCCCTTTGAGATTCAAGTATGGCCTGACTTGACACGTCTTCCATGAATTTAGAGGGATGGCAAGCGTCCAGGCTTTTTTCTGTCCTGGCATCAAAGTGGTGGAACGAACTTCCCCTGGGTGTCCGAACGACAGAGTCGATTGCTGTCTTTAAGCGCAGACTGAAGACCCACCTCTTCCGAGAATACTTGGGCGAATAGTAGAGTGGGTACCTTATTGACTTGTGTGTAGTAGTGTCTAAAGAGGTATCTGAATTTTTAGCCTATTAGCCACCTTATCCAATATTTCTGCTGCATATTGCCTACTGTGGAGACCAAATAAACATACACACAAGCATCAATGCACACCTATACACAAACAAGATTAAGAAAGATTGTTTATAGGCTTATGTTTGGATATGTGCTTTTCTGGACTTTTGTGTCACAGTGAAGACAATGTCACACAGTTTACACAATCATGAGCCAAGCTAAGATTATACAAAATCTCACAACCAATCCATTCAAAATGAATAATTATACCATTCTATTCCATTCTTTCCAGTAGAATAGTATAGAACCTTTCAAGAAGAATTAAGCCATCTACTTGTCTCCTTTTAATAAGACCCTTTAAGAGGGAGAACTGCTACCATCTTGGACATCAAAGATTCAATTATGTTTATCAAAACTATATACCAAATTCCAACTGCTATGATAAATTAATCTAATAGACTAACAAAGGATAATCCTTAAAAGAGGCATGTCACCAAACACATACCGAACACTTGGTAAAAGCTATACGTTAGAGTAAAGAATTGCAGCAATTACTACAGGACAGACATATCAGGAGGGGAACCTTAACACATGCTTTGCGAATCTGATTGAACTATATTGCCAAAAGTATTCACATACACATCAAAATCATTGAATTCATGTGTTCCAATCAATTCCATGACCACAGGTGTATAAAACCAAGCTAGGCATGCAGACTGAGTCAACAAACATTTGTGAAAGAATGGGTCGCTCTCATGAGCTTCAGCGTGGTACCATGATAGGATGCCACATGTGCAACAAGTCCAGTTGTGAAATTTCCTCGCTGCTAAATATTCCACAGTCAAATGTCAGTGGTACTATAACAAAGTAGAAGCGATTGGGAACGACAGCAACTCTGCCACAAAGTGGTAGGCCACGTACAATAACCGTACCACATCAACACCTTAGCAACCACTTAGTAACACCGCAGCAGCCTCCCCAGGTACCATAGCAACACCACAGCAACAACCAACACCATAATATAGCAACCACTTAGCAACACCTTAGCAACCACCGAGAAACCATTTTAGCAACACCATAGCAACCCCCCCAGCAACCACACAGCAATACCATAGGTACCAATACCATGAGATACCAAAGCAACTGTTTAGCAACACTATAGCAACCAGATGGGTAGCCAAAGCAACTACACATACTACATACACTGTACACAAGTTCTAGACATCACACACCACACAGAAAGTCCATTAGATAGTCGGTGTTCGAGCAGTCCTCCCACACAAGCACACACCACGGCCCCTCAACCTTCCCCCCACACACACCAGGCCCCCCTCAACCCCACACACACACCCACAAAGACCACCCACTCAACCCCACACCCACAAACACCACCCCCTCAACTCCCCACACACACACACTTACTTAGCCTGGTCAAAATGCCCAGCATGCAAGGAGGGGGGGGGGGGGAAGAAAAAAAAGAAAAAAAAGAAGAACAACCCAAGAATTTCCTAAGAACCAAGAAGGTCACCTAGCCAGTAGTGGTAAGCTCAGGGTATTCAGAGTGCAAAACATCATGTGACCAACAGAAAGTGTTGGTGGTATGCAACCCTGATGAACCTGACTGAATTGTAAAGTTTGGTGGAGAGGGAATTATGGTGTGGGGTTGTTTTTCAGAAGTTGGGTTCAGGCCCTTAGTTCCAGTGAAAGGAACTCTTAACGTTTCAGCATATCAAGAGATTTTGGCCAATTTCATGCTCCCAACTTTGTGGGAACAATTTGGGAATGGCCCCTTCCTGTAACTACAACCCTAACAGCTTAGCAACCTAACACCTTAGCCCATTGGGGATGGAGCATCCGGGTATACTGGAACACATGCATCACAAAAGCTGTGAGGTGCCAGCCTCTAAAGTGAGGTCAAGTTTAGAAAACACTGTCAATCCACAGAACTGAGCAGCAAGTTATCTAGCTGTGGTAAGCGGGTATTTGTCAGGAATTATTGCCTTATTAACTGCACAGGGGTCCACAGAAATGCAAAAGCACACAACTTATTTTTAGCCACCACCACCAGAAAGGTGTGGCAACAGTCATAATCGTTGCCGAGGAGGTAGAGCCATGGGTCCAAACCCATCTGACTGTCCCACTGACAAGCAATATGGAAGATGAAACGAGTGAACTGTCATTTGTAGGATGCCGAACAGGTCAGTTTTGCTGGACAGGTCTGGTCCATTGTGTTGTCCCACTTAGATCCAGGGTTGCCGCATGGCTGCTGTGAACATGGTCAGGAATGCTGCAGCTGTCTCAATTGCATGCCATCATTTGTGGAGGCTGTAATGTCGTAATCCAGTCAAGAGCAGAAGAGGCACCTGGGAGAGTTGCAATGCTAAGCATGGGCACTTGTTGGTGCTACAGGTGGCTACATACTCTGTTGCACTCAATCAGCACAATTGTCAATGTCTTAGCCAGGGACAACTCCTCAGTCTTCGGTAGCAACACCTTGTGCACTTTAAAATATTGGTGTACTCAATTAGGTGGGTCACACATACAACAACTCATGAAATAGATAGTGCTCACAGATACTTTCTAGCAGACTCAGCAGGCAGCTGATGATGTTGCTGGAACAAACAAAAGTACCATTTGGGAAGCAGTAAAATGTTTTTTTGAGAATGTCAGCAGTGACATTTCCAAGTGTTCCTCTACTTCCTCTTCCTCTGCAGTGTATGAGTAGTGAGGCTTTCCAGGTAGCACTCCCCTCAAATTAGCTCTATGTCTGGAACCGGTGAGTACAGGGCATGGTAGTCTTGCCAGACAGTGCAAAAAAAGGATTTGGGTAGAGAAAGAAATACACCAGCATCCTTGTCCGCAACTATTGTGT